>NC_139397.1:99974596-101224596 GCF_054392235.1 Sus scrofa
CTGTGACCTTCACCATAGCTGCACCAATGCTGGATCCTTTAACCCACTGCACTGGACCAGGGATCGAATCCACACCTCTGCAGTGTCCTGAGCCACCATAGTTGGATTTTTAACTCACTGCACCACAGTGGGAACTCTTAGAGGTCCAGCTTTATCATTTACATGTAGCTGTCCAACACCTTTTATTGAAGAGACTATCTTTTCCTTGTTGCATATTATTTGCTTTCTTCTAAAGTAGTTGACCATATATATATATATGTGCATTTATTTCTGGACTCTCTATTCTCTTCCACTGATCTATGTGTCTGTTTTTTTATGCCCGTACCATCCTGTTTTGATTGCTATAGCATTGTAATATAGATTAAAATCAGTAAATGTGTTGCTGGAGGCATGTATTATTTATTTGCAAGGTACTTTGTCTATTCAAGGATTTTTGTGGTTCCAAACAAATTTTAGTAATTTTTTTTCTATTTCTGGGAAAAATGCCTTTGCAATTTTGATAGGGATTACAGTGAACCTATAGATTCCTGTGTATAGTGCCAACATTTTAACAATATTAATTCTTCCAATCAATAAAATAGAATATCTTTCCACTTAGGTATCATTACTCCATTTATCTATGGTTACTTCAATATCTTTCATCAGTGTCTTAGAAGTTTTAATGTACAGATCTTTCACCTCCTTAGTTAAATTTATTCCTAATTTTTTGATGCTGTTGTTCTTTGGATTGTTTTCTTAATTTCTCTTTCCACTAGTTCATTATTGATGTACAGAAATAAAACTTATTTTTGTATATTAATTTTTTAGTTTGCAACTTTATCGATGTTTTTAATTTTCAGTGGAGGCTTTAGGATTTTCTCTACATAATATCATGTCATCTGCAAATAGAGATAATTTTATTTCATCTTTTCCAGTTTAGTTGCTTTTTATTTCTTTTTCTTCCCTAATTATTCCAGCTAATACTTCCAGTACTGTTCAGTAAAAATGGTGAGAGTAGACATCCTTGTCTTGTTCTTGACCTTAGAGAAAGAACTTTCAGCACTTTGCTGTTGAATATTATGTTAGCTGTGGGCTTGTCATATAGTTTTTAATACGTTGACATATGATCCCTCTACACCCAGCCTGCTGAGTTTTTTTGTTTTTTTTTTTTGTTTTTTTTTTTTGTTTTTTTTTGGTCTTTTTGCCTTTTTCTAGGGCTGCTTCTGCGGCATATGGAGATTCCCAGGCTAGGGGTCTAATCAGAGCCATAGCCACCGGCCTACGCCAGAGCCACGGCAACGTGGGATCCGAGCTGCATCTGCAATCTACACCACAGCTCATGGCAACGCCGGATCCTTAACCACTGAGCAAGGCCAGGGATCGAACCTGCAACCTCATGGTTCCTAGTCAGATTTGTTAACCCCTGCAGCACGACGGGAACTCCCGCTGAGAATTTTTAATTATGAAAGTGTGTTGAATTTTGTTAAATGAGTTTTCTGGACTTCCTGGATGGCTCACAGCATAACTACTTGGCATTGCTTATTGAGATAATTCAATGATTTTTATCCTTCATTTGTTAATGTGGTATATCACATTGATTGGTTTGTGGATGTTGAACCATTCTTGCATCCTTGGAATAAATCCCACTTGATTATGGTGTATGCTTCTTTGAAAGTATTGTCGAATTCTGTTTTCTAACATTTTGTTGAGGATTTTTGCATCTACAATCATAGGAGATATTGCCTGTAGTTTTCTTTTCTTGTAGTTTTCTTTCCTGGCTTTGGTATCAGGGTAATGCTACCCTCATAATGTGAATTTGAGGGTATTCCGTCTCTTCTGTTTTTTGGAAGAGTTTGAGAGGATTGGTATTAGTTCTTTAAACATAGGATAGAATTCACTCAGGGAAGCCATCTGGTGCTGAATTTGTCTTGGGGGGTTTTTGATTATCAATCCAGTCTCCTTACTAGTTATTGATTTATTCAAATTTTCTATTGCTTCATGATTCATCTTGGTAGGTGGTAAGTTTCTAGGAGTTAATTTATTTCTAATGCTTCGTCTAACTTGGCATATAATTTTTCATACTAGTCTTTTCTGATATTCTGATATTTTCTATTTTTGTGGTTGTTTGTTATTTTCTCTCCTTTTATTTATAATTGTATATATTTGAATATCCTCACTTTTTTCCTAAATAAGTCTATCTTAAAGTTTGTCTATTTTATCTTTTTAAAAAATATATATTAGTTTTAATGATCTTTTCTATTGTCTCTTTTTAAAATTTTTTTATTATTTATTTATTTATTTATTTATTTTTGTCTTTTTGCCACTTCTTGGGCCACTCCCATGGCACATGGAGGTTCCCAGGTTAGGGGTCTAATTGGAGCTGTAGCTGCCGGCCACAGCCACAGCCACAGCAATGCAGGATCCGAGCCGCGTCTGCAACTTACACCACAGCTCACGGCAACGACAGATCCTCAACCCACTGAGCAAGGGCAGGGATCGAACCTGCAACCTCATGGTTCCTAGTCAGATTCGTTAACCACTGCGCCACGACGGGAACTCCCCTATTGTCTCTTTAGTCTCTATTTCATTTATTTCCATTCTAATCTATATTTCCTTCTTTCTATTAACTTGAACTTAGTTTGTTTTTTTTCTACTTTACTGATATATAGAGTTAGGTTGTTTATTTCTTCCGTCTTAATGTAGGCATTGATTACTATAAACTTCCCTGTTAGGACTACTTTGGTTGCATCTAATACATTTCGCTATGTTGTGTTTCCATTGTCATTTGTCTTAAGATTTTTTTTTTCTTTTGATTTCTTCTTTTACCAACTTGTTGCTCAGGAGCATGTTATTTAATGTCCACATATTTGTGAACTTTCCAATTTTCTTTTTTGTAATTGATTTCTAGTTTCATACCACTGTTGTGAGAAAAAATATCTGATATGATTTGATTCTTAATTTATTAAAACTTATATGTATTGAAGTTCACTGGTGGCTCAGCCTCTTAAGGATCCAGCATTGTCACTGCTGTGGAGCAGGTTCATTTCCTGGCTCCAGAACTTCCATATACCTAAGAAAAGAAAAGCTAAGAAAGAAAGAGAAAAAAAGAAAAAGAAAGAAAGAAAGAAAAAGAAAGAAAGAAGGAAAGAAAGAAAGGAAGGAAGGAAGAAAAAGAAAAGAAAGACTTGTATGTGGTCTAACCTATTATTCATTCTGTATAATGTTCATTCTGTATATGTGCTTGAGAGAGTGTATATTGTACTGCTGTTGGTTGGAATGTTCTGTATATGTGCATTAGGTTCATCTGATCAAGTATGTAGTTTAATGTTTACTTATTGATTTTCTGTTTGGATTATCCATCTTAGAAGGTGGAGTATCGAAGTCCCTGCTATTATTGTATTACTGTCTGTTTCTCCCTTAATACCTGTGAATATATGATTTATATATTTAGATGCTTCTATGTTGGGCACGTAAATACTTACAATGAATTGATCCCTTTTTTTTAGTATAATGACCTTCATTATCTCTTGTTATGGTCTTTGGCTTAAAGTCTAGTTTGCCTGGTATAAATATAGCTATGCTTTCTTTCTTTTGGTTTTCTTTTGCATAAAGTATCTTTTTCCATCCTTTAAATCTATGAGTATCCTTAATCTGAAGTGAATCTCTTAAAGGCGGCATATAGTCAGGTCTTTTATTTAGAAAAATTAATTCATCCACTCTATATGTTTTGCTTGGAGAATTTTAGTCCATTTATTTTTAAAGTAATTATTGATATGTATGGGCTTACTATTGCAATGTTGTTTATTGTTTTCTTGTTATTTTGTAAATGTTTTCTTTTTTCCTCTTATTCTGTTCCTTTGCACTTGACGCTTTTCTGTAATGATATGGTTTGATTTATTTCTCTTTTGTTTATTTACTATGACTTTTGCTTTGTGGTTACCATAAGGCTTACATTAAAATATTATGTTTATGATAGTCTGTTTTAAGCTGATAACAACTTCAAATGCATATGAAATCTCTGCATTTTTACATCTACCCATTTTACGTTTTTCATCTTTCATATTGTGTATCCATTAACAAATTATTGTAGTTACATTCATTTTTGAATACTTTTATCTTGTAGTCTTCATACAAGCTTATAAATTATTTACCTATCACTATTACAATATTAGAATATTCTTTTTTTTTTTTTTTTTTTGTCTTTTTGCTATTTCTTGGGCCGCTCCCGCGGCATATGGAGGTTCCCAGGCTAGGGGTTGAATCGGAGCTGTAGCCACCGGCCTACGCCAGAGCCACAGCAACGCAGGATCCGAGCCACGTCTGCAACCTATACACCACAGCTCACGGCAACGCCGGATCATTAACCCACTGAGCAAGGGCAGGGACCGAACCCGCAAGCTCATGGTTCCTAGTCGGATTCGTTAACCACTGCGCCACAACAGGAACTCCCTAGAATATTCTTAATTTAACTAAATATTACCCTTACCTATGAGTTTTTTGTAAGTTTTCATGAGAGTAATTTGCATCCTTTTGTTTTAGCTCCAGGAAGTCACTTTAACATGTGTTGCAAACCTGGTCTATTGGTAGTAAAACTAGCAGCCTTTGTTAGTCTGGGAAACTCTTTATCTCTTCTTCGGTTTTAAAGGACAACTTTGCCAGGTAGATTATTCTTGGCTAGCAGTTTTTTGTTTTCCAGTACTTTGAATATATCATCTCAGTCTGTTCTGGCCTACAAAGTTTATGATGAAAAAATTTACTGATTTTCTTTTGGGGGGGGTGCTGTGCATAATAATTTACTTTTCCCTTGCTGTCTTAAGATTCTTTCCTTCTGTTTAACTTTTGCATTTTAATTTTTTTTTTTGTCTTTTTGCCATTTCTTGGGCCACTCCTGCGGCATATGGAGGTTCCCGGGCTAGGGGTTGAATCAGAGCTGCAGCTGCCAGCCTACGCCAGAGCCACAGCAACGCAGGATCCGAGCCACGTCTGCGACCTACACCACAGCTCACGGCAACACCGGAACCTTGACCCACTGAGCAAGGGCAGGGATTGAACCCTCAACCTCATGGTCCCTAGTCGGATTCGTTAACCACTGGGCCACGACAGAACTCCTGCATTTTAATTTTAATGTGTCTCAGTGTGGTCTCTTTGGATTCCTTTTATTTTGAACTCTGAGCTTCCTGGATCTGAATGTCTGTTACTTTCCCCAGGTTAAGAAACTTCTCAGCCATTATTTCTGTGAATAAACTTTCTACCTCTTTATCACTCTCTTCTCTTTCTGTGACTTCTATAATGTGAGTATTGGTCCTCTTGATGGTGTCCAATAAGTCCCTTAAGCTATTGTCACTCTTTTACATTCTTTTATCTATTTGCTTCTCTAATTGGATGAATTCTTTGAGTTTTGCTTTATCTTTGAGTTTTCTCTCCTTTCTTTAGCTTCATCTAGTCTGCCATTGAGCCCTTCTATTGAAATATTCAGATTACTTATTATATACTTCATCTTTGTGATTTCTGATTGGTACTCTCTTATATTTTCTATCTACTTATTCAATTCTAAAAGAATTGTTCTTCTGACCTCAGGGGAGTAGCTTTATGACCAGTATTTTGAACTCTTTACCAGTTAGTCACTTTTCTCCATTTTATTAAGATCTGTTTCTGGAGTTTTATTTTGTTCTTTTTTTGGAACAAATTCCTCTGTTTTTGTTTGTTTGTTTGTTTGTTTTTCATTTTATTAGACTCTCTGTGTTGGTTCTGTACATTAGATAAAAGAGTCACTTCTCCCATTCTTGACATTAATGGCCTTGCATAGGAAATCAACCTTGTTAATGAACCCAGACAAGCTCTTGGTTTTCTCTCAAACCACTGTGATTGTACAAGCTCCCTTCTCTATTCTTGTTGCCTCTCAGTAGTTGAGAATGTGCCAAGACCCATCAGTATCCCAAAGGGGAGGATCACAGTTGGCACTTAGATGTAGGCTAATTAGAAACTGGATGCTCAGACAGTAGCTTGGAAATTATGTATTTAAGTTCCTGCCAGGAAGACACTGGGAGATATGTGTTTTCCTGCTCTTGTCTGTGCTAGGTCTTGTTATATAGCCAAGGGGATAGGGAGTGCTCCTGTGCCCATTAAGAATTATTTCTTTGGGAGTTCCCGTTGTGGCTCAGTGGTTAATGAATCTGACTAGGAACCATGAGGTTGCGGGTTCGATCCCTGGCCTTGCTCAGTCGGTTAAGGATCCGGCGTTGCCATGAGCTGTGGTGTAGGTTGCAGACGCGGCTCAGATCCCGCATTGCTGTGGCTCTGGGATAGGCTGGCAGCTTCAGCTCCGATTGGACCCCTAACCTGGGAACCTCCATATGTCGTGAGAGCGGCCCAAGAAATGGCAAAAAGACAAAAAAAAAAAAAAAAAAAAAAGAATTATTTCTTTGTTTGCTACAATACTGTGGGGCTTGCAAATACAAGCCCTAATGGCTATCAGAGCCAAGCAATCTGGGGACCCATCTTCCAGGCAGCAGCTGCAAAAGCTTAGGTGCCATATGTGTGTATAAGCTCTTTCCAGGCAGATACTAGCAACTTGTTGTATTGTTGGAGCAGGATGGAGGGAGAAGGCGAGAGATGTCTGCCAGCTTCCCTAGTCTCCGAGGATGCTGCAGCCAGGCCTAAGACATATACTAAAATTAGAAGCCTGACCCTCAGCCATCTGCTTTTAAATTATGTAGGGAGGTCCCTTTCAGGAAAAGACTGGGAAAGGTGCTAAACTAGAAGAGGATAGCAGATTAAAAACTCTTTTTTTGAGCATTTGACAAAGTCCAACATCCATTCATGATCAAGACCCTCGCCAAAGTGGGTATAGAGGGAACATTCCTGAATATAATCAAAGCCATTTATGAGAAACCCACAGCAAATATAATCCTCAATGGGGAAAAACTAAAAGCCTTCTCACTCAAATCTGGAACAAGACAGGGATGCCCACTCTCACCACTGCTCTTCAACATAGTTTTGGAAGTCCTAGCCACAGCAATTAGACAAACAAAAGAAATAAAAGGCATCCATATAGGAAGAGAAGAGATAAAACTGTCACTGTATGCAGATGACATGATACTATACATAGAAAACCCTAAGGACTCAACCCCCAAACTCCTTGAACTGATTAATAAATTCAGCAAAGTAGCAGGATATAAGATTAACATTCAGAAGTCAGTGGCATTTCTGTATACCAGCAATGAAATATTAGAAAAGGAATACAAAAATACGATACCTTTTAAAATTGCACCTCACAAAATCAAATACCTTGGAATACACCTAACCAAGGAGGTAA
The DNA here is from genome assembly GCF_054392235.1 of Sus scrofa. Taxonomy (NCBI): domain Eukaryota; kingdom Metazoa; phylum Chordata; class Mammalia; order Artiodactyla; family Suidae; genus Sus; species Sus scrofa. The sequence goes on from NC_139397.1 coordinate 99,981,891, forward strand.
AGGACCTATATGCCGAGAACTATAAAACTTTAATCAAAGAAATCAAAGAAGATGTAAAGAAATGGAAAGATATTCCATGTTCCTGGATTGGGAAAATCAATATTGTAAAAATGGCCATACTACCCAAAGCAGTCTACAGATTCAATGCAATCCCTATCCAATTACCCATGACATTTTTCACAGAACTAGAACAAACAATCCAAACATTTATATGGAACAACAAAAGACCCAGAATCACCAAAGCAATCCTGAGAAACAAAAACCAAGCAGGAGGCATAACTCTCCCAGACTTCAAGAAATACTACAGGAGTTCCCGTCGTGGCGCAGTGGTTAACGAATCCGACTAGGAACCATGAGGTTGCGGGTTCGGTCCCTGCCCTTGCTCAGTGGGTTAACGATCCGGCGTTGCCGTGAGCTGTGGTGTAGGTTGCAGACGCGGCTCGGATCCCGCGTTGCTGTGGCTCCGGCGTAGGCCAGTGGCTCCAGCTCCAATTCAACCCCTAGCCTGGGAACCTCCACATGCTGCGGGAGCGGCCCAAAGAAATAGCAAAAAGACAAAAAAAAAAAAAAAAAAAAAAAAAAAAAAGAAATACTACAAAGCCACAGTCATCAAAACAGTGTGGTACTGGTACCAAAACAGACAGACAGACCAATGGAACAGAATAGAGAATCCGGAAATAAACCCTGACACCTATGGTCAATTAATCTTTGACAAGGGAGGCAAGAACATAAAATGGGAGAAGGAAAGTCTATTCAGCAAGCATTGCTGGGAAACCTGGACAGCTGCATGCAAAGCAATGAAACTAGAACACACCCTCACGCCATGCACAAAAATAAACTCCAAATGGCTGAAAGACTTAAATATACGACAGGACACCATCAAACTCCTAGAAGACAACATAGGCAAAACACTCTCTGACATCAACATCATGAATATTTTCTCAGGTCAGTCTCCCAAAGCAATAGAAATTAGATCAAAAATAAACCCATGGGACCTCATCAAACTGAAAAGCTTTTGCACAGCAAAGGAAACCCAAAAGAAAACAAAAAGACAACTTACAGAATGGGAGAAAACAGTTTCAAATGATGCAACTGACAAGGGCTTAATCTCTAGAATATATAAACAACTTATACAACCCAACAGCAAAAAAAAAGCCAATCAAGCAATGGAAAAATGGGCAAAAGACCTGAATAGACATTTCTCCAAAGAAGATATACAGATGGCCAACAAACACATGAAAAAATGCTCAACATCGCTGATTATAAGAGAAATGCAAATCAAAACTACCATGAGATATCACCTCACACCAGTCAGATGGCCATCATAAATAAATCCACAAATAACAAGTGCTGGAGGGGCTGTGGAGAAAAGGGAACCCTCCTGCACTGCTGGTGGGAATGTAAAGTGGTACAGCCACTATGGAGAACAGTTTGGAGATACCTTAGAAATCTATATATAGAACTTCCATATGACCCTGCAATCCCACTCTTGGGCATCTATCCGGACAAAACTCTCCTTAAAAGAGGCACGTGCACCCGCATGTTCATTGCAGCACTATTCACAATAGCCAGGACATGGAAACAACCCAAACGTCCATCAACAGATGATTGGATTCGGAAGAGGTGGTATATATACACAATGGAATACTACTCAGCCATAAAAAAGAATGACATCATGCCATTTGCAGCGACATGGATGGAACTAGAGAATCTCATCCTGAGTGAAATGAGCCAGAAAGACAAAGACAAATACCATATGATATCACTTATAACTGGAATCTAATATCCAGCACAAATGAACATCTCCTCAGAAAAGAAAATCATGGACTTGGAGAAGAGACTTGTGGCTGCCTGATGGGAGGGGGGGGGAGTGGGAGGGATCGGGAGCTTGGGCTTATCAGATACAACATAGAATAGATTTACAAGGAGATCCTGCTGAATAGCATTGAGAACTTTGTCTAGATACTCATGTTGCAACAGAAGAAAGGGTGGGGGAAAAATGTAATTGTAACATATACATGTAAGGATAACCTGACCCCCTTGCTGTACAGTGGGAAAATAAAAAAAATTATAAAAAAAAAACAAAAAAAAAACCTCTGTTTTTGTTTGCTATAGTTATGTGGGACTTGTGAATGGAAGCGCCATTGGCTATGAGTGCCAGGTTATCTGAGGACCCATCCCTCAAGTGGCATCTCTAAAAGCTGGAATGTAGACATGTGTACAGGCTTCTTCTAGGGAGATACTGGTGACTTGGAGCAGGCTAGAGGGAGAAGGTTGGGGAGATGTCTGCCCAGCTTTCCTGGTCTCTGGAGATTATCAAAGCCAACTGTAAATACATGCTTCTAATTTGAAGCCTGGCTATCAGTTAACAGTTTTTAAAGTTTGCAGGTAAACCTCTTTCAAGAAAAGAATGGGATATGGGCATTTTTGCCCACTACTCTCTGTTGATCCCTGGGGAGTAGCCAGTAAATAACTGATTCTTTGTTTGCTGTTGTCTTATAGATCTCATGGATGCCAGCCTTACTGGCTTTTGAGCTAAGTGTTTTGAGAGCTTGTCCCTCAGCTGGGAGTTTTAACAGTTAGAGTGGTAGATGTAGTCTAAACCCTTCACTGCTCAAGGAGAAGCTGGCAGCTAGTGGCTTCCTCCTGATTTTTTTTGTGTTGTGCTGGGGATGTGATTTATAGTGAGACTGTATCTCAGGCTTTCCTACCCATTTCGAAGTGAGTATTTTCCATTTGCCCAGTATTATAGCGGTAGCTCAGCTAGTTTCTGGACTTCTTTCATAGGGAGTTCCTCCATGAGTAGCTGTATATTTGACCCATCTGTGGGAGGACGGGAACATCTATATTACCACCTTGACTGACTTTCTGTTTTGATTCTGGTCTCCTGAAGTATTGAAGTCACTGTGGCTATAAGCAGGGAGAATGATGACAATGAAGTGTGTGTACATCAGAGGAACACAGAATGGCATCCCATTCTGCCTCATGATTATGTGGGCCTACCATAGAAGGATAAGTGGCAAAAAAGAGGGCAACGAATGGTAAATTACTTAAAAATTTATTAGATGTAACAATAATCCAAAAAAGGAAATTGACAAAACATATCCATTTATTAAAAACATCAAAAAGAATAAGATACTTAGGAGTAAATCTAATCAAGGAAGTGAAGAACTTGTACAGTGAAAACTATAAAGCATTGCTAAAAGAAATTAAAGAAGATACAAATAAGTAGACCATTCCATGTTCATAGATCGAAAGACAATATCGTTAAGAGGTCCATACTATTCAAAGTGATCTAAAGTGTAATCTCTATCAAAATTCCAAAAGCATTTTTTTTTGAAGAAATAGAAAAGTTGTAAAATTCATATGGAGTCTCAAGGGACTTTGAATAGCCAAAAGAATTTTGAAAAAGAAGACAAAGTTGGAGAACTATTTTTCATTTCAAATATATTATAAAGCCACAGTAATAAAAATAGTGTAATTCTAGATAAAGACAAACAGCTAGGCCAATGGGACATAAAAGAGAACCCAGAAATAAACCCTCACATGTGTAAGCAAATGTTCTTTAACAAAGGTACCAAGACTACTTAGTGGGGAAAAGACATCTCTTCAACAAATATCGTTGGTAAAACTGAATATCCGTATTCAAAAGAATGAAGTTGGACCCTTATTTTTCATAACATAGAAAAAGCATCTCAAACTGGATTAGAAACTTAAAGATAAGACCCAAGACTATAAAATCCAATAAGAAAACAGAGGAAAACTTCACGACATTGAACTTGGCAATGATTTCTTGAGATATGACCCCAAAAGCCTTGACAACAAAAGCTAAAAAGAACAACTAGGACTACATTAAACTTAAAAACTTTTGTGTACCAAAGAGCACAGTCAATAGAGTGAAACAGCAACCTACAGAATGGTAGAAAATATCAGTAAATTGTATGTCTGATAAGGAGTTAATACCCAGAATAAACACAAAATTGTTATAACTTAACAGCAAAATAATCAAATAATCTGATTTTAAAAATAAGCAAAGGATTTGTGTAGACATTTCTCTAAAGAAAAACATACGAATGGCCAAAAAGTATATGGTAAGATGCTGGACCGCATCCAGATTGCTGCTCTCTTGCTCTCAGCATATATGATCAGGCCACTCCAGATGGCTGCTCTCTTGCTCTCAGCATATCCCCTACTCTACCAGTTCCTGCCTCACCTACACACCACTCACCCGACTGACCTTTCTTAATCAAAGAGCCTAATCAGTAAATGCTTACATACTTACTTGCACTCCCCACCCCCGCCACCTGCCCCAGCCAGTGATTGTTCTAATCTTTAGATTAGAACTATCTCCTCTGTGATGGTTTATCAAAGGGTTAGTGAGGGGCAAGCTTCTCTGCTGGTTTCCCTGGCAACTGATGAGCCAACCTGATGTCAATTCCCCCTCTTCCCCTGGTAGTGAAGACTGCTACCACGCCCTGCTTACCACCATCTGAACACATGGTGGGGTGTTGCTCCAGGACCTTGCTTCAGACATGTAAGATCCCACTATCCATTAAACTATTGGTATCTCCATCATTGACTCTATGCTCTGTCTTTGGTCTTGGGTCCGGGCAAGGACAGGGCTTGCAGGCCTGTGGTGTGCAGCCCCACTCTTCTTTCTTGTTATAAAGACATTTTCTCTCAACAAAGACACTTGTGTGAAAACAAGCTAATTTCTTAGTGGTTTATCTGTTCACATTTTCCTTATTCCTCACCTGAAAGTGTAAGCCTCAATGTGTGAAATGACAAAGAATTAATGACCAAAACATGGAAGAGAAAGCTGGGGCTAAGAGTCCCTGAAAGCAAAAATGGGTTGTGTCCAGAGGAATGACACTGAAATTAGTAGGGCTTTTTTACTGACAAGTACAGAGTCTGGACATGTGTCTATGGGGAAAGGCATGGTAAATGCAGGGACATTTTAAGACTTTATCTTCCAACACTTACTTTTGAAATCTTGCATTATAGCATATCAAACACACTTAAATGTACCCACATACCACCTTAAATGTAGTATTTGTACAGTGAACAGAATATAGCTTTTTTATGGTTTTATTTTTGAAATTATTTATCACCATTTTCTGAAATATAATTGTGTTTACTATTTCATTATTTGAAATGAGATAGTCTAACCTATACATTGCTATCAAGGGTAATGAAATTGTTATTAATATCAAATTTGATGTTTAATAAACATAACAATTTTGGTAGACATTTAATTGCTTTGTGTTTGGAGTGAATAACTTGTTTTTCAAAAAAGAGCAATGCTTTTTTTTTTTTTTTTTTTTTTTGCTTTTGAGGGCTGCAGCTGCATCATATGGAAGTTCCTAGGCTAGGGGTCAAATCGGGGCTGTAGCTGCCTGCCTATGCCACAGCCACAGCAAGGCCAGATCCAAGCTTCATCTGCGACCTACACCACAGCTCACTGCGATTCCAGATCCCCCACCTACGAGCAAGGCCAGGGATTGCACCCACATCCTCATGGATACTAGTTGGATTCATTTCCACTGTGACACAACAGGAACTCCAAGCAAAGCTTTTATAAAAGCAGATTTACTGAAATATCATTCATATACCATACAATTCAATGGAATTTAATTCATTCACAGATGTATGTTATCACAATAATCACTGTTAGAGCATTTTCTTCATCTCAGAAAGAAGCCCATGCACTTTAGCTGTCACCCTCTCTCATTATTTACTTTCACTCCCTCTCTGGTCCCTAGTGCATGTCTAATTTTATTTTCTCAATTCTGGGTGTTTCATATGAATAGAATAATGCAATATGTAATCTTTTTTAACTGGCTTCTTTTACTTAGCATTATGTATTCAAAGTCACTCACTGTAGCATGTGTGTATGTAGCATGTATATTGTAGCTCATCATTTATTATGGTTGAATAATATATCTATTGTATGGATATATCACATTTCACTTTTCCATTCATCAGTTGATGGACATATGGGTTATTTCTGCCTTTTTCCTATTGTGAACAGTGTTGCTTAAACACTTGTGTATAACTATTTATTTGAATACTTATTCGCAATTCTTTTGGCTATATAGAAAGAGTGGAATTGCTGGATCATAGTAATTCTATGTTTAAAAGTTTGAGGAACTGCTAGACTATTTTCCAAAGTGGCTGCACCATTTTACATTAAATATATATATATATATATATATATTTTATAGCTGCATCCACTGCATACGGACGTTCCTGGGCCAGGATTAAATCTGAGCTGCAACTGCAGCAATATTGGATCGGATCCTTTAACCCACTGAGCTCAGCCAGAGATCAAACCCACCCCTCTGCTGTGACCAGAGCCACTGAAGTTGGATTCTTAACCCACTGCACTACAGTGGAAACTCCTATTTTACATTCTTACCAGCAGTGTTTGGGGGTTCTAATTTCTCCATATCTTTGTCAGTACTTACTATAATCTAGCTTTTGATTCTAACCTCTTTGTAGGTATGAAGTAGTATCTCTTTGTGGTTTTAACTTACATTTCCCTGATGACTAATGTTAAGCATTTTTTTATTGTTTATTGGATATTTGTATATCTTCCCTGGAGAAATGCCTATTGAAATCTTTTGCCCATTAAAAAATTTGGGTTTTTGTCTTTTTTTTTTTTTTTTTTTTTTTTTTTGGTCTTTTGTCCTTTTTTAGGGCAGCACCCACAGCAGAACCTTTTATGGAGGTTCCCAGACTAGGGGTCTAATCAGAGCCAGGCTACGCCACAGCCACAGCAACGCGGGATCTGAACCACAGCTCACGGCAACTCCGGATCTTTAACCTACTGAGCAAGGCCGGGGATCGAACCCGCAACCTCATGGTTCCTAGTCAGATTCGTTTCCACTGCTCCACGACAGGAACTCCAGGTTTTTGTCTTTTTATTATTAGCTGTAGAAGTTCTTTTTACATTTGGGAAATAAGTCCCTGATTAGAGGGAAATATTTTTCCCCATTTTGTGGTTTTGCTTTTTGCTTCCTCAGTAGTATCCTTTGAAGCACAACTGCTTCTGATTCTGTTAAATTTCAATTTATCTACTTTTTCTTTTGTTGCTTATGCTTTTGATGTCATATTGGATTTTTTTTTCTTTGCCAAATCCAAGGTCATGAGACTTACTCTGGCTTTGTCTAACAGTCTATAGTTTCAGCTTTTATAATTATGTCTTTGTTCTATGTTGAGTTAACCTTTTAATATGGTCTGGAGAAAGAGTCCAGCTTCAGTCTTTTGCATTTGGCTATCCAGTAATTCCAGCACCATCTGTTGAAAGACTCCTCATTAAATGGTCTTGGCACCCTTATCAAAAAGCAATTAGCCATAAACACGTGATTTTATTTCTTGACTCTGAATACTATTCCATTCATCTTTATGTCTGTCTTTTTTGTAGTACCACATAGCCTTGACTATTATTGCTTTGTAGTAAGTTTCAAAATAAGGAAGTATAAATTCTCTTTGTACTTTTTCAAGATTGTTTTTTCTATTCTGGGCCCCTTGTAATTCCATATAAATGTTAGCATCGGTCTGTCATTTTTCATATTGAAGTCAGTTGGGGTTCTCATAGGCATTGTGATTAATCTGTAGAGATCAGTTTGGGGAGTATTGTCTCTTAACAGTATTGTCTTCCAACCTGTGGTCATGGATTTTTTTTCCATTTATTTAGATCTTTAATTTCTTTCACTAGTATTTTATAGATTTCAAAGTGTGAGTTTTTCACTTTTTATTAAATTTATTCTTAATTATTTTATTCTTTTTAATGCTATTGCAAATGGAGTTGTTTTCTTATTTTTATTTCCAGATTGTTCATTGCTGGTATATAGAAGTACAATTGATTACCACATATTGGCCTTGTATCTTTCAATTTTGCTGAATATATTCTTTAGTTCAGATAATTTTATGGTGGATTCCTCAGGGTTTTCTGTATATGGTATCACGTCATCTGTGAATAGAAATAGTTTTACTTTTTCTTTTTTGATCTGGATGTCTTTTTTTGTTTTCTTGCCTAATTGTCTGTGCTTGAACCGCTATCATCTTGAATGTACTGGAAGTTGCGAAAGAGGCCATTTTGTCCAATTCCTGGTCTTAGAGGGGAGGATCTTGTCTGTTACCCTTGTGTTAGCTGTATGTTTTTCAAAGATGCTCTTTTTCAGGTTGAGGAAGTTCTCTTGTATTCCTTGTTTGCAGTGTGTCATCACCATGAAAGGTGTTAGATTTTGTCAAAAGATATGATCATATGATTAACTGAGATAGTCATATGATTTTTGTTTTTCATTTCGTTGATATGATGTATTACATCAATTTGATTTTTTTTTTTTTTTTTTTGGCTTTTTGCCATTTCTTGGGCCACTCCTGCGGCATACGGAGGTTCCCAGGCTAGGGGTCTAATCGGAGCTGTAGCCACCGGCCTACGCCAGAGCCACAGCAATGCAGGATCCGAGCCACGTCTGCAACCTACACCACAGCTCATGGCAACGTCGGATCCTTAACCCACTTAGCAAGGCCAGGGATTGAACCTGCAACCTCATGATTCCTAGTCGGATTTGTTAACCACTGAGCCACGACAGGAATTCCAACATCAATTGATTTTAAGATGCTAAATCAACCTGGAATTTCTGGAGTGAACCCAACTTGGTTATGGAATATAATTTTTTAATATGTTATTAGAGTCAATTTGCTAGTATTTTGTTGAAGATATTCACATCCATATTCATAAGAGATATTAGCCTGTAGGTTTTTTTCTTGTGTTGTTTTTGTTTGTTTGGTGTTGGTATGAGGGTAATACAGGGTAATAAATTTGGAAGTATTCTCTCTTTGGAATAATTTGCTTTAATTCTTTAAGTGTTTGGTATAATTCACGAAGTAAGCCTCTGAATTTTGACCCTCCTTTGCGGGTTTTTTGTTTTGTTTTGTTTTTGCTTTTTGGGGCTGCACCAGCGGCATGTGGAAGTTCCCAGGCTGGGGGTTGAATCGGAGCTGCAGCTTGTCAACCTACACCACAGCCACAGCAACATGGGATCTGAGCCAGCATCTGTGACCTATACCACAGCTCACAGCAACACTGGATCCTTAACCCACCGAGCAAGACCAGGGATTGAACCTGCATCATCATAGATACTAGTTGGGTTTGTAACCTGCTGAGCCACAATGGGAACATTGTAGGTAGTTTTTTTGATTGATAATTTGTTCTCATCACTTGTTATAGATCTATTCAGATTGTTTATTTCTTTGTGAGTTATTTCATTAGTTTGTGTCTTTCTAGGATTTTGTTCATTGAATTTAAATTATCTAATTTATTGACATACATTGTTCATAGTATTTATTTATAATGCTTTTTATTTCTATAAGTTCAGTAGTAATTTCTTCTCCATTTCTGATTCTAGTAATTTTGGTTTCTCTTTTTTTCATTAATCTATCTAAAAGTTTGTCAATTTTGTTGATTTTTACAGAGAATCAGATTTTGATTTCATTGATTTTTCTCTAATGTTTCTGCACTCTCATTTCATTAATTTCTGACCTGATCTTTATTATTTTATTCCTTCTCCTTAATTGAGATTTATTTTTTTTTATTTTTTATTTTTTGTCTTTTTGCCTTTTCCAGGGCTGCTCCTGTGGCATATGGAGGTTCTCAGGCTAGGGTCGAATCGGAGCAATTGCTGCCGGCCTACAACACAGCCATAGCAACGCGAGATCTGAGCTGTGTCTGCGAGCTACACCACAGCTCATGTCAATGCCAGATCCTTAACCCACTGAGCAAGGCCAGGGATCGAACCTGCAACCTCATGGTTCCTAATCGGATTCGTTAACAACTGCGTCACGACAAGAACTCCCTTACTTGAGATTTAATTTGCTCTTTTAGTTAGGGATTTTTTTTTTTTTTTAGATCTTTCTATGTATAGGCACGTGCAATTGTAGATTTATCTCTAAGCACTGCTTTAGCTACCTCCCATTACTTTTAGTATGTTGTGTTTTCATTTTCATTCATTTAAAAATATTTTGTTTTCCTTTTTGATTTTTCATGAATCCGTAATTATTTAGTAGTGCACTGTTGAATTTCAACATATTTGTGATTTTCTAAAATTTTTTTCTTTTACCGATTTATACTTTCATTCATTGTGATTGGAGAACATACTCTGTATTATTTCTACCCTTTTACATTTTTTTGAGATTTTTTTTTTTTTTAAGGGACTAGCCTATGAGATATCCTAGAGAGTCTCCCATATGCACTTAAGAGTATATATTCTGGTGCTGGGTGGTATTCTATGTAGATATCTGTTAAGCCTAGTTGATTTACAGTGTTGTCCCAGTGTTGCTCTTCTATTCCTTGTTAATCTGTGGTTGTTCAGTTCATTATTGAAAGCTGAGGATTAAAGTCCCAGCTATTACCATTGAGTTGCCTATTTTTCTTTTCATATAGTTTAGGTTAATAACTCTTTTATCATCTCACTTTTCTAGGGCCCTCAAATATTAAAAGCCAAGATTACTGTGCCTGTGGTGCCCAGTGGGAAAGTGGCACAAGCTGAAAGGTCTCTACTGACAAGATCAGAATGTCTCAACAGATATAAATTTATTTTGTGAAGATGATTGGTATTGAAATCTCTGGACTTCCTGTGATCTAATCTCCAATAGTCAAGTAGGGTGGTAGGGGATAGAATTCTGGATGTAAGAAGAAGATAAAGGTTTTTTAGCTTATAAAAACTAAAATAAGGAGAAATTCAATTGCAAACTGGGGGTAAAAAGAGAGACTGGCTTCTTGTTTAGGTATTGTGTGTGGAAGCAACAAAATAAGAAAGGAGCAAGAAATAGTTATAGAACAATATAACTCATTATTTAGGGAAAAAAAAAAACTAGGTAATTCTCTCAAAAACTTCAGTTTCTTCCATCAAACCCACATACCTTCTGGTCACTAGTTCTGTAATTAGATTCTCAAGAGGTGCAATAATGAAAATATTCCTGGTCAAATGCACCCTTTATTCCTAAACAATACATCCTGAATCGTTTTTTACTTTTCTCTGCAGGTGAGTTATATATAGATATCTCTTTTATGATAATCCTTTCAAATTACCCTTTGACCCAAATCTGAGCATCCAGATTAGTCTTCTCTGTCTTTGGGGTAGAGCCTGGTCCCCTTAGCTAAGACTAGCCAGTGATGCCCTGAAACAAAAGCCTGGATCACTACAAGTTTTCCAAAAAAGAAGAAAAAAAAAATGCTGGATATAATATTATATTTCTCTGACTCTTTAATTCAATCTCTAAAATGTTCCATCTGTTTATACTGAGAAAAAAGGATGAATTCAAGGCATCATTTCATGATGGCCTTACTGTGTTCCCTTAACATGGCATTGTACTTTGATTCATGACCAGACCCTTGTTTGAGGCATCTGAGGTGAGGTTACTGATGAAGATTGCTTTGTCACTAATTCTGGCAAAGGGTTTTGTGAAAAAATACTGTGCCTCTTATGAATTTATTTTTAATATATTAATATTTAATAATGTAACTAGAACCAATAAGTAATAATGCTTAACAGACTTTAACTTCTTAGTAATAAACAGTTTTTTTAAGGTAAAATAATATCTAAAGAGTAGAATGTATGACAAATTAAGGTTTGATGAGAAGCGAGTGTGAAATGAGGACCTAGTTAATGAGGCCCTGCTGGGGTGCCAGTCAGAGGAGGATCTACACAGGAGTAGCCAGCCCACTGGAAAACATGAAGAGGAATTTGAGTACTGAGGGGGTCTTCATAAAGAGACCAAGTGCACAGTAAATTATATTTGGAAGAGGCCAAAGAAAACTTTCACTTCTTCATAAATTTTCCTGCAGCTAACTCTGCCCTGTTGACATCAAATTGGGCATCACCAATTTCTGGATCTTAAAACATATAAAAGTCAAAATGTTATGTATTAGCTAATTAATTTTTAAATAACACCATTTATTATTTTGGGACACTTTCTAAGATTGCATCAATCCATTACAGCAAGTAATGGTGGATATTTATCACTTTTAATGGTCTAAATGAGCACTCCCTCTACTTCCCATACTGTTCCCCAGAGTTTCTCAGAATAAGTGCTTGGGAATGCCGATATTTTATGGAACCCTCACTTTAGATTGCTTATAGGACTTCTTGATTTGAGAAATAAAACTTTATAAATGTAGCAGTCTTTATAGACACTTGTAATGTCACAGCTGAAGCAATAATTCCAGGAGGAAGTGTCCCTTTGGGGACTATTAATTGATAGAGAGGTAATATTGATCATAGAAGTAAAAATAATCCTTAAAGCTTTGTTCCTGAAGCTCCGAACTCTGCTAGATTATGTTATCTCACTCTGGAGGTGCCAAGGAATGAAAGACCAGGCTTCTGGGCACTACCCCCACAGTCCTAACTTACATTAAGACTGAAGGAGTTAAAGATTATCACCGGAAGTATATGTGTAAATGTAGTATTGTGTTGTGGAAGGAAGAAGCAAGGAGGGTAAAAAGAGAGCCAGTTCCAGATCTTGTGTGACTTCAAAGCTTGAGTCTTTTTGTTGAGCAAGTTAGAGCCAAATCCTCAACCTAAAAATCTCAAATGCCCTTTGAATCACTTAAGACCATGCTTAGAACATCAAGAATAAGACACAGCAAATCTTCAACCACTGTACCTGTTCATGCGTCATTCCTCTTTCCCTATATCCAAGATCTGAGGGGTTATTTTTATGCTAGATTAAGGTGAAGGATGAGTCCCAAGTTTTCCTCCATCTCTCACTCCCGGGCTTCCCTTCATCTCTCTTGATTTTTTTTGTTCCAGGGGCAATAAAGACCTGATCCCTGTAGCTTGATTTATAATCCCCCTGTTTCTCCTGGTAAAGATCAAATGGAGGGAAAGAACTTTGATCCCCTTTAAAAATCTCCCCTCTCTCAACCCCATTTTCCCTCCTAGTCCTCCTCCACAAAGATGTCAGTATTGAATATTGGAGGAGCTGGTTTCAGCACTGATCCAAAGAAGGTCTTCCCCTTCTTAGACTTAGAAGTCATCAAGGGAGACCTCTGCAAGGCCATGTCTGTATTGCCATAGAAACTGAGAAGAGAAAGTTGTTTCAAAAATTAAAACAGCAATTTGGGGGTAATATATTTCCCCTGTATTATGATTTCATCAAATCACAGTAGTCTTATGCTTTACAGATGAGGAAATTGAGTCTCAGCCAAGTTAAGAGACTTGCCTGAGGTCTCATAATGGCTTCCTGACTGAACTAGTTTTCTTTCCAATACACCATGGCTACTACTTAACAGTTTATTATTTTATGCTTTATTTGTTTTTTTTTTTTTTTTAAAGGTTGTGGCTAAGGGAATTCCCCCACCATGATGTGTGATGTTAGTCTGATTCAGGTTAAAAGAATGAAGTATTGGGAACATTTGCCAATGGAAAAAGAAAAGAGAGAAAAAAAGTAATGTAGATTAAGTATTATATATCAAAGACTATTTGCAATAGTCGATAGATATCACATAGTTGTTTTATTAAATATAGATTCAATTTAAAGATCTAAAGGGATTTACTGAAATAAGTGTTTTCAGTCATTGGACTAGAAAAGAGCACTCCCACAAATAAGTAGTGTTTTTTGTATTCAGTTTATTTTGATCTTAGCTTGGCTTGTCAAATATAATACTTAAATGAACGACTTCCGGTAAATGTCTTGCAAAGAGTAGAGTGTGACACATGAAGATGATTTTAAAAAATCCCCTAATAGATTGTTTTGGAACAGTACATATGCATATTTTTCCTCTCTTTTCTCCTACAACCTACTTTCTCCTTCACCCTTAATGCTTTCCAGAGAAGAAGCAGAATCAATATATATTCCCACTAATTGTGTATATATGTACCACTTTCTTTAATCTCTTGCCAATGGTGTGTACTATCAATCCCCTTATAAAATTTTGCCACTCTAATATGGTACAATAAAGTCTTATTTTAATTTTTGGTTTCCTAATTACTAATGAGGTTGAGTCTATTTCCTGATAAGAGTAATAGCCAACACTTAATAAGTGCAAAAACCATGGCAGTTATTTGCTAAATCCCTTAAATGGATTGTCTCCTTCACTCCCAACAGTATCCCTATGAGGTATGATATCTGATTATATTTACAGATGACACTAAGACAGAGAGAGATCAGTGACTTGATCAAGGTTACTGGTAAGAATAAGAGCCTAAGTTTGAATGTTGATAGCTTGAGTATAGAGCTCCATACTCTTAATGGTTATTATTTATACTGACTTTTTTTTCATATGATTATCATCTATTCGGATTTCTTCTTACCTGAATAATCTATTCATACCTTTTTCTTTTTTTCTTTCTTTTGATTTCTTTTTACAGCTGCACTCACAGCATATGAAGTTCCTGGCTAGGGGTTGAATAGGAGCTGCAACTGAGTCTACACCAGAGACACAGCAACAACGGATCTGAGTCACATCTACAGCTTATGCCAAGCTTGAGGCAACACTTGATCCTTAACTCACTGAGTGAGTCCAGGGATCAAACCAAACCCACATCCTCACAGAAAATGTCGGATCCTTAACCCACTGAGCCATAATGCAAATTCCACCTTTTTCTTTGTTTTATTTACATAGCTACTTTGATGCATTTTATTAACTAAATCAGATTGATGCTTCTTGATAGTTTCTTTTGTCTTGGACACATAGCAGATCAAAAGACCAGCTGGTAGTAGAGCAATAGGAATGGCTTTAATTGTTTGTAAAACTTCACAGGCTTATTAAAGTGTTATGTAGCAAAATATTGGGAACCATTTAATATGTTTTTGCTTTGAAGATGAAGAAATTTCTGGGTCTTCATTTTTAATGTCCCAAAATAGTAATTTAGAGAATGTTTATGATATTTAAAAAATGAATATTTAGTGGTTAGGCCTACTTGAAACATTCTTAAATTAAGAAGTTAAAAAAACCCAAGTCTATTTTTTTCCAAGAAGATTTGGTTGCCAAGAATATTTTAATCTGTGAGAATATTGCACAATTTTAATTGGCAGAAAAATTTGTACCAACCAAGTTAAAAATTGTTAAGAGAGGCTTCCAAGCAAAATTGTCAATTTGAGATGTTGACTTCCTCTTTCCCTGTTGAAATAGTGAAGGTCACAGGTTCCAGTTAACATGTTTTGGTTAGTTTTACAAAAATGAGTACTTACTAGAGACCAACTTCTGCTCTCCCTTTTTCTTCTTTTTCCTGGATTCATTTGTTCATTGGTTAACAGCTTTGCCTTTCAGTCGATTTCATTATTTAATTATTTTTTTAAAATAATACAGAAAAATTCTCTGCTTAACTTCAGCAACATAAACAAGCCAGAGAAAACACACACACACACACACACACACACACACACACACACACACACACACACACCCTTGTGCTTGAAACCAAGTGAATATTTAAAATGTTTGTCTCAGTTCCTTGAGTCTAGAATTATATGACACTGAAATTATGCTATTAAGGCAGGAAGTGGGCTGAAACCATCATTGAAATTGTGGCTAGCCATGGATATTTCTTTGGAAATGCTTAGTTCACATCACTGCTGTGATGTTTACAGAGGATTCACTGTGAATACAGGTGAGAGACCATGAAAGTGTTGCTTGGTTGACATTGGCAACATTGGACTTCGGCCCAAACTGAAGATGGATCTCCCCTTCATCGGAATGGCCACACAGACATAGTGCCTGGGCTCAGGTTGCCCCCTTCCTTCAATCTGCTACAGCTAAGGATCTTCTCACCCTTGTGTCTTTTCTTTCCTCTTGCTTCCTCAAAACCATCTCATCCACTGATCGTTCTCTCACTGCCTCTTAATAGAGATTCAGTGGAAGCAGGAGGGAAAAGGTGGAAGAGAGGTGGGGAGAGTAAGGCTATAAGCTGTGAAGCAGCTGCTGTTCCCTTTCCTACCCTTGTCTTCTCTCAGGGCAATTCTCAGATTGTTTGGATAGTTCCCATCATCTCCCCAAAGCTACCCTTTACCCTGTTCAGCTTCCTACCAAGACTGTGCCCCATATGCTCTTATAAAACACCTCAGGATTCCCCTGAACACAAGGCAAATTTTACTACATAAACTTACACTTGTTACTTATGTCATCTTTTTTTCTTCTACTGAAGTTGCAGCAGAGGAATGAATTTTAAAAACTAGGTACACTTTAATTAATCTTTTAAATCATATTTTTATTCATTCATTTATTTATTTTTCAGCTTTACTGAAGTATAATTGACAAAACTAAGATATTTAAAGTGTACCTAAGGTGATTTGATATATGCATACATTGTGAAAGTCACATTTTATCTTTTTTTATTGAAGTATAGTTGATTGTCAATGTGGTGTTATTTTTGGGTATATAGAACAGTGATTCAATTATATATATATATATATATATAAATTTTCAGACCCTTTTCCCTTAAGTTCACTTCAAAATATTGAATAATATTGAGTATATTTCCTTGTGCTATACAGTAGGTCCTTGATAGTTATCTATTTTGTATATGGTAGTTGTATTTGTTAATCCCACACTTTATCTTTAAGTAACATTTTAATTTTAAAAGTAAAACTGTGAGAAAACCCACAAAAATAGTTTAATGCTTGCTTAAGACCTAGAGAATAGGGTAAATGCTGTAAAATCATTGTTTCTCATCTGGCCAAAGAAGAGCCCTAGACAGGAGCAAAAGATGTGGTACTAAAATAAAAATTGCTTGGCTAATTCTTTAGGCTTTCAGGAGATAAGGGAGGTGGTGACAAAGCTGTTGACTGAAAAAAAAAAGGCACACAACCTAAAAGTTGAGAATTATGTTTTATTCATCAGACTTGCTGAGGCCTTAAGTCTGAGGGACTGCTGTGAAGAGGTAAGAGAGGAACCAGGATATACAGGAGGTTTTGCCAACAACAAAAAAAAGGTACTCTGAACATCAAAACATTACTGTTAATTATGTTAGTTATAGAAAAACAATATCTTAATGTATCTAGCGCTTTTCTATGTATGGGAAGATGCAAGAGCCTGGACTTACTGAAATTATTCTCTTGATATGTACCTTAACTATCTAGGGCTTGTGTTCTGCATTTTCCCATCCCGAATCCCCTCAGGGTACATAGTCCAGCTTGGAGTTGCTGCAGTGGCTATGCCTTGATGGCTGAAACATCCTTTGTTTATGGATATGGCAGGCAACACCTCTGTCCA
Organism: Sus scrofa; assembly: GCF_054392235.1. Taxonomy (NCBI): domain Eukaryota; kingdom Metazoa; phylum Chordata; class Mammalia; order Artiodactyla; family Suidae; genus Sus; species Sus scrofa. Next base: position 99,999,112 of record NC_139397.1, read on the forward strand.
CTGGGCACTGGCCAAGATGGTGTTTTTATTTATTCTCACTCCCGGTTCCCAATATCCCCATCAGGCTATATTCTGTTGGAGCCCCTCTGCACGCCACAAGAACTGCATCAGAAACTTGGATTCGGGAGTGTGAAGAGAAGCCTTAGGGAGCAAACTGATGGAACCACAGTTGAGGTTACTTTGCTGATGTATTTTGTTTGACCAATATGGTGTGTCACTTTTTTCTTTCTTTAAATTTGAAGGCTTTCAGACATGGAGTCTTTAGTTTACCCCTGTTCCCACCATGCCTTGTTACTAAATACACATTGGTTTTAGTTATTCGTGTGGCTGCCCAATCTGCAGACATTTATGATCGTGATTACAATTCCATGGCTGGAAATGGAGTATGAGGAGGTACGTTTTTTACTTCTTCCAAGGACTTATGTAAGCTGAGGCCTTTTATGGCCAGATCTTGGTGAGAAGGGGAAAGGGCCACTTTGAAGCTATCTAAGTGTTTTGTTTGTTTTGTCTTAATTTTTTATTTAAAAAAACCTTCACTTTGGAGTTCCCGTCATGGCCGAGTGGTTAATGAATCCGACTAGGAACCATGAGGTTGCGGATTCAATCCCTGGCCTTGCTCAGTGGGTTAAGGATCTGGCATTTCCATGAGCTGTGGTGTAGGTCGAAGACTCGGTTCGGATCCCTCATTGCTGTGGCAGTGGTGTAGGCCGGCAGCTGTAGTTATGATTAGACCCCTATCCTGGGAACCTCTATATGCCACAGGTGCAGCCCTGGAAAAGACAGAGACCAAACCAAACAAAACAAAACCAAAAAAAGAAACTTCACTTCTAAAGCTAGCCACATAGACTACATTCTCCACCGTTTACCTTCCTATAGAAACCTCTATTTTTTTTCTGTACTGACAGTGTTCATGCTGAAATGCTGAACAGTTCCCTACAGGAATATAAATGTATGTGTATTTATTGATTGTCCTTTTGAAAAAACCAGTAACAACAAAATAGAGCAAAACAAATTCTGATATATTCCCTCACATATCCCTGACCTTTGTGGTTTTTTTCCTCCAGCAAAAATAGCTCAGCTGAGAACTTCATTTGTTGAAAGTTGTAGTTTTAAATTTAACTTAAATGAAAAGGTAATATTTATTAATTAGGATTTCTAATACATTTGTCTTAATGGGTTATCTGTAACTTTTTTTTTTGCTCTGCAGGACATTGATGGTTTTATTTATTTTTATTTATAATTTATTTTTTATTGAAGTGTAATTGACTTACAATATTGTGTTAATTTCTGAGGCACAGCCAAGTGACTCAGTTATACACATGTATAGCTTCTTTTTTATATTGTATTCAATTATGGTTTATCCCAGGATATTGAATATAGCTCCCTGTGCTATATAGTAGGAGCTTGTTTATCCATTATATATGTAGTAGTTTGCATCTACTAACCCCAAACTCCCAGTCTACTCCTACCCCATCCCCTTCCTTGGCAATCACGAATCTGTATTCTGTGTCTGTGACTCTGTTTCTATTTTGTAGATAGGTTCATTTGTGTGATATTTTATTTTATTTTATTTTATTTATTTATTTTGGCATTTTAGGGCCGCACCTGTGGCATATGGAGGTTCCCAGGCTAGGGGTCGAATTGGAGCTGCAGCTGCCGGCCTACAACACAGCCACAGCAATGCAGGATCCAAGCCGTGTCTGTGGCCTACACCACAGCTCATGGCAATGCCAGATCCTTAACCCACTGAGCGAGGACAGGAATCAAACCCGCAACCTCATGGTTCCTAGTCGGATTCGTTTCCTCTGTGCCGCAATGGGAACTCCCATTTGTGGGATATTTTAGATTCTACATATAAGTGATCTCACATGATATTTGTCTTTCTCTTTCTGACTTACTTCACTTAGTATGGTAACCTCTAGTTGCATCCATGTTGCTACAAATGGCATTCTTTCATTTTTTTTTTTTTTTTTTTTTTTTTTTTTTTTTTTTTATGGAGGACTAGTATTCCATTGTGTATAGGTACCACATCTTCTTAATCCATTCATCTGTTAGTGGATATTTAGGTTGTTTCCGTGTCTTTGCTATTGTGAGTAGTGCTGCAATGAACATAAGGGTGCATGTATCTTTTTGAATTATGGTTTTCTCCGAATATACGCCCAAGAGTAGAATTGCTGGGTTATATGGTACTTTTATTTTTAGTTTTCTGAGAAACCTCTGTACTGTTTTCCATAGTGGCTGCACCAATTTACAATCCTATCAATAGTGTAGGAGGGTTCTCTTTTCTCCATACCCTCTCTAGCCTTATCTGTAGACTTTATAATGATGGCCAGTCTGTCTGGTGTGAAGTGGTACTTCATTGTAGTTTTCATTTGTGTTTCTCTAATAATTAGTGATCTTGAGCACCGTTCATAAGCCTATTGGCCATTAGGAGGTCTTTTTTTGAGAAATATCCATTTAGTTTTCTGCCCATTTTTCAATTGGTTTGTTTGGGGTTTTTTTGTTGTTAACTTGTATGACCTATAATTTTTGATATAATGTAACAGAAAAGTACTATTATAAGGAATCTCAAAGCTTGATGTCATTCTTTTAACTGACAGTGCAATGTGTTTTCTTTTGGCTGCTCGTTTTTACTGGTAGATTCTGTGGATAGATTGACTATCTGGCTATAAAGAATCAAAAACTGAAGGGAAAAAAAAAGAACTTAGAACAGTTTAAAAAGAAGAGTTTTTCTTCTTTCTTGGTAATTTTCCTGCAGAATCAACCAAGCAGTAAGCTGTCTTAACTTCATCTCCAGGGAGGAGTGGGAGAGAGCTGGACTCAGATTGAAGAAAAATGTCTGATAAAAATAAATCAACAGGTTTATTATTTGAGGTAAAAATGAAACCTACTGGAAAAATGGTGTGGTTTGTTGGTACTTGTGAATGATATCCTATAGAAACCAGTAATAACTAAAAAATGGTCAGGATAGTAAATTTTATGTTATGTGTAACTTACTGCAATAAAAAATTAGTAGTAAAAAAAGAAATCAATAAGAAATGAGACAAGCCATGAACTGTGATTCAATAGGAGAGCCTTAATTTCTGAAGATCACAAACTCAGTATGAGAATGGCTATTCAAATAAAGAAGCTAATTAGCATATGTTTAAGTTCTTCAGTATCGACTGTGATTAAGTTTGGATTTTTACCTCTTTAAACTACGATAGCTTAATCACAACAGTAGGAAAAGAAACATAAAACTTGTGGCAGAGAATATTCTTGGAAATTGATACCCTCCACCGGCATCCACTGCAGTTTGAACAAATATTTTAATTGGATGACAATCAATTAAATATCCTGAAGGAGCTGATTAGAATATTGCCCCATTAAGGAATAGAAGTTGCTGATTTTTCTTAACCACAATTGGGGAAATGTGAAGAAGAAATTGGAGTAAAAGAAGATGTTTTGGAATGCTGTAGGTGACCTGTAAAACCTGCTCTGAGGTAGTTTTTATTCTATCTGTCTCACCCATTGTACTTTTTGGGATTTCAGTGGCACTCAACAGTAGGGAGAAGAAAGAAACAGGACTATAGGGGACCAGAACAGGAAGAATGGACCTCTTTTATGGATGGTGGGTCTGAAACTTTTTCTGGGCCATAGATCCTTTGAAACCTTAATGAAAATTCATTTGCATATATCCACAACTATCTATAGATAAAATTAATATTGAGGGTTCATAGATTGTCAGAAACTCATCCAAGCATTATCTAGAGTTCTGTGGACATGGGGATAAGAACCTTTTCTCTAAGGTTTGCCTTCCAGTTGGGTAATTAGCAATAATTCCCAGAGTCAACACTGGCCCAATAGTGGTCCAGTCTGGAAGATGGTAGATGGTAGGAGAATTTAGGCAATGCTGACATGCAAAGTGAGGGAGCCATCATAACAAATTCTCATGATCACCCATTATCCCCAGTCAGACTTCAGATTGAAGCTGAGACTGCAGGGGACAGGACTCCATCTTTCCGTAAATGAGACGTTTCAAATATTTAACCAGGGTCACAATCCTTATTAAATAAGATAGCCCTAATAGCAGACTAGAGTACTAAGCAAGAAATTGAGGCATATCTCCCAACCTGGGCTAGCTAACCTGGTAGGAATTTGGAGAATATGTGCTATTTGGAGGCCCACTGGAGCTAAAGACTTGTGCTTGCCATACACCATACCTTTAGCATCAAACTAAATTTACAAGTATTAAAGAGATTCTTTTTGTACTTCATGCCCTGGTTGTAATTATCTTAGGAACTTCTGAACCCAAACCTGTGGGTAAAGAGTATCAGGGACTGTAGTTGGGTGTGGCTAAAAATGTCAAGAAAGTTTAATTTTGTACATTTTGTTTCCAGCCATGAACTTGACTGAAGTATGTAAATGGTATGGCAGTAGCATTTACCCTTTATGCAGAAGACCACACATAAAGCCCCTTGGTACAAAAATGATATTTTAAACACTGCTTTTCTCCTTGGGTGAAGGGCAGATTAGATCTCGTTTATATTATGCTGTTTCCTACCTGGTTTTCTGTATCAATTTCTGTTTCAGTTCTTAAGCATTACTTAATTTCTTCTCTTCTAAGTCAGCAATTGAGGCTGTGCTTTAAGGGGAACATATTTATTATTTGGTAATTTTTTCCTCCTTCTTAATGGTTTGTATCATCAGACTCATCCTCCTGAGCACAGCCTGACTCAGTGTGTCATCTGGCAAGTCCACACCTGCCACATTTCAGCTCTGCTCTGTCATGCATAAAAGTCCAAGCAACATGCTGTTTAAATGGAGCCATGCTGGCAGTTTCCGTTCATTCAAATAACATCTGTGAGATTTGCATGGATTAACATTCAGATGACAGAAATCTAGTTCCTATTCAAGTAAAGAAATAAGAATTGGTTCATTTTAACCATAGACACTAGAGACGACTCACATCTTCTCATTGGAATGAATCAGTGACTCTTATTTTACCAAAGGTTTTTCCATCTAACCTACCATACATTTAGGTCAGGGTCCTGGTACCTTTATAAAGAAAACTTCACCAGACATGCAAATAATAACCATGGTTCTTATTACTGGAAATTGTACTCAAAATTAAAACCTTCAGTTAAGTGTCCCCTTAATCACTGCACTGAAAGAAACTATTTTTGAAAATTGCTCTTTGCCCAAACTCATCTACAAAGCTGCTTCATTCTTCAAGAGATGTAAAAGAGAGTGTATCTTCAGGGAATGATATTGGTCAGTCAGATAACTATTACATGTTCTGCAGCCTGAATAAGACTGAGGATGGTGAGAGGAGACAGTAGGGGTCAGGATGCAGAACACAGTGGTGCCTATAGATTCAGTCTGTTGTGGGAGCTGATGGCCATATCTCCATGTTAGAGTTTGGATGCCTTGCAACGAACTGTCCATCAGCAAGTGCAGACCTAAGGACAGTTTAGGGAACACCAGTCATAAAGAAGCTGGTTTTTTGTGAGCTTCTTATTTGCGTATCATAGGCAAGGTTGTCTTACAGAGTGAGGGATCACTTTTTTATTGCTGTAAATGCTGAATTGTAAATATAAGCCTAGACATAACCCTAGAGTCTGGAGTTTCTGGAACTCTTTTCTGCAGGCCTTCCCAAGGAAACATGGGAAGGTGAGTAGATTTTCTGATGCATTCCTGTTCTTGGTTTCTACCACCAGTACCCTCTCCCCCTCAGATACTCCCTCAGGCCTCCCTTCTTTCTTATCTCCATCAAAGGCTGGATCTTTTTTGTTTTGTTTTTTAAAGTCAGCATCATATCTGCATCCACATTAAGCTTAAAAAAATAACAGTGCTGATTTTTGCATTGCCTGAAACAAACAAAAAACTGGACAAAATGTGTGAAACAATGGTTTTCAAGATGTCAGATGATGGACACTAGTCCCTGAGAAATAGGGAACAAATGAGGTGAGCCCAACAAGGGCGCTGACTGACTGCATTGAGGGAGCCCCCAGACTGTGGTATGCTAGCAGGGGGAAGCCAGGCATAGCATGGCTAAGTTGAGAAAAAAGAGGGTGTTTTTGGTTGTCTCTATGCCTGGGAATGCTGTGGATATCTTGTAGATAGCCATTGATGCAAAATTCCTGAATAACAAAGTATCTTCCCAAATTTTGCAAGTGCCTTTGAGAAGAAATACTGGCGTGATATCATATGGTATTTGTCTTTGTCTTTCTGACTTAACTTCACTCAGGATGAGAGTCTCTCGTTCCATCCATGTTGCTGCAAATGGCATTATGTTGTTCTTTTTTATGGCTGAGGAGTATGCCATTGTGTATATATACCACATCTTCCTAAGCCAATCATCTGTCAGTGGACATTTAGGTTGTTTCCATGTCTTGGCTCTTGTGAGTAGAGCTGCAGTGAACATGCAGGTACATGTGTCTTTTTTAAGGAAAGTTTTGTCCAGATAGATGCCCAAGAGTGGGATTGCTGGGTCATATGGTAGTTCTATGTATAGATTTCGAAGGTATCTCCAAACTGTTCTCCATAGTGGCTGTACCAGTTTACATTCCCACCAACAGTGCAGGAGGGTTCTCTTTTCTCCACAGCCCCTCCAGCACTTGCTATTTGTGGACTGATTAATGATGGCCATTCTGACTGGTGTGAGGTGGTATCTCATGATAGTTTTGCTTTCTATTTCTCTAATAATCAGGGATGTTGAGCATTTTTTCATGTGCTTGTTGGCCATCTGTATATCTTTCTTGGAGAACTGTCTATTCAGGTCTTTTGCCCATTTTTCCATTGGGTGGTTGGCTTTTGTGCTGTTGAGTTGTATAAGTTGCTTGTATATTTTAGAGATTAAGCCCTTGTCAGTTGCATCATTTGAAGCTATTTTCTGCCATTCTGTAAGTTGTCTTTTTTGCTTTTTTTATGGTTTCCTTTGCTGTGCAAAAGCTTGTCAGTTTGATGAGGCCCCATTGGTGTATTTTTGCTTTTATTTCTGTCGCTTTGGGGGACTGACCTGAGAAAACACTTGTAAGGTTGATGTCAGACAATGTTTTGCCTATGTTCTCTTCTAGGAGTTTGATGGTTTCTTGTCTTATATTTAAGTCTTTAAGCCATTTTGAGTCTATTTTTGTGCATGATGTGAGGATGTGTTCTAGTTTTATTGATTTACATGCAGCTGTCCAGGTTTCCCAGCAATGCTTGCTGAATAGACTTTCTTTTTCCCATTTTATGTTCTTGCCTCCTTTGTCAAAGAGTAATTGACCACAGGTGTCTGGGTTTATTTCTGGGTTCTTTATTCTGTTCCATTGGTATGTCTGTCTGTTTTGGTACCAGTACCACACTGTCTTGATGACTGTGGCTTTGTAATATTGCCTGAAGTCTGGGAGAGTTATGCCTCCAGCTTGGTTTTTGTCCCTCAGGATTGCTTTGGCAATTCTGGTTCTTTTGTGGTTCCATATACATTTTTGGATTGTTTGTTCTATCTAGTTCTGTGAAAACTGTGATGGGTAATTTGATAGGGATTGCATTGAATGTGTAGATTGCTTTGGGTAGTATGGCCATTTTTACAAAATTAATTTTGCCAACCCAGGAGCATGGACTATCTTTCCTTTTTGTTGAATCCTCTTTAATTTCTTTGATTAATGTTTTATAGTTATCTGCATATAAGTCTTTCACGTCCTTGGTCAGGTGTATTCCCAGGTATTTGATTTTTTTGGTGTGCAATTTTAAAAGATATATAATTTTGTATTTCTTTTCTAATATTTCACTGTTAGTATACAGAAATGCGACTGATTTCTGATTGTTAATCTTATATCCTGCTACTTTGCTGAATTTGTTAATCAGTTCAGGTAGTTTTTGGGTTGAGTCTTTAGGGTTTTCTATGTATGGTATCATGTCATCTGCATACAGTGACAGTTTCATAGCCTTTTCACCAGTAAACTCTATTTTGTAGATAGATAATCATATGCAGACTTTGAGTTACACTTTCTTGTTTCCAAAATTTACAACTTATATTCAATAAAGTCTAGTTACACTCATTAGCACTGACAAGGAGCCCCTCTGATTGAGACTAATCCTTTATAGAGCCCCACATATCTCAGGAAAATATGAAAATAAATTTATTAAGGAGCTTATGAGTGTCACTGCCATTTGAGATGCTGTTCTCTATTCTGATATAGAACAAACCTTAACCTTATGTCCCACTCCCCTTTTTTAACACTGTTCAGGTTCCAAAGAAATCCTTCTTCCCAACTCTTGCCCAATGTCGTTGAAATAGAAGCCAATAGAAAGTTTTGGAGATTGTGCCAATGTGAATGTTTGTGGATTGTGCCACTGCTGACATTGGTGATGGACACTGTTTTGGAATGCACGGAGTCTTTGAACAATGCAAGTGCTTGGATCGTAGAAAGAACATATTCCTTAACTCAAAAATCCCTTCTGTCACATACCATGGATAGAGTAAAATTTTGTAAGCATTCATTTTCTTTGCTCACATTCTAACTCACAGTTCTGGAGGTTCTTATACATTAGCACAACACTTGCCACAGTTGCACTTGGTATCTGAGGAAAATTATTCAATATTAAACATTTCTTATTACTCAAACTTTGTATATATGTATATATGGATATAATAATATGAAAACTAATACAGTTTTTACCCTGTGGATCTGATGTTGTTTTGATTGATGAAAACTGCATTACAGATGTTATAAACTGACATAGTGAAAATATTTTGTAATATTTTCTGTAATGATAATTTATAATATGTAATCCATTATAATATTTGAACATAATTTAGAAACTTCATGGATATTCAGTAATCCAAACATTGCTTTAAGATTTTTATTGACTAAAATAAGCAAAAAAGGAGTTACCTTTGTGCCTCAGTGGGTTAAGAACCTGACTAGTATCCATGAGGTTGCAAGTTCAGTCCTTGGCCTTGCTCAATGGGTTAAGGATCCGGCATTGCCACGAGCTGTGGTATAGATCACAGATGTGACGCAGAGCCTGGGTTGCTATGTCTATGGCATAGACCAGCAGCTATAGCTCCTAGTCTGGGAACTACCATATGCTGCAGATGTGGACCTAAAAAAAGCAACAACAGCAACAAAGATTTTTATTGATACTTCCAGTTGCTACTGTCACAGCAAAATGAAGTTTCTCAAAATTGAAATTGTCTAAAACTTATCTGAGATCTAAAATGAATCAAGGAATTGTGTCTCATTTAGTATTACTGTCAATAGAATACAAATTATGTGAAAGTCTTGACTCTTAACAGTGTAATTAATGATTTCATGAAAGTGAACTAAGAGAATCCCTTATAGATTTATAATGACATATAAATTGTGTATATTTTTATTTTCTACTCATGTCTCCATCCTATAAACAGAATGTGAAGATAGGTACAATAATATAAAAATCTGTCTTTGATATTTTAATGACTCTTAAGTCACATAAAATCATTGTTTTACAAAATTAAAAATTTTTGAAGTAGGTAGATGGAACCAAGAGACAGATTCTAGATTGTGGATGTACCTGTAAGTCTCCTTTAACAAATACATGAACTGTACTGCTCTGTGGGAAAAACCCTAAATTGTGACCTCACACACCTCCAGAGGTGTAGATGTCAAGTTATGGGAGAGAACATATATTTTTTTTGTCTTTTGTCTTTTTAGGGCCGCACCTGTGGCGTATGGAGGTTCCCAGGCTAAGGGTCCAATCAGAACTGTAGCTGCCAGCCTACGCCACAGCCACAGCAATGTGGGATCTGAGCCTCATCTGCGACCTACACCACAGCTCATGGCAATGCTTGATCCTTAACCCACTGATCGAGGCCAGGGATCGAACGTGCATCCTCATGGATTCTAGTCAGGTTCATTACCGCTGAGCCACAAGAGGAACTCCTGATTTTTAATTTTTGAATAATTTTTTAGTTGAGATATCCTTGACATACATTAGTTTCAGATGTACAACATAGTGATTCGATATTTTTATACATTGAAAAATGATCACCACAATAAGTATAGATAACACTGTTATCATATGTAATTACAAATTTTTTTTTCTTGTGATGAGAAGTTTTATGATTTACTGTCTTAGTAACTTTCAAGTATGCAATATGGTATTATTATCTATAGTCACCGTGCTGTGCATTACATCCCCATGACTTATTTGTTTTATAAATGGAAGTTTATGCCTTTTGACCCCCTTTTATCTTTTGTGCCGCCCCCTGCCTCTGGCAATCACCAATCTGTTCTCTGTATCTATGAGCTTTTTTTTTTTTTTTCAAAATCCATATAAGTGAGATCATATGGTTTGTCTTTTTCTGACTATTTCACTCAGCATAATGCCCTGAAGTTCTATTTATGCTATCACAGATGGCGAGATTTCCTTCTTTTTTATGGCTGAATATATATATATATACATCATGGCATATATATGTATGCTATATTTTCTTTATCCATTCATTCATTGATGGATACTAAGGTTGTTTCTGTATCTTGGCTATTGTAAATAATGCTGCAATGAACATGAGGGTGCATATATTTTTTCAAGTCAGTATTTTCATTTTCTTCAGATAAGTACCCAGAAGTAGAATTACTGGATCATATGATAGTTCCATTTTTAAGTTTTTGAGGAAACTCCATACTGTTTTCCCTAGTGGCTGCACCAATTTACATTACCACCAACACTGTATGTGTTCCCTTATTTCCACATGCTTGCCAACACTTGTTATTTCTTTTCTTTTTCTTTTTTTAAATAATAGCTGTTCTAACAGGTGTGAAGTAATATCTCATTGTGATTTTTTTTTCTTTTTGTCTTTTTAGGGCTGCACCCGCAGCATATGGAGGTTCCTAGGCTAGGGGTCGAATTGGAGCTGTAGCTGCTGGCCTACACCACAGCCACAGCAAAGCCAGATCCGAGCCATGTCTGCAAACTACACCACAGCTCATGGCAGTGCTGGATCCTTAACCCACTGAGCAAGGCCAGGGATCTAACCTGCGTCCTCCTAGATGCTAGTCAGATTAGTTTCCGCTGAGCCACAGGGGAACTCCTATCTCATTGTGATTTTGATTTTCATTTCTCTGATGCAAATGTTGCTGATGATTAGTGTTGCTTATTTTCTCTTCCTGGTAGTTTGTTATTATAGAAAAGCAATAGATCTATATATATATTTATTTCATATTATAATAGCTTAATTTATTTTTATTATTTTTTTAAATTTTTGGGCCGTGCTTATAGGGCCAGGGATAGAACCTGCACTACAGCAGCAACCTGAGCCACTGCAGTGGCAATGCTGAATGTTTAACCTGCTGCATCACAAGGAAATTCCTATAAGAGCTTGATTTTTAACTTCTAATTATTTAAGTCATATGGTACATGGGTAAATTTTGTTCTCTTGTCTCAGAACCCACAAAGTTAAAGAAATGCCTTACCAAAACTCTATTAAATTAAGTTGTGATGGTTAAATTCCTTCTTTGATTCTTAGCTTAATAGAAAGGCTTCTATTATTTTATGATTTCATAAGGTGCTAATTAGGTATTCTGTTACTTGAATTTGTTGGTTGTTTGATTTCTTAGCAGGATTATTTCCTTGAGTAAATGTTTTAGGAAAAGTTCATAACTGTTGTATTTCCTGTATTAAGCTGTATCTGGGAATGCCTTTTTGCTGTCTTTACATATGATTTCTCACCTGTCTGTTGAATTATTATGTCACTGTTTTCTCCTAAAATATTTCAATTGGTTTTATAGTTGAAGAGGATATATTGATACCAATATGATTTTTCTATTTCTTTAAATTAATTCAACAATTACCTATTGTAAGCCTCCTGTATGTAATGTAGATAACTTATTTCTCCTCTTTGTAAGTTTATAATTTTGACTATTGAAATTTAAATTCTTTTTTACTTATGATGTTTATTTCTTTATCTTTTTCTTCTGAGTTTGGGGAGAATTTCTTGATCTGGTCTCATTCACATTTGCTATATGTCTGCAGTCTGCAGTATGCAGTCCGCTGTTTGCTGTCAACATGATGTTTGTAATTCAGCTCCCACCTTTTATATAAAAGCTATTTTTCATGATAGGAAGCAGAATCTTCTCTTTATAGAACATGTTCTTGTAAAGATCTTTGGTAATACAGATTGATATTTTAATTATTTAGAAGATCTGTTTCATAGAACAATATTTGCTTTATTCTTCATTCATTCAACAAATATTTACTGAATGCCCCTTATGTCACAGGCATTATTCTAGGCACTGGGCATACATAATGCACTAAAGAGATTTTATATTGATATATGATATATCAATTAGCCAAAGGGATTTTTATTTATTTATTTTAATTCTTTTTTCCAGATGTTCTTTTTTTATGATTTTTATTTTTTTCCATCCTAGCTGGTTTACAGTGTTCCGTCAGTTTTCTACAGTACAGCAAAGAGACCCAGTAACACATACCTACATACATTCTTTTTCTCACATTATCCTCCATCATTCTCCGTCATAAGTGACTAGATATAGTTCCTAGTGCTATACAGCAGGATCTCATTGCTTATCCATTCCAAAGGCAATAGTTTGCATCTATTAACCGTAGCTTCCCAGTCCATCCCACTCCCTCCCCCTTGGCAGCCACAGGTCTGTTCTCCAAGTCCATGAGTTTCTTTTCTGTGGAAAGGTTCATTTGTGCATATATTAGATTCTAGATATAAATGATATCACATGGTATTCGTCTTTCTTTTTCTGACTTACTTCACTTAGTATGAGAGTCTCTCGTTCCACCCATGTTGCTGCAAATGTCATTATTTTGTTCTTTTTTATGGCTGAGTAGTATTCCATTGTGTATATATATAGCACATATCCTAATCCATTCATCAGTCAATGGACATTTAGGTTGTTTCCATGTCTTCTCTAGTGCTGCAATGAACATGTGGGTGCATGTGTCTTTTTCAAGGAAAGTTTTGTGTGGATATATGCCCAAGAGAAGGGTTGCTGGGTCATATGGTAGTTCTCTATTTAGTTTTCTGAGGTACCTCCATTCTGTTTTTCATAGTGGCCGTACCAATTTACATTCCCACAAACAGTGTAGGAGGGTTCAGCCAAACAATTTTTAAATCCCTGATCTTGGGGAGCTTACTTTCCAGTGGGAGAGGAAATATAAACAATAATGAACATAAGTTTTGAAGGTTACATGATGAGTCCCATGTTTAGTGACTTGCTGGAAAGACTTGCCAGACTCAGAGGTAGTTGTGCTCATATCTATGTACACACATCAGGATATGTAGGGGGAAAAGACTAATCAAGCAGAGTCTGGAGGGGTCCAGACACAGCCTTCCAAAAACCTCCCATCCAGGGGTTGGCATGTCACAGAGAACTTTCTTCTTCCAGCAGTCAAATGAAGCAACATGTGTGCAATGGCATCATTTCTGTCCAGGGAAGCCCACTTGAGATCAGAGTCCAGTGTTTTTTATCATGGGCTGGTTACATATGCATTTTCTGCCTATGCAGCCAGCCATATATTATCAGAATTCCAGACTTCCAGAAGAAAAGCAGGTGTTCATTGCAAATCACGCTGTTTTCACAAATACAGGCATACCTTGTTTCGTTGTGCTTCACTTTATTGCTCTTTGCAGATATTTCATGTTTTATAAATTGAAGGTTTGTGGTGACTCTGTGGAACAAGTCTGTCAGCCTCATTTTTCCAACTGTATTTGCTTAGGTCGGTCTCTGTGTCACATTTTGGTAATTATCCAATATTTTAAACCTTTTCATTATTACTGTATTTGTTATGGTGATCTGTGGTCAGTAACTTTGATGCTACAGTTGCAAAAACATTATGACTTGCTGAGGGCTTAGATAATGATTATCATTTTTAGCAATAAAAAAGTTTTTAATTAAAGTATGTATATTTTTTAGACATAATGCTATTACACACTTATTAGACTATAATATAGTGTAAACATAACTTTTTAAAAAATAACATAACTTTTATGTGCACTGGGAAACCAAAACATTCATGTGACTCACTTTTTTTGTGACATTTGCTTTATTAGTGTGGTCCAGAACAGAACCCACAATATCTCTGAAGTTTTGCCTGTAGTCTTGGCAACCAACCTTATCAGTAAGTAAAATAGTGAACATTCCAAGGGAAGCCAAGGACCAGTCTCCTAAGCAGGTCCTTTGAAAGAACCACACCAGATCTTCTATGTGAACAAATTTTCTTACACAATAATAAACAAATCAATCTTATAGTTTAACATAACATGATAAATGTCATGAAAAAATAGAGCAGAGTGCAAGGGGACTTGTGGGTACCAGGTGGGGAAACAATTGGCAAATAGATTATAATTTAAAACGGCTTTTTTGAGAAGGTGACATATTTGAGCAATGGCAGAAAGGAAACGAGGCAGTGCGCCATGTGGGTAGCTAGAGAGAGAGCAGGCTCACAGAAGAAGACCCAGAGTGCACACTGGCAGGAGGGTGTCTCTTCTCTTCAGAGGACAAAGAGAGCAATGTTAATGGAGCAGAGAGTATGGAGGAAAAATTAGGAGAGGTGATCAAAATGGCAGTACTTGGATTTTCATTTAGTGAAGATTTTTAGATGCTACTTTGTTAGCTTATCCTTATGTGGAGGTTTTATTAGTGGAAAATTGCTGAACCAAAAATTTCATGGCTTTCTAGTCAAAATTTTAGTCCTAAACAAAATAAAGAAGAAAATTTACATTTTTAATATTTTCACATTGAAAATATTAAAACTTTCCTTGCCTAGAGAGTAGGTTGGAATGGGAATGGAGACTTTTACAATGCATTGCCTGATTTCTAGGGCAAATGAGATTTCTTTCTTTGCCACGTGGGGTCTGCTGCTCATGTGCCAACTTCCATTGTGCTCACTTGAATTTGTTCTAAGGTTGACCTCTGCTCCTCCACCCCCGAAAGGCCTCAGGACCACTCCTCACATCAAGCTCCTGAATTCAGAGTAAGTTAGATTGGAGTTCCAGTTGCCTGAGGAAAGCAGTAGACCTGGTCTGGGAAGGCACTCAGGTCTCTGGTTATAGTGATGTCAATTCAGGGTCTGCTGAAACAAAGAGCTCTTTCTCTAACTGGCAGTAGAATCTATCAGAATCTATTATGTAAATTCCATTTTGGATTTAGATATTCAGATTTTCAGAGGGCTTTTTCAGCCAGGATTGGTACGTAGGGCGCACCTAGAAACAGTCTCTAGAAGGGATGTGCCTGTGAACCTCCTTCAATAATGCTGTTTTGGGGGGAGTTCTGGTCGTGGCTCAGTGGTTAATGAATCTGACTAGGAACCATGAGGTTGTGGGTTCCATCCCTGGCCTCACTCAATAGGTTAAGGATCTGGCATTGCCATGAGCTGTGGTGTAGGTCGCAGATTTGGCTTGGATCCTGCGTTGCTATTGCTGAGGCTGTGATGTAGCCCGGCTGCTACAGTTCCAATGAGACCACTAGCCTGGGAACCTCCATATGCCATTGGTGTGGCCATAGAAAAGACAAAAAGGCAAAAATAATAATAATAATAATAATAATAATGCTGTTTTGGGAAGCACCCTAAGGTAATGTTCTCAATCACCTGGAGAGATGTTGTGATTGATAACTGATGCCTGCTGTCACAATGGGGGAGTGAGTAGGCACACACTTTCCATGCATTGGGCATCTCCTTTCTGAATTAGGTGAAAGAATGACTATAACTGCAGTTGCAAGCACTGTTAAAAGCAAGTAGAGAAGCACTTTGGGAACTGGAAAGGATCCATGCTGGTGTCTCTCAAATGGTACCGTGGAGCCACCACTGCATATAAACTCCCTGTTGTGTGTAGTACCAGGGATAGCATAAGTCTTCCTGCAGTTAATTTGGAAAGCTTGGGTTTCACTCACCTGGGTTCTGCCATCCTATAACCGGGGAAGAGGCCCAAGAGCCCCTGCAATCATTAGAGAATAGCACCATGCTCAAAGAGAGGATGGTTCATATTAGTACATAAGAGATTCAGTAGATGCCTTCAAACACTGGAAACATGGCTGGGATTCATTCCAGTTACCTATATTTAGGAGGCACTTGGGAGAAGTTTGGGTTAGAAAGAGACAGGGGCCAGATATTTATGGACATCTAAGGAAGTGCTTAACTTTTAAGCAACTCTCTCTACTAGCCCCAAGTTGTAAGCCCTTTAAGGGCAGGGACTCCCAGTTCCCAGCCGAGGCTTCTTTGAGTCCTCAGCACACATTGTTGGCCAATCCTGTGGCCTCTAAAGTCCAAATTAATCACTTGGTTAAAGCATTTTTCCACATAAAGAGATTAGAAGTATGCTATGGAAAGATTATTGCTCCCAGGTCAGTCTTTTTGGGCACATTGATAAATAGCATAGCATCATTATTTTCACGTCTGAAAGCTCTTGGCTAAACTCTCTGGAAAATAATGTATGCCTTCCAGAAGTTATGAGGGTTAAATGAGATAAGTCACAATTTCCAAAGACACTTTACTGAAACATAATAAATGATAGTTTTCCGTTTTCCTTTCAAACATGACAACTTAAGAAAAAATATGGTGTAGTCTACAGTAATAAAATTCAGAATGGCTTTTGAAGTTTACTAAAGTTTAGTACTCTTGCCTAGATATAGTTTTGCTTTTTTTTTAAATGGAGCTTAAGTGAAACTAAGAACCAATTCAAACAACTTTTTCAATTAATTTTGGCACAAATAGAGCTAATTTGCTCATTATGTTATTACTGTTTGGAATCCTGTTTTCTAGTTTAGTTATGACTCTGGGAGAAGCTTTTTGGCTTAATCTAATGTG
Organism: Sus scrofa; assembly: GCF_054392235.1. Classification (NCBI taxonomy): domain Eukaryota; kingdom Metazoa; phylum Chordata; class Mammalia; order Artiodactyla; family Suidae; genus Sus; species Sus scrofa. The sequence continues at coordinate 100,015,897 of NC_139397.1, forward strand.
CCTTTTGAAAACTATTAGACTTGATTGAATTTCAAAGAAGAATTCTATGAAAGTTTTGACTATTATTTTAGTTTTCTATTACTCTTAAAATGCATTGATACATGTGTAACTCTAAGATAATTAGAATTATGTTCACTATATCTAAATTTGTAGGATTATCAGATTGTAATGACTTTTTTTCACTGTTTTTAAAATTTCAGTTATATTGAGCTATAATTGACATACATTTGTCAAGACATTTAAAATGTACATTGTGGTGATTTGATATGTGTGTTGTGAAAGAATTCCCTCCCCCATCTACTTAACACATCCATCATCTCACATAGGTTTGTTTGGTTTAGTTTGGGGGGTGGTTTGGTAAAAACACTAACTTTTACTGTCTTAGCAAATTTCAGCTGTACAATACACTGTTACCAACTGTTGTCACCACATTTTGCATTAGATCCTCAGATCTTCAGGCTAAGAGCTTTTATCTTTTTACCCACATTGCCCTATTTCCCCCAAGAAGATTGTAATGATAATGAAATAATGTTGTTTTTATTTTTATGTTATAGGTACTATGCCAACTTTACTTCTGGGTAGGAAAATACAACGTAAGCTGAATGGCAAAATTTTTATCAATACAGAGCCTCTAAAAGAATATTTTCAATCCTTAGAACTATAAGGAACTGAGTTCCTGATTTGTTCAGGTACCAGACAACAGAAACGAATTATTCAGAAGAGTATTAGTCAGCTTTAATGAAGCTTATTTCCCAAAATTTATAGTTGTCTCCACAGTGTTTACATTATGGGGGAAAAGGTCAAAATTCATTCATGAATTAGGAATTATAAAGTCTCCAAGGATGCTATTGCTATTTAATAAACAGAGTATTACATACTAAAGATTTTAAATTTTATTGAAAAACTATTCTCAGGATGTTTTAGCTTCTGGCATTTTTTTCAAAGCTGAAATATTAGCAGTTTTGTTATTTAGTTGAGCTCTTAATTTGTTTATATTTGGAAATAATATCCTTTTTTTTTTTACCCCAATAAGCCTCTGGCAACATCAGCCTGAACAGGAATGTAGGAGAAGTCAATTGACTTCATGTGTAAAAATCTCAACGGACTTAAGATACTCAGAGTTAAAAAAATACCTTAGAAGAAGGAAGTATTTCCTTCAGTTTGTAAAAATGGCCAGTTTGAAATTATGCTTTTAAGAAACAATTTTAATCTGATGAATGTGAAACTGTGTAATTGAATGCTGAATTCATATTCTACTAGGATATCTAGAGACCTCTTTAAATGATTGTAAATTTACCTAGTAGGATCTTGGTGTTTTGCATTACATTTCTGGAAATATTAATGAAAAGGTCAGCAGTTGCAGTCAGAAGAGTTTTAGGTTGCGTTATAAAGCTTCTCAAAGCTGTCACATTGTTTAAATCCAGTGGAAGGATTAGAGCCAGGTAAAGTCAGAGTTGCGAAGTATAGTAGGTAAAGTTCATCAGAACTTCTATATTTTGTGGCCATTGTACACGTGAGTAGACCCCCATCTTCAGCTAATTACTTATACACAGTGCTAATATATAGCCCTTTGTATCAAAACTTCTTACAGATAAGTGATAGCCACGAGTTTACTTCAACAAGTGAAAGTGTGACTTATTGCATACCTTTGCCTGAGAAATTTAAAAAAATCAAACAAAAAAAAAAGCCCACAAATTTTTGGAGTTCCCGTCGTGACACAGTGAAAATGACTCTGACTAGGAACCATGAGCTTGCAGGTTCGATCCCTAGCCTTGCTCAGTGGGTTAAGGATCCAGCGTTGTCCTGAGCTGTGGTATAGGTCACAGACACAGCTCAGATCTGATGTTGTTGTGGCTGTGGTGAAGGCCGGCAGCTGTAGCTCCGATTTGAGCCTGGGAATCTCCATATGCTGCAGGTGCGGCCCCAAAAAAACAAAAACCGAAAGAACAAATTTTCTTTGCTGCTATCAATGATCATAGAAGGCAGGCACCTAAAAATACAAGATCCCACACTTTGCATCAGCTTAATAGCTGCTTTCATAATTGTGTCATGAATTATGATCCAAAGAAAGGACCTGTGAATTACCTAGTCCAGTTCCTTTATTTATGGATGGTAGTGAGTAGTTGGTGGGCAGCGGGTGGAGTGCATCTGAGGCCCAGAAGTGACACAGTTTTCCCAGCATCACGGGGGTAGTGCCAGTGGAAGTTTGAAATCCAGGCTGCCTGAATGCTAGCGCAGACTCAGCTTTGTGAAGAGCAGCATATCACACATTGATTAAGGGCACAAACTCTGGGGTCAGACCTTCTGGGTTTAATTTTGGCTCCAGCCCAGCCCTTGCTATTTATTTAACCTCAGTCCCAGGACCTACCTCACAGTCTTGATGAGAAGATTAAATGAAGTTGAAGATACCCTGGCCTGTGAGCATGCCACAGATATTAATAATACCACTGGCCTTGAGGAGACTGGTCTCCTCTGCATGACCTATATTTAGAATCATTTCAGCCATTAGTAGTTTTGGATCATGCTGAAGTGTTATGTTTTACTTTTCAGCCCATTAGGAGATTATTCCTATTGACCTATGACTTGGCCCATGAATAAAATGCCATTAGACCCACCATAAAAAGAAGCACTGGACTATATGTCTCTGGCACTTAAATATATTAAACTAAAGTTCATAAAAGTCAATTCTTTAAGCATGGGGTAGAAAATTCTTTGTTATAATTCTTGCTGTTTCCAGGGAAACAACCATTTAGTTTACTTATTTCCCAAATGGACCTTATTTTAGTGGTAAGGTACCACTTGATTTTGTTTCATTGTACCTACTAATTGCTGCTGCTGCTGAAACAGCCACATATCCTATAATCTGCTTCTAGTAAGAAGACAGCTTAAGTGGCCGGGGCCAAAACTATTTATCGTTCTTTCTACTCTGGTTGGCAGAACCTTGAGCTCTACATCTGTTAGTCCACAAAGTTTTTTATGTTAGGAATTATTCAGGTATTTCCAGAAATGTAGTACTTTTTGTCTCCAGTGGCTATGAGTTACAGTTGACCTGGATGCTAAATTGTTTTATTCTTGACATTATTAAAAGATGTTTCATTGCACTGCCTCAGTAAATTACATACATCATATATCTGACAAAGGGATTTTTTTTTAAAGAAATACTGCCCCCTTGTGTTGTAATGTGGTAGACTATCAAATGAGGGTAATTTCAAAACTCGTAAATTCCATGAATTCTGTGTAAGCACAGCAGATCTCACTTCGAAAGAACACTAAATTATGTGCATTGTGTATAATACTTTTCTACATGTTAGCCAGTAGTAACAGAGAAGTAAATATACAGTATGATTAGTTCTTTTATCTAGTATTGCAAGGAGCAGTGCAGAAGTTGCATTTTAGAAAGATTATAATTCATCCTTAATGAAAGTTCTTTGTGTTTTTGTTTTGGTCTTTGCACACCATTTTACCTGGAAGAAATGCCACTATCATATAGATTTGTAATAGTGTTCTACAAGTGACAAAAGTACTTTTGCTCATTGGACCTCATTTAATTCTCAGATCAACTGTGTTAGGAGAGGTGTTATTGTTATTCTTCTCACGTTATAGAAGGAAAAAATGAATGGAAGAGTATTGACTAACTTGCCAAAATTAATACAGTTATAAAGTATAATTGGTGAGAACATAAAAAAAAGCCAAGTAATGTACCCAAACTGATACAATTAAGATCTTCGGACCTTAAATGCTGAACCTTTTCTACTATAAAATACTGCCTACTAAGACAGTCAAAAGTCAATGTAGCAGTCATACTGCTGCAACTGTAGTGCTACAGCTTTCAAATCATTAATCAAACAGATTCTATTGTAATTTACTAACTTCATATTCTATACTTATGTCTTTGTTTTGTGAAATAGAACATTAGAGTGCTATTCATGGTATTTGGTAAATTTAAACTGCGAGTTAGCATTGTGAAAGAGTGTCAAAAAAAGAAAATAAAATGTTGTATTTTGTTCTTGGAAGTATATTTTATATTTCGAAGAAGTCATTTCGGCTGAAGATGTTACTCAGAGGGAAATGTGTCTATAAAATATGCTAAAATTAAACACAAATCAAGTATTACATAGCTAAAACTTAAAAAAAAAAAAAACCTTGAACAATGCATAAGTAAATTCCCATGGTTAAACTTTTCAACAATATAAGAAAAGGAATTGAGGTTAAGGATATTTCCCCCTGCCCAAATCCCGTTTTATTCTCCAGACATAAATACAGTTAGCAGTATACATTTTTCATAACAGTATACTGTTAGCAGTATGTAAATACTGTTAGCAGTATTTTTATAACAGTATACTGTTAGCAGTACACATTTTTTCATTCTCTTTTCTATCCACTTGCACATATTTGCATGCATATGGGCAAATATATTATTTTTGGAAGTCATATGTAGGATCCATTTATAAGTATTCTGTTGACTGCCTTTTTTCACTTAAAAGTATATTAGAGAGCTCTCCATAAAAATGTATGTAGATCTCCCTTACATCTTCTTAATTGCTGCAAAGAAATTCATGATATTATGATTTAATCCTTGTATTATTGGTGGCTCTTTAGGCTGTTTCTTATTTTTCACTGTTACAAATGATAAGGAATTATTTCTTCTTAATGCCTCTTAGAACACATTTATGACTATTTTTTTCTGAAATAGATACCTAAAAAATTCAAATGGTCAAGGTAGTTTTTTTATTCTATACTTTTGGATTTAATTTGCTAATAATTTATCACATTTGCACCCAAGTCCTTAAGTTAGTTTTCTTTTTTTGATCTTGTTCAATCTTGGCATCACAATAATGATTCCTTTGTAGGAAGACTAAAAGAATGCTTTAAAAGTTCTTTACTTTGTGCTCTGGAAAAGAAAACTTGTATATATAGTAATTATTTATTAAAGATTTGGTAAAACTATCTGCTTCTTCTTCATTCTTAAGAGGCAGACACTTGACTGCTTTTATAGTTTATTCTATGATTATTTACCCATTTCAGAATTTCTTCATTAGGTTGGAATAAGTTTTGCAGTGTGTATTCATCCAAAAATTATTCAAACACAGATAATCTAATTGATTGTAATAAAGTGATGGTACAAAGTATTTTATTATTTTATTACTACTTTAGGTATATTTCTATATATATAGTTATATTTCCTTTTGTAATTATGCCATTATTTTGATTATACCTAGAAAGATTTTAAAATTTTATTTTCATCTTTTCAAAAAGGTGGTTTTTGGTTATATTGATGAAATTATTTTTATTTCTTTTTTATCTTTATTCATTTTTTCCTTTCGTTGGAACTTGTTCTTCTTGTTATTAGCTATTGGAGTTTGAATCTTAATCATATTTTTCATTTTCTTGATTGCCAACAAGTACAATTGAGGCTAAGTATCTTCCTCATATTATTCCTTGCATTTATATCATACGTTTTGATAATGCAGTGCTCCTATTCTCACTTATTTATAAATAATTTATGGTTCCTATTTTCCCTTTCCTTCCTGCCTGCCTGCTTTCCTTCCTACCTTCTTGCCTTCTCCTTTTCCTCTCTCTCCCCTTCCCACCCTTTCTTTCATCCTTCCTTCCCTCCTTCTTCCCTTAGAGTGAAGGGTTCTTATTAGCGAGTTCCTTGGGATTAGCACCTGCAGAAGAGGGAGGGGATGAAGTAGGAAGGACTGGAGCGGCAGTTGAGCAGTAGTGTAGCTTTAATGACAGACTTGATTGATCCCACGGGGAGCTAATTGGCTTGCCAGGATTGTTCCAGGTTTTTCCAAAATCCTTGCCTTAACCAACCATCAGATAAGGGCTGTGCTTTGACCTTGAGTAAGCTGTTCTCTTCAGCTGGACGGGCCGACAAATGAAGGATGTCTGCTGATAGCTGGGCAGCTGTTGGAGCAACCAGCCCTTTTCTGAAAGGGACTCTGTAGTTTTTCACCTTGTCCACCACAGTCTCTGAGTGCTCGGAAGGCACTTTGTCTGTTCACCATTCCTTCTCATACCTTGTGGGGGCATTTTTCTTCTGGAAGTGCATCCTTTAGAATTTCCTTTCATAAAGTTATGCTTGATTTCTCCCTCATTCTTAAACTAGGTACAAATGTATAGCTAGATGTTTTATGTCTTTTCCCTCCAACACTTGGAAAATATGATATCACTATCTTCTGACTTCCATCGCTACTGTTTAGAAATCTCCTGTAATTTTAATTGTTATTGTTTTCTGTGTAATTGCTTTTCTTTCTGGTTGCTTTTGAGACTTTTTTTTTTTTTTGTCTTAGTATTCTGCTTTTTCACTCTAATATGTCAGGTGGATTTCTTTTAATTTATCTTGCTTATATTGTCCTTTTCAATTTATATCTTCTACATTAAAAAAATTCCAGACATATGCTACATCTTCTCTTTCTGTTATCTATGCTGTCTTTTCTTATGTCTCTAGTATTTCTCTCTCTCTCTCTTTTTCTCTCTCAGTAACTTTAAATTTTGATGTAAATTCAAATTTCTAGAAAGTTGCAAAAACAGTAAAATTCACTCCCATATACCCTTGACCAGGCTTCATTAATACTTTATGTTTAAACTCACTTGCTTTGTCATTAGGACTTTCTCTTTATGTATGTGTGTATTTCATTACTACTACTTCTGTGTTTATACAATACATTTTCCCCCAAATTTAGGGGCATTAAACACCATTTATTATACCAGTGGGTTCTCTGGATCTTGAATTTGCATAGGGCATTGTAGACATGTTTATGTCTGCTTATGGTGTCGGAAGACTCAAAGCCTAGATGCTGGAATCGTTTTCAGGCTTGTTCTCTCATATGTCTGCCAATTGATGTTGACTAAAGGCTGGTGGAGGCTTTCTTGTCTCCCTGGGCCTCTGAGTGTGATCTCTCTTAAAGGAGTTGAGTTCCTTCATCTTGTACTTATTAATTGTCATCTTATTTTATGTGTTCTGTTTTCTTTTTTTCCCCTTTTTTTCTTCTTATTTCTATGTCTTCCTTTTTTTTTTTTGCTTTAATTACATCATTTTAGAAAGACTTCCTTTGACTATTTGAAAGTTCCTTGTTCTTTTTTTTGTTTTTATGGAGGTTACCTTAAATTTTTTTTCACACACATAATATCAGTGCATAAGCAAGTGGTCTTCTAACAATGTCTAAAATTAATCTGAAGAAAAACTTAAGCTCTATTAGTTTTCTGCTTTCTCTCCTACCTCCTGTTACTAATGTTAAGATTATCTTGTGTTATAAACCAGATCGTCAATAATTCTACTTGCGTTATGCTTCGAGAATTATTTTGGCTGGATTAAGTATATGTGTTCCAAGTCATTTTAGAAAGATAAATAAAATAGACAAGAAGTCTGAAATCCAAAACAGAGTTCTCAGGAGTCATTTCTGAGCTTGAGGTACCTTAATGAATAGATGTCCTTCATGGTTGAGAACCTGAGGGATCAAGTGGGAACTTGGGATTTTTTCCAGTTACCTTAAATCAGTGCCTCATTGATCTAGCTTTCTGTTTTCCTCTCAGGTATCTCTGGGGAAAATATTTTCTTTAGTAGAACATAGTCTTCCATTCATATTTGTAAGTGACAGTAGTTCTAATGCTTCTTATATCCTTTGATAAGTTCACTTTATTTCATAGAAAGAAAAAAAATTTAGAGAGAAATGTCATTCCTTATAAATATATGATTTAAAGTAGAAAACTATACCACTAATAGAAACTGAAAGTAATTTTGTTAAGAATGTGCCAAGACCTCAGTCCATTTATACCTGTGTCCTCAAGTCTATCTTAAGAAAATGTCTTAAATATCTGTCAGTCTCAGTTTTCTTATAGGTAAGGCTGGAAAACAAAACAGAACAAAACCCAAACCCTAGCTGTCAGGGTTGTTGTAAATATTAGAAATAACATTAAGTACAAAGCATGGCGGTGAGTAGATGGTCAATAAATGGAGGTTTATTGTATCCCTATTCTGGCACCATTCTCCCCAATGAAGCTCTTAAGGTTCTCTGCCGTCCACACTTTGATTCAAGTCTGAGACTCCATCTGGTGAGAGAATACTGGCCTATGGTGCGGTGGTGTGTGTGTGTGTGTGTGTGTGTGTGTGTGTGTGTGTGTGTGTGTGTGTGTAATTTCTAATCCCTTGTTCTAGAGATGAGCTGCTCTTCTCTAGTTCGAGAATTAAAAAATTATGGAATCATAAAAGGGACTATGAATTCAAGAGAATAGCAGAAAAATATCAGAGGTTTATCATGTCCTACTATATTTTTTCATGTTCAGTCATTTTAGTTCCATGTTCTTCATTTTTGCTTTCTACACCTCATAGTTATATTACTATATAATAATTTTAAAAACTGACCTTAATTCAACTCCCTTATTTTATGTCTCCCTATCTTAATCAATAATACATAATTGATTTTTTTTTTTTTTGTCTTTTGTTGTTGTTGTTATTGCTGTTGTTGTTGTTGTTGCCATTTCTTGGGCCGCTCCCGCTGCATATGGAGGTTCCCAGGCTAGGGGTCCAATCGGAGCTGTAGCCACCGGCCTACGCCAGAGCCACAGCAACGCGGGATCCGAGCCGCGTCTGCAACCTACACCACAGCTCACGGCAACGCCGGATCATTAACCCACTGAGCAAGGTCAGGGACCGAACCCGCAACCTCATGGTTCCTAGTCGGATTCGTTAACCACTGCGCCACGACGGGAACTCCAATAATACATAATTGATTTTTGATTACATAATAATATATAAGATACCTTTTATTTTAATTGTTATATTTAGTATAATTATTATTGTGAAATTATCCCCTTGTATTATGACTTAAAATCATATTCCAGCATATTTGATCAGTGCTGTACTAGTTTGGGGAAATTCTGTTCTAATGAGTACAGTGCTCACTCTCTCCCCATTCTGTGACTTGTTACAGGTTTAGTATCCAACTAAGCAACTAGATGACTCCCTCCTTCCCTTCTTTCCCACTTGATATTTGTCCTACCCCCCATTGATCCATTTATTTACAATTTAGTGCCCCGTACTGTGCTTGGCACATGGTAGGTATTCAGTGAGTAGTTGTTGAATAATGAACTTTTCAAAAATGATTTGAGTCATCTAATTTTTTAAATTTGTCCTTTCCATTTTAATTTACATTTTAGCCAGTATTTTAAAATAAAATACAAACAAGTAGAGACCACAATTGGGCTTTGTATAAAATATACTCCATTTATCAGTTTATTTTAAAATGATAATAAAATTCCTAGATATGATGAAATTCAATTATATTAATTTTTTCATAGCTGAGAATCTTGAGTCCCAGAGATGTGAAGTTATTTTTCCAGAGACTTAAGAGTAATTCAATCCTAGAGCTGATTTTGAACCTAGGCTACTTGATTACTCAGTCAGTGTCAAAACTCATGGAGATATTTCCCAACTATACCTTAAAGGTTATGGAAGCATAGTTTTATTTTCTGTTGTGCATTGTCCAGTCCTTCTTCCTTTCTCTCCCCAATACAATTCCTCTTCCGTGTACCCATACACACACCAATATTACATTTTCTCCATCACTCTTGAGAATTGAGCTAGAAACTGTGTTTGTAATTATACTAAAATTTGGAATTGGTAAAAAGTACATTATGGCTTATTTCTGCAATTACGCTGGAACCACATTAGATTATTTTGCAGTTTATTAGGAAGGTCATATATTTTGTACTTGCATCACTTGTGTTACAGAAACACGGCATACACTGTCCATGCATACTACAGTGAGCAAGTTTGGGATTCATAATCAAATAAGGATTGCATTAAGACCTCCAGAAAAAAAAATCTCATTGACTTTGTACTCAAAAACTCTTTTATGTAAGATAATTCATATCTGGCAAAAGATGCGAGGTTCTGATTGAAATGCAATCAAATGAGAGTAGTATGCCCTTCGTAATACTGTGTAATCTGATAAGCTGTTTCTAGCTTACCCCTACTGAGCCCAGTGGACAGGAATGCAGTTCTAGGAAGAGATGAGCTGTAATGTATTCTAATGCCAAGGACAAATTCATGCTGCTGTGTCCATATAGAGAATTTAATACGATGAATGGTCCTTTTAAAAAAGTATATGTAAAATTCCCTCATTCCTTTCATTGATTAACCTGATGCTTTTTTAGTTTTCACAGAGATCTCCAACCATTGAAATATTACTCTGTGAAAATTATGGCTTAAGGCTTTTCTCCAAAATATTCATGAAAAATGCACAAAATAAATTATTTCTGAAAGTAAGGATCAAGGCTACCCCTCTGCAAAACAGACATTTGTCTTTCACGCCCAGCTCCCCATTGCATGGATTTTCCGCCTCTATCTCTCCATCCCTCACGCACACGTATATACCTATGCACACACTCCCTTCTTCCCTATACCTTTCCCCTTTTTTCTTTTTGGTTTATTGGTCCTTCGTCTTTGTTTTAGGTCCTTTGTGGACTGGACCGGCCACTAATAACCCATACAGGTCAATGGTAACCTTTGGACCACCTACGTCTTAGCTGTATCTGCTTCCTTTTTCTGTGACTCTATTTTTTGTTGACATGTACTTTAATAACAGATCTATTTTATAGCCCACCTGTCAGAGTAGGTGCTTTCACTTTGTCCAGTGGCAATTAGTTGATCTTCAATACACTAATAACTGACATGCTAAGGGTAGAAAGCTAAAAGAGTGCATTTTATTTTCTGAAGCATGTGAACTTTCGTACATGAATTTATAATCTAACTTCTGGAAATGGTATGTGTTAAGCAGAAAGAGATTGGCTTGGAGGAAGAGGTTACTTTAGACATTTTCATGGTCTGATAGTATTCTTCAAGGTACACGTTCACTATAGCCTCTGGTAACTGTGGAATGTATTGTACTGACTACATTAAAATTTCCCTAAGAAAGTGGGTCACACATTCATAGGGAAAGCCTCTTCTCCTCTTCCTTACTTCTTCTCTCCTTTCTTTCATTTTATCCCAACTCTCATTCGTGAGTCTATTGGCAGTTTTTCTTTGGTATAATTGGTTTTAATGAAAATTTTGTGTTTGTGAATAAAAAGAACCCGGTGACCTGAATTTTCTTTCTTTCCCTGTCATCCACAGCAGACTGTGCATTAGAGTGATGCTGCCAAAGAATAAATAAAAAAGGAAGTTTTATGCTTATGTAGAATTAATTCATAAAGCCTGGTATAGAGAAGTTAACCTCTGTGCACTAGACTCCCTTCTGATTAACAGATGGCTGTAGATCCTCCATCTCCAGAAGACTGCATCCTATTATAGCAGGTGTAAAACCATCAGGGCTCTGGGTGCATTTAGATAGAGTTCAGGTCTTAAGTCTGCTATTCCCTTAAAATAAATCCTGTGGGTGCTCATATTTTTTAACATAAAAGTATGGAATGAGCTCTTATATTATAAAGAGTGTTTTGAATTATTTTAAAAATATAATTTCTTTGCACAGTATGTTTGTTCCCTGTGAGATTTTTATTGGAGGTATTATATACATTTAAAAAGTTTACAAGGTGCTGCTGTAACCGTGTAAATTAGAACTTGTGAGATGAATTTTTTGTTTTCACAATTTTAGTTCTCTTCAAATAATATTAAGCCCCAATATGTTTTTTTGGTGATCTTTCCTATAACCAGACTTTCATGTACACAAACGCAAAAAACATAAAAATATATTTCTATGAAATTTCAAGTTCTCCTAATAGAACCATTTTCTAGATATATTTATTCTCTCTCTCTAGCTATATAGATATAATATACACTTTTATATACAAATATATAAGTAAATATATACTTATATATATTATATGTATAAATTCTTATGACAAATAATAAAATGCTAGTGTGGAGCTGAGACAGAATGGGGTCTCTCATAAAGCCTTATGGGGAATCTTCACCAGAGGTTTCCAAGATTTTTTGGACAATCTTAAATATCAGAATGTTTGAAGACCATGAAAGGGATACTCATCTCATCCCTGATTTTTGTGGGGTTTAGGAGCTTTATGTGAACAAACTTGGATTCTGGCCGTGAAAGAGATCCAGCCAACTACAGATATGTCCAATGAAAGAGGCTGAGTGGACTGAAAACAGATTGCAAGGGGAGGGCGAAAGAAAGGAAGCTCTGAAAGAAAAAATCATACCTCTGAGTCTAAGGAATCTGGTCAAGCCTTATGAGGTTCTGAGAGTTAAGAGGCAGCTGTAATTCAGGATAAATTGTGAAGCTGCTCTTGTGACCTCTCTGACTCCAGTCCCTTATGACTGCCTAATTAAAGTCCCTGTGGATCCTGTGGAATGTACTAGGTAATAAAAAGAAGGAACTGTGTTCTTAGAGACCCTCTACAAGGGCTGGGTATTAGGAAAGAAGGGTTGGAGAGAGGTCAGAAGGTGTGCTACCGAGGGTGGGGGTTTATATCAACAGAAGTGGAGGAAAAAAAGTGGCAGAGGGGACACTTGAGACAAAGCTTGGATCAGGACCAACTGTAGGTGACTCCGTTAGTCTGCTAAGGCTGCCATAATGAGAAAACACAGTCTGGTTGTCTTAAATAAGCAAAGTTGATTTCTCATGATTCTGGAAGTTGGAAGACTAAGATCAAGGTGTGGGCAAGTTTGTTTTCTCCTTGGCTTCTCCCTGTGTCTTTATGTGGTCTTTCCTCTATGTCTATGTCCTGACTCTACTTCTTGTAAGGACATCAGACATATTGGATTAGGGACAACACATATGACCTCATTTTAACTTAGAACAAGGGGTCCAACAACTTAGAAGCAAGCTTCCAAGTGAAAGCTACCCTTCTTAGGATCTGCAGTTGATGTGCTTTAGGATTATTTGGATCACATATAAAATACCAATTAAAAATTATATAAATATATAATATAATGACATTATATAAATATATAATATAATGTCAATGAAATTTTAAAAAATCAAATTATTTTTAACACCATTACTATTTGCATTGGTTCTGGGTTGGAAATAACTTTAGAAAACACTTTATTCAGTTTTTATAAGGGTTTTCTTGTACTTTATTTTCTTCTAAAATGTCTGCAAGGAAGACAGAACAAACATACTCAGTATTAAATGGATAAAGAAATTGCATCTGAAGAAGTTAAGATTCCCTGTCCATGGTCCTAAAACTAGGAAACAGAAGAGCTGAGAATCAAAAGGGAATGTTTTGGAACACTACAACCTAGAAATACATAATGATTTAGTCAGCTCAGGTTACCATACAAGATAAAATAGACAGGGTGGCTTAAACAACGTAAATGTGTTTTATCATAGCTCTGGAGTCTAGAAATCCAGGATTAGAGTGCTAGAATGGTTAAGTTCTGGTGAGGACTTTCTTCCTGGCTTGCAGATGGCCGCTTTGAACCTTATCTTCACATGGGAGAGTAAGAGAGGGAGAGAAAGCTCTTTGATATTTCTTTTTATCAGGGCACTTATCCCATCACAAGAGCCCCACCTGCAAGACCTTATCTAAACCTAATTCCCAAAGGCCCCATCCCCCATACCATAGCACTGAGGGTTAGGGCCTCAACACATGAATTTGTATGTGTGTGTGTGTGTGTGTGTGTGGTGAGTGTCCAAAGAATAAAGGTAAAATAAACAAAATATAAGGGAAATGAAAGCAATCATAGGCAACTATGTTACTCTTATAATCAGCATTATAGTTATTTTAAGATTCTAATCTGATAATATTACTGTTTTAAGAGGACTAATTAGTCTGATTACACTTTATGTGATTATTGACTTACTTGGGTTTATTATATGTACAATCTTAGTTATTTTTTAATTTTCCACTTTTTTTTTTTTTTTTTTTTTTTTTGTCTTTTTGTCTTTTTGTCTGTTGTTGTTGTTGATGCTGTTGTTGGGCCGCTCCCGCAGCATATGGAGGTTCCCAGGCTAGGGGTTGAATAGGAGCTGTAGCCGCCGGCCTACGCCAGAGCCACAGCAACGCGGGATCCGAGCCGCATCTGCGACCTACACCACAGCTCACGGCAACGCCGGATCGTTAACCCACTGAGCAAGGGCAGGGACCGAACCCGCAACCTCATGGTTCCTAGTCGGATTCGTTAACCACTGCGCCACGACGGGAACTCCTAATTTTCCACTTTTTTTTAAATCATTTTTGACTTTCTTATCTTCTAGATTAATTAAGTTTTTTGTGTCTTTTTTTACATTTTAGGGCCATACCTGTGGCATATGAAAGTTCCCAGCCTAGGGGTCAAATTGGAGCCACAGCAACGCAGGATCCGAGCTGTGTCTGTGACCTATGCCACAGCTCAGGCAATGCTGTATCCTTAACCAACTGAGTGGGGCTAGGGATCGAATGCCATCCTCATGGATACTAGTTGAGTTCATAACCCACTGAGCCACAACAGAAACTCCAGATTAATTAAGTTTTAAAAATTATTCTCTTTCACCCAATCAGCTTTTTAGTTATACATTCTTTTTTTTCTATTCCTTCAATGGTTACTCTAGTATCTAAAATATGCATTCATGGAGTTTCTGCTGTGGCACAGTGGATTAAGAATCCGACTGCAGTGGTTTAGGTCACTGTGGAAGCACAGGTTTGATCCCCGGCCCAGAGCAGTGGGTTAAAGGATCCAGTGTTGCTCCAGTTGCAGCATAGGTCACAACTGTGGCTTGGATTCAGTCCCTGGCCCAGGAACTTCCATATGTCAAGCGTGTGGCCATAAAAAATAGAATAGAATAGAATATGAGTTCATTACTTAATAGTCAAACAAATTCATATCTTTCCACTTCCCAGACATGTAGACTAATTAGAACACTTTAACCACTTTTACTCCCCTATTCCAGCCATTTGTTATTTTTGTCATTTTAATTCTACATATACCTAAACCATTATAAGTATTATTATTATTATTTAGTACAATCAATATTCATTTACATTTTTCTTTATACCTACCATTTCTGGTGTTTTACATTTCTTCCTCCCTGCAAGAGTATTGCTAAAAGCTCTGCTGGTTTCTTTGCCTCTTACGAGGGTTTTTTTCCTTTGAGAGGAATACTTGTCTTTAATTTTGCAATCGTTAGTCTCCAACTGCCAAATACTTCAAAGGAAAATGAACTCACAGAATGTTGGCTTACCTCGTATGTATTTCTTTCCTGTCTGTGGTCTTCCTTCCTCAAGTATTGTCTATGTGGCTATTTGGTTATTATTATTTTTAGTAGTAGTATTTTATCCCGTGTTTCTTGCTGTTCTCACCAGGAGTCTTCCAGAAGCTGTTTTTTAAATCATATGTATAAAGGAGAAATACTCTGACACATTTTTTTTAAAGTTCAAATTGACAGAGTTAAATGATAAATGAAGCACATAAATAATTCTCCTTTAGAATATGATACAGAAACAGTTTGCTCATTCATGTATTTATTCATTTAAAAATATAATGGGTGCTGAAACTTGCCAGGTAATTTTCCATATTAGGTAATTCAATTATGTTGCATATTAAATTATACATTAAGTTAATGTTCTTCTGGAAGTGGTTTGACTAGAGGGAGACACAGATAATGCATATGTAGCATATATCAATGGGATAATTAATAAAAATAAATACTATGGAAAAATTAAAGAAGGGGTTGTTATGTCTAGAGAATGGGAGTGGGCTATTGTAGAGTGGGTACTCTGTAGTTAGGTGCCAGAGGCCAGCTCCAGCGGCCAGGGAGTGTACACTTTTTCCCAATCAGAGAGGGATGCAGCGTCGGCGAATGTACATATGGAGACAGCCTCTTTGTCCCTTCTTTCAGGGCGCTGGACTGCTCAAATTTTATTGGCTTAAGTGGTTGATTATATAGACAGCTTTTTGCTACAGATTACATCACAGTGTTAAAGGTACATTGGTTAACTATTACATGGTATAGCAGCTATACATCATGTTTTAAGATCTTTGTTTTAACTAAACTTGGTACAATTTAGGGGCAATTAGGTACAATACATCATGTTTTAAGATCTCTATCTTAACTTAGTGAGTACAATTTAAGGGCAATTAGGTACAATGCATCGTGTGGAAAAGAGGAGACTGTACAAATCATCCCATGGCCAGCCAGTCTTCACAATTTGAAGAGTTAACAGATACAAGAATTTGGCATTCACAAACCTCGTTTGTAGACTGGTGCTTATCTTCAAAGTGTTATGGCAGGGAGACAGTGTAAGTAAATATAAACCAACTTAACTAAACTAGCTATCACTTAAAAGCTTTTAAAATCAAGGACAAAACTCACAGCTAGGTTTCTTGGATAATATATGTCTAACTTTTATGAACCTCATTAAAATCCTAACTCTAAATTTACTATATAGCTAGTTAATAGATAAACACTATGTTTTAACTAAGTTGGATTAAAATAGGGGAAAGTCCTTCAGGATGAAATTCTTATTATATTATTGTTGTAATTTTGTTAAATCACAAATCACCACAGGAAAATAAGAATGGGAAATAAGAATAATAAGTAAATAATCAGGAAAGACTGAGGAAAACTGAATAGCAAGTGAATAACAGAAAAGACTAAGTTATCCATGGAACAATCACACTCAGCAACACAAAATGGAAATTATTTCCTGGGAAATTTAGTTTTCCACCTATGTCAGCAGGCGAGCCTTATTGTCTTCTGGGGCCTGTCCTCGGAATTGTGCCGTGCAGGCAGGCATCCCCTTGTTTAGGAACCTGCCCTCGGAATTGTGCCATGCAGACAGGCCCCTTTTCTTGATTAGGAGCTTGTCCTCAGAACTGCACCGTTCAGGCAGGCCTCTTTTTCTGATTAGGCAAGCTCCTTTCCTCGGCTTCTTGTATCTTCTCAACTCCCCGCAGTTAGGAACATCTCTGAAGAGGTCATATGTGAGCTGAGAACTAAATGAAAAATAACTGGCATTGTACAAACTTAGGGACAGAAGGTTCCCACAAAAAATAGCAAGAGAAAAGACCCTAAGATAGAAATAATCCTAGCATATTTAAGGAACATACAAAAATCTAGAGTCGTTTGTTTATTTATTTATTTTAATTTTATAATGATTTTAATTTTTTTCTATTATAGCTGGTTTACAGTGTTCTGTCAATTTTCTACTGTACAGCAAGGTTACCCAGCCACACATACATGTATACATTCTTTTTTTCACATTATCATGCTCCACCATAAGTGACTAGATATTGTTCCCAGTGCTATACAGCAGGATCTCATTGCTTATCTATTCCAAAGGCAATAGTTTGCATCTATTAACCCCAAATTCCCAATCCATCCCACTCCCTCCTCCTCCCCCTGGCAACCACAAGTCTTTTTTCCATGTCCATGATTTTCTTTCCTGTAGAAAGGTTAATTTGTGCCATATATTAGATTCCCAATATAAGTGATATCGTATGGTATTTGTCTCTCTTTCTGACTTAATTCACTTAGTATGAGAGTCTCCAGTTCCATCCAAGTTGCTGCAAATGGCATTATTTTGCCTCATATGGTGTTATTTTTTCTTTTTATGGCTGAATAGTATTCCATTGAGTATATATACCACATCTTCTTAATCCATTTATCTATTTATGGACATTTAGGTTGTTTCCATGTCTTGGCTATTGTGAATAGTGAACATAAGGGTGCATGTGTCTTTTTCAAGGAAAGTTTTGTCCGGATATATGCCCAAGAGTGGGATTGCTGGATCATATGGTAGTTTGGGAGAAGGTGGGTGCAACATCTTAATCCTCTGCTATCTTGATCTGCCTCTCTAGAGTGGTTTACACATAGAGAGTTAGAAGACAAGTGATGTGAGATATAATAAAAAATATACATGTGGCTCAGATCATGTGTGGACTTGTGGACCATGATTAGGGGCTTGAATTTTTTTTTCAGTGCAGTGGAAATCCATTGGAGGGTTTTTTGGTTTGTTTCCCAATTGTTTTCACTTTGGATTCCCTTGAAATTCCACATGAGTTTCAAGATGGATTGTTCTATTTCTTCAAAAGTTATCTTTTCCATGAATTCACTTTCAACCTAATTGTGAATTCTAAAATGACTCAATATAACAGCATATAGTTGAATCATTTTTTAAAATCCATTCTTATGATCTGTCTTTGATTGGAATATTTAATCCATTTACATTTTAAAATTTGATAAAGAACTTGCTTTTGTCACTTTTCTGTGTGTTTTCTATGTTCCTTATAACTTATTTTATTTCATTCATTACTATCTTTTGTGTTTAGTTGATTTTTATAGGGAAATGTTTTAATTCTCTTCTCATTTTCTTTTACGTATATACTATAGCTCTCTTCTTTGGGCTTATCATGGGGATTACATTCAATATCCTAAAAGTGCAACATTCTGATTTGAATTAATATCTTAAACTTCAACAACATACAATGTGCCTCTCCTTTACAATACTATCCCTACCTCTTTCAGAAACTGATATTGTGTCTTTATACAATGAGTCTCCACAAAAAGTAGTTTAGAATGCATTAGTCTTTAAAAAATTTTTTTTCGTTCGATGGCAGTTCTTTTTCTGTTAGGTAACCAACAAGAACCTATTGTATATTACAGGGAACTATACTCAATATTTTGTTATAACCAAGGGGAAAGAATCTGAAAAATTATATACCTGTATATACATATGAGTGACTTTGCTGTATACTTGAAATTAACACATCATAAATCAACTATACGTCAATGAAAAAAGAGGGTTTAATATAAGGAAACAATATAGATTATATTTTGTAGGATCATCATGGCTGTGATATTGAGAATGGTTTATGGTTCACTGGAGAGGAAGTAGGGAGATCAGGTAAGGGAGATTGTAGTATTAACTTTCAGTTAATTATTATAGATTGGACACCTCTGTTTACCTTTGTTCCCTCTTGTAACTAAAGTGATAGAGAAGGGACAAAAAGGAATGAATTCAGACATAATAAAAAATCGTACCATGGAATGGGAGATGACAACAGTTACAGTATATGTATTGATCAGGAGAATGGAGGTTTGTACTCTGGAGCTTTGGGTGTCACCTTGAAGAACCATGAGATGAAAGTTTTCATATTGAATAGAAAAGCTTCCAGTTTTCTTCCTTCCTCCACTCAGCTGAGATCACTTCTAGACAGGCTTATTCTCCTTAGCAGGAAATTGAAGCATTCATCTCTGAGGAAATTTAGCAGCTCAAGATTTTGTATCAATTAGATTTTAGTGAGAGGCACGATTTAACATCTTCTTATGCTTTTCATCCAAATGGAAGAATTTACTGGGTGACCTGAGAACATTTAAACTACCCAGAGATTTTGTTAATGGTTATGGCTACTATAGTCTTACTTTGATCTTTGCTTAAGAATGAATTTTAATGAGCTTTCCTTATTTTAAGACTTTCTTGATTTTATATTTGACTATGTTTGAAAATCAGTTATCTCTTCTAACCTAAAATGTCTTCACATTTCTGGACAAATCTTCTTTTATCTTTTTCATTCCTACTTGAAGCTTGGACAATTATTTTCTGATCTCATCTATTTCATGTGATATCTTGTCAAACACTGCCCACAGAAATCTATCACAGAATTCAGTTCTCTTTTTCCTTCCACTACCAATGAAATTATAGGATCATTGATAACACAATCTGTCTCCCAGTTCATAGTTGTACAATATTTTAAACTGCATAGCTTGAATCTCTCTTTATTGCCTCTGATATCAGTTTCCTCACCACCTGCTATCAGCTATGAAGCCAGCATTACATATTAGATGTTTATTGGTAAGGTAGTGCCCCACTTGTGGTACCAAATATATACCCTGTGGTAACAAACAACACCCAAAGCTGGGTGCCAAAACACAACTAAAATTTTTTTCTTGCTCATACAATTTCTGTTGCAGGTCCATATATTTCTCTTGGGTTGCTATTTTCCATGTAGTGGCTCAGCATTCCAAGCTGCTTTGATCTTCCTATCAATACATGCTTTTATCATCAATACATATTCCATGATAATAAGGAAGGGAGGCTGGAGATTTGAGCATGGCATTTAAATACTTCCATCTAGAAATAATGAGTCCTTTTTCTCTGAAATTATTTGGTTAAAGTAAGACTTTTGGCCATGCTAACTTAAAGGGCCTGGAAAGTGCAATCCTCCCTATGTCTGCACTAAGAGAGGAAGTAGATATTATTTAACTAGTAATGAGTGCCATAGATGATACTGCATCTCCTCAAAAAAAGAGATACTAGAAATAAAAGCATTTTTGGAGAGTAAAAAGAGCCCTTGGAAAAGAAGTTGGGACAGAACTTTTTCTTTTTTCTTTTTTTTTTTTTTTTTTTGTCTTTTTAGGGCCACACCCACGGCATATGGAGGTTCCCAAGCTAGGGATAAAATCAGAGCTGTAGTCGCTGGCCTACAACACAGCCACAGCAACTCAGGACTGGAGCCACGTCTTTGACCTCTACTACAGCCCACGGCAATGCCAGATCCCCAATCCACTGAGCAAGGCCAGGGATAGAACCTACATCCTTATGAAGGCTAGTCAGATTCATTTCTGCTGAGCCACAATGGGAACTCTGTACAGATCTCTTAAAAAAAAAAAAAATCATTACGAGTATTAAAAGGATTGACAAATTTCTGGAAAGCAGAGCAAAAATAAACAGAGACAGGAAATTTCTTGGAATTGTATGTTCTGCCAAACTATCAATCAAATGAAGACAGAATAAAGATATTTCTGAATATATTACCATTTGCCTCTGATGCATTCTTTCTTAGAAATTTATTAGGGGAAGTTCTCTTGCAGAGCAGTGGTTTAAGGATCTGGCATTGGCACAGCTGTGGCACGGGTTGCAGCTGTGGCTTGAGTTTGATCTCTGGTCCAGGAACTTCCACATTCCAGGAATGCAGCCAGAAAAAAAAAAAAAATTACTGGGAAATTATCACCAAAAAAAACGTGTGCACAAGGAAGATGACATGGGGACCTAGAAGCAAGCATTCCAGCATTGGTAAGAGGCCAAAGGAATTCCCTGGATGAAGGTGATAGAAAACTGATAAATCACAGGCAGATGTGCTGTGAGTTTAGAGAGCAACCAGTCTGGACAAGTGCTAAATCAATGGCTTCAGGAGTAATCTCTCCAAGAAAGATGAGGAAATGCAGAGATTGCCTGGTGTGTTTGAATCTGTTGAAGGGAAATTAACATCTTGGGGTGTGGGTTTAGAAATTAATTAATGCAAATATCCACCGATAAAACGATCCAATTGGAGTTCCCATTGTGGCTCCCATTAAGAACCCAACAAGTATCCACGAAGATGTGAGTTCGATCCCTGGCCTTCTCAGTGCATTGAGGATCTGGTGTTGCTGCAAACTATGGCATAGGTTGCAGATGAGGCTCAGATCTGGTGTTGCTGTGGCTATGGTGTAGGCCTGCAGCTACAGCTTTGATTCCACCCTTAGCCCTAGAACTTCCATATGCTGCAGATATGTCCCTAAAAAGAAAAACAAAACAAAGCAAAACCAACAAACAAAAAACTCAACAGCAGCAAAAGACAAGTCAATTGACTCGGGGTAAACAAAGTGTTCAAGAGAGGAAACATCATCATAGTTCACAATATGACTGAGTTGAGGACAAGATTTATAAAATCACAAGGTCATGAACACAATATTTATTTGTACAAAATTATATTTATAGTCTAGTATGGGGAATAAAAGTGTGTATGTGTGTTTTTACAGATTAAACTAATTTTATTCTAGCAAGTAAATAGATATATAAAGCTGGCAAACAAGAGGTTCATTGTTTAAAAATGTGACAACAGATACCAGAAGGAAAACTTGAGAATTGAAAGCACTTGCCTCTTTGGTGTGGCTGTTGATAGTGGGGCTAGTAGACTGCCGGTTTTTGTTTTAAGTATAATTAAACTTTTAAAACTATGCATCTTTTAGGAGGATTATCAATAGTTAAGAGAAGATATTGTCTTGAATCAATAATTGAGTTGGTAAAAAAAAGTATGTCTCAGATAACTGGGTTTATTTTAAAAGTAAAGTCAGCATTATTTACTGCCTACATGTTGAAGGAGGAGGAGCCAATTTTAAAGGTATGAAAGGAGCTCGCTTTTGAATGCGGATGGTTTGGGATGCCTAAAATATCTAAGTGCTTGTGGAGGTGAGGTGGAGGGTTGACTATATGAGGGGGATTTTTGGGGGAGATGTCTGGGCAGATCCCATTTAGGGGGTATCAATGTTAGAGTGATGAGCCTTTGGAAATGAAGAAGCAGTCAAGGATTGAGTCCTGGGGTGATCTGGAGGTTAGAGAGCAGAGGAGGAAACAAAGAAGCCTGAAAGGGGGCAGCCAGGGGAGTAAGAGGAAGATCCAAGGGATTGTGTTGGAAATCAAATGAAGACAATTTTTCAAGGAAGAGAGAGTGACAAATGCTAACAATTGATCAAATAAGATGAAGCCTGAGAAATGACCTCTGCATTTGGTAATGTAGAGGTCATTTGTGACCTTGATGAGGACATTGTTGGTGGAGTGGAAAAAAGAGGGCGATATAATAAAAGCGTTTACCCGGTGTTAAATCTGTATTTATAATACGTATTAGATTTACATAATGAGTATAAAAATATATTTTATAATATAATGTACCTTTTAAATATATAATTTCTTCATGTTTTGTGGTTATTACATAAATGTTCATGATATACAATTTTTTAAATAGAGAAAATATTTTAACAATATAAACACCAACAACCAGGGGAAAAAATCAAAAATAATTTAAAAAGAAGCAATGTTATTAGTCCAGAGATAAGGGATGAGAGTGACTTGGAATAGGGAAGTGGCAGTGGAGAGATGGAGAAATATGTAGAAATGATGCTGGGTGTAGGTAGAGAGGCAGGTTTGCTGACAGATTGGCTGATGGGCTGCTGTGAGGGAAAGGGGGGTATTGGGAATGACTCAAAGGTAAGCGGTGTGAGTCTTCACTCAGTACCCCTCTGAAATCCCTCAGGCATATTCTAATTGCTTATTTTTTAATGAAAATGTAATTTTTCTTAAAGATAACTTTTAAAATGTATTTGTTTTAAAGATAGGCTTGCTACTAAAATGGCTGTCTTAACCTTGACATTAGAAAATTTGTATCTTTTGCTATAGGTGAAAATGGGTTGCTTTTATCTGTTGTTCCTCTTGGTGAGAGTGCTTTCCATGGTGTAATTCTTACTTTCCCCTGCACAATTCATCATTTAGAAAATTATTCAGATAACTTCAGTGTATCTTGGAATTTTGAAAAGAGGGGGAAAACTTATTTGTGTCATATTTAAACTAAAATATCCTAGTAATCTTTTGTCTTAAGGTTTAGAATAAAAACAAAGCAGTAAAATATTTATTTTTAAAAAGAATTCTTTTTTTTTTTTTTTTTTTGTCTTTTAGGGCCACACCCACGGCATATGGAGGTTCCCAGGCTAGGGGTCTAATCAGAGCTACAGCTGCTGGCCTACACCACAGCCACAGCAATGCCAGATCCAAGCCATGTCTGCAATCTACACCACAGCTCACAGCAACGCCGGATCCTTAACCCACTGAGCAAGGCCAGGGATCGAACCCACAACCTCAGCGTTCCTAGTTGGATTCGTTTCTACTGCGCCATGACAGTAACTCCGAAAAAATAATTCTTAAAACAGGATTTTTCATTAAAATATCAAGGTCTTACGGGATGGAAAAGGGGACATATGGCAGAACCTTATTAGCTTGAGTCTATTTTAAATAATTCAAAATTGGCTTTAATGGAACCCTAGAAATTTTCTAGTGTCATAATAATCAAATCTTATATAGTGAAAATAAAAGCTTTTTGATAATCATTTGTGTCGTTCAGTGAGAGTCAATGCAAAAAATGAGACCCACATTTTCAATCAAGTTCTGATACTCATCAGAAAAGCAAGCAAACATGTTTGAGCCTTGATTTGTTTAATACTGTGTTTTGCAGACAGGGGCTTTTTAGTAATACGAGTGCTCTGTTAGACAGCAGGCTCTGGACTTCCTAATCCATACTATGTTCAAAAGTTACCACCATTAACAAATTAGAGAATAGTCAAGGCTTAGTTTCTCCTGTTTATTCATTTGGGGATTGATTGTGTTAATAATGAGGAAACTGAAATTTCTTCTCTTAGGACCTCAGAGTAAAATCCTAAACCTTTCCAATGAACAAGATCACCCCCATACCTCACCTGTTTGTCACAAGTTGGTACGTGAGTCACAATAGTAAATAAAGATCCTAAGGCCAATTGATTTCTCAGTACTGCTGTGCTGTGGTTATGTTTCCTTTAAGTAGAAAATCAATATATTTTGGTTGAATGTCTCTCACAAGGAAGATACCAAGGGTGATGATAGATACAGGACATAGTGTAGTTCTGAAAGAATTTATAATCTCTGTATAAGTAGAGATAAGTCAAGCGCACATGAAAAACAACCAGCATTTGGGCAAAAGTGATGGGGCCTATAACTGTTATAAGAATTCACATCAAGGAGCAATCATAGTGAGGTAGTATCGTCAGAAAATGTTGCCTGGGGAGGGGACTGAGTATATTTAGATGTATTTAAGTGATAGATGTCAGGGAATGAGAGCAGGGAAGAGATGGCATGAATAAAGACCCCAGAGTAGTAGTGAGAATAATAATAACAGTTAATTATTGTTATAAATATAATGATATTTTTATATTTTATATATATGTTATGTTATAAATATTTGCATATATTAAAATTAAAACCAATATTTATTTAAGTTATAAAACCACAACAATAATTGTAATCAAAAACTTAATAATTGTTAGCTAATCAGGACCCATTTCCTATCCCTGTCCCCACTGTCATAACTATGCAGGATATTTGCTAGCAGAATACTAGGACATTTTTATAGCTTTTAGCATCCCTCAAGCCATGGGAATCAAGTGTTATCCTAGAAAGATCTCTCTCAGAGAGAAAAGCTTTCCCATAGACTGTACAACATCTCAAATTTCAGTTACTTCCCAAGTACTCACGGATCCTTTCCTCTCGCAGCACATCACAGAATCACCCTTAACCCTGACAAGCACACTTGGAGTAGGAACAGAGGGAACTTTATCAGTAGAACTTGTAGCCTTCAACCTTGGTCCTGAAGGTCTCTGAGATCACCTCATAAGCCCTTACCATTTTTGATCTTCAACAGTGAAGGAGTCTGACAGTGTAGCACAGACATTTAAAACTTTGGCTTTGGCATCAGACTGAGTTCAAATCCTGACTCCACCAGTCACCAGCTCTGTGACTTTGGGCAAGTTACTAAGTGCTCTAATTTTCATTTTCCCCACATGGAAAAAAGGATAATAGTAATACTTGCTTCATCGTTTTCTGGAAATTGAATGAGGTAGTTCATACAAAGAACAGTGTTAAGCACATAGAAATACTTTATCCCTGCTGACTATTTTTGACTGTTTTTTACTTGACACTGGGCAAAATATTGGTGCCTTATGTCACACTGAAAATCTCCAAGCTCCAAAATTGTATATTTTTATTTTAGTCTCTCTCTTATATATCTTCTATATCTCTGGGAGTGCTGTAAATTAGTCTGACGGTTTGGAAATTTTAAAAATATGTATTACATCAAAGAGAAGAAACACTAGGTAGTCATTCAAAGCCCTCTTATTTTAAGTAGCAGAAAATGTCAGTAGTATCAGTTCTAAAACTTCTTTGTCATTACTGCTATTACAAAGCATAATAATAGGACCATTTATTGAACATTATGTACCAGGCATTGGGCTAGTTCCTTATAGGTGGTATCTCACTTATGAAGTAGGTGCTGTATTATGCTCATTATTTATTATCCCCTTAATTTTACAGATAAGTGGGTTAGTCATGAATCACTTAGTCATGGCTCCATTGCCATGTAAGCATAGAGTATGGTGACAACCCCAGCAATATGAGTTCAAAGCTCTATAAACCACTTTGCTGCAGGGAACAATTCCATATGGAGATGATGGCCAGACGTTCTTGCTAGAGTAGCTAATCAGATGGGTAGGCAGTGAAAGCTAAGATTGGTGGGGTCATTGGGGGCCAAATTATGAAGGGTTGAAATGCAAAGGAACTCTAGAAAGTCACCTTGATCACTCCTGAAAAAAAATTAATCTGTGTGTTATAGACATTATCACATGGCACACATGTCTCTCTGTCTACTGAAATAATTAAATCACAATGGCTGGTGGGTGGGTAAGTACTTGGCTTAGTGCCAAGGTCCTTAGTGAAGAACACTCCACAGAGAGTAGCTGTTTTGCTTGTGATGCTGTGGAACACTTCTTACCTGACCTCCATTTAATAGACTTACCAGGTAGCCCAATGTCCTGATTTCCCTTGCAAACATTTTAACTGATACTCATGAAATTCCATGGTTATGCCAATGCAGATCATCTCTCTGACCAGGGGTCCTGATGTGTTACATGCTTCCAGAAGATGAAATGGGCTTCTTCCCAAATGTATTTGTTATTTTTATCATGTAACCTAAGTGAATTTTTATGTAAACCAATGAAACATGAATGTAGAAAGAAAGAGAAATTTCTGTACGAACCTTGTTGAATGCTTCAGGTACGCTTGATAAAATCAGGCAAGTTGTTAAAAAAAAATGTGTCGGATTAGTTGTAGGCAAGCAAATGTAAAAGTTAACAAATTCTTATAAAAATCTAGAAATATTCTACACTCATATTTCTTCCCAAGAAGTTTATAATCCTTGGTCCACTTTAAGGCATATTGTATCATGGTCTGTTTTATGATATGGAACTTGGGTAAACTTGGAATTTACCTGATCTTCCTGTAAAAATAAGGAGATATTCATATTGTTCTTGTTTACTTAAAAATTGCTATGCTATACCTCATAAATATCCTGTATTTGGCTTACATTTCTGAAAATAGAGATGAAATATTGTGCTTTTCCTTATGATAGTGACCTTTTTAATAAAGTATCTCAGTCAGCTCCTGAAGGGAGATGAGTGCCCTGTGGTTGATGCAGAGCCTTCTATTCAATGCAAGGTTTCAAATTTAGAACTTTCCTGGTTTAGAAACCATAAATTATTTATGCAGTATCAAGCTTTTTAAACTCTGTTTATAACAGGTTTGGATTTTGCCAGTCTCAGTTGAAACGGTCTAAATAATTTATCTTGTGTTCCTTCAACTTACAATACATTCTGAAACCCAAGAAATATTAAATAAGTTTTGTTTTCTTCTCTGCTATGCCGAGGTCAGGGAGGTTAAGCGCTTAGACATTCTTTGAACACTTCTTGGTCCCTAGCCTTCTCTTGGTGTGCTAGATTTCCTTTTTTAGTTTCATATTGTGCTTTTCTCTTATATGACATTTCCACTTCATTGAACTTTTAAAAAAAGAATCCTTTATTTCCCATTAATTATCTCTACTGACTTTCTATACATTGTAATTCCAGTTATAAAAAAGAGGATATCTTTGTAAGCAAAGAATTCAATTATTTTTAGATACCAGTATCTTCTAAGATAAGGAACAATGAATTAGTGTGATTTGATTTTGCTGAAATATGTAAAATATTAATGACAACATCAAAAGAGTTCAAGGTATAGTTAAACCCCTACAATCTCAGCATTTATTTGAATTTTATTTTTGACGTTACATATGAGATAATACAAATGTAGATTTTTTTTGCTTCTCTCACTCAACAGTTTTCAAGATTTATTTGTGATATACAAGTAGATTCTTTTGTAATTTCAAAAGCTATCTAATGAATATATCACAGTCTATATATTCTGTGATTAATAGATATTAATGTTTCAATTTTTTGCCTCTAAAACAATGGACATCCTTATTTATTATCAGCAGTTCTCTCAGGTATACACATAGAAATGGAACTGCTGAGCCAGACTGTGTGTATCTATAAATTCTTATTTTTTATTAAGGTATAATTGCCATGTAATGTTATATTAGTTTCAGGTATATAACTTAATGATTTGAAATTTGTATAATATTTTGTATAATATTGCAAAATGATCACTACAGTAATTCTAGTTATCATTTGTCACCATACATGGTTACAATATTTTTTCTTGTGATAAGAACCTTAAAACTGATCTCTTTTAGCAACTTTCAAATATGCAGACAGTATTATTAAGTATGGTTACCATACTGTACACTGTATCCTTATGACTTACTTATTTTATAACTAGAATTTTGTATCTTTTGACCCCCTTCACCCATTTTGCCCACCTCCCACCCCCTACCTCTGGCAACCACTAATCTGTTCTCTATATGTCTGAGTTTGTTTTTGTTTGTTCATTTATTTATTTTTTAAGATTCCACATACAAGTGAGATCACATGGTATCTGTCTTTGTCTGTCTGACTTATTGACTTATTTCTCTTAGCATTTCACCCTCAAGATCCATTCATGTTGTCACAAAAAGCAAGATTTCCTTATATTTAATGGCTAAATAGTAGTTCCTTGTAAATGTATAAGTGTGTGTGTATGTATATGTGTGTGTGTATATATAATACATATGTGTGTATACATACATATACATATATATGTGTGTGTATATACATATGTATATGTATATATGTGTTTCTCTCTGTATATCACAGTTTCTTTATCCATTCATCCATCAATAGACACTTAGGCTGTTTCATGTCTTGGCCATTCTAAATAATGTGGCAGTCAACATGGGTATGCATATGTCTTTTCAGATTCATGTTTTCATTTTCTTTGGATACATACTCAGAAGTGGAATTGCTAGATCATATGGTAGTTTGTTTTCTGATTTTTTGAGGAGCCTCCGTACTGTTTTCTGTGGTGGTTGAACCAATTTACCTTTCCACCAACAGTGAAGTTCCCTTCTCTCCTATCGTTGCTAACACTTGTCATTTTGATAACAGCCATTATTATAAGTGGGAGGTAATATCTCATTATGGTTTTGATTTTCATTTCCCTCATGACTAGTGATTTTCAGATATAGATAGTTTTACTTCATGAATCCTAATCACTTGGAACTACCAGTTTCCAGTAAGTGTGGAATTTTTATTAATTTTGAAAATAGGTTTAAGAAAGAGGAAACACATGTTATCAGTATTTGATTATGACAGAAAATTCTGCCAATTTTAATATCCTCATTTCATTAAGAAACAGAAGAATAAAAAGAATGGACATTAAACTTGTAAACATGAAATTCTTATACTCAATAAAATGCTCATGTGATATTACTAGCTCCATTTATTCTTTCCTATCATCTACTCAACTGTTTTAGGTAATACTCTATTTTTAAACTTGGACCCACACATCACTCGTTCTCAGTAAATGGGGTTGGGTGGAGGGCTATGGGTGCTATGAGTCAGGTGTGGCCAATCAGGCCCCACTTTTCCCTCAGCAATTAGTTCAGGGATGCCCAGGTGATGTCATCAGAGCCAATGAAATCTCTTGAGAGTTTCTGGAGACTTTTGGGATAGAGGGATATACAATTTCCAACCAAAATGAAAGCTAAGATTACTCTGGGTTCCCCAAGCTCTCTGGCTTTTATAAAGGAGGGGCCTGTCTGCAAATGGACCAGAAAATAGAGTTGGAAATACACCAAGTTCAGTGACATAGTTTGAGCTTCTGCATCAAGATAAACCTATCCATAGAGGTTTCAATTTCATTATCATTAAATTCTTTTTTGGTTAAGACCTTTTGAATTAGGTTTTCTCTTATTTGCAAGGAAAAAGTTCTAATCGATAACAATTATACACAAAGAACAATAAACTGACTACATATTGCCTTATGCATGCTGGGCTCACTATGCTTTGATTTATGGATTATTGATTAATAAAGATGAAATTTTATATCCCCTCCCAAGCAATTCCAATTACACAAACCTGTTAACTAAATGAAAATAATAGTTTGAAAATGTCTCTAGTATATTAAATTTAATGCTAATGTTTAAAGTATTCCAATTTCGTGTGACTGAGGTTTTATTTTTTTATTTCAGATTGTATTTATTAGTTCCCAGTTTCTTTTCTATGAGAGATTTGGAAAGTTGATGAAAACTATGCTCTCAATACCGAGAAAAATGCTCATAAACACAAACTAACAGTGTCAGGAGGTGTATAGGTTTTCTGAAGCCTATACGTACACTCCTGATTAAGGCCATTGGCCCTATAGTCAGAAAATGAGTCCTTGAAATTTTTTATTTTTAGGATTTTTTTGAAGTTTTTTATTTTCTATATGATCAAATTTTAGTATGTTCTAGGGATGCTTGGGAATAATGTATATTTGCTTTCTTACCTCGGCTATTGTGTCCTAACTAAATCAATCATGCTAACAGATTAATAATTTATAGGTATCTATTCTTTCATTTTAATGATTTATAATAATGTTTATATGTTTTTATGCTATTCAGTAATAATTATACACAGCATTATATGTTTCTTTTTGATTTATCCTTTCTAAAAAGTAGACTACCGAAGCTTTGGGTCTTTAATTATATAATGGTAATAAGGCAATCCCCGATTTCTTTTTGCTTCTACTTACCTAATAATTTTCGACAACTTTATTTTGGACTAACAATTCTCTAATGTCATTTTAGATGTGTTTCTTGTTAGCTACATACAGTTGAAATTTGTTTTGAACCTAATGAAAATATTTTCCTTTTACCTGAGGAATTTAACTTATTTATTCTTTTCTGAAATGGGCAATATGTTTGATCCTCTCTCATCTTGTTTTCATCTTCCTTTCAGCTTTCTTTACTCTCTTTATAAGAGCTAAGATTTTTTTTTTTTGTATTTTTTAGGAGGTATACTATTTTTAAAAAACATTAGGAATTATCTATTTCTGTGTAACAAGCCAGCTTAAAATCATATGGCTTAAAACAACATTTATTTAACTCAGATTCAGTGGGTCATGAATTTAAGGTGAACGTCAGTGGCTCCGCTGGACTCCTTCACAGGGTGATTCGCCTTCTTCTGGGATTGTCTGGCTATCAGCTGTGGTGACAAGAGCCAACTGGGCCAGATGTCTCTGAGAAGGCTTATACTCATGGTGATGTGGCAGGATTGAAAAAAAAGAAAAGGACATCTAGAGGCTGAGCCACAGGTCATTTATTGAGAAACTGCTTCTGGGGATCAGAACTGTGCCTTAATCAAGGAACACTTCCTACCTCTCAGTAGGGGAAACCAAGGAATATTTGTTTGGTTGGATTTCAGAATTTTTAAGGACCATGACTATCGTGTGCCTTTGATCTTTCTGGGCTTTTGTTTGCTTGTTTTTGTTTTTGTTTTGAATGGGAGTGTCTGCTGTGGTTAGCCTGCTATGGTTCACTATTGGAGATTGGGTATACTGGGATAAGTTATTCATCTTTTTAGATCAGAGGTCTCTAGATCAAGAGGAGCTACATCCAAACCAAATGTAGATCTCAAGATTCTGAACTTTGAGCATAATGTAATGATAAGATTAGACTTTGGGATGTCTCAGGGGGAAGTGAGTATGTTTTGCCAGTGAGAGGGATGTGAATAACTATGGCCAGATGTCATGCTACGGGAGACTGCAAAATTGGCCACAATTATTTCTCTTCCATCTTCATTCCCTCTGCAGTGTAATTTCACAGAATTTCCCAATAGGAGCTAGAGTAAAATTTTCCATCCCTCCAGTCATGGCTGATCTTATAATTTGCTTTGATTAATAAAATGCAATGGAAGTGTAATCATGTTTGGGACTGGGCCTCAAAAAGCCTTTCATGTTCTGAATTGCTCTCTTAAAAACTGCCCCCTGTTTCCATGTGAAAAAGCCTAGGCTATCATGCCAGAACATGAATGTTGACATGAAGCTGTCCCAGCAGAGACCAGAGATCATCCCAACTAGTTAGTTCTCAGCTCACCTGGCAGTTGACCTCAGATGAATTTGTGAGGCCAGCTGAGAAGAGAACAACTGCCTGGCTGAACACCATCTAAATTGCTTGCCCAGAGCTAAATAACAGTTGTTGTTTTAGGCCAGTAAATTTTAGGATGGTTTGTTACATGGTAAAATTTAACTGATAAACTCTTCAACTTAATCCCTTTCACTTTCCTCAAAACATTCTAGAATATGAAATGTCTTCATTAAATTCAATAAAAATGAAATCACTTTTGGACCTTCCTTTGAATGATGAAGAATTTACACACATTTACTTTCAGTATCAGGGGATATTACCATATTTTTAGTTTTTTCCCCCCACATATTTAACTGATACCAGTTTTCCCACAGACTTTTTGTATCCCATTTTTCTTATTAACAAATATTTTTATTGACCATTCAATTGAGTAATGCACATGTTTAAGAGAAAAGTTGATGGGTTATTTTCATAGCACTTTTATGCCTCAGGATGCCCTTCAGTGGCACATAAACAACCTTAGAATACAATCAGTTTTCTTCAAAGGTGTGCAGACAGCTTCACCCTTTTGGCAGTCAGCATCTTGGAGGAGAATGAGTTTAAAAGCTTTTCCCGAATGTTTATGAGCTTTTACCCCACCCCACCCTACCCCGAAGTGATTTTTTTCCCAGGTGATTTCTAGGCATGGGTCTCTATTCATCACTGTATACAACACACCAAGCCCTTTTTATAGTTCAGGAAAATGTTCTTCTCTTCATTGATTATTTCTTTGACCTCAATTGTTCTCATTTGTCCTTGCAAATACCTGTTTTTCTGACTGGGATTTTTTTTTTTTTTGTCTGTCATATTTGCATTAATGCTTTCTTGCTTTTGTACGTGTTCTTTTCATTCTAGGACAGCTTCTTTGGTTTTTCTTCTAAATCAATGATTCCATTTTTAGTATATTAATCTCATAGTCATTGGGTCAGGAATCCAGGTATGGCTTAGCTAAGTGTTTCATTTCAGAGTTAAGGTTGCAATCAAGGTGACAGCTGGACCGTCATTCTCTACTGAATACTCAACTGAAAGAGGCTGTTTCCAAGCTCACTCACGTGGTTGTAGATAGGATTCCAAAGGCTATTCCTCAAAGGCTATTGTCTGGAGGCCTCCATCGTTCCTTGTCATGTGGGCAACCACAATGTAGCAGCCATCTTTTCTCAGTGAAAATGAAAGAGAGATTCAGTGGGTTTCCTCAAGAGAGCCAAAGTTTCTAGGAAGTAACATTGCATCACTTTTATTATATTCTATTTGTTAAAAGTGAGTCACTCAGTCCAGCCTGTACTCAAGGGAATGAGATTACACAAAAAATTACAATAGTAGGTGGCAGGGATCAGTGGAGGGGGTTGCATCTTGGAGGCTGCCTGTGACCAAAATTGGCACAGTCGCATAATGTTGTCCTACTCCTGTCTTTTCTGCCTCTCAATTTAGTCACACATAATCTCATTCCTAGGGTTTCTCTTGGTTATTATTAGGACTTTTAATAATATTTTATTTTATAGGCTACAACCTTAAATAGTTTCTCTTCCCTCTCTGCTGTTTAATAAGAAGACAGCTGGGTTCTCATTCTTCCATCAGGTCTCTTTTCCTGTCTCTACCTCTCAAACTTCAGCATTAAATTACAATGTAAACGTTGTCAAGGCTCATAGGATTTATGCTCTATTCTAGAGTTAAAATATCTTCTGTGACTTGTCTATGGGCTGATTCTGTAAAATAAAAATTAATAAACAGATTATCATTCAATAACATGTAAATGTTATTCACTGCAGAAACTACTCTGGGAAATTTTATTATTTCTTTGATAATTTTCATTCCTTTCTTTTTTTTTCTTCTCTTCTCTCTTTTCTTTCTCTCTCCTATTATTTGGATGTTGGACCTCCTGGGTCTACTTTATATCCTCCATCATTTCTCTTTTATTTTCTACCTTTTGGATTTTGTTTTGTTTTCACTCTTTGTTCTGGGAAATTTTCTCAAGCTCATCTCATAGCCTTTGTCATATATTTAGCAATCCACATTTTCATTTATGAGATCTCTTTCCTACTCTATGTACCTATAATATCTGAAAATATTAAAATATGTAAATATATATAATAAATAGTTGAAAAATATAGGCTTGCTAAATTCTTATAATTTATTCAGTTTAATCAAATAATGAAAAAGACAGGGAAAATGCATATGTTTTACATCACATTCTTTTATATACTTGAATAATTCCATCAGTACTTTAAATATCAAGCTGAGTTTTATGTCCTATATGAGCAATGTAGAGGTTCTGAGTTTTTGCCTATGTGCTTTTCTTTGCACATTCACCCTGGCTTAAATAATCACTTTCATTGTACAGACTGATGAATGAATCAATAACATTGCCTTTGTCTTCCAGTTTGGCTCTACTTTTGCATTTCATAAATCTACAGAATATTTTCCACTGCCTATCTTGTTACTTAAACTTCATGTGCCCCCAGGCCAGATTCGTCATCTTGGTGTCACCACATTTTCTGTCATGTTAGCTCACACCTTGTGAAGTCAACATGATTTTCAAAGAGTGAAAATTCAGATATGTAAAATGTAACATTTTTTATTTTCCTATAATGAAAATGTAATTGTATTTTCTCCTCATGTATCATTCGTCCTCAAAGTAACAAAGAAACCTAATCACTTCTAGGATAACTCAGTACTTTAATGATTTCATAGTTATTAAACTCAATCAGAATCAGTGATCTCCCACTCAATATTTACATTATACATGTATGTGTTTATTTATTATATCATATATATTTCATATTCTGTGC
The DNA here is from genome assembly GCF_054392235.1 of Sus scrofa. Classification (NCBI taxonomy): domain Eukaryota; kingdom Metazoa; phylum Chordata; class Mammalia; order Artiodactyla; family Suidae; genus Sus; species Sus scrofa. The sequence goes on from NC_139397.1 coordinate 100,050,538, forward strand.
TTTTTCTCTTCACTGCAGAAGTGCATTGTTGGTGGGAAGGGCCCCTATCTTGGTCTTGATCTGCCCCAGGTTGCCATGGGCTGAGATGTATAATCCTCCTACCTTCATCCTTGATTGTCAGCATGAATTCTTGCTTTTGCTGAGATGTCTTTGGGTACCACCACAGTATATGAACTGAGGGTCTAGTAACACTTTCTGTTGCCATAATTATTCATCACCATATCTAACACCTCTTTGGGCCAACAATTCTCAAATGACTTCAGTTACTTGACCCCTCCTCAGGGCTGCTGTCCAGAGACATAGGACTAATCACCAAGACCTGCATGCCTGAGATATCAAAGCCCAGTGTCACTGTGGTGGGCAAAAAAGGACAGTCTTCCATTTTATCCTTGGTTTCCTAAGGATGAAGGAAAGTTGGGACTCTCTGACTCTTTTGATCCACAGAACTTAAGAATGTGGAGGAGGCAGAGAAATGGGAAAGGACTATGTTCAAAGTCCTTACTGTAAGTGTCTGAGCTCTCTTCCCATCTAATTATCTTCTCTCTTTCCAGGGAGAGCTGGCATGGATGGAGGGCAGAAAAAAGCTTTCTTAACAGTTTTCCTTTAATATCTTCTGTGTTATATTCATAAGGTAGAATTATTGTTATTATTTAGATTTTGATTTGAAGCAGATTATTTGGTGTCTTTTTTCTCTTATCCCTCTTTGACATCCCAAACAGAGCAAAGCCTGCCTCATTTCCCCCAGCCCAACTGAAGGTAGGTCAGGAGGTTAACGTACATGTGGAGAAAACACAGGAGTTAATACTTCCCATCACCTACCAGGTTTGGGCTTATCTTTAATTCCTTCCTCTTTTTGACTTCTATATCCAAGATCCAAGACCTTTCTCTTCTTTAAAATACCTTTACTTATTTGTGCCTTCTTTTCAATTCTGACAGCTACTGCCCTAGTGAAGACCTTATCAAACACCAGGATTACTGAAATGGCCTCTTGGCAGATCTCAGTGACTCAAGTCTCTTGCAATTTGAATGTCTTCTGTATTGTTGCCGGAATGCTTTCTTTAAGCACCGCTTTTATCATTTCACTCCTTTATTCAAAAATCTACAGCAGTTGCCCAGTGGGTCAAGTTAAAAAAATTTAGCTTGACTTCTGAGCTGACTGTAATAGGAAATCACTTTATTTATAAAATCTATTTTTCACTCATCTCAGCAAGACCTTTTCAAGTTGGTTTCCTTATTTTCCTTTATTAGCTATGCTAATTTTTGCCTTAGAATTTAATGCTTCATTTCTCTGCAGTAGTATCTGCCTGTTTTATTTTTGGTTACTCCAATTTTAACCTTTTTTTTTTTTTTTCTTCTTAGGGCCGCACCTGCAGCATATAGAAGTTCCCAGACTAGGGGCTGTATCAGAGCTGTAGCTGCCGGCCTATGCCACAGCCACAGCAACACAAGATCTGAGCCATGTCTGCAACCCACACTGCAGCTCACAGCAATGCTGGGTTGTTAACTCATTGAGTGGAGCCAGGGATTGAACCTGCATCCTCATGGATACTAGTCAGGTTCATTACTGCTAAGCCACAACAGGAACTCCTTTAACCATCTTTCAAGACCCAGTTCAGCCTCACCCCTTTCCTGATGTCCTTTCCCAAAGGAAAACAATTCACACTAGTACTTCTTGCCTTGGATCAGTGGTTCCCAAACTTTCCTTAAGATTAGAATCGCCTGGAGGTGGGAGCAGCTTTAAAACCTTCCAAAGCCCAGGTTACACCTTAAGCCACATAAATCAAAATGCCTAGGGATGGGAGCCAGGCTTTGCTATAGTTTAGATCCTCTGATGATTTCAGTGTGCTGTGAAGGTTTGGGAACTACTGCTTTTGGTGTCCTATAATGTGTGTCAGCTTACCATAACTTTACACTTGGCTATTTTTGGTTTAATATTGTTCTCCCATTATATTTTTGTTACTCATCTAAAATAATAGAAAACAAGTTTTATGCTGATTGAAGCAGAGATTATTGTTGCTCCAGTCAGATTCCCTTGGATCCCTTTCATCCAGCTGTTGGTCATTTTGTAGCTTTGGTGTGGTTTTGCTTCCAGTGACCAGCACTTGTGAACCTACTTTGCCAGGCTGACCTCAGGCTCTTTATCTCAAGAGCAATGTGCTTGGGAGTATGAATGCTCAGTCCCCTCATTTCTTGTTTGAATAAATGTCAGAGTTCCTTGCAGGATCAGGTCAAGGACACCCTCCGTGGGACTTAGTCTGAAACATATCCTTGCATGGCTTTCATTTCTGATCTGCTTTCCCTACTCCCTTCTGATTTCTCCTGGGAGCACCTTCTTAATAAATCACTCATGAATTCTCATATCAGAATCTGCCTCTTGGGAACCCAACCTAAGGTACTTATCCTTCCTTCAAAGCAGAGTGCTGAGCATATATAAAATTCAATGAAGATTTATTAGAAGAGGGATTCTTGATATGAGAAATAGAAACACAATTTAATAAAACCTTAATTGAAGGTACTGAAATATGATATATTCAGGGGTTCTCTGTAGAATTAGAAATACTTTCTTAAATGTAATTTAAAAAGCCTGGACATATTGAAATCTCTCTTGGGGTAGGAAATATGGGCTAGGTAAAATGTTCTCCACAATATTTATAAAAACATCCAAGGAACAGTTTGAGACCAAGCAATGCGTAGTATGAAGGCAGTTACATTGATATCACAATTGAACAACAGAATAGGAGATCCTACATTTAACCTCATGTTGCAGATGTTGAGAGGGGCTTTCTTTCTAGACTTAGGCCCAAGAATTTGCTTTTTTAACAAGTTCCCAGGTTGGCTTCATGACATGGGAGTCCCAGGAGGAGGGGCGAGCTACATCCCTGTGGGTCACCAGTTTTACCTGCCGGGGCTCAGTAAAATTGTATTTTTATGAGTCATGAAAATTATTAGACATTAATAATCTGCCTGAGATATTGTGAGGCAGGAAAGTGGCAGTCCATCAGTCACATTTGGAACAGTGGTTGGAAAAATAAAATTGCTTCTTGTTAATGTTCAGTGAATGCTTACCCTTACTTAAACTATCAGCTCACCTGTAACAGGGGTTTGCATATAATATTTTGTGGGCAGCAAAGCAGATTTTTAACATCTTGAGTGGTTTACTTTCCATTTCCTTCTCAGGGCCAACAGCAGTGATTTTGTGTCTCTTTTTTCCTTTCTCTCTCTCTCTCTCTTCCTGGGGTCCATAGTAGAGAAGAGAGAATTTGACTTATTCAACTGTTTTGTTTATAAGGTGTGCAATTATATGGATCATTTTACATTTATACAGAACATAGGCATTTTTCTTTTCTTTTCCTATAATTAGTTATCAATTATTATCAGGAGGCTTGAGGCTTTAGCACATACACCCAGCACTTGAAGATAATGTTTTGATATAAGTTCCCATTTTCACTACCTATTCTTATCAGACTACTTTGGGAAATCTGTGCATATTTTTTGGTTTATGAAAGTCCTCAGCTAATATCTTTGCTCTCTTTTCATACAAAAATGGCTTATGCATGCCACAATATACTGTTTTTGTTCACTTACCCTTTTGGGTTGTATCACAGTAGGCAAGTGATGTGGCCCTTTTCTGTTAAAATAAACCACCATTTTAGGTTGTTTGATGTTAAAACAAAATTTCACTAGGTGGCGGTGTTGGAATGAAAACTAATATATCTCTCATTGCCTTCTGTCCATAGAAAATCCTCTGTTTAAAATCTATTGTAACTTGTCATTTTGGCTTTTGAATCGGGTCTGCTTCCCTCTAAATTAAATAGATTGGGATGATTTGGTGTTTAGGCAATAGAACATGCAATGTTTCCTGGAGACCCCCAGAGGACACTGGGCAAAAACAATGAGGAGGTATTTTTTGTTCAATTGTCATCCAGATCACTTCTTTGTTGGTATTTTTGGCTGCCTTATGCTACTCCACTGATGTTTAGGAACAATTGCATAGTGACAAAATATTTTGACCCTGCTCAGTGGCCCAGTCTATGGATACTTCACCCAGTCTCGTCTCCATTTGACTGAAGTTCTGATGGATTTATTAGATTGCTTCTAAGAATTAACTGATCTTTGCCCGTTTGTCCAGTGCTTCTCCAAGTATGGTCCCTGGACCAGCACTATCATTTGGGAATTTGTTAGGAAGGTAAAGTCTCAGGCCCAAAAGCCAGATAGGCTAAATCGGAAACCCGGGCAGTAGGGCCCAAAGATCAAGAGTTCTACAAGCCCACAAAGTGACTTTTTTTTTTTCTTTTTCTTTTTTTTTTTGCTTTTTAGGGCCTCACTTGCGGAATATGGAGCTTTCCAGGCTAGGGGTCTAATCAGAACTGCAGCTTCCGGCCTACACCACAGCCACAGCCACGCCAGATCTGAGCTGCATCTGCGACCTACACCACAGCTCACCCCAGGTCCTTAATCCACTAAGTGAGGCCAGGAATTGAACTGCAACCTCATGGTTCTTAGTGAGATTTGTTTCCACTGCGCCACGATAGGACCTCCCCCGCCAGGTGATTTTAATGCCCACTGAACTTGAGAACCACTGTGCTAGAGCCTTCCTGGGAAGAAAACGCTTATTCTTGGGCTAACCTCTCTCCTGAGTCCTTAAAGAACTTTGAAGGCAGACAGGTGGGTGAAAGATTTGAAGGCAAGTGTTTGTTCCACTTGGCCTACAGGAGGGGCTGGCTGGCTCTGCTCTCCCTTAAAGTTCTCTCTGTCCCCACAAAACCCTTCCATTATAGTGATATTTAAGCCTATTTCTAGTATGTCAACCAAGTGGGAAAGTCTGATTAGTCGTTCACACTCCTTTTTCAGGAAAGAGGCCGCTCAAGAGGCCGCCAGAGGGCAGCCGCGTTCCTATTCTGCCTCTGCCTTACTGAAAGGCGGGTTCTGGCTCTTTTCGTCAAAGAAAGGTGATCCAGTGGCCGCGGTCCTTTGGCTCGGCTGTTTGTCTCTTTCCCTGAGGCAGTTTGAATCAGAGCCGAAAGAGAGAGAGAGAGGAATTGATTAGTGTGTCAGAGAGCTACTATGTGAGACTTCAATCCACCACTGGCCCTATTTCACTAAGTAAATGCCGGGAAAGCTCTGGAGGTTCCACAGGAGGTCGCGGTCTAGTGAAGCAGGGTCTCCTTGAAGCGCAGTCAGCTCAAACAGGCGCCTGGAACAGCTCTTGTCTTCTGTCCAGTGTTGGACTCTGGATACCTGCACATCCGGATCTTTTAAATCTCCTGATGCCCAGGCTGCACCCCAGGCCAATCCCCTCAAAATCTTGGGAGTTTTCTGGACCGTCGGTATAGTTTAAATTTTGCTAAGTGCCTCAGTGTGCATCTAGGACTGGGAATCACTATGTTGAAGATGTTGAGATTAATCTGTGGCGAAGTTGTTTCAATGCAGAAACCTTGGTTGTTGCCTCATATCGTAGTGTAAATTTCAAAAGGGAGTTTTCCGTTTTGGCCAGTTTTGTTATTCAAATGGAGAGGTTTATGGTACCACAGAAAGGCATCACTCCCCCTGTTCCCACTTTCTCCTCCTTTTCCCTTTCCTCTGTCCTTCCTTCCTCCTTTCCTCCCTTCCTTCACTGAACCTAGGTTTGGCTGCTTGCTTCTCATAAGTCAATAATTTGAGAGACAAGTGTCAGTAGAAAGAAAAGTTGCTTTAATCAGAAAAGCAGGCTATCTGGAGAGAAGGTGGACTTGTGTCTAGAAACTAACTCTGAAGATTCTGCTCAGCCGGGACAGTTGTTAAAGGAAAAACTGGGGGCAGAGGGTGGGGAGGATCTCAGGGAATCTTTAAGGCAGGAGGTTGGGTTCTGCATCATTGTCCATTGAATGACTTTCCCTTCAGATATTATTTTACCTGTGTGATCTTCCTGCAGGATTGCTGAGGGGGGCTGTTGGGGATAGAGAGCTAATCAATTTTTAACTGCTTAATTCTCCTTTTTATTTAGGAAAAGAATCAACAGGTGAGACAAGACATGGTGTGCATTCAGTAGAGTCAGTGTCAATTGTTTAGTCATCTCATTCCTATAATTAGGTACTTTTAAGTTTAGAGGGGAACAGAAATTGGCAAACAGGAAAGGGGTAAAAGAGCTGCTTTCACTTCCCTTCTTTCTTCCCTCCTTTCCCTCTTTTTCTCTTTCTTTCCTTATTTCTTTCTTTCCTGATAGTCCAAATTTGTGGCTATAAATTAGAGCACATTACTGCTACTTAAAAGGAAAATTTTACCAAAATTAAATAGTCAGTGTTCTGAGCTTAAAATATTCTGGTTTCCTTTTTGCCTTTGCTAAATGTTCTTAGGTTCCCCTGGCTTTAGTCTCTATTTCAAAGGATATGATAGTAAAAAATTTACATCAGGCTTGATGAAAGACTGCTTTTTATCTCACTAGCTAGTACTGGATAGAATGAAAACATCCTATAATAATTGCTTGCAAAACTCTGTAGAACTACTCACAGGAGTTGGAAATTGTTGTACTAAATAAGGTGAGTTTCATGAAACTGCGAATATTTTCTACTCTATTTATCCTAGAAAATCCTGTGTGCATCCATTGCAAAATTCTTAATAATAGGTAGAAGGGAACAGTTGTGGCATGTGAAATAAGACATATGGTTCAATTTGGTATAAAAGTGTAAATGAGGCTAAGCTTAGTTGTTTGCACCAAAGGGGGACCTAAAAAGCATTTCCAGAAATTCCACTGTTGGTGATAAACTGTGATTCCCTAGACGTCACTTTTAGAAACATACATGTTACTAGAAGAAATAACTTGTTAGGTTCTTCCTTGGCAAAGTTTTATCAAGTTGTTCTTTGTGAATGGAGATTATATGAGAAAATTTGGAGGCTCAGGAAGAGGGAACCCAGTGAAGCACAGGCTGGGAAGAAAGCAGAGCAAATTAAATAATGAAGAATCAAAGAAGGGGTTTATTTTCCATTTTGACTTGAGAATAAATCAGGGCCCAAACTGGAAATTTTGAAGTGGCTCATTGTAGAACCAGTGCTCCAACTTTCCGTCTGATGGTTCATTGGTTTGTGAGTGCCTTGGAGAACAAACAATTCTGTATCCTCTATAGTAAAGTGTCTTGTATTCCAGAGGTTTTCTGGATTCTAGAGACTTTTCTCATGGTAATGTGACTTATTAAGAATTTAGACCCTCTCTGCATTTGGATCAACATTAGTTAGGAAACAGTGAACTTTTAAAATCACGGTTTAGATTCAGTTTACATTTAAATTTCACACTCATGGACTCTCTGACAGATGGATGTTTAGCACTTCTGTCTTTGAGGGATTGGCAAAGGATTTCAGAGACCTATTTGGTATTGAACCTATTTTGTTGTTTAATTGGTAAACTTCTATTCCTATGGTACTATACACATTTCAGGCATCAGTGCATTTCTGTCTGAAGACATAAACATATTCAATTAGCGGAGAGCCAGATCATTTGTTTCAATAGCTGCTTTTATTTTCTGTTGTTGATATGTTAAAATAGTTAAACACTTGCATTCATCTCATCCTATTAAAGGAACTCCATCAGGGAACAGTGAGGTAACATGTTTGGTGACAGCAGGCTTAGTCACCCTGCTGTGAGAAAGAGATGAATAATGTTTTTTAATATTACATCTATTGACTTTCTGCTTTTCAAATGTATACACCATTACTGAAAGAAGCTGCTGCAGACTATATTTTGTTAACACTTTATCTTTTTCATATCTTCATTATTAAATCAAATGGTACATTTACTTACATGATTCTACATAAATTGAAATTGCTGCATGACATTTCTTATTGTTTATAATTCCTATTTTGAAAGATCAAATCATGCATTCATGAAATTCTATAAAAGCTTTCAGTCTTTATACTAGTAGTTTTCATTTTTCTTTCTTGGCTATTTGGCTGCCAAATCCTCTCCCATTTTAAGCATTATCTTGCTTATGTTTTGTGATTTACCTGCTATTTGTCAAAACAATTTTTAGAATGATACTTTCTAGTTTCCCATTAGAGCACAACATGAAGACAAATTGGATATAAAAGATCATATGGTGAATATTTTCATTAACCAAAGTCATTTTGTGAAAATTCCGAATTCAAACAAAAACAAGTTGAGAAAATCATTTACTTCATGAATTTAAGAACAAATACTGTTTTAAGATAGTATTACTATTTTGGAAGCATAGTATTTCTTTCAAAAAGACTATAGCTAAAATGTAATTTCTTTTATATCCAGAATAATTTCTTCTAGATCATGTGGATAATGATTAATTGTATGGCTCATGCAAGTCAGAATTATTCCATTTCATCATATTCAACAATTTTTCTTGACACTAGTGTCGTGTTTGATAATCTATAGTGTCATAAAAATGTTCTTACTAAATAGTGGCTTACTCAGGTAATTAATTGTTTCCTTGGTAGAAAAATAGAAGATTTGACCAATTTAGTTATAAATCCCCTAAATACTACTAAATGATTCATTGATTCAGATCGACATTTCTTCCACTTTAAAATCTCTGAAATTGGAGGAGTTCCCTGGTGGCCTAGTAATTAAGGATCCAGCATTGTCACTGCTATAGCACTGGCTAGATTCCTGGCTAGGGAACTTCTGCATGTCATGGGCATGGCCAAAAAAAAAAATCTCTGAAATAGGGATGTATCTTAATAATCAAATACACCTTTCAGATATAATTGGAATCGTTTTATTCTTTCTTGGTGACACAGAATAATGATGCATTATGTAATCAATGACGTCATAGATTTAAATTACATACAACCAAGTTAAATTTGGAATTAACAGTGATTTAACAGTTTTATGTTAAGTGCTGGATGAGAAAATTTCCAATTTTAACTGAGACCAGAGACTTTGAGCAAAAAGACTTGAAGACAGGAAGAGAGTGGAGTTTCAGGACAAGGGAACGGTGAGTATAGTGCAAAAGCCAAGGCAGGAGGAGGCTGCAGGGGCCCAAAGAGGAGTGCAGGGGGTCAGGAGACTAAAGGATGCCAGATTTTACATGGAGAGAAGTCAGGGAGTTGCTTAGGGTTTTAGCTGAGGAATTTCATGATCAGTTGACCTTTGAAAAGCATTGCTCTGAGAATGTGAGATTTTATTGTCACGTTAGCAGTCGTATCTATGACACTGAAGGTTTCATTATTGGAGGGGTCGTAAGTTAGTCCAGCATTTTTTAATGAAACGTGCAAAGAATTGTGGGATAAAATCTTTGTGTTTGGGACAGAAAACATTTCTACCCACTGATAGCCATCCTGCTTCTAGAAGTATATTGATCTCCTTAAGGAGAATGACTGTAAGCTTTTATTTTTTATTTATTTATTTTTTGTCTTTTTAGGGCCACATCCATGGCATACGGAGGTTCCCAGGCTAGGGATCAAATCAAAGCTACAGCTGCCAGCCCACACCACAGCCACAGTAATGCCAGACCCAAGCTGCCAGATCCTACACCATAGCCATGGCAACTCCAGATCCTTAACCCACTGAGGGAGACCAGGGATCGAACTGGCATCCTCATCCACACTAGTTGGGTTCATTACCGCTATGCCACAACGAGAACTCCCTGTACATTCTTTTTTTTTTTTTTTTTTGGTAGACTCATGCATGTGTGCTCAGTGATGGGCACTGTCTGCCACTTTGCAGGTTGACTCTGAATATGGGAAGCTGAGGTCCAGTGTGCACATGGCGTATGTGTCAAGGCCAAGTCTCCAGAGTCCAAGACCTCAGGCCAAGTTTGTTTGGTCAACAACTCAGCAAAAATTATTCAACCTCTATATTGGCCCCTATGCTCAATGATGGCAATATAAAAATGAGTAATGCATGGCTTCTTCCTCAGTGAGCTCAAGACCTGGGGAAGATGGAAGAAGGTTGTATGTTGAAATCTTTTCTTTTTTTGCTAGACAGGAAAATAAATATATATATTTCATTAAATTATCTTCTGCGGACTATTTTTCTCTTCTATTTATTTTTACTTTTAATTTTAAGTAGGTTCTTCATTTAAGATAAGATACTAATAAAATTTTCTTGTAGTAGATCTGCTAAAATGTACCCAGTCTACCTAAATGGCTAAGTATGTAAGTAGTAAGGTTAAGATATTGAATATTGATGTGGTCCCCATTCCACAGGAAGGCTAGACATTTGCTGTTGTAGTATAAGACTGTTATACCTCACTGTACTCCAGTGAGGTCAAATCTTTGTTTTATCTTCATGTAATTTCTTTGATTTTTGGTAGAGTTCACTGAGAAATAAGTTCATTTCCTAAAAATAAAAATAGGAAATATTAGAATTTCTGCATAAGTGTTATTTGGAAAAATATGAGAATACTTGTTTTCATGCAATTAATTCTGCTTTGAGTTTATTTCTTAACTCTATTACTGTCTTCAGTTCTGCCTAGGGTAACACAATATTTTTGCCACCTGGTAACCATTTAGTGGCTTGCTGTCTGTCAAATTGAAATCATTAATCTAAGATCCACAAAACACACTGACCTCATCAAGAACTATCAGCCACATTAATCACATGGTGAGCAGTAATTAATACCCTCGCCGCACATCTCAGCAGATGCCAAGTGGTAACCGTGCCCAGAGACAGAGCCATTTGGTGGGTGGTCTGAAGGTGGTATTCTTTTAGGATGAATTGAGATATATTGGTAGGAAACTTGCTGCACAAATGAATGAGAAAATCAAGGACTCTCTTTCCTATTTGTCTAGAAACATTGCTTCAAGCATGTACAGTGATTGTGTGCTTTTTCTTGATGGCCCCGGGTAAAGCTAGTCATTTTTACTCTGTGCTATTACAGTGCCTTGGCCATATCTCCCCTAATGCTGTCATGATAGAGATTTTCTGTTATGCAGGTTCCCTCCCTTCTACTAGTCTGTCAGCACTGAGGAGGCTGGATGCATTTTGTATTTATATTTTCCTAATTTTGGACTACCAAGGTTTCTGGCACCTTATTAGGTACCTTAACTGAATGACTGAACATATGTTTGAATATACAAGATATACAAACTATGATAAAAGCATGTTCTTCGCTGGGATGAGCTAATTGGTGTTGTATTTATGTCTTTGTTGCCTAGCAGTTGTTGGGTTCAGAGAATGTGCTCAAAAATGCTTCTTGAATGTATGTCCTTCTTGTTAAGACTTCAATACTATACTTCTGTCCTTGGACTGCTGCTGATAAGTGATAAGGTACGTACTGATAAATGGAGTCAGCTGTCAAACACATATTTTAATGTATTTAAAAAATTGTAAGCGTTCCCATCAAGGCACAGTAGAAGCGAATCCAACTAGGAAACATGAGGTTGAGGGGTTCGATCCCTGGCCTCGCTCAGTGGGTTAAGAATCCCACATTGTTCTGAGCTGTGGTGTAGGTCGCAGACGCGGCTTGGATCCTGCGTTGCTCTGGCTCTGGCATAGGCCAGTAGCTACAGCTCCTATCAGACCCCTAGCCCGTGAACCTCCATATGCCATGGGTGTGGCCCTAAAAGGACAAAAGACAAAAAAAAAATAAATAAAAAAATAATAAAAAATTGTTATGCAGTTGGTTTATAGAGTTTGAGGTATACAGCAAAGTCATTCAGTATATCTATTCTTTTTTTCAGAGTTTTTTTCCTTTATAGGTTATTACAAGATAGCCCTGTGCTATACAGTAGGTCCTGTTGTATCTCTGTTTTGTATAGAGTAGTGTGTATCTGTTAATCCCAAACTCATTTACCTCTCCCCACTCTCTTCCCCTTTAGTAACCATAAGTTTGTTTTCTATGCCAAATGATTTTTTATTATTTTCTTTTATTTTCTTTTATTGCTTTGTCTTCTGTCCTTTTAGGGCCGCACCCTCGGCATATGGAGGTTCCCAGGCGAGGGGTCTGATTGGAGCTGTAGCCGCTGGCCTACGCCAGAGCCACAGCAACGCCAGATCCAAGCTGCATTTGTGACCTACACCACAGCTCACAGCAACGTGGGATCCTCAACCCACTGAGCGAGGCCAGGGATAGAACCCCGAACCTCATGGTTCCTAGTCGGATTCATTTCCTCTGAGCCATGACAGGAACTCCCAAAATGAATTTTTAAGAAACATGTTTATGTCTAAGTAAAATAATTTTGTAGGAGGCTAGAAATTATTCTCACTGTAAGTGCAAATTCACCCAAATTTATGTAAATTCACCCAAAGGAAATAATCAGCAAAAGTCCGAGATATGTTTTTAGAGTTTTCTGAGGACATCTGATAAAAAGAAAATATAGAGGACCCCCAAATACAACTTCCTTCACTAAAACAATTAAAAACTACATACACATGAAACCGATTCTAGGAAAGTTAATTGATGTTACAATCTCATTTTTATTGTGATCAATAATGACATTAAAACAAAAATAAAACATATCTTTCTGCTTCCAGCTAAAATAATGAGAATAAATATAATTTTTTATGTTAAAGGACTTATGTAGTTTATACTACATAGACAGTTTTTACTGATGGAATGAAATCAATTATACATTAAATACTTATCAATGAATAAAGGAATATATTAAATAACCAAATGGAATTTTCCTTTTAGTTTTCAGAATGTACCATCTATAAGCAAACTTGGAAATTCCCTTGTGGTTTTGCTGAGCTTTATTCTTAATAGGAAAAGTGTTTAGCATCTATCAGCATATCTGGGCCTGTGGGACTGGTGATCGATGAAGAAAATATCTCTAATTTACCCTGCCAATTTATAGCTTTTCTAAAAATCCTAAACAAAATGACAGGTAACCATGGTGAAAAGCAAATGAGGCAGATTTAAGCATTCAGGACTTGTCTTTCTAATCTAGTGGCTTGTGTCTTTCTGACCTGCTGCTTTACTCACTTGATATTCTTATCAATTATTCATTTGCTTGGTGTCAGCCTGGCCCTCAGACTGATCATCCCCTCACGTAGTCAGCTGGTTTAGTGTCCCTCTAGAACCCCTGCTCTCTACTTCTTTTTCACGCATGTGAGAGGCCTGCAGCTTAAAAAGTACTCAAGGTAGAAAGGCAAACACTATCCTTCCCTGTCATTCCCCCTTTGTTGGTTTCAATTTTGGAATAAAAATACATCTCAAATAATTAAATTTCATAGTTTTTTTTTTTTCTTTTTTTCTTTTTTTCTATTTTAAAGGCCTCACCCATGGCATATGGAGGTTCCCAGGCTAGGGTTTGACTCGGAGCTACAGGTGCCCGCCTTCACCACAGCCACAGCAACGTGGGATCCAAGTCGCGTCTGCGACCTACACCACAGCTCATGGCAATGCCAGAGATTGCTGACCCACTGAGCAAGGCCAGAGATTGAACCTGAAACCTATTCATACTGGTCAGATTCGTTTCTGCTGTGTCATGATGGGAACTCCTAAATTTCATAGTTTAATATCAGCATTAAAATACATATGTTCAAAACAGATTAAAGTCACCCATTTTATCAGTTTTCAAATAGTCTTTGACAGCTATCCATCTCACCACTTTTTTAAAAAAAGGGTTTTTTCCACTCATTTTCTCTGTGTCTCTTTTTGGTGGTACCTGTGGAATAAGGAAGTTTCCTGGGCCAGGGACTGAGCCCACATGCAGAATCCTCAACTGGCTATGCCACAAGAGAACTTCTCACTCCTTTTTTATTTTTTTATTTTATTTTATTTTATTTATTTATTTTTTTGCATTTCACTGCTTTTAACTTCTCTAAGCCCTGAGCTATTTCTCTGCATTCAAGTTTACCCCTCTGCCTTTAAACTCAAAGCACCCATTAATGGGCCTATTTTTTTTCTTCACCAGCTTCAAAGAGCTTTTTAAAAGGGTGAAAGTAACATTGTTTTTAACTCATATAATCAAAATATGGAAAGCAGTTATATCTGTGACTGTGTCATGTACCTAAACATTTTAATGTCAGAAAGCTTGTATCATTTGTGGTTGCCTTAAAAAAAAAAAAAAAAAAGACATTTTGGAAACACTTAGCCTACCCTGTCATTAAACAGAAGTAATTTAATAATTCTCCGTGAGAAGATGCTTTATCATCCCTGAGAAGATGCTTTATCATGGCACACATATCTGAGAAATTTACCTTGGGTTCATTATAAAGAAAATTTGAAATGATCAAACCCATGCTTTATTTTTCAAGCAAATAAAATGGTCTTGGCAAATACAGTTTCTCAAGTCATGTTTCAATTTCCTGTCATTTATTTTCCTGGATTGAAACCTATCAATTTGAAATGTATTGGCACTATTGTATGAAATGAGGTTTGGAGGATATTTGAGGAATGAAACCTAAAATTCAGTAGGGAAAATTGAGAGGATTATATTGAGTGAAATCTAGTAAATGGTAGTGTTTGAACTGAGCTAATAGACAATGGAACAAGAAAACTGTAAGTTTGACAAATTACTATATAAAAGGCAATAAAAAAACTGAATTATCAGAATCTGACACTGATAATATGTGGGATAGGCGAGGAAAAAATGAGTACATAGATTTTTGGCCTTCCTAGTGTCTCTATGAGAGGCATAACATATTTTCAGAGCTGATGTAGTCCATTATAGATACATTAAAGTAAACTTTACTGGTATTAATGCAAAAATGCAAAATAATTCATCACATGGTAAAATAAAGCGCTGCCTAGCCATAGAGTTGTGAATTTGTATATAAAAAACCATATCTGATGTGGATTCTCTTTTTAGACAGAAAGCAAAATAACTTATTTTTTAATTTTTTTTAAACCCTTTATTTACTTTTTTTTTGTTATTATTACTCAATGAATTTATTACATTTATGGTTATACAATGATCATCACAACCCAACAAAATAACTTATTTATATCCCCTTTTAATCAATATTGACAGGGCTTTGGTTTCAAACTCCCAAGACACAGTTGAGTGAAATAAGTTAAAATGCACAGCATAATGCTATGCCATGTTGTAGATAGATAAACATCAGCCTACCATTAAAAAAAAAAAAAAAAACTACATGGATATAGGACTTTTTGAGTTTGTTCTTATTGTTGTTCTTAGAATAAAACATCTGAAGGATAGGAATCATGTTTTATAGGTCTTGTTTAATAATTAGAGTAAACTGCTGAAGTAGGTTGTGAAAGAGTTAGAAAGAACAAATATTGAAAATGATTTTTCTGCAAATATAGCAGCAGTTTGAATGCCAGCTAAAGCTTTTGCAAAATAAGCAGGAGCATTTGATCCTTGTCACATAACAGTTGTGGAAGGAGCAATCTTGAGAAGAAGACAGGGAAAGGTTATGAAGAGTTGAGTGCGTGTCTGTGTGTGTGTGTATGCACACGTGCGTGTGTGTGTCTGTGTGTGAATATTTGAGTGTGTATCTTGGGGAGGGTAGAAACTGGGAAGGGAAAAAATGTAGAAGAAATACTTCCAGAGGTATGTCCCCTGACTGCCATGCTCCATATCTGGATCTCTGGGTAGGCTAAATGATGTCTAACTTGCTAAAAAGAGACAGAACAGAGAGCTCTGTGGAAATGGAAGATCAAGAAAAACTCTAAAGGGAAAAACATGAGCAGGCCAGCAAACTGTGAAGCTGGAAGGGGCAGTATAGCTACTCCAGGTCCCACTGTTCAGAAAAAGGTGGCCAGTCATACCATAGAGACAAGCATCATCTTGAGATAGGAGGGCACTTCTTGGAACATTGAAGCTACACTCTGTAGAAGTGTCTGCAGAGAGCAATGAGAGACATAGAGTGAATAAAGAATGGGTGAGACAGACTTCTCAGCCCAGATGAATACTCTGTACCAAGTGCAAATTATAATGTATAAATGAAGAGTTTGGTTTTTCCTGGTCAGGAAGTTTCTCTTGTACGGCAGTGCAGAATGATGCATGAACATGGGGATAGATGAATGATAAAGAGCAGTATTAACAACAGATGACTCTGGAGGCTTTGTCCATTAGAAGCTAGATTTATGTAAATACAGATAGAATTCAAGAAAATTTACAGTTTGTCATAGTTAGAACTTTACCTATCTCAGCAGAAGACCACTTTGATAAAAGAAAGATAAAAACAGGACCAGTACTGTTACTTGTACTTTGTATGAAGAGAGACTGTTGATTAGAAGAGAATCCTACTTGAGAAATAAGTGTTATCACTACTTATATATGTGCTTACAACCATTACTTTAGAAAATTACTGCATGTTTTACCCTTTATTGCATTTTCTCCCAAAGTTTACTCTTCCTTTTCTGTTACAATTTAAATGTTATGCCCTAAATCCCGTCAGAAAATTCCATGAAGTTATAAAGTAAAATCTGAGTGAACTCAAGCTGATTACATGATTTGTTGTCTTTTCATTCATCTATCCACCCATTCACCCATCAATCCATGAATCCATTTACTCAGCCAGCAAATAGTTATTGTAAACATACAGTGTACCTGACACTGAAATACAGGTATTAACAAGATATTCTGCCTGCCCTGGGGTTACAGTCTATAGATAAGAAAACCATAAGTTATTGAAAGCAGATACCTCAGTGTCTCAAGAGAAGCCTGCCCAGAGTGTTATTGGAAATGTTGGAGGGCTCCTGAGTTTGTACACTGAGATCCAAAGTGAATGAAATAGTTCTTCTCATACCTGACATTCTGAGTACAAACCTGTAGGTCTGGTATGGTGTTTCCTTAATATCAAAGCTCTAGCCTTCTTCTATCTGGTTGCTTTGCCATCTTCAGTGTGTCGCTTCACCTACATGGTCCATGATGGTCCCTACTCACATCCTCACTCCAGCCAGCAAGAAAGGGAAAGTGAAGGAGTTACAGGCACTGAGAATTCCCTTAATAGCACAGGTCCAGCAATGAAAATCCTTTTAGCTCACCTGTCAATGGTCAGAAATTAGTTTTATGGTCACATTTAACTGAAAGGTAAGTGAAAAATGGAGAAATATATTCTTTCCTATGAGTGGCCATACCTTCAGCTAAAAACCAAGAGCTTCATTGCTATTAGAAATAAGCCAATCATGAGTTAGGGAGAGGATAACTAGCAATCTCTGCCAGAGAACCTGTTTCAGTGTGTGAGTTAACAGAAGGCTCATCAAGCATGAGTGGGAGTTTGCCAGGCCAGTGGCACAGGAAAAGTTGCTCTAGGACAAGCATGTATCTAGAGCTAGACCTGGCCGCAATGTTTTACAGGTATCAGTTATTTGTACAGCTGGTACCCTTCAGAGGGCTAAATAGGAACCAGCCCTGATTGGGTAAAATGATACTCAAACAGAGACTATTCCTGTTTTGGGTTAATGTGATATCACTCTTAAGCTAAAGGAACAAGATTATTTCAGGATATGTGCTCATAGTCTTTGAACCCGTCCCCACTCTTTGAGAAGAATTCTTTGTTATCATTGCCAAGTTCCTGGGCTTCTGATATACTGACTAGGATGTTGGGTAGAAAAACAGCAGAAAGAATTCTGCTCACATCAGAAAATGCTTCTCCTAAGGGTCAATAATGGAACAGAAGGCTGGGGAGCTTTTGGAAACCCAAAGATGGGATATTTAGGGGATTGATTGCTTCAATTCATGGGAGTTAAGAGAAAAATATATCCAAAAAAGATTTTTGAAAATTTTCTTTGTACTATGTGTTGTATTCCTGGTCCCTCTTTTTTGCTCCCTCTTCAAGACATTTCAGTAAATTCATGTTTTATTCTCTGATACTTTGAGTTGTCTGATTTTTGTTTTATTTCTTTTGGATGGAATAACTGTGCTGAGATAAGATTTGAGTCTGGGGCAAGAAGACACCATTTTATTTGAAGGACTTAGGCTATTACTCTTGCCCAAGTGTTTTTTGAATTTTTAAAAATCAATAAGCTGAATAGATGGCTGCCCATATAATGAAATCTTGTGTTCTAGAAAAAAAAAATCATGAAACTCTCTCCCCTGCCCAGTTTTCTAGAATCTGTCTTTTGCTATTCTACCTTTTGGATTAAGCAGTGACTCAGAATTCTCCAAAGATGTGCCGGTTCCTTACTGGAGAGACTTATTTCAACTGTTAACATTTTAGTATATATTGATTTAAATTTCAGTTGTCTGATAACTGAGAAGCTAGGGACTCAAGACAGAAGGGAGAAAAGGCCTGGTCAAGGGACGGTATTTGATGTGAGATTGGAGTAAAAGTTTAGAAGCAGGAAAAGACAAATTTCATCTACCCATTTTTTTACCTACGGCTGACTCAGCCTCATAAATTTAAAAATGCAAATAAAAATATGTATTTCTCAAGGAATTCCTGCTTTATAGATGTAAAAGACAATATTTCCGGCCAAAAGGACTGTGTTTTTTTCCCATGTAGTGTTATTTCTTAAGGTAAAGTTTTCTCTGGAAAAAATGAATGACATTTGCTATGTTTTCTCTAGGTATACTTCTAAGCCTTTCAACAAGTGTGAGAGATGCTAGAAAGGAATCTTCCTTCTGTGGAAACCTATTTTTGTAGGATGGATTTAAAAATTCATCGTGTTTGTCAAAATATGACAATTATTTATCAGATTTGATAGACTTCAGGGTTGTTTGTGGTTTTATTTCCTTTATTTTCGGTAAGCAATCCCTCTTCTTCTTTTGACAAATGAATACAAACATTTACAGACTGACATATTTTCCTTGGAGCAATCATCATTGGATTTAATGTTCACCAGTGATGACTTTTTTTTCCCTCTTTTTTAGCTCTAATTCCAGACTATACTGGAACACAAAAGCAGGTTTCGGTGGCAAGCCTCATTCGAAGGATAAGTATAGTTTCAAAGCCCCAGGGAGATGTCTTGTTTGTAAAGCTCTTCCTTCCATTAACACTACCTGACCTTCAGGGTGGTCTCACATAGCCCTCCAGTGCCACAGATAACAGGCTTCAGGATGACTAAGACTATATATGTCACAAATCCTTGATAGCAGAAAACCCAAATTATCTTGTCACCATTTCACACAAATGAAATAGAAGCCCAAGGTAAGGACAATGGCAGTTTTCCACAAGATGGCAGTGGTTTTTCTACAAAGAACAGAAGCATTGAATTCATAGGGTCTGATACCCACTGTGACAAAATTTTGCCCTTGTGAATTTAATGCTTGTGAAAGCCATGTCATGGTTGTTTTCTCTGCCACGGGCTGAGTTCTCAAGAACAATTAGCCCTATTTTCATAGGAAAGAAAAAAAAATACTGCATATGTAATATAATGTCTTATATAATGTCTTTCTCTATGGAGCCAAAAGTATTTTGCAGCTGTTATTTAATTAACCTCACACTATGCCTGAGGCAGGAAAAAGGAATTACTGGATATCCTATTTATCACAGTGAATTTAAATAATTTACTGATATCATTCATAGGGGGAAATAGTGGCACAGGGAATAAAACATTTGTTGGGTTCTAATGCATAGCCCTAATCATTAAACCAAGCTGTTTTTCTGTAGAAGCGAAATTATACATTTAGAAAAGAGATCCTATTTAGTCTGTATTAAAAAATAAAATTTTCACAAATGCATATTCCAAAACAGTGGCTTTCTCATTTTAATTTGAGCGCTTAAGTATATTAGTTTTTGAGTTTATTGCTTAAGAATACTGGTGAGCTTTTAAAATGCAAAATCCCAGAGTTCTATCCGTAGACATTCTGCTTCCATTGATCTGGGATGGGGCTTAGGAATTTGCATTATTTTAAATATAACTCAGGTGATTCTAAGACTGTGGTCTTGTCCACAATTTGAGATACTGCTCTATGACCCTTGAGCAATATACTGGAAGAATAGAGAAATTGGTCCAATTTTCTGAAATTAAAACCTTTGGAAAAGGATACTGTTTTACATAAAAACTTGAAATATAACTCTTTTCCTCAACTTGAAGGGTAAATGCACAAGTGCAATTATTATGCCTTATTCATAACTTTCATTTAAAAATCAGATAAAATTTTAAGCATAATTATTTTTAAGCCATACTGTCAGAAGAGTAACTGTAATGATTAAAATAAAAAACAGCATATGTGGAGCAAAGCAAAATGGCGGAAGAATAAGAGGTTGCACTTACCATCTCCCACAAACACATCAAAAAAACACATCTACATGTAAAATGACTCGCACAGAACATCAACCGAATGCTGACAGAAGAACTTAAACCTCCAAAAAGGGTGAGAAACTCTTGACATAATTGGGTAGAACAAAAGAAAAAGAGAGAGAGAGAAAAGGAATCAGGATGGGACTACCATTCCTGAGAGGGAGCTGTGAAGGAGAAAACGAACCCACATCCTGGGAAGCCACCTAACTGACGGAAAGATCAGCAGAGTCGGAGAGACCTCAAAGTTGCCAAGAAAAGCACAGTAGCTAAATTGAGAACAGCAAAGCAGAGTGAGAGCTGCACAGATCATCTGAACCACTGGCCCGGACACTATAGCCTGAGATGCTTAAGTGGGAGCTGGGTGCTGAGACTAGGCTCCAGAGGTCAGACCTGGGTAGAGGACTAGGGTTGGCACTGTGGAGACAGTCTAAGGGGCTAAGGAGCAGTGCATCACGGGTGGGGGAGCAGTGCACTATGGGCTGGGAGTGGAACACC
Source organism: Sus scrofa (assembly GCF_054392235.1). Lineage (NCBI taxonomy): Eukaryota > Metazoa > Chordata > Mammalia > Artiodactyla > Suidae > Sus > Sus scrofa. The sequence goes on from NC_139397.1 coordinate 100,071,078, forward strand.
ATGGCAGAGGAAACCCGGGAGAAGGACTGGACCCACAGGAAAGGCAAAGTGCCATTATTGGGGAGGGTGAGAGGAGCCATAAGAAACTACCCGTGCCAGAGCATGTGCATGTGCCCACAGGCTCTCAGAGGGTGGGGAAGCTCTGGCACAGGCTGTGGGTGGCGAGAAGACACTTGCTAATTTATGGGAGATCTGGTGGCTCTGGCACTGGCTACAGGTGATGAAGAGCCACTTGCTAGTTTACAGGAGACTGGGTGGCTCTGATGTGAGCTGTAGGTGGTGAGAAACCTCTTGCTTGTTTAAGGGGGACTGAGCACTTCTTGTGTAGGCTACTGGTGGCCAGGCACCTCTTGTGTGGGGTACGGCATCAGGGGGCTAAGTGTGCTGTGGTGCCTACCAAGCACCATATGCTGTTGCTCTCACTCCCCTGGGAATGCAGCTGCCCTGCAGCTGCCAGTGCCAAACACTGAGCAGTGCCCAGACACTTGGTCACTCCCTTCCCAAGACCCTATAACTAGGAGCAGCTGGTGGGGCACTTCCTGCGTGGGCTAAGTGGGACAGGGTGCTTCTTGTGTGGTCTACAGGTGGTGGAGGAAAACCACTGCAGTTATCCCTGATTCCTGAGGTGGGTGTGGCCCACCACCATTGGGGATACCTGAACAAAAATCACTTGCAACCCCAACAACCTCAGAGGGCACCACAGAGAAGGACACTGGGACAGAACACCACCTGTTGTTGCTCTCACTCCGCTGGAAGCACACCCGCCCTGCTGCTGCCACTGCCAAATGCTCTGGCGGTGCCCAGATGTTTGATCATTGACCCTTCTCAAGAACCTGCAACTAGGAGCAGCTTGTGCAGCACCTCCTGTGGAGGCTAAGCAGGATGAGGTGATTTTTGCAGGGTCTATGGGAGGTGGGGGCAAACTACTGCAGTTATCTCTAGCTCCAGAGGTGGGAGTTGCCTGCCACCACTAAGGGTCCATGAACAAACACCACTTGCAGCTCCATTCACCTTGAGAGCATCATAGAGGAGAGCAGGCATTGTGACTGAACATCACCTGTTGGTGCTCTCGCACCCCTGGCAACACACGGGCCCTGCTACTGCCACTGCTGAATACTCCGGGCAGTACTCACATGCCTGATCTCTGTCACTTCCCAGGATCCTGCAACTAGGAGCAGCCTGTGCAGTACCTCCTATGTGGGCTAAGTGAGATGGGGTGCTTCATGCATGGTCTACAAGTGGCAGGGGCAAACCACCATAGTTATCACTGATTCCAGAGGTGGTCATGGACTGCTACCACTAGGGCTCCCAAAACAGGCAACACCTGTGATTCTAATCACCTCAGAGGAGGGCATTGCAATCAAACACTACCTGTTGTTGCTGTCACTGCCCTGGGAACTCATGCACCCTTATGCTGCTACTGCCACTGCCAAATGTTCTGGTCACCTTGTAGATCTGGCCAGAGCTCATTAACACTTCCCAGAACCCTGCAACTACAGGTAGCCTGTGCCACATTCTTGTAGGCCCTTGCTGCTGTTGAGAGCCCAGCGACCAGACACTGACTGCTGGCCCTATCCATTGCCTCCTTCTCACTTAAAACACACTGAGTATCCTGGGGATAACAGCCTGCTCACACCAAAAAAAGAGACAGCAAATATTCAAGCTCCCACAAAAAAAAAATAAATAGTATCCTACCAAAAAATAAAATAACATAAAATAAAATAAAGGGGTGCTCTTGCATAGCAGTAGCCTTACAAGACTACAGTTTGGCTTTACCAAACTCACAGAAAAAGAAAAACACAAGCAAGATGAAGGAGCTCAGAAATCATTTCCAGTTAAAGCAACAGAAGAATTCATCTGAAGCAGTCAACAATGAAACAGACCTCTGCAGTCTGACAGACACTGAGTTCAAAAGGGAAAAAATACTGAGGGAATTAAGGCTGAATATCAAGGAATTAAGAGAGGATGTGAACAGTAATGCAGATTCCTTAAGAAAGGAACTAGGAAATATGAGGAGGAGCCAAGAAAAGCTAGAAAATTCATTTGCAGAGATGCAAACTGAGCTAAAGGCAATAATGAGCAGAATGAATAATGCAAAGGAACAAATTAGTGACATGGAAGATAGAATAATGGAAATCACCCAATCAGGACAGCAGATAGAAAACTAAATGAAAAAAACATGAAAGCCATATAAGAGATCTATGGGATAATATAAAGTGGGCCAATCTATGCATAATAGGAATTCCAGAAGGCGACGAAAAAGAAAAGGGAATGAAAATATATTTGAAGAAATTGTGTCTGAAAACTTTCAAATGTAAAGGAAACTGATATCAAGATACAGGAAGCATAGAGGTCCCCAAACACGTTGAACACAAACAGGCCCACACCAAGACATATTATAATAAAAATGGCAAAAGTTAAACACAAAGAGAGGATTCTAAAGGCAGAAAGAGCAAAGCAAAGAGTTAATTATAAGGGAACCCCCATAAGGCTATCAGCTGATTTCTCTACAGAAACACTACAGGCCAGAGGGAGTGGCAAGATATATTTAAAGTGTGGAAAGAAAAAATTTTCAACCTAGAATACTCTATCCAGAAAGAATATAATTTAAAATAGAAGGGGAAATAAAGAATTTCTCCCAACAAACAAAAGCTAAAAGAGTACAGCAATACTAAACCCATTCTAAAAAAAAAAAAAAAATACTGAAAGGGCTTCTCTAAAAAAAAAAGAAAGAAAAAAAAAAAAGAAATAAGAAGAAGAAATAGGGTGGAGGAAACTACAATTGGAAAGCAATAATTTAAATAAGCCAGCATACAGATCTAAACATGAAGATGAAAAAAAAAAAAATCAAAACAATACAATGTGGGGAAGGAAGTAAGAAAATAAAGATTCTTTTTTTAAATTATTTTAATGATGTGTTTGAGCCTATATTACTATCAGGTTAAAGCAAGCAGATATAGGAAGGGGTTAACATATTTAAAAAACAGGGCAACCACAAATCAAAACCAAAATTTCCATTCACAAAAACTGAAAAGTACTCAAGCATAAAATAAATGGAAACCACCCAACCAAAAAAAGAAAGGAAGAAAAGAGAAACATGAAGTCCACTGGAAAACAAGTTTTAAAATGGCAATAAATACATATCTATCAATAATCACCTTAAATATCAGTGGAATGAAGGCTCCACTCAAAAGACACAGAGTGGTAGATTGGATAAAAAAGCAAAAATCTTCAATCTGCTGCCTACAAGAGACTCACGTTAAGGCAAGAACACATATAGATTGAAAGTGAGTGATGGGAAGAGATATTTCATGCAATGGACAAGACAGGAAAGTAGGGGTTGCAATACTCATATCAGACAAAATAGACTTTAAAACAAAAGATGTAAAGAAAGACAAAGAAGGACACTATTTAATGGTTAAAGATCCATTCAAGAATAGGATATTACAATTGTCAATATATATGCTCCTAATATAGGAGCACCCAGATACATACAACAAATACTAACAGACATACAAGGAGAAATCAATGGGAATACAGTCATAGTAGGAGACTTTAACACCCCACTCACATCAAGGGACAGGTCCTCTAGACAGAAAATCAATAAAGCAACAGAGATCCTAAATGACACAATAGAAAGTTAGACTTAATTGACATTTTCAGGACATAACATCCAAAAAAATCAGAATACACATTCTTCTAAAGTGCACATGGAACATTCTCAAGGATTGATCACATACTGGGGCACAAAGCTAACCTCAACAAATTTAAGAGTACAGAAATTATTTCAAGTATCTTCTCTGACCACAATGGCATGAAAGTAGAAATCAACCACAAGAAAAGAAATGAGAAAAAACTGACTACGTGGAGATTAAACAACATGCTACTAAAAACTAATTGGTCAATGAGGAACTCAAGAAGAAAATGAAAAAATACCTCGAGACAAATGATAATGAAGACACAACCACTCAAAATCCATGGGATGCCACAAAAGCAGTGCTCAGAGGGAAGTTAATAGCAATACAGGCTTTCCTCAAAAAAGAAGAAAAATCTCAAATCAACAACATAACCTACCACCTAAATGAATTAGGAAAAGAAAAACAAAGAAAACCTAAATTCAGCAGAAGGAAGGAAATCATAAAGATCAGAGAGGAAATCAATAAAATAGACATTCAAAAAAAATAGAAAAAATCAATAAAACCAAGAGTTGGTTCTTTGAAAAGGTAAAAAAAATTGACAAACCTCTGGCTAGACTCACCAAAAAGAGAAGAGTAAAAAACCCAAATAAAATAAGAAACAAAAAAGGAGAAGTTACAATGGATACTACAGAAATACAAAAAACCACGAGAGAATATTATGAACAATTTTATGCCAACAAATTTGACAACTTAGAAGAAATGGACAACTTTCTAGAGACAGCTTGCAAAAACTGAATCAAGAGGAAATAGATCAACTTAACAGACTGATCACTAGAAGTGAAGTTGAATATGTCATAAAAACACTCCCTACAAATAAAAGTCCAGGGCCAGATAGCTTCACAGGCGAATTCTACCAAACATACAAAGAGGAACTTATACCCATCCTCCTTAAACTTTTTCAGAAGGTTGAAGAAGAAGGAAGACTCCAAAAGACGTTCTTTGATGCCACCATTACCCTAATTCCAAAATCAGACAAAGATACCACTAAAAAAGCAAACTATAGGCCAATATCTTTGATGAATATAGATGCAAAAATTCTCAACAAAATTTTAGCCAACCAAATCCAACAAAATAAAAAAACATCGTACTCCACGACCAAGTGGGATTCATCCCAGGTTCACAAGGATGGTTCAACATATGCAAATCAGTCAACATCATACACCACATAACATAAGAAAAGCCAAAACCACATGATCATCTCAATAGATTCAGAAAAAATATTGGACAAAGTCCAACATTTATTCATGATAAAAACTCTTATGGGTATAGAGGGAACATAACATAAACAAAGCCATTGACAAACTCACAGCCAATGTAATACTCATTGGAGAAAAGCTGAAAGCCTTCCACTAAAATCTGGAACAAGACAAGGATGCCCATTCTCACCACTGTTATTCAATGTAGTATTGGAAGGCCTAGCCACAGCAGTCAGACAAACAAAAGAAATAAAAGGCATCCAAATAGGAAGAGAAGAGTTAAAACTGTCACTGTATGCAGATGACATGATACTATATATAGAAAACCCTAAGGACTCAACCCAAAAGCTACTTGAACCAATCAACAAATTCAGAAAAGTAGCAGGATATAAGATTAATATTCAGAAATTAGTTGCATTTCTGTATACTAACAGTGAAATATTAAAAAAGGAAAACAAAAATACAATACCTCTTAAAATCACACCCAAAAGAAACCAAATACCTGAGAATAAACTTGACCAAGGTGGTGAAAGACTTATATTCTGAGAACCATAAAACATTAATCAAGGAAATTAAAGAAGATGCAAAGAAATGTTAAGATAGTTCATGCTCCTGGGTTGGAAAAATTAATATTTTAAAAATAGCCATACTACCCAAAGCAATTTATAGATTTGATGCATTCCCTATCAAATTACCCATGATATTTTTCACAAACTAGAACAAATAATCCAAATTTATATGGAACCACAAAAGAACCAGAATTGCCAAAGCAATTTGAGGAACAAAAACGAAGCAGGAGGCAAAACTCTCCCAGATTTCAGGCAATATTGCAAAGCCACAGTAATCAAGATAGTGTGATATAGGTACAAAAACGGACATACAGACCAATGGAACAGAATACAGAACTCAGAAATAAACCCAGACACCTACAGTCAATTAATCTTTGACAACAGAGGCAAGAACACAAAATGGGAAAAAGACAGTCTTTTCAGCAAGTATTGCTAGGAAACTTGGACAGCTGCATGCAAATCAGTGAAAGTAGAACACACCCTCATACTATGCACAAAAATAAACTCAACCTGGCTGGAAGATTTAAGTATAAGACAAGACACCATGGAGTTCCTGTTGTGGTGCCTTGGAAACAAATCCAACTAGGAACCATGAGGTTGCAGGTTCAATCCCTGGCCTCCCTCAGTGGGTTAAGGGTATGGCATTGCCATGAGCTGTGGTGTAGTTTGCAGATGTGGTGTTGCTATGGTGGTGGCATAGGCTGGCAGTTACATCTACAGCTCCGATTGGACCCCTAGCCTGGGAACCTCCATATGCTGTGTGGATGCAGCTCTTAAAATGGCAAAAAGAGACAAAAAACAAACAAACAAACAAAAAACAAAAAAAAAAAACAAGACACCATCAAACTCCTGGAAGAGAACATAGGCAAAACATTCTCTGGCACCAACCTTACAAATGTTTTCTAAGTAAGTCTCCCAAAGCAAAGGAAATAAAAGCAAAAATAAACCAATGGGACCTGATCAAATTGATAAGCTTTTGCACAGCAAATGAAACCAAAAAGAAAACAAAAAGATAACTTACAGTTGGGAGAAAATAGATTTAAATGATGCAACTGACAAGGGCTTAATCTCTAAAATATACAAACAACTTATACACCTCAACAGCAAAAAAGCCAACCACCCAATGGAAAAATGGGCAAAAGACCTGAATAGACATTTCTCCAAGAAAGATGTACAGATGGTCAACAAGCACATGAAAAAATGCTCAACATCCCTGATTATTAGAGAAATGCAAATCAAAACTACCATGAGATACCAGCTCACACCAGTCAGAATGGCCATCATTAATAAGTCCACAAATAAGTGCTGGAAGGGGTGTGAAGAAAAGGGAACCCTCCTGCACTGTTGGTGGGAATGTAAGTTGGTAAACCACTATGGAGAACAGTATGGAGGTACCTTAGGAAACTGTACATAGAACTACCATATGACCCAGCAATCCCACTCCTGGGCATATATACAGTCAAAACTTTCCTTGAAAAAGGTACGTGGACCCACTTGTTCATTGCAGCACTATTCACAATAGCTAAGACATGGAAACAACCTAAATGTCCATTGACAGATGATTGGCTTAGGAAGATGTGGTATTTATAGACAATGGCATACTCCTCAGCCATAAAAAAGAATGACATAATGCCATTTGCAGCAACATGGATGGAACTAGAGACTCATCCTGAGTGAAGTAAGTCAGAAAGAGAAAGACAAATACCATACGATATCACTACTATCTGGAATCTAATATAAGGCACAAATGAACTTTTCCACAGGAAAGAAAATCATGGACATGGATAACAGACTTGTGGTTGCCAAGGGGGAGGAGGATGAGGTGGGATGGATTGGGAATTTGGGATTAATAGATGCAGACTATTGCCTTTGGAATGGATTAGCAGATTCTGCTGTATAGCACTGGGAACTATGTCTAGTCACTTATGATGGAGCATGATAATGTGTGAAAAAAGAATGTGTACATGTATGTGTAACTGGGTCACCATCCTGTACAGCAGAAAATTGACAGAACACTATAAACCAGCTATAACGAAAAAAATGAAAATCATTATATATTAAAAAAGTCAACAAAAAACTCAGAAAAACAACATGTTTATTCTTTCTCTTGAGTTCAGTAGTCACATTTGAGTAGGCTTTAGATAACTGGATTCTAGTTTATCTAGAATCTTATACTTTTAGAACTACGAAGGACCCTAAAGATATTCAAGTGCCAGGTATGGTGTAAAAATTAACTCACTTTGGTAGCATGAATCTATTCTTCTGAGTTAGAAATCAACACAGATCTTTTTACTTGGTTTTATCTTCTTGTTCAGTTGGATCATATAAGCACTTGCAATAGTTAATAAAATGGTAAATTGGATTGAATCATTGAGCCAACAGATCCCATATTCCTAGAGGTATGAGTCCACAATGCAGGATCTTCAAGGAGGTGATGGGTAACTGCTTCAAAGTGGTTGTGTCACTTGTAGGAACTCTTCCCCGGCACTGAGGCTACAAATGGGTCAAGTGTTGGATTTTGAGGAGGACTTTGCCTGAGGGCTCTTGGTATCCTATGACTCTCAAACTCACACTGTTTCTGCTTTCCTTCAAGTCAAAAGAGAAGTGATTTAAAGAGTAAACAAAGACTTCATTTGGACTACTGGTGGTTTGGGGAACATTATGATGGATGTATATGTCCTACCTGGAAAGGCTTATGGCAAGAGAAGGGCTGTCAGGCTTCTTTGACAGCCAGGTTGCTCTCAGAATAGCTGCATTCTTAAGTCATTGTATTCCTGCCAGTTCTTAGCAGTGCCTGGCTTTCTAATGTTTACCAGTTTCTTAAAGGTAAAGTGATACCTTATTTTTGTTTTAATTTGCATTTCTCTGATAAGAAGTGAGCCTAAGCATCTCATTAAATGCTGTAACATTTTGATATTTTTTTTCTTTTCATTGCTTATTCATATTCTTTGTCCATTTTCTGCCTGGGGTTGCTATTTTTTACACCTATTGATTTATACGGTTTCTGGATAGGTGCTAGTGTATGTTTGTGTGTACAGAATATCTTTGTAAAATTCTTAGATGTTTCGGAAATTATATTCTTTCATTGTGTCAATTGTCTATTAACTTTGTAGTATCCTTCATTAAATAAACTTACTTAATTTGGTTGTAATGAAATTTATTCCTTTTGTCTTTATAATTTTGTTTAAGCAGGTCTATCTTTCTTAGGATACAAAGTTGTTTACTCATGTTTTTCCTATTGGTTACCTATTAACTACCATATATATGTTTATATTCATGCAGAGATGCACAGATTATTATTTTCTTTCTGTTTAATCTAGAAAATAATTAAGATAAAAGTAATTATACAATAAAACTGCCACCATAAAATAGATACATTTGAATTATCAAAAACAGGGGAGACAATTTAAAACTATGTAAGCTAATATTTCTCTAGATGAGGTCTGTGGGACATTTACATCGCAGTTATTTCAGGTAGTCATTAAAAAGGCAACTTTGAGGCTTTTATCCCGGACCTGCTTAATCAGAATTTCTTGATATGGGCCCAGAAAGCTTTATTCTTAGTAAGACTTTTAAGATATTCAGAATGGATACTAAGAACTGTTTATATGGCACAGGGAACTGTACTCAATACCTTGTAATAAGCTTTAGTGGAAGACAATGTAAAAAAAAAAAAAAAAGAATCACTTTACTGTACACCTGAAACTAATACTAACATTGTAAATCAAATATACTTCAGTAAAAATTTTTTTAAAAAGAACTGTTTAATACCACTAATCTAAGAGTACTAAGTTTGAGCTTTAAATTAAGATCTAAACTTTTAAGTTGCACTGACTATGAGGAAAACATTATAAGATACAAATCCTAATTATGTGACAAAATAAATGCATACATTTTTAGGAAAAATAAGCTTCTTCCTGATTCTAAATTCTCAAAGAATATATCCCTATCATGCTGAATCTGCAGGAATCCTTTTACATAAGACCCTAAACAACATAAAGATAATCTCTTTAAAAATATTTAAAAAGAATATTCAGTGGTGTTTTTCACCTGGCCTTTGGTTTATTTAATCTTCAAGGGAAACTAAAAGTGTTCCTTCTTGTGCAGCAAGTTAAAGATCTAGTATTGTCACTGCAGTGGCTCTGGTTTCTGCTATGACACTGGTTCAATTCTTAGCCTGGGAACTTCCGCATGTCATGGACATAGCCAAAAAATAAAAAAAGAAAAAAGAAACTGGGAGCAAAACATGAGAGTAACTGCCTGAATTCATTTTCAAAATTTAAATTTGTTTTCACACTGTGTGGAAATTAAGAATGACTAGTTCAAATGGTATTTCATTGTGAGGAATATTTGTGGGGAGATGGCAAGGTAAAGGCATTCAGTCATCACGCGGCTCTCTCTTGGGGAGATCCTGGTTCAGAATATTTACCTGAAGACATAGTAATGATATGAACATTGGAAAAGTATTAATGTTGAGGTGAAGGTCAGCTAGGTTCTTACCTAATTAGAGGAGTATGAGAAGAGCAATTGACTACTGGAAACCGAATTGTTCAAGGATTCCTGAAGTGCTCTTTCTTTCTACTCCAGAGCTTTCCATTGCTGATCAAGAGAGGAAAGCCTGAGGAGGCCATGGTATTGACTTTTTTGTTAGATATCCTACTTTAGGACTCACTTTTGATAATGTGTTGGAGTTACTATAATTTGGTTAAAAAATACTTAGCACCAGTTCAGTGTACCTAGAATCATAGAATTTTAGAGTTAGAAAGAAACTTAAAAGTTATATAGCCCAGTTCCTCATTTATATGAGAAAACTGAGGGTCATAGAAGAAAGGTGATATGGCTTAGATTATTCATTTTTTGGCAAAGCTGAGGCTAGAATTCAAGACTCCTGAGTCAAAATGCAAGAGAAAATCAAGAAAGGATGGAACTTTATGCTGGAGAAAATTAGATTTGGGACAACTTTTGGGGTAGATTTTCTCCATGTCTGCCAACTTCCAGAGCAGTGCAGTGGAGGATTAGGAGAGCACATTAAGTGCATTTTAAAATTTTGAGATAATTGTTGATTCACACACAGTAGTAAGAAGCTATATAGAGAATGACCTTAAAGTATTAAAAGTATGACAAAAATAAAGCCATTCTGAGGTGATAGCCATATTAAATGGTGAAGCTTCAGTTAGACTTTGGATATTAAAAACACATTTAAGAAAAACACTATATAAGGAATTCCTAAGCAACAGGTATAAAGATTCAGCTAAGCAAAATGAATAAACTCCAAAGGCTCCTATTTAACATTGTACCTACAGTCACCATAATGTACTGTTCACTTAAGATTTGTTAGGAAGATAGACCTCATATAAAGTGTTCTGACTATAATAAAAGAAATTGATGTTTAAACCTGAAGCAAATAATTATGTTTAGAAGGAAAAATTTTGAAAAATAAGATGGGAACACTCAAGTAATTCTTGCTGATAAAAATGTAAGGAAACAAGCATTATTAGAAAAATCTGGAAAATAACATTTCTGAATGACAAAAATTAATTGAATCTAGATTTATTAGGAGAATATTTTCTTTTTCTTTTTTTTTGTCTTTTTGCCTTTTCTAGGGCTGCTCCCACGGCATATGGAGGTTCCCAGGCTAGGGGTCCAATCAGAGCTGTAGCCGCTGGCCTACACCAGAGCCACAGCAATGCAGGATCTGAGTCACATCTGCAACCTACACCACAGCTCATGGCAACACCAGATCCTTAACCCACTGAGCAAGACCAGGGATCAAACCTGAAACCTCATGGTTCCGAGTCAGATTTGTTAACCACTGAGCCACTACAGGAATTCCAGGAGAATATTTTCAATGAAGATACAGAGAACTTAAAATTTATGATTGCTTGTAATTGACAGCTAACAGGCATGAGATAGTTATTTCTAGAATTCCTGTTGAGGACAAGATTAAGATGGTGGAATAGAAGGACTGGAGCTCAACCTGTCTTAAAAACAACAAAATTACAACCAAGTGCTGAGCAATCTTCAACCAAATGGACTGGAAACTTTCAAAAAGATATCCTACTGCAGAAGACAAAGAGGAGGCCACATCAAGAGGTAAGAGTGTCAGTTATGTGATATAAACAACCCCATACCTCCTGGGTGGGAAGCCCCACAGACTGGAAAGTAACTGTATCACAGAGACTCACCTATAGGAGTGAGAGTTCTGAGCCCCACATCAAGTACCCATGCTTGTGGATCTGGCACTGGGAGAAAGAGCCCCCAGAGCATCTGGCATTGAAGACCAGTGGGGCTTGTGTGCAGGAGATCCATGGGACTGGGGGAAACAGAGACCCCATTCTTAAAAGGTGCACACAGACTTTCACGGGCACTGGGTCCCAAGGCAAAGCAAAGTCTCCATAGGAATCTGGGTCAAACCTGACTGCAGTTCTTGGAGGATCTCCTGGGAAGACAGGGGGTGAATGTGGCTTTTGTGGGGGAAGGGCACTGGAAGCAAAGCTCTTGGGAATATTTATCAGCATGCATTTCTCTGGAGGTGGCCATTTTGGGAAAATCTGGCCCTGCTCATCAGGGCCGAAAATCACCAGGCCAAACAACAATCCAGGTGGGATCACAGTCCCACCCATCAGTAAACAGCCTGCCTAAAGACCCCTCAGGCATACAGCTGCCTCTAATCCCATCCAGAAACTAAGCCCCACCCACCAGAGGGATAGGTGTCAGCCCCACCTACCAGTGGGAAGGCACTAGTCCCTCCCATCAGGAAGCCTACAGTAAGCTGCCATTCCAACTTCAGCCACAAGAGGGGCAGACAGACACCAGAAGTAAGAGTGGCTACAACTCTATTACCTGCAACAAGGTCACCACACCAAAAACCTATAAAAGAGAACTATATCTCAGATGAGGGAGAAAGAAAAAAACCCAGAAAAACAGTTAAGTGATCAGGAGATTTTCAACGTCCAGGAAAAAGACTTTAGACTGTTGATGCTGAAGATGATGCAAGACTTTGGAAATAAACTGGAGGCAAAGATGGATAATTTATAGGAAACACTGAGCAAAGAGATACAAGATATAAAACTTAAACAAGAAGAGATGCAAAATACAATAACTGAAATAAAAAATTCATTAGAAGCAGCCAACAGCAGAATACAGGAGGCAGAAGAACGAATAAATGAGGTGGAGGACAGATTAGTGGAAATCATGGATGCAGAACAGAAAAGAGAAAAAAGATTGAAAATAAATGAAGAGAGTCTCAGAGAACTCTGGGACAATGTTAAATGCACTAACATCCATATTATAGGGGTGCCAGAAGGAGAAGAGAGAAAGGGTCAGAAAAAATATTCGAAGAGATAATAGCCAAAAACCTCCCTAACGTGGGAAAGGAACCACACACTCAAATCCAGGAAGCACAATGAGTACCACATAAAATAAACCCAAGGAGGAATACACCCCGAGACACATATTAATCAAACTGACCAAAATTAAAGACAAAGAGAAAACATTGAAAGCAGTTAGGGAAAAGAAACAAATAACACACAAGGGAACCCCGATAAGGTTATCAGCAGATTTTTCAGCAGAAACTCTGAAGGGAGTGGCATGATATACTTAATGTGATGAAAGGAAAAAAATCCAACCAAGATTACTTTACCCAGCAAGGCTCTCATTCAGATTTGAAGGAGAAATCAAGAGCTTCACAGACAAGCAAAAGTTAAGAGAATTCAGCAACACTAAACCAGCTTTACAACAAAAACTAAAGGAAATTCTCTAGGCAGAAAAGAACAGGCCACAACCAGAAACAAAAATAGCACAAATGACAAGGCTTACCAATAAAGGTATATGTACAGTAAAGATACGAAATCAGGAGTTCCCATCAGGCTCAGTCGTTAACGAATCCGACTAGGAACTATGAGGTTGCGGGTTTGATCCCTGGCCTTGCTCAGTGGGTTAAGGTTCTGGCATTGCTGTGAGCTGTGGTGTAGGTTGTAGACACGGCTCAGATCCCTCATGGCTGCGGCTCTGGCACAGACCAGCGGCTATAGCTCCATTTTGACCCCTAGCCTGGGAACCTCCATATGCCACAGTAGCTGCCCAAGAAATGGCAAAAAATAAAAAAAAAAAAAAGAAAGAAAGAAAGAAAAGATACAAAATCATCCACACACAATTATGCCACCAAAATCAGAAATCATGAGAAGAGGAGGGTACAACTGCAGGACATTGGAGATGCGCTTGCAGTTAAGAGATCAACAACTTAAAACAATCTCGTGTATATATAGACACTTATATCAAAACTTCAGAATAACTACAAACCAAAAATCTACAATTGGTGCACAAACAAATAAGAAAAATCAACTCAAATACAATACTAAAGATAGTCATCAAACCACAAGAGGGTAGAACAAGAGAAGAAGGGAAGAAAAAAGGCCACAAAAACAATCCAAAGCAATTAATAAAATGGCAATAAGAAATACATATCAATAATTATCTTAAACATTAATGGACTAAATGTCCCAACCAAAAGACATAGACTGGCTGAATGGATACAAAAACAAGGTCATATATATGCTGTCTTCAAGAGACCCATTTCACTTCTAGAGACACATACAAATTGAAAGTGAGAGGGTTGAAGAAAATAGTCCATGCAAACAGGAATCAAAAGAAAGCTGCAGTAGCAATACTCATATCAGACAAAATTGACTTTAAAATAAAGAATATTTTAAGAGACAAGGAAGGGCACTACATAATGATCAAAGGATCAATCCAAAAAGAAGATATAACAATTTTAAATATCTACACACCCAGCCTAGGTTCACCACAACATATAAGGCAACTGCTAACAACCTGAAAAGGACAAATCGACAATAACACAATAATAGTGAGGGACTTTAACACCCCATTTACAGCAATGGACAGATCAACCAGACAGAAAATCAATAAGGAAACACAGGCCCCGAATGAAGCATTAGACCAGATGGACTTAATAGATATTTATAGGACATTCCATCCAAAAGCAATAGAATACACATTCTTCTCAAGTGCACATGGAACAGTCTCTAAGATTGATCACATCCTGGGCTACAAATCAAACCTCAGTAACTTTAAGAAAACTGAAATTATATCAAGCTTCTTTTCCGACCACAGTGCTATAGAACTGGAAATCTACAACAAGACAAAAACTGCAAAAAACACAAACACGTGGAGACTAAACAACATTCTACTAAACAACCAATGGATTACTGGAGAATTCAAAGTGGAAATTAGAATTCCTATTGAGTCAAAACAACAGGAATTTCAGCCCAGCAAATTCTATGACATAGTCTGTTGTAGTAGTAATAGCTCAGGATAGCTCTTCTTAAATAAAGTAAAAGACAATATCAAGAGACCAAAACTATGTAATTTCTAAGTCAGATTTAGAGTAAAAGAGAAAAATTATTGTTTTTACATGAGCAAACAAACAAATCAATAAATAATATGCTTTTCTAATGGATTCTAGTGGAGGAGTAGTGAGACCGCCCTTGTCCAAGATAATGCCGTCTTCTCACATTTCATTATTTTATTTCTTGCTCCACTGCCTGACATCAAAGTTACTGGCAGCTTAATCCTAATTTCTAAAGCACTGTCAACAGCTATTTCTTTTCCTTCAAAATAGGTTTGAAGTTCTGTGAAATGATTTGAAGTTTTTAAAAAAGTTATCATAAAACCAAGCACGAACTAAGAAAATCTTAACATCTTTCTTTAGCACTCTTACAATGGCAAAATTTAATATTAGCCAAATTACTCTAAGATTCAGGAAATGTCTGGGACATCACAGAACTAGAATCTCACACAACTCAATGAGTTTTTAACTAACTGAAGATTTGGGGAAAAATGTATTTTTTATATGATTTTTGTCTTTTCTAATTTCCTCACAGCCATAAACTAATTTTTTGTTTTCTGATTGACTATACTGGATTATTTAAACCCTACCCTGCAAACACTCATACAAAGCCTTCACTATTTCATGTGTTCACTATTCTCTGTCACTGCTTAGGAATGAAGGCTGCACAGTAAAAACTTCATTAATTGCTTTAAAAATTTTCTCTGCTCATTGAATTATTAATCAGAAAATCACAGTAACAGATAATTGTTCACATTAGAACAACTCTCTGAAGGGCCAGGATGGAGGGCTATTTGGGCAGGTTCAGCAAATCCTGTGTCAGTGACATAGCAGCACACTCACCAGGATGTTCACTGGCTGTGACAGTATAGAACTGCAGGCATGGGTATGTTAGGAAGTGGTGAGGCATATGTGTAATTGTTATCCCCTGACACATGGCACCCTGGACCTTGAGAAGGTGCGTTTGCCCAGAAAACGTTGGGATTTTTAGAATGAACCCCTTGACCTGTATATAATCAGGTAATCAGCAAGAGAGCCATAAATTATTACACTTTCAGGTGCAGTGGTTTGAAAGCATACTGTTTACAGGGTAACTCCATGTTTTATAACTCCTTTTATTGATAAGTCAAACTAAATTTTCTTTATTTTTAAATTGAAGTATAGTTGATTTATAATATTATTTTCATTTCAGGTGTACAATATTTTTATAGATTATACTCCATTTAAAGTTATTATAAAATATTGGCTATATTCCCTCTGCTGTGTAATATTTCTTTGTAACTTTTTTATTTTGTACATAGTAGTTTGTACCTCCCAGTCCCCTACCCTTGTACTGCCCCTCCCCTTTTCCCTCTTTCCACTGGTAACCACTAGTTTGTTCTCTGTATCTGTAAGTCTTGTTTCTGTTTTGTTATATTCATTTGTTTGTTTTATTTTTTAGACTCCACATGTAAATGATAATAGAGTACTTGTCTTTCTCCGATTTACTTTACAAGGCATAATATGCCCTAGGTCAATCCTTGTTTGTTGGAAATGGAAGAATTTCATTCCTTTTCATGGCTGAGTAATATCCAGTAATACATGGCTTTGCATATATATTTATAATATAGGGTCCCTGAGCCCTTCCCCTCCCCGCTAAGTAGGCCGCAGAGGAGTGGAGAGTGGAGAAGCCAAGAGGCAGTTCCTTTGGAAGCTGAACCCAGATGCTTTGTAACTGAAGTTAGAAGGGCAGAAGCGGATCTGAGCCAATGAGAAAGAAATGTCATCTTTGCAAAGCCCAGACCTCCTGGAGAGGTGATGTCATACATTCACTAGTTTCTCACCTAAGTCCCCAGGGTCCAAGGGAGAAGCTGCAGACTGCCATCTTTTGAATGTGGGGGTGGTGGTATTGCAGGGGACAAGGCTGGGTGGGCAACACAAGACTTTTTCTCCCCTTGGGTCAGTATAGCTGGCATTTGTTTTATAGACTCTTATCATTGGAATGGGGGGAGGGGGAAGTGTTTCAATTTGTTATATATTCTGTGTTTAAATAAGAAAATGAAAAATATGTATTAATGAAAAATATAATACATAAAACACATATAAAACAGATATGTATGTATCTTCTATATCCATTCATCAGTTACTGGATACTTAGGTTGCTTCCATATCTTAACTATTGTAAATAATGCTGCTATAGACATTGAGGTGCCTGTATTTCTTTTGAAGTAATGTTTTCTTTTATTTTGGATATATAACCAGGAGTAGAATTGTTGGATAATATGGAAGTTCTTTTTTAGTATTTTGAGGACCTTCCGTACTCTTTTCCAGTTTTCATTCCCATCGTGAACATTTGTAATTTATAGACTTTTACATGATAGCCATTCTGACAGATGTGAAGGGATATCTCCTAGTGGTTTTGATTTGCATTTGTCTGACAATTCACGATGTTGAGCATCTTCTCATGTGCCTGTGGCCATCTGTATGTCTTCTTTGAAAAAATGTCTATTCTGAGCTTCTACCCTTTTTTAATTGTGTTTTTGGTTTTCTGATAGAAACTAAATTTTCATATGAAAACCAAGAGCTTCTCATCCACTCTTTTTTTTTCCCCCAGAAGTGATAATTTTCTGAAGTAAGACAATACAGTCTGTTCACTGATGTGAATCACCTGTTCTGCTCTTATGAGATCCCAGGGGTTTGTCTTTGAGAGGTGGACTGCTCATCCATTGTGAGGTTATCAACACTGGATTATTCTAGCTTATCTTCTTTGTCTAGGGAAATAGTAGTAATAATTGAATATTTTTGTTTTGCCTTGTGAGGAAAGATGACATCATGTTTCAACTTACTTTCTCTTCATTAATTTTTCATAATTGTACTTCCTGAATTTGTACTCAAATAAATGCAAGTCCCAATGTAATCTAGTTTATATTCCTCTCTCTCTTTTTTAAGGCCGCACCTGCTACTAATGGAAGTTCCCAGGCTAGGGGTTAAATCAACCCTATAACTGTCAGCCTATGCCACAGCCACAGCAATGCCAGATCTGAGCCACATCTGTGACCTATGCTGAAGCTTGTGGCGATGCCGGTCCCCAACCTATTAAGCAAGGCCAGGGATCAAAAACACATCCTCATGGACACAAACTGGGTTCTTATTCCACTGAGCCACAATGAGACTTCCTAATTCATATTTCTCTTGTAGGCAACAAATAGAAATCTTTAAAATTCTGCAACTGTAGTTTAGAGGTAGGGATTAATTATCTGAAACTCTTCACCACCTCTTTTGACTCTTTTAGCTTATTACCATCGAAATGTTAACCTGAAAACAATACACATTAAGAAGATATATTTTACCTCCTTTCCCACTATATCACTGTATGGTTGGTAAATGGGGGAAATATAAGAGCAGGTTTACAGACTCTCTATTATTTAATATTAAACACATGGATTTGAGAAATTAGGTAAATTTTCCACTTTTTCCATCTTATGCCTTGGTTACTAGGAAATTATGTAAAGGTAATTTGAAGGACAAAGGGAATTTTGAGATGAAAGATCTCTGTCTTTAGTTCTCAATGATTTATCTCTAAAGGAAATGCAATTTTACCCAAGAGTTGCATGAAGATCATCAGTTGCACAGTGTAAATGGTTCTTATTGGATTCTCTTGTTATTCCGATTGGGGTTGTGAAAGATAACTTAAATTGGATCTGATATGCATCTATAACTAATTTAGAGAGAAGAGTTCAGGCACTGTGTCCGTTTTATTCAATAGAGTGACAACTGTAATTTTGGTCTCTTTTCAACCTATATCCCACATAAAATTTGCCTGGCATTGTGAATGACCCAGTTAGAATATGATGGTTCAAATCTAGGTGTACCTTATTGTGACTTCTTGACCATTCAGAAAAATAATAGCTTTATTCTCAGTTGAGAGCACAAATTTGAAGATATTTCCTAGGCTAGTGGTTCTTCAAATTTTCTTCAGAGTCATTGGACTGGGCAAGTAAGAGGCACCCATCTGCTCTATCTGTTCACACTTTTGGTAGGAAAAGCATGTGGTTTCAATGCATAAGTAAGTATGCTTTTGTTGAGGTACAAGATTTGTATCTCCTTTGAGCCAGCAGAATGGATAATTCTGTATTTGAGCTGCAATACTTATTAATCCTAAACTCTAAAATCTGTCGATTGGGGAAAGATAAAGTCAATACACACTGTTAACCTTATGAGGTTAACTGATTACTTTGGACAAATGTAATTGATGAAGATAGACAGTAATTTATAATTGAGAAATAAGAATGGCAGTGACTGAAAACTTTGAGTGACTTAAAAAATGAATAATGCATGGAAATATTAAATTTTTATCTTAAAATAGTGAATGGTCCAGCCATATATGTGTATGCAAACATATCTGTAACTTGAAAGTTTGGCCATTATGTAGTGATGAGGTGGTTCCAGAGGTAAGATAGACAGGGGAGGTCTTTTTTCCTGCCAGCCACCTCTTCGTGTGATTTCATGTTGAATTTTTTCTCTCTTTCTTTTTTTGACTGTGCCCAGGGGATGTGGAATTTCCTGGGCCAGGGATCAAACCTGAGCCACTTCAACAACCCAAGCCACTGCAGTGACAATCTTGGACCCTTAACCCACTGCACCACAAGGGAACTCCTCATGTTGAATTCTTTCTCCCTGCTTGTTAGATCCCTCTTGAAGCTACTGTTTTATTTCTACCTGACTTTGCCAATGAGCGACTATGTGCCTTCCACATTCCCCAATACATCACTTACGTAAAGTACACTTCTGTAATAACCTGTATGGGAATAAGAATCTGAAAAAAATTGATATGTGTATATGTATAACTGTATCACTGTTGCACAGCAGGAATTATCACATTGTAAATGGACTATAATTTAATAAAACTTAAAAAAAGAAAATTTGAAATCATAGTGGCAGTCCACTGCATAGCAGACAATAGAAAATAACCTAAAACCGCTGTTCTTACAATTCCTTTCCATCTCTACTTTTGGAATTCCTTATGATTATATCTTTCCTTGACATTTGTATGTTAAGAGAATCTCCTTTACTCTCAAAAACATCCCTTCCAGTCATACTCAAAATTTTGCAAAGGTTTTGAAATAAGATTCAAAATTATTATAATTCATTAACATATCCTAGTTCAAATTCTTAGGCAGTCCTTGTTATCCCACTAAGCAAAGAAAAATCTAAGCATTTTTTTTCTGTTTCTTTCTATTACACATATGTAAAAATGAAAGTGATGGAATTACTTGGCATTCACCCATGACATCAGAAGAAAGAATTTTCATTTTTGGTTTATTCTTGGCAGCTCATCAAAAGACTTTTGTGTGTACTCCTGACTATTCTTTGTTAATAATTATTCTTGTATCTGTTATTCATACATTATTCAAGACAATACTACCTGTGCAAATTCAAACTGTTTTTGTCTGTATATAATATCACGTTGGTGTCATAGGACTGGCATATTAAAAAGTATTCTAAATTACATTTGAATGTAGAACTCCATAATCAATGAGTAACATTCTCTTAGTGTTTTTTAATTCTAGAAATTCCAAATTTTCAATGGTTTTAATGGAGCAGTAAAAAAATCAGATATCTTTTATCTTGATGGTGCTGAATATTTGTTTGTTTGTTTTTCTTTTGGATTCAGATTTCTTTCTACAGTCTGATGAATTTTACTAGGGAAGGCAATCTTGATAACAATATTTACATTTTTGAAAATGTGTAAGTTCCTTGATATCTATAGGACAATGAAATATGAGAGAATTGTAGTTTAAGAGTATTAAAACAATGATTAAGAACATTAATTTGAACCTCTTCCATTTTATTAAAGTGGTACCAAGAGACTTTTTTTAACACTGCTTTTCCTTTGAAGGCAAAGTCTTTTCTCCTATGCTTTATTCCTTTCTGGCCTTCACTCTGATTTTTACTCCTAACATTTTTCTTGGCTTTCTTCTTCAAAGAAATATGTGCCTATAACTATTTGTTCAGACTCAATTGATCCTCATATTTATTTAACCCCATATTAATTTGATACTTTGATACCATTCTTACACATAAGCTCAGCCTAAGATCTCAAAGTTTCATTTATTTGTTTAAGTATTATTTGGTTAATAAACTTCTTATATCACAAAAAAATTTAAGGTTAGTAGGCTATAATCTACCAAATCTCAGCTATTACATTTAATAAGTCTTAGTGCTGCCCCTTTGGCTACATTTAGTTTTGTCTATCCGACAACTTCTATTAAAGTATTATGGGTCATGTGAAGACCATGACTAAACCTAAAGTTACACTGAGCAGCCACTGTAAATCTCTTCTTTGTTTAATGCTGTGCCATTTATCAATAACAATAATACTAGCTAATACTGCTGATGTTGAAGATGTCTACCAAATACATTATGATTAATCCCACTTTTCTCCCTTTGCATCTGGATTCATTAAAAAAAATACACAATTCATATACAGAAGCATGACACTAGTTTGATTTTTCTTTTAAGCTGGACTGTAGATCTGTCACCCCAGTTCAATTTCCTGAGACTTACTCCAGTAGCATATTTGGAGTGGCCATTTAAGAAAAGACATAAAGTAGACATTTGGTTAGATGCATGGGGAATCAACATGCCTAACATTACAGAAGAAGAATTAGGCTTCTAGTTTGACTTCTGGAAGGCAAGCCATGGGCTATGATCTCACTTTTAAAAAATTGTCTAGCTTTGCTTTTCCCCATCTTCTGCTAATAACACTTTCCTTCTTAGGAGAACCAATCTTATATGATCCATAGAGTTCCAGTTGAGCTTTTAAACGTGTACCCACTGGAGTAAGACATGTGCTGCTAGTTAAAACGTAGATAAATCTATTAAAGACTGGTAGGTTATATGTGGATGACTTAGATATTACATATGGAAGTTAGTAATGACTATAAAGGTGGTCTGTAAACCTACTGATGAGAATAGAAACTCTCTTGAAAATCTTGGTCAAAGATTTTGCAGTTACAGAGATTTTATGCTCTTACCTGAGGATTTAATATTTTTATTTTATTTATTTATTTTTTTTGTCTTTTTGCCTTTTCTAGGGCTGATCTTGTGGCATATGGAGGTTCCCAGGCTAGGGGTTTAATCCAAGCCATAGCCACCGGCCTATGCCAGAGCCACAGCAACGAGGGATCCAAGCCGCGTCTGCAACCTACACCACAGCTCACGGCAATGCCGGATCCTTAACCCACCGAGCAAGGCCAGGGATTGAACCTGCAGCCTCATGGTTCCTAGTCAGATTTGTTAACCATAGCGCCACGACGGGAATTCCGAATTTAATATTTCTATACACTTTAATTAAGTACTTGATTTGATTTCATTTTAATCATTACTGTCACTGTTACTACAATTTAACATGTTATGCACCTGGAAACCTTTAATTTCTCTTTCTGATAATCCACTCATGTTCTATTCTTTTATATAATTCCCATTCCATTATTCTTTACATTCAAACCACTAAAATTATATAAACCTAGTAGTCCCGGAATTTTATTTGCCTTTAGCATTTGCTTCCACATTCTTTTGTTTTTTACCCTTTATCTCCTGCTTTATTGAGATGTAATTGACAATGACACTGTGTAAACTTTTTTGGGGGGCCTTGCCTGAGGCATATGAAAGTTCCTGAGCCATGGATCAAACCCATGCCGCGGCAGCGACAACACCAGATCCTTAACCCACTATGCCACAGGAGAACTCCAACATTGCGTGAACTTAGGGTGTGCGACATGATCTACATTCTTATGTCCACTTCCCCACTGTAGTCTTCAATAAGTTTACAGAGACTTAATTCCAGCCAATTTACTAGAGACCTGTTTTCCCTTGGAGTAACTATAAATAGATATAAAATTGACAGTGGAAAATAAAGTTATCTTAATGCAATTTACATGGAGTATTTTGTTTTAGAAATCAGAGTGTAGATGAAGAAGATAATCTTTTCATATCCTGGCATTCCTGTGATCCTTGGCAAGTGTTATCATTTTTATTTTATAGATTAATTTACCTGAAGTTACATGGACATTATCTTGCCTGGAGTGAGAGATACAAATACCTGGCTCTATGCCTCCTGTATCATCTTTCTTCTTGATTTATGTCTACTTGAGAGATAATGTTACACCCAGGGCCTTCAGGGGTTAGTCATAGGTAAATGCCCATTAGGCAATCATGTATTTGATCCATGTGGATTATTTTTTATAGGACCTTATGATATTTTATTAGTCACAGTCTACTATCATGTGATCCTAAATGTCAAAATATAATGTCTTATAGATTGAACCTATATTGTACAAAATAATTGTCCAGAATTACTTTGGCTAATTTGGTTTCTGTTTTAATACTGCATTCACTGCTTGAGAGATCTTAAGTTTAAGAAAATTAGGAGCTATAGTAATTTTGCTGGACCCTGTATCACATCAAGAGGTGTCTATTAAAACTGAAAAATAAATGAAATGTCAGTATCTATACTTACAAACTCGGGGCTCTCTTCACTTTATTACATTGCTAGGCTGTCATAACATTTTCAGAGAAGAAAGAAAAAACTTTTATGAGCAAATCTGTCTGCAGATTGCCGGTCGATATTTTTATTTCAAAGGGATAAAGGCTTTCTGTAATCATTGTGTGATCTCTGCACCTATTAGATATTTTCTTCTTTCTTTTAAATAAGAAAACTCTTGGCTTATTGAGTTTTCTATATACTAAGTATGATACAATGTCATGGAAAGCACCTCATTGATTTTTGTTGAGTGAGGTTACTGGTTTAAACTTTGGAATATAAGATTATTGTTGAAGTCTAAGTGATGAAGTAGTCACTGTGAGGGAAGTTGAGGACAATTAAGTAAAATTCTAATTGAAGTTGAAGTGATTTGATATTTGCACAAGATGTCAATAATTCAGAGATAAATATAACAAACCATTTCCATCCTGATTTTTTTCTCAGCCATATTGAAAACAAGCATTTGCAATAAGAAGGCATTGATTTTTGTCCCCAAAGAGCTCTTTCCCAAATCATAGCAACTCCAAGATAAAAATCAAACCAAACCAAACCTAAGTGTTTCTCATAAAGAGAGCAAGTTTTCTTTTTTAGTTATCCAACTCCAACAGAATTAGATTGTATGTAAAGATGTCAAAGAATTTTTCAGGTGTAAAATATTTTAGATGGCTATAAAGCAATAAAGTAGCAAATGAAAAATGAGACAAAATGAATTTATATATAAAATAGTTTATCATCAGTTATGCTAGCTGATATCTTGAAAATAGTGTTTGAAGTAATATTGTATGATTTAGCTGCAAGTATGTGTGGCAATAAATTCAAGTCTAGAGTTATCCTTCAGTCATATAAAATATTGAACACAGCATATCATTTTTAAAATGATGTGTAGCGCACCATGTAGAGAGCAAAATGACAATCTACGATAATACTTTCTGACCCCAGCTCTCTGACAAAGCCACAGTTTAACTGGTTTATTGACAGGGTAGATTATTATAGATTAGAGTAGTTCACAAAAGATGGCAGCGCCTATTCTTTTGCAATAGTCAGACTGGGCTGTTCTTGAAAACCGTACATCCAGGAAGCTCAAAACATTACTAATAGGTACCCTTACATTTAAACAGTTTTCTTTTAACTTTTTATTTGCAAGAGATTTGGGATCTTAATTAGTATTCATCAATTATTCCTGTGAGACATTCTAGTATACCTTAGTTATTTTAAAATGAGTCTCTAAGACCTGGGAACTCTCTATAACCCCTCTAGAGAAACACCATTAGACCACTTGGCTTCCAAAGTTCAACTCTGTCATTGCACAGTTGATTCATATTTATGTCTTAAGGGGAACAAGTCGGTTAGCCTTTGAGAACCATTTTACTTTGTGAAGTTTGCTTTATCTCCATTTGTTTCTATCCTTACATTATTATAAATAAGAATATCATTGATTCTCACCATTCTACTTGCTATGCAGAAGGCTAGAGCGAATTTGTGTATTATTTTGTTTTTTCCAGAAAAGGTTTATGAATATCTAATATAATTAAACACTTATTTGTTATTGCAAACACATTGAAGAAAGGTTTTATTGTGCTTATGGGATATTGTATTTTCTTAGAAACCCAAACCCTTTAAATTCTCTTCATATGTTTCAGTGGAATATTTAGCAACTGAAATATCCTTTATTTTAAGTGTCATGAACAACAGATGGTGCCCCTGAAACGACTAGTTTTGCATTTGTTTTGCAATGGCAACATCCTTAAATTGTATGCAAAGTAAACTTAGTGCTTGTAAGTATAGATCAGAAAGGCAAATTAACCAAAATAAGAATGGAAGATAATAAATAATAATTTTCAAATTTAAACAATTTCATTGTTGTCTTAAATAGCAAAGCCTAGTCAGAATTACAGTGGTAGAATTCTGATATCTGTAAGTTCACCTCCTATTCATACATTCTGAGACTCAAAAGCTTCCTGTTTGACTTCTTCAGGTAGGTATGCCTTTAGGACCCTTGTGTGAATTTCCCTCACCTCTTGAGAATTTACCTGCACCATTGACTCTCCTGGGTCATAGGCTACCAGCCCACACAGTGGGTTTTAGACTTGCCAACCTTTATAATGATGTGAGCCAACTCCTTATGATAGATCTCTTTCTCTCTATGTATACCTCTTATTGATTCTGTTTCTCTGGAGAACCCCAACTAATACAAATTGATCCCCAGTTTGATATAGACTGTGATGGATTGTGAAATGTAGAGAGTGAAGAGTAGCAAAAATGTGGTAAGGAGACTGTGGCTTTACTCTAGATCTGCAACTAATTCACCTGTGTGATTCTGGGTGAGTCTCAATGGACTTAAATCGTCTCCTGTATCAAAATGAGGAAATTCAAACAGATAAACTCTTACATCTTTTTTCCAGCATTAATGTAGATGGTTACATTCCTGGATGCTCTTGGCCTCACAGAGACCTATAGTTTCTCTGGTACTTCTTTCATCACCATCATGGTATTAAGAATTATGGGAAAAAATGTGCAAAATGGGGGCACATATTGAATATAAAAGAATGAATGTCTATCATTCATGAACTAATATAAAATGGCAAGGCCCATTCATCTTGCCCCATACCTAATTGAAATCAAAATAATCAAGTAATCCATTCAAAAAGCAATTAAATTCTTATTAAAAACAACTTCTTGTCTATGTTAGACATTTTGTTTTAATACCTTTGATAGAGTATTTAATAATTCCAAAAGAGAAAAGGACAAGACAATAAGAAAACCAAACTTCCAGTATGATGTCTCCCAGGAATGTGAGTTGAGACTCCCTGAGGCATCAAATAGAATGTTAATGTAAGATGTGGATCTAATTGCTGCTGTTTCAGTGCCTTAGGCATTTCCTGTTTCCTATTACATGTTTTGCTAAATGGTTTAGTTAAGTGATTTCTTTCTTTGCTTCCTTTCCCACCTTCCTTTTGGATCTTGCTTTTAAAAATCCCAATAATTAGTTTTTCTGTTAATTTTTCTCCTTTGTTCTCATTGTTCCTAGATATTCATTTATAATGAAATGGAAATTAAGTTTTTATTTAGCTATATATACTTTTTGTATATAAAAAAGTCATTGTTATCAACACTAGCATGGTCATTACTTTTACAGAATTTTGTGTTTTCTGTGTACTACTTTTGTAGACACCAGGTAGTTTATGGAGAAGGTTCAATTTATGAGGATTTTAAGATGAATATAGAGAACAAATAAATGAAGGATTATATTAAAATGAAGCAGATGTTCTGGTTAATGAAATAGCATATTATTCCTTTATCATAATTATGTGAGAGTTTAACACATTTCAAATGCTGAAAATGCAATTTAAAAACCATCACTACATTTTATAAATTATTATTAAATTATTTTCAGACTATTGGCTGTAAATCATTTTACTTAGTCTTAAGGGATGTAGTTTGATGGTCTAAACTGGTCTAGTTAAGTTCTGTCCTATACCTTTTATGGTGCTTTGAGTACTTGCATCTGCACCAGCTACATAGATCTCTGTCTAGAGTAACTGTCCATTCCTGTAAGACCTATTTATACCCTTCCAGGGTCACAAGTAGTGGGCCCATATGGCCTGCTTGTCAGCTCTGTTCAGAGCCTTTCCTCCCAGGGATTAAACAGTCATCTATGATTGTCCAATAGTGAGATATGGGTCTTGCATCAACTCAAATATGTCCTTCCATTCTGCAACTTATGAAATAAATTTAAAAATGCCCCTAAGTTTCTCACTCTTAAAATCAATTTAGTAAAGATTCTTCAGAAAGTTGATAACCTTGATTTGTAAAATGAGACAACTCCATCATGTTATGCTTTCTGATTTCAGTAGTTTTTTATCCCCCCACAGCCTTTACTATCTTTTTGGTGATTAGAAGTTATAGAAGTGCTCTTCCCAATGATAGGAAGAGTTTTTAAGGGCAAGATGAGGGAAGGAAGTCACAGGTATATGATCAGAAAATTGTGTACAATTCTCTGATTGGTTGATGATGAGGTAACAGGGCAGTGCCAGGGATTAACATGATCAAGCCTCAGTCTCCAGCTGGTCTGGGTGCTATGTACTCATAGTCAACATGTAGTTAACTTCTTTCATTTAGTGAGTGGTTTTGTATCTGTAAAAACTCAGGAACATGCATCAGACACTGTTATTTATGTATTTCAGGGAGGAATTAAAATTCTGTGACTGCTATATGGCTGATTTACTGTTTAAACTGTTACCACTTCTCTCAGCTGTTATTTTTATCACTACTTTTTCACTGCTTTTCAGTAATTAATTCTTGAGCCAGGCTTTTGTGACTCAGGGGAGGCCTGGGAGACTACAGTTTTTCTACAAATGAAAGGCAGGCAGAAGATAGGGGTTGAGGGTTTGTCCTGGGAAGGCCCCATAGGGTCTTATTCAGTTATACTTGCACTTTTTGTTGTTCTTATTTAATACATAATAGTTCTTGCTAGTTACACATTTTTATTTTTTTATATGTTATTATTTTACTTGTTAATTATCTTTGCATTTGCATCACTTAGCTATTATTTAATTTTGCATATTTTTGTACTTGTTTGGTAAGCATTTCCACATGCTTAGGGTCTGAATTTTTTTTTTATGTTGCATTTTCTTAAGTGAAATTCTTATAAACAGTTTATGGTTGTATTTGTTTAAGGTTTTGTTTGTCTTTAACTCATTTTCATTTATTTCCATAATTGAGTGTTTTACCTGCTCTTTCCATATTGTTTTACATCTTCTATTTTTGTTTCACTTTTTCTCCCCATCCCACAACTCCTTCTTTGTCTTTGTTTTTTTTTTCCTTCTCCTCTTTCATCTATCTTTTGCTATGTGGACAGTTTTCATTGTTGCTATTTTTGTTTCTCTTCTAATTATTTTCAAAGTTTACACTGTTTTACATTTTACTAGTTTTTAACCTTTAAGTTTAAAATATGCCTGACCCTATATTTTTATAATTGTTTAGGTTTAAAACAAATGAAACACTATTGTTTGACTATTCAACTATAACAGATGAATAATGCAAGTCATATACATATGACTTGGTCACAGATTAAAATAGCCATTTGAGCTCCATAGGTCTTGTTATTAGTACTATTTTTCCCCAATTCCTACAATAAATTGGCCTCTAAATTTTCAGCATTGTTAAGAGTGTTCATCTTTTTCTGAATTTTCATAACTCTTCTCTTTGAAAGTTGCATGAGGCTGATTCACACACTACTAGCCAGATGCCATCTTTCTGAATTTGCCCCTATTAAAATGTCTAATGGTGGTTGACAAAACATAGAAAAGCTATTGATTTGTAGTTATATTTTATTTAGCTAATTTACTGAACTGTCATTAATTAAAATGAATTTTCAATTGATTATAATTACCTGATTATACAATTATATCATCTGGAAATAATGAAAATTTTGTATTCATTTTTACAGATTTCTTGTTCCTAAATTATC
This sequence comes from Sus scrofa, assembly GCF_054392235.1. Taxonomy (NCBI): domain Eukaryota; kingdom Metazoa; phylum Chordata; class Mammalia; order Artiodactyla; family Suidae; genus Sus; species Sus scrofa. The sequence goes on from NC_139397.1 coordinate 100,099,902, forward strand.
TCTTCTGTCTTGTTTCTCTGTTATGTATGATTTGGCTGTTGGTTCAAAATATACAATTGCTGTAGCAATCACTGCATGGTTTATAAATGTTCACAGACTAACTGTATAATAATCAGTTATTGAATATTCAGATTTTTCCAAGTAGCCACATCTGTAGTTTCCATTGTCTTTCCTTTTCCTTTGGTTAAACGTTAATATTTCTAGCCCTCTGGATTTTTTCTTTCAGGATTTCCCTAAATCACTCACTTGTTTCTGAGATAATGTTTAAGATTTCCTAATACCTCAAGTTAGGATTAATCTGAATCTAGTGTTTTATACTTATTTCAAGTATCTACATGCTCTCTTCTACTATAGCCTGACCTGACATATTTCTGTACTCTCCCTAAAATGCTTGTCCTACCCTTCTGTTCTATAGGTTGAAGCATATGAAGTTATGCTTATGTGAAAAAAGGGCATCTATAGAGAATTCCCCTTGACCTACACATTTGAGTTACTCTAATATAAATAGTCCTAACACACAGTCTTTTAAAATTAGATTCCTATGTATGTAGAGAACAGACTTGTGGTTGCCAAGGGAGAGGAATGGATTGGGAGTTTGGGATTAAAAGATGCAAACTATTTCATATAGAATGGATAAGGAACAAGATCCTACTGTATAGCACAGGAAACTATATTCAATATCCCATGATAAACCATAACGGAAAAGAATGTGAAAAAGAATGTATGTATGTGTATAACTGAATCACTTTGCTGTGCAGCAGAAATTAATGCAACATTGTAAATCAACTATACTTCAACAAAATAAAAAAAATTCTTTTGTATTGTGGATGCAGTTGATTAATTAGTAAATATTAGGACCAATATTTGTTCCAGACTATGATATTCTTTTGTGCTGGGTATCCTCCCTTGAATGGACTTGGCCACATTGAATGTGATGGTGGTGACTCCATTGGGACAATTATTTTACCTCTACTGAGACCCAATCTCAGAAGAAAGCCAAAAGCACTCACTGAATTCGGGTTCTACAACCTTGTAACAGTTATACTGGTGGTTAAGGTTTAGCTCCCTTTTAGTTTTGCCCACCTCTGGCCCCCTGCCCCCTAAGTTCTCTTTATTGGCTTATTTCCACCAAGATTGCTATACTAGAAACTGGGGTTTAATTCATTGTTCCTAAACCTAATCCCTTAGGAGAGAGGGTGAATTATGTGTAGCTTTCCCCTTTCTCACTAATGGGAGCTAAGAGCTGCTTTCTTATGGAAGTCTCTTCTCTCACTACCTATTTTTCATTGATGATTAGAAGGAAAGCAGTGTGATAGAATGAAGTCAGTTCTCACAGGAAGTCAGATTTGTATTCTCTAATTCTGACTGTTTCTCATTTTTGGGGAAACCTTTGGCAAAAGTAAGCAGAAGATAAGATGGAGTAATGAAGTATGATATAAAGGGAAAACCGAGACCAGAATAGTAGGGCATATAAGTGAGGATAAAAGGATAAATTCAAGTGGCCAAGTGGAGGAAAAGAAATCTTAATCTTTCCATAGATCACAGAAGCAACGTTTGTTTTAGGGAATTCAGGTATTTAGATTTCTGTTGAATCATGTGGATTAAATAGGACCCAAAGCTAAATTCTTTATTTCTCTTGTTGATTATTTAATTTTTCAGAAATTAGAGTTAGAAACTTTGAAGCTGCAACTCTTAACCTACTTTTGGGCCATGTAGAAGAAATGGCCATTGAATTGGAAGTCCTGGAACTTGGGGAAGAAGGACTGCTGCCCTCCAAGTCCTCATGCAGTCCTGAAAGGGGAATGATGGAGAGAGGCAGTGTCTTTAGTCTTAGGAAGGCAAATTCCAAATAAGAGATAAGATGAGCATACTCTTATAGCCTGAAAATATAGAAAGCAAATAATCTTCATAGCTTGAGTGTTATCAAATACAAATTTCAAAACATGAAAGGAAAATATCCATGTGAGTTAAAAGAGATGGAAATAAATGAAGAAAGTGATGCTGCTATTCACAAAGCCTTCTGATGAGATTTGAATATTTGCAAAAGGCAAAGGAGATACATAACTAAAGACTCATAAAAAATCAATATGGTCCCATAAGAAGATTATCAGGAAGGCCAATAGCTGAAATTTACATACAGGGGAAAGAGGGTCAGGGGCAAGATGGTCAAGCGTTCAGTTTTCTTTGTGGACATGCTTGATATGTTATCAACTCCTATGCAATGGATGACAGCTGTCCAATGAATGGAAAGACCACTTGGTTACGTGTGAGCATCTCAGGGCATTTCTCTAGGTCCTGTCTTCTACATTTTCCAAATCTGCTTTCTCTGCCCTATGTTTTTTTTTTTTTTTTGTGTGTGTGTGTGTGTGCATGTGCATGTGTGCATGTGCATTTGTGTGTGTGTGTGGCTTAGTTGAATTTTGTCATTCTAGGGTAAACTCTCAGATCAATGCTTTGATAAGACTGCTATATTGCTTAGCCTCATCATTGCCCAGAAAGGTTTTTTGTTTGTTTTTTTAAAAAACATTTTGTGGTAAAATTTTCAGTTATACAAAAAAGAAGAATTCATACACATATAACTACTACTACTTGCATATGGATAAGATATTGTTTTTTCTAATTATATATAGCAAGGGCTCAATTAATCTAAAGTAAATTATAGGTCTGGAAGAATTTACCTAAATATTGTAGTATATGCTTCTAATTTTTTTTTTTAAAAAGCTACATTCTCCTACATAACCACATATTCAGATTTTCCCCATTCTTCTCCCAGAATATCTAACTGTATTTTTTAAAATCAAGATATAATCAAGAATTATACATTACATGCAAATCTCTTAAATTCCTTTTAATTTAGAATAATTCTATTCCTTCCTCCCTCCACCCTGCCCCAATATTTTCTTTTCCAAGAGAGGCCATTTTTCTTATAGAAAACTTCATATTCTGATTCTGTCAGGCTTTTTATCATGGTATCCATTATTCTCTATTCCCTGTATTTCTTCATAACTGAAAGTTAAATGTTAAAATTTGATTAGGGTTAGTTTAAACATTTTTGGCTGCTAAAAGTGCATCATATCAGGAGGCACTTGATGTCTAGTTATTCCACCTGGGCACTGGTTTTTGGAAATCTCTTGGCTCCATGTTCTGCATCCTGAAGTCACTTATGCTTGTGCCTGTCTCTGTCCCAGCTCTTGGAGCTCTGACCCAGGTGTGATCTCATGAGATATGCACCTTCTGTCCCCAGCCTGTCAGTCTCCTGGGGTAATCCCATCCACTCTTATGGACTTAATCACTAGCCCTGAAAAGACGTTGAATGATGGATTTTCTATAGAAGATAAAATCGGAATGTCATTCAGGGTAGATTAAATTCAGTCTAGCTTAGAGATGAAAGGCATTTATTGTAGCTAAGCTGCTGTTCTTGTGTCATTTAGCTATGGTTGGATGTGCCTATTAGATGAAGACTGTTGACTAAAGTCATTAGTGCTTTTCTTTATTGCCGGCATCTATTTCTACAGCTAGACTAAAGAAAATATATGTGATCCAACACTCTAACGGTCCAGCTTCATGAGTCTCTGGTTAAAATTGTAGTTTGTGGTTGAGCTACCTGTCAGTACATTGATCCTCTGCTATTGGTAGTCAAAAGGACAATAGAAACTATGTTGCAAAGAGCACTTATCTTTTGAATAATTTACATTATGCTATTAAATAAATAAAAGAGTAAAATGGAAAAGCCAAGCCCAGCTTCTCTCTGAACTTTCACTTCTGTGGCATACACATTCACAGAAAACCTGCTTGTTATAGCCTCTGATTTGTAACTGTGGAAAATTAAATTATTCTTATTGAAGATGTATGTTTGCATTTGCAGCTTTATGTTGACCGAGTGGCATAGATGTGCAGGACAAATACTCCAGCATCATAGCTATAAAATCAGGAAAGAAAACTTTTTATTCTCAACCAAAAAAATGCAGAAGGCTGTAAATTAGCAAAGAGTTTATTTAGGGTCTTAAGAATTACAAATTGGGAAACACAGATTTGAGAAAAATTGAAAATGTTCTGGGAAAGAGTCAGGGACCTCTAAAGGCAAAGCTATGACCACGTACTCTGAAACAAGAAAATAAATATTTGTCCTTAAGGGATGGTTGCCCTGAGTTGTTTCAGAGTAAGGGTTTGATGAATATCTCTAGTTTCTGGCAGTTGTTCTGGATACCTTCATTAAGACATTAATTGGGTAAAGGTCATGTTTCATCCAGGGTGAGATGTGCACAAGTCATACTTCCAAACTTGTGGCTCTATTTTAGAGTGCTCTCTTAGCAATACCAAGTCCATTTTGATTTTCCTTCCACAACTCCCATTAATTTGCCAGAATATTCACAAACTTATTTCTGTCCACATTATTACTGGTCTCTGCATGACCCTCTGTGTTTTGTGTTGAGGAGGAACACTTCATCTATTACTCCAGTTCTCTTTTACGCTGATTCTCATTTCGTCTAGGTCAGGGTTGGTAAACTTCCTCTGTAAAGAGTCAGACAGTAACATTTTAGGTGGTATGGGCCACATGGTTTCTGTCACAACTGCTCAACATTGCTGTTGTAGCACTAAAGCAGCCACAGACAATGTGTAAATGAATGAGCTTGTCTGTGCTCTAACAGAGTTGTATTTATAGACATTAAAATTTTAATTTTGTTGATTTTCACGGGTCATTAAACATTGTTTTTCTTTAGATTTTTTAAAAAGATTTTTAAAACATAAAAAACATTCTTGGTATGAAGCCCTTAAAAAAACATAAAAATGGGCAGCTGGATTTGGTCTGTATCATTTGCAAAATCTTAGACCAAGTCCTTTGCTTTTAATCCTGATCTAATTCTTTCGTTGCTTCCCCCGCTTCCTCTTCCTCTCACACACATAAGCAATGTTAAACAATTGTTAAATTTTTCAGTTTTCAAGAACAATGGTGTGATATTGCGATTTATAATAGCAAATGCATAGTTGGTCTTCTTCTGGTCCCTGGCAACATAGCTTCTATAAAACCCTTGGAATTTCTTAAGTGTTGAGAGTGATCAAGTTGTATTTTATTAAGTTAATGAGATAACTTTTGGAAACATCCAAGTCCTTTGGATAACCTAAGGACTGGGCAGATGTCATGGGGGGTGGGGGTGGGGGGTCGCTGGTTTGAGCTGGTTACCAGGAGAACCAAACAATGATTACAGGGTTACAACTTTCACCTCACACCTGGGAGGTGAGAGGGGCTGGAGATTGAGTTCTACGGATGATTAGTCATTCCTATGTAAAGAAGGCTCCATAAAAACCCAGAAGATCAGAGTTCAGAGAGCTTCTAGAGAACATGGGGAGAGTGACATGCAAGGAGAGAGCATAGAATCTCTGTGCCCTTTCCCCATAGCTTGCCTTGTGAATCTTTTTCATCTGGTTGTGCCTGTATCACATTCTTTTATAATAAACTGGTGACCTAGGAAGTAAAATGTTTCTCTGGGTTTTGTCACCCTCTCTAGCAAATTACTGGAACTCCAGGAGGAGGTCCTCAGAACCTCTGCTCAATAGCCTGTAGGTCAGAAGCCCAGGTGATAACTTAGACTTATGACTGGCATCTGAAGTGGTGCAGGAGTAGGGTAGGGGAAGCTGAGACTTGTAAGACTGAGCCCTTAATTCCTGGAAACCGATGCTGTCTCTAGATAGATAGTATCAGAAATGAGTCTGATTGTGGAACACCCAGCCCGCTTTTGTCCTACAATTCAATTTGCTTTGTGGTGTCTGGGAATAAAACTCCACACTGGAATTGGGTGCAGAATTGTAAATGAAAACTCATTAAGTTATTCATTTTTCCTCAAAAATACAAATAAAACCCATTAGTATAAAAAGAAACGAATAAATGTGGTTATTGTCACTAATCTCTTTAGTAATACAAATTATAATGTTACCACTTTTTTTTTTGTATTTTCTCCATTTTCTTGGGCTGCTCCCACAGCATATGGAGGTTCCCAGGCTAGGGGTCCAGTCGGAGCTGTGGCCACCATCCTATGCCAGAGCTACAGCAACGAGGATCCAAGCCACGTCTACAACCTACACCACAGCTCATGGCAACACCGGGTCCTTAACCCACTGAGCAAGGCCAGGGATCGAACCAGCAACCTCACGGTTCCTAGTCGGATTCGTTAACCACTGAGCCACGACGGGAACTCCTATATTACCACTTTTATATTCAGATATTGATTATAAAACTCTGACTTAAGGTTAAATTGTGTCCACTATGATAAGGTTTTTCTACATTTATGCTTATTAATTAGACTGGCTTAATCAATTAATAAAATGAACAAGTAACGTTAAGTTTAATTTTTCTTTTATCAAATGTTATTCACAACAGTTAATCATTAAATCTCATTAGTGCTTATAAGCAGTGATCTAGACTATTTTATGTTTTACTAGATTTCATTAGAGGCAAATTTCACATAGATACAGTGAATCCAAATAACCATCCAACTAATTTCTGTAGTGGGTTTAAGCATATTCACAATCTCTGTGATAGTTTTCCTATTGAGATGTGGATTTATGTCCTCTCCCTTTGAACATGGACCAACTAACAACCAAGAGAATGGAACAGATGTGATACAGTGTAATTCCCAAGGTTAAGTCTGAAAAGGCCATGTAGCTTTTGTCTGGTGTGCTTGGAATTCTCATTCTGGGGGAAGGTCTTCTGTGTAAGAAGTCCAATTACTGTGAGGCTGCCATGCTACAGGGTCTGTGAGTGGATGCTCTGGTTGACTTCCCATTTCTAGCCAATAGCCAGTGTCACATGACAGCCATGTGAGTTGACCTATTTTGGATGTCCAATGCAGCTGAGTGTCAGATACTATAGCCCTAGCCAAAATCTGACTGTAACCACATGAGACTGCAAGGGAGAACTGCCTATCTGAGCCCTATAAAATCTGAGCAAAATAAATTTCTTTTAGCTGCCAAATTTAGAGGTAGTGTTTTATGATATAATAGTAGCCAGAACAATATCCTTAAATAATTTAATGTAGCAAGTATAAGTCTGGACTCAAGTATTTCTCAGTCCCATCTTTTAATATCTGTTCGAACTTCAGAAAGTTAACCAACACCTCTAAGTTTGACTTTACTCATTTGAAATGGGGATAATTATAGGACATGTGTCGGACTTCTGTGAGGACTAAACTAGAATGTGCTTGTGGAGTGCGTGATACATGGTAGGTAAATATTAGCTATCATGCACACACACACACACACACCCTGCTCATGGGCATGCAACCTATGCAGTCACATAGGGCTCTGTGTTCAGAAACTATATCCATGCTTGGGTTACTAATTTATTGTTGCCATTTTAAAAATATTAGTAATTATTGAACAAGAGGGCTCATACTTTCATTTCACATTGTGCTCTGCAAATTATGTTGCCAATCCTGTACACACACACACACACACACACACACACATAATCTATGAAGTATTAAACAGTACTCTTAAACCTTATAATATTCCTAACTTTCAACAATTCTGTGTTTCTAAGAATTAAAGCAGATTAAGGAGACCCCCTGGGAAATTCTCTCTTTTTATAGGTCAGGAATTCTGAAATGGCTCACCTGGGTGGATTGGCTTGGCATCTGTCATGAAGTTATAGTCTAGATGTCAACAGGGGCATCAGTCATTTAAAGGCTTGCTTGGGCTGAAGGATTTACTTGCAAGGTTGCTCATGTGTTTGTTAGCAAGAAACCTCAGCTCTTCACCATGTAGGATTCATGTTTTCTACAGAGCAAGTGATCCCAGAGAGAGAGGCAGATCCACAGTATTCCTGTGACCTAGTCTTGGAGTACTTACCTGTTCATTCTGTTGTTCATAAGACTTTCCTCATACAGTGTGAGAGGGGACTCTGCAAGGGTGTGAATGCCAGAAAGCCAGGCTCACTGGGGTCCAACTTGAAGGCTAGCTCCTGTGGAGGTCATACTGTAACAGAACTCTCGGTAACTATAGAGATCTTTAAGACTTTATAAAAAAACTGTGCTACACCCTGTGTGAAAACTTCATTTTTCAAAGTTTGGGTGTCTAAACTAACTGGAAATAAATAATTCAGATTTTTTTTTTTTTTTTTGCTTTTTTTAGGGCCTCACCCATGGCATATGGAAGTTCCCAGGCTAGAGGTCTAATTGGAGCTATAGCTGCTGGCCTACACCACAGCCACAGCAATGCAAGATCCTAGTGGTGTCTGCGACATACACCACAGCTCACGGCAATGCCTGCAGATCCCTGACCCACTGAGTGAGGCCAGGGATGGAACCCCATCCTCATGGATACTAGTCTGCTGCACCATAATGGGAACTCCAATAATTTGGATTTTTGAGGATGAATTACTCAAAGGGAGTTTTTAAAAAATTACTAAAGTGCTGGGAGTTTCCATCATGGCTCAGCACACGAATCTGACTAGCATCCATGAGGACACAGGTACCATCCCTGGCCTCGCTCAGTGGGTTAAGGATCCGGTGTTGCCTTGAGCTGTGGTATAGGTTGCAGATGCAGCTTGGACCCTGTGTTGCTGTGGCTGTGGTGTAGGCCAGCAGCTACAGCTCACATTCGACCTCTAGCTTGGGAACCTCCATGTGCCATGGGGGGCAGCCCTAAAAACAAAAACAAAAACAAATTTGGTAAAGTGCCACCTTTTTTTGCTTTTCTCTAGCCATAAGGAAGTGAATTAGAACACTTTAAGTGAAATAGAACATATTAATTTACTCACTTTTTATTCTGCAAGTAATGAGTAAGCCTTTGCTAAATTGTTCATGATGGGCCATTTCTCTGGAGTCAGTGTCCTATAGAACTTCTTATGAAAATTCCATCAAACATAGTATCCACTGTACCTAAGCGTTGGAGAGTGCCTAGTGAAATTGAAATGGGATGAGACTTTTAGTAGCCAAACCTGAAATCAAAATTTTGTTCTTGCTTCACACCAATTATATTTCCTTGCAAAATGTGCCACAACTGTAAAATGGGAAAAATGGTATCTAAATTGTAGCCTTGTGGTAAAGATTAAATGTGAAAGCTAATAATCCATCTATAAATATTGGTTCTATCCTTCCCGTTAAGGAGCTGCAGAAATGTGTTTCCAGGGATTGGAATGAAGAGAGTTGTACAAGTGCAGGCCTTTAACAATAGATATGGCCTGGAAAGTCTCTCCTCGCTCTTAGAGAAAACTTGATTATAAAATAGTTTGCCATGAGGGACAGTGTCCTTTTGATCTGAAAGATTTTGCTGGTAAGTAGCTGCTTTGGGACAATTTCTTTGATACAGTAATATACTCTGGCCAATCACTTCTATGAATCAATCCAAGTTTAACCAGAAAGATAATTGAATTTTCATTCTGGTTCAACTGTTGGTTATTCCTTTTCCTCCAGTCTTCCCACCTGCAAATCCATTCTACACCCTGCACCATATTAACCTTCTTAGGACACCACTTTGAGGCACTCCGTTCCCAAATGCAAAATGTTTAGAAGACTTCCATTGTGTTCAAGATCAAATTAAATTATTTAACGAGTAACTAAATGTCTTCTATAGTCTGACCCCATTTTACCTTTCTGCCTTATTTCCAGCTTCTCCTTTATACAAGTTTTCCTTCCTAGTTGTTTCACTTCATTACTCTTCTCCCCCGTTTTTGCTCATTCTATTAAAATGCTCCTTATCTATTTTGCCGGTCCAAACTCAACCCATTCTTAATGCCCTTCCTAAATATACTTTAATACAGTTTTCTCTACAAATATTTGATCAGCACATCAGTGCAAACTGTGACCATGTATATACACATAACTATCTGTAAAATAGAATGTGATTCATGCCACCAGCATAGTTCAAATTTCTGAGATGATGAAAAGAGGGACAAAACCACTTTTAGCCTGAGGCTTGAGAAAGGTTTCCTTGAAGTAGTTAACATTTGAAAGCGTCCTTGAAAAATGGCTTAGAATTTCTAAAGCGATAAGGAGAGGTCACTCAAGGTAGAGGAAATAGTACATAAAATGAATCAAAGTTTGTAAAATACAGAGTATTCTTGAGGGATCATGAAACATTCAGTTTGAACAAAAACAAAATAAACATAGAGATATTGGGGGGATTGGAATTTGATTTACAGGACATTATAAATGCCAAATTAAGAAATTTGCGCTTAAACTACTTTGAAGACATTAAACTGGCAGAAGAACTTCAGACAAAATGAGGGGGATGGTGTGCAGCGAGGAGTTTAGTAAACTAATTAGGAGACAATTGCAGTCAATTAAAAGAATTTAATCAGGGCTTATTTTAGGGCACTCAATAAAGGACTAGAAAGGAAAGTACAGATAAGAAATGAGGCAACAGCTGTGAAGGAGGTAAAATCAACATCAAATACTGTATGTAGAGAAGAATAGAAGTATGGACACTGTACTTTGATGGGTTTGAAATGCTTGTTGTGAGTGTGAACCTTGGATCAGACAGCCTGGGTTTACATCTTGACCAATTCCAGGCTGAAAGACCTTGGAAAGTTTCTTAAATTCAGTGTTTCAGTTTCATTGTGTGTAAAGTGGAAATAAAAGTATGAAAATTAAGTGTTAATGTCCATAAAATACTCAGAACAATACTTTGCACATATTAAGCTGCATAGATATGTTTGCAGTGTGGACTAAAGTAGGTCATTTAGAAGTTTGGGTGGTGAGAACCTGATCCAGGGCAGCTACAGTGTAGTCAAGAGACAGGATCAGAAAGTCTTTGTGGAAGAGGCAATGATGTCTTTCTCATAAAAGTGGCATAATAAATATATGATGATTTAATTATTCCTGAATATTTTGATTCCAAATAGTTTATATTGAATAAAAATAGTATTCTCCTTTAATAATAACATAAGATTATTAAAAGCATCTAAAGTTTTCCAACAATGACAAATATATAAGGTTTATTACATGTTTACTATGGCCCGGGCCTGTTGCATGTATCATAATTTTATTTTTATAGCAACCATATGAGGCAAGTGTTTTAAAACTAATTTGTGGCATTTGAGAATCTCATAAATGTTAGTTTAGCATTTATCCTTTTCCTTCCTGGAATCAGGGTTTAATGGTGACGTGATAAAAGGATCCCTTTAGTATCCAAAGTAAGAAAAAGAGCACATCTATCAGCCCTATTAGTGTTTTATAGAAGTACAAAGTAATGCAATTAAGTAAATATTGAAAAATAGACAGACATTATTATTTGTAGATGATATGATTGTGGCCTGAAGCACTTAAGAGAATTACCATAAAAAACACTATAAATTTTAAAAATCTGCAAGGTGGTCACGTACAAAATCATTATATCCAAATCAATAAATTTTCAATCAATGAACATTAATAAGAACATGTTGACAGGAAAATACCTCATTTATAAAGCTAATTAAAAGATTATCATAAAAATATCTAGAAATAAATCTAAGAAGAAATAAGAAGTACTACATCAAGAAACCAAATAATTTGGAGGGAAATTAAAAGACTCATAGAGAAATGAATAATTTTTTTCTTGAGTAAGGGGACTCGATTTTATAAGCATATTAGTATCCCAACAATAATTGATACAAATTTTGTGTGAACTCAATCATAATCCAGATGCTTTTTTTCTTTTCTGTTAGATAGGGAATTGGGAAGGGAAGAGGGGAATTGACTGATTGATTCTGAAGTTCATTTTCAATAATACATTTATGCTAATATGTAGGAATATTCTTTATCATAGCTATAATGAGGGGTGATGAATTCTATAATTATAAAAATAAAATGTATTAGAAAGAATAAACAGATAAAAAGCCCCAGAAATTGATCTAAGTACTTATCATATTTGTTTTGTTTAAAAGTCATTAGAGAAAAAATAGTTTATTCATCAAATAGTATTGGGACCTGAATAACTATTAAGCAAAAATAAACCAGATTTAATACTTCACTTGTACTGAGAAAGAAGTCATTATACTGAATCTTATGAAATGTTTTTTGACAAAAATGGTCCCATTGAATACATAAATCAAAATTTATATGTAAAAACTATAAAATAGGTTTGTGTGTATTTATAATTTAATAGTATAAAGATGTTTCCAAATAAGACGCAAACTCCAAATGCCTTTCAGGAAAGGTTTGACTAATTTGGCTATATAAAAGCATAAAAATATTACAATAATACATAGGAATTAGTATAAAGTGCTTTCATTAAATTAAAAAACAAATTGGAATCTGGGAATATATTTGTAGCATATATAACAATCTGATAATTTCTTTTGTTTACAATAGACATGTCAAATCAATAATAAAAAATGAATAATTCAGTAGAAAAATAGGCATAGACTATAAAGAAGTAACTTTAGGCCAAAAAAAAAAGTTAAAGGACCGATAATAATATAATCACATGTCCAACTTCACTAACAAGGAAATGCCAATCAAAACAATAATCTACCATTTTACCTATATATTTTATTGTCCTTTTACTAGTCTACCTATATAGTATGTATTTATTCACTTAGAAAATTATTATTAATATTTGTTGCATGGAAGACATTACACTAAGGAGTTGGGAGAGATATAAAATGAAAAAGTTTGAGGGTAGGTGACAATAAATAGTAAATCAAGGGCAAACCAAAAATAAGATATCATTTTCACCTACCACAAAATGGGTGGCTTAAAGTAACCAAAACTTATTGTCCCACAGTTCTGGAGGTGTTAAAAGCCTCAGATCATAGTGTTTTTACCTGAAAATTGGGTTTGCCTCTTGTTGGGTGTTGAGCCAAAGACACAACCAAGTCAAGGATGAGGAGAAAGAAGGATTTATTACTTGACCAAGCGAGAAAAAGACTGAGAATCTTCCCCAAAGCATTGTCTCCCTGAATAGCAAGATGGGGAAGTTTTAAGCTAAGAGTACATGCATATTCATGAAGGGGTTTCGGTAGTGAGCAGAATCTAAGCTTTAATTGGTTGAAGTCATGAAGGTCAGAAAAGGCCAACATCATCATCCCTTAGTTTCCAGTTGATCTGGTGGTTGAGTGCTTCAGGCTCATCTTTACCATTGCAACAGAACTGGGAGTCTTTACAACTGATATACTATTTTTGCTGTCGTTACTTCTCTTGCCTGATAATAGTCATTTGTTCCTGCATTCATGTCTCCTTAATATAATTAATTACTGAGACTTGTTCAAGGGTAAGCATTGTGGCCAGGCTTAGATCACAAAATGGCTTGGGCCAAAAATGGTTTCTCTTCTGCCAAGAAAGCCATGCCTGGTTCTCTTTCCAAGGACCTCTCATCCTAACTGCTTACAGTGTGGGCAGTGTTTGTTTCCTCTGAGGTCTGTGAGGGAGGATCTGTTTCATGCTTCTCCCCTAGCTTCTGTTGGTTCACTGGCAATCACATCTTTGGCATTCTTTGGCTTGCCCTAGGATATCACCGCAATCACCACCTCCATCTTCACATGACGTTCTCCATGTGTGCCTGTCCCTTGTTAAATTTCCCCCTTTTCTAAAGACATACTCAAAATGCATTAGGGACAACTCTAATGACTTTATCTGAATTGGATCATCTGCAAAAATCCTGTTTCCAAATAAGTCATAATCATGGGTAGTGGAGTAGTGGGGGCTAGAACCTTCACATCTTCTGGGGGAGTTTGATGAGGTGGGAGGAAGCAGTCATTTTCATGCAGATATTAGAAGTATAAATCAGTCTTATCTTTTGGAATACCTATGGAAACTTTAAATGAAAATACTGTTTGTCCAGGTAATTGGCTCTTAGAGAACTTTTTCTGAACATAAGCTTATGATCATTCTTCAAGTTATGTGCAATGTGTTTACTGAAGCACTATTTGTAATTAAAATAAAAAAAAACCAAAATTGGACCTAGCCTAAATGTCCACCAGTTGAGGACACTGTTAACTAATTGTGACCCATGCACATTGGAACACTGCTTAGCTCTTTTTAAGAAATGGAACAGGTTTCTTATATATACTCATTAGGAAAGATCTCCAAGATATATTAAGTAAAACATGCAAAACACATGCATGATGAATATTTTGTATGATTCTTTAGTCTAAACATTTTTAAAGATTGGTATACTAGATATGCCAAGTATTTACTTGGAGGTTGTACAAGAAACTGTTAACAGTGTTCACCCTTGCATAAGCTGGAACTGGAATGAGAAGGAGACTTTTAATTTTATACTTTTCGGTTGTATTTGAAATTTCTTACCATTTGCATCTATTATTCATCTGGGTTTTTTTTTTTCTGTTTTTAATATTACCAGAGTTTATGCATGCTATGGGATTGTGGACAGTTTTATTTTTGTTTAATATTTTCTGTATTAAAAAAGGAAGTAATGAATGTTAAAATGTAAAGACCTCCCCTCAACATACTACATGAGATAAGAGATTTTTTTTTTCCTTGGGTAGAATTTTCCTGTAGAGCTACATTCCCAAAGGATGCTTAATACTTGCTGAAGGGCTATAGCCCATAGTTTTATGGATGTGTGCTTCGTGACTATATTACTTCATTTTTAAGTATGGAAGAGGTAGGGTTCTAGACAGCTTCAGAACTCTAACCAGAAAACTACAGTTAGTAAGAGCTATGCATGTTACCTTTTAGGAAAGCTGAAAAACAAGAAAACCATAGATTTATTTTAGGATGAAGTCCAAAGACTAAACAAATGCAGTATTTTATTTAAAAGGTGATTTTTCTGGAGGTTAAATAGTCTGCTATAGGGTTTGCCTTTATTTGCTGTGACCTGGCCGAGTCAACCCAGTTAGCCAACTTCCTGTGGGGAAAAACTGTTCATATAATCACAGTCAGTTCATTTATTTCCTGAATGTGTTACTAAGGTTAGTTTAGACATCAATGTTTTCTCTACTAACACAGGGGAGGAAGTATTTTAAAGTAGCTTTATATTTTGAATAGTTTTAAGATATTGTGCTAATCTCCTCTGAAGAATAATTAAAGAATATAAAATACATGAAGCATTTGGACGTAGACCAAGAGCACACCCTCAAGGAAGAGAAAAATCCTTTTACCCAGCTAATTTACCTTTGTCAGAATTCCTTAGGTTACCAAGTTGAAAGCCACTGGTGCTCTGTGAAACCACTTGAGGGTTTTTCTGTTTTTCTGAGGGTCTTCTCATTTAATAGAGGACATCACCATCTTCCAACCTAAACTTACATCATCTTATATTTGAAGACTTTCTTTTTTTCTTTCAGCGTGGAGGATTTTGAAATTTTGTATTCATTTTTGGTTTGATGGGTATAATAAAATTTGTTCTTCCACAGCCAGATTTTTCAAATCTGTCAGCCATTTCCTTAGCTAGTCAAGTAATTTTTAACCAGCTAAATGATCCAGAGAAGCCTGCACAGGTAAAGTTTTATAAATGTATATCTCATATAGTTTCAAGTACTTTTGCTGAACATGTAATTTATTTATTTGCTTATTTTCTCCTTAGGGGCCGCTCCTGCTGCATATGGAAATTCCCAGGCTAGGGGTATAATTGGAGCTATACCTGCTGACCTACACCTCAGCTACAGAAATGCGGGATCCAAGCCATGTCTGACCTACACCACAGCCCATGACAATGCTAGATCCTTAACCCACTGAGTGAAGTCAGGGGTTGAACCTGCATACTCATGGATACTAGTTGTGTTTGTAATCTGCTGAGGCCCAACAGGAACTCCCTGAACATGTAATTTAAATTGCTTAAAACAGACTCATGGGGAAAGGACTTTCATGTTTTTTCGTATTTCTAAACATCAGAAAAATACCCAGTTAAATGCAAGGTGGATAAAGAACACAGATGTCCTTTTTTGTAAACAGCATTTCCCATCATTGGTTAATATTCTCATCCTCCTGCATCTTTGTTTTTATTTTTATTAATGGCACTACCACCACCTTTTAACATATTTCTTTCTTTTTTTTTTTTCCGCTTTTTAGGGCCGCACACACATTATGTGGAAGTTCCCAGGCTAGAGGTCTAATCGGAGCTACAGCTGTTGGCCTTTGCCACAGCCACAGCCACAGCAACGCTAGATCCAGGCCACATCTGTGACCTACACCACAGAGCATGGCAACACCGGATCTTTAACCTGCTGAGCAAGGCCAGAGATTGAACCTGCAACCTCATGGTTCCTAGTTGGATTTGCTTCTGCTGCGCTATGAAGCAAACTCCTAACATACTTCTTTTGAAAACTTCCATCAACCTTGCCTCCCTTACCCTTACCTCTAATAAGTTTTAACCTCCCACACATTTTATAAATTTTATCTCTATAATGTTTCTTAAAATTATTTCTCCCTTCTCTGAAATTTCATGGTACTTTATTAGTTATTTTATTATAATGATCGTGGTCACTGTTATAGAGCAGATTCTTGGGCCTTGGCACTGAGTTACATGAGGTACACATTACTTATTTAGTCACCATAACAATTATTTAAGATATGCACTATTATATAGTTAAAAAAAAGGTATGCACCATTCTATGATATGCACCATTCTATGGTAAAAAAAGGAATTAAACCACACTGTTAAGTAACTTGTCCAAAGTCACGTTGGCAAATCTGAAAATCAGATCCAGTGTTGGTTGACTTTAAAGTCCATGCTTTTTTGGTACATCATCCTGGTTCATCTTTTTATATTCGTCACCTTTTACTTTATAGTGTGCTTGAGTGTGTGTATGTGTGTGTATCTAATTTCCCTTTGTCTGTTATGGATTCTTTTAGAATAGGTCAAAGTATGATTATTCACATTTCTCCCCTTATTTCCCCTTATCCAGTATCTCTTAGGGCCATTTATTTATAAAGTACCTTGCAACATTTGGTAATAGTTTATAAGCAAATGAAAATCTTTGCTTGGTAACTTCTGAAACAAAATAAAGACCTTTATCTTTACAAGGAATCTCTTCTGTAAGAATTAAGGAATGTGGATAGATTTATGATCCATTTTATTCTCTAAAAACATAAAAAGAATCTGTGAACACTGTGTTCATTTCTTCAAACACATGAAATTCAAATACAAGTGCCTTGGCACTAAGCATTTGAATTTGTATGCAAGATGTCATAGTTATATAATTTTTCTGTCAGAAATGGGTAGATATGCTCGCTAGCTTTTCAAATTCCCTCATGTATAAGTAGATGTACTTGTAGGGACAAATGCACTCTAATATATAGAAAGCTTCGTTAGTTCATTTTGAATAGAAATATTTCCTTCCCAGCTCTGGACCATATATAAGAGAATGAATATTCTATTAGCCAAATAGACAGGTAGGACAACTTGCAATAAATTTGCTTGTTATCATAATAATTTTTTCTTCATGATTGTGAGCCTATATTTGAGGATTTATGTGGTATCAGAATAATGACAAGAATTACAAATCCAATGTTGGCAACATCTGTTTGAATCTTTATTTTAACCTCAAATAAATTTGTAATTGCTGCCATCGATCTGGACTTCAAGGCCTGCTCTTATTTGGGCTGATTTTTTTGGTGTCATGTTGTTTCGTGATATTTTGAAATCACCAAAAATCTATTTTTTGTTTCTTTTTATGGTGTTCCTGTGGCATATGGAAGTTCCCAGGCTAGGAGTTGAATTGGAACTGCAGCTACAGGCCTGTGCTACAGCCATGGGAACACTGAATCTGAGCTGCATCTGTGACCTACACTGCAGTGGCAATGTCAGATCCTTAACCCACTGAGCAAGGCGAGGGATTGAACTTGAATCCTCACTAAGACTACGTGGGGTTCTTAACCCAATGAGCCACAATGGGAATTCCTAACTGTCTATTTAGACTATTTTGGTCCCACCCCTGGTACTCATACTATGTTCATAGTGGATATCCCTCTATTAAATTCCATCTTTTATATACAGGTGGCCAGCAAACACATGAAAAAATGCTCAACATCGCTGATTATAAGAGAAATGCAAATCAAAACTACCATGAGATACCACCTCACACCAGTCAGAATGGCCATCATTAATAAGTCCACAAATAACAAGTGCTGGAGAGGGTGTGGAGAAAAAGGAACCCTCCTGCACTGTTAGTGGGAATGTAAACTGGTACAGCCACCATGGAGAACAGTTTGGAGATACCTTCGAAATCTATACATAGAACTTCCATATGACCCCGCAATCCCACTCTTGGGCATATATCTGGACAAAACTCTACTTAAAAGAGACACATGCACCCGCATGTTTATTGCAGCACTATTCACAATAGCCAGGACATGGAAACAATCCAAATGTCCATCGACAGATGATTGGATTCGGAAGAAGTGGTATATATACACAATGGAATACTACTCAGCCATAAAAAAGAATGACATAATGCCATTTGCAGCAACATGGATGGAACTAGAGAATCTCATACTGAGTGAAATGAGCCAGAAAGACAAAGACAAATACCATATGATATCACTTATAACTGGAATCTAATATCCAGCACAAATGAACATCTCCTCAGAAAAGAAAATCATGGACTGGGAGAATAGACTTGTGGCTGCCCAACGGGAAAGGGAGGGAGTTGGAGGGATCGGGAGCTTGAGGTTATCAGATACAACATAGAATAGATTTACAAGGAGATCCTGCTGAGTAGTATTGAGAACTATGTCTAGATACTCATATTGCAACAGAACAAAGGGTGGGGGAAAAAATGTATACATGTAAGAATAACTTGATCCCCATGCTGTACAGCAGGAAAAAATTAAAAAAAGAGTAAACTTATAGAAATAAATGTTCCTGATAATAAAAAATAAAAATAAAAATAAATAAATAAATAAATAAATAAATCCCATCTTTTAGTGCCTATTTTAAACTATTTATTCTACAGATACTTTCAAAGTATGCTAATCTCTTGTGTAGAATTCCTAAAGTAGTTTTTTTTCTCTGTCATATTCTTTGGTATTATTGTCATCTGGTTTTTAAAATTTAATGCCCCCAGCTCATCTAGAGGTCAAGGCTGACTAGATAACCACCAGACTTCTTGAGTTGTCAATACTTTTCCCTAGATATCACTTGTTAAGGGCCCCAACCCAACCTAATCCACACTCTTAAAAACCCTCACCCAAATCACGTAATTAATTCCACAACTATACAGTGTGACCCAACATGAAGCCCAAGTGAGGCAGTTCAGTTCAACCTGATTCAGCATGGTGGCTTTTTAGCCTTCTATGTCTAAGTAGAACTCTAAATTATCATAATATTGAATGAGGTCCTAATGAAATACTTTACGATATTTTCTTTCATTACTGGAGACATTTCTGAATATGAATTAAAAACATATGATGTAAATTTTGTTTCTAAGTTATTCTCATTGTTTAAAGTTTATACTGTATAAAGGATATTGAAAGGCAAAATCAGGAATGAAACATAATACAAATTACCAAGTTTTCTTATATGCAGCCTTATTTTTCTTCCCATTGTTCATATTCAACGGATAGGAGCATAACCTTTTAAGAAGGCAGGCTATTGTCTTCCTTGTTTTCTGCCTTCTCTTCTTCTAAATTCTGGGCATAGAACAATTTTGAATAACATTTTTAAATGACCATTATAAATTTTTCTTGGGGGTAGACTATATACTCTTAACATTGTGTTTCCTGAAGTGTGGTCAAACCAAATAAACTTCGGAGCTACCTTGGTGCTGGTTAAAAAAGATTCCTGTGCTCCATCTCTGGGGACAGGTCTATGGAAATAAGCATTTTCATAAATGCATTAGGTTATTTTGAGGCACACAAATGTTTTAGAGTGACTTCTACAACCCATGCCTCTTGTGTACGTTATAAATTTCTCTTTGATTCATTGCTTGAACTAGTTTGTTATTTTATAATTTTTAGGCTGCATCTTTCTATTTACAAGTGACCTTCATGACCAGATGAAGCTTGCATCACTCCATCTGAAAGCAACTGAACTCACTTCCTATGGCCCTTGTGCCCATTCTACTACTTACAGATTTTATTAGGCAAGCTAAATTGTTGAACATAAAATTTGATTGTTTGGTAAATTGTTCCAAAGATTTTACAAAAGAGTGAAATTTATTTAGTTTAGAAAATCAAAAAGGAAGGAAGGAGGAAAGAAAGAAGCAAGAGAGAAAGGAGGGAACCAACTCTTGGAGGTTTTTTTTTTTTTTTCCAGTTTCCAAGGATTACAACCAAAAATTTAATATTAGGATTTTCCTGGTGGCTCAGTAGGTTAAGGGTCTGGAGTTGTCACCGCTGTGGTTCAAGTTGCTGCTGTGGTGCAAGTGCAACTCCTGGACTCAGAACTTGCATGTGCCATGGGCTTAGCCGAAAATACCCCACAAAAAACAAAACAAAAAACCCAAAATGTGATCTTAAGCATTAAGGCACATTAGTTGAATACAGGGGTTTGGAATCATTAAATTCAGTCACTAAAAGTCACCTGTCCCAACACTTGTGGCTTGTACCATTCCCAACATGGTTTGAGTAGTGGTCTACTTCAAGGCAGGAAAATAACGCAGATAAAACCCCAGGTCACTTTGACCTCTCCAATTATCATGCAGTCACTGAGCGATGGCTCTGTTTTCTCCCCCAGACTTTAAAGATCTGGAGCAAAAGGTGTCCTATTGTGGGAGAATAGGACAGCAGAGCGTTGTTGCAAATCCAATCAATCTCCTTTAGATCTGGTCAGTCTTCTTCCCATCTCCAATTTGTAAGTCATACTTTTGATTTGGTAGCAGCTACCTAGAAAGTACATAACTGGAACACGTTTCCTTGTCTATTCAGGGAATATCAATTTGGGAACTTCAAATACCAATGCTATTTTTCTTACTTGGAACTACACTACGTGACCAGGAGTACAGAAATCTTCTTAACTTTTTCTTCTCCTTCTTTTTTTAAATGGGTACTGTGTTCCTCACAAAAATAGCCTAAAGATAAATATGATAAAGTTTTCAGTAGATTTCAGGCAAGAGAAAGGCAGGTCATAAATATTAATATTAGTGTTTCTTTTTACACAGCTAGCCTACCAGCCCAAATCACTGTTATCAGCACAATGTGAATGAATGACTGCTGGTCTTTCTCCCTGTGGCTCTGTTCCTGAAGTCACAGTGAGCATATGTGGAAGTAGCCAGATTTAATACAAACACAAATGTTTGCTCTAGCTGTGCCTAAGACTTGTTATAACAATCTTTGAAAAGTGAATTGTTTTGCCAAGTAAAGACTTAAACTGTAAACTAATAATTAATAATTCAGGCATGCTAGGTTTTATTTCTTTTTTTAAAATATTTGCTATATGATACTTCATATTTGATCAAGTGAATTTCCTTGAAGTAAACAAATTAAGTTATGAATTTTGATGTGCTGAATATGCCAGAAGATTTTGAAGGTCTGTGTGTGAGCTAAGACTAGATTATTCACTTTCCGTGTTGACAGTCATGCCTGGAATTATGGAAAATGCCATAAACTCAGCTCTGAGGAATGGAACTAAGAGGACAAAGCACTTTTTATTTTTATTGCTTTTTGAGGACATGCATCACTCTTGCCATCTTTATTGCAGCTGTCACCAGATGCATTTATTCCATGTGCATCTTCTGTGATATCCATACACACAAGGTTAAACATGAGTTTGTTTCCTAAACCATTTGATGGTCCTGTGGATTTGAGTTTGATAAATAGAATTTATAAGTAAATAATGGGGAAAACATTGTTTGGGGGTGACTAATGAACAGAAAACTGTTAGAATTAGAAAAATGTTAACTTCTATTTATGTTATTGAAATTTAGAAGTTGTTTGTGAAAGACATGAATTTTAGCAATACTCAGGATATACAGAACACCTTCAAAATAATTTGTGCTATGTTGGATTCAAATAATATATGTATGACAATTATATATGAAAAATATTTTAAAATATATGAGACATATTTACTAAATTTAAGGATTGTGTTCTTTGTGTTGGTAACATGGTTAAAATATACACTTTTCTGTGTTTCTTAATATTGCTTCTATTCTTATAAAGAATGCAGTTCTAAAGTTAGTTACTGAATTCAACTGACTCAAAATACAAATAATGTCTCATTAAAAAAAAAATGAAGAACACTTATGTAGAAAGTGTCCTTTAGAAACAGAGGAGTTGTAAAAAGTTTCAGAAACATCATTTGTAGTTACATTCAGGTGTTATGTTACATTTAAACAATAATCTTTTTCCATTAAGTATGCTATTTAAGTGTGATATTATATAAAATTTTGAAAATACAGAAGAGTATAAAGCAGTAAATTTAGAAAAAGAGCATCACTAACCCCATCATCCAGCATGGTTAGCATGTTGATATATTTTCTTCCTGCTTGTGTGTGTGTGTGTGTGTGTGTGTGTGTGTGTGTTACGCTCAAATACATATACGTATGCTGTTCAAAGCTAAAAATGTACACAGTGTATTCTATACGTGGAAATTGTAGAATAGGGATGTTAATGGACCTATATAACTAATATCCCTCTTTCCCACTCCTCAGGAAGCGGTGGCATTGCTGCTGAAGCTACAGTGTCATTCAACAACTTCCTCTCACCGTACTGCTTCCGCTGGATGAAAGGCTGTTCAGTTCCCAGAAGAGAACATCATTTTTTAATTCTGGGCCTGTTCACAATCTATTGCCTCTGTCTGGAACACTCTTCTCTCTCACTCCCCAAACCTTCATTTATCCTTTTTTATTGAGGCTGTTCCTGACCCCTTAGCCTTGGCATATAAGATCCTGTTGTGTGCTCCTATGGGACTTCGTATTACTCAGTATTAAAATATACCACACTAGATTGTAACTGCCTGAATATATGTATTTACCACTAGACAGGAGGCTCTGTGAAAGCAGAGACTGCATCTTTTTTTGCTTTCCGTTTTCTAACCAACCAAAAGCTAGCACATAGAGATGCTCAATAAATATGTATTGAATTAATCAATAAACCAAACCCTCCATGTATCATTCATATCTTGTGGTAGCTGACTTTCTCACTTCATAGTAACCTACAGAAGAATTATCTGTGTGAGTTTTATGTCTCTCATGTTTCTGATCTACAGATGAGAAAATTGTCATTAAAATAATTTTATCTGTTTTTATTTCAGAAACTTTTTATTGTTAAATATCTTTATTTCAGTCCAGCACTTTTATTTGGTTTAATCTCGCTTGAGGATACTGGAAGCATTATGAGTGGAAACTTTGATGAGAGGTCATATTGCTTCATATCATTAAGTTAAAGATTTAAAAAAACAAGACCAGAAGCTCAGGCAGTATTTAATGCTTTCCTAGCTTTCTGAAACTTTGAAAAGGAGTCGATGTACCTTTGTATTCCCTATACTTGGCATATACCTGGATCTTGATCAGTGATTTTACACAAAGAACCAGGATGACTCTCTTTGATATATTTGTAAAAAAAATCTTATGACTAACATTTATTAAATGCTTATTAAATATAAAGTCACCTCTCAGTTACTCTTTTCAATGAGAAAAACCACTGAGGTGGATAATTGAAAACCAGAGCTACTGTGAGTGAGATAGATGGAGAGAAACACTGCCTGGCACCTTTTTAGGCTCCATGATGCCTCTTGACCTTCTGGATGGATGATTGGTTTTGACTAGATTGAGTGGGTCCTATGTGTAAACACATTATAAGTTTGAGTTCAGTTTTCATTTTATGCTTGGTTTCAAATTCTGTCCCAGGGGAAAATGTAAACTAAAGAAGAAAAGGCTAGTGAAAATTGAAAGCACAGTGAGGGAAATAGAGTAAGTTTGAAGAATGAGGTTTAATTTCAGTGTTAAAATTAGTAAATGTCCAGGGTAGGATCACAGGCAGATTAATACTGGAATTTTTAAACTTATGAGGCTACATGGGCTTTAGACAAATAAATATTTTGAAAAACCAGTTATTGTTTAGTATAATGAAGAAGGCTAATTTTTTTTTAAGTATTGGAGTATAGTTGGTTTACAATGTTGTAAATCATATACCCATTCTTTTCCAGATTCTTTTCCCATATAGGTTATTACAGAATATTAAGTAGAGTTCTCCTTGCTATACAGGTCTTTGTTAGTAATCTATTTTACATAGTGGTGTCTAGCTGCTAATCCCAAACACCTATTTATCTGTCCCTGGCAGGTTTCCCCTTTGGTAACCATAAATTTAATTTCTAGATCTATGAGTCTGTTTCTGTTTTATAAATATGTTCATTTGTATCGTTTTTGAAGTTAATTCCACATGTAAGTGCTATCATATGATATTTGTTTCTTTCTGTCTGATTTACCTCACTTAGTATGATAATCTCTTGTCCATCCATGTTGATGCAAATGGTATTATTTCATTCTTTTTTATGGCTGAGCAGTATCCCATTGTATATGTACCACTTCTTCTTAATCCATTCATGTGTTACTGACATTTAGGCTGTTTCCACGTCTTGGCTATTGTGAATAGCACTGCAATGAACATAGGGGTGCATGCATCTTTTTGAATGAAAATTTTGTCCGATATATGCCCAGGAGTGGGGTTGCTGGAGCATATGGTAGTTCTATATTTAGTTTTCTGAGGAACCTCCATACTGTTTTCCATAGTGGTTTTTTCTATTTACATTCCCACCAACAGTGGTTCCCTTTTCTCCACACCCTCTCCAGCATTTGTTATTTGTAGACTTATTAATGATGACCATTCTGCCTGGTGTGAGGTGGTACCTCATTGTAATTTTTTACTTGCATTTCTCTAATAATTAGTGATGTATAGCATCTTTTCGTGGTTTTTGGCCATCTGTATATCTTCTTTGGAGAAATATCTATTTAGATCTTCTGCCCATTTTTAAATTCAGTTGTTTGGTGATTTGGAGATTAGTCCCTTGTCAGTTGTTTTGTTTGCAAATATTTTCTCCCATTCTGTGGGCTGCTTTTTGCATTTTATTTATTTTATTTTATTTTTTGATGGTTTCCTTTGCTGTGCCAAAGGTTTTAGGTTTAATTTTGTCCCATTTATTTTTGTTTTTATTTTCATTACTCTAGGAGGTGAATCATAAAAGATATTGTTGCAGTTTATGTCAGAGAGTGTTCTGTATGTGTTTTTCTCTAAGAGTTTTATAGTATCTGGCCTTACATTTAGGTCTTTAATCTATTTTGAATTTATTTTTGTGTATGGTGTTGGAGAACACTTTTCTTTTCCTCTTTTACGTTTAGCTGTCTAGTTTTCCTGGCACCACATATTGAAGAGACTGTCTTTTCTCCACTGTATATTCTTGCACAAACCTATGGTCAATTAATCTATGACAAAGGAGGCAAGAATATGTTACCGGTGTGTGTATATATATGAATATTATGTCTAAGTATTTACATGTATATATGTTTATACGTTAATGCACACAGATAAACCAATTTAAAGTACATGGTTCATCTTTATATAAGTTATGACTAGTTATAAAAATCAATATCTGCAGATTTTCTAGGCTTTATATTTCTTTTGACTTCTGTCATGACCAAAATCTGCTTCTGTTTTAAATCCGTTTATAACCTTTTCCTTGTAATTTGAAATGTGTGTAAATGTTTTTTTCAGCACGTTCCATCAAGAAATGCAAAAAATTAAGTCTAGAAATTGTAAATAATCATTTGTTATTAGAAGTGGAAAATTTCCTAAAAATACATGATTGAGACAATACAAACATTCTTTGTGTTCTAAGATTAAACTAAAATGTGAGTTTAGTTGAACATCAATGGAGGAAAAGAGAAAGAATAAAATTTAAGATATGCAGTTAAAGCATCCGGCCTTCTAAGCCTTTCATCAAGTGATGACTAGCTTCAGAGACCAGTAAAACATTATCAGCACTCCACTAAGCTCATGTACCCCAAATCAAATTCAGAAATGAAAATCGAATAACAGCACTTTGTCCATTAATTCTGTTAGCTTCAAGCCCAGACATAGCAGGGACCCTCGAGGATTTCTAAGAGAACCCCAGGGTTATTGCTTGCTGGCATCTGAGTCTCTGGTGAAGATTCAGTGAGAAAACAGATGTTACACCAGAGCTTTGCTTCGTGAAGAATAACAGATGAGTAGATAGAGGCTTTCAATCTGAGAGCAGAACACAGGGTGATCAGAATCCCAATCACTCAGTAGAAGATGATAAAATAGAGCAGTGGAAGGATGAATTAAGACAACATGCTGTGTTTTATCAATAAAAGTAATGGCAAGAGATATATTTCTTACAATTATTTAACCAGGAGAAAGCTCCTGAGAATGATACATTTTGCTTATAAAGCAGTGTGAAGTGGGATAGATCACACTGTCAATTTAATGGCTCAGTTTGCTGCATTCGTATTAGCAGCAAGATTATTCTTTGTATTCATTCAAAATGAATGAAAACATAGGAAACTGATTCTGACTATAAATCCGTTTCTGCTGGAAACCTTTTGTCATCCTATGTTGTCCTTATTCGCAAGGCTGGAGCAGGTCAGAAAGTTGAACAAATGACTCCGTTTTGGGGAGGATTTGGTATTATGCCCTATACATCAGCTTAAACATGTAGGGTGCTTTCCTCTAGAAATTAAAAGCAACGATTTCCATTTTGATGTGACATCTACTAGGTAATAACTTTATAACTCAGTTTAAGGTAATGTGAATGACAGTTCAATATGATGTATTCTGTGAAGGAAAGCTTTTTAAATTATTTATTCTTTTATAAGTGATGTCATGTGTTCAATGCATTTACTGTACACCAGTACCAAAGTAAGAACACAAAGTTTATTCATCAGTAATCAATGAGCAAACACATTGCTGTGAATAAGTATGCAAATGTATGTTTGCTTTTCAGAAAATCAAGTTAGAATTTTCTTCTTCCTTGAAATGTGAACTCCTTCATAATTAGACATAAAAGAATATTCAAGGATAAATGAGAACAGATTCTCTTTTTAATGTTCCTCCTGATTCTTACCATGAAAATGATAAACTATGCGGCTATGTAATATGTTACGACTGAGAGCACCGGGACATGCCATTGTGGTTAAGAGCTTGACTGCCTAGGTTTAAAACCTAGCTCTGGGAGTTCTCTTGTGGCACAGAAGGGAACTTCCACATGCTGTGGGCACGGCAAAACAAAACAAGACAAAACAAAACAAAAACCTGCTCTGCAGCGCACTCTAGGACATAGACAAATTACTTGACTCTGGCCACATCCAAAGCATATGGAAGCTCCCAGGCTAGGGGTTGAATCGGAGCTGCAGTTGCCAGCCTATGCCACAGCCATAACAACGTGGGATCTGAGGTACGTCTGCAACCTACACCACAGCTCATGGCAACGCCAAATCCTTAACCCACTAAGCAAAGCCAGGGATTAAACCCACATCCTCATGGTTACTAGTCAAGTTTGTAACCCACTGAGCCATAGTGGGAACTCCTTCCTCAACTTTAAAATGGAGATAATAATAGTATTTGGTATGTAGACTTTAAAACGAGTGTTAAATAAGCTAATAAATGTAAAATACCTAGGAGTTCTAATAAGCTAGTATATCCAAAACACATAGGGACTGATATATAGTATTTTTTAAATCAATATTAATTTTTATTTTAACATAACATATTCTAGGTATTGAGCAGGATGAAGATGCAGACATGTTTGGGAATGGATTTCTTTAGAATTTAAGTTACTTTTTCTTCTTTAAAATGAAGTATAATTTTTAATTTTAAAAACTTCACAGAGATATCTCATCATATAACTTTGAAACTACTCATTCTTATCAGGAGATTAATTAGGCTAATCTGGCTTTATTCTTAGAGACGTGCATCTATTTGATCACCCTCTTTCCCACAATTCAAGAGCCTTGGTGATATTCAACATTTTTTACAAAAATAATTTGATTCCTCCCATTCCCAACTCTCTTTATAAAGTTACTTTCAATACCCATCAGTACAAAACAGTACAAAAACATCTGATCAAATTCTTGATTTTCATTTTATTAAGTATGAAGAGTAGAAATATAAACTGTTTTCTCTACCAAATAAGAAATACAACTTTAAACAAAATGAAATAAGAATCTAATGTTATCACTACATTGCTGAAATCCATTGTGCCGGGGTGGAGTTCAAACTCCTTGCAGGATTTATAGGCATGGCCTATGCCCTCCTCTACTTCCCTCGCCACTTTCCCATTTTCTTTCCAAAAAGCACACATTTAGTACACTTAAGCAATTATAAGCTTTCTTCAGCTCTTATGCTAGATCATTTTCTTTCTTTCCTGCTTGTCTACACCCTACTCCATTAGGACTTTACTCATTGTTCAGGTAGGTCTGACCTTAGACATTCTTTTTCCAAGGTGCCTTCTTTGACCCTCTAAACTGTAGGGCCTCTACCCCTCTCATGTGCTCTTATAATAGCCCCTATTATGTCAGCCATCACACCTTTTATAATTTCTTATTTACTTACCCTTTGAAGGAAAATATTCTTCAGGTATCAACCATGTTTTAATCATTCACAATTTCATCCCATCACCTAGCAAGATGCATGTCACATAGTAAGCATCAAAATTATGTTGAATGACTGATCGAATGAATGAATGAGTGCTAGGGTTCTATTTCCATTGACAGATAAAAGATTTTCAAAAATGCCATTTGCAGCAACATGGATGGAACTAGAGAATCTCATACTGAGTGAAATGAGCCAGAAAGACAAAGACAAATACCATATGATATCACTTATAACTGGAATCTAATATCCAGCACAAATGAACGTCTCCTCAGAAAAGAAAATCATGGACTTGGAGAAAAGACTTGTAGCTGCCTGATGGGAGGGGGAGGGAGTGGGAGGGATCGGGAGCTTGGGCTTATCAGACACAATTTAGAATAGATTTACAAGGAGATCCTGCTGAGTAGCATTGAGAACTATGTCTAGATACTCATGTTGCAACAGAACAAAGGGTGGGGGAAAAAATGTAATTGTAACGTATACATGTAAGGATAACTTGATCCCCTTGCTGTACAGTGGGGAAAGAAAAAAAAAAAGTTACCTCTGCATTTAAATAACATTTCTTATATTTTGAAAAACATAGGAAAGGGAAAAAAATTTAAAGGAGTTAAAGGGCTTACTCTCAGCTAGCTACAGAGCTAGAGGGGAAATTCCATAATCCCTGAACTAAATTTCACTTCTTTGTAACTACTGTGGCTTGGGGAAGCATTTTTTTTTTCCCCCTATTGGAAGAAATAAAACACACCTTTCTAACAAAATAAATAATGAATTTTAAACTAACTATAAATATCCCAAATGAGAAATTGCCTTGAAATTAATGGTATATGAAAGATCTAATAAAAATGATGGTTATATGAGCAGTTCATAGCTAAACACACTTGTGCTCATTATTCCATTTTATTGCACCAGTTTAATAGCCTTGTGATACCTTTTTATTGAGTATTGATTATAGTTTTGAATACTTAATAAATTAAATGAGAAAATTTCACTAAAGCCAATACTCAAAAAATACTCTAATATTTCCCAGAAAACTTTGCTGATTCTTTTTAAAGTGCTCTATTTTCAACCTGAATTTTTTTTTTAATTTCAGTTAACTGGGTTTTAACATGTCACTAAAGCAATAAACACCCATAGATAGGCTTGCCTAACATGTAAACAGTTCTCACCAACTACAAACTTCAAGCAACTCCATCTTGGGCCTGATTTATGGCCTATGTGCTCTTTAACCTCAAGATAAATCTGACAGCCTGTCTTCAAGATGAAATATTCATGAAGTTTCATAACATTCATTACCATTTTATGATTCTTTTAGTTGGTATAACAACAATCCTTTCTAGCACTCTATTAAATCAGGAAGCAACTTCGTAAATCACCAGCCCAAGTGCATGAAACCTTCACTTGTTAATGTCTTAGCTGTACTGCCAAACGTGCTCAAGCATAGGGGAAATTCATGCTGCCATTTACATCATCCTCCAACATGCTAATTTGTTTGGGAAAATTCCTGTCTGATGTCTTCCAGCTCTGGGTTTTCTGAACTTGACAACAAAGTGAGAAAGCTCTGAATGACTTAGATAAAAATATGTTACTCTGGGTAAAATGTACAAAATATGTAACAGCACAAAGCCTCTTCTGCAGGTTACTGGCAGATCACATTTCCTGGGGAGGCAGGATAGGGTTCTAAGGAGCAAGCTGGGTCAGGGGAAATAAGCACCTCTTCTCAAATCCTACCTCACTTTCCTCTTTATTTTCAGCACAACTTCTCAAACTTTGCTCGTAGAGCTTTGGATAACTTTGATCTCCTATTATTATACTGGGAATTGACAAGTCTCCAAGTTGGTATATGTAGATATTATACAAATACCTTCGAATAATTATAAAGAGGTCAGAGGCATAATTCCTAATCTAAAGGAGCTTTGTTTTTTCAGTTTCAAGAATCAAAACTTTGTGTTTTATTGTTTAAAACTATGCTAATAATATATCTGATGTTTATCATATAAAGATTAGGCCCTGAAATTTAAAATTAGAAGCCAGTGATTCATATTATGTTGTTTTAAGAGTTTTCCTCTGTTCTTTGGAATCAAGCCTTAGTCACATTCCAATGAGAGAATAATAAACATTACTGGGCATATAGTGGATCTTTTAATGAATTTTATGGTTTGTCATAATTGGAGATGTTATATTTAGGACAAAAGGGAAAATTGAGTCCAGAAACCTGGGTAAATCCTGATGGTTAAGTGTGAAGGAAAATTGAGAAACTGAGAAATAATGGAGGTGTCAAACAATTTTTATCATGTATGCTAACAAAGAATCAACAGCCCTTTCATTACCTATTATATCTTTATCATCGGGTAGTTCAGTTGAGAAACTAATGGGAAAATCATTTTAAACCTCATAATTGCTTACTGTTTTTACATCTATCCTACTCTGAGGGTGCTACACGCAAGCCAGATGGCTGCAAATGTTATTCTGGTTTATAGGCATTGAGATTTTTGTATCACTGCCAAAGCCATTGTCAAAATGTCCTATATCAAAACAAAACAAAAAATAAAATTCTCTGTTTTCCAAACTTCTGAAAATTCTACAATAGTGGTAAAATGCATCCCCCCGCCCCCGCCAGTTTTGGCATCCAAGAGGAAAAATTATCCATCCCTAAGCATCTTGTTGTCTGAACTAACAGAGCAGTGGGGCAGCCAAAAAAGGAACTGCATCATTGAGAAGCTCATGAATTTTCAAACAAGCAGCCTTTGGAATTTAGAACCTCTCATAAGGGTCCAAGCCTAATGGGCTTGGCACAGAAATCAGCCACTGATAATGGTCACATGGTGACTAGAGGGGATTTGGAAAATGATAACTGTATTCACCCTGAGGCAAAGGAAAGGGAGTGCCTATACACGGTTTTGGATCCAGCTAGAGTATGTCCAAGATATCAGGTACATTGGATTGAAGGCAGTTTTACAACGAATAATATAGGGAAATATCACAGTGAAGTAAGGGGACATGATTCTAGCAAACAGAAGGTGAAGGTGGTACCAACCAGTAGCAGAAATATTAACAAAATTTATTGCATCTTAAAAATAAAAAAAGGTCCACTCTATTCTAAATTTTTTTTTTTTTTTTTGTCTTTTTTGCCATTTCTTGGGCATATGAAGTTCCCAGGCTAGGGGTCGAATTGGAGCTGATACGTTAACCACTGAGCCACGACGGGAACACCCTAAAATTGTTTTAAAACTAAAAAAAATGTATTGTCTAAAGTAAATTCCTGACAAATGGATGTTAATATACAACTATCAGGATGATATTCTTATAAATTCTTATAATAAATTTAGTTTGCCTAGGTCCTCATTCAGAATCTAAACTATGTTCTGATTATATCTAAAACTGGTGTGTTTTATTTATTATTATTATTATTTTTTTGGTAAAAGAATTCTTGACATAAAGGAGGATTTTCCAGAGGATGAGTTAGAAGAGAGTTTTGGCTCAAAGTCTTAAGAAAGCAAAGTAGCTTTCTTACATTATTAGCTGAT
This sequence comes from Sus scrofa, assembly GCF_054392235.1. NCBI lineage: Eukaryota > Metazoa > Chordata > Mammalia > Artiodactyla > Suidae > Sus > Sus scrofa. Next base: position 100,131,850 of record NC_139397.1, read on the forward strand.
GTTAAGTGCACAGAATAATGAGGACCCATAAGTGTGATTAGCATTGCTTCAACAATAGATGTCTCTTGTGTTAACATGTATTTCTCCCCAAGTTGCTCATATATATTCTGCTTCACTTTCTACCTCTTCAATTTCCTCAATTTGGACATTGCTATTAGTTGGGAATGTTGGAGATGGTCACTAGTTGGATTCTCCAGAAGCAAATACTGAGATGGCATCTGGGGATACACGATGTTTATTAGAGATCAATACCTGTGAAGGAGAGAGGAAAAAGAGGGAGCAGGATTAGGTCGAGGGAGCTTGTGATATAGGCCTGGCAACACCTTGGTTAACCTGCAGGGTATCTGGAGCAAGAAATACTCCTCAATGTGTCCATCATTGGGTCATCATGGGGTGCATGCTACTTCAAGGAGTCATGTGACCATGGGGCAGATGGCCCTTTGAAGCTGAATTAGTCCCTGATGGGGCTGGCAGCTGGAGACTGTCTGCTACCCACTCCTGTCACAGCTGGTCAACAAATATTTCTGAGAAGTGTGATCTGGGTGATACTTCTCTATATCTATGATATAGGTCAATATTTGGAAAATCAGTCAAGATTCAAGGAACAAACCGAAGCATTAATGTGCACAGTCTAGAGACCCAGAGAATATGGAGATTAGAAGCAAGGACTAGAAGGCCAAGGACTCTGGGTCGGGTCATAGGCCCAGGCCCCAGACCAGAGCATCTTGCCAGGAAAAACTCCAGCTCCAGGAATGAGTTGGAACTAACTGACATATGTATCAAACAACTGGAGAGAATTTTGACACTCAGCCAAAGTTCTGGAGAGAATTATGATACTGTGCCAAAATTCTAGTTCCCATGTCTTTGCAGCTGAGAGTGGACAACTAGTCTGAGAGAGAAAGTGGATCCGTTTTCCTAGGTGAAGGCAATTTTAAAAATGCTCTCCAAGTTTTCAATCTCACTTCCTAACTAAATTCACCTGGGACTTTACAGCTTACCTTTTTTGCTGTGAATATTGAGGGTCTTCCATGAATCTTTAGGAAAAAACGAGCAAAAGCTCATGAGTATGAATTCAGAAAATAAGCAATTTTTGATTATTCAATTATTGTGAGTAACAATTCCTTTGTTAGCAATATCTTCTTTCCAGGATAATACCTTTATTATCTCTGAACCAAAAAAAATAAGCCAATTTACCATTAATTATTTTATTCAACAAATATAAGTGTCTACACAACATATGTCAGTCACTGTTTTAGGTAATTAAGTGGGTAAAAAAAAACAAAGATCTCTGCTCTTTGTAGACCTCCATTATAAACGGTACACAAATGGAAAAATATATAATATGGACAAATGAAAAGTAGATCATGATTAAAGGAGTTGAAGATGTAGTGGAAATAGCAAAATAGTTTTGATCTGGAGACAGTGATGTCTTTTGAGAAAGCGACCCCAGAAGAGGTTCTGCTGGTGCAGATGCCCCAGTACTAGAGCCTCCCTACCCTCTGCATTCAAGGAATAGGAAAGAGACTGTTGAGTAGAGTGAGGGGCATTGATGGGGTGGTTGGTGAGGTCTGCACAGGATGGGGGATAAGTGTTTGGGGAGATGGTGTAAAACTTGGGCTTTAATCCCGATTGAGAGTCAGAACTGTTGAATTTTGAGTGGAAGAGATTCATCAGCTAATGTGTTTTAAAGACTCCCTCTAGCTGCTCTTGGAAAATAAACTGGAGGAGGTGTGAGAAGCCAGGGCAAAAGTTTGGAACCAGTCAGGAGGCTGGTCCAATAATCTAGGTAAACAAGGTATTGCCTTGCTTTTTTGCTGTCGATTGAAAAAAATAAAAAGGCCAAGTAATACTGTGCTACTGCTTTCACTGGACTTAGATCTAACACTCAAAGTCAGCAAAAGAACTGCACTTTGAGAGATATTGTCTATTGTTGGTAACCTTTGTTCTTTTAGGACTAAGAGGTGACATGAAATAGTACAGAGCGTGTCTCTCTCCTTTGTAGTGCTCTGTGGCATTTCAGGATCTGAGAAGACTGTTCCGGTATTGAGGTTTACATACTCTCATGCCCAGAATTATAGTCAACCATTCCCAATGCAGCTTGTGTCCTTAGAAGTGATTTTTGAAGCGGAAATACACAGTAGGACATGGACCTTTTTTGTCTTTCTATATAAAAAAATGCTTTCATGAAAGCCAGATAACTCCTCCATTAGAGGAGAAAAGAGTAAGAGATGTCGTATTTGGAGCAAAAGTCAGGCAAGGGGATACACTAAGTGTATAGAAGTTAGATGGAGACAAAGAAATAAGTTAAAGGAAATGAAGCCTCCTGGGAGGGAAGGTGCAACACGACAAGGTCAGTTCAGGCAACACTGAAGTGAAAACCATGCTCTCTTGAAAAGTCAGGAACCCTGCCTGGGCCATGTGCTTCAGAACACAACAGCTAAACACCTTTCCCTCTTGGCTTATGGGCATTTCTGAAACTGGGTTTTTGATTCTCAGACTCTTTCTTTTTACAGAACTAGATATTCTTAAAAGTGGTTTTTGATGAAGCTTCTCCAGACACCCATTGGGCTGAACTTTATGTTTTACCACCTGTTTTAAAAAGTACTATATCCAATTGTCAAAGATCTTATGAGTGGATCTTTAAAATTTTTTATCTTATTTGATGGGGAAAGGAGTTGTGCCTGTGTGTATGTGTATGTTTGTGTGTTTCCTCTCAGCATAAAATTGTCTGAATTTTGGTAATTTTATGTTCTTTAGACACAAAATTATTTTCACAATTTAGAGCCTCAGGGTCTGCTGGGTACATGCAAAATTGAAGACCCTGTATGCTTAGGGATTCATGCATTACTTTTCTCTGTTGTCAAGTGTCACCTGCCATGTTTTTGGTTACTCGACCTGATTTGTAGAAACCCTGCATTTGCCATTGGAACGGACCATAGGCAATGAGACATTGATACCAGAACATCTACCTGAAATTGAAAGAAAGGGAATAAATAAGCATGAGTTACTTACCTCTTCTACTGGTTGATAAACCCTATCTAAGCCTACAATGCAGATTCCTCCCAAGGCCACAGTTACATAAAATGCATGGAGTACAGATAGGCTTTTTCTGATCGTTTTTTATTTCTTTTTGAAATTCAAAGCAGTGAATGGAATCTTAAATCACTGATTATTAGAGAGCTCCTGAAGACTCCTGGGTAAACTCTAGCAGTGTTAAAGTTTTAAGAGAGGGGAGTTCTGGTCATGGCTTGGCAGTACAAACCCGACTAGTATCCATGAGGATGCAGGTTTGATTCCTGGCCTGGATCAATGGGTTAAAGATCTGGCGTTGTGGTGAGCTATAAGTTGCAGACACAGCTCAGATCTGGTGTTGCTGTGGCTGTGGTGTAGGCCAGCAGCTGTAGCTCCAATTTAAGCCCTAGCCTGGGAATATACATATGCTGTGGGTGGGTGCAGCCCTGAAAAAAAAAAAAAGCAAAATTTTAAGAGATAAAGATAGAGGTTGGGAGGTTGTTATAGTGCTGATGACAAGTCTGTAGAGGGTAGGACTGAATAAATCTTCCATCCCACGTTTCCCTACTTCTCCTTTTTGGCCAGGGATATCTTCAATTACATTGTTTGGAATAGGGCCTTGTGAACTGGCCATTTTTGAGTACTTATTGTATGATCCAAACTGTGATATGGAATACTGAGGGCAGAAGAAGGAAACACCTTATTTCAAGAAAGTTCCAATCATGTCAGGGGAAAAGATATGTTCATGAATAAATTTCAACAATGAATTATGACATATCATTGTATCTCTGAATATGCGGTAAACATGATATATTCTGCAAGAAGACTGGAACTTTCATAAATGATCTCCCCCAAAATGGCCCATCATATGTGGGACTTAACAGAAAAGCACTAGTCTAATAGCTACCTTCATATCAAACAAACTGTAACAAATGAGATGTTTGCTCAAGATGTTTTCATGGAAAGAGCAGTCTATAATGAAATTTAAATGTAAGAGGTTTTTGGAAATTGAAATGCAGTAATGTAACGATAGAAGGCATTTTTTTATGACCCATTTGAAGTGCTAAAATTAAAAAAATAGGATAACTTGGGATAAGTTTTATTTGGACTATCCAGTTTTAGACTTCGTAGTATTTGTATGTCATAAGCAGGTTAGTAAAGATGCTTTAATTATTAGGAGATTTTATTTAAAAAGTCTGACTTCCTGAGTTTCCATCTTGGCTCAGTGGTTAACAAACCCGACTAGTATCCATCAGGATGCAGGTTCAATCCCTGGCCTTGCTCAGCAGGTTAAGGATCCAACATTGCCATGAGCTGTGGTGTAGGTTGCAGACATGGCTTGGATCTTGCATTGTTGTGGCTGTGGCGTAAGCTGGCAGCTGCAGCTCTTATTCGAACCTCCATATGCCATGTGTGTGGCCCTAAACAGACAAGACACAAAAGACAAAAAAAAGCCAAAGCCAGATTTCCAGCTTCTGTGGAAACACCTGAAGATCTAGCTCCTCATAGGCAACCATATTCCAGAAGTGAGTGGCCTCTTTGGTTTCCCACAACTTCATTGCTTCTTATTGTTCTTTTTTTTTTTTCCTCTTCCCATGATACTTTAGTAGTTCATGTTTATTACCCAGCTAGCTCCCTGTTGGCATTCAAATTTGTTTTTTCCTGATGAGGCCAACCTCACCAAATGCAGTCGTGCCTTTTGCAACTTTCTTCCTGCTTGAACGCATCACCTGGAAGTTCACTTCTTCTCTAAGCATCTCATTCCAGTGCTGGACCCGCCTCCTTGAATACTGAAAAGCTCTCCTGTATTGAGCCTTAATCTGTATTCTTTTGACTCTCATAATTTCCCATAGTTTTGTCCTCTAAAGCAAGCATGACTTCCTCCTTCATAAGATACACCTTTAGATGCATATAACTATCAAACAATGTCCAGAAACCGCATTGTAAGAAAACTCCTTGTTTTCCACCTTGACACTGAATACTCCTTGTGCTCTCGCTCTCTCTTTTTTTTTTTTTTTTTTTTTTTTTTTTTTTTAGTTCTGTGGATCTTTTCAAATAAGCTTACTGTTTTGAGTTGATTGTAGATTCACATGGACTTGTAAGAAATAATACATAATGACCCATTACTTAGTAATGGGTATTCATAATGTACCCATTACTCAGTTTCCCTCAGTTGTAATATCTGTAAAACTATAGGATGACATCAAAACCAGGATATTGGCATTGATTATGTTAAGATACAGAACGTTTCCAGCACCACGAGGTTGCCTCATGTTGTCCTTTTATATTTTTTTGTATGCTTTTTTTTTTTTTTTTTTTTTTTGTCTTTTTGTCTTTTTTGTTGTTGTTGTTGTTGTTGCTATTTCTTGGGCCGCTCCCACGGCATATGGAGGTTCCCAGGCTAGGGGTTGAATCGGAGCTGTAGCCACCGGCCTACACCAGAGCCACAGCAACGCGGGATCCGAGCCGCGTCTGCAACCTACACCACAGCTCACGGCAACGCCGGATCGTTAACCCACTGAGCAAGGGCAGGGACCGAACCCTCAACCTCATGGTTCCTAGTCGGATTCGTTAACCACTGCGCCACTACAGGAACTCCATGTTGTTCTTTTATAATCACATCTACACACACTTCTACCCACTCCTACCCACTCCTGTCAAACTCTAATATGGTTTTCAATTCTATAATTTTTTGTGATTTCAAGAATGTTATATAAATGGAATCATATATTATATAACCTTTTAGGATTTGTATTTTTCACTCAGCATAATTCTCTGGAGATTCATATAGGTTGTTCTGTGTGTCAAAATTTCCTTCTTTTTGGTCTTCTCATTGTGGCTCAACAGGTTAAGAATTCCAACAAGAATCTATGAGGATGTGGGTTCTATTCCCGGCCTTGCTCAGTGGGTTAAGGATCCAGCTTTGCTGTGAGTTGTGGTGTAGTTGAAGATGTGACTCAGATCTGGTGTTGCTGTGGCTGTGGCTGTGGCATAGGCCAGCAGCTGCAGCTCCACATTGACCCCTAGCCTGGGAGCTTCCATGTATCGCATGTGCAGCCCTTAAAAAAAATACCTCCCTTATTATCACTGAGTAGTATTTCATGGTATGCATATACCAGCGTTTAAGCATTTACCATTGAAGGACATCTGGGTTGTTTCCATTTTTTTTAACTACTATGAATAAAGTTATAAACATTGATATACAGGTTTGTCTGTGAACATAACTTTTCATTTCTTTGGGATAAATGTCCAGGAGTGCAGTTGTTGTGTACTATAGGAGTAAAATATTTAGCTTTTTAAAAAACTGCCAAGCTCTTTACCAGAGTGGCTGTACTATTTACATTGACACCAGCAATATGAGTGATCCAGGTATTTCATATCCGTACCAGCATTTTTTATTTCAGTCATATTGATGTATGTAGTGATATCTCATTATGGTTTTAATTTGCAGTCCTCTAATGGCTAATGATGTTGAACGTCTTTTCATGTGCTTATTGACATCTCCATATTTTCTTTGTTGAAATGCCTCTTAATATCTCTTGCATGTTTCTTAATTGGATTGTCTGCTTTTTATTGTTGAATCGTGAGAGATTTAAAAAATATTCTAGATAGTGGAAAACCTTGAGATAGTGCAGGTTTAGTTCCAGATTCCCTGCAGTAAAGCAAATATTGCAACGAAGCTAGTCAGATGAAATTTTTTTGTTTCCTAGTGCATATAAAACTTACATTCATAATATACTATAGTCTGTTAAGTGTGCAATAGCATTTTGTCTAAAAAACAATGGACATATCATCATTAAAAATACTTTATTGTTAAAAAAAAAATGCTAACCAGCATCTGAGCCTTTGGTGGAGGGTCTTACCTTGATGTTGATGGCTGCTAATTAGTTAGGTGGTTTCTGAAGATTGGGGTGGCTGTTGCCATTTCTTAAAAAGAGACAACAGTGAAGTTTGCTGCATCAATTAACTCTTCCTTTCATGAATCATTTCTCTGTAGCACACAATGCTGTTTGATAGTATTTTACCTAAAGTAGAACTCCTTTCAAATGTGGAATCAATCCTCTCAAATCCTGTAGCTGCATTATCAAATAATTTTCTATAATATTCTAAATATTTTGTTTTCATTTCAATAATTTTAACAGCTTCTTCACCAGGAGTAGATTCTATATCAAGAAACAAATTTCTTTGCTCATCCATAAGTAACTCATCCATTCAAGTTTTGTCATGAAATTGCAACATTTAGTCATATCTTCCAGTTCTACTCCTAATTCCAGTTTTCGGGCAATTTCCACCACATCAGCAGTTACTTCTTCCACTGAAGCCTTGTACACCTCCTGGTCACCCATGAGAGTTGGAATCAACTTCTTCCAAAATCCTGTGTATTTGATATTTTGACTTTTTCCCAGGACACATAATTGTTCTTAGTGACATCTGAAATGTTGAACCCTTTCCTGAAGATTTTCAGCTGATTTTGACCAGATGCATTAGAGAAATTAAAATCTATGGCAGCTATAGCCTTATGAATTTTTTTTTTTTTTTTTTGGTCTTTTTGCCTTTTTTAGGCACCCACGGCCTATGGAGTTTCCCAGGCTAAGGTCTAATCAGAACTGCAGCTGCTGGCCTACGTCACAGCCACAGAAACTCAGGATCTGAGTCTCATCTGCAACCTACATCACAGCTCATGGCAACGCTGGATCCTTAACCCACTGAGCAAGGCCAGGGATCGAACCTGAGTCCTCATGGATGCAAGTCAGGTTCGCTAACCACTAAGCCACAGCAGGAACTCCATAGCTTTATGAAATTTATTTCTTAAAGAATAACACATGGAAGTAAAAATTACTTTTTTTTTCCTTTTTATGGCTGCACCTGTGGACTATGGAACTTCCCAGACAAGGGGTCAGATTGGAGCTTCAGCTGCTGGCCTATGCCACAGCCACAGCAACAGCAATGCCAGATCTGAGCAGCAAAATACAGCCACAGAAACACCAGATCCGAGCTGCTTCTGTGGCCTTCACTGGATCCTTAACCCAATGAGCTTGGCCAGGGATTGAACCCACAACCTCATGGATACTAGTTGGGTTCTTAACCTACTGAGCCACAATGGGACTCTCCAAAATTACTTCTTGATCCATGAACTACAGGATGAATGTTGTGTTAGCAGGCTTGAAAACAACATTAATCTCATTGTACATCTCCATCAGTGCTCTTGGGTGGCCAAGTGCATTGTTAATGAGCAGTAATCTTTTGAAAGGAGTCTTTTTTATTTTATTTTTTTTTATCTTGAGCAGTAGGTCTCAACAGTGGGCTTAACATATACATATTGTCATCAGATGTGCTATCATTTAGGCTTTGTTTTTCTATTTATTGAGCACAGGCAGAGTAGATTTGTCATAATTTTTAAGGGCCCTACCAGTTTCGGAATGGTAAGTGAGCATTGGCTTCAACTTTAAGTCACTAGCTGTGTAAGCCTCTGACAAGAGATTCAGCTTGTCTTTTGAATCCAGGTATTGACTTCTCCTTTCTAGCTATGAAAGGTCTAGATGGCATCATCTACCAAGAGAAGACTGTTTCATCAACATTGATACTCTGTTGTTTAATGTGGCCACCTTCATTAATTATTATAGCTAGATCTTCTGGATAAGTTGCTGCATTTCCTATATCAGCCCTTGTATTTTAATGGTTTTGAAGATGGATTCTTTTCTGAAGTCTCATGAACCAACCTCTGCCAGCTTGAAATTTTTCTTCTGCAGCTTATTTACCTCCTCAGCCTTTCATAGAATTTTGGAGTTAGGGCCTTGCTCTGGATTAGGTTGGTTTAAGGGAATGTTTTATCTTCTTTGATCTTCTATCCTGATGACTAAAACTTTCTTCACATCAGCAATAAGGCTATCTTGCTTTCATATTATTCTTTTGTTCACTGCAATAACAATTTTTCCTCCAGAACTTTTCCTTTGTATTCATGACTTCGCTGTTTGTCACGAGAGGCCTAGCTTTCATCTTATCCTGGCTCTCAACACACCTTCCTCACTAAGCTTAATCACTTATAGCTTTTGATTTAAAGTGAGAGATGTGTGAGTCTTCCTTTCCCTTGAACACTAAGAGACCATGTACTGATTGGCCTAATTTCAAAATTATTGTGTTTCAGGGAATATAAAGGCCAGAGAAGAGGGAGAAAGACGAGGGAACTATAATTACATACTATAATTACAATAGTAACATCAAAGGTCACTGATCACAGTACATTGTAACACATATAATAATAGTGAAAAAGTCTGAAATATTGCAAGCGTTACCAAAATGTGACATAGAGACAGGAAGTGAGCATATACTGTTGGAAAAATGGTGCCAGTGGACTTGTTGCATGCAAAGTTGCTACAAAGCTTCTATTTGTAGAAAATGCAATATCTAAGAAGCACAATAAAACAAAGTATCCCTATACTAGTCCTTTGTAAGATATGTAGTTTGCAAATATTTTCTTCCAGTCTGTAATTTGTTTTTTCATCCTCATATCAGGATGTCTTGCAGAAAAAAATTTTAAAAATTTGGTGAAGTCTAATTCATAATTTTTCCTTTTATGGGACATGTTTTTTTGTGTCAAGTCTAAGAACTCTTTGCCGAGCCCTAGATCTCAAAGAAGTTCTCCCGTTTTTTTTTTTTTTTTAAGTTTTATAGTTTTACATTTAAATCCATAATTCATTTTGAGTTAATTTGTTGTACGAAACATGAGGCTTAGCCTTAGGTACTTTTTTTCTTTCCTTTCTCTCCCCCTTCCTTCCTTCTTTTATTTTGCTAGTAGATACTCAATTATTCCAGCACCATTGGTTGAAAGGGCCATCTTTACTCAACTGATTTGCTTTTACCCCTTTGCCATGAATCAGTTGGGCACAGTTACGTGAGTTTATTTCTGGTTTCCCTGTTCTGTTATATTGATCTTGTGTCTATCCTTCCACCAATACCACATAGTCTTAATTATCGGATAGACTAATTCCTCTTACTGCATTTTGTTTTACAAAATTATTTTAGCTAATCTAGTTCCTTTGTCTCTCCATATAAATTTTAGAATAATCTTGTCAATATCTACAAAACATCTTGCTGAGTCTTTGACAGATGCTGTGATAAACCTGTATATCATTTGGGGAAAATAGATATCATTGCTATGTTGAACCTTCTGCCTTTTCATTTCATCGGTGTTGTGTAGATATAGCACTCATATTTTGTACATGTTTTGTTAGATTTACATCTAAGCATTTGATTTACTTTTTTAGTATTGTATTTTAAATTCTGATGTCTAAGCATTTTTAGTATATAAAAATATAATTGACTTTTTATGTTTATTTTTCTTTTCTTCTTTCTTTTGGATCTGTGTGCCTTTTATTTCCTCTTTACCTTAATGTGCTGGCCAGAACTTCTAGCACTATGTTGACGACGTCTTACTTCATTCCCAGTCTTGTGGGGAAGCATTCAGCTTTTCATAATTAAGATAATATTGGCTGTGGGGGTTTTTGTATATGCTTATCAAGTTAAGGAAGTTCCTTTCAATTCCTGTTTTTTAGATAGCTTTTATCATGAATGAGTGTTGAATTTTATCAAATGATTTTTCTGCATCAGTTGATAAGATCATGTGATTTTTGTTCTTTAGTTTGTTCACAAGGTGAATTACATAATTTTTCAGATTGAATTTTTGCAATACTGAAATAAACTCCATTTGGCCATGGCATGTAATTCTTTTTATGTATTGATGAATTCAATTTGCTAAGATTTTAAGGATTTTTTTGGTCTATATTTTAGGAATTATTGTTCTGTAGTCTTCTCTCCTTCCCTCCACTCTCTCTTTCATTCCTTCATTCTTTTATTCCTTCCTTCCTAATCTCTTTTTTTTTCCTGCTTTCTTTTCTGTACTGTCTTTGTCTCTCTTTGGTATCAGCTTCGTAAAATAAGTTCTCCATTCCTGCCTCTGATCCTGCCACTAACCTTAGTTTTGAGGAATTGCTGACAACCCTTGCCAAAGAACTGACCTCTGATACTTCGTTTTCATTTTGGTTTTGGATTTATTACTCAGTACATAATGATCTCAACCTGCTTACACCTGTACTAGGACACTGACCTCTTGATTTGGCTTTAGCAACTGGTTTGTCTCCTCCCAACTAACTCTCTGAGTCAAGTTACTGTAGAATCTTTTAGTCCATACCTTTCCTGTTCTGTCTTTAATTCACTGATTCTCACAGTATTGTTCTTAACTCTCATGATCTGAAATCATAGGCTGAGTGTTTTATCAGTCTGGTATAACTGGGTGTTATTTTTAGAGTTATTATTGTGAAAAAGTTTAAAAAATGTGGTTAATACTACATGAACAGTATATTTTGAATAATACAAGAGAGAAAATTGAAGTGGAGCCTTATCCTAATAGCTACTTGGAAGAAAGCTGGAACTTGAATTCCAGTTAGGTGATACGTTTATAAAACTATTCATATACTATACACAGAGCAATGGCGCATACAATTTGAACCACCAGTTTCTCTTCACTATTGCCTCAGTATTAGGTGGTAGTGTTTCATCCACAAAAGCATTTCTTAACTAAAATAGCAGTAAGGTCAGCTTGACAAATTAAAAAAAAAATCAAATTTCTACAGTGAATCCCATTTAAAGAAAGATCAATTAAAAATGATGTGATTAATTATGTACAAAAATGTTAGGTTTCTTTCCTTGACATTAACTTGTCATTTCAAGATGCACATAGAAGGATTGCTAAGGAGGACTTCTGCGAAAAAGAGAATGTGGAAGCAATGGAGAACCAATTACGTAGGTATATTATTAGGAAATGTAATCAATTTTCAAGTACCTAAGGACTCACCAGTTCATGTACGTATTTCTTTATCTGTTAGAGAATTGTAGAAAAAGAGAGTAAAATGGAAGTTTAATCACTGATTACAGCCAGTCTAAAACCTAATTGCATTGCTAAGTATGGTGTTTTTCACAAAATGGGCACTTAATAAAACTTAGGGAATTGTAGATAAAAGAAAAGTAGACCACCACAAATTAAAATCAGTCAATGAATTTAAAATGCCTCCTATGGGGAAAGTACACTACTAAGAATTCCACAGAATATAGAAAAGAATTCATAGATTCCGAGCCAAAAAAAAAAGATAAATTAAGAGGGTTCTATAATGAATGAAAACCAACAGTGCTTATGACATTTTCATACAGTTTTGTGAGCCACTTCATGTAATATTACATGTACCTGTTTTGATAGTTAAATATTAGAAATAGACCCAAAAGGCATATATATAAAGTATAAGAAATTTTGATTTTTAACTATTTTATGTGTCCATCTAACAAAATTTAAAATAATGGCATTACACTGTAAGTTTATTTATTTATTCTTTTTATTTATTTATTTATTTTTGTTGGACCACAGTAGAAATCCTATTGAGAGGATACCATCTGAGCACTTCTGAAAATGTGGCTTAATTCTGTATTCATTATTTCTACATTATCCAGAAACCAATCCTTTTGAAAATGTGCCAGTTGAAGGTGTTTAGTTTAGTTGTATTATTCAAACTGCATCTGTTGAGTTCAAAAACTGAAATTGAAAGCATTGTTAGACATTTTTTTTCAGCTTACAGTAATCTAAAATGAATTGTTTTATTCGCATTAAAATGGGAGAAAAATTGACCAAGTAAATTAATTTGGGAATTCCCTTTATTTTTTGTATTTGGGCAGACCTCATATGCCGTCATAAAACGTTTATCTTTTTTCTCATTTGAACTTTAAATATATAGACTAAAGCCTGCATTTTTATTGTCTCTGTTGTCCTTTTTGTAGTTGGAAGTAGCTGTATGCTTTGGTGGTTTTTTTCTGATCAAAGTTTCTCTAGTTGATGTGCTTTAGGATGGACACCTGATTCAGGGGCTATAACAATCCACAGCAGATGCCACAGGTAATCCTGCTCAGCCAATGATACAGAGTACTTAAAAGAACAGCCTGAGGTGAGCACGGGGGTAGTTGTGGCTCCTTTGGTTGTGCGCATGTCTAGGAAGCTGGCGTGACGGAAAGCGGAAACCTGGGCAGAGGGTAAGATGTGCCTTGGTTCTTATTCTTCAGTTCTGTTTCTGTGACCCTTGTAGTCTAGTTGTTCTCCATTTCCTCTCTGTGAATGCCTGTGAAATGTGCGTGTTTACCTTTACATTGTCCTGTTTTTCTTAAGCTAGACCGAGAGAATTTTTTCCCTTGCGATTGAATATAATATGCCCTTGCTGAACATAAGTTTTTTGGTTAGTTTTTTGTCTTTTTGAGGGCCTCACACATGGTGTATGGAGGTTCCCAGGCAAGGGGTCTAGTTGAATCTGTAGCTGCTGGCCTGTACCACAGCAACGCTAGATCTGAGCCAAGTCTGCCACCTACACTGCAGCTCACACAATGCCGGTTCCTTTTCCCACTGAGCGAGGCCAGGGATGGAACCTCCGTCCTCATGGATGCTAGTCAGATTCCTTTCCACTGATCCACTAGGGGAACTCCTGAACATAGGTTTTTACGTTCTTCTCTGAATCTTTTTTTTTTTTGACTCATTTATTCTATTTACCTTACAACTCTTAATCACATTAGATTTCATTATTTTTCATTAATTTGTACCAAAGTAAGATTAGTACAACTACAACTCTTTTTTTTTTTAACCACTTAATATATAGCTTTTGGAGTTTTATACCATATTTTTCAACAATTGCTAAATTTTATAATATTCCTTTTAATACTTTTTCTTCTTCTTTTGGCTTTTCAGGGCCACACCCACAGCTTATGGAACTCCCAGGCTAGGAGTCAAATTGGAGCTATAGTTGCTGGCCTACACCACAGCTCATGGCAATGTCGGATCTTTAACCCACTGATGGAGGCCAGGGTTAGAACCCGCATCCTCATGGATACTATTTGGATTCGTTTCCATTGTGCCACAAGAACTCCTATTAATACTTTTTAAGTATTATAAAATTGTATGAAACTTGGAGGCAATTTCTGAATTTGAAGCTTGTCAATGTCACAGATTAATAAATTTGATATCATTAATGAGTAGATTTTTTAGTGTTTCTGACACTTTTTTATATGAGCCAAAATCAATGTCCATATACCATCAATACAATAGTTGGAAATAACTGTTTCATGTCATATAGTTAGGTAATTAATGGGCTTTCTCCTCCTCCTCTTTATCTGATTTAGTATAAATTAGAGATGGCTGTTTTCAACCCATCCATTTAACTTCCAGATTAAAGGTATATAGGGTTAATTAAGTATGTGATATTTTACCTTATATAAAATATTGTCATATATTCTAAGGCTGAATCCACGTTGGGTATTTGGACTATAAGATATAAAAACCAAGACCAAGGTAGCATGGATGATTGTTAAAGTATAAGCATCAGTATTTTTATTTTTTGAACAGTAAGAAATGGATTATTTTCAAAGGTTAGCATTCTATATAAATGGGACATGGACAGTAACTCAACTCTTTCCCTAAAGACTACATTTAAGCTTTACAAATTTATACCTTACTTTAGAACTAGGTCAGCAATTCCACACCAGAAATGGTAGTACTCAGGAGAGTGACAAACCTTTTCAACTTAGGTTGAATTTAAATTAAACCTAGACTTTGCAGAGATTGTCTTCTTGAAAGACAAGAAGGCAAAGAAAATAACCAAAAATAGCCATTTTTATGTAGAGGTTCATGAAAGATTTGCATTTATGAAAAATTAATAGAATATATAGGAAAGAAGTTTTGATGGGGAATGCATAGCATTTATAGTTGGATGAGCATTTTTGGAAGTCTGTGAATGTAAGCTTGGATAGATCAGTGGTGGAGAGCATGGAACTGCACATCAGAGACCTGTGGGTTTAAGTACTGCGCTTCCTTTCTTACTGAGCAACCTTGGGTAAATTACTTAAGGGTCTCAAATCCAATTTTATTACATCTGTGAAATGTGGATAATAATGGAGTTTCCCTTCTAGGGTTATGAGGATTAAATGAGATAAGTATAGCACTTAGCAAAGTGTCTAACACAGAGCAAGCTCTTAGTAATGTCAGCTATTACTACTACTCTTACTATTACTAGGAAATAGTGTGTAGCATTGTGATTGATCTTAGAGAGGTTTTAAGGACCAAAAATTAAACTGATGCACTGTATTACACTACATTTCTTGAAATGACTATGATTCAATTTTATTTTTTAACATAGCTTCAGATATAAGCCAAGCTTTATCATTTTCTTTGAAGCATGCCAATTGACCATTTAGCTATGAAGTTCTAGAGTGACCACTAAAGATTAGATTATGTTTTAATGTTTTTCTTAATTATGCTCTTTCCCTGTTTTTTTTTTTTAAATCACAGTTTTATGGCTATAATTAAAATAAATGAAAGTAATAAGAGGTTTAGATAATAATTTCCCAAGTAATGTTATAAGATACTGTGTTATTTATGCTGTTTTTTTCCTTCACCCCAAATTCCTCCATATAGGTCAATTCCTGTTCCATACAATTACTCAAGTAATTAAGAACACTTTTCTCTTCTTTTTATCTCTGTGTTTGAGAGTCGACGAATAATGGTTGTGGTGGCAGGTTCAAGGGCATATTTGTTGGTATCACTCTTCTTGATTTAGACCCAGACAGTACATAGCTATATATAAGTAAGGCATGTTACTAATTAAAATTTGATTTTGTGATAATTATTTATTAGCTATGGTAACTGAAAAAAACCCTTTCAGTGGGGGTGGGTGTGTGTTAGAACAGGAAGGGGAGAAATAGAAGAGAAATGCTACTTCTTGCTTTATCAGAACTTTTTGGCATCTCTGCCTCTGCTCTTATCCCTTTCCCCATTGGCAGAGGATGAGGGGGTCTCTCATTATTAAGGTACATTTTTTTCCCTTATGCTCTTTATTCCAGTATTCCATGTTTACCGGCCATTAAAAAATTGGTTGTTTTTTCCTATGTCAGTTTGTGCTTGCCAACATCCATATTGCATTCTGTATAAATGTTTTAATATTCTCCATCTCAGAAAAATCTAAGGACATCATTGCTCTGTCAGGTTCCTCTACCATCTCCTCTTCCATTTACTATTGAGCTTCTTAAGATGCTCTTTGTTCTGTTACTTTACCACCTAGTCCTGATTTTCATGGTTGTTAACAAGGATGCTGGATCTGTTAGTCTAAGAAGTGTTTTATGGCCTCTTACTCACCTTTGCTCTTTGTGTTCTCCTCTGACCAGTGACTGGTGTGGAAAGTAAATGACCCTATAATAGAAGTGCAGTGTAACTTGAAACCCTTTTGTCCTATAACCTATGTGTAAAAGGGCTCTTTTTAAGTAGGATTATTTGGAGGATGATGAAGTGAACATCCTGACATTTATAAGATAGAACTTTTATATTACTGGCAGTTTTAAAGATAACTAGCACATGGCTCTGATCCTTTTTAAAAATAATAAATTAATATTTAAAAATGAAAAAGAAATGGTTGACATCACTACGGCTCACTTGTCAAAGTTCTCCAGTCCTGCCCAGCCTACTTCGAGGTAAGTGCATTGTGAATGCCCTGCCTCATGGTCTGGTCTTTCTGGCTGCAAACAGTGAGAAGCTTACCTATCAGCTAGACTTCTATCAGGGAAGGGGCTCAATCTGAGTGCCATGGAGCAGGGATTTGAGAGAGGAATGAGACCCTGCAGGATTGTAGGAGAACCTGGAGAGCTAAGGCACCAACCAGCCCCTCTGACGCATTGGTCTGGGTGGAAAAGTTAGCTTGCCAGGGAGTCTGGGAACTGACACATGGAGTAGGACCATAAAGGGGAACTGGTGGAAAATTCTGTCAAAGGTTACTCTTTATATGTCTGGTGATGGTTAGGGGTTCCTGTTTATGAGTGGGGTTAGCAGCTTAGAACTAGAGCTGAATATAGGGGGGTGGTGGGAAGAGCAAGAACAACCTGAATCTACTGATAGGTCTACATCTATCTTTCCATATCAAGAAGATTAAAGACCAGCTGAAATCTTCTGCAAGATCTTTGTATTTCTCACTGTTTTTGACTAGGATGACCTTTAGAGCGCAATGGCTGCTGTTTCACTCCTGCTTTTCCAAATATCATTGATTTCTCTTCAGACCACATTTAATTGAGAACCATACAGGGGAAGAGGATTCTGGGAAACTGGCTCCAGATTAGCCAGATTGATGAAGTGCAAAACAACTACAGGCCAGCTTTTGTCAGTTTGTCATCCATTCATATTGCTTTTAACCAGATTTATATCTAATAGCTAAGTCATGATGCTACCTAACATGATGCAATTACATGCAACTGAGAACGTGCTACCATTGTATCCTCTCCCCAAAGAGGACACTAAGGTCCCATCTCTGGGTGATACTCATTCCTTTTCTAGGTGAGTCCTGCTCCCTCTTTAGTATCTTCTAACTTAAGCATTGATAGACTAGGTTAATAGCTATTAATACATAGCATAATGTTAGTAGGGAAATAGGAGAGAGGAAAATAATAAAGAAGATTAATGTTTCTACTAATCTAGACATATGGATATACATACACAAACATTTATATCAAAATAAGGAAATACTCATAGCTACTATAGTCTTAAATTTGTAGTCATATGGTTGTCACTGGTATTTATAACTTGCTTCTTCTATTATGCACTCCATATTCTTTTTGCACTCAGAAAGCGGCTTTGCTGACCATGGCTTTTTAACTGGTGAGGTACCCCACACATGTATTCCTAAAGGGTCTGTGCCATTAGCAGTTCTGATTATTTTGAATTTTTGTACTGTTGCATTAATTTTTTATTGTAAGAATATGGGTCCTAAGAGATGTCCTAGAGTCTCTCTCATGTCCCAGACATCTGCCCCTCTACCCTGCTGTGTAGAAGCAACACAATTGCTAAATTTATTATAACTTGGCTTGGGACAATAGAAAACTAATGCAATTTAATACAATATACATTTATCATCTCAGAGTTTCTGTGGGTTGGGAGTATAGGTATGGTTTAACTGGGTCCTCTGCTCAGAGTCTCCTCAGGTTGAAACCTGCTTGTCAGCTAGAGATGTGTTGTCATCTGATACACAGAGTTCTTGTCTAAACTCATTCAGGCTGTTGGCAGAATTCAGTTCTTGGTGGTTTTAGGAATGAGATCACATTTACTTTCTGTATGTTCGTTGGGGGAGAGAGTACCTTCAGCTCCTAGAAGCTGCTTTTAGGTCCTAGGAATGTGATCCTCTTACCTTGCAACACAGAAACTTATTTCTTCAAATACAGTGGGAGAAACTTGTTCCAGTATGCTGTGGCTAAATATTATATTGTCTAATCTAATCAAGAAGTGCCTGTCTGATTGTGTTTGTAGATCTTGCCCACATTTAAAGGGCAGGAATTATACTGGCATCTACACCAGGATTTGGATTTTTTTTTTTTTTTTTTTTTTGGCTTTTTGGGGCCACCTCCATGGCATATGGGCATATGGAAGTTCCCAGGCTAGGGGTTGAATCAGAGCTACAGCTGCTGGCCTACGCCACAGCCACAGCAAGTCCACATCCCCAACCCACTGAGTGAGGCCAGAGATCGAACCCACATCTTCATGGATACTAGTCAGATTTGTTTCCACTGCACCACAATGGGAACTTTCAAGAGTGGGAATTTTTGAAGCAATCTTAGAACTTGGGCAAGCACCCAATTGTCTCTTGGGAGTCAGAATCAATCATTCTGCCCACCACAAGCAGTTCCTTCTCTAACTGCTGAGTCATTGCTATGAAGGGTGGCCAGGTGGTAGTTTCAAATTCATTTTTCAAGAACTATTGTGTTCCCCACTGGATGCATTCCTTCCTCTGGAGTGAAAATCTCTAAACTACCAGATCCTAAATTTTGGAGACAGGAAATCAACCTTTTGCTAGTAGATCATTAGGAGTAATAGGGAGAGGAACTACTCCATTTTTTGATTCTTTGTTTTTCCAACCAGTGAAGCTTGGCTATGGGGAAAAACTGATCATCATATATTGGGCATTGATTCAGAGCATGTACTAAATTATTAAGGATATTACCCCACCCACACAAAGGGTGACCATCCTGTTGGCACTGTATCAGAGTCTTATTTAATAAGACCATTTCATTGCTTCTGGGAAATATGGTGAGGTAAGTGAATTCACTGAGCAAAACCCTATTCCTGTTCTTTACTTAGTATAAAATAACTTCCTTGGACAGAAGCAATACTGTGTGGAACACTATGCTGGTAGATATTGCATTTCTATAAGTTCACAGATGGTAGTTTTAGCTGAAGACTTGTGGGCTGGGATGGCAAATCCGTATGCAGAGTAAGGGTCCTCTCCAGTGAGAAAAAAGCCGCTTCCCTTTCATGTTGGAAATGACTCAAAGTAATCAATCTGCCTTGAGGTGTGTGGTTCCCCTGGGAAACCATGTACCATGTTGGAACTCAGTGTTAATCTGTTACTCCCACGTTGAGTTCTCAGCGGTTGATAGAGTGACCTTTTGTAAGTGGAAGTCCATGTCGCTCAGCCCATAAATAACTTTCACCTTTGCTACTATAACTATTATGCATAAACTGGTGGAGCAAAGTCAAGAGTGGCTAGGCAAAGAGGCTGACTGGCATGTATAGATTGAGTAATCTTGACCACCTGATTATTGAAACCTCTTCTGCTGGTGTTGTTCTTCTGTGGTCATAGACATGGGACACAGATATAGTCATGCTCTGCTTATTTTCAGACTTTGATTCACATGCTTCTTCTCCAGAACTCCTTTTCGCCAAATCCAGTCATACTTCTTCCAAGTCCATGACCATCTAGCAAACACATTGTCAGCCCTTGCCTAAGAATCACTGTGGATCCATACCTCTCTCATTCTAGGCAGAATGAAAAAAACAAGTGCAATGCTCTAAGTCATGGCCACCAAGGATATTTCTCTGTACCATTGTCCTCGGGGCTCCACCTGAGTGGGGTTGTAGTGGAATAACTCTCCACCGTGAGGTGGTGCCTGTGTTCTGTGCAGGACTATCTGTAAACCAGGCACCAAATTTTTCTTTCTCATCAGTCAGATGGTTAAAGTGACTCCCATATGTGTGGTCTGATAAAGTAGAGGCATTAGAGGTATAGTAGGAATCATAGGAATCCAAACTACTTGTTTATGTGTCTTACTTGTGCTCTTAGGAGTTGCTCAAGCCTGATCTTGTGGGTACCCCTTCCAGTTAATGATGTTAATGATGGAGTTTGGAGTGCTACTCTCCACTCCAGTTTTATGGTTTGACAGATCAATCAACAATCAGTTTTTTTTTTTTAACTGGGATATAAATTTTTATGTGTTTATTTTTAACTTTTTATTTATTTATTACTATTATTTTAATTGTTATTTCCCCAGTACAATTTTTTTTTCTACTGTACAGCATGGTGACCTAGTTACACATACATGTACACATTCATTGTTCACACATTATCATGCTCCATCATAAGTGATTAGACATAGTTCCCAGTACTACACAGCAGGATCTTATTGCAAATCCATTCCAAAGGCAATAGTCTGCATCTATTAACCCCTTACTCCCCCTCCCCCTTGGCAACCACAAATCTATTGTCCATGTCTGTGATTTTCTTTTCTGTGGAAAATTTTGTTTGTGCAATATATTAGATTCCAGATATAAGTGATATCATATGGTATTTGTCTTTGTCTTTCTAACTTACTTTACTCACTATGAGATTCTCTAGTTCCATGCACGTTGCTGCAAATGGCATTATTTCATTCTTTTTTTGTGGCTGAGTAGTATTCCATTGTGTATATATACCACATCTTCCTAATCCAATCGTCTGTTGATGGACATTTGGGTTGTTTCCCTGTCTTGGCTATTGTGGATAGTGCTGCAATGAACATGCAGGTGCATGTGTCTTTTTCAAGGAGAGTTTTGTCCAGATATATGGCCAAGAGTGGGATTGCTGGGTCATATGGTAGTTCTATGTACAGTTTCCTAAGGTACCTCCATACTGTTCTCCATGGTGGTTGTCCCAACTTACATTCCCACCAACAGTGCAGGAGGGTTCCCTTTTCTTCACACCCCTTCCAGCACTTGTTATTTGTGGACTTATTAATGATGGCCATTCTGACTGGTGTGAGGTGGTATCTCGTGATAGTTTTGCTTTCTATTTCTCTAATAATCAGGGATGTTGAGCATTTTTTTCATGTGCTTGTTGGCCGTCTGTTCTTCTTCCTTGGAGAAATGTCTATTCAAGTCTTTTGCCCATTTTTCCATTGGGTGGTTGGCTTTTTTGCTGTTGAGTTGTATAAGTTGCTTGTATAGCCTAGAGATTAAGCCCTTATCAGTTGCATCATTTGAAACTATTTTCTCTCATCTGTAAGTTGTCTTTTTGTTTTCTTTTTGGTTTCCTTTGCTGTGCAGAAGCTTGTTGGTTTAATTATGTCCCATTGGTTTATTTTTGCTCTTATTTCCTTTGCTTTGGGAGACTGATCTGAGAAAATATTCATAAGGTTGATGTCAGAGAATGTTTTGCCTATGTTCTCTTCCAGGAGTTTGGTATCTTGTCTTATATTTAAGTCTTTCAGCCATTTTGAGTTTATTTTCATGCATGGTGTGAGGGTGTGTTCAAGTTTCATTGATCAAGGAAACATTAACCAAGGAAATTAAAGAAGATGTAAAGAAATGGAAAGCTATTCCATGCTCCTGAGTTGGAAAAATTAATATTGTAAAAATGGCCATACTACCCAAAGCAATCTATACATTCAATGCAATCCCTATCAAAATACCCATCACATTTTCACAGAACTAGAACAAACAATCCAAAAATGTATATGGAAACACAAAAGACCCAGAATTGCCAAAACAATTTGAGGAACAAAAAATCAAGCAGGAGGCATAACTCCCAGATTTCAAGCAATATTACAAAGCCACAGTCATCAAGACAGTGTGGTACTGGTACCAAAACAGACAGACAGACCAATGGAACAGAATAGAGAAGCCAGAAATAAACCCAGACACCTATGGTCAATTAATCTATGACAAAGGAGGCAAGAACATAAAATCTGAAAAAGACGGTCTTTTCAGCAAGTATTGCTGGGAAACCTGGATTGCTGCATGCAAATCAACAATCAGTTCTTCATAGTCAATTTAGTTTTCAAGATAATTTGGTAGCCCATGTCCACTTCTCTTCTAGGACCTAATAAAGCCCAAAGCCCAAAGCTCTTTTTTAAAAGGAGAGTAGGGGAGTTCCCATTGTGGCTTATCAGGTTAAGGATTGGACATTGTCTCTGTGAGGATGTGGGTTCAATCACTGGCCTCACTCAGTGGATTAAGTATCCCACATTGCTGCAAGCTGTTGTGTAGGTCAGATCTGGTGTTGCCATGGCTGTGGCATGGGCCACAGCTACAGCTCCAATTTGACCTCTGGCCTGGGAACTTCCATATGCTGCCCATGAAGCTGTAAAAAGGGAAAAAAAAAAAAGAAAAAGAGAATTGGTATCTGGAAAGAATGGCATAGTTTAGCACCAAAATCTTAAAGCTGTACACTGTTTTTCACCTTTCTTGACTTTACAGAGGCTCCATACAGCATTCCTACTGCAACAAACACTTTAAGCACAACTGGATCTGCTTTATTATATGGCCTAAGTTGCACAACAGCTTACATCAAAGTCTGTTTTTTTTTTTTTTTTTTCTCCCACAACGTTCTCTTGTTTGGGGCCCACTCCAAGCTGGCAATCTTTTGGATTCCTCAATAATTGGGTCATGATAGCATTCCTGAATGATATACATGTTGCCTTCAAATCTAAAGAGGCCCACTAAACATAGTCTGCCTCTGTGTTAGGAATGGCCAAATTTCAGCAGTTTAACCTTCACCTTAGAAGGGATATAATAATGTGTTCCAGACCACAAGAATCTTAGAAATTTTTTATGAATTTTTTTTACATACACATAGCTTACCAAAATGTCTAAGCTAATTGCTGCTTTCTGCTTTCCAGGTCTAATTAACATGGTATTATCAATGTGGGCCATCATGACATCTTGTGTAGTGAAGAGATGATCAAGAAGTATGCTTTGGAGTAGATTATGACTAGGACTGTGGAGTTGATATAATCCTGAAGTAGATTTGTTCTAGAGTATTGCTATGTTTATCAGGTGAAGCATTAATTTGTTTAGCAGTTACATACCAGGAAATATGTTGGTTTATTTTAGTAAAGAAAATATATCTGGATCTGCAGCTGAAATAGGGCTTGCCACTAGTTAAGTTTACAGTAATCCACTGTCATTCTCCAAAGTCCATCTGTCCTTTGCACAAGGAAAATAGACAAATTGAACAGAAATGTGGTAGGAATCACCATTTCAGTACCTTTCAAGTCATTGATATTAGTACTTAGAGCTGCAATCTCTGTAGGAATGAAGTACTGCCTTTATTATTTTGGTTTTTAGAAGTGGTTCCAGAGGTTTCCACTTGATCTTCCTCACTGTATTAACGCTTACTCTGTAAGTCAAGGAACCAGTATGGTGGTTCTATAGGTATTTATCTTGTCTTTACCAATAATGCTTTCTAGAAGTGAGAAAAGAACCATGAGTTGACTTGTGGAGCACACTGGAATTACCGTGAGATAGACCAGAGTCAAAATTTCATTACTCATCTGACTTTGAAAAGCCTGTACTATGACTAGCTGGTGGTCCACAATAGTTTTTTCATTCTTCAGAAATTATCTCAATTCAAAGCCAGTGTCTAATAATTTCCTCAAAGTTGGGTAATTTTCTCTTCTCTAATTCATGGTCCCCCTGGTAAAAGGCCACATGTCCCTCAGGAAAGGTTAAAAGAAATATTTACGTATAGTATTTGGCAGTTTATCAGGGTCCTTCCTCAGGGTATTTAGCCTTGCTTTAGTCCACATGGCTCTGAGTTTGTCAAGCCTTGGAACTACTTAAGGAGTTACGACTATTTTAATGATTTAGGTCAGACATTTGTCCTCTATTTTGAGATAATTTCTGCTTTCAAATCAGATAAGAGTTTAATAGTTTTCCCATCTATGTTCCTTCTGTCACAGCTCAACACTCTTATGATCCATTGCCATACATACTTACTTAGGTTTCTTTGATTAAAAATGACAAAAGTCTTGGAAATCTTGGGATGAGTATGGTACTTATTTTGAACCTGACCACTTAGTGATTTAAGTCAGGTAGTAGGTCTAGGAAGCAAGGAGAGTTGGTAGAAGTTAGTCTGGATTGGGTTGATGTCTTCAAGCTACTACCTCAGGGGAGGCCATCTGTATACTTGGTCAAGGTGAGAAGGGCTACTTTTCACTGTCAAAGGAAGATCAGCACAGTCTAGGGAGTCAGGGTTCTATTCTTTTTTTTTTTTTTTGGATACCCCCTGCCATATGGAGTTCCTGGTCCAGGAATCAGATCTGAGCTGCAGTGGAGACCTAAGCTGCAGCTGCAGCAACACTGGGTCCCTAACCCTCTGTGCCAGGTTGGGATTGAACCTGCGTCCCAGCGTTCCCAAGATGCCATCAATTCCATTGCATCACAGTGGGAACTCCAGTGTTTTATTCTTTATTGGAATCTATCATATTTTTTAGGTTCCCCCTATTTCTCAGTGCCTTCCCTGTGAAGTTGATAATTCAATTGGGATTTTTATTCAGTCAAGCAAGACACTGGATTTTGAGTTTTGCTTTTTGGAAATCTTGACCTATAGCTAGAGAAAAAGGTAATTTTTTGAACAGCTTGAGCAACTTTGTTTCTTTAACCATCCTTGAGATGGGAATTTAACATGCTGAGCCCATCAAATTCTTCTCCAAGTTTTCCAGTGCACTTAGAACAAACAAGCAATCCATTATACTTTTATTTACATTAAATTTTTCTTATAAGAGCAAATACTTCCTCACCCAAAGCCCTGCCTTATCTAGGCATCTGGGTACAGGAAACAATTTAAGTGACATTAGTTTTGCCATTGTTGCAGAATACCAGACTTCCCTTTTCTGACAGCAACAGGGTCATTGATGCCTTTATTACTGTTTAGTCTTTGTTTCCAATCTTAAAACTTTATCCCCTTGTAACCACTCTTGGTACCAATAATTGTAGCAAGTAATGCCAGTCAGGAAAGCAGAACCACTATGAGTATTATGGAACAAGTGTTTTATTACTGGGTAAGAATTTACAAAATTGTAGGAGAAGGAAAAATAAGAGTGTAAAAGGGTAATTTGCAGATCAGTTGAAAAACCATAAATGGGTACTTTTGAAGCAGTGGCACAGGTCGATAAATTGGTGCTTGACAGGCAATTTGTGAAGCAGATATGTCTACCTGCCAGCATGGGATTGTGAAGAAAAATAGCTGGGGAAACCTAGGGAGGATTATTGCCTCTATGACTGATGGGAGGTGGGAATTAATGTTGATTAGGAAGGCTGGTAGTCAGAACATGGAGTTGAAATGAGTCAGAAGAATCTAAAATCTGCCCCTCTGCCTTTATTTGTCAGTTGGGAGAGAGCAAACACAAGGTGGAATCTGCTGATAGCACTATATAAGTCTCTCACCATCTTTAGCCACGATGACTTTCAGAGTATAACCAATGCAGTTTCACTTCTGCCTTCCAAATCTTGGACTATTATGTTGGCCACCTCTAATTGGGAAACTTAAAGGGGAAAGGTATTCAGGTAAACATAGTTTCAGATTGGCCAAATGCACACAGAGTTAAACTGCCATGCCCCTTGTGCAATCTGCCAGCTTCTTTTCATTCCTCCAGTGGTGAGCATATAGATGACCTGAAACAGTGTGGCCATAGGATCAAAGTTTCTGAGATTGCTGAGTGACTGCAGAGAGGACACTTGCCCTAGAGAGTCGCACAAAGGATGAAAGACTTTGTAGAGAGAAAGATAAATAAACTTTTATTTTGTTAATTCATTTAGGCTTGGGGGTTGTTACAACAGCCAGGCCTGTTCTGATTAATACATTCCTTCTTTCTTAAAGCAAGGGAAGTTAAGCAAGATGGCTCTTGTTTGGAATTTGATGGAGGGTGCCCTTTGGTAATGAAAAGAACTCTTGCTTTTTGAAAAAGATAGTTACTAGGAACCCTTTCTGGAAGAAAAACTCTCCAGAAAGTGCTTATTTGGGAGGCAGTGTTATGGGAATTGAGCAGCACCTTAGCCCCCCTTTTCCCATCAAGTAAAAGGGATCATCTCTTTATTGCATATTTGAATTTTCTAGGAAGGAAAGTGGTATGTTCTGGAATAACCACACCCCTGACTGAGCTGAGAACCTTTAGTGTAGTCCAAGTATTGGATGGTTTCTGACTCTAGACTCAGCTGAGTCAACTCTACCTGTCATAGGGCTACATTCCCTTTCCTCACTGTTGCTAACTCCTGCTGCTGCTGCTGCTTTGCTTCCTCCCTTGACTGCATCTGACTTCTTGTGTTCTAAATCTCTACCATGGGTTCTTAACCATGTCATACATCCTGATCTTCTATAAAAGACTTTCACACATGCTCTTTTATTTCTGTCATTATCTCCTTTTTGAATTCTAGTCTCACATCTCGAAGTACTGTATAAATGTTTGTTGTCACTTTGGTATCCTCTACTGAAATATTTGATTCAATACTTTAAAGGACAGATTCATTAATCTTTAATAAAATTGTTTCTCCCTCATTCTGATTTTCCTATTTCCCAATAGATATTCTATTTCTCTGGTCAATCAGGTTAGAAACCATTATGACCTCTAATAATCAGTCACATCTATAAATTTTCTTTCTTTTATCTTTAGTCTTTTAAATCTCACTGAACAAATGAGTACTAGGCCAGTGGAAATCCTATGGTCTTTTAACATATTTGTACATTCTTATTGACTTAAACATCTAATTAAAACTTTCATTTAAAGCTAAATTTCACTTAATTTTGTACTATAATACCATGTATTTGCCATTCTGCCCTCAAACACAGTATGCTTAATCTCATCTCTAATAGCTATATGTAAAAATAAATAAGACAGGTTTTAATATTTATCTAATAAAGAAATGTTAACAAACAAGTACATATTTCAAGTTGAAAAATTTTATAAATCATTAATAAAAAGATCTTTATTGGACAAACTTGGATACCTTATTAAGTATAGCAATAAAATTAAATGGCAATTTTTATGTAGCTTGTTTATTTATATCTGGAAAACATGGGGAAAATTATAACTTGATTTTGAAACTGTGGTCCTGTAAGAATTGACATAATATTTAATAGCCAAAGAAAGTTATGGAATTTCAGTTATAGTAAAGTTGTAATATATTTTGAGATAATGGAAGATTCATTTACAATTCAATAAAGGCCTAGGAATAATAATACTAACAATATTTCATTGAGTTCTGCTCCTTTATGAATCTAACTCTGGCTCAGAGAAATTCACTCTTAATGATGCATAAAGGCACTCTAAGTAGTCGAAGGTACTCACAAGTTTGGCTTGAGAGAGGGAGGCCCCCCTGGAACTTCCATCTCCTGTTTCTTTCAAACCTTGTTAGCTCATCTGTCCCACTAATGCCTACTTCATTCAGCTTGATGCTGAATTTGACTTCTCGCATACGGCATTATGTCATAGCTGTTTGCTGATCTTTCTCAGAGTAGAATTTACAAGGATCAGATTTTTCAAAGGGAACATTGCCCAGAACTTAGCACCTGTATCTACCAATCGGTTTCTTGCATTCCCTCCTTCACATTCATTTTCTAAGCAACTTCTAGGTGCTTAATAGTCTAGGTGCTTGGAAGATTAAATCAAATAAAGCAGTGTACTTATTTTCAAAGAATTTATGATGTGTGGAGTAGACAACCTATGGAATGGGAAAAAATAATTTCAAATGATGCAACTGACACATGTTTAATCTCTAAAATATACAAACAATTTGTACAACTCAACAGCAAAAAAACCAACAACCCAATTGAAAATGGGCAAAAAGACCTGAATAGGCATTTCTCCAAAGAAGATATACAGATGGCAAACAAGCACATGAAAAAATGCTCAAAATTACTGATTACTAGAGAAATGCAAGTCAAAACTTCTATGAGGTACCACATCACACCTGTCAGAATGGCTGTTAATAAGTTAACAAATGACAAATGCTGGAGAGGGTGTGGAGAAAAGAGAACCCTTCTATTATTGGTGGGGATGATAATTGGTAAATAATGGAAAACAGTATGGCGGTACCTCAGAAAACTAAATATAGAACTACCATATGACCCAGCAATCCCACTCTTGGGCATATATCCAGACAAAATTTTCCTTTAAGAAAAAAACACATGCATCCTTATGTTCATTGCAGCACTATTCACAATAGCCAAGATGGGGAAATAACCTAAATGTCCAGCGACAGATGAATGGATTAAGAAGATGTGGTATATATACACAATGGAATACTTCTTAGCCATGCAAAAGAACAAAAGAATGCCATTTGCAGCAGCATGGATGGAGTTAGAGACTCTCATACTAAGTGAAGAAAGTCAGAAAAAGACAAATACCATATGGTAATCACTTATATCTGGACTCTATGGCCTAAATAGACCTTTCTGCAGAAAAGAAACTCATGGACTTGGAGAACAGACTTGTGGTTGACAAGGGGGAGGGGGAAGGGTGGGATGGACTAGGAATCTAGGGTTAATAGATGCAAACTATTGCATTTGGAATGAGTAAGTAATGAGATCTGCTGTATAGCACTGGGAACTATATCTTGTCACTTGTGCACTTGTAATGAAGCATGACAGAGGATAATGTGAGAAAAAGAATGTATATATTTATGTATGTATGTGTATATATATATATATATGACTGGGTCATTTTACTGTACAGTAGACAATGGACAGAACACTAAACCAACTATAATGGAAAAACTAAAAATCATTAAAAAAATTTAAAAAATGTGTGAAGTAGATATGTTAGAAATTGAGTACTACAGTGTAAGTAGTATTAGAACTAGGGGGCACAGAGCAGGGACAGTGAATGGCATACAGTAGTTACTTAATACATTTTATTATCTAACAAAATGATTAAGTTGATTCTTAAATATTGAATAGATTAATGGATGAATGGGTACATAAATTCATGGCTCTAATTTGACTGTAGATTGAAAGAAGGATCATGATAAACTTCCTAAAGGAGAGACTTTTAAAACGACTTACAAAGAATAAAAGTGTCAGGAACAAAAGAGGGGAAGTATACTGAAAGCATCCAGAACAGGTATGAAATACATGGAAAGTATAAAAATTACAAAGCAAATGATTTCAAAAGGATGGAGCAAAGAATTCATATTGGGCTGTTGTTGGAAACATGATACCAGTATTTCCAAAACTGAACTTGGGAATTCTCAATTAAAATTGTTCTTCCTTTTGATTTTCTCTTGGAACTAAAGAAATATATCTGGCTATCACCTCTTCTCCAGTTCCTCACCTCTATTTAATCACTCACACTTGCTGCAGATTGACCAACTTATTGTCTCTGAGTCACTCTTCTCTTTTCCCTTTCTCCAGTACATGCTTCAGTCTGTGTTCATATCTTCATTCCTTCACTCATTTCATCCACAAATATTTGTTGTGTACCTGTTATGTTCATCTACATTGCTATCAAAGTAATATTTCAGATCTGTAAATATGGTCATGTCTCTTTTATTTATAAGAGGCCATCAGGAGTGATCTTATGAAGATCTTCAAACTAAATAGTTTAGATTTTACTTTGAAAGCTAAAGAAATCCATTGAAATATTTTAAGACAGAGAGAGTCATGTCTCTATTTTAGAAAGATTACCCTGAAAGCACCAAAAATGGTACCCTAGAGAACTCACTGGAGTGATGTGTAGAAGGATGGTGCTGGTGAAAGCTATTAAGGAGGAGTGGACAGAGAGATGGGAGAAACATTTGAAGAGAATGGGTCATACTAGCTAAGGGAAGATGGAGTTTTATAAAGAAGGGAGTTCACAAAAATCTGCCCAGAAAAGAGTAGGCTCTCATCAATATTTGTCACTCCTTCTACTGGGAATAGTGAATGAGGAGATTGGAGAGGGTGAGAGTTCCTGAGTTATGAGTTGAAGCTAAAGTATAATCAGTGTCAGAGAGTGATTCTCTCATGTTCCATAGCTTTCCATCTCTTGACACTTTGTCTTGAGAATCAAACCTATGAGAAATCTAGGGTGCAAGAGAGAACTCCAGTGCATAAGAACAGTCTTATTTCTATCTTTGTGATGTCCCTCCCTGTCACCATCCATCACTCCTTGATCTACTTTTTGAACCATGGTGGGAAATTCATATTTTTCCCCAGAATGATCTGGAATGAGTGAAGGCTTTTTTAAATAATCTGCTACTAGGCTGAATTATAAATTTTCTATTCTGTTCCCCATCTCAATTGTACTCATTTATATAATTCTCCAGGAGTTATATAATCAGTCAAATTACAATATAAAAATGCTTCGGATAATAATGCCAGTGGTAGAAGCATGACCCAAATTTGCACAACTGGGACACCTTCTAATTATAAATTGCTGAGGAGAAATTAATGCCCAGAAAAAATTGCTTCTGAATTAAATTCCCAAAGAATTGAAACCAAAAATTTAGCTCTCCATTATGGTTTATTTTGCTGCATTTCAATTGAGTTGGGGTTTCAAGGTAGTGAGGGTTCCTTTAACAGCTGTAACCTGCAGGGTCTTCCACTGCTTCCTTTAAAGGAGTCTGGGCATCAATAGGACACACTGTATCATCACAATACTACTTGTTCTCTCATATGATTGAGAAAGAACAAAGATTTGTAGGCCCACAGCAGTAATCCTAGCAAAATAATACAACCAGGGTTTGGAATATAGTACCATCCAGACTCTTACTACAGATGTCAGCCAGGAATTATGCATTTAGTGGTATCTGGAGGATAGATAGAGGAAAAAATGGTGGAAATGATAGAAATATTTTTGGTTTTAACTTTTCCATGATATTGGTCCATATTTTTGGTTTTAACTTTTTGGTAATCGATAGTTTCTACTTCTGCAAATCCAAAGTTTTCATAGCTTCAGAGCAAAGTCCAGTGAACGCCCATAATCTGTGCCAAGTACTACTTCAGAATACACTGTCCTTTATCTTCGTTTTTAATTGCCTTGTTTTTGGTTAATCTTTTTAATTCCAGTGGCTCTACCTCCACCCCTTAAATTCTTCTTTTAGCAGTATTAGAGGTTTGTATGTTTATTTTTCCATTATGGTCATTTAGCAGCAACTTTAAAACAGGATAGGGCTGGGTAAAAGCAATCTTAGGTTTCTTCTGCCAATGTTCAAGACTCTAAAAATCTCAATTCCTACATGTTAGGAGATGCTTACTCCAGCCCTGTACTTTGTATTCCAGGCTAAGTCATTTCCCAATAGTACATGCATAAATGTGTGCTCATTCTTACAGGAGCTTTTCTCGAGTCCTACTCACTCAATTGTGGGACCAAGTCCCAGAGGAAGTGACAGTGCATCTCCAGTTTTAATTTCCCCAAAAGGGTTTCTCCTGATCTCAGGAAAGAAGACCGTATTTTCATATATAAACCAGGTGTATGCTTGTTTTGCTTGAAGGCTCTGTGATGCCCATGATGACTACTAAGGCAAATCTCTTTTCTACTTAAACCTAAGTGTAGTTCTCAGCTCAAGCCCACTGAAAGTCATAAAGTGCCTACTGGCCACTTGCTCACTTGTGCTAAAAGTCTAGCTACCTAGCCAACACTAGCTACACTTAGACTGAAGCCACAATATAAGCTTCTGCTAGCTTCCAGGTTCAAAGAACTGAAAATCCATCACTTGCCAAAGGTACTCATTTTGGCCACATTAGAATGTTCAATTTGTGCATGTCCTCATTTGATCTAAAACTGTTTAGTCTTGAATCTATGCTGGTTTCTAGCTGCTACATCTTGCGTTGGGTATTTAGGATGGCTATTAAACATATTTCTCCCTTGGTTTCATGGATTCTGAATTGAAAAATATGTATAATAACCAGATGAAGATATCTGAATTACTTATTGGTAAAACAGGATTAGAAATTTTGGCTTACAATAGTACCTGCTGTATAGCACAGGGAACTCTACCCAATAATCTGCAATAATCTATATGGGAAAAGAATCTGAAAAGGAATGGATGTGTGTATATGTTTAACAGAAACACTTGTGTACAGTAGAAATTATCACAACATTGTAAATCAACTTTATTTCAATACAATTTTTAAAAATGGGGGAAAAAAAGGAAATTTAGCTTAGATTTGAGGCCATAATGGGCCCCTTCTTATTTCCTTCTTGAAAGATTCTCCCCTTCCTACTAGCTGGCACAGTGGCTGGAAAACTACAGGTTTCACAAACTGCTCTACTGAGTTTTGTACATAGAAGAGGCAAGAGAAAGGAAGAACATAGAATAGAGCATCCAAGCAGACAACTTGAAAACAAATAAGGGGCAGAACATGAGTACAGTTATTTTTACTTCATTAACTCTGCTTTTTATCAGTAAGGTGCTCACCAGTATTAGGGAGGTTTGGGATATGGTGAGTAGAGACATGGACAGTGGTTTACTTCCTAATGTTTCTAAGAGGATTGAAATGCTTGCCTTATTGACCTGAGACAAGAGTATGGGAGAACAGAAAGGCTGATTCCCTTTGCAGAAAGGATCACAATGTTAAATTGAACACAAAAATGTCGAGGTTAAGAAAGGTGAGGGTAGAACTGTGTTCACAGACTCTAGCATGATAAAGAATATTGGCAATCTGAGAAATTTCCATTTCTGTTATGCAGTGATTCTCAAATTTCAGTGTACTTCGGAATCACCCAGAGGGCTTTCTAAAACACTCATTGCTGGACCTCAAATTCTCAGATCTTTTTGTTTCACCATGTTCTTGCTGAGGTCCCTTGAATTAGCATCTCCAACAAATTCTCAAGTTATAGTGATTGCTGCTGGTCTGGGGACCACCTCTGGAAATCCACTGCTATAGAGTGCTTGGCACAAAAGCCACATTTCAATTGTTGGGTGAATGGATTATGAGAGAGTAGAAGAAGGGTGTGTTAACTATACCTTCAGGACACTTACCTGTGAAGAAAAGTAGAGATAAATAAATGTTGGACTAGAGGTTATATGGAGTTGAGGATAGATTTTAAGTTGTACAGGTATCTTTATTTCCATACAATTTTCTGTAATGGGATTTGTTTTATCTCACATTTGCAACTGAATACTATTATGAACTGTCTTTCTGTAGTGGTTGTGTGTGCTGGATATCTTTTGGATTTTTGAGAGCAAATAGTGTATATATATGTGTGTATATATATGTGTGTGTATATATATATGTGTGTGTATACATATATATGTGTACATATATGTGTGTGTATACATATATGTGTGTGTATACATATATATATGTGTGTGTATACGTGTGTGTGTATGTGTGTATATATATATATATATATATCCCCATGGCCTAGTAGCTCCCTGAACTCTATTTGGCTTCCCGTTGGGTTTGGCCAGTGAGGATCTCTGCCAGAGATCAGAGGAAGGGAGGGGACTGAAGTTGGGGTATTTGTTCCTCTGGCTTCTTCCCTGACAAATTGTCTTGTGCTGGTGCTGTTCTTGACCAAAGGCCACTGGGTCTCTCAAAGTGAGAAATCTTCTCCAAAAGCTTTTCTTCTTCCAGATTCTGTTAATGGTTGTCTCCTCTTGTTCCTATTCTGTGTTTTTTCTATACGCTGCCTATATCTTTATTTAGCTTTTGATCATTGTCAAACCTTCCTTGAATTATCTTGAGTATACCATCTAGGGTGCTGAATGATAGAGGGGTGTGTGTATACGTGCGTGTGTGTTCTATTTGTGTGCACTGGTGAACATGCATTCTTGTATGTGTGTATATCTTTTCCTCGTCATACCATAGATTTTCTTTTGGGTTATAACCCTTCCTCTAAATTCTGTCCTAGTGATTCAGGTGGGAATTATCAGGCATCAGCAGGTGACCTGCGTATATTGGTACATTCCCTAGCACAGTTCAGCTCATTTGATCTAATTTGCTTCAGTGAAATTCAGCTCCTACTCTAGATATAGTTGAAAGAGGAGCTGTATTTTCTCAGTGAGTGCTAAACTGGTGCTGTAAAAGCATGGACGATCTATGGTCTTTATCATCACTTAAGGGGTCCTGACCAGGAATGAAGGGGACAAAGGAAAATGGAGAAGAAAAAGGAAGATAAAGAGATTCCTAATGATGTCGTTCAAAAACATGGATTCAACTGAAAGTGCCTACTTCAAAATGTTAAAATTTATTTATTTTTTTAGATTATTTTGGTTGAGTTCTGCAATTTGTAACAGATATCACTCTGACTGATATATTCCTTATTCCTCCCTTGTTCTGTGTGAGTTCCCATTTCTACCTTATGGCTAGCTACATAATGTTTCTTGGAACATTCTCTAATTCTCTAATTTCTTCCTACATCTGCCCTTCTCTTCTCCAAAGATACATTTGTATGCGTGTATTCTCTCTTGTACAATTTTATAAAAAGTGTATCAAAAATATGTTTTACCCTAAAGGTGAAAAATGATCTCAAAAAGACATTGGTGGTAGAATTAAAATGGCATATTTGCATCTTCACTTTTGGGTCTTTAAGATAGAAAAGATTCAGTCGGTGTCATTTAAAATCTGTAGATCTTGAACCATAAAAATACATGGCACTACTTCAAAACTATCTTTTGTTTATACTTTTTACTACAGCTCTTTGGTTAACCTACCATGTCTTGAACTAAAAGGATAATAAACTAAAAATGTGATAAAGTTGAGAAATAAGATGTTAAAGGTATAAAGATCTAAGAGAGTAAGAGAGTAAAGAGTATTCTCATGGGTTTAGAAGATAAAAATTAAGTGTTAAAATAAACATAGGGCATTGGTGCCTTCTGGATTGTGAAGCTTACTCCCACTGGCACCTATTTTCTCTGGCACTACATTCACCATGTTACAGAGAAATCAAAATATGTCTTAAGCTTCAGAATTTGTTAACACCTTTAAATGTACTTTCTGACTCACTAAAAATGCATTTTAAAAATATGTAAACTGCTACTGTTTGAAATTAAAGAAACGTTCATTCATTTAAAGTAGCTTTTTAAAAAAGCTTTAGCCGTTTATAAAACCTGACAAGCACAAAGAAGAAAATTCATTAATGCTTAGATTTTTTTTTCAAAAAAGGAACAATGGTTGAGAAAACAATAAGCTAGTGAGCTATTCTTATGAATTTGAAATATATTTTAGCATTTCAAGGCATAATTTTTAAAATGCTAGACATTTAAGTGTCCAAGTAAATGGAAAGCTTATGAATAGCTTCTTATAGAGTGTGTCCTCCTTAATTAGTGACTTCATTTGAAGATATTTTTTGCAGGTGTTTCACAAGCTTGCACCCTTTTGTGTTCCATCTACCCACATGAACACTGAAAGTGATCATAGGGTTCCCCAAGGAACTGACAATGGCTGACGACAGACGCACTCCTCTGCCCTTCCCTTCACTGTGCATCAGCAGCTGATTTCAACAGCTGTTAATGATCCTTGGCAGAGGTTAATTCATTTTTGCCTTGGGACAGCTGCTTAGTGTAGCAAGTGTTTCCTTGGGAGACTGGAAAGAGGACAGGCTCTCCCTACAGCTGCTCCAGAGATCTAGATTTTCACCAGCTTTAGGGGAGTGCAGAGATCCAATGGCTGCCTCGTTGATAAGTCTGCCACTCAGGAGACTCAATCAGAATGGCAACTCAGTTCTTGCTGGTAACAATGGACAGGAGTTGTTAGGGAACTCAGGCATTTAATTTATAGAGGAAAATGTGTTTAGTCTATTACTGTCTCCTTGAAAAAGAAGGACTTGGCCTACTAAGACTTCCGTGTAATTCGAAGGGAAAGGGAGGCTCTTCACTCCATCTCCTGTTAGCCCAGGGCTCTCAGCCTTGGCTTCTCAAGGGAATCATCAAAAACTTAAAACAGTATGGATGCCCTGGAGTTCCCATCGTGGCACAGTGGAAACAAATCCTACTAGAAACTATGAGGTGGCTGGTTCGATCCCTGGCTTTCCTTGGTCGGTTATGGATCTGGCGTTGCTGTGAGCTGTGGTGTGGGTTACAGACTTTGCCTCGGATCTGGCTTTCCTGTGGCTCTGGCGTAGGCCATCAGCTATTGCTCCGATTGGACCCCTAGCCTGGGAACCTCCATGTGCTGCGGGTGTGGTCCTCAAAAGACAAAAGCCGAAAAAAAAAAAAAAAAAGTATGGATGCCCAAAGCCCACTCTCAGAGATTACAGTTTCCATGGCCTGAATGGCAGCTTCCCCTTAAGGATCTTAAATAGCTTTTCAGATGATCAGAGTGACCAGCCTTAGTTGAGAAACACTGGATTAGCCCAACTTCTCTGAAGTTGTTCTCAAAACTACCCCATTGTTTTCTCAATCAAGTCCAGAGCATCTTCTTTTGTCTCACCTGAAGTCCTGCTTTGTACCTGTTTGGCTCATGCCCAGACACTTAAACTGTCACCTGGCAGTTCTTATCACCTTATGCCTTCTCATTAGTACTTCATTTTCTAACCATCATATTAAGACATCATTTTTTTTGTCTGCTGTCTATCAGAGATTTTTAAGAAGTTAATAATTCCTAAAATCAACAAATTAAGGTGGTATGCTAATTTTATTTTTCCTTCTTCTGATCCTCTTTCTTTTTCTTTGTAACATATCCACCATGGCTTGCCCTTCAAAGGTAGAAGCCTTCAAGGAAATGAAAACTCAGACGAACATTTTCTTAGACATTATATTCATTTTAACATCATGTTCTACTTGGGTATGTAATAATTCTCAGAAAAAAAAAATGCAAGACTTAAGTAACTTAAGCCCTTCAATATAAGTTGAACAGGGAGGATGGGTCCCAGAGGAAGCCTTGTGCTCACCTGTAATTTGAAAATATTAAACGGTAATTGTCTCGTCTTATGAAGGAAACACAAATTTTAATAAACAGCTAGTAATTAAGAGTAAGAAGTCATTATATGTAGTGTTCTCTCTTCTTTTCTGTGTTCTCCTTGGGCTCTGAAAATAAAGCTAAAATACATGAAACAAGACTGAGTTGATTTTAACGTCAGTCTGACCTCTCATGTTTTCTTGATCAGCCATCAACAATGACTAGTACTCCCTGAACGTGGTCTTGAAGATTTAATAGACATGGCTCCCTATAGGGCCAAAGTGAAATGGAGAGTTCACCCTCCGGTCTGGGAAGTGAAATGTCTTTTCCATTCCTACCCAACACAAGGAAAAAAAAAAGATGTGACAGTAAGTGTTTTTAGTGTTGAAATTACTTAGCTCACATTCCTATACACATTTGTTTCACAATGTAATTTAACTCATCAACTTCATTGTGCTTTGCGGGGGAGTAGAATCAGAAAATCACAAAAATCGGCTTTGATGTATACACTAGGAAAGGTTCAGCAGAATGGCCCACCTAATTCTAATAAAATCCTCATGAGCTGGGATAATTAAATACATCTTGGCAGGTAAAGAAACTGCGGCCCAGGGAAATAGTTGTGCAGTCACTTGGAGGAGGGTGGTCTCACAGACATTCAAACCTAGAGTGGTCTGAGCCTAAGTTTTCTGATGCAAGGACTAAATATTGGATTCTATATTTGAGTCGTTACACTTTGGTGATAATTGCTATAGGCATAGTTTTGTGTGTAAGAGATTGGATTTTGGAGACAGATAGTTCAGAAGATGAATTCTGGGTTCACTAAAAAATAACCTCTATGAGTCTCAGCATTTCTGTTTAAAGAATGGAATTCTCACTCTTTTATGATAGAATTGAATCCTTTGTAAAGATTCAATAAGGTATTATGAATAAGAGTCAACTTGACCTGGCAAAGAGTACATATTCAAAAATGGTAATAGTGTTATTGATATTATTTTAGTATTTAATACCTAGAGTATGTTAACTATAGTTTTGATAATTGTTAATCTTACTTGGGGCTTTAGCTAGTCATTCATTATTCAACATGTATTAATTGAATATCTACCCTGCGCCAGTTTTTAGCTCAGAGAGTACATTAGTGAACACAAGAGATAAAAGTATCTATTCTTGTGGATCTTGAATTTGTGGGCTAATTATCTTGCCTAGCTATTAGCAAAAAGACTCCACTATTAGGGAATTAGCTATTTAAAACAAAGTCCAGCTTATGTTTTCTATTCAATATCAAATATTTCAAAGAGATTTCTTAGTTTTAGCCATAGATAAAGTATGAATTTCAGGCATGAAAAGATTGTGTTGCTAACAGCTATTCCAGATTAACCCATTTAAGTTTCTTTGGTTTAAAAGATGTACTAAAAATCAATTAGTGCCATATAATGGGGCCTGCGTAACTATTTTATTCATTCTCTGGATCTTTCACCTGAAGCCATCATGTTTTAAAATAATGGAGTCAATTGTTTAAGCGTGGTACATGCACCTTTATATTAGCATTACTTTGGAATATACTCTCATAGTTCAGCCAGGAACAAGACAAAATGAGTCTCTTGAGAGCCAAGTACAGTAGTTGATAGACCTCAGAGGGGGCATATCATTTGTTTGGAGTTGTCTTATTATCAGAGCAGCAAAGGGCAGAAGGTAGAATTGGATGGATATAGATTAAAGAGACTGAAATCTGAAAGTTAACACCTTCAAGTTTTACTTGTTTTTCTTGTGGTTTCTTGGTCTCTACCTACCTTCCTGCCTTCCCCCCACCCCCACCCCCTCCTGGTGCTGCAGGAACTGGAGGATAGAAAAATCTGAACTAATCTAAAGAATACTAGAGGAATTTGGGGAGAAATCCAGGGAGGTAAAATAGGAACATTGTCCTGTGTAGGTTAAAATCACTTGATTTTTAAAAAGGGCCTCGAAAACCATTGCAAAATGTAAGTTCTCTGGAACAGCCTAATTGAACTGTCCCTCATCTGCCATGTTTCCCATAACTCCATGGAGGTTTTCTGTCAATATACAAACTGGAGGTACTAAGTTCCCCATTTTTAGCCTGTACTTGTGTGCTTAACCATTTCTGGTGGTTGCTAATAACATAGTCAGGCTAAAGAAATCTGTTACTAACTAAAGGAAATAATGCATACTCTTTGAGAAGGGAAAAAGAATAACTCTTTATTTTACTTAATGAAAAAGCAACAATCTTTTTTTTTTTGCTTGAAAGTGTGTGTGCAGTATGTTTTTTTATTTGCACAATGACAGCGAGAATGGTTTTAATCAATGGGTGTATTGATTGTGCTAGATTTGCACATGCAAAGCAACTCTGCCCCTCACCCTGCCCCTCACCCTGCCACAAGAACTGTGTTTGCCTGCTGGGGTTGGCCAATGGGGAATTTCAGCAACAGAAAAGCAAAGTCAAGGTTTCTCCTGGCTCCTTAATTGTGGGATTGCCATCAGGATAGCCTTTAAAGACCTTAGGGGGTGGGGGTCAATCAACAAAACCTCCTCCTCCTGTTTCTGGTAATCGCTCTCTCCTCTTATCTTTCAGGCCTAGAAATACAGAGCATCCTGCTGTTGGTTTTTTAGATTTTACTTTCTTCTCTTTAAACAGGCCCTCTAATTTCAGAATTATTCATTATCTGCCCCTCTCCTTGCCTTCTCTTACCTCCCCCTCTTTCTTCCCTTCTAGGAGATCTCCAGGTTTACTCCAGCATTCACTTCCCCTTCTGCTTAGGAAAGGTGCCACCCATAATGCCTTGGGGCACAAATCGCAGTTGGCCTTGCAAACCATTTTTATTCTATGCATCTTTCTAGCGATTACTTTGTGTACCTGTGACCTAGATGTAGCTGATGAGACTTGCAGGGAAGACTGCCACCAGAAAGTTTTGGAAAGACTTTTCCTTTCCAATGAAGAAAGACTATAAAAATATCTTCTCTTGGGATAGATGAAGGTGTGTCTGTGCATGGCACTCAGAGCTGCCTCCACCTCCTTGCAACTGGGAGGAAGACCCCTCTGACATACTGTGTTTGGCTAAGCAGAAAGGTGGAGAGAACCCAGGCCCTTAATGAGGTTTTTGTGCCCGTGAACTTTCAGTCCTGGAACCACCTGCCTTGCTATGTGCAGTTATGCACTCACTATTGATTTAAATGACTTAAGAATTACTTTTTATGTCCTTCGAAGCTCAAAGCATCCCAACTAAGAGTTATTTTTCAGAATAAAAATGATCTAGAACAATATTTTAACTTGACAAATATTTCAAATTACTCTTAAATGCAGGTGGTCCACTAACCTAAGAGGAGTAGGCAAGTAATCAGGATTTATGGTTTGTGCCTTAACGCTGTGTATACTCATATGTCATAGACATAGTTAGGAAGGAAAATAGCTTACTTTAGTTCCTTGAAAAATTATTTTAGATTAATGAGTAAAACTTGAATATGGAGGAATCTGAGCAGTTGGATGATAATGATAAGAATTATCCTGCAATGTAGTTTTCAATTAAAATTAAAGCTCATCTTGTCTTAAAATATTTAATTACACATGCTACTGGCAAGAAGAAAAAGAAACAAAATTGAGAAAATTTGCAAGTAGAATTAACCATTTTTATGGGTGAGGAAAGGATTATGAGTTAGTCCGTACAGATAGACTTAGCTACTCCCTGTAATTAAAAATTATCATTCACATGTTTTGGACTATGAATATTCTTTCTCTCTCTCTCTCTCTCTTTTTTTTTTGTCTAGAAACACTGTTTCATTCTTGGTCTGTCAGTTCTATCAATCCTTCTTGATAATTCTCAGAGTGTACATGGTCCAATAAACTCTTTCTGGACTGTGCTTTCCTTCCCTTGCAAGCCATGGCACTAATTGACTACTTCTGAGATTTAGGGACCTAAAGGAATGTTCAACTTTCTTATTTTAGGATAACAACATTTTTTTTTTCTTTGGGCCTCTCCCATGGCATATGGAGGTTCCCAGGCTAGGGGTCTAATTGGAGCTGTAGATGCTGGCCCACGCCACAGCCATAGCAACATGGGATCTGACTTGTGTCTGCCACCTACACCACAGCTTACAGCAACGCTGGATCCTTAACCCACTAAGCAAGGCCAGGGATCGAACCCACAACCTCGTGGTTCCTTGTCGGATTCGTTAACCACTGAGCCACGACAGGAACTCCACATTCAACATTTTTAAGCTACCCTCCCTTGAGTCCTCATTGCATTTAGCCTTCTCCCATCTCACAAGCCTTATCCTGTCTTAAGGTGGGTGGTCTGGCCACTCAGACCTTCTTACAGTTCTTTGAACACCCTTCCACTTTCACCTTGCTTTTCTCCTTGTCAGGGCTGTTCTTCTTGGTTTGCTCCCCTTCATCTCCACAAATGCTACTCAGTCTACAGACTCTTGAGAATTACATTTGTCCGTTCTTTGCCCACTTAGTTTCTGGGGCTTTCCTTGGGAATACCCACCACAATTGTAATTTTGTGTTTATGGGCTTTTATCCTAAATGTTGGCTTCATCTCTTTGAGAATCTTCTTCCTGGTAGATTTTGGAAAAAGGAGTGTTTAGCTCCTGTCCATTTTGAATTCACTAGCTTGTCATTGACTTTACCACATCAAGGTCTCCTCTTTCTACTCTCGGCAATTCCTAGAGTATTCTTCACTTTGCCTCTCCTTGTAGGGCTCTGGGTCCACTATCTCCTTCAGTATTTGCTGCTTGCCTCAGCAGGAAGTGATGTGAAAAAAACCCACAATTCTCTTTACTGACTTTTAACCTAATTACC
Source organism: Sus scrofa (assembly GCF_054392235.1). Classification (NCBI taxonomy): domain Eukaryota; kingdom Metazoa; phylum Chordata; class Mammalia; order Artiodactyla; family Suidae; genus Sus; species Sus scrofa. The sequence goes on from NC_139397.1 coordinate 100,173,580, forward strand.
CACAAACCTACTAACAAAAGGCCATCCTCGTGTAGCACACTTTACTGAAGTATTAGTGATTACCAGAGCAAGCTGGAGAACAGGAGAAAAACATATGTATTTTTTTAGTTCTGATAACTGTATTTTTTAATTCTTTTAAAGTATAAATATCTTTTAAAATTTTTATTAAAGTATAGTTGATTTATAGTGTTGTCAATTTCTGCTGTACAGCATAGTGACCCAGTCATATATACATGTAGTCATATATATATATATTTTTTTTTTCTCTCATACTGCATTCCATCATGTTCCATCCCAAGAGATTGGATATAGTTCCCTGTGCTGTACAGTAGGACCTCATTGCCTATCCATTCTAAATGTAATAGTTTACATCTACCAACCCTAAACTCCCCTTTCATCCCATTTCCTTCCCCCTCCCCCTTGGCAACCACAAATCTATTCTCTAGGTCCGTGAGTCTGTTTCTGTTCTATAGATAGGTTCATTGTGCCGTATTTTAGATTCTACATATGTGATATCATATGGTATTTGTCTTTCTGACTTAACTTCACTTAGTGTGATAATCTCTAGTTGCATCCATGTTGCTGCAGATGACATTATTTCATTCCTTTTTAATGGCTGAGTAGTTTTCCATTGTATAGATGTACCACATCTTCTTAATCCATTTATCTATTGATAGAAAATTAGGTTGTTTCCATGTCTTGGCTGTTGTGAATAGTGCTGCTGTGAACATAGGGGTGCATGTATCTTTTTGAGTGATAGTTTTGTCTGGATATATGCTGGATCATATGGTAGTTCTGTATTTAGTTTTCTGATGAACCTCCACACTATTTTCCATAGTTATGGTAGCAATTACATTCCCACCAACAGTGAAGGAGTGAAATACCATTATTTCAAAAGTTCAAGGAAAGAATATCACACAGGGCCTCCTTATAAGCAAACTTAATTTCTAACCCCTTTTCCCAGTCTTGAAGGCACACTCCTTCACATAGTGTAGAGATCTTCTCTTCAGACTATCTGAGCAAAGTTTATTTGTTCAGCTCCTTACTCAGAAGAGCTGATCTTGCTTTATAATTCTTGCCTCTCTATCTATAAGTTTTAGAAAAGGCCTGCAATTAACCACAGTGTAATATTTCTTAAAATATGAGTTCCATCTAAAATAAAACCATGAAAGCATTCTGTAACACCACCTAGAGAGCGTTTCTCATTTCAAGGTAGCTAACATTAGCAGACTCTCTACTCATAAGAAATGACATCTTTCCTCTTTCGTTCTTAAATTTCTTGGTAGAAACTGTTGGAACATTGTATACACATACACACATACACACACCCTCCAGGGAAAACAATAATTCTCATAGACTTAGGTTAGATCCATTTTCAGTAATAAAAACTTCCCATAAATCTAACTTAATCTGCACAGTTTTATACCCTTCTGAGTGGATATGAGAGGTGAGGGTCGTTGCAGATACATGGCACTTTCATTAGGGAACTCTCCTGCTTGTAGACCATGCACAGAACTTTTTGTTCCATAAGAAGGCCATAAGAAACGGGATCCATTATTGCCCCTTTTCAAACAGCAAACCCATCCATTCTTTAGGAAAACCAGCAAGCAAAACAACTAATTATGGAACTTTGAAATGACAATTTCCCCTGGACCTTGAGCCAATTTAAATTCCTAAGAAAGGTATTCTTTTCCACAGGCCTCTAATAAGATTTGGGAAAACCCCAAATTTATCTTCCCTCTTGGGGGCATATTCCAATCAGGGATCTGGGAAGGAGATTGTTACTCCATCAGCATTGAGATAAACTGCTTAATGTCTGTCTTCTTTGCTCAAATTTAGTTCCTAAAGACGTACATGGTGTCTGTTATTCACAGCTTAGTCCTTGGGGCCCACGCAGTACAAAGCATAAAGTAGGCCCTTGATAAGTACATGTGGGATGAAGAAATGGAGGAAGAAAGGGGAGAAGGTTGGACCTAGGAGTGACACAAGAGGTCCTTCCAAATGAAGGCACAGGAGAAGTTAAGTAACTTGATAGAGGTCACACAGGTAATGAGTGAAAGTAGTAGGTAATGGAGCCTATGTTTTATATGTGCCACTCTGTCACCATACTTTGACTGAGACATGACCTAATTCAGTGCCTCACTAAGGGTATATGTGAGGCTGCTTTGCCCCCAAGAAGAGACTTAGGAAGCCTGCTCTGAGATCTATTTCCCAGGTAGTAAAGGGAGCTGTCAGTCCCATAGTGCTAGAACAGCAGCTAGAGGACCAGGCTGATCATTCAGGTATCGGAAGTAATTCTGGCAGCAACTTAGTACCAGGTTAGGGGAGAGGAGGAGTTTTCAGAAGGCTAGAATCCGGGCATGACCAATGATCAGAGTGTGGAGAAGAGAATCCTAGGAAGAGGGAACTACAGGTACAAAGATACTGAGAAGGGAACACACATAACAAGGCCAAGGCCCAGCAAGGAGCCAAGGATGATACAGTGGAGTTAACAAGAGCTGTGAGCTGAGTGTACAGAAGTAGGTGGGGCCCGGACTCTGCAGGCCCTGGCACAGTGTCTGGGTTTGACTCCAGGGCAATGGGCAGGGGGAGGGCCAAAGAAAAGGAAGATTGGTGATCTGGTTTTACATTTTAAATCATTCTGGCCACTGTGTTGAGAAGGAAAGACTGTTGGGAAAAGAGAAAAAGAAGAAAGAGAAAAAGAAAAAGGAGGAAAAGAAGGCCACTGCAAATTGATTGTAGGAGACCACTTGAGCCTCAAGCATAGCCTTGGACTAGGGAGATGACAGTCTCCCTTCTTGTCATCTGTCCACATCAATTAGACTTTCTGCTCTATGTTCCCATGTCCCTTTTAACATTCAGCCTTTTATATGATTATATGTCTGTATTTCTTGTATTACCAATAAGATTACAGGTTCTTTGTTGACTTTTGCATCTAATATAGAAACGGACAGCGCCTTGCTCAGACCAGGAGATAAGTCAACTTTTACTTGAATGTAAAGTACCTGATAGAAAAATATGAATTTCATGGTCAATTCACAGGAGCTAACTACACTTTCAATTTCTGCCTGTGAGATTTTTATTCATATGTTGCCTACAGCACTTGATACTTGCTGCAATATATTATGACTATTTGTGTACCTAGCTTATTTTGCCTACTAGATAATAAGCTACTCGAAGGTGAATTACTATATTTTATTATTTCATACTTTAGTATGTATAATGATAATTAAATATGTATTTATTGAATTGGTTAGATGTAGAGAAATCTTTCTTCACTTTACAGTGGTTGCAGCTAGGAATGGTATGCTGCTGTCTTAATGATCAGAACATCTATTTGGCATCTTAATATATCTCTCAGCTATTCCCATGGTTATTACCAAAGGTGGAATATAGGGCATTGAACACTAGAAACTTGAGGAAAGCCTGGTACTAGAAGTTGTTTTTTCAATTATTATTATCCTTACATGTCCACAATTTGCTTTTATTTAGCTCTGATACTTTGTAATTTGTGGCTTGTTCCCTGTGTCAGTGATAATAAATTGAAAGTGAAGCTAACATGTTTCATTTGTAGTCTTATTCACTGAAATATCGTTCAGGAGATTTATGGGAAGTCTATGGGGTAGCAGAGGACAACAGGGAAATGAACTGAAATAAAAGATCCCAAGTCTTCATTGATGAGATGGTCAATCAGAGAAGAGTGAACCCAGAACAGGACTGATCTTCCCTCCTTGGCCTAGGTGTGGAGGAGATGGGAAAGGAAGAAAAAATATAACCTGTGCTGAGTGCCTGCTCAGGGCTGGGATCATTTTAAGCACTTTTAATGTATAAACTCTTTTAACCCTCTTTTAATCATAGAGATTTCTATGATTATCTTCATTTTACAGATAAGGAAACTGAGGCACAGGGGTAACTTAGTCATGTAACTTGCCTAAGGTCATGGGAAATTGAAGGGGGATTTCAAGAGATGTGATCCAGAGCCGTTTATACTTACATAAAGTTGGAAAAAGCAGTAGATGTTAGATTCCAGAAGACTACCTGAAAATTTATTTCTTCCTCCTGTATCTTGTCCCTGAACAAAGTCAGTCACTGAACATTGAAGCCACACTATAGTTTTTGCTGGAATGAGAAAGTGCTTTGAGTAGCAGTATTTCTCTTCTACTCCATAAATTATACAGGTCTTTTCTGAGGCAGCCTGTTTAAACGTGTTGACTTACCCTTCTTGTAAAATGTTTATAGATATGATTTGCTACAGGGAACTATTTTAAAGACTCCAGGCATTGTGTGAATGATTGTAGCAGCCTCCTATAAATCAGTTACTAGGGGCATGCAAATTGGAGCCTTTGAGGGTCAGGGTACAATCATCACCAAAAACTAGAAGGAAGATAAGCCGTAAGAAAGTTAAGTAGAAAAATCCAAATATTTAAATTGCAAATTTGACAAGTTATGGGACACTTACATGGCAGTCTAAGAAAACCTGTCATGGGATAGAACAAGAATTTATTTTACCTGAACTAGGCCAAATGCAAACATACTCTTGCCTTTAAAAAAAAATTAAGAGGAGTAATTCAAATAACAATGAAGGAAGACAAATATGCACACAGGGAAGGCATACAACTCAGTCTTGTTGGTATTCCTGCTCTGTAAAAGCTGTTATGGCACCAGTTTAACAAGCTAAGGTGAATTGGGCTCTAAATTCACACATACCCTGGATTTATAGTACAATAGCTGTCTAAATGTTAAGTATCATTTAAAGATACAAAACAAAACTCCTAGAGGGAAACTATCTGCTCATTTCTTTGGCATGATTAAAAAGATAACTCATTGATTAAAAAAGATAACACCACAGGGATTAATGCATTGTTTGTCCATTGTTTGCAAAAAAAAATTAATGGCATTCACAATTGGTCTACAGGCTGAGGACATGGGAGGGATGAAAACATTTCTTGAGCTTGAGTGCTTACTATTTGAATAAGTCTTATCAACTCCATTTTAAATTTTAGAAAATTAAGACTCAGATGCTTAAATAAAAGAAAAACTTGGCTGAAATTGTGAAGTTGGTAAATGATAAAGCTACAGTGACCCTTATATCAGTATAGTTCTTTCTACTGCACAACTTTTTACTTTAATAAATGGTCAAATGGCTTAAAGGTCAATCTGTTAAAGCTCATGTTACTGATGGAAGTCAGATCCTTCTAGAAATGCAAGACTGCAACTCAGCAATGTAAAAATAGGGGATTTTTTTCTATAATCACTAATAACACATGCTGGCTGGCATATTCCAGTAGATGGAGAAGAGGGCATAATATTGACAGCAAGTGAGCACAATTTTAATCACTTGTGCTCACTTTGGGGAGCAAACGCTGTATTTATTTCAATTGTTACTGAAAATTCTCCCAAACCCCAGCATCCAGCTTACACTTGACTTCTAAGATTGGTAAAATTTATTAGCAGTTGAAAGAAATGTAGCCTGATTCCTCTTCTCTCTTTTTATATTTCATGTGCTTATGCCTGTGTCTGTGTGTTGAGGTGGGGAGTAAGGAAGGAGAAATTATGCTAGTTGGAGTACCTGTTAGAAAGTGATGGTGAATTTGTGGTCCTTCTCATTAAAAAATTATGGCTCCTTCATCCACCATGGCTTTGCTGTTGGCTGGCAAATACTGTTTTTTCTGGGTACTCTATAGGGTACTCCTTAGAGACTTAACCCATGCAATTCCTTGGGGAAATTGTCCTATTTAGACATCCCATCTCTCACTCTACAGTGGGGATTTTTCCTCCCCAGCTGCAACTCCACAGAGAGCAATTCACCTTCATTGCCTTGCTGTTGGGGTCCTCTCATTTCAGTGAGCTGCCTCATGAAGAAGGGTCTCAAGAGAGCTTAAACTTTGGCAACCATCCATGGTACACTTGTATACTTACATAATTTTGCAACTTTGAGTGTTGGAAATGTCTCCCTGCTAGAAGAGGGAGGAAAATAATTTGATGACTTTAGTTATGGTTGCAGTCACATCTTCATTGCATTATGTCCATATTAAGCTTGGAAGAATTTGATGAAAAATTGTAGCCGTCATGTGATTTCTCAAGATGTTTCCTAAAAAGAGTGTTTTGTTAATCACTTGTACCCATTCTTTGTGTTTCTGCACCAGTCGTGGATTGGCTAAGACTTTCCATATGGGAGCATAAGCTCACAGGTATTTCCACCTCTGCCAGGTGGTTCCTTTAGCAGAAGGGCAATCCTCTGAAGAGAGCTGCAGTTTCCAGCTACTAAAATCAAAAACACAAAGAAGCCAGGAAGAACAGCAGAAGTGGTAGGAGGGATCCCAGAGGCCCTGGGCAGAGCATTGACTGAGCACAGGAAGAACAGTTCCTATTATTCTCTGTCCTTTTATCATCTTTCTTTTCCATCACTGGGATAGGTGACATAATGTATTCCATCTGTCTCTTGCAGGTCTTTCCTAGAACTCTTTTTTATCAGTGTATTCTCTGTACATCTCCTAATATGACTCAAACTTTTCTTCTTCCACCATGGCTCTATGGCCTTCCACTGTGCCTCTGAAACCTAGCAGACATCCCCACATCCCCAACCTCATTCTTAAATGTCTCCTTGACTGCATTCCTATGATTTACAATTATTTCTCATAATAAAACCTGTCATTCCTGAGGGTTCCAGTTTCCTGAAAGTCTTTTCAGCGAGAGCAGTTATTTAGATCCAAAAGGGGAGTTGGGGTTCTTGCTCACCGTTGTCAGTTTTAACTATTTCTTTCCTTTCCCCACTCCTAAAAACCACTAATTCTTTAAATAGCATATCATTAGATTTGACCACCTTCAATACTGCCTTCATTCTTCCTTAAAATCTCAGTGGCTTCCTGCCAAGCTCAGGATGAAACTGACTTCAGTCCTGTCTGCTTAAATATCTCCTTCTCTAAGATGTATTTCTTGGCTACATCTAAAGTAACTATACCTCCTGCTCCTGTTTTAGTCACCCTCTATTCCATACCTTTTTTTCTTTTTCTTTTTCTTTTTTTGCTTTTATTAAGGCTGCGCCCATGGCATATGGAGGTTCCCAGGCTAGGGGTCAAATCAGAGCTACAGCTGCCGGCCTACACCACAGCCACAGCAATGCAGGATCCAAGCTATGTCTGTGACCTACACCACAGCTCGTGGCAATGCCAGATCCTTAACCCACTGAGCGAGGTCAGGAATTGAACCCACAACCTCATGTCTCCTACTCAGATTCATCTCCACTGTGCCAGGACAGGAACTCCTCTACTCCATACTTTAATTCCCCTTATCTTTTACTACTACTTGATATTATAGTATATATTTGTGTATTATATGTCTTTCCCACAAGTATGCAAACTCTAAGAGGCAGATATTTTGGACATCTTTACCACTGTGCTGGTAGCTCCTTGAACTGTATTTTCACCTTTTATATAGTAGAGACTCAATAAACATCTGAATGAATGAGAAAGTGTTATTTTTTAGAAATTATACTTTTAATTCCTTAAGGAGATTGCATTTCCTTCTTTACAATGCTATAAAGCACACAGAGATGAATGTTTGTCATGTCTTTAATACAAAGATCAATAACTTTGAAGCCTGGTTTTGTATTTAACCTCACTTACTCTGGAGTTTATTATATCTTCCCTGCCTCCATTTTACATTTCATGTGTTTTTTTCTCTTACATTTTAGAAAATCTTAAATTTATAATTTTGCATGCATTTTTATAAATGGCCTTAATTCCTTTCTGGAATAAGGTCTACCATAAGTTAATACCTATTAAGAGTGTTTCAAATATCCATGAGATAACATATATAAACTTGATAATGAAATACATTGGCACACAATTGATACCATAGACCTCTTTCCATTCACTTCACTCTTAATTCAATCTTAGTCCAATTACAATTAATATTCCTAATAATCATACCTGCTATATTTGCTACCCTCCCAAGATGAACATAAAACCCTTTTGGCTCTTTCTACTTTCAGAATAAATCCAGACACCAGTTTAGTTTTGAGGATGTGCATTACACTCCAGATTCATTTATATTAATTTTCACACTAGGTATGACCTATGTAGTGTTTATGTCCAATAATGGGCCAAGCCAGTGTCAGCTAAATACAAGTGGACAGAAATTTTTCTTAATTCTGAAGTCAGTATCATAGTTAGCAGGTGTCAGAAAGCCTTGAAAGGGGACTTAACCTGGATATCAAAAACCTAAATTCCAGGAGCAAAGTAAACTATGAAGATAAGAGAACAGACAGGTGTTAGAGAATCACTAGGGTTAGGTCTCTAAGATGAATAGCAATAAAACCTTTCCTTGAGAACCTAAGAGGTTATCCATCTTACACATGTAGGTCAGTCTCTGATAGTAACAAAATTAACATATTCATATGAAGCTTTAAAGCATTTGTATTACTTTCACACACCTGAACTTAGTGGATTTTTAGAGCATGGCTGTGAGGATGGCGGGGTAGATATTATTAATTTACATTTTATAATCTGAAAATAGACATTCAAAGATGTTAAGCAACCTTCCCCATGTCTCATAAATTACAGAGGGATGATCTTAGGCTTCTGGTGCTTTTTCCGTTCCTCTTCTGCACCATCCTCAGTGTTCCTTCCCCTAAGCCATATTTCAGCCCAGCAGCCCTGATCATGTCCTAACATTTTCACCTCCATAGCATTATCGAAGCTGGAATGCTAACCAAGTCTTCCTCCTCAGTTCTGTGACAGCATTCCTGATGACTAAATCCAAAATGATCTTCCTGTCACCTGAAATATTAGAGCTTTTGTTATCTGTGTGACTTATTAAGAATTAATGTTGTTCCTAAAATATAACCAAAGACACTCTAGCTTCTGAAATGACCTTCTAACCAACTTTTAAAAATATGTTTTTATTTACTTTTTAAACATTATATGCCTAAAACTCTGTTTTCTTAATTATTGAGCTTCTTCAAGAATGAATTTTTCTACATCTTTAAGTTCCTCTAGGGACTGTGTTGCCAAAATTTGGCCTCTGTCTGCCAGTGCCGAACACAAACGCAGAGACAAAGTTTGGGTAAAGGAGAAAAAGATAGCTTTATTGCTTTGCTAGGCAAAGGGGGCCACAGCAGGCTAATGCCTTAAAAACTGTGCCCCCCACTGGAAAGAATTTTGAGGAGTTTTACACTAAAAAGAGGAAAAACAGGCGTTCAATAGGCATCAGGATTGGGGCACATATGCTTTCTTCTTTCTTTGGGGGAATCATAGTCATCAAAGCTGATGTCAGATTTCAACTTGATCATGATGAGCAACAATACTTGGAAAAGGGCATATTGATCAGAGATTAGAACAAACTGTGAAAGTTCCTGAAAAACCTCATGTACTAATAATCTTTAACCTAAAAGGCGATTGTGCTCAGGATGCCTTATCTTTAGTTTACAGGTGGTTGTGTTTAGGGCACAATCAAGCCAGGGAAAAGGACAAAGAAGGACTCAAAGGTGTTCAATTTTCAAGTATTCATTTCTAAAAGAAGCATAGGAATATAGTTTTTCTCTTAGGTGTATAATATGCCTATATTATTATGTATATCCCTTAAGAGGGAACCAGGATCCTGCCCCAAGGCTGTACTATTGTTTCCTGATCTTCAGCCTGGTCTTTGCATCCCCTTCCTTCTCTGATCAGCAACTGTCTGAGCCTGACCCTTAGAACTCAGGGAAGGCCATGGAGGCTGAATGAGGCCCATTTCCTAAGAATAAGAAATGGGGGACACAGGAAGGATTTTGTACCCAGGAGCCCCACTGGGCCCTGGTCAGTTATAACTGCAGGGGAATGCAGATAAGAGGTGCTCAGTGAATAGCTGGTAAAGAAATATCTCAATGTTGAAAGTGAATTATGAAATAGTTATGTTACATCCTCCCACTTAAGTGGTGTTTGCCTAAATAATACAACTGGTGTTGCCTGTTAATGTTTTCTGCATGGCAAAAACACTCTTACATTAGTCACAAATTTAGCATATTGATATTTACTTGAGTTAGTTTATAGATGTCAGAGATATATATGTATAATATATATCCTGTTTATATTTTTAAGGTATAGTGATGTTGTTTTTGAGATAGTCATATTCATTATTGGTATTGAAGCTTTCATTAGCACCCAGGCATGCTATTATTTGTTCTGGATCTGCATATGAATTCCCACTCAGATCCTTAGTAATGTACTAATGGTTGATCTTTAAAATCCAGAGAAGTCAGCTGGTAAGATGTCTTTATGAGCTTCTCTGCCTCTCTAGAATTGATGTAAACTTGTTTTCAACCCCAAATGCATGGCCAGAATGCTTTCATAATCTCTGCAAGTTTTCAGCAGAGAAGGTTGCCTCTATTCCTCTCCTTGTTACTAATGCACAAAGCTCTGTGCTTTTTCTGTTTTGTTTTGCTTTACTTTTAAAAAAAATCTACTAGCAGCAAGCATTTTGATTTTTGTAGGTTGTAATGCAAACATGGGCGCTTTCTGCAAAAAGCCCATCAAACACTACATACTTCTCCTCTTGCCTCACCTCCTCTTTTTCCTTTATTTTCAGCTATCCTTCCCCTTTCTTTTCTCTTTCCTTTACATTTTTTTAAGCAGACATCTCCTGTCTCAAGCAGAACAGTTTTACCCACATTCAGTCCCCATTATTTCTTACTTTCTGTTCCAAGCAAGGTTTTTGCTGCATTCTCTTAACGAAGGGCTGCTCTCTTTCTAAGAAGAATTCTTATTACCATCTAAAACATTTTTTTTCTTGTTATAGGTGCATCTCCAAGCTGGCCACATTCATTATGTCTAAAAAGCAAAACTTTACAATACATGGGTTTAGGGGAACTCAGTAGCTGAAAACATTGCAAAAAGACAAACCCTGCAGAATATGATATGAAGACCACAGAATATACAGAATATGTGCTAATTTAATATCAGTATATCTCTGCAATATTGGGGTCCTCTAAATTCCCACAGTATTGCATTTATTGCAGGTGTCTTCCAGTGAATATCTTAAAACCTACAGAATGTTACATGCATCTGTAAAGCTCCTTGTGTCCATTCTCTTCATATAAAGAAAAGGACACTGAGGCATAGTGAAACGACTTCTCCAAAAAGACAAAGTTCTTTTGAGATGGGATTTAGACTGGATTTGGTATCTAATGTCTACCTGTTGGAGATTGGTAAATGAGCTGGTGGGTTTAATCCCTGAGCTGAACAAGGGAAAACATTTAAGTCCTCACAGATACAAATTTTGTTCAAATAGGTCCTGTAGTAACTGAGGATTTTGTTGTTGTTGCTAACAAAGGCCAAGGGGTTCCCCTTCAGGAATTTTTTGCTGAAAGAACTAAATTTCTGGCTTTGCCTTTTGATGGCCTCTGAATAACAAAATGCCTGAAAATGATGGAGCCAGGGAATCGGCACTGTACTAGGAGGAAGATAATAGTTATAATAAGGTGGCCTGTGTAGAGAGAGAAAGACTGTAAGTGTGAGAAAACATTAGCATAAATATCTCACTGAAACAACCTGTGATCTCACTTTTCCTTTTCTGTTGCATAAACACTATTAATATTGCTGTAAAATTATAACCATGTTGCAGTAAAGCAGCAGTCCTGTTTCTTGGCTCTGTCAATTGTTTTAGAGAAGTCTCTGCGGAACCTGCCTGAGGCTTTGTTTCCCAAACTTGCTGCATCATGTTTTTTTAAATGGCTGATTCTTTTGATCCATGACCTCTTGGAATCACTGGTCTAAAACTGTGTCTCTGAGCTTAATTTTTGCATAAGAATCATCTTGGGGAGGGGAGAGGACTTGTTAAAAAAGTAGATTCCTAAATCTCATCCCTGGAGACACTAATTCAGGAAATCTGGGATGGAGTTAGGAATGTCCCTTTTTATAGGTTCCCCCAGTGATTCTAAAGGAGGTGGTTTGAAAGTCGCATTTTCAGAAATGCTAATCTATATAGGCTAGTCCAGAATAAATGAATAATATGTTTGCTTTGGATTAAAATGCATGTTTATAAATGAAATTTTCTCCCAGGGACTCAAAATAAATCATTTCCCTAGATCTGTGTTACTCCCCCAACCACTTTAAAAGCATTAACCTTAAATAGTAATTTTATTTTTTCTTCAATATAAATTTCTTCAATATATTTTCAGTTTATTTAATGCTTAAAATACAATAGTAATATATACTTGTGTAACAATTAAATGCTACAAAGATGACTAAAGGAAAGTTTATCACAAACCAGTTTGTTACATCTAACTTATTATATGCATCTCTAGGTCACTTATAGTCAAGCCTCTGGGGTCAAGATCCATAGCTTCATATCATCATTCTGTACCATTCTCTGTTCATTCAGATATGTACAAAAATAAATACCCACATAATCAAGGTCTTGCTTTTTTCACACAAAATTATCTTGTTTAACATTCCCATATATCAGTAGACATAGAGCTAATTTTGTATTTTCAAATTTCTACTAATTCACACATTCATAGAGTCACACTTATTTATAACTGTAATTGTACATAAAAAAGAATCTTAAGTGTCAATCTTTTAAATTGGTACAGCTTTTCTTTTTGAGTGGTCTCTTCCTTTCTTTTTCTGTCATTGGTACGACATTTCTACCTCCTTCCAACCCTACTGGGTATCTAACAGCCTTGCTTTTATCTTACATTTCCTCTATGGACATAATAGTCATATATAAGATTTTTATCCATATTTATCTACCTAATCATCATATTGAATGCTTTTCTGCATCTTTTTTCTTCACTCACTACTACTTTACAGAAATGTTATCACATGAACTGGTATTCATTCCATTCTAATTGTCGTGTAATATTTTATGATGAATATTATTTTGCTGATCCTCTATGGATGAGTACTAACTATGTTTCCAATTTTTTTTGCCATTAGAAAAAAAGTGCAAGACACATTCTATACTAGTGATTTTATTGTTATGGAATATATTCGCAGGTACAAGATTGCTAGGAGAAAAAAAGCAGATATTGTCTTACTGCTTTCCAAAAAGATTGTAGTAATTCACACTTCTTCCAGCAGTGTCTGATGATAACTTTCTCTAGCATCATAAACAGCAATGTATCATTCATTGTAATTTTTGATAGTCTAAATTCAGTGACATTTCGTTGTCATGATAAGTTTAGAAAATATAGATTAATGTAAGTTAAGATTCTTTTCGCTTTGTTTTTGCCATTTAGATTTGGTCATTAGTGAACTACTTATATGCTTTGCTCATTTTTCCATTGAGTTGTTTTTATTGTGAATTTTAAAGGGCTCTTTGTGTGTTATATTATTTCATTGTGCAAAATAAACATTAAAACACCATTTAATATTTTTATTTCAGATATGTCTCCTTTCTTGTTAAGACACCTCTCATAGCTTCAGGGCTTTTCTGTCTTGGTTGAGAAAACTTCCCACCGCTAAATTTTCAAAATTTTTTTATGATTCTAATTTTTTAAATACTTAGGGCTTCTATCCTCCTGTAATTTATTGTTTACCCTGTAAGGTAGGGATTTAACTGTTTTCTCCTACTTATATAAATGGTTCATGTTCAGCAGTTAATAGACTCTTTGTTTTTAACATAATCATGTAATAAATGAACATATATATTGGAATCCATTTCTATATTGTTTATTGTTTTCCAATCTGTTTATTCCTATGCTGATACTATAATATGATTGCAGTAGTTTTATAGTATATTTTGATATCTAGTCTTATAAGTTCTTACCGTTCATTCCCTTTTTCTTGGCTAGTCTTTCATATTAATACTTCCATACAAAGTTCAAGGTCATTTTATCTGATTGTAGAGTCATACTTTGGAGATACTAATTGGAATCACATCAATTTACATGACACTTTAAGATAATTAATATATTCTGCTTTTAAGTCATCATCTAAGAGCATCGTATGTTTTCAGGCCCACACCTGCAGCATATGAAGTTCCCAGGCCAGGGGTAAAACTGGAGCTACAGCCACAGCAACACCAGATCTGAGCCATCGCATATATGACCTGCACCACTGCTCACAGCAATGCTGGATCCTTAATACACTGAGCGGGGCCAGGGATTGAACCCACATCCTCATGGATACTAGTTGGGTCCATTTCTGCTGAGTCACAATGGGAATGCCTCAGTTAATTTTTTAAAGTTAAGTACATATCAAAATTCATCTTTTTGATATGTACTTTTTGATGAATTTGACAAAGTATACAGTTACATATCTACCACTGTAATCAAAACATCAGACTTTTTTCACCTCCAAATTTTCTTGTGTGTGACCAAGCTATTCTGTCTCCAGGACATTCTACTCCTTTCTATTCATTGCACTTAGAAGAAAATTTGAAGAAAGTTTGGAAGACATATAATGACCCTTGTATTACAAACCAAATAATATTTTGCAACATTTTTAATAATATTGGAAAAATACTCCTAAGGAATCTAATTTTGTTTTTGGCATTTATTATCCTTTTCTGATTATACATGATGCAAATTTCTCCTTGGAAATTTACTTGATAAAGTAATATAGAATAAAATAAAAATTTCCCAACATCCAAAGGAAACCAATGTTTTGTTTATTTTTCTTCCTATGTGTTTTTTCTCTACAGATAGAGGTATCTAGAAATTATTTCCTTCACTTTAAATATTATTTGAATGCATAAATGTATATTTTTCTTTATGTACACCTCTGTTTGCTTCTACTTTGTTTCTGGGACACATCTTATTAGAGTATCACATGGTTTTAGTTTTCATAGATTTATCATGGACTTAGTACTACTAATTTTCTTTCATTATATTTCTGACTTGCCAGTTTTTGAGTTTTTTTCTTAAGTGCAGTGTGTTTTACTAAATCATTGTATTCATGGGAAAAAAGTCTAGTTGATCCATTTTTTGTGCCTTTTCATACCTACAATATTTTTGTTTCCTTTGCACATAAAGTGTCAGCTAATTATATAATTCTTAGAGTAAAGCCCATTTAAAATTTTCTAAACATTACTTTATTGTCAGCTGGAAATCATTTCTATGTAAGAATTTGGAAACAGCTTGATTTTTTTTTTTCTATATTCTTTGAAATTAACCCCAAGTAACTTTTTTCTTTGTG
This sequence comes from Sus scrofa, assembly GCF_054392235.1. Lineage (NCBI taxonomy): Eukaryota > Metazoa > Chordata > Mammalia > Artiodactyla > Suidae > Sus > Sus scrofa. The sequence continues at coordinate 100,188,699 of NC_139397.1, forward strand.
GATATTTGTAAGCTGTATTTCTTTATCCTTGACGACCAAGAATTTCACCAAGATATGTCCACGAATTGTTTCTCTTATCACTCTTTTACCACAGAAGTCTATAATCTATTCCAGTCTACAGATATATACCTATATGTCTATTTAAGGTTTTGAAAATATTTTTACTCCCTTATTTATTTCCCAAAGAAGATTTTAATTGCTAATTTCTGTCTCTATTCTCTTGCTTTCCATATTTGTCATTTTTTTCTCATCTTTATCCTTCCTTCCCTTTTTTTTTTTTTTTTTTTTAAATTACATTTAGCTCCTCCAGTTCAACACAATGGTCCTTCCCATACTTGTATGTATGTTAGAATCACCTGGATATATTTTTTTTTTTTTTTTTTGTCTTTTTGACTTTTCTAGTTCCGCTCCTGCGACATATGGAGGTTCCCAGGCTAGGGGTCCAATTGGAGCTGTAGCCACTGGCCTACACCAGAGCCACAGCAATGCAGGATCTGAGCCACGTCTGCAACCTACACCACAGCTCACGGCAACACCGGATCCTTAACCCACTGAACAAGGCCAGGGATCGAACCTGCAACCTCATGGTTCCTAGTCGGATTCGTTAACCACTGTGCCATGATGGGAACTCCCTGGATAAGTTTTTAATAACACATGCATTTAGGTCCTATTATAACAACTGAGTCAGATTCTACAAGGCTAGGACCTCATGTCTGTATATTTGAAAAACAGTACATGTGATTTTGATGCAGTTGGCTTGTTGACATTTGAGTCAGTATTATACATTTTGTTTCTATCTATTTTAGTTGATTCTGTACTTCATAGCCTCCAATGTATATTTTAGTTTTGTTGTTTTATTTCAGTTTCACTGAATTATTTTTTCTACTTGGCAACACTGTTTTTGTCTTAGATAATGTTCCATATTGCTATGTCAATTTATCTCTTGTTTCATAGACTATGAAATTACATTTCCTTCTCTTTCACAAGCATGATTTTCCTCTTAACTCTTAAGTGGATTAATTTCCTTGGGTTATGCTGTGAAATCTTTCCACTGGCTTCTTGAATTGTAACAGATCTTGGCAGGCCCAATATGCCAGTGGACAAGATGTGTTCATTTGCTTTGATCCTCTTTACACAGAGATGTACAATCTTGATGCTGCCAGATTCTGATTCTTAGACTGTATACCATTTACTAGAATAAAAGTTGATCTACACAGTCACTAACGAAGTTTCTATTTTATAAAATCTTTTAATTACTACTTTTTTAAAGGAAATGAGTTCTTTTTTTTAGACTACCTATTCTTTGTAATGTAAATAGGTGACTTTTTTCCTAATAAGGTGCTAGAAGAAAATTTTAGCCCTTTGTGAACACTGAAGGTTCCTATGACTTTTCTTGATTCTGTTTCAGCTGTTACCAATGAGATCTCAGGTTGCACTCTATTACAGCCTGTGCTCTTGTCCATCCATATGGCATTGCTAGGAGATGTGCCCTCATTAATGGATGTAAAGAGAATGTTCTTTATAGATGGTGGAGGCATGGAAGGAGGAAGCAATTTGGAGCTCTCAAAAATATATCTGACATAAAACAGAGATCAGTGGTTCTGGCCCCATTTCTGAGGTTAGGGCTCTGAAAGAGAGTGGAAACTTTCTCTTATGTAATCTCTCTAGACACGTTGTTGGGTCAAAGATCTAGACCAACATCCTTAGAAATATGGTAGCCACATAATGTAATTTAAAATATTCTATTAACTTCATTTAAAAAATGAAGTGAAAAATAAGTGAAATCAGTTTTAGTAATATAGTAAATAAGCCCAATATTTTAAAATGTTACTATTTAAACACAAAACCATAACTCGTTTTTGTTTGAAGTCTTTGACAGCGCTAATATATATGTACTTTATACTGCAAGAATGTTTCCATTTGGAATAGTCACATTTCAGTACCTACTGACTGCATGTGACTAGTAGCTATCCTATCACACAGCACAGTTCTGGGCATCGATCATTTCTTAATCAGTTCATCCATGCAATTTTATAAAGGGAATTTCCTCCCAGAATTCAGCAAATTTTATAAGGTAACTCGGGCTTTTTACTTCTGTTATGACTTTATATTTCTTTCAGTATTTTTATGAAAATTTATGCAAGGTTTGGCTCTGTAAATTAAGCTAGATATTAACACTTCCTGGAAGGGACAGTTACTTAAAAATATTAAAGAATAATTAGCTTTACTTTTCTTGTTTTGAATATTAAATCTAGAGTTCTATTTAATTACCGTGCAATCCCTCAGTTATTTGCCTTACTATAATTAAAAAAATCTGATAACAATTGCTTATTTGCTTTTGCTGATTTACTTTTACTGTAAGATGTTTAATATATACATATGTTGTTGATTTTAGACTTCAATAACATTTTGTAGAAATCTTCAAAAAATGTTCTTTCCCCCCAAATCCAAATATTCCTATATCCATGTACTAACAGCTGACAAAGAAACTGGACTTTTTCCTTCTCCAAGACATCAGCATCTTTAATCCTAAGCCTTCTGAGTATACACCATTATTCCCATGTTCACCAAAGTGAGATAAAGGATTAGGGGAAAAAATAAAGGATTATCACATCTGACAATGTGTAGGATCCCTTTAGATTTTCATTTGTTAGAGTCCTTATGCCTTCGAGGCTTTTAAGGAACATATCCTTGTTCTTCAAGCAGAGAGAATTTAGTTGCATAAACCAGCTCTGCCAAGATAATTGGTAGCCATTATCTAAGGAAAAGTTATATCAAGTTTGGAAAATACTTCAGGCTGTGTCCTTTCTAATATTAGAAGTCATTGTCATGCTTGCCCCTAATTTAGTGTGAAATGCTTATTGATTCTTTCACAGACCAACTCATTGAAATTTTCCCCACTGATCCTTTCTTCATTTCAATTTTAAATATTCTTAATAAGGATAAATAAGAACATTACTGAAGAATATTCTCATAATGACCTTGTTGGGTAATGTAGGATGAACATCAATAAACACCCAGAATTATCTGAGATTCTTACAACATAATAAACAGTTTGTTAGAACCTGCCTGGCTTAGGTTATAACAATGTGTGTCATAATTAGCTGTGATATGATGGATTCTGCTGGGACAGAGAAGATAATTTTCTGTTGCTTGTGGTATACTTAACTGGTGATTGTTTCATTGTAGCATAATATCCAGTTAAAAAAACTTCAGAGTAAGCCTTTGAGCATAATTAAAAACACCTTTGGGGATAGCTAGATGCTCTTTCTTCTGATATGTTCAAAAGGGTCATCCAGGCTAAAGTGACAACAAAAAAATGGGTCCATATAATTTACAATAGATACCAACTCAGCTTTCTCCTTAGAAGGGGAGAAAAAGGTTGATTCCTCATTACCACAGCCTCCTTCAGTCTCATCCTCCTTTTATTTGTTTGCTATACAAAAGTTTGTGAAGACAGATGGGAACACAACACCAAGACAGTCTTCATTCAAGACTCATTTCCCAATGATACTTTGTCCTTTATAACCAGCTGGATCAGAATTTCCCATGATGCTTGTTTAGTGCTTATGAAAACATTTCCTCTAAATTATGTGCATATTGAAATGGTGGATGTGGAATTGATTTGTGGAAATTTGGGGAGATTACATATTTTTGAGTCTTGGTGTCCCTTTTTGTGCTATAATTTAGTGACTCAATAATTTCAAATTATAGCATGGAAAACTTATGAAAAAAATAAGTGGTTTCCAAAAAGAAATGCTTTTTTTTGTTGTTGTTGTTGGGATAGTCGTCTTACTCGAGAAAGACTATCTTCTCTGAAGGGTCCAGCATTAGTGCATATCTTGGGCCACAGAAGAAATTAAATAACAGTTTGGTCTGAAGAGCTGTTCAGAGACATCCTACAGGGCAGCTTTGTACTCAAAGTGCCAATTTCTAGGTATGTTCATAAGTAGAAAAGAATGCTTGCTGTATTGGATATTTATAATTGTAAATCTAATGGCAAATATGTAAGGCTGAGAAAGCAGCTTGTCTTTGGAGAATAATAGCATTGGGTTGGAATAACAATTTCATCATCAATAATGTAACTCTTCTTCCAAGATTCAAATTATTCGGTTAGTTTTTTCTCTGTCATTATGTTACTGAGTCCAAGCTCATACTGCTCATTGTATGACAGCTCAATAGAGAGATGAGGTGTTGGAGAAAGGAGTAGTGAATTTATTTGGAAAGCCAGCAGACTAAGAAGATGGCAGACTAGTATCCCAAAGAATTGTCTTATCTGTGTTAGAATTCTGCTTCTTCAGACAGACAGATGGCCAAAAAACACATGAAAAGATGCTCAACATCACTGATTACTAGAGAAATGCGAGTCAAAACTATGAGATATCACCTCACACCAGTCAGGATGGCCATCATCAAAAAGTCTACAAACAGTAAATGCTGGAGAGGGTGTGGAGAAAAAGGTACCCTCCTGCACTATTGGTTGAAATGTAAGCTGGTGCAATCACCATGGAGGACAGTATGGAGGTTCCTTAAAAAACTAAACATAGGTATTCCCATTGTGGCTTAGTGGGTTACAAACCCAGCTAGTATCCATGAGGATTCAGAGTCCATCCCTGGCCTTGCTCTGTGGGTTAAGGATCCAGCATTGCTGTGATCTGTGGTATAGGTCATAGACATGGCTTGGATCCAGCATTGCTGTGGTGTAGGCCAGCCGCTGTAGCTTTGATTCAACCCCTAGCCTGAGAACTTCCATATGCCATACCTGCAACCTGCCCCCCTCCCCCAAAAAACTCTAGAGGACTACCATATGATCTAGCAGTCTCACTCCTAGTCATCTATCTGGAGAAAACCATAATTTGAAAAAATACATGCACCCTAGTGCTCATCGCAACACTATTTACAATAGCCAAGACATGGAAGCAACCTAGATGTCCATTGACAGAGGAATAGATAAAGAAGATATGATACATACATATAATGGAATACTACTCAGCCATAAAAAAGAATGGAATAATGCCATCTGCAGCAGCATGGGTGGACCTAGAGATTATCATACTGTTAGAAGTAAGTCAGAAAGGGAAAGACAGATATGTTATCATTTAAATGTGGAACCTAATAAAAATGACAAAGTATTTTTAAAACAGAAACAAACTCATATTTCAAAACCATCTTATGGTTACCATAGATGAAACTGTTCTGGGGAGGGAATAATTGAGTGTGAGAATAACATATACACACTACTGTATAAAATAGATGATTAATGAGAACCTAGTGTATAGCACAGGAAAACTACCCAATAGTTTGTAATAACCTATATGGGAAAAAAGAATGGATATAGTTATACATATGACTGATTCACTTTGCTGTACACCTGAAACTAATACAACATTGTAGGTAAACTATACTCTAAGAAAATTAAATTTAAAAAAATCCAGGCTTCTTTTAAGCTAAAAGGGGTGGAGTTGTGGCAAAACCTTGCACCAGCCAGACCCTGGATATGATAACCCTTTGTTCTTGCATTTGTCCACACAGGTCTGGTCACATGTTCCTGTAAACTTCCAAAAGGACAAATGCTATTTTCTGTTCTGCAAGTTTTTATCTCTGTGAATGAAGAGTGGTATACTTTTAAAGGCCCAGCTTGAGAGGCAGAGCCTTGAGAATGGGCTATCATGTATATTTCAGGCTCTAGACAACATTCTTTTACAAAGGTGCAGAGCCAGCATGACTAAGCACAGACAACAGAGCACAATGTTTAGGGCTAAAGCAATAGATACTGTATGGAGTCAGGTTTTTTTCTCCTCTGTTACAGTTATTGATACCTACTAAAGGGAGCTTTTTACAAAATGAAGTAAGAAATATGAATACTTCAGTCATATTGTAAGGTATACAGTAGACACTAACTAGATGCTGATTTCTTTGCTTTGTGTGTGGTCAAAAGAATTTTGTTATTTGATAAACTTCTGCTACATACTTTAAAAATTTTCAGTTAATCGATAACAAAATATGTAAGAAAATAGAGTGTTATAGTTTGCTGGCACAATAAGTCATAGAAGTGTTTTGTAGAAAAATGAAGTATGAGGGAATATTATTCATCTGTGACTGATTTTCTTATCGTAAAGTTATTCTTTATAGTTCTTGTGTAAGGAAAAAATAATACTTCTGATTTGAAAAGTAACTTTCTGTGATAAAAATCTATTTTCCTGTCCATTGCTGATTTTGGTTCATAAAAATTTAGTATAAAACCAGATTTTAGTGAAAATCTGATGGTGCAAATTTTTGTTTCTTCCTTTTGTTTTGAAGGCATCCATGAATAACACCTATCTTCAAGTATGGTGTACAAAAGTGAAGATAAAATGAAATATATTTTATAGGGGAATGAATGTTTCATGAATGAATTGATATGTGCTAGTAAATTCAATGTTGAACATTCTTTTCTTGATATAGTAGCAATTCAAGTGAAAGCATGTTAAATTTAAGGTCCTCTTATACAACTATTTCTTGGCACTCTTTCTGAATGATGTATGCTTCATTTCAAAAATTTATCTGAGAAATTTTATAGACTGGGAGGAGAAGGTTATTTTAGTTTCTTGTATTCTACTCAAATCTCTTCATTATTTCCAGTCAGTTTAAAGAACTTTTGGGTAACAGTTTCTTTTGTAGAATGTATTATTTAGAAATAATTTAAAGAATGAATGAAAAAATAGAGGGAGACTTGATAGCAAAATTGTGAGTTTTCATTGTTACCATCTGGAATTGAGAGGCACTTAGAAAGTTTCTATAGCAGCTCAGAAACCTCTGGCAAGTTTCTTGCATTTCGTCTGTCTTTACCCACAAGTGCAAAAGGAATGGAGTGACACATGGCTGACCGATTTCCACAAGGACATTTGTTGTTGGTCTTGAAGAGATTATTCCTACCCCACTGAATGATAATTCCTTTGACTATAACAGTAATCTTTCCTAATCCACTTCAGCAACCAATCCTATTGGGTTTTCTCTAATAATTTCAGTTTGAATATAGCATTTTCTTTCCCTAAATCAGTCATAAGGTACTACTCTGTATAAAGTGTACTCAGACTAATTTATAAATCCCTCTTCTATTCTTCTAGGATAACTTCAGTTTATCATTTAATGGAATAGAAATTTAATAACCTGTTTTTGTCTATAGAAAAACAAACTGTGTTGTTGATAAAGATATCTATGCTGTAAGCAAGAGCTCAAGCAGGAGTTTAGTCTGTGAGAATATTTGATAATGATATAAATAGCTACTACTCTATAAAATAGATAACAAGAATCTACTATATAGCACAGGAAAATCTATTCAATAGTTTGTAGTAATCTCTTTGGGGAAAAAAAGAATGGATATATTTATACGTATAATTGATTTACTTTGCTGTACACTTGAAACTAATATAACATTTTAAGTCAATTATGCTCCAATGAAGTTAAATTAAAAAAAACTAAGAACCTTGCAAGTAGCATATAATATATGCTTTGGCTTCTGACTTTGCTTTTAACTCGCTCTGTAAAAAACCTAAGTTAACTAAGCAATCTAAGCTTTAGAATTCTTACAGTAAGCAAAATGAAAGAATAACATCATTCTCAGAAGATTATTGTGAGGACTGATCGTATATAAAAGGAGTAAGATGAAGTCCTGTACACATTATGCACTTGATGAGTGTTATACTCCCTCTCTTACAACTTCTTTCCTTGTATGCTAGCTTGAAAACCATACAGAAGCTTTAATAATTACATAAAATTGACTTATCACTGCCCAGTGGAAAAATCAAATGAACCACAAATATGACTACATTACAGTATATATCTTCTGCTATCCATATTTAAAAACTAAAACGAGTGGGATATAATGAGTTCATGACCATATTTTTTTTAAACTTATATAGTTAAAATTTTATCACTCCCATTCCTGGGCATATATCCAGAGAAAACTCTAATTAAAAAGTATACATATACCCCAGTGTTCATAGCAGTACTATTTACAATAGCCAAGACATAGAAGCAACCTAAGTGCCCATTGACAAGGGAATGGATAAAGAAGATACTGTATATATACATGGTAGAGTATTGCCCAGCCATAGAAAAGAATGAAATAATGCCATTAACAGCATGAACCTAGAGATTGTCATATTTAAGTGAAGTCAGAAAAAGGGCATATATTTTATGATAACACTTATATGTGGAATCTAAAAAAATGATAAAATGAATTTATTTACAAACTAAATATACCTACAGACATAGAAAACAAATTTATGATTACCAGAGGGCTAGTGAGTGATGATGGGGAAGAGATAAATTATGAGTTTGTGATTAACATATAACACTACTATAGATAAACAACAAGACCTACTGTATAGCACAGTATACAATATTCAATATCTTAAAATTATCTTTTAATATTATGTATTAAATATCATAATCTATAATGAAAAAGAATCTTAAAACGTACATATATATACTTATGTATGTATAATATGTATAACTGAATCACTTTTCTGTTCATCCAAAACTAATGAAACATTTTAAATTAACTATATGTCAATAAAATTATTAAAAATAGTTATAAAATTAAATAGCCAGTGCTAAACTCATATTTTATTCTGGAATAAAAATATTTTAATTTGGAAGGACAAATAGGAAATTTGTGAGCTTAGACAAAGTCATCTTGATAATGAACAGGTTTATAAATATCCACAGGGGCCCTTCTCATATTTAAAGCTGAACAGAGTGTTTGTGAGAACCTGTATGTATGTATGTGAATGCATGCACATTTCAAGAAATCCTAAGGGATTATATGAAAAAAAGAATTTTTTGAAAAGGGAATTTGGATGCAGACTTTGCAGTATGAATGTTTTAGGAGAGCAAATGCAAATGATCTATGATGTTGTAACAACTAGAGGGGGTGCTGTGCTTTTGGTTCACTTGGGTTTCTGAGTGACATGTTGGCCACAAGGTCTATATGAATAGATTATTGTTAAACTCTAGAGGAAAAATATGTCTCCAGTAAGAGGTCAGTTGACAATAGCCCTCAAATTCATTACTCACATTACAGTCATCTAATGTCACACATGGTGGATAAGCTAAATCGACTGACTCAACATTTATCCCGCCTTTCTTAATGTGCTTTCTGTATGGCAGAGACTGGAAAGCTTAAAAGTGCATTTCTCAGACTTCCTTTCAAGCAGAAGCTCCAGATGTAATTTAAGTTCAGTCAATCAAATGCACTCATGAGAGACTTGAATGTGGAGCGGAGTGAAGTGGGGGAAGGAGGGCCTGGAGGGGTCATGCATCTTCTTGGTCCTGGGCCTTCTGTAGGAACCAGCACTTAAGAGCTGAGGCACTGTCTTCCTGATTCCCAGCTTCCTGTCTATAGTTGGGGTAACAGTTTCCTTTGAGGCTTTATGCAGTTATGATCTGGGAATTGCTCCTAGAGGCTTAGCCCAAAGCATTTGACCATCTAGACATTTTGTAAATAGCCTCATTTTTGATATTAAATCCCTTTTCTTTACTATAGCAACAATGTCTTCTGTCATCGATATTGAGCACTGATATAAATACTTGGTAATTCTCTTCCTGTGACTTTTCCCTCTCCACACCATTCCTTGAGTGTCTATTTTAATCAGAACCTACATTAAACAATGTCTACATAAGGCCCAAACTAACAAAAAATAATCTTATATATATTCACTTCAGAGATACTGTTAATTGAAAATTAACCTTGGAAGTTCAGAGAGGAAGTTGGCATGAGGACAATTTCACTCTTTTTGGTTTTCCTGGGAACCGACTTTTAGAGTTAATAGCACATATTTCCAATATGAATAATCTATTTCCAAGAATAATGAAGAGCCATTTGTAGACTGGTAATAGTTACCTCAAATTTATCACTTTGGCTAGTAAAATTACTTTATTATGGATGAAAACTTCATTGAATTTTATGGGAACAAATGTCTTATGAAGATTTGGCAGTCATTTCTAATCATCTCAGAAAGCTTCACAGGTATTATAAGAAATAAGGGGGTAATCTTTTAGCCAAAGGGAAAAGCTGCATTTTGATTTTCTTTTTTGCTGATATAATGTGTTTTTCTGATTTAAGATGTGCCCTTATAAGTTGTTCTTATAGACTTAGAAATTCATGGTTGAATTTGTCTTTTTTCTTTTAGCTTTCAATATAGTTTTATTTTTTAGAGTAATTTTAGATTTAATGGGAAATTTGTGAAGGTGGTCCAGAGAGTTCCCATATACCACCTACTCAATTTCCCCTATTAACATTTTACATAACTATAGTTCTAATTACAATTATCAAAGCAGTAATAATGTATTATTATTAACTAAGGTTCATACTTCATTTGATTTTCCTTAGTTTTCACTTAATGACCTCTTTGTATTCCAGGATCCACCCAAGACACCTTATTCACATGTAATCATCCTGTTTCTTTATACTCCTATTTAGAGATGACATTTTCTCAGATTTTTCTTGTTTTTGATGACCTTGACAGTTTTGAGGAGTACTTGTCAGATATTTTGTAGAATGTCCCTCATTTGGAAATTGCTTGATGTGCTACTTTTGATTGACTGGAGTTATGGGTTTTGGGAGGAAGAGCACAAAGATCAAGCACTGTTTTCATCATATCACATCAAGGATACATATTGTCCATGTGACTTAACACTGTTGATACTGACCTTGATCATCTGGCTGAAGTACTGTTTGTCATATTTCTTGACTGTTAAGACTAACTTCCCTCCCCTTTTCATACTGGGTGGAAGGAAGTCACTATGCACAGCCCACATTAAGGAATGAAGAATTATGCTCCATCTGCTTAAAAGTAGAGTATTTACATAAATTATTTGCGATTTTTTCCATGGGAGATTTTTTTCATTCTCCCTATTAATTTGCTTATATCAATATAGACTCATGAGTTTTTATTTTTATTTTTTGTTTTTATTTTTAAATGTAAGGTTAGAACCAATTTTATTGTTCAAATAGTTCTAGCCTTGACCATTGAAAGCTCTTTCAGTTGACCCTGTCTCCTTTGATACACCAGCGTTATTGTTGATTTTAGCACATTCTTATTTTTTGGCACTAAAAGATACTCAAGCTTCTAATTATATATTTTCCTACTCCAGTCCTAGAATTAGCAATTCTTCCAGGAACTCTGGTTCTTTTTAATGAATTTTCACAAATATATAGTGTCATGTGTGCACAATTACAGTATCTTGCCAAATAGTTAAACTACCCTAAACCACACCCCCATGCTTTACCTAATAAATACTTTTCATTTCCTTGACCCCTTGAGTGTATCATTCTCATGGTTTTGCCTTTTTCAGAATGTGATGTAATTGGGATCATAGAGTATTCAGCATTTTTCACATATAGAGGTATGTATTTACAATTCTTCCATGACTTTTCATGGCTTGATAGCTCATTTTTCTTTATTTCTGAATAATACTTCACTGCATGCTTAGTATGTCATTGACCTATTGAAAGACATCTTGGTTGCTTCCAATTTTCAGTTGTTGTGAATAAAGCTGCTATAAATATTCACATGCAAGTTGTATGAATTTTCAAATCAATTGAGTAAAGGCCTAGATGCTTGATCATATGGTAATACTAGGTTTAGCTATATAATAGACTATCCAACTGTCTTCCAAAGCACTATAAAATTTTGTTTCCACCAACATTGAATGAGAGTTTCTGTTTTTCCACATGTTGACTAACATTTGGTATTGTCAGGACTTGGATTTTAGCCAATAAAGATACATAGGTGTGTATTTCATTGTGATATTACTTTGCATCCCTAACAGCAAATATTGGTGAGTATCTTTCACACACACTTTTTTTTTTTTGCCACCCTGTATAACTTCTTTGGTTAGTATATCTGCTCAGATTTTTGCTCAATTTTTTATTGGGTTGTTTCTTTCCTTGCTCTTGAGTTTCAACAATATTTTGTATATTTGGAGGTATGTCTTTTATCATATATATATTATATATATATTGTAATTTGTTATACAAAAAAGACATGTTAAAAATATTTTCTCCCAATCTGTGGTTTCTCTTTTGATTCTCTTAACAAATGTATTTTGCAGAGCAGAAGGATTTAATTTTAATAACGTTTAATTTACTAATTTTATTTTTCATGAATGTGTTTTCAGTGTTATCTAAATGCTCATCATAAAACCCAAGCCTGGAAATTAATCTATGTTATCTTCTAAAAGTTTCATAGTATTGTTTTGTGTTTTAAATCTATCATCCATTTTAATTTTTATGAAAAGCTTATGTCTGGATTCATTTTTTTACAAATGGATATCCAGCTGTTTAAGCACTACTTATTAATTAGATTATCCTTTCTTCTTTGAATTGCCTTTGTCACTTCATCAGAGTTCAATTGACTGTATTTGTTTGGGTCTATTTTTGTTACATTTATACCTATTTAATTTTTTAGTGGTTATTAATATTTTAAAAAATTTGATATTCCACTGTTCACTGCTTTTATATTAGAAAGCAGTGGACTTTTGTATATTAACCCTGTATCCTATAGCTTTACTATAATCACTTATTCCAAGTTTTTGTTTTTGTTAATTCTATGAGATTTTCTGTAAAGGCATCTGTGTCACTTGCAAACAATTACACATTCTATTTTCACATATTATCATGCTCTATCATAAGTGACTAGACACAGTACCCAGTGCTACACATCAGGATCTCATTGTTAATCCATTCCAAAGGCAATAGTCTGCATCTATTAACCCCAAGCTCACCATTCACCCCACTCCCTCCACTTGTCCCTTGGCAACCACAATTCTATTGTCCAGGTCTGTGATTTTCTGTTCTGTGGAAAGGTTCATTTGTGCTGTATATTAGATACCAGATGTAAGTGATAGCATATGGTATTTGTCTTTCTCTTTCTGACTTCCTTCACTCAGGATGAGAGTCTCTAGTTCCATCCATGTTGCTGCAAATGGCATTATGTTGTTCTTTTTTATGGCTGAGTAGAATGCCGCTGTGTGCATATACCACATCATCTTAATCCAATCATCTGTCAGTGGACATTTAGGTTGGTTCCATGTCTTGGCTATTGTCACGCGTGCTGAAATCAACATGCAGGTGCATGTGTCTTTTTTAAGGCAAGTTTTGTCGGGATATTTGCCCACGAGTGGGATTGCGGGGTCATATGGTAGTTCTATACATAGATTTCTAAGGTACCTCCATACTGTTCTCCATAGTGGCTGTACCAGCTTACATTCCCACTAAGAGTGCAGGAGGGTTCCCTTTACTCCACACCCCTTCCAGCACTTGTTATTTGTGGACTGAGTAATGATGGCCATTCTGATTGGTGTGAGGTGGTATCTTATGGTAGTTTTGATTTGCATTTCTCTAATAATCAGGGATGTTGAGCATTTTTTCCATGTGCTTGCTGGCCATCTGTATATCTTTTCTTGGAGAACTGTCTATTCAGATCTTTTGCCCATTTTCCCCATTGGGTTATTGGCTTTTTTGCTGTTGAGCTGTGTAAGTTGCTTGTATATCCTAGAGATTAATCCCTTGTCAGCTGCATCATTTGAAAGTATTTTCTGCCATTCTGTAAGTTGTCTTTTTGTTTTTGTTTTATATGGTTTCCTTTGCTGTGCAAAAGCTTGTCAGTTTGATGAGGTCCCATTGGTTTATTTTTGTTCTTATTTCTGTTGCCTTGGGAGACTGACCTGAGAAAATCTTCGTAAGGTTGATGTCAGAGAATGTTTTGCCTATGTTCCCTTCCAGGAGTTTGATGGTGTGGCGTCTTATATTTAAGTCTTTCAGCCATTTTGAGTTTCTTTTGGTGCATGGTGTGAGGGTGTGTTCTGGTTTCATTGATTTGCCTGCAGCTGTCCAGGTTTCCCAGCAATGCTTGCTGAAAAGACCGTCTTTTTCTGATTTTATGTTCTTGCTTCCTTTGTCAAAGATTAATTGACCATAGGTGTCTGGGTTTATTTCTGGGTTCTCTCTTCTGTTCCATTGGGCTGTCTGTCTGTTTTGGTACCAGTACCACACTGTCTTGATGACTGTGGCTTTGTAATATTGCCTGAAGTCTGGAAGAGTTATGCCTCCAGCTTGGTTTTTGTCCCTCAGGATTGCTTTGGTGATTCTGGGACTTTTGTGGTTCCATATACATTTTTGGGTTGTTTGTTCTAGTTCTGTGAAAAATGTGATGGGTAATTTGATAGGGATTGCATTGAATGTGTAGATTGCTTTGGGTAGGATGGCCATTTTTACAATATTAATTTTTCCAACCCAGGAGCATGGAATATCCTTCCATTTCTTTACATCTTCTTTAATTTCCTTAATTAATGTTTTATAGTTCTCAGCATATGTAAGTCCTTTACCTCCTTGGTCAGGTGTATTCCCAGGTATTTGATTTTTGGGGGTGCATTGTATTTTTGTATTCCTTTTCTAATATTTCACTGTTAGTATACAGAAATGCAACTGATTTCTGAATGTTAATCTTATATCCTGCTGTTTTTCTGAATTTGTTAATCAGTTCAAGTAGTTTTTGGGTTGAGTTGTTAGGGCTTTCTATGTATGGTATCATGTCGTCTGCATACAGTGACAGTTTTATCTCTTCTCTTCCTATTTGGATGCTTTTTATTTCTTTTGTCTGATTGTTGTGGCTAGGACTTCCAAACCTATGTTGAAAAACAGTGGTGAGAGTGGGCATCCTTGTCTTGTTCCAGATTTTAGTGGGAAGGCTTTCAGCTTTTCTCCGTTGAGTATTATATTTGCTGTGGGTTTGCCATAAATGGCTTTGATTATGTTCAGGAATGTTCCCTCTATACCCACATTGCTGAGAGTTTTAATCATGAATGGATGTTGGACTCTGTCATGTGTGTTTTGACTTTTCTTTTGTTAATGTGGTGTATGACATTGATTGATTTGATGTGTTGAACCATCCTTGTGCACCTGGGAAGAACCCTACCTGGTCATGGTGTATGATCTTTTTGTTATGTTGTTGGGTTTGGTTGGCTAAAATTTGTTGAGAATTTTTGTGTCTGTATTCATTAAAGATGCTGGCCTGTAGTTTTCTTTTTTGGTGGTATCTTTGCCTGGTTTTGGAATTAGGGTGATGGTGGCGTCCTAAAATGTCTTTGGGAGTGTTCCTTCTTCCCCAACCTTTTGAAAAAGTTTAAGGAGGATGGGCAGTGGTTTCTCTTTGTATGTTTGGTAGAATTTGCCTGTGAAGCCATCTGGTCCTGGGGTTTTATTTGTAGGGAGTGTTTTTATGATGTGTTCAATTTCATTTCCAGTGACCTGTCTCTTCGGTTGGTCTATTTCTTTTTGATTCTGTTTTGGAAGGCTCTAAGTCTCTAGAAAGTTGTCCATATCTTCCAGGTTGTCAAATTTGTTGGCATATAGTTGTTCATAGTATTCTCTTATGTTTTTTATGTATTTCTGCAGTATCCATTGTGAGTTCTCCCTTTTCATTTCTAATTTTGTTTATTTGGGTTCTTTCTCTCCTCTTCTTAGTGAGTCTAGCCAGGGGTTTGTCAATTTTGCTTACCTTTTCAAAGGACCAGTTCTTGGTTTTATTAATTTTCTCCATTGCTTTTTGAATCTCTCCTGTATTGATGTCCTCTTTGATCTTCATAAAGATGATTTCCTTCCTTCTGCTGAGTTTAGGCTTTTTTTTTGTTCTTCTTTTTCTAATTCGTTTTGGTGGTGGGTTAAGTTGTCAGTTTGAGGTCTTTCTTCTGTTTTGAGGAAGGCCTCTGTTGCTATGAATTTCCCTCTGAGCACTGCTTTTGCAGCGTCCCATAGATTTTGAGAGGTTGTGTCTTCATTATCATTTGTCTCGAGGTATTTTTAAATTTCTTTCTTGATTTCCTCATTGACCCATTGGTTTTGTAGTAGCCTGTTGTTTAGTCTCCATGTATGTAGTAGGTTTTTGCCCATTTCTTTTCATGTGGTTGATTTCTAGTTTCATGCCATTGTGGTCAGAGAAGATACTTGAAATAATGTCTATGCTCCTAAATTTGTTCAGTTGGCTTTGTGCCCCAATACGTGATCAATCCTTGAGAATGTTCCATGCGCACTTGAGAAGGATGTGTATTCTGATGGTTTTTGGATGTAGTGTCTTGAAGATGTCAATGAAGTCTAACTTTTCTGTTGTTTCCTTTAGGATCTCTGTTGTTTTATTGAATTTTCTGTCTAGAGGATCTGTCCCTTGATGTGAGTGGGATGTTAAATCTCCTATTATGATTGTGTTCCCATCAATTTCTCCTTTTATGTGTTTTAATATTTGTTGTATGCATCTGGGTGCACCTATATTTGGGGCATATATGTTGATGATGGTAATATCCTCTTCTTGAATGGATCCTTTAACCATTAAACAGTGTCCTTTGTTGTCTTTCCTTACGGCCTTCATTTTAAAGTCTATTTTGTCTGATATGAGTATTGCAACTCCTGCTTTCCTGTCTTGTCCGTTGGCATGAAATATTTTTTTCCCACTGCCTCGCTTTCCATCTATATATGTCCTTTGTCCTAAGGTGAGTGTCTTGTAGGCAGCAGATTGAAGGTTTTTGCTTTTTGATCCATACAGCCACTCTGTGTCTTTTGATTGGAGCATTCAGTCCATTGACAATTAGGTTGGTAATTGATAGATGATTATTTATTGTCATTTTAAACGTTGTCTTCCAGTTGAGTTTATGATTCTCCATTCTTCCTTTTTTTTTTTTTTTTTTTGATTGGATGGTCTCCAGTTATTTTCTGCTTGAGTGTTTTTCTTTTCATTTTTTGTGCATGTAATGTTTGGTTTTGATTTGTGGCTGCTCTGTTTTTTAAGTATGTTAACCCCTTCCTATAATTGTGTGTTTTAGCCTGGTAGTCCTGTAGGTTCAAACACTTCATTACCATAATAAAATTTTAAAAAAAATTAGAAGAATCTATTTATTTCCTTACCTCCTTTGCCCACATTTTATGATTTTGACCACTCTTTTTTTCTTTTTAATTTTCTTTTGTTTTACACATGTTCATGATTAGATGTGTATGCTGGCTTATTTGAGTGACTGCTCTCTGATTGTGGTTTCCTCCATCCAAGATCTTCCTCTCTCTCTCTTTTTTTTTTTTCCTGATTTATTTAGAGAAGCCCTTTCAATATTGCTTTTAGAATGGGTTTTGTATTGCTGTATTCTTTTAGCTTTTGTTTGTAGGAAAAAAAATTATATTCCCTTCTATTTCAAATGATATTCTTGCTGGATAGAGTATTCCAGGTTGCATATTTTTTCCTTTCAGTGCTTTAAAGATCTCTTGCCATTCCCTCCTGGCCCGTAGAGTTTCTGTAGAGAAATCAGCTCATAGCCTTATGGGGGTTCCCTTATAAGTGATACTTTGCTTTTCTCTTGCTGCCTTTAGGATCCTCTCTTTATCATTAACTTTTGCCGTTTGTGTGATAATGTGTCTTGGTTTGGGTCTACTTGGGTTCAACGTGTTTGGGGCCCTCTGTGCTTCCTGTATCTTGAAATCAGTATCCTTTAGAATTGGGAAGTTTCCAGCAACAATTTCTTCAAATATATTTTCAATCCCCTTTTCTTTTTCTACTCCTTCTGGAATTCCTATTATGTGTAGATTGGCCCGCTTTATATTATCCCTTAGGTCTCTTATATTGCTTTCATATTTTTTCATTTGGTTTTCTGTCTGCTGTCCTATTTGGGTGATATCCTTTATTGTATCTTCTACATCACTAGTTTGTTCCTCTGCGTTATTCACTCTGGTTTTTACTGCCCTTAGCTCAGTTTGTATCTCTGCAAATGAATGTTCTAGTTTTTCTTGGCTCCTCCTTATATTTCCTAGTTCCTTTCTGAGAGGGTCTGCATTACTGTTCATATCTTCTCTTAATTCCTTCAGTACTTTCACTATCTTCCTTTTGAACACCAAGTCTGTCAGAGTGCAGAGTTCTGTTTCATTGTTGACTGTTTTAGGTGAGTTCTCCTGTTGGATTAACTGGGAATGGTTTCTGAGCTTCTTTATCTTGCTTGTGTTTTTCTTTTTTGTGGTGGAGGTGCACTCCCCGTGACTGCGTAGGGTTTGCCTTGGCACTGCTGTGAAATGTTTCCAGAGAGATTGGCCACACTTCTTTGAGGCAGCAGGGGGTTTCCTAAGGGTGGGCAGGGATAGCAGGTCACTCTGAAACAAAGTAGGACTTCCCAAGGGCAGTGGTACTAGCAGGTCTGCACTGTGATGGAGGCAGACTTCCCATGGCCCGGCAGAGCTTGCTCTGGTGCTTCTGGGCTTCAGAGCTTTTCCAGGGTGCAGGTGGTTGAGGGCAGCTGCTCCATGGGAGTGCAGCATCTCATGAGTGTGGGAGTGGCTAGCCGGGCTGCTGGGAGACAAAGGAGTGCTTCTCCAGAGCAGACAGTACTGGCAGGACCACCCTGTGATGGAGGCAGACCTCCTGTGGCCGAGCAGAGCTCGCTTTGGCATTTCTGGGCTGTGGAGCTCTTCCAGGGGGCTGGCAGTGCTGGACACTGCTCTTTGTGTGTGGGGGTGTAGCCCCTCCAGCGAGTGGGCAGGCCAGTGCAGGGAAAACCCCTGAGGTGGTCGGCTTCCCGTGAGTGGTGATGCCAGCCCTCCAGGATAGCAGGTGGCCTCAGGTCAGGTGGGTGCAGGGTAGGGGAAGGGGCATGAACTGGGTAGCACTGCTCTCTGCTAGCTGGCAGGCTGGGGTACAAGGAGCGTTCTACCGCAGCCCACCCCTCCTCCTCTTCGGTCCCTAACACTGGCACCTTGTCTCTCCTGTGGGTCCAGCTCTTCTCCCAGGTTCCCTCTGTTGTGGCTTTCTACTCCCCAGCCCTTAGCATATTGTTCCCTCCACCTGTGAGGCAACGCTTCCTAATCCCTCAGGCTGTCTCCGCACGGCCAACCCCACTGACTGCTTCCTAGTCCCCCAGGCTGTCTCCACACCTCCAACCGCAGCCCACTCCCAGGGACTAACCTCTGGAGCCACGGTCTCGGTGCCCAGCGCCCACCTGAGTGTTTCCGTTTTTGATGACTGTGACAGTAGTTCAGATGATTTGTTTGTCTCTCACTCTGTTGTTCAGATCTCAGAAGTCCCACTGCACTCTTCTCGGTGTCTGGAGATCCCTCCGACGTGGTTGATCTTTCCATCAATTAAGTGATTTTCTAGGGTGTGGGTTCCCTCCCTCCTTCACAGTTCCCTTTCAGGAGTGACCATCCGGTCTAGATTCCTCTTCTCTCACTTTCCTCTTTTCTCTTGTTTTACCCAGTTATGTCATGAGATTTTTGACATTATGGGAGGTTTAAGTTCTTTTGCCAGCATTTAGTTGCTGTTCTGTGTGAGTCATTTGTGGGATATTTTTTTGTGTTGTGGAAGAGGGTGAGCGTGTCCCTCCACTCCTTTGCCATCTTGCCTCCATGATTCTTTTTTTTTTTTTTTTTTTGTCTTTTTGCCTTTTCTGGGGCTGCTCCTGTGGCATATGGAGGTTCCCAGGCTAGGGGTCCAATCGGAGCTGTAGCCACCCGCCTATACCAGGGCCACAGCAACGTGGGATCCCAGCCGCGTCTGCAACCTTCACCACAGCTCACAGCAATGCCGGATCCTTAACCCATTGAGTAAGGCCAGGGATCAAACCCGCAACCTCATGGTTCCTATTCGGATTCATTAACCACTGCACCACAGTGGGAACTCCTATGATTCTTAACCTACTGAGCGAGGGCAGAGATTGAGCCTATATCCTCACAGAGATTATGTCAGGTTCTTAACCTTCTGAGCCATAATGGGAACTCTGTCAGTTAATTTATGACAGCTGGCTGTGGGGTCCAGGATGTCCTAAAGCTTGTATTGGACTGCTGACATATAGGGCTGGGTCCTAGAATTAATATATGTTAGAGAAAGGATTCCAAAGTGGCTCTTGCCTGTATGATGTCCTCATTTTATAACAAGCTCCCCAAAATGGCTACCACTAGTGTTATGTCCCCAGGATGAGCTCTGGTTGCCTCCTGCCTCTTTAGGAGGCTCTCCAATATCAGTGGGTGGGCCTGATCCAGACTCCTTTAAAATTATCGCTTTTGTCCTGGGTCTCAGCGCATGTAAAATTTTGTGTATAGCCTTTAATTGTGTAGTTTCTATTTCCTACAACTCTCTGCCGTCCCTGAAAGTAAGACTTGCTGGCCTTCAAAGCCAAGCATTCTAGGGGCTCATCTTCTGGGTATAGGACCTCAGGCTGTGGAGCCTAATATGGGGCTCAGACCCCTTGCTTCTTGAGGAGGACCTCTGCAAGTGTAATTATCATCCATTTGTGAGCTGCCCTCTCAAGTGTATGGGCCTTTACTATACTGTGTTTCTGCCCTTCCTACCCATTTTGTGGTTTCTTGTTTATGTCTGTAGTTGTAGATGATTTTTTTCCGCCAGTCTTTCTCATCAGTAGTACTCTGTAAATAGTTGTAATTTTGGGTGTGGGAGGAGGTGAGCTCAGGGTCTCCCTACTCTGCCATTTTGGCTACCCCCTCACAGAAACATACTAATTTAAAGGTATTGTGTACTTTAAAGATGCTATGATTAGTGACCAAAAAGGCCTTTTGGATGAAAACAAGGCATGATTTCAAAGTTTTAAATTATAATAGAGGAATAAAAAGGTAAATATGACAGCCAAGTCCATTTTCTGAAATATTTGAAGAAATATAAAATTTTAAAGTACAGGAGTACAAGGAGATAAAATTGTGAGTATGTGATAAAAAAATATGAATGATCTAGAAGACCATATATTCCAACACTGAAATTTTAATACAGAGAAAACAGAATACATGGAAACATATGTTGGTTAAGCTTCTTCTTCCAAACAACAGAATGCACTATGGCTAGTTGAAGTAAGTGAATATATTAAAATATGTGATGGGATCTCTGCAATATGGTTGGAGATCTAGTCTATGAAGCTATGGGGATAAACATAGAACCCAGGGGCTTCTCCAGCAAAAATGTGGTTGCATTAACTACTGGTACCTTTGTCACTCATGACCATTTTTCTGGAGTTCAACAGCTTAAAATGATGCTTAAACATAAAGGGACTTCTGTAGTACAAATGGCAACAGCACCATTACTTAAGACTGGAAATAAAAGATTCTCTGACCAACCAGGCCCTGAGAATGTAACATCTCTAATACTATAACTTCCAGAAAATCAGTCCCCCCCCCCAAGTATTTTGGCA
This sequence comes from Sus scrofa, assembly GCF_054392235.1. Lineage (NCBI taxonomy): Eukaryota > Metazoa > Chordata > Mammalia > Artiodactyla > Suidae > Sus > Sus scrofa. The sequence continues at coordinate 100,209,903 of NC_139397.1, forward strand.
TCTACCTTGGAGGGTGGAAGTCACACTGTGAAAAATTGCCAATATTCAGTGATAGTATTACAAGTGTTAAGCAACTACAAGTGACCAATATACACTGAAAGGTACAGTATTATAAAAAATGATAAAATTTGAGATTAAAAAATTTTAGATTGAAGGTACATGCCACATCCCAGAAAGGATTAATTCAAAAGCGATTGACACTACCATATAGAAATATAATTATTTCGTTTGGTTGTCAGTTATATCAGGCTCTCTAAGTTGAAAGTGGGCATGGGGTCATAATATCCTTTTCGCAGACCCATAAATAATCCCTCCATTTTTTTTTTTTTTTTTGTCCTCATTTCTGCTCACTTGTGTCTCCCCTCTCCCCAGACTTGTAGGTTTTTAAGTTTCCACCTTCTCTGAGTCACTTTCCAGACCTTGGCTTGTTTTCTGGACTGTAACTTCTGCTCTGCCTTGGTGGTCAGTATTCAGTCATCACTTTAGATATTCATTAAAATAACTTTTGATCTCATGGCCCCATTTCTCAGTATTTTTTGCTATTGTCAGTTTATACTCTATTTATGCCTTTACTATCATTTCAATGAGTTCTCAGAAGGTGAGGCATATAAATCTGTTTTAAGTCTACCACCTTAACCTGTAAATCCCCTTTAAATGTTTTGTAAAAATTATTTTATCATTATGGTATAATCATGGTATTAAAAATCCATGTGAAATCATTTACTATTCTTTATCTTGCATTAAATTAATATGATAATCTGTCCTTTTTTAGATGGTAATGAAGCACATCCAGTAGAATGTTTAACACCTGTCACTTTCTTTTATGTAATTTCATTCAGCATTTCAGTCATTTCCTTGATTCACTTTATTGTCTGAAATGGAAAATAGCTGGCCACCTGTGGAAAAAGAATGAGAATTATAAAAGGTTTGTTTTGTAATTTTAGTGGTTTCACACTTATAGGCAGTGCCTGAGCCAAGTAATGCAGGCAGTGTGGAACAAGACCAGCCCAGTGGGGTCTCCTCTTTCAGCTGAGTTCACAAAGCAGGATCATTCATGTGTGTATTTCAGTTACCCCCTATTCACCCCATTGGAGGAGGGATTCCAGGCCTGGGGTTAAAGGGAAAGCTGAACACATGACACCTGACACTGGACGGATGAGATCCCAGCAGTTTACTAGTCAGTGTGTATTCAGCCTGGGGGAGAAGGACATGCACAGAGTGCTGGGCCATATGAGGATTGTCCTTGGGAACAGAGTGAAGAGCTGTGGTAGGCAGGTTTCATAACTGTAGCTTGGGTGCTCCCCGGTTCCCACAGGGGAACAAGATTCGCTTGTTTGAATAAATCTGCAGGCTGGCAGAGAACTGAAACTGCTACTGAGGGATAAGCAAGAACTGAACTAGATCTGTTTGATAAGGAGGATTGTTTGGGGAGGGGGACTTTTCTTTGGGATCCTAGTGGGGAGAAGCAGCTGCATGTAAGCCATTTGAGGCCCTCCCACCTTCACCAGATGTGAAGGCAGCATGTAATATTGGACCATAATTTTAGGCCAGAAACCACAGTGTGCTTCATATGTGTATAAATAATTTTTAGGTCAGAAGATTGAGTATGATATTGGTTTGCTTACTCCCCCCCATTACTTAATTAAATTTATTAGACTGGTTTTCTAAATAGGCATCTTTTACACATTCTTGAAAAGTTTTCAGTCTGTAGTAGTTGGATCCTATGAAGTGGTGTAGTTTCCTAAAATCTCTAACAAAGTTTTTCCACACTGAATGACTTGCCCCAGGGTTCCCCATATATAAAATGTATTTAAGGAGTTAAACAGATTAAGTGATACAAGTAACCTATCCTAACCACTCTCTCAGTTGAAACCAGAGTAATTGAAATCAAGCTCTTTGAAAAATAAAATTTCCAGTTCTCCTTAAGGAGATAAGAGTTGATAGAAATCTCACATACTTCTTTTTATTTATTTATTTAATTTTATTTTATTTTTAAATTGCTCAAATGAATTTATCACATCTGTAGTTGTGTAATGATCATAACAATCTGATTTCACAGGATTTCCATCCCACAGCCAAAACACATCTCCCCACCCCCCAAACTGTCTCCTCCAGAGACCATAAGTTTTTCAAAGTCTGTGAGTCAGTATCTGTTCTGCAAAGAAGTTCAGTCCTTCCTTTTTTCAGATTCCACATGTCAGTGAAAGCATTTGATGTTGGTGTCTGATTTCACTTAGCATGATAGTTTCTAGGTCCATCCATGTTGCTAAAAATGCTGGTATTTCACTCTTTTTAATGGCTGAGTAATATTCCATTGTGTATATGTACCACATCTTTTGGATCCACTCCTCTGTCGATGGACATTTAGGTTGTTTCCATGTTTTGGCTATTGCAAATAGTGCTGCGATGAACATTGGAGTACATGTGTCTTTGCAAGTCATGGTTTTCTCTGGATAGATGCCCAGGAGTGGTACTTCTATGTTTAGTTTTCTGAGTAATCTCCATACTGTTTTCCACAGGGGTTGCACCAATTGACAATCCCACCAACAGTGTACTAGGGTTCCTTTTTCTCCACACCCTCTCAGGCACTTATTGTTTGTAGATTTTTTGATGATGGCCATTCTGGCTGGTGTAAGGTAGTATCTCAGAGTGGTTTGGATTTGCATTTCTCTAATAGTGATGCTGAACATCTTTTCATGTGTTTCTCAGCCATCTGTATGTCTTCTTTGGAGAACTGTCTGTTTAGATCTTCTGCCCATTTTTTGATGGGGTTGTTTGTTTTTTTGTTGTTGAGCTGCAGAAGTTGTTTATAAATTTTGGAGATTAATCCCATACTTCTTTGGTTACTTATTGATGTCTTAGTTTTACACTATAAATTTTGGTGTCTATTACAAATCTTATGAGTAACTTGGAGTTCTGACTTTTGAGAGGAAGGGGGATTAGTTAGGTAAATGCAAAATAGTTTAAACAGTAATATTTGGATTAAGTTTCAATCAGCTATTTTAATGATTAATGGAAACACTTCTGAATGAAAGTCTGTTTGAGCCATGGAAAAGTAAATTCATGCGCAAGATTTGGAACTATCATTCAGGGAAGGAAAATCAACAAGAGAGGAAAACTGGCATAGTGGAAAGAAAATCGGACTGTGAGTCAGGAGGCCCAAGAACTTGTTTTGAGATCTGACTTTGAGTAAGTTACTGAACATCTCTTTGTCATGGTTTCTTTCTGCACCTGCAAAATGAGGAATAAGCAAAAACAACCATATAAATAGGGTCCAACTACAAAATTTTGTAATCCAAGAAATCTCTGGACCCTTAACATTTTATGATCCTGTCAGAAGCAGCATTTCCACAGTGTCCAGGACATCTGCAGTCTTTTAAACTACATATCAGTTTCCCTTGCCACTCACACTATCTGTTTATATGGAACCTTTCTCCCAATCATTATCTCTCTTGAAAGTTAAATAAAAGTCTAGGAGTGCCAAAGCATAAACACACTAATAAACATTTTAATGTAGTCACCTTGTTAGTTTTCAGAGAACACCATAAAGAAGTCATAAAATACACTCCTCAGCTAAGAATACTGTCAGCTGCTGGCTAGGACATTACTCCCCAGTATGTTGGAAACTCCTTACTGACAGTTGAAAACAGAGTGCAGTATTCTGATAATGATGCTAAATAGAAAAGGGATATAGTTTATTAGCCAACTAGCCAAATAAATAGCTCCAAAAAATGATTTCAGTTGTACTAACAATAGCCTTTCCTGTAATGTCACCAAATTACTAAGGATTAATCAGGATAAATAATAGGAATAATAATACTGATAGCTAATATTTACTGCATATTTACAATTCAAATGCTTCATATGCATTAAGTCACTTAAACTTCATAACTCTATGATGTCAATAACATTATTTTAATATAAGCCTGGAATAATGAGTGTTTAAGAATGTACTCAAAGTCACAGAAGTAAGGGTTAAGAAGTAAGGCCATGATTTGAACCTGGCAGTCTGATTTCAGAGATAACAATACTAACCATTACATGGAGGAGCATTGAAGATAATTGTAGGAGAAAGTATTGTCAAAAGGCAGGCCAGTGTTGCAAAATATTGAACATGTTGAGAAAGGTAAAAGAGAACCCTAATGTAAATAGAAAAGTTGGATTATAATATTCCATTTTGGGCTTGGGACCAGAGTAATCATTTTCTTCTTTCTTTTCTCTTTGTTTTTTCTAAATACATACATCAAAATATAGGCAAGGGAGCTTTGAGAGGCAGAGGAAACATTTAAGGGAGATTTTGTGTTGACTATTGTGCAGAAAATGTGACACACTATTTGCGGTCTCACCATTTATCATCTCCTTACTTCATTGCTGGCAGAGTCTGTCTCCCGTGAAAGATGAGGGGGCCAAAAAGGCTGAAAGGAAGTATTTTTAAACTATAGGTTTTTTTTCCTCTAAAAGACACAAGACTGTGTTAGGTATCTATTTTTAATTCAGTGTAAGCATTGGTAATTTTTATCTTTCACAGAATTTATTTCACCTATATTTTTATAGTTGATTGACATAAAGTTGTACATAATGTTTCCTTATTATCCTTCTAATGTCTGTAGGGCGTATGGTCATGTTCCTTCTTTTATTGCTGATATTGGTAATTGGTATTTTCTCTTTCTTGTTCGTGAGTCTGGTTAAAGTTTGATTAAATGTATTAATCTTTTCAAAGGATGAATTTTAGGTTTCATTGATTTTCTTTGTCTTTTTATATTTTACTCAGTTCTGCCTACAATTTTTGTTTTCTTCTTTTCACCTATTTTGAAATTAATTTGTCATTCATTTTTCCAATCTGGAAGATTGAAAATTTAGATATTGGATTTGAAACCTTTCTTGTTTTCTAATATAACCAATGAGTGCTTTAAATATCTAAGTACTAATTTAGCTGCATCCCACAAATTTTGATATGTGGTGCTTTAAATATCATTTAATTCAAGAATATTTTTCAATTTTATTCATATTTCTTTTGATCCATGGATTCAAAGAGGTAATTTATATAATTTCTGTAATTTTGTGCTTTTTTTTTTTGTCTTTTTGCTATTTCTTGGGCCGCTCCCGCGGCATATGGAGGTTCCCAAGCTAGGGGTCGAATCGGAGCTGCAGCCACCAGCCTACGCCAGAGCTACAGCAACGCGGGATCCGAGCTGCGTCTGCAACCTACACCACAGCTCACGGCAACGCAGGATCATTAACCCACTGAGCAAGGGCAGGGATCCGAACCTGCAACCTCATGGTTCCTAGTCGGATTCATTAACCACTGAGCCATGACAGGAACTCCTGGTGCTTTCATTTTTGTTTTCTAATTTAATTTGTTTTGATCAGAGTACATACTCTATAAACTTTTAGTCTTTTGAAATCTACAGAGACTTGTTTATAGCCCTGCTATTGTCTATCTTGGTATCCCTCCCATGTGTATTTGAAAGAAATGTGTATTCTGCAATTGTTATGTGCTAGTGTTCTATAAATATCAAGTAGATTAAAGTGGTTGATAGTATAAATCATAGATACTCTACCTTCCTGATTTTATTTCTCTATTTCTTGTATCAACTACTGAAACTGATGCATTGAAGATTCCAACTATGATTGTCCATTTGTCTATTTCTCACTTTATTTCTGTAAGTTTTTATTTAATATATTTGAAGCTCTTTTTGAGGTGCATATATAATTGTTGCATCTTCCTGATATTCTGACCCTTTTATTATCATGAAAATGTTCTTCTTGTCTGTAGTACTATCTAGTCTTTAAGTCTATTTTTTTATATTAATAAAGCCACTCTAGCTTTGTTATTCTTACTGTTTTATATGACATCTTTTCCCAGACATTTTATATTTATTATTTGTGACTTGGTTCTTGTTTCTCTTATAGATAGTGGCATATAGGTGGTTGTTTTTTATTGAGTCTGCCAAACTCTGACTTTTGATTGGAATTTTTATTCTATTTATGTTTAAAGCAATTTTGATATTTATTTAGGTTTGTCATTTTGTTTTGTAGTCTTTGTCTTATCTCTTTTTTCTCTTTATTCCTCCTTTTTTGCCTTTTTTTTTTTTTTGCTTTTATCATACAGTTCCATTTTAATTCCTTAACTGGATTTTTTTTTTAGATCAGTTTCTTTTATTTCTTTTATAGTGGTTACTCTAAGAATTACAATATCCCAATCTGTTGAGTTAAATACTTAAATTACAGAAAACTTCAAACACTATAGTATAATTAATCCCCCCTCTTTAATGTTGCTATGTTCATATACTCACATTATGAATTAATTAATATAATGTTTTATATTTAGCTCTAAAATATATTTCTGAGGTAATTAACAAAGTGAAACATTTGTAGTACCTTATTTTTAATCACATTTGTAATTTTATTGCTCTCCATCCCTCCTAGAGGTTCCAAGTGTTTCCTTCAGGCTAAAGCACTTACTTTAGTATTTCCTGTAGTTCAGGTTAGATGGCAAAAACCTCTCTCATGCTTTGTTAATTCTCGTGCACCATCTTTTTCCTTTTCTTTTTAGAATAATAGCTTTAGTAGATACTCTATCTTGCTTGACTTTTTCTTTTCCTTTAGCACTCTAAGTATTTTTCATGTCTTCTAGATTTCAGTTTGAGAATTCAGTTTTTGCTTCATATATTTTGAAGCTCTGTTGTTATGTGCATACAAATTAGGATTGTTCTGTCATCTTGATGAGTTGTTCCTTTTGTTACTACAAAATAGTCTTTATCTCTGGTAATATTCTTTGCTATGAAACTTATATTTGATTAATGTTAATATGGTGTATCTCTTTCCATCATTCTAATTTGAACCAATCTATGTCCTTATACTTAAAGTGATATTCTTGTAGGCAGCATATAGTTAGGTATTACTTTGTTTTTAAACCAATCTGAGAGTATTGCCTTTTACTTTGTCTTTTTATTATTTGCATTTAATATAATTATCATTCCTTCAAATACTTTCAGGTAATTATTACCCCAGGCTTGTGTAGTTTTCTCACATGCGTGCTCTGATCATTAATAAGCTGAACACCCAAGAAGGTACTCTACAGATATCTGAACCTCACACTTCGTGAAGTGTTTTTCTTTTTGGTACTTTGTTCTGAGAACTTTGTCATTCAGCTTCTTCTCAACTCAAAGAACCCACTGAGTTCTACCTGGATTGTCCTTCCCTGTGGTTCAGCCTAAAAACTATGCAGACAATAATCTAGAAAGTTGTAGAACTTGCTTCTTTTGTTTCAAGACTTTTGGGAAACAACTGTCCTATATTAAATGATGTCCATATTTTGTGTGGGATTTTTAGTTGTTTCAGGAGAGAGGGTAAATCCAATCTTTACTCCATCTCAGTCAGAAGTGGAAATCCTGGTCAGAGTAAATTTAAAAAGTAAAAATAGAGTTCCCATAGTGGCTCAGTGTAAATGAATCTGACTGGCATCCATGAGGACACAGGTTTGATCCCTGAGCTCAGTCAGTGAGTTAAAAATCTGGCATTGCCGTGAGCTGTGGTATAGGTTGCAGATGCACCTTGGATCCCACTTTGCTGTGGCTGTGGCATAGACTGGCAGCTATAGCTCTGATTCCCTAGCCTGGGAACCTCCATCCTGTGGGTGTGGCCCTAAAAAGACACACACAAAAAAGTAAAAACACTATGTGTAGGCAGTCTGGCTTTCAGTTCTCTATCATAGTATTTTTATATTTATGTTTTGAAATATGATGTATACACTACAGAATGCACAAATCCTAATGTAAAACTTGATGAATTTTACATATGTATAAACATAGGATAACACTACCCATATCAAGATATAGAACATTTCTACTGCCCTAGATGATTCTTTCACATTCTTTCCCAGTTGGTACCTCCATCTCTGCTCTACAGACGTAGTGCTACTCGAACTTAAACCACCATATATTACTTTTTTCAAACTTCATATGAGCCAAATTATATTTTTTGTGCCTTTTGTGCATGGCATCTTTTACCTATAATGGTTTTGAGATCCATACATGTTGTTATGTATAACAGTAATACATTCATTTTTTTATTGCTATTCATATTCTATTCTAGTATATGAATATGTTATAATTTGTTTATTGCTTTGATGATGGTTATTTGGATTGTTTCCATTTTGGAACTTTGTGAATAAATTTGTTATGAATATTCTTCTGGTAAACCATTATTATAATAATTTTTTAGGGGATTAAAAATTAGCAAGAAAAATTTTTACTAAAAGTAAATTATGCCATTTTGGGCCATTTACTCTTTTAAAATATTATATTTACTTTATTGAAGTGTAGTTGATTTACAATGCATTAATTTCTGCTGCACAGTAAAGTAATTCAGTTGTACATAGATATATTCTTTTTTTGAATATTTTTTCCCATCATGTTCTATCACAGGACATTGAGTCTAGTTTCCTGTGCTATACAGTAGGACCTTGTTTTTTATCCATTCTATGTAATGGCTTATATCTGCTAACCACAATCTCCCACTCCACCACTCCCCTAACCCCTTTCTCCTTGGCAACCACAAATCTCTTCTCTATGTCTGTGAGTCTGTTTCTGTTTCATAAATATATTCATTTGTATTATATTTTAGATTCCACTTTAAGTAATATCATATAGTATTTGTCTTTCTGACTTAGTTTGAGAATCTCTAGTTGCAACCATGTTGCTCCAAATGGCATTATTTCATTCTTTTTTATGGCCAAGTAATATTCCATTGTATGTATATATCACATCTTCATCCATTCCTCTCTTGATGGCCATTTGGATTGCTTCCATATCTCAGCTATTGTAAATAGTGTTGCAATGAATATTGGGGTGAATGTATCTTTTTGAATTATGATTTTCTCTGGACTTATGCCCAGGAGTAGAATTGTTGGATCATGTGGTAGCTCTATAGTTAGTTTTCTGAGGAACTTTCATATTTTTTTTCATAGTGGCTGCACAAACTTACCTTACCACCAGCAGTATAAGATGGTTCGCTTTCTCCACACCCAGCATGTGCTATTTGAAAACATCTTTATGATGGCCATTCTGACCAGTGTGAGGTGGTACCTTATTATAGTTTTGATTTGCATTTCTCTAATAATTAGCAATGTTGAACATTTTATGTGCCTATAAGTGATCTGTATTTCTTATTTGTAGAAATGTCTGTTTAGATCTTTTGCTCATTTTTCATTTTTTTCTTTTTTCGCTGCCACACTGATATGGAGTTCTGAGGCCAGGGATCAGGTACGAGCTATAGTTGTGACCTAAGCCACAACTGCAGCAACACAAGATCCTTAACCCACTGTGATCGGCCGGGGATCAAGCCTCCATCCCAGCACTCCCAAGATGCTGCTGATCCCATTGAACCATAGTGGGAACTCCATTCTGCCCATTTTTGATTGGGCTACTTGTTTTTTTTGATGTTGTTGTTGAGTTGTATTAACAGTTCGTATATTTTGGAAATTAAGGCCTTGTCAGTTGCATCATTTGCAAATATTTTCTCCCATTTTCTAGGTTGTTTTCTTTATGATTTCTTTGGCTGTACAAAAGATTGTAGTTTTGATTAGGTGCCATTTGTTTATTTCTGTTATTATCTCTTGCATTAGGAAATTGACCTAAGAAAACATTGATACAATTTATATCAGAGAGTGCTTTGCCTATAGTCTCGTCCAGGAATTTTATTGTGTCATGTCTTATTTTAAGACATTAAGCCATTTTGAGTTTATTATTGTGTATTATTATAGTACTATTTATGTGTATAGTATCAACTTCATTGATTTACATGAGGCTGTCCAACTTTCCCAGCACTCCTTGCTGAAGGGACTTTTTCCCACTGTATATCGTTGCCTTCTTCATCAACAATTAATTGACTCCAGGTGTGTGGATTTATCTGTGGACTCTCTATTCTGTTCCATTGATCCACATGTCTGTCTTTATGCCAGCATTATGCTGTTTCGATTACTGTAGCTTTGTAATATTGTCTGAACTCTGAGAGGGTTATTCCTCCTGCTTTGTTCTTTTTCTTTAGGATTACTTTGGCAATTCTGGGTCTTTTATGGTCCATATAAATTTTACCGAAGTGGGTATAGAGGGAACATAATCTCAACAAAATAAAAGCTGTTTATAACAAACGCATAGCCAATATAATACTCAGTGGTGAAAAGATTAAAGCCTTCCCACTAAAATCTGGAGCAAGACAAGGTTGCCCGCTCTAACCCCTTCTGTTCAACATAGTATTTGAAGTCCCATCCACAGCAATCAGAGAGGAAAAAGAAATGTATCTAAATTGGAAGAGAAGAGGTGAAATCGTCATTATAAGCTGACAACATGATACTATATATTGAAAACATTGAAAATTCCACACAAAAACTACTAGAACTGATAAATTCAGAAAGGTAGCAGGATACAAGATTAACATACAGAAACCAGTTGCATTTCTTTACACTAACAATGAAATACCAGAAAGGGAATGTTAAAAAAAAAAACACCTAAAATCTTACCCCCAAAAATAAAATACTTAGAGATAAACCTAATCAAGGAGGTGAAAGTAGAAAGCTTAAAACACTAACAAGGAAATTGAAGATGATTCAAAAAAATGGCAAGTTATCCCATACTCATGGATTAAAAGAATTAATGTTAAAATTTACATACTACCCAGAGCAATCTATGGATTTAATGTGATCCTTATCAAATTCCATGACATTTACTCTAAATATTTGTTTATAGAATATTTTCATATATCTCCATTTTAATAATAATTTATATTGTAAACAGGTATGACCCAAATTATTACATATTTTGAACTGACTAATCTCCAAAGAAGGATTTATAAGTGATAGTTTTTGCATACTATAATTGTGACCATAATATAACCTTAGTTAATAAAATTAAAATATTATTAATACCATGGGCTAAACTTTGCTGATGATTTTTTAGGTACAGTTAATATTAAGATGTTTTATCTTGACAACAATCTTTGGAAGTAGGAAATATTCTACGTAACTTTTTTTAAACAAAAGGGATTCCTTTTATTTATTTATTTGTTTATTTATCCCACTGTACAGCATGGGGATCCAGTTATACATACATGTATACATTATTTTTTCTCACATTGTTGTGCTGCATTGTAAGTATCTAGACATACTTCTCAGATCTACACAGCAGGATCTCATTGTAAATTCATTCCAAGAGCAATAGTTTGCATCTGTTAACCCCTAAGCTCCCAACCCCTCCCACTCCCTCCTGCTCCACCTGGGCAACCACAATTCTATTGTCCAGGTCTGTGATTTTCTGTTCTGTGGAAAGGTTCATTTGTGCTGTATATTAGATACCAGATGTAAGTGATAGCATATGGTATTTGTCTTTCTCTTTCTGACTTCCTTCACTCAGGATGAGAGTCTCTAGTTCCATCCATGTTGCTGCAAATGGCATTATGTTGTTCTTTTTTATGGCTGAGTAGAATGCCGCTGTGTGCATATACCACATCATCTTAATCCAATCATCTGTCAGTGGACATTTAGGTTGGTTCCATGTCTTGGCTATTGTCACGCGTGCTGAAATCAACATGCAGGTGCATGTGTCTTTTTTAAGGCAAGTTTTGTCGGGATATTTGCCCACGAGTGGGATTGCGGGGTCATATGGTAGTTCTATACATAGATTTCTAAGGTACCTCCATACTGTTCTCCATAGTGGCTGTACCAGCTTACATTCCCACTAAGAGTGCAGGAGGGTTCCCTTTACTCCACACCCCTTCCAGCACTTGTTATTTGTGGACTGAGTAATGATGGCCATTCTGATTGGTGTGAGGTGGTATCTTATGGTAGTTTTGATTTGCATTTCTCTAATAATCAGGGATGTTGAGCATTTTTTCCATGTGCTTGCTGGCCATCTGTATATCTTTTCTTGGAGAACTGTCTATTCAGATCTTTTGCCCATTTTCCCCATTGGGTTATTGGCTTTTTTGCTGTTGAGCTGTGTAAGTTGCTTGTATATCCTAGAGATTAATCCCTTGTCAGCTGCATCATTTGAAAGTATTTTCTGCCATTCTGTAAGTTGTCTTTTTGTTTTTGTTTTATATGGTTTCCTTTGCTGTGCAAAAGCTTGTCAGTTTGATGAGGTCCCATTGGTTTATTTTTGTTCTTATTTCTGTTGCCTTGGGAGACTGACCTGGGACAATCTTCGTAAGGTTGATGTCAGAGAATGTTTTGCCTGTGTTCCCTTCCAGGAGTTTGATGGTGTGGCGTCTTATATTTAAGTCTTTCAGCCATTTTGAGTTTCTTTTGGTGCATGGTGTGAGGGTGTGTTCTGGTTTCATTGATTTGCCTGCAGCTGTCCAGGTTTCCCAGCAATGCTTGCTGAAAAGACCGTCTTTTTCTGATTTTATGTTCTTGCTTCCTTTGTCAAAGATTAATTGACCATAGGTGTCTGGGTTTATTTCTGGGTTCTCTCTTCTGTTCCATTGGGCTGTCTGTCTGTTTTGGTACCAGTACCACACTGTCTTGATGACTGTGGCTTTGTAATATTGCCTGAAGTCTGGAAGAGTTATGCCTCCAGCTTGGTTTTTGTCCCTCAGGATTGCTTTGGTGATTCTGGGACTTTTGTGGTTCCATATACATTTTTGGGTTGTTTGTTCTAGTTCTGTGAAAAATGTGATGGGTAATTTGATAGGGATTGCATTGAATGTGTAGATTGCTTTGGGTAGTATGGCCATTTTTACAATATTAATTTTTCCAACCCAGGAGCATGGAATATCCTTCCATTTCTTTACATCTTCTTTAATTTCCTTAATTAATGTTTTATAGTTCTCAGCATATGTAAGTCCTTTACCTCCTTGGTCAGGTGTATTCCCAGGTATTTGATTTTTGGGGGTGCATTGTATTTTTGTATTCCTTTTCTAATATTTCACTGTTAGTATACAGAAATGCGACTGATTTCTGAATGTTAATCTTATATCCTGCTGTTTTTCTGAATTTGTTAATCAGTTCAAGTAGTTTTTGGGTTGAGTTGTTAGGGCTTTCTATGTATGGTATCATGTCGTCTGCATACAGTGACAGTTTTATCTCTTCTCTTCCTATTTGGATGCTTTTTATTTCTTTTGTCTGATTGCTGTGCCTAGGACTTCCAAACCTATGTTGAAAAACAGTGGTGAGAGTGGGCATCCTTGTCTTTTTTTTTTTTTGGCTTATTGGCTTTTTGGCTTTTTGCTATTTCTTTGGCCCACTCCCGTGGCATATGGAGGTTCCCCGGCTAGGGGTCGAATCGGAGCTGTAGCCACCAGCCTACGCCAGAGCCACAGCAACGCGGGATTCGAGCCGCGTCTGCAACCTACACCACAGCTCACAGCAACGCTGGATCCTTAATCCACTGAGCAAGGGCAGGGACAGAACCCGCAACCACATGGTTCCTAATCGGATTCTTAACCACTGCACCATGATGGGAACTCCGGCATCCTTGTCTTGTTCCAGATTTTAGTGGGAAGGCTTTCAGCTTTTCTCCTTTGAGTATTATATTTGCTGTGGGTTTGCCATAAATGGCTTTGATTATGTTCAGGAATGTTCCCTCTATACCCACATTGCTGAGAGTTTTAATCATGAATGGATGTTGGACTCTGTCATGTGTGTTTTGACTTTTCTTTTGTTAATGTGGTGTATGACATTGATTGATTTGATGTGTTGAACCATCCTTGTGCACCTGGGAAGAACCCTACCTGGTCATGGTGTATGATCTTTTTGTTATGTTGTTGGATTTGGTTGGCTAAAATTTGTTGAGAATTTTTGTGTCTGTATTCATTAAAGATGCTGGCCTGTAGTTTTCTTTTTTGGTGGTATCTTTGCCTGGTTTTGGAATTAGGGTGATGGTGGCGTCTTAAAATGTCTTTGGGAGTGTTCCTTCTTCCCCAACCTTTTGAAAAAGTTTAAGGAGGATAGGCAGTAGTTCCTCTTTGTATGTTTGGTAGAATTTGCCTGTGAAGCCATCTGGTCCTGGGGTTTTATTTGTAGGGAGTGTTTTTATGACGTGTTCAATTTCATTTCCAGTGACCTGTCTCTTCGGTTGGTCTATTTCTTTTTGATTCTGTTTTGGAAGGCTCTAAGTCTCTAGAAAGTTGTCCATTTCTTCCAGGTTGTCAGATTTGTTGGCATATGGTTGTTCATAGTATTCTCTTGTGTTTTTTATGTATTTCTGCAGTATCCGTTGTGAGTTCTCCCTTTACATTTCTAATTTTGTTTATTTGGGTTCTTTCTCTCCTCTTCTTAGTGAGTCTAGCCAGGGGTTTGTCAATTTTGCTTACCTTTTCAAAGAACCAGTTCTTGGTTTTATTAATTTTCTCCATTGCTTTTTGAATCTCTCCTGTATTGATGTCCTCTTTGATCTTTATGATTTCCTTCCTTCTGCTGAGTTTAGGCTTTTTTTTTGTTCTTCTTTTTCTAATTCGTTTTGGTGGTGGGTTAAGTTGTCAGTTTGAGGTCTTTCTTCTGTTTTGAGGAAGGCCTCTGTTGCTATGAATTTCCCTCTGAGCACTGCTTTTGCAGCGTCCCATAGATTTTGAGAGGTTGTGTCTTCATTATCATTTGTCTCGAGGTATTTTTAAATTTCTTTCTTGATTTCCTCATTGACCCATTGGTTTTGTAGTAGCCTGTTGTTTAGTCTCCATGTATGTAGTAGGTTTTTGCCCATTTCTTTTCATGTGGTTGATTTCTAGTTTCATGCCATTGTGGTCAGAGAAGATACTTGAAATAATGTCTATGCTCCTAAATTTGTTCAGTTGGCTTTGTGCCCCAATACGTGATCAATCCTTGAGAATGTTCCATGCGCACTTGAGAAGGATGTGTATTCTGATGGTTTTTGGATGTAGTGTCTTGAAGATGTCAATGAAGTCTAACTTTTCTGTTGTTTCCTTTAGGATCTCTGTTGTTTTATTGAATTTTCTGTCTAGAGGATCTGTCCCTTGATGTGAGTGGGATGTTAAATCTCCTATTATGATTGTGTTCCCATCAATTTCTCCTTTTATGTGTTTTAATATTTGTTGTATGCATCTGGGTGCACCTATATTTGGGGCATATATGTTGATGATGGTAATATCCTCTTCTTGAATGGATCCTTTAACCATTAAACAGTGTCCTTTGTTGTCTTTCCTTACGGCCTTCATTTTAAAGTCTATTTTGTCTGATATGAGTATTGCAACTCCTGCTTTCCTGTCTTGTCCGTTGGCATGAAATATTTTTTTCCCACTGCCTCGCTTTCCATCTATATATGTCCTTTGTCCTAAGGTGAGTGTCTTGTAGGCAGCAGATTGAAGGTTTTTGCTTTTTAATCCATACAGCCACTCTGTGTCTTTTGATTGGAGCATTCAGTCCATTGACAATTAGGTTGGTAATTGATAGATGATTATTTATTGTCATTTTAAACGTTGTCTTCCAGTTGAGTTTATGATTCTCCATTCTTCCTTTCTTTTTTTGGTTGGATGGTCTCCAGTTATTTTCTGCTTGAGTGTTTTTCTTTTCATTTTTTGTGCATGTAATGTTTGGTTTTGATTTGTGGCTGCTCTGTTTTTTAAGTATGTTAACCCCTTCCTATAATTGTGTGTTTTAGCCTGGTAGTCCTGTAGGATCAAACACTTAATTACCGTAATAAAATTAAAAAAAAAATTAGAAGAATCTATTTATTTCCTTACCTCCTTTGCCCACATTTTATGATTTTGACCACTCTTTTTTTCTTTTTAATTTTCTTTTGTTTTACACATGTTCATGATTAGATGTGTATGCTGGCTTATTTGAGTGACTGCTCTCTGATTGGGGTTTCCTCCATCCAAGATCTTCCTCTCTCTCTCTCTCTTTTTTTTTTTTCCTGATTTATTTAGAGAAGCCCTTTCAATATTGCTTTTAGAATGGGTTTTGTATTGCTGTATTCTTTTAGCTTTTGTTTGTAGGAAAAAAAATTATTTCCCCTTCTATTTCAAATGATATTCTTGCTGGATAGAGTATTCCAGGTTGCATATTTTTTCCTTTCAGTGCTTTAAAGATCTCTTGCCATTCCCTCCTGGCCCGTAGAGTTTCTGTAGAGAAATCAGCTCATAGCCTTATGGGGGTTCCCTTATAAGTGATACTTTGCTTTTCTCTTGCTGCCTTTAGGATCCTCTCTTTATCATTAACTTTTGCCGTTTGTGTGATAATGTGTCTTGGTTTGGGTCTACTTGGGTTCAACGTGTTTGGGGCCCTCTGTGCTTCCTGTATCTTGAAATCAGTATCCTTTAGAATTGGGAAGTTTCCAGCAACAATTTCTTCAAATATATTTTCAATCCCCTTTTCTTTTTCTACTCCTTCTGGAATTCCTATTATGTGTAGATTGGCCCGCTTTATATTATCCCTTAGGTCTCTTATATTGCTTTCATATTTTTTCATTTGGTTTTCTGTCTGCTGTCCTATTTGGGTGATTTCCATTATTGTATCTTCTACATCACTAGTTTGTTCCTCTGCGTTATTCGCTCTGGTTTTTACTGCCCTTAGCTCAGTTTGTATCTCTGCAAATGAATTTTCTAGTTTTTCTTGGCTCCTCCTTATATTTCCTAGTTCCTTTCTGAGAGGGTCTGCATTACTGTTCATATCTTCTCTTAATTCCTTCAGTACTTTCACT
Organism: Sus scrofa; assembly: GCF_054392235.1. Classification (NCBI taxonomy): domain Eukaryota; kingdom Metazoa; phylum Chordata; class Mammalia; order Artiodactyla; family Suidae; genus Sus; species Sus scrofa. Next base: position 100,226,555 of record NC_139397.1, read on the forward strand.
ATCTTCCTTTTGAACTCCAAGTCTGTCAGAGTGCAGAGTTCTGTTTCATTGTTGACTGCTTTAGGTGAGGTCTCCTGTTGGATTAACTGGGAATGGTTTCTGAGCTTCTTTATCTTGCTTGTGTTTTTCTTTTTTGTGTTGGAGGTGCACTCCCAATGACCAGGCAGTGTTTGACCTGGCACTAATGCAGAGTGCTCCCAAGGGCACATGGTATTGGCCAGCCTGCTTTGAGGCAGTGGGGCTTTTCCTGAAGGTGGACGGTGTTAGCCATTTCATTCCCTGGCAGAGGATGCTTGCCGAGAGCATGCGGGCCTAGCAGGGGCACTCAGAGGCAAAGGAGCTCTTCCCGAGGGTGGCGGTGCTAGCTGGCTTGCTCTACTAGATTGGGGCAGTTCCTGAGGGTGGGCAGGGCTAGCCAGCTTAGTCAGAGGCAAAGGAGCACTTCCTGAGTGTCGGCAGGACTGGCAGACACACTTCCCATGGCTGGACATGGCTTCCCCTGGCATTCTTGGGTCACGGACCTCTTCCTGAGGGTGGGAAGTGCTGGGCGGCTTGCTCTGTGGAATTGGGGCCCTTTCTGTGTGTGGGCAGGACAGGCTGGTGAAGCTGCGGTGGTGGTTGGCTTCCCATGGGTTGGATTTATGTTAATGAATTGTTCTAGATTACAGAGCTAATAAATAGTGTTGCAATTGGAGTTCAAGTTGATCTGTACATGGGATGGGGGAGGGGGAGATGTGTTGGGAAGCTCTGCTCTGTACCAGCTGGTGGGCAAGTGCGCATGCTGGGGCACAGGGAGTATTCTATGGCGGCTGCCCCTCATCCTCTCACCTCCCTAACACTGGTGCCTTGTCTCTCCTGTAGGTCCAGATCTTCTCCCAGGTTCCCTCTGTTGTGGCTTTCCACTCCCCAGCCCTTAGCATATTGCTCCCTCCGCCTTCGACCCACGGCTTCCTAGTTCCTCAGGCTGTATCCACACCACCAACCCCAGCCCGCTCCCAGGGACTAACCTCTGGATCCTAGGTCTTAGTGCCCAGCCTCCACCCGAGCTTCTCAGCCTTTGGTCTCTGTACCAGTGGTTCAGATGATCTGTGCAGCTCTCATTCTGCACTTTTCTCGGCATCTGGAGATCTCTCCCACTCAGTTGATCTTTCCCTCAGTTAGGTGACTTTCCAGGGTGTGGGTTCCCTCTCCCCCTCACAGTTCCCTCTTGGGAGTGCCAGTCTGGTCCAGATTCCCCTTCTGTATCTCTCCTCTTTTCTCTTGTTTTACCCAGTTATGTCAAGAGATTCTTGCCATTTTTGGAGGTTTAAGTTCTTCTGCCAGCATTCAGTTGCTGTTCTTTGTGAGTCATTTTACATGTAGATGTGTTTTTTTGTTGTGTTTGTGGGAGAGGGTGATCACGTCCCCCTACTTTTCATCATCTTGCCTAACTTGTGATATAACTGAGATTGATTTATGTTAGTGAGTTGTTCTAGATTATAGAGCTAATAAATAGTGTTGCTGCAATTGGAATTCAAGTTGATGTGGCTTCAGTGCCCGAGTTTTTTTTTTTTTATTTTAATCAAAGCAGAATTACTGATAAGTGCTGCTGACTAAAAGAGGAATAGATAATTTATGTGTATTACTGAACTTTCCTGATTGTTATCTAATTCTATTATTATAATTTTGATTACTAAGTTAGTATTTTTAAGTACAGTATGTATTATAATTCGAAATTCATATTTCAGCAGTGGGGTTATGTCAGTACAAATTTTATACCCTTGTTCACAAAGCAGTTCTTTTAAGTTATTCAGAGAATGTGATATATTGATGCCAGTGTCATGATAGATTTTATACATCTTCAGTCAGGCTATATTGGTACAGATCAATCTTGATTATGACCTCTTCAAGCATCATCACACCCACAATGAATCCCTCTTAACCAAACAATTTTTTATGAGGAAAAAAAAATAAACCTATTTTATTCCTCAAAAATTCTTTAATTATATAAAAACTGACTAGTTTTAGATCTTGTGAAATTATTAAAACTTCCTCTATGAAGGCAATTTAGTTGTGATCTTGTTCTGTCAATTTAATCATTAGTTCAGTGTAACAATAATATAATAACCATGAAAGACAAATAGCAAGGTAAGCACACACTAATTTCCTATGACACTGGCAACATGGTGATTATGGAAATAGCAAATGAAGCTCTTAAGATGCAGGAAGTCCATTATTAGGATGTAGTAGGATCTAGTTCATAAAGGCATTTATTTAAGCTGCACCTGTTAGTCAGAATGCCCCTATCAGCATTTAAGCATATGTTTTCCAAGGTTATGGGTAGGCCATTTGAAATATTTTCTAGGGCAGGGCTTAAATTACAAGTGCCTGAGCTAACCTTGAAAAATAGACTCACACAAATAAATGTAATATAAGTCGATTTTAGCTTTAAGCCAAGAAGATATGATTAATAGTTCTGTGGGTTAGTAAGGGAATAATTTAAGATCATCAGTGATTTAGCACTGATCAAGCAATAGAATTGAATATAATTGGATATGGATTCACCTTGTTAAGGTGAGTTTAACAAGTAAATGTAAGTTTAGAATGAAATAATAGTGTTGCAGTTGGTTTTAAGGACTTTTTTTTTTCCCCCCAAAGAGAGTTAAAGGAGAGAATTAAGAGGAGGTAATGAGGTTAAATGGGACATGAAGGACCCTAGAAATGCAGAAGAGGGTGGTGTGAACTAGTGGAGAGGGAGCTGAATGGAAGAGTTAGGTTTGGATTTGAGGATTCTCATCTCTGACCCTACTGCTCTGTGGCCTTCAACATATTGCAAAACTCTGACATCTGGTTTCCACATTTGCAAGAGGAAAAAGTTGTAGTCAGTGAGCCCTAAAGGTCCTCTCATTCTGATCCAGAAACTGACTCTCCTGTTTATTAGGAGCGCAAATCAAAACTATTGTCATTGGGAATGCCTGGTTCTCTAGTCTGTGGGAAGAAATTTAGGCTTACCCACATATGAGGCTAGGAAAAAAATAAGTAGATCATTTTAACTGTGTCTTCGGGTCAAATTGATTTGCTCATGCCACCTACAGGGTGAAACTGGACCCATAGGATCTTGTACTACCTAGTTCAAATGTAAATGAGTGTTGCAAAATTTTCTAGAGCCATTTTGCAATTGGCCTTGTGGAAAATGTTCCTATTCCTAGTTAGTAGTCTCTAAGTAATCTTTTTCTGACCATTTTATAAAAAGTCCATGTTTAATTAAGATTATTTGTAAGAAGAATTTTTTAAAATAATAGTTTTTACCACATTAACAAAATCATATGATCATAAATGCAAAACATGCAAAACATTTGACAAAATTCAACATTCATTTTTATCATAAAATGTTTTTAATCATAAAACTCTCAACAAAGCAGATATAGAAGGAATGTACCTCAATATAATACAGGCTGTATTTGATGAGCAAAGCACACAGCTAGCATCATACTCAGTGGTGAAAAGTTGAAAGCTTTTCTTCTAAGATCATGAACAGGACAAGGATACCCACTCTCACTACTTTTATTCAACATAGTACTAGAAATCCTAACCAGAGCAAGGCAAGAAAAATAAATGAAAGGCATCCAAATTGGAAAAGAGGCAGTAAAACTATCACTATTTGCAGATGACATGCTATTATAGTACCTTAAAGACTCCATCAAAAAACTTTTAGAACTGATAAATGAATTCAGTAAAGTTGCAGAATTCAAAATCAATACATAAAATCTTTTGCATTTCTGTGTACTAATAGCAAATGATAAGAAAAAGAAATTAAGAAAAAAAAATCCCATTTACTGTTGCATCAAGATGAATAAAATACCTAGGAATAAATTTAACCAGGGAGCTGAAAGACCTTTGTATTGAAATCTACAAGACATTAATGAAAGAAATTGAAGACACAAATAATTGGAAAAATATTCTGTGCTCGTGTGTTGGACACATCAATATTGTTAAAATGTTCATACTACTCAAAGTAATCTACAGATTTATTGCAATCCCTATCAAAATTCTGTTTTTTTTTTTCTCACAGAAATGAAGCAAATAATCCTAAAATTTTCAAGGATTCACGAATTGTCAAAGCAATCTTGAGAAAGAACAACTGAACTACAGATATAACACTCAGGATTTCAAACAATATAAGAAAGCTATACTGATTAAAACAGTATGTTACTGGCTTAAACACAGACACGTAGATAATTGGAACAGAATAAAGAGCCCAGAAATAAATCCGTATATATATGGTCAACTAATTTGCTACTAAGATGCCAAAAATATACAATGGAAAAAGGACAATCTTTTCAATAAACTATATTAGGAAAACTGGACCCCTATCTTATACCATCTACAAACACTAACTCAATATTTATTAAGGACTTGAATGTAAGCCTTAAATCATAACCATAAAAGTCCTAGAAGAAAACATGGGTAGTAAACTTGACATAGATCTTGATGATGTTTTTTTGAATCTGATACCAAAAGCAAAAATAAGCAAGTGGGATGACATCAAACTAAAAAGCTTCTGCACAGCAAAGGAAATCATCAACAAAATGAAAAAACAACATACTGAATGGGAGAAAATATTTGTAAATAATCGATTTGATAAGGGGCTAATATCCAAAATGCATAAAAAACTCAAATAGATCAATAGCAAAAACAAAATTTGATTAAAAAATGGGCTGACAGACTGAATAGACATTTTTCTAAAGAAGACATATAGGTGGCCAACAGATACATTAAAAGATGTCCAACATCATTAATCATCAAGAAAGTGCAAATCGAAACTACAATGAGATATCAGCTCATACCTGTTAGAATAGCTACTAATCAAAAAGACAAAAAATAAGTGTAGACAAGTATGTGGAGAAAAGGGAACCCTCATGTACTGTTGGTGGGAATGTGAATTGGTGCAGCCACTATGGGAAACAGTATGGAGGTTCCTGACAAAATAAAAAAAAGTAGAATTAATATGTGATCCAGGAATTCCACTTCTGGGTATTTTTCTGAAGAATAGAAAGCAGTAACTCAAAATAATATATGCACCTCCATATTCATTGCAGCATTATTGGCAATAACTAAGGTATGCAAACAACTGAAGTGTCCACCAGTGGATGAATGGATAAAAAATTCTGGTATATATATATATATATATATATATATATATATACAATGGAATATTATTCAACAATAGAAAGAATGAAATCTTTCCATTTGTAACAATATGGATGGAACTTAAGGGTACTCTGTTAAGTGAAATAAGTCAGATGGAGAAAAACAAATAGTATATGATCTCTCTTATATGGGGATTCTAAAGAATGAGCAAATAAATTTTAAAAATAAAACACAGGAGTTCCCGTCGTGGCGCAGTGGTTAACGAATCCGACTAGGAACCATGAGGTTGCGGGTTCGGTCCCTGCCCTTGCTCAGTGGGTTAACGATCCGGCGTTGCCGTGAGCTGTGGTGTAGGTTGCAGACGCGGCTCGGATCCCACGTTGCTGTGGCTCTGGCGTAGGCCAGTAGCTACAGCTCCGATTAGACCCCTAGCCTGGGAACCTCCATATGCTGCGGGAGCGGCCCAAGAAATAGCAAAAAAAAAAAAAAAAAAAAGATAAAAATAAAACACAAACACTTAGATAAATAAAACAGATTGGTGGTACCAGAGGTGGAGGACACTATTGGAAGTGGATAAAGAAGGGGTCAGAGGAGTTCCCGTCGTGGCGCAGTGGTTAAGGAGTCCGACTAGGAACCATGAGGTTGCAGGTTCTGATCCCTGGCCTTGCTTAGTGGGTTAAGGATCCGGCGTTGCCATGAGCTGTGGTGTAGGTCGAGATGCGGCTTGGATCCTGTGTTGCTGTGGCTGTGGCGTAGGCAGGCAGCAACAGCTCCAATTCATCCCCTAGAAAAAAAGAAGAAGGGGTCAGAAAGTAAATAGAAAAAAAGAAGTTGGAGTATGGTTAATCCAGAGACTCTCATGTCCTGGGAATATTGATTTATGGAGCTAAAACTTAGTTTGGATTTGTATTACCAGAAGTAATAGTAAGTACTGGTGCAGAGTAATGGAAATATTTTCGCAATGCCATTGACATACATTCCTATGATCCGACTCACATGATCCTACCATCAGAAAACACATAAGGCATATTTTATTCTGGCTTAAAAAATGTTATCAATAGATTTGTGTATGTGTTTTTTGAACAGTTTTTTTGAACAGTTCTTTTTTTTTTTTTTTTTTTTTTTTTTGTCTTTTTGTCTTCTAGGGCTGTACCCGCGGCATATGAAGGTTCCCAGGCTAGGGGTCAAATCAGCTATAGCTGCCAGCCTACACCAGAGCCCCAGCAACACAGGATCTAAGCTGCATCTGCGGCCTACACCACAGCTCACAGCAATGCCAGATCCTTAACCCACTGAGTGAGGCAAGGGATGGAACCTGCAATCTCATGGTTCCTAGTTGGATTTGTTAACCACTGAGCCACGATGGGAACTCCTGAACAGTTCTTACAAGGTCATTTTTGTCAGGTCATTTTTTTGCATTGATTTGTGATTTCACTTGGCAGTTATTTTCCATGATATTGCATTGTGTTGTCAGTTATTTGGAGAGGCTCCATTTTTTTTTTCTTACTGTTTTAAATACAGTTTGTGGTTATGAGACCTGAGTCTGCTAAAGTTCCTTGAGCAGTTTTACCTTTGTCATGCATGTATCATCTTTATCAGTCATTGGAAAAATAAAGTAAAAAAAAGTAACAGTTTTCCTTTATTAGTGGATGTGAGGTATATTGAAATTAAAATAAGTTTTCCATGGAAAGAATTTCTTTTTGCATTTTGGCTTCTTTTAATCAAAGTGGCAGATGTACTTCACTCATTAAGAGAATACTTATTGAGAATAACTATGGGTTAAGCATTGTTCTAGAAACAGAATATTGCAGTGAAGTACTGCAGATGAGGTTTCTGTCCTCATAAAATATACATGATAGTGTGGTCCATGTAATTTAGCAGCGTTACTGTCATAGTCTCAATTAGTGATAAGTACCAAGAACAGCTAGTCACTAAAGAGTAGTGTTGGCACTCTCAGGTAAGAGCAGTCAGTGGAGGTTTCTCTGAGGAGGTAACTGAACTGAGTTCTGAGTGAAAAGTGAGCTGAGGCAAGGTCAGGGTTAAAGACATTCAAACAGAAGATACACCAAGCACAAAGCCTTGGAGGAAAGTATAGCTTGAGGTGTGAGAGAAGATTAAGGTGGTGAGAGTATCATGAAGAAATGGGCAGCATAGCTCTGTGAACATTAGTTTGCTGAGTGTGAAACAGACATTATAACACCTCCCTCATAGAGTTGTTCAGAGAACGGGAGCACACCTACTGTGTACCAGTGCTGAGGCTGTGAACTATGAATACCTGCTCTTGTTCAGTGCATGAAAAAAAGACCTGATTTATATTCAGTATATAATTTTGATAATTATGCTGTTTTTCTCTTGAATAGATGAACAGTTCATGGTTACACTTTGCAAAACCTTTCCATGTGTTGTGTACAATATACTTCTTGGATTTTTGAAGCAGTGTCAGAATTTTATATATCTGGTCATTTGCCAATGAATGTACCATTATCTTTTATGGCTGCTCCTGAATTATAAGGTAATTATTGTTGAGACTGGTTGTAAAAACCAAAGGCAGCTGTTCAGAATTGGAAAATACTCTTATCAAAGGAAGTTGCTATTTAGGAATACTCTTCCTAGAAAATTCAAAATATATATGAATAAGTCTTTGAAGGATTGAGGTGTATCCTAAGTCTATATATAGTGAAATACTTATATCCTGGGCATATTATCCTAAACCTACAGTGAAAGAGTTATATCCTAAAAGTTCACATCATTGTACAGCACATTTTTTCAACACATTTGGAGTCACATTATACAAACTTAGCAGTGTAATAGCTTAAAGGGAGAAGGAACTTTAGAGATTATCTAGTCTATTAATTTTACATTTCACAAACTATGCTCCAAAGAAAATTTCTCTAGATATTAATAACATCACACACACACTCACACACACACACACACACACACACACACGCACACACCCAGAGTTGAAAAGCAGGTTTTTGTTAATTTTTAAATTTATGGCTGCACCCATAGCATATGGAGGTGCCCAGGCCAGGAACTGAATCTGCACTGCCACTGGGGCAACACCAGATCCTTTAACCTAGCCAGGCTGGGGATCAAACTTGCGCCTCTGCGGTGACCTGAACCCCTGCAGTCGGTTTCTTAACACACTGCACCAGGGTAGGAGAATTGAAAAGCAGAGTTTTAAAAGAAGTTTTGTGGCTTTCTTTTCTGTAGGATGTAGAGTTTTCATATGCTAATATACATTGTGAATTCTCAAAAATATAATTTATAGCATTTTTAAAACTTACTTAACCAATTACTTTATCCCCATTCCCAACCCATGGAACATTTTTAATATCTCATTTTACTAATATTTCATGGAATACAATTTGGAAAAGGTGATCTACTCTTAACACAATGCAGGAATTTTCTCACAAGCATCTTTTGTGTGTAACTGTTTAACTTTCGGTTTGAATAGTTCTCATAATATAGATCTTCCAATCCTGTTTGTCCAGATAATTTCTTATAACTAGTACTCACTACTCAGTTCAGCTTTCTATAGGTATAATGACAATATTTAGCATTTATGGGGCACTTATTATTTCTGCAAGTTTGTTGAATGTGTATAACCTATGCAAAAGGGTACTAATTTCATTCTCATTTACAGCTGAGGAATCTGAGCATAAGAGAAGTTAAGTATCTTGCCCAGGGACATAGCAATTTGTGGGGCTGATATTCAAACAGAGGCACTCTGGCTCCAGAGCCCCAGTTATGAACACCATAGTGGAAGAAATACAGTCTAGTCTAAAGTCTTCTACAGCTTTTTTGATAGTGCAATTCAAACACCTTAAATTCATGTTGATTTATGCCTTTTTCTTTTCTAACTTTTATACACCATTTCTAGCACTCCTCCACCTAACAACACTGTCATATCTTCTCTGTCTTTTCTTTCAAGTTAATTAGCCCCAATTCTTTCAACTCTTCTTTAAAGTAACACACTTCCCAAATCTGCTTTCTAGTCTAGTATGCGAGTTTGACAAATTTTCTCTTAAAGTTCTCTTTCTGATATTTTTGAATTAAAAAAATAATACAGCATAAGCTTTAGAATCTGAGCTGGATAGAGATGCTGACCCTCTACACCCTTAACTTATATGGACAAGAGTTAAGATTTCCTCCCTTGGAAAACAGTATAATACATACTTTACTTATGGGCTGTGGGATTAAATGGGATGATGTATGATGTATGGGAATATTTATCTAGTCTAACACAAGGTAGGCAGCACAATAAATGTTGATTCTTTCCTGTTTTCCTTTGGTAATGCCAGTCTGGTCCATATATGTGGGCTTCTTCCTGGCTAAGTTGCATTTCTAGTCTACATCTACCCATCAATCATCCTTTTCAGTTCAGTTCTTTTCTGGAAGAGGAATACATTTTCTTGTCCTTTGTTCAGAGATTCCTTCACCTTATAGTGAACTAACTTTGATCTTGTCCCTGAAAAATGGGAACCCAAATCCTGGCTGTGCCTAGGCCAAATAATGACTCCCTCAAAGATTTCCACAGTCTGATCTTTAGGTCTTGTGAAAATAACACATTCTATGAGAAAAGAGACTTTTTATGAGCTTAAATTAACTATCTTGAGATAGATTTTCCTAGATTATTTTAGTTCAGTGTAATCACAAAAATTCTTAAAAGAGGAAGGCAATAAATTAGAGTCCAAGATAAGAGGCATGAGTGGAAGCAGAGAACAAAAATTGGAGTGATAGGTATGGACTGTGAAAAAGGAGGCCATGAATCAAGCAATGCAGGCTGACTACAGAAGCTGGAAAAGGCAAGGAAAGGGATTTTCCCTAAAGCCTCTAGGAGAAATTCCGCTCTGTAGATATTTCAGACTTAGGACTTTCAGAGGTGTGAGACAATTAAGTGTGTTAATCTACTCAGTTTGTTGTTTATAGCAACAGTAAGAAGCTTATACACTCTAAGACCATGTGGCAAACTTAAGTCTCAGTTTCCTATCAGGACTATTGTGAATTTTGGATATAATACAAGGAAAAATCCTCTATAAAATTCCTAGAACATAATAAACAATAAGTGTTAGAAGTAGTAATAGAGAAAGTAGAGTTTCAGACAATTTTACTATTTAATTGGACCCCGTATATAAGCTTAATGTCACCACAGTTGTGAGCCCAATCTTGTGCCTAATTCAGAGATCTTTATGTAGTATTGCTATGGTTTCTGGCTCACTCATTAAAATATGGTATATCTTTGCTTAAAATACTCTAATAACTTTTCCAGTCTCAAAGTAATGTTTAAACATCTAGTGTGGTTCACAAAGCCCTATAGAATTGAGGTTCTGTCTATATCTATAACCACATGTCGGTCTTCTGTGTTCCAACTACTTTGGACTTAGCTCAGGGATTTTCATGTAATACTTCTTCTGCTTAGAGTGTAGTGCTGTCATCTTCTGATTATTCAGGTCAGCTCAAATATCACAGCTTCAGAAAGGCCTTCTCGGATGGTATCTTCTCGTGTTGCCCAGCAACTGGGCACTGTCTCTCATATTCCAATTTCTTTGAGTTCATCATTCTTACATTTATACCTGTGCTGACATGTTCACTATCCATCTCCTCTGCTTTATTCATGGAGTAAGCTCCAGGAATGCAGGAAATTGTCTACCTTGTTTGCCATTCTAGGTTCACTATACTTTGCTAGACCCCTGGGATATAAAAAAAAATAATAATAATAATGATAAAGCATGAATCATAGCTTCTAGTTCTTATGGTAGTTCTACTCTGCTGAATAGTAGAGTAGAACTGATAGTAGTCATCTTGTACATCACCTGAAAGCAACTCTCCTGCCTGTTGATGGTTGAGATCTCTTAGCATCAACTGAAAATTCTTTTTTTTTTTTTTTTTTTTTTTTTTTGCATTTTAGAGCTGCACTTGTGCATGTGGAGGTTTCCAGGCTAGGGGTCGAATCAGAGTGACTGCTGCCAGTCTGCACCACAGCCACAGCCATGTGGGATCTGAACCGCGTCTGCGACCTATACCACGATCATGACAATGCTGGATCCTTAGCCTACTGAGCGAGGCCAGGGATCAAACCTGCAACCTCATGGTTGCTAGTCAGATTCATTTCCACTGCACCACAACGGGAACTCCTCAACTGAAAATTCTAGTACGGTTCTATGAAATCTCTGAGTTCTGACTTTTTACTCTAGTTTACCTTTAGTTTGTTAACTGCTAGATCTTACTCACCTCTTAGTGAGTAAAACAGGAAACCAGTGGTCTTTGGAGTGCTCAGCTGTTCCAGACAGATACATTAGCCCATACTGTCCAACAACTTGTGAAAATTGTAGCTGATTTCTTCTAATCTCACTTAAGTGTGGTGATGACTCCTAGATTTCATGGTTTATCATACGTATGGCAGGTTACATGTTCTGTTTTCTCTTTGGAGAAAGTTGTCCCTCTTTGGAATTCAGCCAGCTTGTTTGCCCTGCCTGTCAAGTCTTTGATCAACTAAAGTTAGGATTTTGATGTTTCTACCTTATCCTTGTGAGGGAGTAAACATCCCTTTTTCAGGTTTCTGCATACCAACTGGAAGGGAGGAAGTCCAGTCGGTTTTAAGGCTGATTCTACCATCATGGAAATCACTCCTCCTCCTTCATGGGTCTGGCTTCTTTTCCTCAGAGGCTTTTTCTAGATTTTATGTATCATGTCAGCTATTTTCACAGCCGAAGACATTCCTATTCTAAAGGGATACGGTTCACTGACCAGCTCACAAGATTGTAGTTTTTCATTTGAAGGGTGTCTTCAGCTTGCAGCTGGGAGGATAAAGACAGCTTGGGGTTTAGACTGTTTGCAATATGCTTCTTTCTTCTTCAGACTGCTTTGCTGATTCATCATTCAGGTGTTAAAGTCAGTGGTTTTCATAATCATGTTATTACAGGTTTAACTGAACAAAATATTCTGTTAGAAAAAAAACCTATGTACCTTAGGTTATGACGGATATGACTCTCAATAAGGGATAGGAAGTGCTACATAACAGAATACAGTACTTTTAAAAGTAATTTTTAAAAAAGATTGATCATGATCATATATTTTTAAAAGTATTTTTTAAATGATTATTTTTTTATCTTTTAGAACAGGAATGGTGCCTAGTAGTGAGAGGCACATAGAAGAAAAATGTAAGGCAGGAGGTTAAGTATCTATTGGGGCAGAGTCAAACTGTAAAGTTCAGAGGTAGCAGGTAAAGATAAATCTAATACACTTCAGAAGGGATAGATCTTCAAGTAATAACTTAAAAGCATTCGCTAGAAAAACAGGCTTTCTTTGACTAGGAAGGAATTAAAAGACGGCAAAGACCACAAATGAATACTGCTTTTATTCAAAAGTACACAGAGATAAACTCATCCCTTGAGGGGTGTTCCCCAATGTATGAAGGGATTGTATGCAACAAAGGAGTCTTAATAATAATGAGCCATAATCAGCTCTTACAGCTGACCTTTCCAGTAAAATCCCCTAAGGACTTATTGCTCATTGAATATTATACCAATCTGAAATAGTAAAGGGGTTGTTAGGCATGAAAAGTATTTCAGATATTGGCAGGATCCATAAACTGTAACACAATTTTTAAAGGCTCTCCAGGGATTACAAAGTAAAGTCATACCTTTAAGTACTGAGTAGGTTAGCAAATGGGCAAAGCTGGCCTGCTATAAGACATTGGAAAGTGGTAAGTTTTGAGTGCCCTGGGTAAAGATTTTCAAATATAAATCAAAGGTTTTTTTTTTTTTCAGCCAAATTAAATAAGCCTGCAGGCTCCAGGTCCTCCTTCCCCACCATTCCTGCAACAATGACATTTTAACAGTAATGTAACCAAAATAGTCAGTTTCATAACTTGCAACTACATTATCTTACTATATTACATAGTCAATTCTTATATTATGGATTTACTTGCCAGGGAGCAATTGAGTCTAAATCTTAAGATCTTCCTAGACTTCTTTTGCTGCTAAGAGTACAGCAGTGCCCAAAAGTCTCTTGAGGGTTTAATAAATTATTAAAGCCCTACTCAGGCAGTACTCAAGTCCAAATGGTGTTCATAATCTAAAAGGAGGCTTATCTGGTTTACACCAAATCAATGAACTAGGCAACAAGTTTCCTTGTGCAGAGCTAAGTTAGTTAAGAGGAAAGATGAGCGAAGCAAAGATAAGTTCTTTCTCTCTTCTTGTTCTTTGGGAAACACTGGCCCAAGAGAACATGTTTTATCTAACAAACTGTAGTGTGATGGAGACTGACTTGACTACCTATTTTGAAGATAGCAGGTCACATTTCTGTCTATAGGAAGAAAAGCAGCTAATGTCAAGTAAGTAAGGTATAGAGAAGAAAATGTTTAGAAGAAAAACTGGTCAGTTCTAATGCTAGTAGGAATATAATATTCTGTGCCATTTTCTGGAAGACTAAACACAACTCCTATATTTGGATAGGTGTGTGAGACTGAAAGTTGTGTTTAGTAGAACCACAATTCTTATTAATGCACTGAAGGGAGGTGAAATGCTTGCCTCATTTGTTATTACCAGGATCTGACAAGGTAAAACTAGTAGCCTGGTTTATTACCTACAGAGTAAATACAGTATTGCTTCCTGGGACTTCAATGAATGAATTCCAGTAGATTAGAAGTAATAGGAAATCTTTACAGATTTTCTGATATTTTTCTTTATTGAAATCCTTGATTAATCCCTTGGGGTCTGAGTTGATTTTTTACAGTCATAAAAAGGCTATTTTATTCTTTGATATAGCCAAACCTGAAAGCTTATTTTTGTACTGCCTTTGAAGCCCCCTTCCAAATATGTATAGAACTCTGTTATTAACTTGCTTTTAGCTTAATATTAATTAAACATGTTCAAACATAAAATAGATAAAATTCCTAATGCTAATAACTTTTACATAAATGAAATTCAAGTAAAGGGATGGATTCAAGAGATAAACAACTATAAACATAAGAAAATTTAAACAAAAATATAATATAAAGGATACTGCTTTGCTGACATGACATTTCTGGTTGAAATGTGAATAAAGTACTGGTTGCATCTTTATCTTACTGTTAAGCTATCTTGACTCCATCTCCCACAGCTTTTCCCAACCCAAACTAAAATTTATCCTAAAGCACTTCACAGAGCCCTCAGCATCTGTTCACACTCTACAGTTTCAGAAAGGCTGGCACACAAACTATGGTACTTGCTCAATGCTTTACACTAATTGTGACACATTTTAAAAGACCCCATGTAAACAAATGAAAGGGGAAAAATAAAGCAAACATAAATATAGCTTGCACTTCTAAAAAAGCAAAACAATAAATATGCTTAAGGAAACTACTTTAACATAGAATTTTCTCGTGAGAGTCACTATTGAAATGATTGCTAGTACCCTCCTCCCCACTAGTTGTTGTTGTTATTATTATTTGCAATCATTTCACTAGATCTTAGAGAATGATCTCATGGGAAGCTACTCTGAAGTATTTTTTTAGTCACTTGAGTCCACGACCATGGGTGCTAAATTGCTGGTAGCCATTTTGGTGAAAAACCAGTCCTTAGAAGGAATGAGGCCAGTGGGCAGTTCTAGACCTACGCTGTCTCTCAATCTGAGGAAGATTATTCAGGGAAATTCTTCCTAAATTTTGGGAATTAGGAAGAACAATACCTTGAGCTACTGCTTTAATTTGCTTCCTTCTATTACTCTCATTTCAGTTGATGCTGTAGCCTGATGGGGATTAAGACTGTTCACTCCTCAATCGTAATGTTCCCCAAGGGCTGGAGTGAAGGATTATGCACTTAGCAATGTTACTCTTTAATTCATGAAGTGGATTTTTTAGAAGGCAGCCCCACCCAAAATTGACCTTTGTGTTATATGTTGTAACCATTAATCAGAACATTGAGGCTGATTCTGATTGACTCCCACTTCTATGACTTTTGGCTAAATATCCTGCCCAAGACAAAGTCTAGACCACTCCCCCCACTGACTGAGTATTGTTACTTATCTTTTAATTATTTTCATTTATTATTGTCCCTTTGATATTGTTATTTATGACCCCCAGACTGAATATTATTATTTGTTTAGTCATTTTGTTATTGTTACTTATTATTAATCGTTTAATGTTATTCTTAAATAATGTTAAAATGCCTTCCAGAATACGTAATATCTAGATTTCTTTCCTATGTTGTTGAGGTATTTTCTTTATACAATTTGATGGCTATTTGGCAAATAAGGAGAATGGTGGTCTCTGGCCCTTAGAATCTGTACATGTTTTGACATCTGTCTAGAAGTCGAAATTATGTAACTCAGAAATTTTAGGATGAACTTAGACATAAATGTTTCTCTTCTATAATATTCAATGTCATTACACATACTTTTAAATGTTTTGGCTTATCAGTTTTATCATTACAACTGTTTCCATGTATTTATTATAAGGCGCTTGTTACAGTACGCTAGGGAGAAAGACGCATGCTATTGGAAGTGAGAAAATGCTCTGTATTGAATTTCACACAGCAGTATCCCCAGAGATGTTCTTCTCTTTATATGACATCTCAAAGGCTTCTTGAGACCATTCTCCTCTGATTAAGAGCTGGTTATTTTTTAAGCAAACCCTGTAGAGTAGTTTATTTGAAAATTTACTATCTCAGAATTGAAAAACAAAATCAATAAACCTTACATTCAAAGCATTTTTTGGATAGTGGGATTTTTAATTTAATCACTGTGTTGACTGAACCAATACAGATACCTGACCTAAATTAAATACCATCCTTGGAATACCTAAAAATACTGCCTGTGCTCTTGCTGCCTTCATCAACTAGGATTGGCCTCATTGTTCTAAATTATCTTTTGTGAGTAAAGAAAAACCTAATCACAAGATCTGCTAAGTTAAAGAGGATGTGGACTTGTCAAATTGTATCTGAGTTACTGCTGGGGATAAACCCACTGCTGATGTAAATTCAATAAAAGCACTTAATATGCAAAAGAGGGACAACGATATGATAAGTTTTTGTTTATTTATCATACTTCAGACTTACTCTCAAGTGAGATTTTCTTTAAAAATTGCATTAATGAGCAAGAACCATATGGCCTGCGATGGAGATATTGCAAGAGTGGCATAAATCCAGCTGTCCATTTCCAGCACATAAGCATATTTTATTTTCTGTTTAATTGTCTCTAGTAAAAGAATTTGCTTATGTGCTAAGTATACACAAAATATTTCATTTTCTTTTTATATGGTTAATAATGGATATTCTGTCCTCATTATTATTTCATATTTACACAGCACCTTTCATTTGAGTAATTCATGTAATTTATAACCAAATCACAAGACCATTTATGTAAATATTTTTCATGCCTATTTAACAACCTTGAAGCTTGCCATGTGTTCACATTCATAAGTCACATATAATTTATAAGAGGTCAGTTATAATGAAAGGGATTTTATTGATTTCATTTTCTGTTCATTCAAGTTATGGAATTGGGAAGTGGAGGCAAAGGAGGTTAAGTAAGGGGGAAAATGTAACATGTCAACCTCAATTTTATGCTAATTGTATGAAATATATCTGTTGGGGAGGGGAGGAAAAGGAAGAGAACTTAGGAAACTTTTTTTAAATATACTCTGAATGAAAATAAATTAATGCAATACCTTTATTACTTTTTTAAAATGATTTTTATTTTTTCCATTATAGTTGGTTTATAGTGTTATGTCAGTTTTCCTCTGTACAGCAAAGTGACCCAGTCATATATATGTATATACATTTTTTTCTTGCATTATCCTCCATCATGCTCCATCACAAGTGACTAGATATACTTCCCAGTACCTTTATTACTTTTAAAGTCTCCAAATATTTAAAATTATTTGTTCAGCTACCCTGTAAAACGAGGCATTAACAACATTGTGTCCTATTCTGTACATATGCAAAAATTCTTTTCTGAGAGCCGCTATGTGTCAGATACTTTCTTAGACACTGGAATTTGCTCTTAGACCAGAATAAGTGTTAGTTCAGAACTCTCAAGCTTTTAATCCATAGACTTTGATCTATAATATAAGTATAGTTTGGTTTGCAGATTATATTATAATTTTTTAAATTAGATGTATTATTTAAAATTTGGAATATTGCACACAATAAATTTTCAGAAAATCAGAACATTTGGCAACATTAGATTCAGGTTTCTTCATAGAAGTGGTTTGCTGGGATGTGGTAGCCTGGCCGCTTTTAGATAGGCATGCCTGCTTTAGTTGTCCATCTCTCTCACATACCCTCCCTGGAGGTAGTTACTAAAGCATTGTATTTGAGGTGAAGGAAGAGTAAATGTCAGATTAAGTGGGGATCAAATATTGATGAATCTTGTAGACTATGTGAAGGACGTTGGATTTTATTTTGTGGAAAATGAGAAGCTTCCGACTATAAATAAGGAAGTGTTGTGGTTTTAAATATGTTTTAGAAAAAAAAAATACCAATAATAGCATGAAGGATAGGTGAAAGGATTGAGACTAGATGGAGAGAGACTAAAGAGCCTGCTGCAACAACCTATGAAGGAATGATGGTAGTCGAAAGTTCAATGAATAGAATTTTGTGTTAAACTAGATATGACCAGTGAGAGATAGGGCAATAGTCTGAAATGAATGCCATATTTTTCTTGTGTGAAACAAAGTGGATGTTAGTGCCATCGACCAAGTTGGAGAAGAGGAAGTAATCTACTTTTGAGTATGTTGAGGTCAAGGTTTTGTGGGACACCTCGATTGGAAAAACATTATAGGCAGATGGAAATATGACTCTGAGGCTCATGGGAGTAGAGGGCAGTGACATCAAGTTGGAGTTAATCCACTAGTGGAGGACAGCAGCAGAAGGATAGCCAAGACAATCTTGTGGAACACCAAAGAGGAAGTGGTAAAGTATAAGAAGACAATTTTTTAAATAGGGAATTGCTTAAAAGGGTTCGAAGTCAAACATAACTAACTATTCATTAGATTTGGCAACTGGGATAGAATAGTAAGGTAAAGTAGGAAAAGTCTGATTGGGTTCAGCTTGAATTATGGATGATTTGGATGCTGGAGGGAAGAAAGGATCATTTTAGATAGAAAGATGCTTGAGATTAGAAATTTCATAATCATCTTACAAATGGTTTGTATTTTTATTAAAATATATTTTTCACATCCAAAAGACTTAAGAATGCCTAGCATATCTTTGTTGTACCTTTTTTTTTTAATTTTGATTTTTTTGGTTTTTTTAGGGCCACATTTGCAGCATATGGAAGTTCCCAGGCTAGTGATTGAATTGGAGCTATAGCTGCTGGCCTACACCACAGCCACATCAATGTGGGATCCGAGCCGCATCTGCAGCTCACGTCAACACCGGATCCTTAACCCAGGCTAGGGATTGAACCTGCACACTCATGGATACTACTGGATTCATTACCACTGAGCCACAACAGGAAATTCTGTTGTACCTTTTTATTTATACTTAACAAACTCATTAGGTTATACTTAATTGTATCTTCTAAAATACCTTCATCACTCCTGGATTAAGCTATTGAAGGAAATAAATAGATTTCACTTACCTTTTATCCCCCTTTAATGTCAATACCAATACTACCCATACCAGAGTTCGAATGTTGAATCAAAGTCTATTTTTACATTATATATTACATCTCAATTGATTTATTTTCCAAAACGCCCAAAATCTTTTTCTATATTATTTAGGCCATGTGATCTTTAGCCATCTCTAGGTATCTCAACCACATAAATCCTCACTCTTCTTAGTATTGCCTCTCATTTCCCTTCTAACCCCATCTTCTCATTTCCACCGTGTTACTCCACTCCTGCCTTTCCTGTTCCCTGAAATTCTCTTCCTCAGTATTTGAGTCCTACATTAATTTATAAAACCATTTCCATGTTCCTCTCACCTGTTGAAAATCGTATATCTGCAATCTTGGATCTTAGGGAGGAAAAATATCTCAATGCTTTCTTTGCATTTCTTATCGTATTGGCACATACTAAGAACCCCAATGTACTTAAAATACTCAATAACTTTTTGTTGAGTTGATTCCATATAATACCCACCTAAGCAATTCCACTTTCCTTATAAACAACAACAGCAACAAAAAAAGCAGAAAAATACTAATATATCGTGATTAAATTGATATTATCTATATAATCTTAGCTATAGGCATTGAAACTAATAAATCAGTATTCTTTTTCATTCTTAACTATCATGGGCTTGACTTAAAGAATTTAAATTTTACCAGTGGATCTCAATGCAATCACTATTAGAGTAACAGAAATAAAACCATGAATAGATGTCTTTGTTTCACATTCTCTTTCAGCAATGTTTAATTCATATAATTAAAATGGCCATCGAGTACAACTAACTGAATTTTATTAGAATTTGTATATATTTCTCTTAATAGATATATGTAATTCACAGATTTATCCAACATCTTTCTACCTGGTATATCATCTTTAGCAAAAGTTTAATTTTAGACTAGTGTTTTTCTTATAAATCATGTCTATTTACTGTCCCTCTGCCCAGTATCCTTTCTGCCTACCTTCCTACCACTCTTGGGAATTTCCATTGCTTCAAAATCTTCCCATTTCCAATTCTCAACTTAATTCTTCCTTCTGAATCAAGCTCATAGTGCTACCTCCTGCTCCCTCATATTTCTCACTCACTGATCTACATTCCTATAGTCTGAATCATACAATTCAATGGTAGCTGTGTGGTGTTCAACATAGTTTTAACTTGGTATATGAGTATTTCTGTTTTGCTTTTACTTTCTTATACATTGTAAACACTTCTAAAACTTAGGTTTTTTATCCCTCATTTTTCTAATAAAAATGAAAAGAAAGTGTGCCCTAAAATTCTTATTGGCACATATTGATTATTATTATTTTTAGCTAGTACAAATAAAATGTACCATTGGTCAAAGTTGAAAATAAACAGCAATGTAGTCATGCTAATAGGAAGCAAAAAAGATGTCATCATTTTGTTATTATTACAGTGCATGATATAAATTATAGCATTTATTCTAAAAGAAAAACAGTTGGTGATACGAATACCACCCACAAAAAAATTACCCATGTCTACTTCTGAAAATTTCTATTATTTATTTTTTTTTGTTATATAGTCACTAGTATTTAATTTACCATTTATTCATTAATGGCAAAGTTTCTTTTAAACTTCTGTATTGATGTAAGCTATAGCATTTATTTCTCCAGGTAGCCTAATGGTCTGTTTGAATTACTGGCAATCTCTACTGATCTTGTCTTGTTCTGATTACAAGTTCCTTTTTAATCAATCTTTCAGACACTAAGGAGTTAGATTATTACCAATCTCAGTTTAAAAGGATTTATGCTCTTCAGTGCCAATTTACTTTCAGGTGTAAAGTGTCAAAGACAAATTTGAGTAAAGAAATTATGGAGGCAATTCAGTATTACTATGTTTAAAAAGAGATCATTTGTTATATTCATATTCATTATATTTCAAGATTCTGACTTGAAAATCAGAGCATTAGTCAATTCCATAATGACAGTAGCTAGGGGACTATGGAGTAGAGAGGGCTATAGAGACAAGTTCTGGGAAGATCAATAATTTTACATAAACTATATATTTCAGTAATAATATAAATATAATATTTGAGAAACATTATCAAATCAACAGTATGCCATGTTTGCACTAGAGTACTAAAAGGGCTAAAGAATTACAACTTTAGTAAGAAATCAGTATTATGAGGTAGTACATCCAACATACCAGAAAGTAAGCAGATTTTTCATCCTTTTCTTTGTTACACACATCTGAGATACAAATATAAACTCTTTAAGATAAAATTTTACTCTGGATATACTATAAAATTATATCTATGCCACTTAGAAAAACATGAACATATAAAGAAGATCAGTGGCTTTTAGAAAGGAATCTTAACTGTTAAACTGAAAATTGTCAACAAAAGCAACATGCTGCTCAAATATTCTTGACCCCAGCAGAAGATTTTCTCACACTTGCTATTGATATTTGGACCATCTGTAAAATAAGAAGGTCCAAATTACAGTTGTTTTATGGCTATATTGTATAACAGAAAATATGTATGATAAGTTTCACAGCAGTCCTGCTTCATGATAGAAACCATGAGGGAAGCAAAGGGACTTCTATATGCAAGATCTCTGTGTTGATCTCGCCGGTAAGAAAACCCTACCCTTGGCAGAGTGTTGGCCTATTAGGGCTCTCTGTGATAACAGAAACTTGGATGAGGTGGTCTCTTAGGGCCTTCTCTTCAAGTTTTAATGCTTTATGTGGTGTCCTCTGTGAGTCATCCCGTGAGCTTAGTGCTTGTCATGGATCTAATCTCTGAAGTTAATTTTCTAATAAAAATATGTAATTATTCTTTTTTTTGAACAACATAGTTGCAGAAGTAGTCTGGGGTTTATATTTATATGAAATATGGTAAATGCTACGTTACATATCAAGTGCTCTAGCATGTGTCTTCCTTAGGATATTATTTTACTTAGCTCATAAGCTAGCTGATCACTGGGGACTTTGTTTCCTCTGACTAGTTGTTGCTTGGCAAAGAGACATATGGTTGAATGCATTTAAATTCTTCATTAAAAATGTTTACAGGAGAGAAAGAGTAATATACTCTAAAATGGCAAACATTATAGACGGTTGCAGAATTCAGCTCTGAAGAGTTTTATATCATTACTTTACTACTTAGAAATAAACATTATGCCTAAACAAGTTATTTATACAAACTGCAAGTAATTCACTTCCCTGAGTAAATATTTAGGTTGAAAGTATTCCCCAAACGTTCCGTGTCTTAATTTACATGGGGTACAGGGAGAATGTGTATTTAATCATATAATTATAAAGAATTTTAAAGAAAACATGTTTTGTTGGTAATTTATTCTTTTAGCTGAAAAATATAAATTATTCTGTTAGTGGTTAGATATGGCTATACTGGTTGTCAGCATTTAATTTGATTTTTATTTAGAATTTGATTTTGATGAATGTCCCCTCCACTTATTAGTCAGAGGTGGCAACCCAGTGTTCATTATCAAGTGGGTATGAGTAATTGCAGTGTTCCTCCTACCATCGTCTGCCGGCCCATTCCTGCTCATACAAAAGTCTGAATAGTAAGAAAGACTAATCTAGATCAATAAATAGGCCAATTCAACAGCTCTTGGGGGTAATAAAACCCCATCTAGATTAAAAAAAAAAGAATAATTTAAAACAAACCAATTCATCTAGAAGATAAAGTAGTGGTTGAAATACTGATGCAAGAGGGAGGTGGTATTCTTTTCGTTTCTCAAAAAAAAAAAAAAAAATGGAGCTTCAGAATTCTAGGCACTATGCTAGATAAGCATTTGGATGAAGCACAAGGGATGATAGAATACCAAAGGGAGCTCTAATTTGGTTAAGGGTCTAACTGATGTTCACATTACCCGAGGGATTAATAGCAATCAGTCTCTTCTCTCTTGGAATTTATGGTCCAGTGACAATATCAAATAGAGAAACATTTCTTGGTAGTCAGGGACAGAAATCTAATCAAGGGTATGCCGTCAATTGAACTCCAATTTTTCCACTTATGTTGCCTATCCATAGCCTTTAAAAATAATGGTAAGTCCATATTTTATCCTAGGCATGATTCCTTTTAGATTTCTTAGACTTAATAACTGTTAAATTTATTTCAGCCCCCTAGACCTAGCTCAGTAAGCATGTCAGAAGTTCTGATGTCACAGTTTTAGCATATAGGTCATTTACCAGCTAGGCTCCTGGTTTCTAAATATATGAATTGTTTAGCATGACATTCAAGGCCATTTATGATCTTTGAGGAAAAAAACCCACACCAGAATGTTTCTAATCTCAGCTCTAATTACTCCCATTAATAACTTCTACAATCCTACCAAATTAAATTAATCAATTTTTAAAAATTTTAAGTTTTATATGGAGACTATACTAAGCATAGCCTTTTAAAAGGTAGGAAAAATGAGCAAGAGATATAAAGAGGAAGTCAATAAGAGAAGTCCCTGTACACTACTTCAACACACACACACACACACACACACACACACACACACACACACACACACTTCCTCTAAACAAAATTAGGTAACAGCACAGTAAATTTCAACATATGAAAAGACTTTAAAATTAAAAAGATAAAAATCAAAGCATTAAGATTCCATTTTCACTTCAGAACATGGGAATTTTTTACCCCAATGTTCTGGTGGGTATATTTTTAATTTTTAAAATTATCATACAAGAAATTTGACTTTTTTGTGTATAGAATTCTGTGAATCTTTAACGTGTATATTGATTCAAGAAAATACCATTACACTTGGGAAAAAAGCTAGTTCTATCATTCCCCTTACTCCATTATTCTGTCACTTTATAAGTTAATCCTTCTCCCACTCTTAGCCCTGGGCAACTGCTGATGTTTTCCATCACTATAGGTTCAAGAATGTCATACAAAATGGAATCATGCAGTATGTAACCTTTGAGACAGGCTTAACTTAGCATAATGTCTTTAAAATTCAACCAAGTGTGTATGACAGTGCCACTCAGCAGTAGTCTACTTTGAAGGATGTCTTAATTTGGATGAAGTCCATTTTATCAACTGTTTCTTATGTTTCCTGATTTCAGTATTCTAAGAAAACATTGTGTCCTTCACGAAAGCAACACTTTCCCCCCATGTTTTCTTTTCAAAGTTTTATACTTTTAGATTTTATATTTTGGCCTTTTATCCATTTTAAGTTAAATTTTTTGTGTTGTTTGAGGTAAGTGTTCTTCTTCCACCACCCTTCCATTGGGATATCCAGTTTATTCAGGATCATTTTTTTCAAGAGATTTTCCTTTCTCAATTGAGCTGCCTTGATTCTTTTTTCATAAATCAGTTGCACATATGTGTATGGGTCTGTTTCTTAACTCTCTATTCTATTCCATTGATCTATTGAACAGATTTTCCAAAATTCCAAACTATCTTGATTATATGGTAGCTTTATAATAAGTCTTGACATCAGGTAGGCTAAATCTTCCAATATTGTTGTTTTCTAAAATTGCTTTGTTTATTCTAGAAGCTTTAAAAATTTCAGCAACTATATTTTCAGTTTAAAATTTTCCATTGTGTTTGTTTTAATTTCAGCTTTATTGATGTATGATTGACATATAGAATTGTAAGATGTGTGCGTATATCATGGTGATTTGATAAACATATAGATTGTAAGAGGATTCCCTCTTTTAAATTCATTAATATATACATCACCTCACATATTTATCTTTTTGTGTGAAATTATACACTCAGAAAATTTCAATTATATGAGACAGTGTTATCAAGTATAGTCACTATGTTTTACATTAGATCCTTAGAACTTACTGATTTTATAACTGAAAATTTGTGTCCTTTTACCACCTTTTCTCCATTTCTTCCACTACCAGTCCAGTCCCTGATAAACACGTTTTTTAACTTTGTTTTTGTGTTTGAGTTTGACCATGTATTTTATTATTATTTGCTTCATATTTCATATTTAAGTGATACTATGCAGTTTTGTATTTCTTCTTTGGTTTATTTCATTTAACATAATGCTCTAAAGGTCCATCTATGTTGTTAAAAATGGTAGAATTTCCTTCTTTCCTATGGCTGAATAATATTCCATTATATATGTATACCATATTTTCTTCATCCATTCATCCGTCGATGGTTACTTATATTGTTTCTGAATCTTGGCTGTTTCAAATAATGCTCTATGAACATTGGAGTGCAAATACTTCTTTGAAGTCTTATCAGTTGGCACTTTTTTTTTTTCTCTCTCTTTTGATTATTTTGAAATATATAGTGCCACTACATCTATCCTTCAGAGTTTCTGCTGAAAAATCTGTTGGTGACTTTAAGGGGGTTACCTTGTATGTAACAAGTTGCTTTTAATCCTGCTGCTTTTAAGATTCTCTCCTTGTCTTTAACTTTTCATAATTTAATTACATATCTGCTTTTAAGATTCTCTCCTTGTCTTTAACTTTTCATAATTTAATTACATATCTTGTGGGTCTCCTTGGGTTCTTACTTGGAACTTTCTGGGCTTTCTAGATTTGGATGTCTGTTTTCTTCCCCAGGTTAGGAATGTCTACAGACATTATTTTTTTGAATAACCTTTCTGCCCATTTCTCTCTCTTCTTCTGGAATGTCTAATAATGCAAATATTGATATGCTGCCTGATATCCCATGATTCTCTTAAGCTACCTTTACCCTTTTTCATTGTTTTTTTCCTTTCGCTTTTCTGATTGGATGAATTCCACTGTGTCTTGGAGTTAGCTGATATTTTCTTCCACTTCATCTATTCTGTTGAATCCCTCCATTGAATTTTTCAGCAGGTATTGTATTCTTCAGCTCTATGATGTCTGTTTTGTACTTTCTTATATTTTCTTCTTCTTTGTTGAAATTCTCCCTTTGTTCATGCATTATTCCCCTGAGCTTAGCGAGCATATTTATGACCATTATTTTGAACTCTCTATTAGGTAAATCACATATCTCCACTTCATTAAGGTCTGTATCTGGAGTTTTATCTTGTTCTTTTGATTAGAACATGTTCTCTGTTTCTTCAGTTTTTTGACTCTCTGTTGCTTTCTGAAATTAGATAAAACATCCACCTCTCTCAGTCTTGATGGAGTTATCTTGTGTAGGAGAAGAACCCTATTATCTAGCCCAGTCTGAGCTCTTGGTTGTCTCTCAAACATTTTGATTGTCTAAACTTCCTTTTTGTTGTTGTCGGTTTTTTAGTTCCCAGTAGTTAAGGGTGTTCCAAGGCCTGTCATTGTTTTAAAGGAGAGGATATCAGCCAGCACTTAGATGCAGGCTGATTGTAAGCCAGGCCCAGCATACAAATAAACCGATTTCAGTGGAAAACTGGAAAATGGGCATTTGTCTGCTCCCTCTGCACTCAGCCTTGGAGAGCTAGCCAGTTAAGAACCATTTATTTGTTAGAGTCCTATGGAACTATATTGAATATAAGTTCTGCTGGCCACCAAAGCTGGGTGATCAAGAGGTACATCCCCAGGACAGCAGCTGCAAAAGTTGGGGCGCCAGATGTGTGAATAAGCTCCTTCTAGGAAGACACCAGTGACTTAGACTAGACCAGGATGAGACTATGGAGATGGTGCTTGCTGGCCTCCTGGATCTCTAGGAAGGATTGTAATCAGCCCCTAGAAGTATGCTTAATTAGAAGCCTGACCCTTGGGCAACAGATTTTGAAGTCTGCAAATAGACCTCTTTTGGAGAAAGACTGGGAGATGGGTATTTTTGTCTCCTCTCTCTGTGCTGAGCCCGGGTATGTGTATGTGAGTGGTGAGTGTGTGTGTGTGCAGGGACTAGCTACAGTGAGTCCTCATGAAGCTGTGAGGGCTGTTTGTTTACTATAGTCTTGTGGGTATCATGAATAGAAGCCCCTTTGTCTTTCAGAGTTAGGCATTTTGGGAACCTGTCCCTCAGTTGGAAATCTTAAAAGGTGGGATGCTGGAAGTTGGGTATAAACTCTCTCCTCCTGATGGAGAAGCCAGGAGTTGTGTGTTCCCTCCTGATTATATGCTACTACACTGGGGATGGGGTTTATGGTAAGAGTTGTCTCAGTCTTTCCTACTCATATCACTGTGGATATGTTTTCATTTGCCCAATGTGTAGGAGTCTCTCAGCTATTTTCTGGATTTTTTTCAGAGGGCTTTGTACCATTTGCAGCTATTGATTTGGTGTGTCCATGGGAAGACATAATTTCAGGAGCTTCATATGTTGGATCATTACTCTTGTATCCTCTCTATAATGTCTATCATTCTGGTTAGAATGCCTCTTTTTTTTCATTAATTTCAAGTATTTTTCCTTTATTTCATGAAAATCTGTTATAATAGACTATTTTAAAGATTTTAACTAATAGTTCTAACATCTGAGACATCTCAGGGTTTTTCCCTTGATTATCTTCTCCCTTGAAATTTCCCTTGACATTTTCTACTTTTTCATGTCAAGTGATTTTGGATTGCATCTTGGACATTGTTCAGACTCTGAGTCCTGTTATAGTTTTCTAGAAAATGTTACTGTTTTCAGGTTAACAAGCCATTGACCTGGCTAGGGTTGCCTTATAACATCTGTTTGTGTCTTCTGTGGGCAGTCATTCAAATTTCAGTTAACTTTTTCTAAGTCTTTTCTATGACAGTTTGGGTCTGTCTTATGAATGTATTATTGAGGAGTTAGGCTTAGCCTCACATGGATCTATATAGAGATTTAGGAAATCTCCTTCCAGAGATTTCTCTCCTTAAGATCCCCAACCCAAAACTGTCTGCCCAGAAGGGTTTTTTTTTTCCTGATTTTTCTGGCTAAAGGATAAATTGTCTATCAGGTTTTTTAAAGTCCACAATGACATGTTGCTCTGCAACTGAGATCTTTCTCAAGGTAAAGTTGGGAGAGAGGAAAATAACATATTGGTAATTTTTCTAGGTTTTTCACTCCCCTACACGATCTTCCTATTTTTGTTCATTTGTAGAATTTTCAGCTAGGTAGGTAGTTGTTGGTTTTTTTGGTTTGCACAGAATTTTTAGTTTTAATCAGAGGGAGTAATGATTGTTAGGGTTCTATGCAACCTGACTAGTATCAATCTTTTTCTTCTTTTGATTACTATTTAAAAAATAAGTGATAAGCACTATTTATACAGTTGCACCATTTTAATTAGGGATACATCAGTCAAAATCTAGATGTGTATGTTGTAAATCTATGTATCTAAAATGGCCTATTTTTTCTTTCTATTTTAACTTGGATTTGAAATTATTGGGCAAGTCAGAGCTATTTGGAAGCCCCTAAATGCATATCTTTGTGTAGCATCCTAAACTTTTTTTTTTTTTTGTCTTTTTGCCATTTCTAGGGCTGCTTCTGCAACATATGGAGGTTCCCAGGCTAGGGGTCTAATTGGAGCTGTAGCCACTGGCCTGCACCAGAGCCAAGGCAACATGGGTTCCAAGCTGCATCTGCAACCTACACCACAGCTCACGGAAACATCGGATCCTTAACCCACTGAGCAAGGCCAGGGATCGAACCCCTAACCTCATGGTTTCTAGTTGGATTTGTTAACCACTGAGCCACGATGGGAATTCCAAATGTCCTAATCTCTTAATGTCAAGTTTATCAGAAGAACTGCTCCAGGATGGTGCTTTTTGCTAATTGTTCAATTCAGACTTGCTCTCTGATGATTTAATGACTCCTAAATGAAAAAGAGTCTATTACTGTTTTGAACAAGGGTGGCTTTTTTGCACTGTCTGCTATTTGCTCTGCCTTTCACTTTAGTAAACAGCTGGTTCACCAGTAGGGGCTGCCTCCTATTCTTTGACACTGTGTTCATTGCCACTTATGGTGGGGGTGCTTTCTTTCATTAAATCTTGGTAATGGACTGATACCTTACCTCACAGACAAAACCTACTTTAAATGCTTTATCAGTTTGTTAGATACTTATTATACTCTGCCTTACAACTTCTCAGTCTACCTTTTTGCTATGGCTGTTACTGCAGCAAATGACTACATGGAATATAACCAGACAATTTCCATATTCTCCCAAGCCCTCCAAGTTAGGAATAGTAGTAGCTTCCTTTGCTTTTCTAGAACTCAACTGTCTCCCTTTTCCTGGAGACCTACAACTACCCTGGCTATGATGGTGGCCTCACAAATGATCCTTATTCTCTCAACATTGTCCCACCCCTTCCAGTTGACTCAAGATCATTAATTAGGATCAGATAATAACACAGCCCAGAAGGTAATAATATACTGATGCAAAGGACCATAAAGTATGGTTAATCTGTACCAACTGGAACTGAGAAATACTCGTGGGAGAGAATCTTGAGGGAGTCAGACCAGTCAGGGGATACTAGAAGGTGGAATAGGGAGGGATACATTGGCAGCATTCTCCTGTGACTCAAGGTTGAATGTACCTGGCAAGGATACTGGAGTTGGCTGTAATATGCTGCTGGGACAGCTCCTTGAAGCTTGTATACAATGGTGTGTAGTTAATTGGGTAGAGATGCTAGAACTGCCTTTACAGCATATTAAGAATGGGATTTGAAGGTCTGGGGAGGGAAGCTTTTAGATTGGGTTTTCACTGTGTGGGAACAGAGTACCACTTGCTGACTAGGTTCCTCAGCAGGGCCAGGAACAAACTTCCTTCATTAAGGCATCAAGAAGTAAAGATCTGGTGAGTATACTTACATTTTTGAGAAGCTCACTAGAGGTTGACATCACTTACTGTCAAGCCAGCATTGACAGTGGGGAATGTTGCCATTTAACTAGGCTCTATGGTATTAGTTGGATGGATAGGATTCTGAAACAAAAAAAGATCAAATGGCAAAATTTACCTGATGGCAGCAAGGGATAATATAGGCAGTAAAGTCAGAATGTCAACCAGGATGCCCTGACTTGTGGGAACCTGTTTTAGTTACTAATATAGAGCATCATGTTCCTAGGGATGAAATAGAAAGGCAGCTGACTAGGGTTTTGCTTGACCTGAATAACCTAAAAATAGTAATAATCAAAATCAAGGGCTGACAAACAGAAGGCCGATGTCAGCTACTGCAATGAAAATTCTTATCCTGCCTCAGCTTCCAGACATAACCAAATACTCAGAGTCACAGCAAATTAATTGAAGCAATTGGAGAGCCTCTGTAACTGGCAGTTAAACCCCAATGGCCAATGCTTTAACCAGTTGAATACTATTATTGGGCTGGTGTTCCTCTTTTCCTCTTTTCTTAGTTAAAGTCCTCCGACTCTAGTTCCTTGGGAACAGTTCCCAGAAAACTATTTACATGAAGATTCTTGTCTTAGGTTCTACTGTTTAAGAAATCAACCAAACAAAATTAGTAACACTGGGGCTTTGAATTTAACTTTTCATGGATAACGAAGGCTTTGTAAAGTTAAAACGCTGTCCAGGTGTTAAGTTCTCATTGTCATTTTTGTTTCTTATGGCAGTATTTTAAAATTGATGTCTCTCAAATCTCTGGCTTCCTCAATAATAGATATATGATTAAATACATTTTAGAAATGCTATGCATTTTTCTCTTAGAAATTGATGGAACAGGAGTCCCCGTCGTGGCGCAGGGGTTAACGAATCCGACTAGGAACCATGAGGTTGCGGGTTCGGTCCCTGCCCTTGCTCAGTGGGTTAACGATCCGGCGTTGCCGTGAGCTGTGGTGTAGGTTGCAGATGCGGTTCGGATCCCACGTTGCTGTGGCTCTGGCGTAGGCCACTGGCTACAGCTCCGATTCGACCCCTAGCCTGGGAACCTCCATATGCCGCCGGAGCGGCCCAAAGAAATAGCAAAGACAAAAAAAAAAAAAAAAAAAAAAGAAATTGATGGAACACACTGTCATATTAGAGCTTATAAGAAGTTCTGTAGTTAAAAAAATCCTAATTAATTTCACTTAACTTCTCATTTCCCAAGTTTATTTGACAAAGAATTCCTGTTTTTGCCTATTCACATCTCATTTTAGTGCCCCCTAGGATAACATAGGGACATTCTCTTTGTTTAGGGAAAGTTATAGACATGGAGTCCTTTGATTCCATGGGTCTTTGAGAAACAGGCTTTTATTAGTGACTTGGGAATCAGTTAAGTCAATTTATGCAAATGTCTAGTGCATCATATTTAATAGAGAAGGAGTTATGTTTTTCACTTCAAATTATACTCAAGTACAGATCAAGAATATTCCTTTAGAAGGCCTTTATAGTTTGGTAATGAGAGGTTTTCCATTAAGTTTCTTGGGGGAAATGTCATGATTTAAATCATAAAACAATATTTTCAATTGTGTGGGGATATGTTATATAATTATAATAAAATGTTAAGTATTTAACACAATGTCTAGATCTTAGCAACTACTCAATGTTGCCTGTTATTTTTTAACATGTCATGACTATTGCTTCAATTAAGGGAGCATTTTTAATTTCTCTGAAGATTGAGATCAGGAGACTTTCAGCTCTGGCTGTATATCTGGATTATCTTCAAGATGTAATAAACCCAAAGATTTTGTTGTGGGGTTTCATCACCTGCATTTTTAAAAAGATTCAGTGGTGAAAACATACAAATACAACAAACCTGGGGTTAGCCAGCAAAAAGGGCCAGTGATGTTTAAAACAAAAACTTCTGGAGTTCGGGGTCAATTCCAAGAGGTGTTAATTGTACCGGCATACCTCAGATGTTGAGGGTTTGGTTCCACACCACTGCAATAGAGTGAATGTTGCAATAAAATGAGTCACATGAATTTTTTGGTTTCCCAGTACATCTAAAAATTATGTTTCACTATTCTATAGTCTCTTAAGTGTGCAGTAGACTTATGCCTAAAAGAAAAATGTACATACCTTCATTAAAAATACTTTATTGCTAAAAAATGCTAGCCATCATCTGAGCCTTTGGTGAGTCTTAGTCTTTTTGCTAGTGGAGGATCTTTCTTTGATGTTGATGGCTGCTGACTGACTGATCAGGGTGATGGTTTTTGAATGGTGGGGTGACTGTGGCCATTTATTAAAATAAGACAACAATGAAGTTTGCCACATCAAGTGAATCTTCCTCTCACGAATAATTTCTCAGTAGCATGCAGTGCTATTTACTAGCATTTTGCTATCCGTAGAACTTCTTTCAAAATCTACCACTGCTTTATCAACTAAGTTATGCAATATTCTAAAGCTTTTGTCATTTTATCAATCGTCACATCATCAGTTGTAGATTCCATCTCAAGAAACCACTTTCTCATCCATAAGAAGCAACTCCTCATCTGTTCAAATTTCGTGAGATTGCAGCAATTCAGTCACATCTTCGGGCTCAACCTTTTTTTTTTTTCTTTTGTCTTTTTGCCTTTCCTAGGGTAGCTCCCTTGGCATATGGAGGTTCTCAGGCTAGGGGTCTAATCAGAGCTGTAGCCACTGGCCTATGCCAGAGCCACAGCAGTTGCCAGATCCAAGCCATGTCTGCAACCTACACCACAGCTCACGGTAACGCCGGATCCTTACCACTGAGCAAGGCCAGGGATCAAAGCTGCAACCTCATGGTTCCTAGATGGATTTGTTAACCACTGTGCCATGACGGGAACTCTGTGGGCTCAACTTTTAATTCTAGTTTTCTTGCTGTTTCTAGTACTTGTGCAGTTACATCCTCTACCAAAGTCTTAAACCCCTCAAAGTCATTCAAACTCCAATTTATGTTGGTATTTTGACCTCTTCTCATGAATCATAAATGTTCCTATGGCATTTAGAATGGTGAATCCTATCCAAAAGATTTCCAATTGGTTTTATCCAGATCCATCCAAGGAATCACTGTCTATGGCAACTATAGACCTATGACACATATTTATTAAAGAATAAGTTTTGAAATCAAAATTACCTCTCAATCCATGGGGTGCAGGATGGATGTTGTGTTAGCAGGCTTCACAACATGAATCTCATTGTATATCTCAATCAGAGCTTTTGGTTGACCAGGTGCATTGTTAATGAGTGTTTTGAAAGGAGTCTTTTTCTCTGAGAGTAAAAGTTGTAAACATATGTGTTGTCATCCAGGCTTTATTGTCCCATTTATCGAGCACAGGCCAAGTAGGTTTAGCATAATTTTTAAGGTCCCTAGAATTTTCAGAATGATAAAAGATCATTGACTGCAACTTAAAGTCATCAGCTGCACTAGTCCATAACAAGAGAGTCAGCCTGTCCTTTGGAGCTTGGAAGTCGAGTGTTGACTTCTCTCTAGCTATGAAAGACCTAGATGATATCTTCTTCCAATAAAAGGAATCTTTTGACTATGGAATATTTGCTTCATTAATGATCTTAGCTAGATCTTCTGGATAACTTGCTTTAGCCTCTACACAAGCACTTGTTGTTTGATATTGTGCTTTGATGTTATAAAGATGGCTTCTTTTCTTAAACCTCATAAACCAACCTCTGCTAGCTTTAAACTTTGCTTCTGCAGCTTCCTCTCTTGTGTCTTAACAGAACTGAAGAGAAGTGGGCCTTGCTGTGGATTAGGCTTTGGCTTAAGAGAATGTTGTGTCTGGTTTAATCTTCTATCCAGACGATTTAAACTTTTCCATATCAACAATAAGGCTGTTTTGCTTTCTTACCAGTCATTGGAATAACACTTTTAATTTTCTTCAAGAACTTTTTTCTTTGAATTTACAACTTAATTGTTAGGTGCAAGAGCGTAGCTTTTGGCTTGTTTTGGCTTTAGACATGCCTTCTTCACTAAGCTTAATCATTTCTAGCTTTTGATTTAAAGTGAAAGATGTGAAACTCTTTCACTTGAGAGGCCTTTGTACAGCTAGGAATTGGCATAATTTCAATATTATTGTGTCTGAGGGAATAGCAAGGCCTGAGGAGAAGGGAGAGAGCTGGAGGAATGGCCAATTGGTGAAGCAGTTAGAATACACGCACCGCTTATAGATTTTGTCATCTTATATAGGTATGGTCTGTAGTGCCCCCAAGCAATTAGAATTAGTGACATCAAAGATCTCTGATCACAGATCACCATAACAAATAAAATAATAAAAAAAAGTTTGAGATATTGCAAGAATGGCCAAAATGTGACATAAAGACACAAAATGAGCAAATGTTGCAAAATGGCACCAATAGACTTGCTTGAAGCAAGGTTGTCCCAAACCTCCAATTAAAAAAAAATACAATATCTGTAAAGTACAGTGAAGTGAAGTGCAATAAAATTGGGTCTGCCTGTATAACAAAGGTTAGGTTGTAGGGTCAGAATGAATGAATATATGACTTTTGATGAGATTTGATAGATAAATTAAGGAAATGATGTTAAGATTAACTAAGTTCATGTGTGAAAGGACTACTAATATTTTGCTCAGTACTTCAAGTTAAACTTTCCTTGGAATTTCTTTCACAAAGTTAATTGTACTGTTTACTAGTTACATACAAACATTACCTCTGCACCAAGAATATAAATACATTCTTTTTCATTTGGTATTTACCTTTTCTTTATTCCTGGAAAACACAACTCTCCAAGGTTGAGGAGTTAGGTATATTATGTTTTCTGTTCTTGTGGAGGGTGGGAAACAAACTGAAAGATCTCTCCGGCTTTCTTTCTTTTGCTGAGTTTAATCTTTAACAATTTACTTGCAAGAATAATAAACTAAAAATATAACAGTAAACATTAATCATTTACAATAAAAGACATCAACAAAAATTAGTACAATATTTCAGAATAAACTTAACAAAAATGACCAGGACCTATGTAAAAATGGTTGTAGAACTTGAGAAGGCACAAAAGAAAACATTTCTTGATGGAAAAACTTCAACACACATTTCCAAATTAATCAAAACATTTAAGTACATCTCATTCAAGACCCCAGTTTTTTTTTAATCTAATATGATTATAAATTTTGTCTAAAAGAATAGTAATAACCATCCCCATTGGGCAAGAGGCCCCACTCATGATGCTATGGTGGATGTTACTCAGGATAACTTTAAGCCGCTACTACTGATGAGCTCAGCCAGGGCCAGCAGCTGCTGCCAGGTAATGCCTTCTATTTGCTTTCTTTCCAGGCCTCCTGCAAGTACATCTCAGGGGAGAATCCAAGCCAGATGCTATGGGGAAAGGGATTCTGACAGTTATAGTTTTAGACTTTTCTTCTATAATGCAGTAGAAAATCCAGGTAGGCTCAGGAATGATGTTAAATTGAAAGTATGTAATCTGGCATAGCACTCTATTTCTGAAAATACTGTAGTGTGAGTATGGCAGGTTGTATTTTTTCAAAACGGCCACAATAATACCTTTTATCCTACATACTCTTCTTACAATGTGACTTAAATACTGCTTCTCCCCCCCCATTAAGAAGTGTGTCCTTATTTCTTCCTTGAATATAAAAGAGTTTGTGAGCATGGCGAAAGTTATTATGTAACTTTTGAAGCTATATCATAAACAGTGATGCTTCCACCTGGCTGGCTTGAGACCCTCTTAGATCCAACCACCATGTTGTGAGGACGCCTAACCTTCTCCAGGTGAGGCTTGCTTTCCTGGGGATTATGGGCGTTTGAGAATTACACCTAAGGTCAGCTATTTGCCTTTCCATTTGTAGTCAAATACATTGTTGCTACTTAGTTCCCCTCTGTCTTCAGCAAATATGGCTTCCTTGGGATCATGGAATATAGAAAAGAAAAAGGTTTCTATAGTCTACAAACTCTTAAACAATTATTAACCTCAGGCTATCACTGCATTATGGATGCAAGTAGTGTGATATTTAAGCCTCTCAAAGCAAAACATTTTTGCAAGGTTTTATGAGTAATACTGACTTCTCACATTGTAAAGTCTTTCATAATCTATTTTGGAGTCAGCTATGTTGGCAGTTATTATCATAAAAAGTTTCTGTCCCTTATGGGTATACAGGAAAAACTAACTGAAGGAGTACACCTGAAAATGAGAACTGTGTCCACAGCTTCCCAATCCAGATGTTTGTCCTAGTTCTCATTGACTACATTTATCTATATGTAAGCTCTTGACACCTTGTAATATTTAGCACTTGCTCATTAATTTCCTTCTTGATTCTGGGCAATTCCAACATTTTGCAACTAGAGGTAATTTTAAGTCCAATATGTTTTAAAAAAGTTCTTTCTTTGCTTTTTTTTTGGTCTTTTTAGGGGCATATCCGTAGCATATGGAGTTTCCCAGGCTAGGGATCTAATTGGAGCTGTAGCCACTGGCCCATGCCACAGCAGTGCCAGATCCAAGCCACATCTGTGGCCTATACCACAGCTCTTGGCATCACCAAATCCTTAACCCACTGAGTGAGGCCAGGGATTAAACCTGCAACCTCATGGTTCCTAGTTGGATTTTTTCTGCTGCATCACAATGGGAACTCCCTGGAAAAAAAGTTTTGATAAGAGTTCTTAGAATTTGTTATCAGAAGATGGCCCTATTTTCTGGAAATTAGGATGGGGGAGGCCTATATAAACAAAGTCTAGCAAGGGAAAAGAGCAGAGGGGTAGACATGTGTGCACACACTGTGCTTAAAACTCAAACTTTTGTTGAATTAAAAGATGAATGAATAAAATGAAATACCTACTCCTTTCCCATCTGTGTTTTAGGTACACAATGTAGAGCATATCTATCATTTTCATATCTACTTTTACAGCATTTATACTTTTCTTTTTGCTTATGCTTGAAGCTAGTAAATGAGATACTGATTTTCATATGCACCATTTATAAATGGGTGATATGCATATTGTAGCAAAAAAAGTAAGTATTTTAATGAGCGAGTGCTCTTCCCTCTGACTTGGCCCCTTAATATTTCATCCTGTCTAGCAAGACATATGTATTCCATTCCTCATTTAGAGTTTTACTAAGATTTCGGTGACTTGTCCTTCAATCTGCAATGGAGCAGTCCTCCCCTGAGCCTCTAAGCCCTTCAGCACTTCTGTCCCCTCTGTGCCATTACAGATCTGCCTTGATATAACAAATTGGTTTTGCAGCTCTGCTCTGCTGAGTTGAGAGCTATTCCCAGTCAACCTTTACCAGGCATACCACCAACAGGCTAAAGTGATGGCTTGAATGGTGCATATCAGATTGAGAGCTAAAGGGATCCTTTGAAAGATGTATGCTACACATCATGCTTTGTGCTGAGTTTACCTCATATACTCATTTAAAAGTAATAATCAGGAGCGTACTTAAAACTGGAAATTATGTCATAAGAATTCAAATCCACAAAGTCTACTGTATTTTTCTATTTATGCAATATTTCCCGATATTTTTATTCTGAAAATTGTCAACTATTCCAGAAAGTTAACATTTTGATACATTTGCTTTATTCTTTTTCTTTTCTTGCTTATTATTGCCATAGAACTTATCCCTGATTACTTCAGTGTACATTTCCTAAGTGTAAGGACATTCTTATACATAATTATAGTATTTTTTCATGCCTAAGTAGATTAAAAGTACTTCTATGATGTCATTTAAAATGTGGTGCAATCCAACCTTTCCCAATTACCCTCAAATTTGTTTTCCTTTTTCAAACACGTTTCCTCGGGATAAAAAAAATGAACATCTTGATCTTGTTGATACCTTCTTATGTTGTCTAAATGAAATTGCTCTCATCTTCTTTAGAAGTGTTTTTGTCTTTTTCCAGGGCCACACCCACGGCATATGGAGGTTTCCAGGCTAGGGGTCTAATCGGAGCTGTAGCTGCCGGCCTACGCCAGAGCCATAGCAATGCCAGATCCAAGCCACGTCTGAGACCTACACCACAGCTCACGGCAATGCCGGATCCTTAACCCACTGAGCGAGGCCAGGGATCAAACCACAACCTCATGGTTCCTAGTTGGATTCATTAACCACTGAGCTACAATAGGAACTCCCTAGAAGGTGCTTTTTTTAAAGGGCTGCATTCATGGCATATGGAAGTTCCCAGGCTAGAGGTTGAATTGGAGCTGCAAATGCTGGCCTACAGCACAGCCTTGGCAACTCGGGATCTGAGCCAGATATGCAACCTATGCTACAGCTCATAACCACGGCAGATCCTCAGCCCACTGAGCAAGGCCAGGGATTGAACCCGTGTCCTTATGGACACCAGTGGGGTGTGTTTCTGCTGCGCCATAGAGAGAACTCCTAGATGGTGGTATTTTCATCTCTTGTTTCTATACATAGTTAAGACTAGGTGAACTAGAAGCTAGCCATGGTGTGGGTTTGTCATCTTCTGTGCAGGAATATCTCTGTGTGTTAACTATCTCTATGTAAGGAGGCCTGAGGAAATGATGCACAGTGCCTGTCTTCTGACTGCAGAAGAGGGAAAAGGATATGATTTTTACCCCTGGTGCTCTGGGCACATTTGAGCACTTATTTCAGATTTACCTTGATATAACAAATTGGTTTTGCAATTCCTCTCCACACAGTTTGAATCTTATCAAACTGCCAACAATAAACATTTTATATCTTGAGGCACTTTGGATATTTGTGGCGTTTTTCTTTATATAAATTGAGTAATATATAGCTAAACTCCTTCTCATTGCTGCCTGCAGTGTCTTTAAAGCTTATGCTATTTTTTCTTTGAATTGTTTTTATATTTCAGTTTTTACTTTTGAAAGTGTCAATGCCCTCCATACCTTTCTATCTAGAGGCTCTTTAGAAATGGTGAATTTCCTATTTGCTAGAATATTTTCCTGCATCCAAAAGCACACTCTTGATGTCTACTTTTGTAATATGTGAATTTCACTTTTCAAAGCCTTTTAACAGATTT
Organism: Sus scrofa; assembly: GCF_054392235.1. NCBI lineage: Eukaryota > Metazoa > Chordata > Mammalia > Artiodactyla > Suidae > Sus > Sus scrofa. Next base: position 100,264,916 of record NC_139397.1, read on the forward strand.
TTAAATTAAAAAACAAAGAAGGAGAGTAATTGCTAATTTTAGAATAGAATCTTTTGGAGAAATGTCAACAGGTTAATTTGCAGGGGAAATTAATGGTGAGACTACTGGACTGTGAAAATAAAAGGAGAAAATTTGACTGGGTTAAATATTCAAATATGACCTTATAGAGCAGCCTTTCGATTTGGCACTGAAAAGACAGACCAGTGACCCAAATTGGACTTTTTTTTTTTCCTATTTTTTTAAACTAATGGAGTTAAACTGTGATTTTCCTGAGAATCAACCTTTCCAACTTAAGGGCAAGTATGTGATTTCTAAATAGGCTCAGCTTTGGCTCATGTAGCAACTGAGTTTCAAATAGAACTTTCTACTTTGAGTATGATAATAGTATTAAATGGGAAGCTCTTAAAAGGAGCAAATAATAACAAAATAGCAAATGTAACCTTGACATATAATGATGTACACTATATTTTAATATAATACTTTAATGAAACTAATGATATTAAACTTTGGCAAATGTACCAAGACATTTCAGCATATGAATGGATGATTTATTCTCTAGTGCTCTGTTTGATACACAAATAAAAATCTCATCTTTTAAAACATCTGTTAACTTTAATACTAAAACTGAATTCTACTAGAAAAAAGTACCTAATTTATATGGAAAAACATGTAGAAAATGTGCTTCACATTTCAAAAGATCACGGCAGGACTGTAACTTGTCTTGTTATTCATGAATTTGGGATTTTACAAGCCAAATAATGACATCCAACTTCACATTAGGAGGTTAGTATTCTACAACCTTCTAGGATGATGTCATTATTTTCCCACAGCATCAGCTCCTCAGAGACTTCACACAATTAATTGAAATTTTTGAAGATTCTTGGCAAAACATGGACTAAGGGTCTTAGAACTTCACTGTTTTACTCAACAAGCAGTGATGGAACATCTCTCTTCCTAAATAAGATGCTAAGAAATAACCTCTATCATTTCCCTACCCTGCCCTTGGCATAACTGGGTGCTAAAAGAATGTGTAATATGTGCAAGATACAGTTTTTAAAATGTTTTGCTGATGATAGTGGTTATAACGCAGACTGTTTGAAATGCCCCACTCCTATATCCAGCCCCCAGTGGACTGCTACTTGGCACAGCAGTAGTTATTGCCCTCTGTCTTGTTTTTCCAAGGTCACTGAGCTCTCTGCCTTGACCAATGCTTAAAACTCTACAGGCTCACTGAAGAGTTAAAGGAGAAAAAGGTCCCTCCTGGCCACAGGAGACCTTTCAGGACAGTGAGCTTCCCCTAGCAAAGGGCAATGTCTGTAGATGGAGCTGGAGCTTTTGCTTTGCCTGCTGCTTAGATGGAAAGCTTCACCTCCTTAGTCTTCGAGTCTTGCACCTGAGGTTATAAATTCTTTTAGCCTGGCATTTGCCTGTTACCTCACTTATTACTCCTCGACACTGCAGGGTAATGTGCCGTCCCTTTCTGGGATTGTTGCCTAGAGCCCACTAAATAAGGCTTCTTAGGTTGTGCTCTTTTATTTACATTCCCAGACTTGCGTTCTCACCATGCAAGCACCAATCTTACTTTGTGTTAAAGATGGGAACCTTTGCTTTCTCTAATAATAGGTTTTAAATCAGGAGCAAGAGAACTTTAACTCAGCCAGCATGGAGGGCAGAATACACGGTGCAATGAATAAACAAAGACTTAGAAGGCTTTTGTCAGCCTAAAATACTCCCTGCGATTGTGTTTGATAAAATAATAATAATTACAGCAATGGCTGACGCTTGTTACTGAAAACCTGTAATTTCTAACAGCTGTGGCACGGCCATGACAGCCACCAGCATGTATAAAACGTGCATTCTTCTGAATTGAGGTTGCTCATATATGTAAATATCCTGTTTAGTCTACCTGCTTTTTTATAGTAGTGAATTATCTGAAGCACCAAGATTTTATACATTTTCAAAAGTTTTTGTCTTCTGAGCTCTTAGGACATTTTGAAGCCAATTTTTTTTTTAAAATAAATTAGTATGGCTTGTCATAATGTAGTTTATGAGATGAAACTGGTTATGCCATGGCTTCAATTACCAGATACTGCAAATATAATACTCACTAAATAGTTAATCAATTGGTGGAAATTTGCATCTTTCCCCAGCATTAGTACCATCAAGGGACATTGGTAGGAGGGGACTTGCATAGGTGATTTTCATAGTAACCAACTAATATTACCAAATGTGCATTTACACAGCCATTATGGTTTATTAAGGGGAAGATAAGATCCTCTGTAGTTCTCTTTTTAGTATTTTGACCAATTTTACATTAGTTAACACCATTTGCTTGATATAAATACCTACAAAGTGCAAGGAAGCCACAGTACTTGGTCTCAGGTGGAGAAAATTAATCAGGTACCTGCCATGAGGAGCATTTATACTTTATCATAACGTAATATGAAAATAAGAACTTTAAGACTGGAATAAACATATAGCTATAGGTATTTTAAAAGTGACTATTGCAGTTAGAGACAAGAAAAGCTTCCAAAGGAAGAAGCCAGGATTTAGGTAATTGCAAGTGATGACAGAAATTGACTGTGGTTAGTTCAAAACAAGAAATGTGATTTGTTTTGCTGCAGTCATGTAGCTGCTTTGAGGTCAGGGTGAGGAGGGGATCAGGGTTGTATAGAAAGAGAGCAATATTTCTCTGAATTAAAAGTTGTTCAGGGTATTTTTTTTCCAAACTCAAGACATTAGGCATCACAGACAAGGTATTGAGCTGAGTCTTGTTGATTTCAAGAGGGAGAAATAAGGAGGGTGGAAATTCTAGGTGAAGAGTGGGGTAGGAGCAAGAGTGAGGACATGGGAGGCATCAGGTGAGAGCAGACATTGTTCACATGGGTGAGGCAGTCACACATATTCTCTACACTTTCATTCAGGGCAAGATCAGAATTTGGAGACAAGGCTAGTCTCATTGATGAATTTGTATCATTTGTGTCAGAATGCGATTATATTCCTTTAACTCTTTTTTCCAGGAGATTTCAGTATTATATATGTAAATGTGAAATTAGGTGTCAGTCAACAAGATAAATTAAATCCTTCCTAAATTGGTGTGAAATCATAAATATGTTTGAAAACAATACTGCATGCTGATTTTTCATAAACAATTTGATATTCCTCATGGCTTGGATGGAACTGCTTGGCTTAACAGGGAGGTAGAGAAAAAAAACACAATGTTGTAGCCTCTGGTCCTGAAAAAAAATAGTGGTTGATTAAATGCCAGTTGGTTGTAAATGATAACCCACATAAACAGTGGGAAGTCATTATGCTTAAGCAGTGAATTCTAATTTAATTTTATGGCTTTTGGAATAAAATCCCCTAGGCCAGTCAGCAGAAGCTACAAGATGGTGACTGAGTTGAATGTTGGAGGGGCTGTAATTCTGGTAGGCCAGGTCTGAGTTGACCTACCCCTGTAGCAGGTGACTGTCTACCTAGATTCTTTCCGCATTCTCCTGATGGAGTATTGTGTTGTTTATCATCAATGTATAGATTCTAAGTCCATATAAAAGGCACATTACAAAATTTTTGTGTTAGATGTCCGTGTGTTTCAGTTATCTATTGCATTGCTGTAGAGAAATCCTTCAAAACTTAATGCCTTTACAACAAGGACCTATTGTATAGCACAGGGAACTATACTCAATATTTTGTAATAGCCTGTAAGGAAAAAGAATCTGAAAAAGAATGTGTGTGTATACACACACACACCCCTATATCCATATCCATATATGTAATATATATATATATATATATCTCACACACCTATATTCATATATCTATATCTATGTCTATATATATATATATATATATATAATGGAATCACTGTTGTACACCTGAAATTAACAGAACATTCTAAATCAACTATACTTCAATTTTTGAAAACTCTAAAATTAAATAAAACAACTTAGTTCCTTCATATATAAGAATTTTGGATGTCAGGGCTTACCTGAGTGATTCTTCCACTTAATATGGTATCATCTGGGGTCCCTTGGTGATACCCAGTGGGTGTCTTGGTCAGCCTGAAGGAAGCAGTTTAGCTTAACTCACAAGCTTGTTTTTTTTTTTTTTTTTTTTTTTTCCTTTTTTTTGTCTTGTCTTTTTAGAGCCACACCCATGGCATATGGAGGTTCCCAGGCTAGGGGTCGAATCAGAGCTGTAGCCACTGGCCTATGCCACAGCCATAGCAAGGCCAGATCCGAGCTGTGTCTGTGGCCTACACCACAGCTCTTGGCAATGCTGGATCCTTAACTCACTGAGTGAGACCAGGGATCGAACCTGCATCCTTATGGTAGTTTGTTTCCTTGAGCCACAACAAGAACTCCAAGCTTGGTGTTTTGATAGTAGCAGCTGGTAGGCTGGACTCAACTGGGATCCTCTTTTTCTTCATGTGGCTGTAGGACCTCTTCATGTAGTCTCTCCGGTGGGATTGTCAAACTTCTTAACAGGAAGCTCTAGTCAAGAGGCCAGTGTGGAAGCTGCCAGTCATCTAAAGATTAGGTCTGAAGCTGGAATAGCATCACCTCCACTGCTTATTATTAGTTAAAATAATAAGAAGCCAGCCCAGATTTAAAAGGAAGGTAAATCGACTTTACCTCTTGATAAGAAAGATATATGAGAATTTGTGATCTTCTTTAACCCACCCTTTCATGCACAAAACAGGATATGCTATGTAAATGAATCTTGTAAAGACCCCACACTGTTAATATGTATAGTTACATGACCTTTACAGGTCACTGGAAAATTACCTATGGTCAAACTATTTCTTCACCTCATGCAGTCCTGCTGAACAAGTGCTGTCTAGAGCAGATTGCCATTGGGTCAAAGAACACTTTAAAAAGTAAGAAATCCTTGTAGGTTTCTCCCTATGAAACTTTGATGTTTTAAACTGGTATTTCACTAGTGCCTTGTGCTTTATTCCTTTTGTGACTACTCAGATTGCACTCTTCTTCTGAAGCAGTTCCTCCTCAACTATTTACTTGATATGCATGTCCTCGGCTTTTCTCAAACACTACAATGTATAGCTTATTTGTTGGATGTTGTAGATGTGTATCCCAGGCAACAGTTGCAATATACCCTGTTGTCTTGGCAGCACACACACTTTAAGCACCACACTGCTTCCCCTAACTTTGTTAAGACTGTCTGTTTTGGCACTGACTGACAGTAAGTGCAATAACATGTGAAGGTGCTTTTCGGCATTGATTTGGCTTTACAATCAGAAGACAAAGAGAGATTACCTTTCAACATTTTGTGCTAGGGTTGTTGATCTAATCAGATCTACACAGGGGCTCATATTATGATGCAAGTTGTACTAGGCAGGCATCTGGAAATGTCTGGCTGGAAGAAATTTACTAGAAATCAGAACAAATCAGGCAAAATTAGCATAGCAGTTAAATGGTGCCAATACAGGTGTAATATTGGCTAACTGTCACAGAGCAACACAATCACACTCAGTAAAGGAAGAAAAAGTTGCATAGACATGGTGTGAGAATAGAAAATATCATAGACTATTTATTAAATAGCCACCATAGTGCTGAATTTATTCAAGCCCTTACAAAACCTACCAAGATTCACTTGTAAGTGTTTTGAAATGTTTTGTATCAGAAGAGTAAGGATAAAATAAGAAATGAATACAATTTTTAAAATTCACTTTTAGGTTTCTTTCTCTGCTTCTGTACTCTAACTCAATAAGCATTTATTAACTTATACCTGTCAAGCATGCTTTCCTGTATTCATACCTTCAACAGGATTTACTGAGAAACTGCTATATACCCGGCATGGGGCCAGGAGCTAGAGATGCTGGTGAGCAAAAGCAGGCATATTTGTATGTTCTAAGGAGCTTTTAGACTACTTGGGAAAATAAGTAAGTAAATAAATAGCATATAACTATGAGTTATACGGCTGCCAGTATTATATACTTAAATGCTCATCATTTTAAAACATAGCATTTCCAGGTGTTTGCATGATAAAGAGTTTACTTCTCACTCATTCTACAGCTCAACATGGTTGTTCCTTATTAGGTAGCAATCTGGGTATTCTTCATGGGCAGCTACTCAGGGACAGAAGTTTCTTTCTGTGGCTCAGTTCTTCTCCATACCTTCAAGGATTTTTGTTTGTTGGTTGGATTTTGTTTTTGTTTAGCTAAAGTATGGGAGGGAAAGAGTGGAGGGTCATGTGTGGGGGGGTTTTATGGGCCTGGCTTGGAAATGGTATACTTCACTTCTTTCCACATTCTGTTAGTTGCAATTCAATCACATGATCAGGGGTGGAAAGAAATAGAATCTAGTTGTGTGCTCTAGAGGAGGAGATCAATTATTAACCAATCTACCAAAACTTGTGAATGAAAATAACCAGGTGCTTTCAAATGTAGTAAAGGAGAAAAGCATACAGAGGCTTTTCATCATAAGGCTTACAATTTTGTTGGTGAAATATACTATTGAGGTATTTAAATAATACTGTAAGGCAATCTGTATTTGAATGAAAGAGCAGCAGAAGAGGAATCTTTTGCCATCATTGAATCTAATTCCATTGTTTATATAAAAAGTTCAAGTCCAAGTTCTTGTGATCCATGAACATGGGATATTTTTCCATTTGTTTGTGTCTTTATTTTATCAAGGTCTTAGAGTTTTTATTGTGCAGATCTTCCACTTCCTTGGATAAACTTATTACTATTTTATGTCCAAGTATTTATTCCTAAGTATTTTATTATCTTTATTGCTATTGTGAATGAGGTTGCTTTCTTTATTTCTTTTTAAGATATTTTGTTGTTAGTGTATAGACATACAATTGATTTCTGTATATTGATTTTACATTCTGCAACTCAGCTGAGTTTGTTGATTAGTTCCAACAGTTTTCTTAGTTGAGTCTTTAGGATCTTCTGTATAAAATATAATATCATCTGTCAACAAAATCAATTTTGCTTCTTTGATTTGGATACCTTTTATTTATCTTGCTTGATTGCTCTAGCTAGAACTTCTAGTACTATGCTGAATAAGAGGAGTGGTAATGGGCACCCTTGTTAAAGTACTTTCTAAAGTAAAATGGCTTGTTACCATCACAGCTGGGCCACATATTTTTCAGAGAAGTTTGGTAATGCTCAGTGTTCACATACACACACACACATCACACAGCCTTACTATTTAATTGACTCCTATTTCCTATTTAATCTAAGATAAGCCAATATTTTCACTTCAAGGTGCTTATTCCCAGTACTAAACTTTCTTTGGAGGAATCCAATCAAAGGGGTCTTGATCCAAGGTCAAATCACTCCCACAGCTAAACACTATTTACCAGATAAACCCATGCATGAAGTCAGACCTTGCTTAATTGATTTGGTGGGATAGGACCAAAACTCTTCCAGAGACTGCTGAAATGGATCCACAGAAATACACTTCAAAGCTATCTTCTTTGAAGGCTTGGCAGTGTACCATCTGGCCATGGAGGCTGACTGAGAGTTGAGCTCTTCATACCCTCAGGTGTGGTGGGAGCTAAGGCCTGGGCCAGCTTCATGGTCACTCTCATGTAAGGGAGAGTAGTAACCTTAGTTGTATATCTTTATGTATTGAGGAATAAGCTCTCACATTGGAGAAATCAAAGTTTGGCCAGTTGTTTTTGGGGCCAGTTTCTGAGGTGAGATAAGAGGAATTGGAGGTAGGCAAGTAGGGACTGCAAATCACTAAACAAGTTGGTGCCTATATCTTGTTCAGTCTTCCTTATGTTTTCTGAAAGTGATATGAATAATATGTAATGTGCAAATCAAGGAGAGAATGGAGGGTGGGTATGAGAATCAGGCAGAATCTCTCAAAATATACTTAGCAGGTGTACGCTGCTAATCCCCTAGAGTGCACACAGATTCCCAGGCCATTTCTAGGCTGAAGAGTGAAACTCTTGGGCTTTTGACCTGTGAACCTACATGTTAAACAGCTTCCCTTCATGAAGATGGCTGCTAGAGAGAGATGGAGAAAAACCTGCACCATGGTATTGGGATATAAACTATCAAATTGCTCTTGTGCATTTTCTAAAATAATATAATCATTTACTTAGTAAAAAAAAGTTTTAGTAGTAATTATGAATTTGGATATAATGAAAGGCTATTTCTATATATGATCAGATCAAATATATAATTCATTCTTGCTTCTTTCAGACAACTAGTCAAAAAAATTATTTGTCCGCAGAGATTGCTGTTCGCTAGAATCAGCTGTCATGGATTATGTTTGGTATGTCAGAGGTCTTGTGAAAATCAGCTGTCAGGCATGGAATAGAATTGTACAGTTGCTATAGGTCAAAGAAGAGAGCATTTTCACTCATGGAATTTTGACATTGTGTCAAGGGTTGTATAACTAGTTATATTTAACAAAAGTGAGGTGCACAGAAAGTCTCACTGAGATATCTTCTGATGATGAAAGATACATGCTATGAGTCTAATGTTCCTTATGGTGATTACTAAGTAAACATTTTCCGTGCTAAATCCTGATCCTAAGATTTTTATTAAGGCTTTTAGAGGGACTCATACCTAAAACTCTGAATTTGACTTTCTTGAAATTATTCTATACTCTGGGAGACACTCATAGTTGATTATGCTGATTTTTTTATTGATAAAATTAAAGATCATGGAAGGAATTCAGTACATTTTGAATCAATGCTCAGTAAAGAATACAGAAATCTTGGTGAAATGTTAACACATTCAAAACCATGAAATTGCCAGTCCTGGCATCATGCCATCAGCAGTGAGGAATTGGATGCTAAGATTCTTGCTTCCTTCTCTTAGCTTCCATCCACTCCGGGGTCACAGATCAGCCATACAGAATATATTTGGCATGTAGATATATTTAATTTGGAAGACAGAGCTCATTGAACTTTTTTTTAATTAAATGAAGCAACTTGAAAACTGGATGATTCTACATAAAAACTTGGCATTCTGGATTCTCATGAAAAGTTGGAATATTAGCCAGAGTCCCCTCAGGTAGCAATCAAAAGTGTCCCCTCTGAATGATCAAGTGCTCTCCTTCAGAAACCTGCTTCACTTATGCTACTGCTCCTCAGTCAATGAACCCTTGAAGGCTTGGGACTCCTTCTTGTTAAAATGATCTGTCCCCCCTTTTAAGTTTCCAGTGCCCTTCACTTAGAACTCTTTCAAGATGACAACTTACCCGCTTAGGGAAAGCAAACTACTTGATTACATTTTTAAAAGATGTATGTGTATAAGAAATAATCAAAGGCAGACAGAGGCACACAAAATTATCTTAAAGATATATTCCTGTTGTCTGTTGGAATAAGAACCAGAGATAATAAAAGGAAATATAATAGGGAGATAAATGAAGTCCTAGATTTACTTATGTATGAATACACAAAAGAAAATACTTACATACAGAATCAATTAGGAAATTCAAAGCAATAAAGATATAATTTGGAAGTATTTTTATGAAGACAGTGTTGCTAAATGCAAGCTCAATATCATCAGTAAAGTGATATGACTACTTTAAAAAAATTGCAAAAAAGCAGCACATTAATAAAAATGTACAAGTGTTGGAAACTGTGATCTTTTGTGCTTTGTGTTTGTAAAACTGAGTATGGGGAGATATTTTCTCAGAAGTTTTAAAAACATGTTAACCACATGGCTCCAGGAAATATTAGAATAGGTGACTGTGATGGAGAAGGGCCTAGGAATTAGGTCACATAAGGAATGATTGATGAAGCCGTATGTTTTAACCAGAGAAGATGGAAATACGTAAGGGTAATAGGCAAGGCCTTTAAACATTTGAAGAGCTGTTATACATCTCAGGGTGTACACTTGCACTCTGTGACTCCAAGGTGCAGAAAATGATGAAGACTCATGTATATCTTTTAAAACATGGGAGAAGGTGAAATGAAGATTGTTCCAATGAGTGATTCTGAAGACTGTGTATGGAGAACTAAGAAATCTTTATTAGCAGATGGATTTTGACCACTTAGTAGAGAGAGATGACAAAGGGCCAAGATAGACCAAGCAGAGTCTGGACAAGGTAACTTCTTTTCTGTTTTATTCTGGAATTCACAAAGACTTCAGGCAAAAAAAAAAAAGTCTAGTTGAAATTACTGTGAGTCCTATCATTTAGAGAAAATGACTGATAACATTTGTGGTTATAAGCTTTCAAATTCCTTATGAGAAATTTTACATATAAACAAATTTTTCTTTATCAAAAGTTGAGATTCTACTATAAGCAGTTTTCCTGTTATGTTTCTTTTACTACTTCAAAGTACATAAATGCCGTCTCCTTTCATATTTGTAAATATGTATTTATTAGTAGCATACTGTAATAATATATATAGTCATTAAAAGTTAAAAATTCACTCATCATTGTAAATCTATGCTGTTTCTTCTGTGAAAAATGAAAAAAAATGATTAAATATATTATCTAATTATTTCTAAATTAGGATATACTTCTAAAAATGAAATAATAGTATCAAAGGTTATGTATTCTTTTTAGGGACTGTGACATAGATACAAGTTTCCTTCCAAAAAATGTTTCACAATTTACACTCCTAGAAGCTGATAATTTTGAAGACATTTTCTGAGTACCTATATTAAATTCTATGTTATCATTGATTGAATTTAAATTTTTTCTAAAAGTTTATATTTTTATGTGGTTAAATATATATATATATATTTGTTTTATTTTTTTTATTTTTTTATTTTATTTTTTTTATTTATTTTTTTAATTTTTTTTTTTTTTTTATTTTCCCACTGTACAGCAAGGGGATCAAGTTATCCTTACATGTATACATTGCAATTACAGTTTTTCCCCCACCATTTGTTCTGTTGCAACATGAGTATCTAGACATAGTTCTCAATGCTATTCAGCAGGATCTCCTTGTAAATCTATTCTAGGTTGTGTCTGATAAGCCCAAGCTCCCGATCCCTCCCACTCCCTCCCCCTCCCATCAGGCAACCACAAGTCTTGTCTCCAAGTCCATGATTTTCTTTTCTGAGGAGATGTTCATTTGTGCTGGATATTAGATTCCAGTTATAAGTGATATCATATGGTATTTGTCTTTGTCTTTCTGGCTCATTTCACTCAGGATGAGATTCTCTAGTTCCATCCATGTTGCTGCAAATGGCATTATGTCATCCTTTTTTATGGCTGAGTAGTACTCCATTGTGTATATATACCACTTCTTCCGAATCCAATCATCTGTCGATGGACATTTGGATTGAAAACATAGGCAAAACACTCTCTGACATCAACATCATGAATATTTTCTCAGGTCAGTCTCCCAAAGCAATAGAAATTAGAGCAAAAATAAACCCATGGGACCTCATCAAACTGAAAAGCTTTTGCACAGCAAAGGAAACCAAAAAGAAAACAAAAAGACAACTTTCAGAATGGGAGAAAATAGTTTCAAATGATGCAACGGACAAGGGCTTAATCTCTAGAATATATAAGCAACTTATACAACTCAACAGCAAAAAAACCAATCAATCAATGGAAAAATGGGCAAAAGACCTGAATAGACATTTCTCCAAAGAAGATATACAGGTGGCCAACAAACACATGAGAAAATGCTCAACATCGCTGATTATAAGAGAAATGCAAATCAAAACTACCATGAGATACCACCTCACACCAGTCAGAATGGCCATCATTATTAAATCCACAAATAACAAGTGCTGGAGGGGCTGTGGAGAAAAGGGAACCCTCCTGCACAGTTGGTGGGAATGTAAACTGGTACAGCCACTATGGAGAACAGTTTGGAGATACCTTAGAAATCAATACATAGAACTTCCATATGACCCCACAATCCCACTCTTGGGCATCTATCCGGACAAAGCTCTACTTAAAAGAAACACTTGCACCCGCATGTTCATTGCAGCACTATTCACAATAGCCAGGACATGGAAACAATCTAAATATATATATATTTGATGAATAAAACTATATTTTTATCTTACATTTATATTTACTTTTGAGTAAGTATATGTTCATATATTATGCCCATATTTTTAGACGTTCATATTTTTCTTACTGAAGTTCAAGTTTTTTTTTTGATTTAGGTTATTAGCCCATTGTCTTTTATATAGTTAAATACTTTTTTATTTATCATTTTTATTTCAGACTTACTTGTGATGTATATCAATAACTGTGAGAGGTCTAGGGTTTTACACTACTTGGAGGTTAATAAGTTATCTTGCCACAATGTCATAGATACTGACAAAAGACATGAGTCTTTTGGACAGAGAAAATGGATAGTTGAATATAGCAAAACTGTTTAGTTGCCTAAAGTAGGTATGCCTGCCCACAGTTGAGGGGACTTCTTGTTGTTAAGTGGATGTGTTCAAGACCAGAGGGGACAATAGTTGGGTAAAATGCTCTAAAGGGAATTTTGTCAATTGTGAGAAGTTAGTAATCTCTTGGTTTCCTTTCTAAACCCCTTAAAATTTATATCTTCAATTTAACGGTAAAAGTTGGCTATGGAGGATGAATGGAAGGGTAAAGAAAAATATGGAAGGAGAATAAAAATAATTTAGTTTTCCCATAAAGAAGATTTTATTTAATTGTAAGAATTTTATAAGAACTAGAATTGTAGAAGAATGGAATAGTCTGCTTTTCGAAGAAGTGAGTGTTTTGGAACTGTTCACTGGAAGATGTAGTCATGCATCCTTGGAAAGTGATGGGTTCTTGGAAAATTTCATTCTGTTAAACGACTTATCACCTGTCATGAATGTTTGAAGGATTCTTGAATTAGTGGGAGATGTATTACATGAAGTCTAAATCTCCTTGTTCTAGACTTTTGTTATTTGGATTGTGTCTGTGTGTTATTTGGATTGTGTCTGCCAAGTATGTTTTGTCTTATTTTTTCCATATTGAATTCTTTCAATGCCCACCTGAGAAATAGCTCTATTTACTAAAACTAAATCAATGCTATATGAACCAAACATGATTACTGTGCCAGTGGTTCTTTATTGCTTCTGCAGAACTGCTTAATTTACTTTGATTTTATTATTAATAAATCTTAGTGATGTTTGGTCATTCTTGGAGAATCAGAATTTTCCTTGTTTATCTCCAAATCTCATAAATGTAAAATTTAAATAATAAAAGTATTGGGGGCTTCATCCAAACAAATTGAACCCAAATAGACCCACACCAAGACACATAATAATAAAAATGGCAAAAGTTAGTGATAAAGAGAGGATCCTAAAGGCAGCAAGAGAAAAGCAGAATGTTATCTACAAGGGAACCCCCATAAGATTATCAGCTGATTTCTCTACAGAAACACTACAGGCCAGGAGGGAATGGCAAGAGATATTTAAAAGGAAAAAATATGCAACCTAGAATACTCTATCCAGCAAGAATATCATTTAAAATAGAAGGGGAAATAAAAATTTTTTCCAATGAACAAAAACTAAAAGAATACAGCAACACAAAACCCAAGTTAAAAGAAATACTGAAAGGGCTTCTCTAAACCAAAAAGAAAGGAAGGAAAGGGAAGAAAAAAGAAAAGAAAAAAAAAAAGAAGAAGAAGAGGAAGAACTAGGACTGAGGAAACCGCAATCAGAGAGCAGTCACTCAAATAAGCCAGCATACAGATTTAATCATGAACATGCTTCAAACAAAATAAAATTAAAAAGAAAAAAAATAAAAAGAGTCATCAAAATCATAAAATGTGGGCAAGGGATGTTAGGAAATAAATAACCCTTTTTGTTTGTTTGTATGTTTCTCTTCTTAATTTTAATATAGTAATGAGGTGTTTGAACTTACAGGACCATCAGGCTAAAACACACAATTATAGGAAGGGGTAAGCATACTTAAAACACAGGGCAACCACAAGCCAAAACCAAATATTGCATTCCCAAAAAATGAAAAAAAAAAAAAAAACACTCAAGCAGATAATAACAGGAGACCATCCAACCAAAAAAAAAGAAGGAAGAATGGAGAACCATAGAATCAATTGGAACACGAGGTTCTAAATGGCAATAAATAATCATCTATCAATTATCACCTTCAATGTCAATGGACTGAATGCCCTAATCAAAAGACACAGAGTGACTGAGTGGATAAAAAGGCAAAAACCTTCAATATGCTGCCTACAAGAAACTCACCTTAGGACAAAAGATACATATAGATTGAAAGTGAAAGGGTGGGGAAAAGTATTTCATGCCAATAGACATGACAGAAAAGCAGGAGTTGCAACGCTCATATCAGACAAAATAGACTTTAAAACAAAAGACATAAAGAAAGACAAAGAAGGACACTACTTAATGGTTAAGGGATCCATCCAAGGAGAGGATGTTACTATCGTCAACATATATGCCCCAAATATAGGAGCACCCAGATACATACAACAAATATTAACAGACATAAAGGGAGATATTGATGAGAATACAATCATAGTAGGAGACCTAAATACCCCCCTCACATCAATGGACAGATCCTCTAGACAGAAAACCAATAAAGCAACAGAGATCCTAAAGGAAACAATAGAAAAGTTAGACTTAATTGATATCTTCAGGACACTACATCCCAAAAAATCAGAATACACATTCTTCTCAAATGCTCATGGAACATTCTCAAGAATCGACCACATATTGGGACACAAAGCTAACCTCAATAAATTTAGGAGCATAGAAATTATCTCAAGTATCTTCTCTGACCACAATGCCATGAAATTAGAAATCAACCATGGGAAAAGCAAAGAGAAAAAACCTACTACATGGAGACTAAACAACATGCTACTAAAAAACCAATGGGTCAATGAGGAAATCAAGAAGGAAATTAAAAACTACCTTGAAACAAATGATAATGAAGACACAACCTCTCAAAATCTATGGGATGCTGCAAAAGCAGTGCTCAGAGGGAAATTTATAGCAATACAGACCTTTCTCAAAAAAGAAGATGCCGAATTGACAACTTAACCCTCCACCTAAATGAATTAGAAAAAGAAGAACAAAAAAGTCCTAAAGTCAGCAGAAGGAAGGAAATTATAAAGATCAAAGAAGAAATCAATAAAATAGAGACTCAAAAAACAATAGAGAAAATTAATAAAACCAAGAGCTTGTTCTTTGAAAAGGTGAACAAAATTGACAAACCCCTGGCCAGACTCACTAAAAAGAGGAGAGAAAGAACCCAAATAACCAAAATTATAAATGAAAAAGGAGAAATCACAACGGATACAGCAGAAATACAAAAAACCATAAGAGAATACTATGAACAACTATACGGCAATAAGTTTGACAATCTGGAAGAAATGGACAATTTTCTAGAATCTTACAGCCTGCCAAAACTGAATCCAGTAGAAACTGACCAACTGAATAGACCGATCACTAGAAATGAAATTGAAGAGGTCATAAAATCACTCCCTACAAATAAAAGTCCAGGACCAGATAGCTTCACAGGTGAATCTATCAAACATATAAAGAGGAATTGGTGCCCATCCTCCTTAAACTCTTTCAAAAGGTTGAAGAAGAAGGAATACTCCCAAAGACATTCTATGAGGCCACCATCACCCTCATTCCAAAACCAGACAGAGATACCACCAAAAAAGAAACTATCGCCCAATATCATTGATGAATATAGATGCAAAAATTCTCAACAAAATCTTAGCCAACCGAATCCAACAACATTATCAAAAAAAATTATACACCATGACCACGTAGGGTTCATCCCAGGTTCACAAGGATGGTTCAACATACGCAAATCAATCAGCATCATACACCACATTAACAAAAGAAAAGTCAAAAATCATATGATCATCTCAATAGACGCAGACAAAGCATTTGACAAAGTCCAACATCCATTCATGATCAAGACCCTTGCCAAAGTGGGTATAGAGGGAACATTCCTGAATATAATCAAAGCCATTTATGATAAACCCACAGCAAATATAATACTCAATGGGGAAAAACTGAAAGCCTTCTCACTCAAATCTGGAACAAGACAGGGATGCCCACTCTCACCACTGCTCTTCAACATAGTTTTGGAAGTCCTAGCCACAGCAATTAGACAAACAAAAGAAATAAAAGGCATCCATATAGGAAGAGAAGAGATAAAACTGTCACTGTATGCAGATGACATGATACTATACATAGAAAACCCTAAGGACTCAACCCCAAAACTCCTTGAACTGATTAATAAATTCAGCAAAGTAGCAGGATATAAGATTAACATTCAGAAGTCCGTTGCATTTCTGTATACCAGCAATGAAATATTAGAAAAGGAATACAAAAATACGATACCTTTTAAAATTGCACCTCACAAAATCAAATACCTTGGAATACACCTGACCAAGGAGGTAAAGGACTTATATGCCGAAAACTATAAAACTTTAATCAAAGAAATCAAAGAAGATGTAAAGAAATGGAAAGATATTCCATGTTTCTGGATTGGAAAAATCAATATTGTAAAAATGGCCATACTACCCAAAGCAATCTACAGATTCAATGCAATCCCTATCAAATTACCCATGACATTTTTCACAGAACTAGAACAAACAATCTAAACATTTATATGGAACAACAAAAGACCCAGAATCACCAAAGCAATCCTGAGAAACAAAAGCCAAGCAGGAGGCATAACTCTCCCAGACTTCAAGAAATACTACAAAGCCACAGTCATCAAGACAGACAGACAGACCAATGGAACAGAATAGAGAATCTGGAAATAAACCCTGACACCTATGGTCAATTAATCTTTGACAAGGGAGGCAAGAACATAAAATGGGAAAAAGAAAGTCTCTTCAGCAAGCATTGCTGGGAAACCTGGACAGCTGCATGCAAAGCAATGAAATTAGAACACACCCTCACACCATGCACAAAAATAAACTCCAAATGGCTGAAAGACTTAAACATAAGACAGGACACCATCAAACTCCTAGAAGAGAACATAGGCAAAACACTCTCTGACATCAACATCATGAATATTTTCTCAGGTCAGTCTCCCAAAGCAATAGAAATTAGAGAAAAATAAACCCATGGGACCTCATCAAACTGAAAAGCTTTTGCACAGCAAAGGAAACCAAAAAGAAAACAAAAAGACAACTTTCAGAATGGGAGAAAATAGTTTCAAATGATGCAACGGACAAGGGCTTAATCTCTAGAATATATAAACAATTTATACAACCCAACAGCAAAAAAGCCAATCAATCAATGGAAAAATGGGCAAAAGACCTGAATAGACATTTCTCCAAAGAAGATATACAGGTGGCCAGCAAACACATGAGAAAATGCTCAACATCGCTGATTATAAGAGAAGTGCAAATCAAAACTACCATGAGATACCACCTCACACCAGTCAGAATGGCCATCATTATTAAATCCACAAATAACAAGTGCTGGAGGGGCTGTGGAGAAAAGGGAACCCTCCTGCACAGTTGGTGGGAATGTAAACTGGTACAGCCACTATGGAGAACGGTTTGGAGATGCCTTAGAAATCTATACATAGAACTTCCATATGACCCAGCAATCCCACTCTTGGGCATCTATCCGGACAAAGCTCTACTTAAAAGAGACACTTGCACCCGCATGTTCATTGCAGCACTATTCACAATAGCCAGGACATGGAAACAACCCAAATGTCCATTGACAGATGGTTGGATTCGGAAGAAGTGGTATATATACACAATGGAGTACTACTCAGCCATAAAAAAGAATGACATCATGCCATTTGCAGCGACATGGATGGAACTAGAGAATCTCATCCTGAGTGAAATGAGCCAGAAAGACAAAGACAAATACCATATGATATCACTTATAACTGGAATCTAATATCCAGCACAAATGCACATCTCCTCAGAAAAGAAAATCGTGGACTTGGAGAAAAGACTTGTGGCTGCCTGATGGGAGAGGGAGGGAGTGGGAGGGATCATGAGCTTGGGAATATCAGATACAACATAGAATAGATTTACAAGGAGATCCTGCTGAGTAGCATTGAGAACTTTGCCTAGATACTCATGTTGCAACAGAACAAAGGGTGGGGAAAAAAATGTAATGTATACATGTAAGGATAACTTGATCCCCTTGCTGTACAGTGGGAAAATAAAAAATAAAAAATAAATGCAAGGAAATAAAAGTATTGGTGGCTTCAGATACTCATTAGTTTTAGAGTGTTTTTGATCAGCTTTTTCTCTCTAAAATATGTGGATTAGAACGATTCAATTCAAAAGAATATATAATTATCAGTTATTAGGTATTTAATTATTAGGCCACAGTATGTTTTAATTACTTTTTCTCATTATAAAACTAACATATTAATAAAATAGGGCAAAATCATACACATGAAGATGAAAATAAAGGTCACTTACTGTTTTAGTGTCCTAGGGCTGCCTTAAGAACTGACCTCAAACTTGGTGACTTAACAACAACAAAAACGTATTCTTTCACAGTTCTAGAGATGATAAATTCAAAATCAAGTTGTCCACAGGGCCATGCTTCCTCTGAAGACTCTGGGAAAGGATCCTTCCTTGCTTCTTCCTAGCCTCTGGAAGCCCCTGGCCACCCTGACATTCCTTTGGTTGAAGCTGCATCACTCCAGTGTCTACCTCTATCTTCACAAGATCTTACTCTGTGAATCTTTGTGTCATCTCTTTGTCACTAGTCATTCAGGTTTAGCATCCACCCTAATCCAGTCTGGCCTCATCTTAATTACATATTCAAAGACTCTATTTTCCAAATAAAATCACATTCTGAGGTTCAGGTGGATATGAATTTTGAGGGAATGCTATTCTTTCCACTATACTTAAAAATATCATTTTTATTAAGTATTTTGATACACATCTTTTCCTTTTTATTTTGGTTAAATACTGGGCAATTTGGGTCTTGGTACACATTAAACTTTGGACCTGCATACCTCAGTCAATATTTTGAATTTGTCATGTGGCATCAATTAATTTTATACTCTACATTTCTAGTGTACCAAGTTATTTCAACCAATATGGGTGAATATGTTGCTCTATCATCCCTCCTTTTTGTTATTACCGATGAAGGTATGAAGAACTTCATTATGTAAATCTTTGGAATTGGTTGGGAAAGGGGATTTATTTTTTCCAAGGCTTTTAATAATATTGAGCTTATATTCTGAATGGCAAATAAGTAGGCCGAGTATGTCTATGCCTTTTTAAAACAATCAACTTAGTTCTAGGGAAAATTTCATTAAGCTTCCAGCATGTCATCTCATCAATATTTATATATAATATATTAATGTTATGGGTACTTTACATTCCAGGCTAGCTTTTGAAATAAAGGTAGTTTTGGTTTTGGCAAATAGTGTATATGACTGATTAGAAAAGATTGCTTCCCTTTCTGTCTTATCTAACCCCACTCATTTTCACATGTGTTTGATCTTCATCAGCCGTAATGGTGGATTCTAAAGAGATTGAGGGCAGCTGAGTTAGCAAGCAGAGAGGACAATGTACCTAAGGTTGTCAGTCTTCCTTTCACAATGCTTCAAAAGCTAGGCATATGACCAGATATGTATACTAATGCTTCTAAAGTGTGATAAATTTATCACTGATTTCAGAATAAAGTATTGAAGGTATACACTGGGACTTTAAACTTTGGAAGCTACATCTTGTTTTTTTTTTTTGTTTTTTGTTTTTTGTTTTTAAGTAGAAGCATTTAAATCTATTTTGTTGGGGGTCATAAATTTAGATGCTTAGAGGGGTAGATAATTTAAATCAACAAAGCTGGGAAGTTTCAAGTGCTATAAATCCTAAAACAACAGACTCTAAACAATGCTTCTGGCATGCCCCCATCTAAAAACACATGCTTTACCCATTTCTGACTTCTTGCTATGTGTAAAATATGTGCCTGGAGTTGCCAGATTGTGATTTAAAGAAAAGCCAGATGTTCGAAACTTTTTTTGTGAAATATCCCAATTTTTAATGATAAATTAAAATTGTGAAAAAAATCTTTATAGAGAAAAAACATACTTTTGTGGGGAATATTGCTGTTATAGATTAAACTTATAATTTTTGTTCTAAATTTTGACTTGTTTGTTGAAGTGTTCAATTTTCTGATAAGTTTAACGTTGTATTTTTGCAGCCAAAGTTTGCCTCCCCTTACCCTTAACTAACCAAAGGGCACTTCACATGGGGGGGGGGATATTCAGAATATTGTGGTACACTTTCCAAATATGTTAGCAAACAGCTGGTCAACCTTAAAATTGTAATGTCAACTTAAATCCCTTTTTTGGCAGTCAATCAATTCTTTTTGTCTTTCAAGCATCTCAAAAGGTCAAATGGAGAATTTTATTCTCTGAACATAAAAACCCTCAATCTTATCTATTGGAATAAGATAGGAGTCTCAGTTAGTAATTTAAGTCACAGAGGAAATTAGGATATCCAACTACTAAGTCACTGGATTTCATTTGTAAAAGCAATTTGGATTGGATATATTTAAAGCACTTGATTTAAATAATTGATTATATATTGAAAGTAAAGTCATAATTTTAGTATTTTAATTTTCCTTTAGCTAATGATACTGTTCTAAATGCATCTACTTTTATAATAATATTTCTATGCATAACAATTTTATATGTAAAATTTTCCCAAAGATATAAATGCTATAAAGTCTATGATTTTGCTACTCGTATAACAATTTAGAGTCTTAATATTTGTTATGAGGTATACATGAAAAGATTATAGTTGATAATAGTTCTTTAGACAATATAAAATTGATTTAAAATAATTCTATGTATTTATGATTGTATGGTATGGATCACAAGATCATAAATATTAATTACTTATGCACTATTTGCTCATGTGAAGTTGACAGTTTAATTGGTTGTCTTCAGTGTGTACTATGTCAATCACAGTATATAGTCTTGTTTTCTTGCAGTAGTTTAATTGTCAAGTGAAACAAACTGGTTTATTTCTGACTAAAGTTGATTCCTTTTTCTTTCTTTTTTTTTTTTTTTTTTTTTTTTTTTTGTCTTTTTGCCATTTTCTTGGGCCGCTCCCGTGGCATATGGAGGTTCCCAGGCTAGGGGTAGAATCAGAGCTGGAGTCGCCCGCCTGTGCCAGAGCCACAGCAACGTGGATCCCAGCCACGTCTGTGACCTACACCACAGCTCATGGCAATGCCAGATCCTTAACCCACTGAGCAATGCCAGGGATGGAACCCGCAACCTCATGGTTCCTGGTTGGATTTGTTAACCACTGAGCCACGACGGGAACTCCTAAAGTTGATTCTTTTGTAATGGCCAATTACAACTTGATTTTCCTTAGAGAGTCTCTCCATATTTCTTGGTTCAGTCAAAAGATACAAAGAGCTATTGACTAGAAAATGACTTAGCTCCAAAATTGTAATTGAGCAAGGGATAATTTAAAGGAAAATATGGACAGAAAGAGGTGTTAGAAAATTCACACTTCTGTTGCTCTCATTCCACTGATTTCTCAAAGATGTGACCTGTATGAAATAGATAAGAAATTTGTAGAAGATAAAAATAAGCATGACCTGTATGAACTGATGAATTTACTGCTCAGCAGAAGTGATAATACTGTCTTCCAGACCAGGTTATTTTTGGGTAAAGAATAATAGTGCAAACATTTTAATTTGAACTTCTTGTAGTACTTTTTTTAGAATTTTTCACTCACTCAATAGAATTATACATGTTTATTTGAATCAGGAAAATGTTTATTTTTCTATTTTTTTTAATAATGACTTTTCCATTATAGCTGATTTACAGTGTTCTATCAATTTTCTTCTTTTAGTTTTTAAAACTAACTAGTGGTACATGTTAAATGATGGAAAGACATGCCTTTGACTGACAAATTTTAAATTCCTAAATTTTAATATAATGGCATTGGCCTGATAAAAAAATAAATATAATTTATTAATGTCTCCCTAATTAGGAAGGTACAGTGAACCTTTCCAGGAATGATCCATATGCATGATACTACGTTGGATAAATGCTGGAAATAGTCAAATAAGTTTTATGACAGTCCAGGTATCTATACATATATATAGACATGACATGTTAGTTTTTTAGCAAGTCATTAAAAGATGTTTTTTCCATCAATTATTGAAAAGTCAATTATACACATGTCCAAATACTCATAAACTGTGGGCTTGGGGCTTGGGTATTTATATGTGTGTGGTTTATACATGGGTGTTTATATGTGTGTGGTTATGAGAGAGAACGAATTTGAAACTAAAGATGACTCATAAGTGTTTTTCATAACAGCTTTATCAAAATATAATAACCTATTCCTCCTCCCTCAGGTCCTGGCAAAAACTATTCTATCTTCAATTTCTGTGTATTTGCCTATTCTTAAATTTCATAGAAATGGAATCATACAACATATGCCCATTTTTGTCTGGCTTCTTTCATTTAGCATAATGTTTTCAAAGTTCATCTATATTGTAGCATATATCAGCGCTTCATTTATTTTTATGACTGAATGATATTATGTTTATCTATATACCATTTTGTTTATCCATTCACCAGTTGACAGAATTTGGGTTGTTTCCTTCCCACCTTTTGGCTATTGTGAATAATGTTACTATGAACATGCAAGTACAAATTTTGGTGTGGACGTATTTTTAGTTCTCTTGGACATATATCTAGGAGTGGAATTGCAAGGTCATAAAATTACTTTTTGTTCAACATTTTAACTCACCACTAACTTGTTTTCCAAACTGGTTGCCCCATTTTACATTTACAGCAATGTATTGAGCGTTCCAATTTTTCCACATCTGTGCCAGTACTGGATATTCTCTCTTTTTTGTTATGTAGGCATCTTACTGAGTATGAAATTGTATCTCATTGTGTTTCTTGTTGCACTTCCCAAGTGATTAATGATCTTGAACATTTTCTCAGATGCTCATTGATCATTTTTCTGTTTACTTTGGAGAAATATCTATTCAAATCTTTTTGCATATCTTTTAATTGGTTTGTCTTTTTATGTTGTAAAAGTTTTTTGTATTTTATGGATAGAAGCCTCTTTTCAGATATATGATTTATCTGATGTCCCTTAATCAGATATAGTTTTATTTTTACTCTCTTGAAGATGTTTTTTGAAGCACAGATATTTTGGTTTCTTTTTTTTTAAATACAATTATTCATTATCTTTAATACTTAGAGGCAAGTGAAGAGCAATAATGGTTTGGTTAATTTTAAAAAATTACAGCAGTAATTGGCACAACATTGTAAATCAACTATAATAAAAAATAAAAATAAAAAATCACACAAAATTTTACTGAGGTATAGTTGATATACAACACTACATAAGCTTTAAGTGTATAGCATTAACAATTTTTAAAGGTTATACTCCATTTATATTTATAAGATATTGGCTATATTCCCTATGCTGTACAATATATTCTTGTAGCTAACTTATTTTATAATAGCAATTTGTACCTCTTAATATCCTATCACTTTATTGCCCCATCCCCTACCCTCTCCTCGGTGGTAACCACTAGTTTGTTCTTTATATTTGTAGGTCTGTTTCTTTTTTGCTATATTCACTAGATTGTTTTATTTTTAGATTTCACATGTAAGTGATATCATACAGTATTTTACTTGACATTTCACTTAGCATAATACTCTCTAAGTCTACCCATGTTTTTTCAAGTGGCAAAATTTCATTCCTTTTTTATGACTGGGTAGTATTCCATTGTATAAACTATACCACATTTTTTTTTATCCATTCATCTGTTGATGGACACTTAGGTTGATTTCATATTTGGCTATTTTAAATAATGCTGTTATGAACGTTGGGGTGCATGTCTCTTTTGAAATTTGTGTTTTAATTATTTTTAGATATATACCCAAGAGTGGAATTGCAGGATGATAACTCTTTTAGTCTTTGAGAACCCTCCATACTATTTTCTACAGTGGCTGTACTGATTTACATTCCTACCAACAGTGTGTGAGTGTTCCCTATTCTATATATTCTTAACAACATTTGTTTTTTTGTTGATGATGATAGCCATTCTGATAGTTAGTTATGAATTGATCTCTCATTGTGGTTTTAATTTTCATTTCTCTGATGTTTAATAATGTTGAGCATCTTTTTGTGTGCTTCTTGGCCATTTTTATATCTTCTTTGGAAAAAATCTATTCAGGTTTTCTACCTATTTTTAATCAGGTTTTTTTTTTTTGGTATTGAACATATGAGCTGGTTATATACTTTTTTTTAATTTTATTTTCCCACTGTACAGCAAGGGGATGAAGTTATCCTTACATGTATACATTACATTTTTTTTCCCCACCCTTTGTTCTGTTGCAACATGAGTATCTAGGCAAAGTTCTCAATGCTACTCAGCAGGATCTCCTTGTAAATCTATTCTATGTTGTATCTGATATCCCCAAGCTCCTGATCCCTCCCACTCCCTCCCTCTCCCATCAGGCAGCCACAAGTCTTTTCTCCAAGTCCATGATTTTCTTTTCTGAGGAGATGTTCATTTGTGCTGGATATTAGATTCCAGTTATAAGTGATATCATATGGTATTTGTCTTTGTCTTTCTGGCTCATTTCACTCAGGATGAGATTCTCTAGTTCCATCCATGTCGCTGCAAATGGCATGATGTCATTCTTTTTTATGGCTGAGTAGTACTCCATTGTGTATATATACCACTTCTTCCGAATCCAATCATCTGTCGATGGACATTTGGGTTGTTTCCATGTCCTGGCTATTGTGAATAGTGCTGCAATGAACATGCGGGTGCATGTGTCTCTTTTAAGTTGAGTTTTGTCCGGATAGATGCCCAAGAGTGGGATTGTGGGGTCATATGGAAGTTCTATGTATAGATTTCTAAGGCATCTCCAAACCGTTCTCCATAGTGGCTGTACCAGTTTACATTCCCACCAACTGTGCAGGAGGGTTCCCTTTTCTCCACAGCCCCTCCAGCACTTGTTATTTGTGGATTTAATAATGATGGCCATTCTGACTGGTGTGAGGTGGTATCTCATGGTAGTTTTGATTTGCACTTCTCTTATAATCAGCGATGTTGAGCATTTTCTCATGTGTTTGCTGGCCACCTGTATATCTTCTTTGGAGAAATGTCTATTCAGGTCTTTTGCCCATTTTTCCATTGATTGATTGGCTTTTTTGCTGTTGGGTTGTATAAATTGTTTATATATTCTAGAGATTAAGCCCTTGTCCGTTGCATCATTTGAAACTATTTTCTCCCATTCTGAAAGTTGTCTTTTTGTTTTCTTTTTGGTTTCCTTTGCTGTGCAAAAGCTTTTCAGTTTGATGAGGTCCCATGGGTTTATTTTTCTCTAATTTCTATTGCTTTGGGAGACTGACCTGAGAAAATATTCATGATGTTGATGTCAGAGAGTGTTTTGCCTATGTTCTCTTCTAGGAGTTTGATGGTGTCCTGTCTTATGTTTAAGTCTTTCAGCCATTTGGAGTTTATTTTTGTGCATGGTGTGAGGGTGTGTTCTAATTTCATTGCTTTGCATGCAGCTGTCCAGGTTTCCCAGCAATGCTTGCTGAAGAGACTTTCTTTTTCCCATTTTATGTTCTTGCCTCCCTTGTCAAAGATTAATTGACCATAGGTGTCAGGGTTTATTTCCAGATTCTCTATTCTGTTCCATTGGTCTGTCTGTCTGTTTTGATACCAGTACCACACTGTTTTGATGACTGTGGCTTTGTAGTATTTCTTGAAGTCTGGGAGAGTTATGCCTCCTGCTTGGCTTTTGTTTCTCAGGATTGCTTTGGTGATTCTGGATCTTTTGTTGTTCCATATAAATGTTTAGATTGTTTGTTCTAGTTCTGTGAAAAATGTCATGGTTATATTTTTTTGTATTACCCTATTATTGGTTATATCATTTGCAAACGTTTTCTCCCATTCAAGTAAGTTGTCGTTTCATTTTGTCTATGATTTCCCTAGCTGTGCAGACACTCTTACATTTAATTAAGACCCGTCTATTTTTGCTTTAGTTTCTTTTGAAAAGCAATAATGTATTTTTTAAAAGAACCACATCTGACAATACTCGAAGTGGGAGAGAAAGAAGTTAACCAGCTAGCACCAGAATCTTGTACACAGTAAGCACTACAACATCTGTTAAACAGAAATAACTTGAAGTTGAGGATAGTAGTGTATTTTTAAGACTGGATAAGACTTGAATTAAACTTTGAGAAGCTTAACTTTTAACTGGCTTCTGTTACTTGACTTTTTTTTCCCCTATGATTAGCACCTCTACATTTTTGAAATCTTATTCATTCATGCAGCTTTATTTGATATTCTTGGTCATATTGATGTAATGTCAAATACAGATTACAGTACTCTAGAGATTTTCTTTCTTCTTTTTGTTTGAAACATCAATATATCTGAAAGATTGAAACAGACTATGTCACCTAATGGAAAAAACCCTCATGTGGTCATAGGTCAGCTTCAAACCGATCTACTTAAAGCTTTCAATGTATTTTAAAAAAATACCTTTTTGAGACAGGTAAATTCTGTATATACCTCTCTTTTTGCAATCTCAAATTTATGATTAAGTAGTTTAAACCAGCTGAAACTTAGTGATTATGGTAATATTCCTAGAGCAGCTTGTGATCATCAGACTGAATCCATTTTTCTCCTTCAAAATGTGAACAGCATTATTGTAGAGAATCTTAACTTAATGCTGGAAGATTGACATTGTGTTCTTCAGAAGGAGGTTGTGCCCTACAAACCCAGTAATCTCAAGATCCTCTTCTATGTGAAGGTACAGATATAATACCACCTAACACTCAGCAAGGGTGGTAGAATGTTCTCACAGGTCACTGTGCTAGTTTCTCCCAATAGGTAATCTACTTTGGACATCTCCTCATAAAGTATGTATTTTTTTTTATTATACCAATAGGGTTTAGTGCAAGAATTGGAATTTTTATTTTTATTTTTAAAATTTATTTTTTGCCTTTTCTAGGGCTGCTCCTGTGGCATATTGAGGTTCCCAGGCTAGGGGTCTAATCGGAGCTACAGCCGCCAGCCTATGGGATCCGAGCTGTGTCTGCGATCTACACCACAGCTCATGGCAACGTCGGATCCTTAACCCACTGAACAAGGCCAGGGATTGAACCTGCAACCTCATGGTTCCTAGTCGAATTCCTTAACCACTG
Organism: Sus scrofa; assembly: GCF_054392235.1. Lineage (NCBI taxonomy): Eukaryota > Metazoa > Chordata > Mammalia > Artiodactyla > Suidae > Sus > Sus scrofa. Next base: position 100,291,982 of record NC_139397.1, read on the forward strand.
AGCCATGACGGGAACTCCAGAATTGGAATTTTTAAAATAAATTGTAATTGTTTAAAACAACATAAAAAACCAAGAACCATTTATTTAATTTAGTAAAATAAATCTGTTCAATACGCATTTGTTTAATCCCTATTTTCTGCCACATCCTTTTATATACTCAAAAAACTCATTTAATCCTCCCATATCCTTAAATAATATATAAATATATTTTCAAGCAAATGCCCTATTTTACTAAAAACCCACATATACATTATATTTACAAAAACAGCATCCATTGGGATTACGTGGTCCCTTCCCTAACCCAGCAAAAGGAGGTCCAGAGGAAGGGTCCCCCTCCAAACGCTAGGAATGCCCCAGGCACCCCCAGATCCCTGGTCCAGTGCACATGAGGTGGATCAGTGGAGCTCGTTCCAGGATCCAGCCGGGGAGTCCAGAGCCCTTACCACCATCCCAGGTAAGGGACCTGCCAGGACCACAGGACCCAGCTGGAGGCAGCTCTGGGCCTCAGGAGGAGGAGACCAGCTACCCATAGTGGTTGCAATAGGTCTTACCCAGGGTCAGTGAAAGACTAGGCTTCCATTCCAGCTCCCCCTCCTCCTGGCTGTGCTGCAGGTGCTGGACTTTGAAGAAGTTGGAGATGTATCAGACAGTGAGGCTGGCCACCAGTGCTCCCTGCAAGAAGCCAATGAGAACATCACTCCAGTAGTGCTTGTGGTTAGGCATGTGGGTATAGTCCACTTAGAGGGCAAAGGCCACCAGGAAGAACTGCACAGTGGGCCTCAGCAGCCATACCCACTTCCAACAGAACCGGGCCTGTACGTAGAGTGCCAAGAACACCATGCTACTGCATCCATGCTACTCCATCCCAAAGGAGGAGTGTCCAGAGCAGAAAGACAGCCTGGACTCGGTGACATTAGCAGCGCTTCCCCTGCACACATCCACCTGCATGTACACTGAGCAGGTGATGCAGCTCCAGTCAGGGTCACACACTGCCAGGAAGTTGGGCTACAGCCGGCCGGTCATGTACTTAGCCAGGTCTGTCAGCAACTGGCTCACTATAGCCCCAAACAGGAACGTCCCTAACACTTTGTAAAGGACAGCCAGCTAGTTGTTGAAGTCAGAGCAGGAGTACAGTATGTACACCAGGTAGGCCTCCCCGGCTGACACCAGTATGACAGTGGCTGTGATGATGACACTGGCCATGAGCCCACAGGTGATGGTGTACCAGATGGAGTCATCTCCGCAGTACAGACCTCTCTTGTACCAGGTGTTCACCAGCGTCAGGATGCTGAAAGTCAGGGAGGTGACCAACACGTGCAGAGAAGAAGCACCTCAAGAAGCATGAAGACCCACTTCTGCTCCATGCCACCCCGCCCTGGGCCATGCCCGCTTGCATATGGGCCTGGCCATGGGGTAACATGACCACAGAGCCTGGCCCAACCTGGGAGCAGAGGGCAGGGCAGGGGAGTGGCCGGCAGTGCAGAGCAGAGCAGCTCTGGGGAGGGGGCGAGCTTTGCTCCTGCCCAGCTCATGGCGCACTGGGGGGCAATAATATATTATTAAAATCCACTTTGCAGATGAAAAACCTGAATCTCTGAAAGGTTAAGTGGATTGCCTCAAGCCAGTTGGTGTGGATTTTAACCCAACCAGGGGCTCTGAAGCCCTACTTTTTCTTTAAAATCATGCTGTTGTGGGAAGGAGTTGATATGTTTGCAAATTAACGAAAATATCCTCAAGAAGTAAATATTGAAGATTTAATCCAGAGTGCTTGTTGAATCTTAGCAACATTGGTTCCATTCTTACTTAATACTGACCAGTTTAAAAGTGTCTATGATGATTCTAGTAGTTATAATTGCTTTACTTACTAGACAGAGTTGATTACTTTCATTGTCTGTGTTGCCCTTTGTCAGTGGTTAATTCCAACTATTTCTCATGTTTGTAGTTTCCGTATATTTCAGAAAAGCTCTAAGAGCCAAACAGTTAAAAATGTTCACAATTTTTCACTCAATAGAATCTCACTATTTTTCTTTCTTTCTTAAAAAAATTTTTGGCTGCCCCATAGCATATTGAGTTGCCGGGCCAGAGATCAGATTCAAAGCACAGTTGTTACCTAAGCCGCAGCTGTGGCAAAGCTGGATCCTTAACCCACTGTGCCAGGCCCATGATCAAACCTGTTTTCCAGCGCTCCCAAGATACTGCCAATCCTGTTGCGCCACAGCATTAGCTCCATATTTTTTTTCTTTTAAAAATTATTTAATGTTATTTTTCTTGTGATGAGAACTTCTAAGATATACTCTCTGCAACTTTCAAATATATGGTAGATTATTGTTAACTATAGTTGCCATGATGTACATTATATTCTCGACATATTTATCTTATAACTGGAAGTTTGGACCTTTTGATCTCCTTCCCTCATTTTGTCTACCTCCTACTCCTGCCTCTGGCAGACACCAGTCTACTCTCTCTATATATGAGTTTGATTTCTTTTTTTCGGAAGGAGGATCTACATATAAATGAGATCATACAGTATTTGTTTTTCTCTGTCTGACTTAATTTGCTTAGCACAATTCTCTCAAGGTCCATCCATGTTGGTACAAAGGGCAAGATTTCCTTTTCTCATGGCTGAATAATAAATTCATATTTATATTTTTATATAAATGTGATATGTGTGTGTGTATATATATATATCAATATGATATATTTTCACTATCCATTCACCCATCAGTGGTCACTTAATTTGTTTTATATCCTGGCTATTGTTAATAATGCTTCAGTGAACATGGGGGCACAAATATCTTTTCAGGGTGATAATTGTTTCTGTCAGATAAATACCCAGAAGTAGGATTGCTGGATTTATGGTACTTCTTTTTTTAATTTTTTGAGTCATCTCCATACTATTTGCCATAGTGGCTACACTAATTTACACTATCACCAACAGGGCCCAATGGTTCCCTTTTCTCCTCATCTTTGTCAACACACGTTATCTCTTGTCTTTTTGATAATAGCTATTCTAACAGGTGTGAAGTGGTATCTCATTCTGGTTTTGATTGACATTTCCCTAATAATTTGTGATGTTGAACATCTTTTCATGAGTCTGTTTGCCATCTATATGTCTTCTTTGTAAAATGCCTATTTAGATGCTCATTTTTAAATCAAGTTGGTTGTTTTTGTTGAGTTGTATGAGTCCTTTATATATTTTGAATATTAACCCTTATCAGATATATGATTTGCAAATATTGTCTCCCATTCTACAGGTTTCATTTTCTTTTTGTTGGTTTCCTTTGCTGTGCATAACTTTTTAGTTTGATGTAGCCTCACTTGACTATTTTTGTTTCTGTTGCCTTTCATTTTGTTGGTGTCAAATCCAAAAAATTGTCAACAAGATTGATATTGAGGAGCTTACTTATGTTTTCTTATAGGAATTTTGTGGTTTTAAGTCTTACATTCAAGTATTTAATCCATTTTGAGTTGATTTTTGTGTAAGGTATAAGAAAGGAGTTAATTCTCTTGTATATAACTGCCCAATTTTCCCAGCACTGTTTATTGAAGAGACAATAGAGGAAAGTATTCCTTTCCCCAATGAATACTCTTGGCCCCTTTCTCATAAATTAATTGAGTATATATGCATGGGTTTATTTCTGGGCTTTCTTTTCTGCTACATTCATTTATGTCTGTTTTTATGTCAGTACAATACTATTTTGGTTACTGTAGTTTTGTAATATAGTTTGAATTCAGAAAGCATGATATCTCCAGCTTTGTTGTTCTTTCTTTGTTTATTTGAGGTCTTTTGTATCCAAATTTTAGGATTCTTTTTTACATTTTCTATGAAAATACCATTGGAATTTTTATAGGGATTACATTGGATCTGTAAATTGGTGTGGGTAGTATGGACATTTAAACAATATTAATTCTTCCATTCTATGGGCACAGAACATCTTTTCATTTATTTATGCCATCTTCAGTTTCTTATATTAATATCAATAGTTTTCAGTGTAGATTTTTTCTCTCTTTGGTTTATTTCTAGGAATTTACTTATTTTGATGCAATTGTAAATGGGACTTTAATTCTCTTTCTGATATTTCGTTATTAATGTGTAGAAATGCAACTGATTTTTGTGTATCAAATTTATAATCTTCAACTTTATTGAGTTCATTAATTCTGTTGGATGGAATCTTCAGGCTTTTCTATATATATTATTATATAATCTGCAAATAGCACATTTTACTTCCTACTTTCCAATTTGGATGCCTTTTATTCTGTTGTCTAATTGCTTTATCTAGTACTTCTAGTATGATTGAATAAAAATGGTGAGCATGAGCAGCCTTCTCTTGTGACTGATATTAGGGGAAAAGCTGAAAGATTTTCACCATTGAGTGTAATGTCAGCTGTCAGTTTGTTGCATATAGCTTTTATTATGTTGAGGTAAATTCCCTCTATACCCAGCTTGTTGGAATTTTTTTTTTTTAATCCTAAATGTATGTTGAATTTGGTCAAATGCTTTTTCTTTCTCTATTGAGAAGATCATATTATTTGTATCTTTCATTTTGTTAATGTTGTATACCACATTGATTTGTGGATGTTGAACTGTTCTTGCATTGCTGCTAAGTTTTTGCTTTTGATGAAATTTAATTTATCTACACTTCACCCTTGAACAACATGGGGGTCAATTTGTGCATAATTTATAATCTGTCCTCTGTATCTGTGGCCTTCCACATTCTTGGGTTCAACCAGCCATAGTCTGTGTAGTACTGTGTTATTTACTATTGAAAAATATCCAAATACAAGTGAACCCACTCAGTTAAAACCAACATTGTTCAAGGGTCTACTATATTTTTCCCTTACTGATTAAGCTTCTAGAGTCATAAATAAGAAACATATATATTGCCAAATTCAAACTGCTAAGATTTACCTTTATGTTTTCCTTTAAAAATGTTATAATTTTAGCCCCTACATTTAGGTTGACTTATTTTAAGTTAACTTATATAGGTATATGAGATAGGGGGTCCAACTTTATTAGTTTGCATCTGAATATATAGTTGTCCCAGCATCATTTCTTAAAAAGATAAATTCATTACCCATTGATTTATCTTGGCACCCTTTTCACCCTTTTCAAAAATTGACCATAAAGGTAAGGATTTATTTCTATACTCTCAATTCTATTCCATTAATCTGTATGTCTATCCTCAAGCCAGTACAACATAATCTTTTTTTTTTTTTTTTTTTTTTTGGTCTTTTAGTCTTTTTAGGGCTGCACTTGTGGCACATGGAGGTTCCCAGGCTAGGGCTGTTGCTTTTGGCCTACACCATGCCAGATCCAAGCCACATCTGTGACCTGCACCACAGCTCACGACAATGCCAAATCCTTAACCCACTGAGCAAGGCCAGGGATCAAACATGCAACCTCATGGTTCCTAGTCAGATTCTTTTCTGCTGCACCACAACGGGAACTCCCCATAATCTTGATTATTATAGTTTTATAGTAAATTGTTTTTTAGACTTAATTTTTTTGACCACGCCCACAGCATGTGTAAATTCCTGAGCCAGGGATTGAACCTGCACCAGAAGCAGTGAGCCAAGCCACTGCAGTGACAACACTGGATCCTTAACCCACTCTGCCACAAAAGAATCCCCAAGAATTTATTTTTTAAGGCAGTTTTAGGTTCATAACATAATTAAGATGGAAGTATAGAGATTTTACTTATAACCACTGCCCCTGCACATGCATAGCCACCCTCATTATCAGCATCAATCATCAGATTGGTAATTTGTTATCAAGGATAAACCTACATTAACGTTAAAGTCTATAATTTACCTCAAAGCTAACTCTTGGTGTTATACATAATATGGATTTTGACAACTGTATATTGATATATATCCACCATTGTAACCATACAGAGTATTTTTACTGCCCTAAAAAAATCTTTGTGGTCTGCATATTTATACCCTCTTTCCACACCTAGCAACTGGTATTTTTATTTTCTCAATTGTTTGCCATTTCTAGAAAGTCATGTAGTTGGGATCATACAGTATATACTTTTTTAAACTCATCTAAGTTTCCTTCATGTCTTTTCATGGATTAACAAACCATTTCAATTTAGTGCTGAATAATAATCCATCACCTGGATATACCACAGTTTATTTAGCTGTTCACCTACTGAAAGATATCTTGATGGCTTTCAAGATTTGGCAATTATGAATGAAAATGTTATAATCATTTGTATGTAGGTTTTTGTGTAGACAAAAGTTTTTATCTCCCTTGAGTAAATAGCAAGGAACATAATTGTTGGATCCCATGGTTAGAGTATGTTAAGTTTTGTAAGAAAACACCAGAGTGTCTTTCAAAGTGCCTCTACAATTTGGGATTCTTATCAGCTGTAAATGAAATCTTCTATTGCTCCAGATCCTCTCCAACATTTAGTGTTGCCAGTGTCCTGGACTTTGACCATCCTAATAGGTGACAGTAACTGGTTGTTTTAATTTGCATTTCCCTGATGATGTATGATGTGGAACATCTTATCATAATTATATTACATCTCTATATCATCTTTCCATATGTATGTCATCTTAAGTGATTTGTTAATGTTTTTGGTACATTTTTAAATTGGGTTATTTATTTTCTTATTGTTGAGTTTGGAGGGTCCTTTTTATATTTTGGATAACTGTCCTCTGTCAAGTGTATATTTTGCAAATATTTTCTCTCAGTCTGTGATTCATCTTCTCATTCGATTTTTTTTACAGAGCAGTAGTTTTTACTTTGAATGAAGGCTAGCTTATACATTACTTTTTCATGCATAGTGTCTTTGACACATATAAAAAAGCATTGCCGTACCCAAGCTCATGTCCTATGTTATCTTCTGGGAGGTTTTTAGCTTAGCATTTTTACATTTAGCTCCATGATCCACTTTGAATTAATTTTCTGCGAAGGGTATAATATCTGTCCGTATTGTCATATTTTGCATATGAACATCTGTTGTTTTAGAATGGTTTGTTGAAGAGGTTGTCTTTTCTCCATTGTACCACCTTTGCTCTTTTGTAAAATATCAGATTATAGATTATACTTATGGGGTATATTTCTGGACTCTCTTTTTTGTTTCATGAGCATATTGTCTAATCTTTTCCCCAGTGTCAAACTATTTTGCTGATTTACTCTTTGATTTCTTATATGTCATGCGTCTTTTTTTCTTCCTTCTTCTGCTCCTCCATTCTTTTGTGTCAAATAAATACTTCCTAATATATTATTTTCATGCCATTGTTTGTTTTAAAATATTTTTGGTTATTTTCTTAGTGGTTCCCTTGAGGATTACGATAAACATGTTACTAATTATCTAGTTCAAATTAATACCTAGCTAAATTTAAGTTTAATGCAGAAACTTTGCCAATATATCTACATTTCCATATCCCTCATTTGTGCTATTATTTTAATTTTTGTACATTACATAGTTGTGCATCAGTACAGTTTGATAATTATTGCTTTATTCAACTGTCATTTGAAAATGTAAGAGAATAAAAAACAAAAAATAATCTCTATTTTATCTGTATCTATATAGTTAACTTTTTTCTGTTTTTTCATTTCTTCCTGTGGATTCAAGTTTCTTGTTAGTATTTCAGTATAAAAGACTCCTTATGTTATTTCTTGTGGGACACTTCTTGTCCTTCCTACTGTTCTTGAAGAATAGCTTTGCTGGCCATAGAATTTTTGATTTCAGTAATTTAAAAATGTCATCCCACTGCCTTTTGGACTCTATGGTTGAAGATGGGAAATCATCTGTTAATTTTATCGGGGGTTCCTTGTACATGGTTAGTAATGTGTCTTTTGCTGCAAAGAGATTTTTCATTGTCTTAGGCTTTCAAAATTGTTACTATGATATATCTAGGTGTGAATATCTTTAACTTTATCCTACTTGGAATTTATTAAGCTTCTTGGATAGAGATTAATATTTTTATCAAGTTTTCAGGGGTTTTACCACACTATTTCTTCAAATATTCTTTATGCCCCTTTCTTTCTTTCAACTCCTTTGCAACTTTGATTCTGTACATATTATCCCACAAGTCTGAAACTCTGCTTGTTTTTTTCCATTCTTTTTTATCTGTATCTCTGAGTAGATATTATTAATTGACTTATCTTCTGAATTTTCCTTTGACTAGGTCATTTATGCTGTTGATACTCTCTAGTACATTTTTTCACTTAAGTTATTTTACTTTTCAACTCCAGTTTCCTATTTTTATTTTTTTTAATTACGTATCTTCTTGGTTATTTTATATTTGGTGAGACATCTTTTTCTTATTTCCCTTTATTTTTTTAGACATAATTCCCTTTAGTTCTTTAAACATATTTATAATAAATAAAATTTAATGTCTTTTTCTATTAACTCTGACATCTGGGCCTCCTTAGGGATAGTTTCTTTTAATTTCTGTATATGGAACTTATTTTACTGTTTAATTTTGTATCTCAAAGTGTTTTTGTTGAAAACTGAACATCTTTAATAATACAGGATTACTCTGAAAATCAGATCCCACCCCTTCACAAAAGTTTGTCATTTTTCTGTTTGTCCTGAGCTAATTCTGTGTTGCCATGTGTAGCCAATGATGTCTCTGTTCAGTTAGCTCAGTGGTCAGCTGATGATTGGATAGAGATTTCTTAAAATATATTGAATCAATAATTCTCCTAGTTTTTTTCTAATGGGATTTGTGTGAATGTGGGGGCATATCGCCAATGTTCTGGCAATTTACACTATGTCTTAGCCTTCCTTGTTGATTATGTAGAGGTGTAGGTGATAGCCTTCTGCTCCCCCCCTTATGATTGCTTTAACAATTCTGGGTCTTTTATGGTTCCATATAAATTTTTGGATTGTTCATTCTAGTTCTGTGAAAAATGTCATGGGTAATTTGATAGGGATTTCATTAAATCTGAAGATTTCTTTGGTTATTATGGCCATTTTAATGATATTAATTCTTCCAAATGGCTTAAAGACTTAAAAATTAGACAAGATATCATAAAACTCCTAGAAGAGAATATAGGATAAACATTCTGATATCAACCATACAAATGTTTTCTTAGGTCAGTCTCCCAAAGCAATAGAAATAGAAATAAAAATAAACCAATGGGACCTAATCAAGCTTACAAGCTTTTGATCAGCAAAGGAAACTATATAAAAAAAAAAATCCCAAAAAAGACAACCTACAGAATGAGAGAAGTATTTGCAAAAGATGTAACTGACAAGGGCTTAAACTCTGAAATATACAAACAGCTCATACAACTCAATAGCAGAAAACCAAACAATCCAATTTAAAAATGGGCAGAAAACATAAATAGACATTTCTCCAAAGAAGACATACAGATGGCCAATAGGCACATGAAAAAATACTCCATCACTAATTATTATAAAAATGAAAATCAAAACTACAATGAGGTATCACCTCACACCAGTCAGAATGGCTATCATTAATAAGCCTACAAATAGCAAATGTTGGAGGGGATGTGGAGAAAAGGGAACCCTCCTACACTGTTGTTGGGAATATAAACTGATAAAAACACTATGGAAAACAGTATGAAGGCTCCTCAGAAAACTGAATATAGAACTATCATATGATTCAGCAATTCCACTCCTGGGCAATCCCACTCTAGACAAAACTTTCATTGAAAAAGATACATACAGCCCTATGTTCACTGCAGCACTAGTCACAATAGCCAAGACATGGAAACAGCCTAAATGTCCATTGACAGATGAGTGGATTAAGAATATGTTGTACACATACATAATAGAATACTAATCAGCCATAAAAAAGAACAAAATAATGCCATTTTCAGCGTAATGGATAGAACTAGAGATTCTCATACTAAGTAAAAGAGAAAGAAAGAGAAAGACAAATAGTGTGTGATATCACTTATAACTGGAATCTAAAATATGGTACACATGTACCCGTCTACAGAACAGAAACAAACTCATGTACAGACTCCATGGGAAGGGATGGGAGGAAGTGGAGTGAACTAGGAGTTTTGAGTTAATAGATGCTAACTATTACATTTAGAATATATAAGCAATGAGGTCCTAATGTATAGCACAATAAACTATATCCAATCACTTGTGATAGAATATGATAGAAGATAATATGAGAAAAAAAAATATATTTAATAATATATATATAAAACTGGTTTACTTTGCTGTACAGCAGAAATAGACAGAACATTGTAAATCAACTATAATAAAAATTAACTTCTAGATATCCTTCATATATATAAGAATTTTCTTTCACTCTGTGGAGGTACTAGGAAAAACATGGATTGGGGGCATATTTTTGGCATTCAGAATACATTTTAGGGATGAAAAACAAAAGCAGAACCCATTAAAGACTGCTAAGTTTAGTTACACACACACAGACCTATAGATTAAAAAATTCTAAAGATAACATACTAAAAGCAATAGCTGTTTATATATATCATTAGCAATAGAATTAAGAGAGAATATTATGAACAGCTATATGCCAACAAATTGGACAACCTAGAAGAAATGATAAATTTTTAGAGATTCATGCAACTTTCTAAGCTTATATCATTAAGAAATAGAAAATCCAAGTAGACTCATAACAAATAAGGACATTGAAACATAATCAAAACTTCCCAAAAAGTGAAAGTCCAGGACCAAATGACTTCACAGATGGATTCTACCAGTAATTCAAAGAAGGTTTATCATCTAGCCTTCTCAAACTCTTCTGCAAAACTGAGGGGGAGGGAATACTTCCTAACTAATTATGAGGGCAACATTACCCCAATAGTTTAAAGGAACAGGACCCTATGGGGTCTTCCTGGGACAGGCCCTTTCCCCAGATCTTCTGATTTAGCTCTTTTATGAGGCACTTAGATAACAGTCTCTGATGCAAATTTCCTGAGTTGTTTTACAAATGTGAAACCTTTCCTTAACAACTGTAAGATGTTATATACTGAATGACCATAAGCACATAACCCCTAGGCCTCCTAGGGCCATAGGACACCACTCTGTTACCTCACCATCAACCAGTCAGAGAATTGAGCAGAAGCTAGTCACCCATCCTGCTACCCTGTTCCCTCACTTTGCTTTTAAAAATGTTTTACAATTTTGCTCAGGGAGATTTGGGGGGCACAAAGTACCTGTATCCTTGCATAGCCTGCAGTAAAACTTTCTCTGCCACAAACTCTGATATTTTGCTTTGCTTGGCCTCACTGTGTGCTGGGCATATGAACTTGCACTAACAATAGCAAAACCAGACAAGGACAAATCAAAAAAGGGAAATTATGGGCCAATAGCCCTGATGAACACAGATAAAAAAATCCTCAACAAAATATTATGAAACCGAATATACAATACTTTAAAAGGTTCATACACTATGTTCAAGCAGGATTTATTCCTGGAATGCAAGGGTGGTATCAATCAGCATGATACACCACTTTAACAAAATGAAGGATCAAAATCGTATGCATCTGAATAAATGTGCAAAAAGTATTTTGACATGATTCAAAATCAAGTTATAGTAAAATATCTCAATAAAATCAGTATAGAAAGAATATACCACAACATAATAAAGGCTGTATGTGATGACAAACTCACAGCTATTGTTATATTCAGTGGTAAAAAACCTGAAAGCTATCCCTCTAAGATCAGGAACAGATAAAGATGCCCACTCTTGCTTCTCTTATTCAACTTAGTATTGGGAATCTTTGCCAGAGGAATTAGGCAAGGGAAAAAAAAATAGAAGTCATCCAAATTTGAAAGGAATATGTAAAACTGTTACCATTTGTAGATGATGTGATTTTATATAAAGAAAACCCTGAAGACTTCAAGAGAAAACTTATTAGAAATAATAAACACAGTAAAGTCACAGGTTACAAAATCAAAATATAAAAATATGTTGCATTTCTATACACTAATAATGAACTAGCAGAAAGAAAAATTGACAATATCATTTATAATTGCAACAAAAAGGGTAAAATACCTAGGAATAAATTTAACCAAGGAAATGAAAGATCTGTATTTTGAAAAATACAAGATAGTGTTGAGAAAAAATTGAAAACACAAAGAAAAGGAAAGATATTTCATGCCTGTGGACTGAAAGAATTAATATCATTAAAATGCACATATTATCTAAAGTAATCTACAGTTTCAGTGCAATTCCTATCAAAATCCCAGTGGCATTTTTCACAAAAATAGAACAAAAATGTATAAATTTATACAAACCACAAAAGACCCCAAATAACCAAAGGAACCCTAAACAAAGCTAGTGGTATCATACTCCCTGATTTCAAGTTATACTACAAAGCTATAATAATCAAAACATCATGGTATTGGCATAAAAATGCACATAGTTCAATGAAATAGACTTGAAAGCCCAGAAGTAAATCTGCACATATATGTACGATTAATTTATGACAAAGGAGCAAAAACATGCAATGGTGAGAGTATAGTCTCTTCAAGAAATGGTGTTGGGAAAACTCAACAGCCATATGCAAAAGAATAAAACTAGAGCACTATCTTACACCATACATTAAAAATCAATAAAAAATGATTAAATACTTGAATGTAATCACTGAAACTACAAAATTTCTGAAGAATACATGGGCGGGAGTTCCTGTCATGGCGCAGTGGAAATGAATCTGACTAGGAACCATGAGTTTGCAGGTTAGAATCCTGGCCTTGCTCAATGGGTTAAGGATCCGGCATTGCCATGAGCTGTGGTGTAGGTCACAGATGTGGCCTGGATCCTGAATTGCTGTGGCTGTGGTGTAGGCTGGCAGCTGCAGCTCCAACTGGACTCCTAGCCTGGAACCTCCATATGCCGTGGGTGCAGCTCTAAAAAAAAAAAAAAGAGAGAGAGAGAGAGAGAGAATACATGGGCAGTATGCTCTTTGACATTGGTCTTAGCAGTATCTTTATGGATATGTTTCTTCAGACAAGGGAAACAAAAGCAAAACTAAACAAGTGGGACTGCATCAAACTATAAAAAGTTTCTGCACACTGGCAGGAACCATCAACAAAACAAAAAGACAGCCAACTGAACAGGAAAAGATATGTATGAATCATATATCTGATAAGGGGTTAATATTAAAAACATATAAGGAACTGATAAAACTCAACAACAAAAACAACCTGATTTTAAAATGGGCAAGGGATCTAAATAGACATTTTTCCAAGGAAGACATTCAGATGGCCAAAAGGCACATGAAAAGGTACTTAACGTCGCTAATCATATGGGAAATGCAAATCAAAATCCCAATAAGTATTACTTCGGACCCCTTAGACTGGCTATTACCAAAAAGGCAAGAAATAATAAGTGATGGGAGGATGTGGAAAAAAAGCATATTCTGGTAAACTGTTGATGGGAATCTAAATTTGTACAGCTACAATGGCAAACAGTACGGAAATTCTTCAAAAATTAAGAATAGAATTTTGATATGATCTAACTATTTGACTTCAGGGGTATTTGTCTGAAGAATACAAAAAACAATGATTTGAAAAGATTACGTTCATAATGGCATTATTTACCCAGCCAAGATATGTAAACAACTTAAGTACCATCAGTGGATGGATGGATAAAGATGATGTGGGTGGAATACTACACAGTCATAAAAGAAGCTTAGTCATTTGTTACAGCATGGCTAAATTTGAGGTTATTATGCTAAGTGAAATAAGTCAAATGGAGAAAAATGAATACCATATGATTTCATTTATATGGAATAATAAAAAGGTATAAATGAACAAACAAAACCAAACAAAAACACATAGATATATGGAACAGAGTAATGTTTACTAGAGGGGAAGATAAGTGAGGAGTGGGCAAAATGGGTGAAGGAGTCAACTGTATGGTGATAGGTGGAAACTAAATTTTTGGTGGTGAGCACGTACTAGTATATACAGAAGTTGAAATATAATATTATATACCTGAAACATAATATAAACTAATGTTATTTGATAAAAGTAAAAAGTGATTGTTTTTATGGAGTAAGCACTGGATGACTGTGAAAGAAAAGATGAGAATAATGTGTTTTTCACTGTAGACACTTTCATGCTTTTGAATGTTATATACAATGTACTATCATTTATTTTTATTTTATTTTTAGTTAAAAATAAATAAAATGCTATTTTGCTGTTTTTACTTTTTGTTTCTATGATAGCAAGATTAAAAATTATTTTGCACATGATATGATTATAAATTTAAATTTAATTACAACAAATTTATTCAACTAAGAATCAATTGTAGGATCACATATAACACACATATTTTATGTCACAAATATATTTTATGCCATGTGTCTGTATAGAAGACGTAAAAAATGATCTTTCAGTGATCTTACAGTCAGTATAATCTGTTTGTTTATATCCTTTTTGTTCTCTTTTCCCCAATAAACTTTCTAGAGAAACAAGCACTGCTGATTTGATGTATACTAGAGACTACTACTAACAAGCCTTGCTTCTAACATGCATGTAAACAGTGTAGTCTCTTGACCCAGATTGGTTTCTGTGGTAGTCATTATTCTGTTTTTCCTTCCCTACTCTATCTGACGCCAGGTGCATCTGTGTGACTAACCAATGAAATGTCAGGAGAAACAATGTGTGCTCTTTCTATCAGAAGCTTTAAGCACCATGTTCCCTTCTTCCTACCTCAGTGATGGTGGCCACAGTCAAGATGGTGACTCCATGAACAAGGTTTCTGAATGGTCATCAGGAGCATGCCTTATCTGCTGTCATGAAGTCTGTGTCAGAAAGAGACTTTGTTTTAAACCCCTGTGACTTGGGGGTTGTTATCCCAGCATAGCCTTGCCTGTCCTGATGTATACAAACTCAAATTTCAGCTCTCCAATAGCCATTAAGTACTTTGTAACTTATATCGCAAGTTGGTTCCAAGTAGAAAACACAAATTAGAATTATTTTATCTCACTCCCCCTGTTATGAATTAATGATAAAAATGAAGAAATTGAGGCTCAAGGGCCTACAACTACTCAGTGGATGAGGCGTAGACCAGAAGCCACTTCCTCTTCCCTTCCAATCCAGTGCTTTAATAGTGTATTAAATATGTTTAATTACCTTTCTAATGCCAAATAAGAAGTGTCAGAATCTTTATTCTCACGAGATTGAGGCCAGCAGCTCTTTAATCCTCAGTTTTAGTGCTTCTGAAAGTTTGACTGTTAATCTAAGTTGCCTCAGGTATAGTGGGGACATCGGTCTTTCTCTGCATGTTATAATTCGCTAATATTATTCAGATATTTTTGGGTTGCACAGTTAGTAGGATGATTTTCAAATATATAATTCCTTTTGCTATTGAGAAAGTGAAATCCCAATGTTGTCAACTTCCTGAACTTGAAAGCCTAGATACTGGGGAACATATCAAAACCTAATTCAGTAAAGACAGAGATATTGCTTCTTCCATCAAATGTTGTTTAAGGCCATTAGATACACTGCAGTGCTCTGTGAAGAAAGAGCTCAAATTTCTGCCATCTCTGAGATGTCATCTTGAGTCATTGTATTTCAGCCAAAAAAATACAGACTCTTATAAATATGTTCTTGCTTATTACTTAAAATATTAAAAGTTATATTATCTTAAATAATGTTATGTATTGGTAATTATTTTTATCATTTATTTGTACTTAATTGATACACTGTGGTATATTGTATTCACTGTCATATGTTGTTTGATCCTTCCTCTGGGTAAGATGTGGTTAAATATAGGAGGTATTGCAAATGAATGCTTGTTTTCAGTTAATAAAAAACACAGGGATAGTATATTACTTCCAAAAACAAAAGATTTGTAAACAAGTGAAATGAGTAAAGTTTACAAAATTTAAAATTTCATGTTCTAGGTGATATCTGGTTGAATATGGAGATAGTTCATTCAGCAGTCCAGTAGATATTTGAGTGCCTGTGATATTCCAAGCAGGGTTCTTGACACTGCAAATAGAGCTGAGAACAAAACAAAAAAACTGTAGTTATGGCATTTATGTAATAGTGGAATAAACAAGAAATACACAAGCAATAATTAAATTAGAATATAATATCTGATAGTGGAAAATGCTGGAAGGGAAATTATAGCAAGGTATGGGCCTCAAGAAGAGTTATTATTAGAGAGGGTTTTCTCTTAGGAAATGATATTTGGGCAGGACATGAATGCAGTGGGAGACTGAGCCATGGAATTAGCTGGGAGAAGATTGTCTTAGGAAACAGTTACAGTCAGTGACATAAAGATTATGAGGTAGGAGAGTGTTTGAGACTTGCAAAAGGGCCAGCAAAGTGTCATGAGCAAGGAGAAAAAAATGGCAGGAAATGGGAGTGAGAATTTCTCTGGAGCCTATTAAGTAGGATCTAATAGGCCACGATAAAGAATTATGATTTTGTTGAGTGTTGGAAAACTACCACAGGATGTCTAGAAGCTGGATGATATGGACATAATTTCCATTTTAAAATATTTACTCTAGCTACTGTGGGGGAACTGGCTTCAGTTTACCAGATCAGAAACTAAAGACTCATTGGGGCACTGGGTGATGAATCCTGGAGAAAGATGGAGGTGGCTTGGATTAGGTTGGGGCAAGATATTATTTATATGTAGCTCTATCAGGGTTCATTTGATGAACTGGAAGAAAAAGTTATGAGAAACAGGGAGAAACCAAGGGTGATGTCAAGGTTTTAGACCTGAGATGCTTTGTGGCAGTAACTGTGGTAAGAGCCTCTAGAGGAAGAACATATCTAGAAAAGGGTAGGTGCAAGGCTCAAGGGCTTAGTTTTGGATTTTATAGCATTGAAATGCCTGTTAGATATTCCAGAACAAAGTATAAAGATTCAGAGGAAAGCTTCATTCTGGAGATAGAAATCTAGAAGTCATCAGCATAGAGAATATACTGAAGGTCATTGAGATGGATGAGATCATCTAAGATTAAGGAGTGCTATAGAAGTTCAAGGTTAGAGAGATGATGATGCTCCAGCAGGGAAAACAAAGAAGTAGCAACCACCTGGGTAAGAGAAAAATCAGTATAGTATGGTGTACCAAATTCCAAGTTAAAAAAAAAAAAGAGAGAAAGAATGAAAGGAGGAGGGAGTGATAAGCTGTATCAAATGATGCTGAGAGTTTGAGCTAAGAGGGTGAAGGGAGAGTGGAAAGGGGTAAGGATAGAGAGATGAGATTGGGGCTAGCTGTAATAAATATTAAAGCATACTTTTGTGATGATAACAATGATACAGAAAAGAGGAGGAAATGATAATGTGATGAGGGAGAAGAGAAAGCAGATAACTAACTGCCTGAGACCTTGCTTGGGCAGAGATGGGACCCAATGTGTGAGAGAAGCTGGCTCATATAGAACATGGACAGTGAATCCATTGTTTCATCAATGTAGAGGCAAAGCATCTAGGGTTACAGATGCTGGTAGATTGGCAGATTCGGTGGGAGAGGATGAAGAAGGGCTCTTCTGATTCTTTTTATTTATTTTTTCATGGAACAGGAAGGAAGGTCATCATCCCTGAGAAAATGGTTTATATTTCTGGCTCCCAAAGTGGACCTTTTTTCGAAGTTAAGGAACATATCTTTTCTATCTTCATATCATTAGCATCTGACCCAGCACCCTGCACACTTTGTTACCGCATGAATTATTGTAGATGGCAAATGAATAATGTTTAAAAATTACTTTTGGCTTTGCTTTTACCTAATATGTATTTTGAACATATTTACATTGACATTTATATTATTGGAGAAGAGTTAAAGATAGTGTTTATAGAAGGCTGATTTTGAATATCTTACCTCAAAGCCAGAGTCTCATTGTTTTAATTTAAATGTCGAAGGCAATTAATTCTCTCAGGCCAGTTAGAGACAATATTTAGGCAAAATACTCAATGATATAGATCTGAATAATCAGAATTTCCCCCTTGTCCACTAAGAAAAATCTCTAAGTAGCCGATAACATTGACAATGATGATCTTAATTTGTAAACATTTATTTTAACCATTTTCCAGGTGAAAGGTGACACAAGAGTGTGAAAATTTCAGCTGTTTTGAAAGAAATCTCAGGAAAGAGTGAGTAATAAATAATCCTATACACATTTTTCTATGTTGACTTATTTGAGATTCTCTAACAAAGATTTCTTAACCTCAGCACTTGACATTTTAGTCTGGATAATCCTTTGTTGTGGAGATGGAGGGGGAGGTTGGGGAATTGTTCCGGGTCTTGTAGGATGTTTTGTGCTATCCTTGGCATATGTGCACTAAATGGCAGTAGCATCCTTATCCCAAGTGTGACAACTATTTATGTCTCTAGACATTGCCAAGTGTTCCCTGTAGTCAGGGTTGGGGGGTGGGGGAGAAAATTGCCCTGGTTTAGAACCATTACTGAAACAAACACAGAAAACACAAACAAGAAACCTTTCCCCAGGCTTTTGGCTGATTTATTCTTGAAACAGTTTATTCTTCTGAGGATGGTTTGGGAGTTTTTATCTAATGAGTGTGTGACTATGAAGGTATTATCACAGGAAAGGCATTTGAGACTATTAATTCCCATTTCACATTTGCAGAATACTTTAATCCTGGATACATTTGAAAACATTCAAAGCTAAATACTCATTAGTGAGAATGTAGCCAAAGCTGTCATGTGGAAGAGGAACTCAGTTGCCAGAAGTTTATTTCCAGAAGGCAGACCTATGACCAGTGGTGCTAATTATAGAGACATATAGTTTGATTTGTGATAAGGAAGATAGTTCTGATGATTAGCAGTATCTAAAAATGGAACAAGTGGCCTCAGAGTTTTCTTTCCTGTCAATCAAGCCCAAATCACATGGTAGCATTTTAGGAATATCACAGAGAGAATGGGAGCACTGGGTAGATTTGAGATTCCATTCGGTCCTGTGAGTCCAGCAAGAACAGGAGGGCTGTGGGAATGCTCAAAATGAAGTTGCGTTAGACAAAAGAAGTAGAGAATAAAAAGCAAGGAAGCAGTTGTGGGAAACAGCAAAGTTAAACTGGTGTTCTAATGACTAAAGCATTTATCTTTAGCAAGGATAGTTCAGGTGGGAGGGAGAAATGAAATGTGTGAGTGTCCTCCCTTTGAGATTCTGGCCTTGTGACTTGTGATAATTCCTTGAATTTTCTTGATGGTGGCTAGGACACTGCCTTAAATCCATCCCCACTCCTTCATGGCAGCTTCAGCCACTTTTCAGGAATTAGTGCAATGGTCATAAGAATTCGTCAGAGGTGCTTGTCAGCCATGCATAATAGTGCGACCCACGTGCAGAATTTCTGTTTCTTTAGTCTCATTATGCACTGGTATTTCTGCATTGTAAACAACATCCTTAGGATTTTCAATATAAGTGGACCTTTATGATTTATTGTGATTTTTTTCCTCATTCTAAGTGCATGTTCATTTTTATCAAGTTATATATTTGTGATTTTATATTCCCTCTCTAAAAATGTCTCTAAACTGTAAGTTTTAGGTCATAAAATCTCAATGTGCTTTTGGTTTTATTTTCTAACTTAATTTCTTATTAAGTGAAAACTGCTTGCCTACCCTGAATGGTGATTGTGCTGCTGGTAAATGGTGACCAGATCTGGATGCCTTGGGAATTTTCTTTCTTTCTTCCTTCCTTCCTTCCTTCCTTCCTTCCTTCCTTCCTTCCTTTCTTTCTTTCTTTCTTTCTTTCTTTCTTTCTTTCTTTCTTTCTTTCTTTCTTTCTCTCTTTCTCTCTTTCTCTCTTTCTCTCTTTCTTTCTTTCTTTTTAAGATTTTTATTTTTCTGTTGATTTACCATGTTTTGTCAATTTCTGCTGTACAGCAAAATGACTCTGTCATATATATATATATATATATACATTCTTTTTCTCACATTATCCTCCATCATGTTCCATCACAAGTAACTCGTGCTATACAACCAGATCTCAGTGCTTAAAAGAGCCATTTCTGATAGCCTTCTGCAAAGTTCCACCAACACCAGGATTTGTGTGCCCTAGGAAATTTTGGAATCTGTGGTAATAATAAGCATAAGAGCTTTCATTTACATGCATCTTTATGGTTTATGGATATTTTTACTTACTTTGCTTTGCAAAACAACTGCAGAATATCACTAATGTAGAGATCACTTCTAGAACCCCAGTTCCTAGCCTAAACTGATTATTCCCATCCAATACGTGGCAAGAAGCACCATGGAATTTTGAACAAACCTGCCAATTCTAGTGGCAAAATGTTAAGTCCTTTCCAAATTATTCTAGGTAGACTTGCTTCTCAGTGTGTGACCCACTCTTCTGGCATAGAAATCAATTACTATGAACCCTTGACTCACATTCTGTCTCATGTTATAACTGTGAGGAATCTGTTGATATTTTGTATGCAAAGTGATTGCATGATTCTGCCTTCTGAAACTGAGAGGTATGAAAGTGCATAGAAAGTGGTACTTCATAGGGATTTAGATTTATTTTATTATAATAGATTATTTTTCCTGTTTAATCCACCACTTGCCTATGAGAATGACTATGATGATGAGAACAAGATGGAGGTGAAGAAGTAAAATAGGAGAACAAGAAATTCATGGTTGATATGAAACTCCTTAGTGAAACCATGCCTCCTACAAATGCCTCCATCTTAAATATCCTGCTACCTTCCCAAACCCATATTAATTCTGCAGCCCTTTGACTTCCTTTGTTCGTGAAGATTTTGCACAGCATCACCAACTGACATCACCACCTCATCATTTGCTCCACGATTGTGTTTTTTCCCCCCTCCCTTGGGAGCTATCTTCTAGTGATCTTTTTTGTACACATGGAGATATTGGGTGGTATTTATGTTTGCATGTTTTGTCATTTGTATTTAATTATCTTAAAATCTCAAGGAATTCATATATGCATTAAGAATAATTGATTTTCTTTTTCTTTAATAAACATCATACAGTGTCTACAATGAGGCTTTAATTTACTTTGCCACTAACAAAGCTAAGTAAGATGGCAGATGCATCTGATAGGTTAATCCACAAAAGTAGGGGTTAAAAGGGCTTTAGGGCAGTGATGCATAGAGTATGGTAAAGAAAAGAAAGAGAATACATAGGTCAATATGATAGCATCTTACAAATAAAATAACTTGCCTTTCAGGATCCCACAGCTTCAAGATTCCCAAAAAGTTCCCATCCTCTTTTTCTCTGCACCTCCAATTCCCATCATGAGATTCAATCTCTGTAATGAGATCTAAGTAGGCTTTTTGCCTGTGAACCTACTACAATGCCATGTGCACTCTATTTAGGTCTAATCTGGCCTCAGTCTATTTTCCCATCTCTTTTCTTGACTCTACATATTTCTTTCAAAATAACTTTCCAGAATTACTTCTCTTTTAACTATTTTGAGTTTATTTTTATGCATGGTCTTAGAGAATGTTCTAATTTCATTCTTTTTCAGGTAGCTGTCCAGTTTTCCTAGCACCACTCATTGAAGAGACTATCTTTTCTCCATTGTATATTCTTGATTCCTTTGTCATAGATTAATTGACTGTAGGTACATGGACTTATGTCTGTTTTTGCACCAGTACTGTACTGTTTTGATGACTGTAGTTTGTAGTATAGTCTGAAGCCAGGGAGCCTGATTCCTCCAGCTCTGTTTTTCTTTCTCAGGATTGCTTTGGCTATTCAGGGCCTTTTGTGTTTCTATACAAAATTTGAAATTGTTGGTTCTAGTTCTGTAACAAATACCATTAGGAATTTGATAGGGATTGCGTTGAATCTGTAGATTGACTTGGTTAGTATAATTACTTTGATACTATTTATTTTTCCAGCCCAAGTACATGGCATATCTTTCCATTTGTTTATGTCATCTTTGATTTCTTTCATCAGCCAAAGACCTAAATGTAAGATATGATACTATAAAACTCAGGTGAAAACATAGGCAGAACACTCTTTCACATAAATCTCAACAATATCTTTTTGGATCCACCTCCTAGAGTTATGAAAATAAAAACAAAAATAAACAAAAGGGACCTAATTAAATTTAAAAGCTTTTGCACAACAAAGGAAACCATAAACAAAACTAAAAGACAACCCACAGGATGAGGGAAAATATTTGCAAATGAAGTGACTGATGAGGAGTTAATCTCTGAAATATACAAACAACTCATGCAGCTCAATATCAAAAACAAACAAATAACTAATCAAAAAATGGGCGGAAGACTTACATAGACATTTCTCCAGAGAAGACATATAGCAAAGTGAAAAAAGCAAGTGAAAAGATGCTCAACATAGCTACTTATTAGAGAAATGCAAATCAAAATTACAATGAGCTATCACTTCACCCTGATAAGAATCGCCATCATCGGAAAGTCTACAAACAATAAATGTTGGTGAGGGTGTGGAAAAAAGGGAACCCTTCTATACTGTTGGTGGGAATGTAAATTGGTATAACTACTGTGGAAAATAGTATGGAGATCCTTAAAAGACTAAAAATAGAAATACCATTAGATCCAGCAATCCTACTCCTGGGCATATATCTAGACAATACCAAAATTTGAAAAGGTACATGATCCCAGTGTTCATTGCAGCATTATTTACAATAGCCAAGACATGGAAGCAACCTAAATATATATCCACAGGAATGGATAAAGATGTGTTACAAATGTACAATGGAATATCACTCAACCATTAAAAGAATGAAATAATGGTATTTGTAGCAACAATGATGGACCTAGAAATTACCATACTAAGTGAAGTAAATCAGAGAAAAACAAATATCATATGATATCACTTATATGTGGAATCTGAAAAATGATACAAATGAAACTATTTACAAAACAAACAGACTCACAGACATAGAAAACAAATTTATGGTTACCAAAGGGGTAAGGTAGAAGGGAGAGATAAATTAGGAGTTAGGGATTAACACATATGTGCTACTATGTATAAAATAAATAATCAATAAGGACCTACTTTATAGCCCAGGGAATTCTACTCAATTTTGTAATAACCTATATGGGAAAAGAATCTGAAAAAGAATGGCTATATGTATATATATAACTGAATCACTTTGCTGTATGCCTGAAACTAATACACCATTGTAAATCAAGTATACTCCAATATAAAATAAAAGTTAAATTTTAAAAGAAAAAGAACCCCAACATGGAACTGGCAAAAAATAAAAAATAAAATTTATATCAAAGAGTGAAAAAACAAACAAAAATTACTTCTCTGTTCATACTGTTCCCCTGCAGAAAATGGCTCCCTACTGACTATACTTCTTTAGTGTTTTTACACTTGGCAGGAGTACAAAGATCTCAGTGATGTAGTTCCACCAGTTTTCTTGTTTAATCTCCAATTTTATTCTATCTTCCAACTAAAATTGGACTATTTCCTGTTTCTTGCAATTTTCTGCTCTCTTGGGCTTTGCTCCTTCATCTACCTGGAACACTTTCTCTCTGTCTGCATTGTAGGTAACCTCATCGTTTAACTATCATTTTAAATGCCACTCCCTCTAAGAAGCATTTCTTCATTAAACTCAAAAAAGCCATCTGCTGTTTTCTCATGTCACTAGGCATAGTCTACCTAGCATTGGAGATGTCTGTGTACTGGCTTTATTTCCGTAAGAAGACTGTAAACTCTGTAAGCATTGGGAGTGTTATAATAATCTTTAGCTGTTTATGGTTTATAGAGTAGACCATGTGCATATGAGGTATTCAATTAATATTTTTATTTTTTAAAAGCTAACTGTGAAACATGAACTAAGTTGGTGGGGCAACTCAGAGGAAAAGAAGTAGTTCTGCCAATTGCTACTAAATTAAAAAAAATGATACATATATAAACAATCAGAAAGACAAAACAGGAAGTACTAAGGCTGTCTGAAAATGCTTTATTTGATTCATTTCATATACATTCCTAAATGTCACTCCTTGTATTCTGATACTTCTGCAACTCTACTTGCCTTTTTTGTCTTCCAAATCCATTTAGCACAGATTTCACTCTTACACACATCTGAGAGGTCACAGGAAGGTACCTGACAGGATGAATTGCTGTAGAATCCACCCCCACGCCTAGTTCTGAGGTAATCCTGCTGGATCTGATGTGATAATTTTTGCACCCAGTGGATATATTCTACAAAATGTCATTCATCTTGAACTATAGCTTAGCATAATCTAAGGTCAGAAGGGGCAGAGACTCTGGAATGTTTTCCATGAGGGACCTAAGGTGCATATTTAACTGAGCTATAAAGCAAAATCTTCATT
Organism: Sus scrofa; assembly: GCF_054392235.1. NCBI lineage: Eukaryota > Metazoa > Chordata > Mammalia > Artiodactyla > Suidae > Sus > Sus scrofa. The sequence goes on from NC_139397.1 coordinate 100,316,164, forward strand.
TTGCTATTGGCTTCAATTTTTTATTTCACATCCTTTACCAGATAGTGCAGACTTAACATGAAGCTGAACAAGCTTGGCTGACATTTCAGGACTTGAGGTTTGTATAGGCCATATAAATTTGTACAGGCCAGAGCAATGTTGTATTTGTAATCCTGTATTTTCATATTTCAACCACTACCCCCACCAAGTTATAGAAGCTTCAAGTCCCACAAAACATTTATTTGCCCCAGCATCTACATCTTCTATGCTGGGTTCTGATGCTGTTTATCCTTGGAATTTATAGTCATTCCATTGATAAAAAGAAATGAGGAAACTCAAATTTTTATTTTGATTGGGCAAAAGTCCCCATAGGCTTCCATTTATATACCTTTTATTCCTCATTTTTCAGGGCAAAAACAGAGCAGAAATAATGGACATATAAAATGGCAATTTTCACAAAATGGCAATTAGACAATATCTCCATTTTGACCAGGTGCAAAGCAATAATTTGTATCCAAAATTAGGGAAATGGTATCAGTGTTATTATTGTAAATCTAATATGATAATTGCATACATTTCAGACCAAGGACCATACAAAGGTGTATAGACAAGGACAAAATAGAAATGGTATTGTACGTAGTGATTCACAGAAAACATGTGTGATATACTTGATTAAGGCTAATTTCCCTATTAGCTAGGAGCCAATTATCTGAGTGTCTTTTGCATTTTTGCTCATCTTATGAATTGAGGCTTTGACTGTCCTTTGTTCAAGACTAACATTTTCAAAGATGTATGTATAGAAAATAGTCTTGGAAGATAAAAGATACTGTCTTCCACCAAGCAAAGGACAGCATGCTTATGGCAAGGGTTTCTTTCTTCTAGCACAACCCACTGCATGCATGGGCATCATCTGGGTACCTCTAAGGGATTTGGAGGCAGAATAACTGACCCAAATGTGCTGACACTCATGAAGCCTCCTGCGGTAAGAGAAATAGTGCCCTTTGTCTCTGGCCCAGCTGTCCTGTGTCTTCTGCCAGCATCCACAAAACTACAGCAGACTAATTGTTAGCTTGCAAGTAGGGTAAAACCTCGGATCTCGACAGCCCTTAACGTATTACACCATGAGTTTGTACAACTTAATAAAAACACAACCAAATAGAAAAATGGACAACAATAATACTGTAATAGATATATAGTAGAAAGTAAAATGTAATGGTTCTTTAATATCTTTACATCTTAATTAGTCAGGAAATATAAAATAACATTGAGATCATTAGATTGTCAAATGCTAAGAATAGTAATGAGCCAAATAGAAGAGATGGAGAAAGACATTCACATGCATTGCTGGTGGATATAAAGTGGAATTAAAACAGTTTAGAGAAAGTTGTATTTGTTTATACCTAAAACCAGCCATTTCTACTTTTGGAATCTATCAATGGAAATAAAGTCCCCAATGTAGTTGTCTTTGTGTGTGTGTGCATGCATATACATGTATAGGCACACATAAATGTATATATGTATATCTGTTAGTGTATAGATATCTTGTGTACATATATAGAGACTGTTTACAATAGCATTGTTTATCAGGGTAAAATCTGGAAATAATCTGGATGCCTTCTAACAGACAAATGTTTAGATACAGATGGTTTATCCTATTGTGGATTGGGATGCAGTTATGAAAGATAATATGTTGGCTTAGTATGTGCTAACTTGAAAAGATGCACATGAGATAGTTAAAAAAAGAAATGTTACAGATGTAATATTAAAAGTGACTTCATTCTTATTTTACAAAAGGAGTAAACCTATATATATATATATATATATATATATATACACATACATATATATACACACATATACATATATACAGTGACATTATTGTGACCTGTCACAATAAGCAAGTATGGTTTGAGTGTATTATTTAATCCCAAAGTGATTGCAAATCGACTTTCTATACTATGCAAGAACCTAACAAACTACACTGAATTAACATCTCAATGTTGATAGCACCTTGGTCCAGGTTAGGCTTTAGCTTTGGAATCAGACAGACCAGAGTTCCCATCGTGTTTGGATAGCTATCTGAGTGAACTTGAACAAGTCATTTGTTCTTTCTTAGACTCAGTTTCTTTACCTGTAAAAAAATGGGAATAACAATAGTATCTATGTCATTTATTGATAGAGATTAATTTTTAGGAAGTATAGAAAGTACTAATACAGTTTTGTCAGAGTTAGTAAAGGTGTTGATGCTGAAATTAAACATGTACTGGGTTTTTACTGTGTGATTGGGCCCAGTAGATGGTAGCTGTTTTTCTTTTCTCTTTTTCCTTTTAGCTTTTTAAAATGGTATTTTGCTCACCTCACTGTTTATAAAGGTATCTCAGAGTTTTATTTTATTTCATTATGTAAGCCTAGTCAAATTGTGATTGAATCAGTGCCTTGGGGTGCCTGTAAAGCAGTATTCATGTGGTTAGTGGTGGCCGCCTCTCTTCAGTGAAGGAAATTAGATCTTCAGCCAGTAGATGACTTAACGTGTGAGGAAAACCTCTAGCAATGGATCTAGGGGACCATTAGTATGTTTACAATTCACCACTGAAATAGTGGTTATATTTATAAATAAAAAATAATCATCCCACATCTTCCTTAAGTAAAAACTAGTTTGATGTCAAATGTAATGCAACAAGGCCCTAAAAAAAATTTTTTTAAAGGTAGTCAACCAAGTCTTTATGGCAAGAACATCAGAGAAAGGAACCAGCTGAGCTGCTTATCGTCAGCTTAAATCTCTTGACTATGGATCCTTGTAGCAAAGGAGCTATTTATAGATCTTATGTCTCCTTTGAATCCTTACCTCATACAGATCTAGCTAGGTTGGGAGAAGCTCCATTTTGTTCAGGATTGCATAGTCGCCTGCAGAACACTGTCTTGAATTAATCAGGAGACTGAATACATGCCCTGAAACTATTCAAGTATTAATGGTTTCCCTGCCAGCATTTAATGAGCACTTCCTTTGGATTGATCCTCTTCAGTGTTTTGTTCATTTACTTACAATTTTGATCACCAGTTTAGGTAAGATGTAGATATTTGTTACCAAGGCCACTGGGATGACAGCTGGAGAGGGCAGTGTAACAATGAATGCAACTTAAAGTTCTGAGCTTGGGAATTTGGCAAGCTAAAATATGAACAGAAGATGGCCCTGGAAGCCATGTGTCTCAGGGAGCTGAGATTGCCTTAGAAACCAATTGAAATACTAGAGAGCAGTCATTGTCCCTGTACCTTGAGTACCTAGAGCAGTGCTGGGCTCCTAGCCCCAGGGGAGGAAAAGAAAGAGGAAAAAAATGCCTGACCAAAATGCAACAGAGTAAGACATTAAAATAGTCCTTCCACCCTGGAAACAAGCTGTGGATTCATTTAAGTGCCAGAGCTTTCATTAAACCTTTAAGATGGTTTATAAAATACTTCACTTTTCAATAAAGTGTTTGGTCTTGGAGTATACCACCTAAGAATTCTAGGGGAAAATACTATAATTATTGAGGGTAGTTTTTAGATACTTTTTTAGGTTTTCAAATACAATAAAATAAAATCTCAAACTTTTAATTTCAAGTAAATATTTTAATTAGTTTATTTTTCAATACATGATGCTATATAAGATGCCTGGGGAAATTTTTAGTTCCCAGGTCCAGATGGAAATACAGACAGAGGAAGAACCAGTAGACAGAGAAATCAGTAAGTGAAATAGCATCACATGGCAGTCCAGACCTCAAACTCAAGAGTGAGATGACATTTGCTATATATCTGTTCTGAGACAAATTCCTTAGCACCTCTGTGCCTTGATTTTCTCATTTATAAAATGTGGATAATAGTAGTGCTTTTAAATCTTACCAATTACTAGAAGACAGAAAAATGCTGGAAATAAAGACGTATCAAATGGTCATTGCTCATTCAATATGATGAATTTGCCTTGCCTCTAAGCTCACAGCAACAGAAGACAGGACTCTTGTGGTTCTTCCTTTCATTGAGTCGGAAAGGCCCTAGATGAGTAACTGCTAATGCAGATTTAGGGACTTCAAAGGAAGGTACAGTATGCAGAAATCACAGCAATCTCCATAGGTGAATGTTCCAGTTCAGCAGGCACTCAAGGGAAATGCTTGCCACTCCCAAAGTCACTGGGCTAGCAGCAGCTGTGGGATCACTTGCGGAAGGAATGGATCTAATTTTTCCACCTTTGTTTTGTGACAGTTGCTACCATCTCCCCTATACAGTTGTGTTTCCATATTACAAAGCATAGCATTATGTTTTTTTCTTCAATCAGTAATGAGTTTGGTCAATGTATGACAGAGTGAATGTCTGAAGTAAGCATACCCTATGAGTTGCTGAAAGTGAGTTGATGTTTCCGGTTTAGAGGTAGAGGTAGCAGCCCCAGAGGGAAGTCAAATATTTGCTTGCACTTGGTCTTGGGAAGAAAGCTCAGGGGGTTGCAGATTCAAACAGTGATGGGGCTAAAGGGCAGCACGGTGCTTTGGGGAAGCACAGGAGATCCAGCCATGGGTAGGATAGTTGGTTGTCAAGGATGACTTCTTTGACTTTATTTAGAGATTTTTAATCCCCCCCCATATTTTTCCTTCATCCTCACTGACAATTCTAGTTCCTGAGCATGCCAGGAACAGAGCTGGGGGTCACCCAGCTAAGGATTGCAGGTGATGTTGCTGGGTCACTAGGAAACCTTTAGTTTGTGAGTGCTGCCTTTCTGCATACAGATTAGAATATTTGTTATGGATACAAAGCAAATGTGAGCCCTTTCCAAATATTTACTCTCCCCTCCCAATCAATTACAAAAGGCATGAGAAAAGGAAATAATTATAAATTATTTCATTATCATAAGAGAGCAAAGACAGAGATAAAGAAGGGGCGGGAAGGTAACGGTTTGCCTAAAATTTGCATATGAAACTTTTGCCTTAAGTAATTATTCGTTAGTAGATTAAAAAAAAAATTAATGTTCCTATGCTCAACTAGTGAATTTGTGTTAATTCTGGTAGAGTGGACTGTGTCATCAATACAAACTAAAATTTCCACTTACTGGTCATTTTTTACATGGCATTTATGATGGACATCCATTAGATAAACCAGAGCCCTTGTATTTGCCATAAGTTTGCAAAAAAAAAAAAGTTATTGTGCTAAACATAATTACAATTATTTTTTCTTCAGTGGAAAGCTTAGTATTAAAATTTTTGTACATGTTCCAGAATCTAAGCAATTCTGTAAAGTGATCTGGTAGATTAATATTAAATGATGACTATTGGTAATTTGAAGTATATACACCGTGTATATATCTATGTCAGAAGTACTTAAAAATATAAAAAAATGTAATATAGCAAATAGAATGACAGAATATATTTGTTGTTGATGTGGCTTTTGGAACAGAATATGAGGTAGTGGAGGTTAGGGTCTTCAGGGAATGGAAGCTTCAATCAGATGTTGGAGAACTCAGGTTCTTAGTCCCAATTTAGAAACTTAACTGGAAACTTAAGCATGTCTCTGAACCTCATTAAGTTTCAGATTTTACCTACATAAATGAAATGCTAATATGCCATTCAGTCATCCCACCTAGTGTCTGAGGATTTAGCAATGCAGTATATATGAAAGCACTCTATAAATATGGTGCTATTGATCTACGTGCAGTCTTTTGGGGTCCTATTCTCTTCTTGATATTAATATTTAGGCTTCTCTGTTTTAAAATTTACTTTTTTATCACACAAGAAATATATGAATAGATCATCATAGAAGTCCAAGTGATACCGTAATACACAGAGAAGAAAATGGAAGATCCTTGACTCTATCTCCACATCTTTCTTTCTTTTCAGTGGCATCACTATAAATAGAGTTTCCTTTCAGAGATTTTCGAAGTGTGTATATATATATATATGCATGCATATGACATACGATTTTGTTTTCCATCATTTGGATCAAAAGTTTATTTCTAACTCACAAATTTGGCTTATTAAAACAAAGGTTTTTTTTCACCCGGTTTTCTTTCCCAACATAAAATGGGATATAAATAGGACATTAGAACTGCAGTTGTTTCAGGTAGAAGATTGATTGGGAAAGGTGAAAAGAGTCTAAGAAAGGTGGGATGGGCTTGGTAGCCACAACAAGGACAAAACCCATATACAAATGAATGTATTTCAGTTGTCATCATCATGAAACCCCATTGTGTTAACAAATGGGAAATAACACTTCATGGCAGCCAATCTAAAATAATCTCTGTATGGTGAGTACCACTGGCAGATCTGCCAAGATTCACCAATTCTCAGTGTGATCACATAGATTTCAATGGTCACAAATAGAGAAAAGCACATGATTGCACTGAAAATGATGACAGAGCTGCCAGCCCAGAAATCACAGCTCAGGCTCTGCGATAGCAGACTATCACACCTGCCACTTGACGGGTGTGCACTAAAATTTATGAAAAGCTTTTCTAGCCAAGCCATCGGGCTGCTGAAAAGAATGGTGGATGCCTTGAGCCTTGACATTTATTACAGCTTTGCCAGCATATCTGTCTTGTAGAGTGTGATTTGAAAAACGATATGTCTAACCGTGATCTTAATAAGCTCATTTGTTCCAGGAGCTCATTGTACTTGTGCTTGCTGATAGAAGAGAAGAGGGCCAACAATATAAATAAAAGAGGCTTCCCCTGGAAATGACTTTACTTATTTCAATATGGAGACAGTGTAATGTTTAACATTGCTAGTTGCCTGTACCTAAAAGAGGTATTACAATGCTACTTTGAAATGTTTCAAACTGAGGTTCCAGTTCTTGAACAATGTTGATTTCAGTCAACTTGGTAAAAAATACTGATGTTAAAGTGTGTATGATATAAAGTGTGATAAATATGCTGGTGAAGATGCAAATGTGTTATAATTAGTCTGGAAATATAGATCTTTAAATCTATTGAAAACAGAAATCTTGCATTTTTCTTATAAACCACTCATTTATAAAGATTCGGAATATTCCTCACTTATTATCAAAATACCCTTGGAGAATAAAGATGGAACCAGTATTATCCCCTGTTGATAGAATATGAGCAAGAGGAAGTTAAAATGCTTGAAACCAGTTTTCCCCGCCTTGGATCATGAACAGCCCACACATTTCTAGATTTTCAGTGTACTTTTCTCTGCATAACTATAAGCCTTTAGCCCACACTACCTATATTTGAAGACATTTAGTTTGATAAATGTGTTCGCCTATGAAGATACAATACTCATTTAAGCAGGGATAATTGTACTTTAAAGCATTTTTATGTTATCAGTACAAACAATATTTCTTCTCTATGAAGGACCCGATCTTGTTTTCCTTTCTCTGCCCACTACTACTGCAGAAGTATTTCCTTTAATAAAACTATTGTCTTTCTTTTTTCTACCTGTCATGTTTTTATCCCAGCCAATTAGCCTCTCCTTTCCTGTCCACCTTTGTGCTTCCTAATCTCAGTCATCTGGAGGACCCAGCCTTCCCCACGGAAAAAATAAATAAACTGAGAAAGTTTAAAAAGAAAATTAGAAAAAGAACAATGATAGAGCCACAGATCGATCATAAAGATCATAAGGGAGGAGAAAATGGTAAAGCTCTATGCAAATAAATTCTAAAATTTCAATGGAGTGAAAAGGACAATTTTCTAGAGAATATTAATTACTACAGTTAATTTAGGAAAACATAACAAATATGAACAGAGCTATTGGTGTTTCCATAACCATGGAGGAAACTGAAAATGCCATCAGAGTTTTCAGTTTCCTTAAAAAAAAAAAAAAAAAAAGATACAAAGCAAGATAGGTTTAGATAGGTTCTTCTCATATTTTCCAAGGAACTAAATATTCTCATGATAAATTCTTCCAGTGTATGGAAAAGAATGGAAGGCTACGTAATTTATTTTATGCTAACCTGGTAATAAAACTTGATAAGAATGGTACACAGAAAGAAAACCACCCACAAGTCTCCTGGACTATTCATGAATAAGTATGCAGAGGTTCAAAATAATATACAGTAAATTGAATCCACCTTTTAAAATGTACTTTATAAAATCTTTTTTTTTTTCTTTTCTTCTTTTTTAATTTTTTTTGGCTGCACCTGTGACTTGTGGAAATTCCCAGGCCAGGAGTCGAATTTGTACCACAGCAGCGATCCCAGCTGCTGCAGTGACAGTGCTGGATCCTTAACCTCAACGTGCTGAGCCACAAGAGAACTAAAAAAAAAATGTTATTTTCCTTACAGGAATATACAGATGACTTACTACTAAGAAATTATTAAATAAATTATATAAGTTGATCAAAAGAGAAAAAACATTTTAAACATCACCAAGTACTAAAAGAATGTGATAAATTTCAAAATCTACTTTTTATTTATTTATTTTTTATCATTCTCTCAGCTTTTATTATGAATTCCCTTTTAAACCTAGTTCAAATACTGCCTCTTTCAAAAAGCCTATCTTGATTCTTTGGCTGAAAGTGATTGCTGCTTTGAACTCTCTTATCTCTTCATTTATTTCTTGCATGTGACACTTTCAGACTATTTTTTTAAAATTTAAGTACAGTAGATGTACAATTTTGTGTTAACTGCAGGTATATAGCAAAGTGATTCATATATATGTGTGTGTGTGTGTGTGTGTGTATTCTTTTTCCTTATAGGTTATTACAATTATTGAGTTCCCTGTGCTATACAGTCGGTCATTGTTGATTACCTTTTTTATATATAGCAGTGTATATATGTTAACCCCAAACACCTAGTTTATCCCTTCCCTACTTTCCGCTTTAGTAACCAAAAGTTCGTTTTCTTTTCTTTTTTTTTGTCTTTTCTAGGGCCACTCCCTCGGCATATGGAGGTTCCCAGGCTAGGGGTCTAATTGGAGCTGTAGCTGCCGGCCTACGCCAGAGCCACAGCAACGTGGGATCCAAGCCGCGGCTGCAACCTACACTACAGCTCACGGCAATGCTGGATCCTTAACCCACTGAGCAAGGCCAGGGATCCAACCTGCAACCTCATGGTTCCTAGTCGGATTCGTTAACCACTGTGCTACGACAAGAACTCTAAGTTTGTTTTCTATGTCTGTGGGTCTATTTCTATTTTGTAAGTTCATTTCTATATATTTCTTTTTAAGATTCCACATTTAAGTGATATATTTTTCTTTCTCTGTTTGTCTTAGTATGATCTCTAGGTCCATTCATGTTGCTACAAATGGCATTATTTCATTCAGTTTTATGGCTGAGTTATATATATATATAGATAGATAGATATATGTCTATATATATAGATAGATAGATAGATATCTCTATCTATATATATAGACATATATAGATATATATAGATATATAGATATAGATATATAGATATATAGATAGATAGATATAGATAGATAGATAGATATCGATATATAGATATATATAGATATATAGATATATATAGATATATAGATATATAGATAGATAGATAGATAGATATAGATATATATCTGCTTCTTTATCCATTCATCTGTCGATGAATATTTAGTTCCCTTCTATGTCTTCAATATTGTAAATAATGCTGCAGTGAACATTGGGGTGCATGTATCTTTTCAAATTATAATTTTCTTCAGATATATGCCCAAGAGTGGGATTGCAGGTTAGATGGTAATTGTATTATTAGTTTTTCTAAAGAACCTCTATACTGTTCTCCATAATGGCTACACCAATTTACATTCCCACTGTGTGTAGGAGGTTTCCTTTTTCTCTATACCTTCTCCAGCATTTATTGTTTGTAGACTTTTTGATGATGGCCACTTAACTGGAGTCAGGTGATACCTTATTGTAGTTTCGATTTGCTTTTCTCTAATAACTAGCAATGTTGAACATTTTTTCATGTGCCTCTTGTATGTATTTATAGAAATTGTATATTTACTCCATGTGTTTTACTTTGCTGTAATTGCCATGGTAGAGATTCTATTTGTATTTGTTTCTCATGTCTCATAGAACACAGTTGAGAGTAACTTCCTTATAAATGTTTGCCAAGGAGTTCCTGTCGTGGCTCAGTGGTTAAGGAATCCGACTAGGAACCATGAGGTTGCGAGTTGGATCCCTGGCCTTGCTCAGTGGGTTAAGGATCTCGTGTTGCTGTGAGCTGTGGGGTAGGTCGCAGACGTGGCTTGGATCTGGCGTTGCTGTGGATCTGGCATAGGCTGGCGGACACACCTCCGATTAGACCTCTAGCCTGGGAACTTACATATGCTGCGGGAGCGGCCCAAGAAATGGCAAAAAAGCCAAAAAAAATAAATAAATAAAATTAAATTAAAATTTAAAAATGTGCTGAAGCAGCAAAATGCTGAATGCCTGCCCTGCTGTAAGATCTGAGTGCCTGGGAGTGGGGGGCCAAGTTCTAAAAAAACAAACAAACAAACAAAAAAATGCTTGCTGAATAAATAAATTCCTGAAATTGAGTGCATCTTAATTAAAATTATAAATGTCAGGATGTATATAGATAAGAATAAAAATTATTTGAATAAGCATCTTCCTTTAGCATCATTTAAAAATCAAGGACATCAGTGTATACCAGAGGTCAGAATGTAGCCTAACTGCTTTATCATCATGATATTTCTTCTCTGACAATACATAAGGACTATATATTTTATTCCATGATAGGGATTACAGTAATATTTACTCTGTGAGGATTTTCATTCTTTTTTCTTCTTTTTCATTTTTGGAGAATAGTTGTAAACTTTCCAGGCAGCATGATAATACAACAAAGGAAATTAATTTCTATAAGTACTTGAAAATCACAGAGTCACAATAATTATATTAGGGAATTCCATAATAAATGGAAGTTATCAAAATCATAAGTATTTTCCCTGTAAATAATTCAAAATGTTTTTGTCTAAGGTATTTCATAGGATTTTTGGGGTCACCTTGCATATATTATTATGGATCTTTAGAAAGGAATTACAACTTAAAATCCAAAGAGACGTCATGTTATATAGAATTTGCTCTGTAACACTCACAGTAAATATCCCATATTGCCCTGATCTCCAAATCGTAAGCTATAAATATCTCTTCCACATATTTAGTTTACTTCTATGTGGCTATTTCATAGATTGCGTACTGTAGTGGAAAAAACATAGGATTTGGTAACAGATAATGCCGGTGTCTTATTATTGTTCTGGCATTTATGTGGCTGAGTGAACTTGGGCAAGCTACTTAATAATTCTAAACCTCGATCTGTTCATTCCCCACATAGAGAAAAATACTTTTTATTTATGCTGAAGATTAAATTATATAATGATTTTAAAATACCTCACATACAGTAAGTGCTTAAACAATGCTGTAACTTTCACCTATATGGAAGATCATAGATCATAGCAATTTCTGTGCCTTTGCTAATTGTTCTAAGAAGCTCTTTCTTCTAAGCATCTAGAAGAAAAAAAAAAATTAGTCCCAGGAGAGCAGGAGGAGGCCTATTGTGTCTCAGTAAGTTATCCAGTGTTTGACATATAGAGAGGTGTTCAATCCATGTTGAAGTAAAGAATGCATGAAATTTGTTTTTGTTTTTGCTTTTGCTTTTTTTTCCATGTTGTGACTACCAGTAGCTGATTTCTAAAAATATGAAATTGTTCACTGGCAATTTTGAGCTCTTAAAAGTCTTTAGTATCTCTTCTGACAGCCTCACCCACCCCCATTATTCCAAATGAAACCCAAATTTATCTATATTCTTTTCTCTTGGGATTTATTTATAAAGTTATCTCATTTCATGTTTGTTTTCTTCTGCATTTATTCCCGTTAATAGGCTAAGCCCAATAGGATGTGAATATAACAATGCTTATTTAATCTTCTCTTCCAGTTTCTGTCCTAACTGGACTATGCAGACTTTCCATTTATTGTCTGCTTGTTGTCTCAGACAGATCACATAACTCTTTGGTCATTATTAAAAAGTTATTTTTAGTTAAGCACAGTTTAAAGCATCTACCTCATATTCAATTTGATTATCATCTCTTTCCCCCTTCCCGGGAATACCTGCACTTCATCCTAAAGTGGGAAGGAAGACCAGTCTGTTCCCCCATTCATCTTCCCACTCTCCTTTTTGGATCAGTATCTCCTTTGGGTTTGGAGCCTGGGAGGAGGGAATAAGAAAGATGAGAATGGACAGATGTCTCTTTCTTAGCAGGTATTGTGGTATTTTCTTGGCTGCTGCTGCTCTTCTGGAGAACCGTGACTGGTCATTGATATTCTCTTGCCAGCAGACACGCAAAGGCTATCACTCTTATTGAAGGCATCGTTGAGTTCTTAAGGTGCCCTACAGGGCCAACTTTGTTACTGCCAAGATTTTTCCACCTCTGTTTTTCCATGTATACCCCAGCAGGGTACCCATAGCTCCAGCAAGTGGTCATCTTGGATAGGGGTCCTAGGAGTGTACGAGTCATGCTAACTTTCACTGTGTCTTATTGAGCCACAAAATTGCCTTGCCAAGTGATGAAAGCACAGGTTGCTACATTCTTGGACTCTTCTCTACATGCTGTCTCTCTCCACTTCTTTTCTGTCTAGCTCAAATAAATACCTAGAGAAAGATCAGAAAGTTTGCTGTCCCAGAATTCTAATAGAGAATAAAAGGCCAGGCTTCCTTGCCCATGGCCTCCCCAGCTTCTGTGAGTGATTCTTTTGGACCCTCTTCCCCTAAACTCTCTCTGGACCCTTCCTCTGATTACAGCCAATGTCTTGGGTCTCCTGTGATACCCGCCCTCTCTCTCCTATTTACTTTTCAGTGTCTATGGATTGGGCTAATGAAGCTCTGGGATAATAGTAGGAGGTAGTAGAGATGGTTTGGCTGTCTTCTAACAAGTTCTGAAGTGGTTTTCTTTTTTCCTCCCTAATTTAGTTCTCTTGAGAGTATCAGAGACTTGGCAAATTTTGGTCCCCAACTCTTGATCCTAGTAACTAGTTCTGGTGAAATAGGAAAAAACTGATCACCAATTCATTTCTTAAAAAGAGTGCTATGTTTTCTCTCCACAATTTCAAATCAAAATGATGAAATTCTAATTTATTGTACAGATATTATTGTCTTTACCTTAGAAAATAAAGAAATTGAGGAGGTATAGGGAAGTGTTAAGAGGAGCAAGTTTCTAAAAATTTTCTCTAATAAATCATTGCAACTCTCAAAGGGTGGTGGGGACAGGGCAATCAAAATTAGTTGAAGTCACTTGCTGAAGCAAGCAAAAAATTCTAACACTGTGTCTTTAAGTAAATGTGGTGATGTAGGTACAAGTGGAACCAGCTTAACTCAAACTCTTCTTCCAGATAAAGCAATGTGTTCTTGTACGAGATGATAAGTGGAAGTATAAGCAAACTGTGTGCATGGAAACACATATATGAGCCATAAGGGGGATAGCCTTCTAGTTTAGGCCTGCCTCCTGTCAAAAATTCACACCAGGGAGTTCCCTTGTGACACATGGGCTAAGGATCTGGCATTGTCACTACAGCAGCTCAGGTCATTGCTGCAATGCAGGTTCTATCCTTGGCCCAGGAACTTCTACATGCTAAGGGTGTGGCTAAATAAATAAATAAATAAATATCCACACCAGGACTCACTCAGCCGTTTGAGCAGGAAGTGATCAAGTCTATGGCTACCACAAAAAGAAAGCCTGTCAGTGGTGGGCTTTTCTCTGAGATTTTATTTTTTTCTGATGATTTCATTTGAATAGAAGGAAATGCTTTTTGAATCTAAAGGACATCTCCAGAGACTTGCTGCCCTCTCTACCCTCAACTAAGAGGCCAGATGCACTCACACACAAAAACCGGAAGTATTTATATAATTCGTTTAGAAAGCAGATTCAGCTCAAGTTATTTAAAAATCTCTCTTTCAGGGAGTTCCCATCATGGCTCAGTGGTGGTGAACCTGACTAATATCCATGAAGACATGGGTTTGATCCCTGGCCTCACTCAGTGGATTAAGGATCTGGTGTTGCCATGAGCTGTGGTGTAGGTCACAGACACGGTTCAGCTCGGATCCCACAGTCCTGTGGTTGTGGTATAGGCCAGCAGCTACAGCTTTGATTGAACCCCTAGCCTGGGGATTTCCATGTGCCATGAGTGCCCTAAAAAAGACAAAAAAAAAAGTCTCTATTATAGGATTTTAGAGCTGACAAAATCTTTCATTTATTCTGATATAATATTTGTATCAAATTAAGAGTCTTATAAGGGGTTCCTAGCATAGATCAAGTCCAAAAATCATTTTTATCCTTTAGATTCATAATTTAAACATACATTTTCAAACATGAAACTAAGATTAAGAACACATTTCTATCATACTTTCAAAGAGGAACGTTCTGAAAAACTTCCCTTGTTAAACAATAATCTCAGTTACCTATTGGAAGAGTTCAGTCCCATCAAAAAGTGGGATTGAACCAAAAAGAGGAAGCTGGGATCAAGAGTTGGAGGATATTATGCAGCAGACAGGCAGGGAGGATCCTCATGGTGACAGTGATGGGAAATACAAGGGTGAGAGGTGCATAGTGTTTTTGAATCGAGGGACCTTCTGCTCACCTCTTACAAAATCAATATTCACAGATATTGATAGAAAGGAAAAGTGCCTTTAGTCAGAGTACTGGCCACCTGGGGAGAGGGCAACCTCAGTGTCCCCTCACAACAACCTCCCATGATTCTGCTGGGTCATGAAAGTTTTAGATGGAAAGAGGGAAGTAGTCTCAGTTAATCATTGACATAGGGGGTCAGAGTTGTCGCCAGCCCCACATTGTGTGCAGGTTCCTCGACTTCTTGTGATCTTCCTCTAGATGTTACCTTGTTCACACAATTTGATCACACAGTTTGTTCAGGAGATTGCTGAAGGGGACACCAGGGAGAAGATCTGGTCATCTGTTAATTACTTGCTCTTCATATCTACTTAGATTTATGGACAGAACCACCAGGTTAGGCAAGGTATTGTGTGATTGAAAGATTTGAAAGGTGTGCTTTGGCTAAAGATGTGTGTAGCACTTGGAGATAAGTAGAGCATGAGGAAGAAATAGGGAAAAAAACCTATCACCATTCTGTTAATTTCTTTAAAATAGCGCTAAACTAACTTTTAAACCTTCTAGTGTAGACCCTCAGGTTGTGACGTGGGTTCTATCCTTGGCCAAAGAACTTCCATGTGCTGTAAAAAATTTTTTTTCACTCCAGGACTCACTCAGATGTTGCAGCAGGAAGAAATCAAGTCCATGGCTGCTTTAAAAGTTAGTTTAGCTTTGCCAAGTGACAAGAAAAGGCACCTCCTGCTGAATGCATCTTCCCACAAAGAGATGCTTACATTAATGATACATCAGTACAGATTGGAGCCCAGGGATGTAGAATTTTAAGCTGATCTCATAATATCCCAGAATAAAATCCATATTTATTAACCTCCCATGCAAGAAGGTAGAGCCATGTGACATTTATGACCAGTGAGAGGAAGCAACGTCCTACAGCAGTATCTCAAAGCCTTCCTTAAGAAAAAGCATGTATGTGCTCCTTGCCTTTTTTTTTTTTTTTTTTTTTTTTGGCTTTTTGCCATTTCTTGGGCCACTCCCTCGGCATATGGATGTTCCCAGGCTAGGGGGTCTAATCGGAGCTGTAGCTGCCAGCCCACGCGAGAGCCACAGCAAGGCGGGATCTGAGCCACGTCTGTGGCCTACACCGCAGCTCACGGCAATGCCAGATCATTAGTTAACCCACTGAGCAAGGCTAGGGATCGAACTCACAACCTCATGGTTCCTAGTCGGATTCGTTAACCACTGCGCCATGACGGGGAACTCCATCCTTGCCTTCTTCTTCATTGCTTCTTTAATCTGCATTCCTCTCCCCATCATGCAGCTGGGAACCCAGTTGCTACTATCCAGGGCCGTAAACTTAAGGCAACTCACAACCTAGTAATAAAGACAGAAGGAACCCTGACACAAGGGAGCTCCCTATCTGTTCTAGACCACAAATCTTCTAAAATACTTAACAGTTATTTGGGTTTCTCATACTCATGGTTTAAGTTAATCCTAACGGATAAGCACATTTTGCAATATTAATATTAATTTTGTAATCAAGATAAAAAAGAAAATATGAATCAAATTTGAATAAGAAAGAGAATATTATGTCTCATTGGTTCTTTTTTAATCCAAACAACATAATTCTGGAGCCACTGTAACAACAAAACTTACTTAGAATGAGATAAAAAGAATAGATTTTGCTGACAGGCCACTCAGTGTGCTATTCCAGGACTAGGAAAATGTGATTAATAATGCATTTCTGATTAGTGGGTTAATGTAGAACCAGGGAGTTATAAAATATATACATATAATATACAAATCTGTATATTAAATATATAATTAAACATATTAAAAGAGTTAAAAAGTTTTCTGGGATTGAAAGAGTGAAAATCAGCTTATAAAAAAATAGGAATAAGCTGTCTTACCATTCATTCTGGGTACAGGCACAGAAAAACTTGCTCCAAAGTTAACAGGAACTAGTTTCTTCTAAGGTGATACAGCAACTGAAAAATACCAAAAACAATACTCTCTTTGCATAACTACCATTTTTGTAGTAATGATGCCCCTATCTGCGCTGCACCTATCTGTCACTGGGAATACATGGTTGCTAAGGAATCCTTGTTGAGTGACAGCACCCAATTCCAAGTTAACCCAGCATCTCCAATCTCACTTCAGAAATAGGAACCAATTCCGAACTGATCCCAGAGCCCCTTATCTCCTCTTCAGAATACTTCTGCAGGTACTCCAGGCTTCCACAAGACATTTATCTGCTTCTGGTGAAGGGCAGAATTCCATGGTTCCTCTGGAGTGCCTCATCTCATTCTGAGTCAATACATCTGATTTTTGTCAGATTATAAGCTTGTTCCTGTAGTAGTCTTTGGTTGATTAGATTTTAACAATATAATTGTACCTCTGATAGTGTACATACACAAAGTTGGGATTTCATATATATATATAAACATTTTAAGATAAATTTCAGGTAGATTGAAAATGAACTATTTAAATGAATTGAAATCAAAATGTACTAGGAGAACACTACATGATTATCAAAGTAATATTTAATTCGGATGGATTTTTTTTTTTTTTTTTTTTTTTTTTTTTTGTCTTTTTGCTATTTCTTAAGCCACTCCCGTGGCATATGGAGGTTCCCAGGCTAGGGGTCCAATCGGAGCTGTAGCCACTGGCCTACGCTAGAGCCACAGCAATGTGGGATCCGAGCCACATCTGCAACCTACACCACAGCTCACGGCAACGTGGGATTGTTAACCCACTGAGCAAGGGCAGGGACCGAACCGCAACCTCATGGTTCCTAGTCGGATTCGTTAACCACTGCACCACGACAGGAACTCCCGGATGGATTTTTTTTTATCACTGATGTCAGAGCTAACAAAGGATAATATTGCTAGATTTGATTAAATAAACATTTCAAACTTGTATGTATTAAAATTAAAAAAAGCAGCAAGGAAAATTAAAGGGTAAATGATAAATTGGAAAAGATTTGCAACAAGTAAGCTATAAAATAGCTAACATGTCTAATGTATGAAAAAACTTTACCAGTAAATTTTAAAGAATACGTATCTCTACTAGAACAATAGACAAAGGATCTAGCATGAAGATGTTTCAAATAAAATATGGTATTTCTCTTTAACTCCTAGTAATCAAAGGAATATAGATTCAAACAATTTAATGAGTTGAACTGCATTTCCCAGAAAACTATGTTGAAGTCCAAACACCTAGTCCTATGATAGTGACCTTATTTGGAAGTAGGTTTTTTGCAAATGTGATCAAGTAACCTGAAGTCATTAGGGTTAGTCCTAATTCAGTTTGACTGGTGTCCTTAGAAAAGGGAAATCTAGACACAGAGATACACAGGAAGAAAGCCATATGACCACAGAGGAAGAGATTGAAGTGACATGGCTGCAAGCCCTGGAATAACTAAAGATTGCCAACCACCAAAAAAAATGAGAAAGGGACAAAGAATAATTCTCTCTTGTAAATTTCAGAGAAACTTAACCTTGCTGGCACATAGACTTCTATCCCACAGAACTGTGAAATAATAAGCCACCCAAGTGGTTTTAAGATGCTTAATTTTTGGTACTTTGTTAATGGCAGCTTTATGAACCTAATACAAACAGTAATGAGGTACCCTTTTTCAATAATAAGGTAAATATCAAGGTTACATTCATAATAGCTAAGGATGAAGTGGAAATTAGTATAATAGTTATCTGCAACAATATTTTGGCATAAATAAAATTCATATATATTGCACCTCCAGTTCTATTGCTAGGAATTGACCCTAAAATGAGTGGAAAAGTGGGCAAAATACATAACGAACATAAAGGGTGATGTTTATAATGTAAAATTATAAAGAATATCTAATATTAGCAAGTGGTTAGCTAAAATGGGCTATAATACAACCTTTAGAAAGAGTTTTATTTATTGAAATGGAAATTTGATACATTTTTAGCAGAAAAAA
This sequence comes from Sus scrofa, assembly GCF_054392235.1. NCBI lineage: Eukaryota > Metazoa > Chordata > Mammalia > Artiodactyla > Suidae > Sus > Sus scrofa. The sequence continues at coordinate 100,334,625 of NC_139397.1, forward strand.
ATTTCACAAGAGGATTCCTCCTATGAAACACTTAAAAGGATATAATCTGGTGTGTTAATAGTTGTTATTATCCGCAAAATAAGATATTATTATTTTTCTTTTGTTTTTTGCTTTCTATGCATCTCCTCAGTTTGTAAAATAACAAATGTGCCCTTTTTGATTACATGCCAATTATTGATTCATTATTTTAATTGAATGGAAACAATAGTTTAAATTACATGCTTTTCCTTTCTAGTCAGTTTGATTTCTTCCATTTTTTTCCAATTAAGGTACTTTCAACTATGCTAATTATATTTTCTGCAGGGATCTTAAGATTAAAGTTAGTAAATAAATGTGATCAATACAGTGAATAAGCAGTTTTCACAAGATATAATTGCAAAGCAATTTCATTTTTTCTCTCATAATTTTAGAAATCTAATCAATGGGTATTATCCCCACCTTGACAACTGGATAAAATTTTTTCTGATTAGTCTTAGACAATAGAAAAAAGACACACACACACACACACACACACACACACACAGAGTAACACAGCCCAAACCTCAACTTAGTAATTAAAACCTGTCCCAAGATAATAATTAAAGTTTTGAGACTGACAGCAGCTAGCACCTAAATACAGGAAAATTGATCTTTCCTCTCTCCTTCCCCATTGGTTATCATGTTTCTACTTTTCTCTCAGGCTGCTAATGGAGAACTTTGGAGGCAGGAGGAAAAGGGAGATAAAGGGGTAGGAGGTCAGGAAAGTTACTATATGTCTGGTTCCTTCCTAAAACATCTGATGCTCTCTAAGCCTGCAGGTTTTAAAGCTCCCTGTTTCTGGCAAACACATTCAGGGATTCTTCAGATACCCCCACTAAGGACATCCCCCTGCAGCTTTCTGTGGTGCAAGTGCTACATCTCCCTCAGGCTGCAGCTTTGCTACAGTTTCTCTCAAGACTGCCTTGATTTTTTGGCAGTCTACTCCTCAGAATCTTCACTGGTGGGGTCCCATTCTCTCACATCCTCTAATGGGTTCTAGGTCATAATGGGTAAAACTCACTAGGGATAGAGCATCTATTATCTTCTTGTTCAGCAGCAGGAAGAGTCTCAATTTGATATTCTCTTATATGTGGTTTTTATTTTTTCAACATATGTGTTGTTTATGAAGGAAGGTGATCTAGTTCATGGCTAATGGCAAATTGACAACTTGGTAATCATTGTTGCAACCAATCATATGAAAACATTTCACATTCTTTGTACTTTTGAATACATTAGCCTGTGTCCCCTCCACCCCAATACTACCAAAAGCATCCCCAAGAGAATTGTCATTTATTTTACCTTTTCTCAAAATACCATTCTCACTTCCTTGTCTTCAAATTGTAGACCCGAGGATTTTATAATCACTTACTTACCTTAATTCTTTTAGGATATATTTTTCCCCTTTCCGAAATGTACCTTGCATTATTTTCTTCCTACGAAAAGCACTGTATTGTCATAAGTAACAATGTCTTAAACTTTCTGGGAGGAAGATGTTAAAGCAACTGACCAGGATCCATGGAATTCATTCTTTTCCTTCAGTGGACGAAGGTCCCCTAGGAAAGAAAAGGCAGATTCCCCAGTCTGATCTCCTTGTCAAATGGACCTCTATGTAAATAGACGAATGCTATTTGCCCTTAACAGGATGTCCCTGACTGAGGATTACATACAATAAATGGAACCCAGGATAAATGACAGAGCAACTTGGAGAATGTCACATAGGCTACAAAACTCTATGGAGTATAATTGAGATATTTCATAACTTAAATATGGCCTGCTTCAACATCCTCCCTTTTAAACCTTATCTATTATCATGGGCTAAATGTTCATGTCTCATATGTGAAGAAGGAACCACTGTTGATGTCCTAGAACTCACTTTGCTTCACCCAAGCCTCTTTTCTTTCTCTCTTTCTTCTTCTTTCTTTCTCTCTCTCTCTCCCTTCCTTCCTTCCTTCCTTCCTTCCTTCCTTCCTTCCTTCCTTCCTTCCTTTTTTTCTTGTTTCTTTCTTTGTAAAGTATAGTTGCTTTACAGTGCTGGGCCAAATTCTGCTGTGTAACCCAGTCATACGTATGTATACATTCCCTTTCTTATATTATCTTCCTTCACGGTCTATCCCAGGAGACTGGATATAGTTACCTATGCCATAGAATAGAATCTCATTGCTTATCCATTCTAAATATAATAGTCTGCATCTACTAACCCCAAACTCCCAGTCCATCCCACTCCCTCCCCCTCAACCAAGCCTCTTGAATGCCTTATATTCTTATATTATTTAATCTCTGAGTCATATGAATCTGATTTGACAGTCCAATCCTAGGTACTAGCTCATTTATTTAATTTATCTTTAAAAGGTTGATTTTAGATTACCCTACATTAATAAAAATGAAAATTTTCCAGGAATTTTGTTACTGCTTCTAAAATATGTCTTAATGATATGTTTTGACCTTGACTGCAACTTATTCATGACTGGAATTCTATTTCTATTTTGGAAAAGGCGTCTATAGGTGCCATTTTTGCAATTAACTGATTTCAAGATCACCAATAGCGTAAGTACCAGTCTAAGAGCAGAAGAAGACCAGTGTCTCAGCTCCACAGTCAGGCAAAGAAAGAATTCAGTTTCATTCACTTTTTTATTCCATTTGAGCACTCATACCCACCTTGGGAAGGACGAACTACTTTCCTTAGTTTACCAATTCAAGTGATAATCTCTTACAGAAACACCATTGTAGACACACAAGAATAATATTTAATCAAATGTCTGGGGATCCTCTGGCCCAGTCGAGTTAACACATACATTTAACCGTCATCAATAGAGTTCAAAGGTAGGATAGAGTAAGGGGAAGGGCATGACAGACCAAGAGATTGGAAGAAGGAACTTGGAGAAAATGGGTGGATATTTAAGGGTCCTTAGGTTACTTTGCAAAGGGTTGTCCTAGGTTGTCACATGTATTGGCTCTTTTGAAACAGAAAATAATTTGATGACTCTCTGTACATGATGAGGATTGCAGTGCAAGATAAAGGTGCTCTGAGTACTTGAAGTTATTTGACTCAAGAACTCTATCTAGGAAAGTCAGCCCTGTTGCCATCATCCTGGACAAGTCCCCGTCACCTCTCTCCTTGATGTAGCTCTGAACATGGTCCCCATTTCTAATTTTTCTCCATTTTACTACTTCCCAGGACAACTGGATTTATTCTGTTAAAACTCAGATCCTTCCATGAAGCTTGTGCTGAGAACCCTCCAAAGATCTCTTCTCCTTGAGACCTTCAGGGTGTACTTCCCCCTCCCCAACTCAGACCTCGTCTCTGGTATTTTGCCCTCCTTCACTCCTCAGTGGAAACACTGGCCACGTTGCTGTTTCTTATTCATGCAGGATTGTGTCCTGTCTCAGGGACTTTGCCATGGCTGTCTCCACTCTGGTGTTCTTCCCTGAAGTGTGCATGAGGCTTATCTCCTCACTTCTTTTAGATCTTCACTCAAGTCACTTTCTCAGTGAGGACTTTCATCAACACAGAATCTGTAACTGAACTTTCACTCCCCACCTGACACCTGCATTTCATATCACTCAATTTTTATTTTTGGAACTTTTAACTTATTGTTTAACATACTATATATTTTATTTATTTGTTTTACTTTATGTCTCCCTGGGTAGAATGCAGACTCCATTAAGGCAGGGATTCTTGTCTCTTTTGGTTACTGCTGCATCTCTCCAGTGCCTGGAACAGTTTCTGGCACATTACAGATGCTGATAAATATTTCTTAGATGAATGAAAAATCAATGCTATTCCTTATAGAACCTCTGTTGGCATATATTTCACATGCTAAATTATGAATGTATTTTTTTTTTTTTTTTTTTGTCTTCCTGCCATTTCTTGGGCTGCTCCCGCGGCATATGGAGGTTCCCAGGCTAGGGGTCTAATCGGAGCTGGAGCTGCCAGCCTGCGCCAGAGCCACAGCAACGCAGGATCCGAGCCACGTCTACAACCTACACCACAGCTCACGGCAACGCCGGATCCTTAACCCACTGAGCAAGGGCAGGGATCGAACCTGCAACCTCATGGTTCCTAGTCGGATTCATCAACCACTGCGCCACAACGGGAACTCCGTGAATGTATTTTGATTTCTTTATTCATTATATAACATGATTATTCAAAAATTTGGGAGTTCTTTTTTGGTCACGATGTCACTGCAGTGGCTTGAGTTGCTGCTGTGGCATGGGTTTGATTCCTGGGCCGGAAATTTTTATAAGCTGCTGGCACAGCCAAAAAAAATTGTTTTTATAGTTTTGTAGTTACAAGTTTTGCAGCACTTTGTGGTACAAAGGAAATGTTTCAAAAATGGAAACTATTTCTTAAATTTTAATTGATTTTTTTAAAATGTTATAAAGAAATAAAGAAACAGCAGATTTTTTCTATCTTCCGACTGGGATGCTGACTCTGTAATAATTAGGAACTTCATTAGTGACCATATGGCTGAATGATTTCACTGTAAACCTTTGAATTAATTTGCATTTTCATTATAACTCTGCTTCTAAATTGTATGTCTTATGCCTGATCATTCATGTGCTTTCAAAAGAATTGGAGAATTCTTATTTCATCGAAAAATATATGTCGAGGTGAAACCTAAGTAGTACGTACATTCCAAATTTAAAAATTTTTAAATCACAAGATTATTAACAAAAGTAAAAACAAACTTAGTTATTTGCCTCATTTGCTATGCCTCCTGCCACTTTCTATGCATCACTCTAAGATAACATCTCATGTGATAGTATCATTTGTTTACTAAGATTTGATGAAATTTAAAAAAAATTGCCATTTGAAAGTTAGTTGTATCTCTAGTTAGGTTAAATTGCAAAGTTTAGGGATAGACCTTTTAATTTAAGAAAAGTGTCTGAGAACTTCCCCCCAACTCCTCTACCATCTCCACAACCAAAACTATATTAAATACAAGGCCAGGGGGTAGCTGCTATCTTGGGAAAAGTATAACAATACCTTTATGGCTTAGGGAAGACTGGCCCTTCCAGTGTACTGGCCTGCAGATATGGTTAGTGGGGAGGAAGTACTGAATTAGAAAAGGGGACTTGGAGTCTCCTGGGGGGTAAAACACTCCACAGCAACAGGAAAGGAAATAATACCACCAGTATCTGTCTACACTTGCAATTGAACAAGGGAGTACCACAAGGCCCTCAAGTGGATCAGCCAGAGGGATCCTATACATATTTTTTCTTGTCCCTACTGTATAACAGTAGTTTTGCCTCTTCCTGATGACCTAATTCAGATATTCCTGCCAAGATGACTCCTCTTCAAAATGTTGACTTGAAACAAATAGGCTGGCAGATATTTCTCCAGCAAAGAAGGATTTATGCAGGATTAGCAGACAGTTGTAGTTTGAGGTTTGCAACCATGTTAAGCCACATCCAAGTCCCTCCCTCACCCCCAACAAGGGAAGGAGAATGCTTTCATAGAGAAGAAAAGGAAGTTAGGATGGTGTTAGTAAACAAAAAAGCCTATGGATTTTCATTGGCTGAGTCCTTGTCACGAAAGAGGAGGAGTCCTCCTTCTTCCTATTAGGTTCTACTATCATCACAGGGCATGAGAGCTCCCACTCTGGTTTCCCAATTCTATTTAGTTGAGGTCTCCATTAATTAGATTCTACACTGTGGACCACACAGTTCATAATCCCTCAGATAAAGTGCTGCCTGAGACCTTTGGGTACAAAAAGAAACCCATGCCTGGAATGCATGTTATATCAAGTTCTATGATCATGAACTAAGGGTACCTCCTAATATCTGTTGTTGGCAGGTTAGAAGTTCAGTAGCTAAACTGGCCTTGATAAGTGAGAGTCTACGATGTTGGCACATTCATTTTCGTTTCTGCCACTGTAACCACTTCATTCATCTGCTCTTCAAGGCAATACTGAGGTGGCTGATGGCAGAGCCTGGCTGACATTAACTAATGTAGTTATTTTGTCTACTTGGTTGATTACTGTGTCTTCCATGGTAGATATTCTTTAATGGGCATTCACTTATGATACACAGATCTTCACATATTTTTGGTATCATAGATAATCTATATATTTAATCCAATCTCCTTATCCCAAAACTTCTAATTTTTTTATTTCTATATCTCTGAGGAGTTGGTCAGGCCTTTCACCATTGCCTACAAGTCTGAATTTATTATAACCTCACTGGTTTTAGCCAAAATGAATGACAAGGTGCATTGCACCTAACCTGTCCATTTGGAGAATTTTCCTCCTCCCTTAGCCTATAGTTCAAGATGCCTTATACAAATGCAAGAATGAGCTAAGGGAGGGGTATGGTATAACAGTGGTTGATTTTGATTCTGCTTGTGCTCCATCACAGGTGCACCATTTTCACCTTAGATGGATTGCTTCTGGATCCACATACCTTTTCATTTGATAGATACTACAGGACTTGACTCATGATGGACAGTTCTGGCCATATGTTCACTTTGTGAGTCATGGTCTGACATTCCATCTTTACTGAAGCCCAGTAGCATGCCAAGAGTTATTTTTCAAAAGATGTGTAATTTTATACTGCAAATGGCAGTACCTTGCCCCCAAACTTCAGGGGACCTACTTTATGATTCTCCCATTGGGACTTGCCATATGGCATCTCTTCCCACCACTGATACCTCCCACACCACAGGATGGACCAGATCATATGGTCCAAGTGTGAGGGCTGCTTGTACTGTAGCCAAGACCTGCAGGAGAGCTCTTTCCTGCTCTGTAGCTCGCTTAAAGCTGACAATCTTATCATCCTGGATATTGATATGGAATTCACTGATTCCAGAGATGGAAGAGGCCCATGAGCGAGGGGCTTCTTCATTCTATGTTAAGGTGCACAAACTCTAATAATTTGTTCTTTACTTTGAGGAGGGTGTCTTGACACACCTTAAACAGTGGAATCCTAAAAATTTATGGTTCTGGTAGATAGCTGAATCTTGAAAAAGTTTATTTTCTTCCCTCTGGAGTGCATGGAGCTTACTGAGACCTTCAATATGCTAGTCATCTCTTGCTCATCTGGATGAACCAATGAAAGATAGCCAGTATATTGGATCAGGTGGTATTTTGCATGATGTCCAGATCATCCTACACACATGGAAGAGGAATAGAGAAATGACATAGTCCTAAGGCAAAACTGAATACTCTCCCTGCCGACTGTCATTTCTTCCTTTGTCTTTCACAGGAGTTTTCCTGTGTTAATCTCTCCCACTTCTAATCCCAGTTTAGCATCTGTTTTTCAGAGCGCCTAAATCCATGTGTGTCCCACTCTTCCAGGGATACCTTGACATTTCAGATCTCCAATTATCAATGTCAACTCTAACTTTGTGTCCTTGAAATGTCTGGATATATCTTATTTTCTACAAGGTGCCATTGTCTGAGTAAATGACCAAAGATCCCCTTAGGGAAGGCATAGTTAAGTCATTACTGTGTAAACTTGATGTAGTGTACAGGGTCCCCCTTCTAAGAATCCAATCACTTCTTCAGTCATTGTATTTATGGATCTGAGAAATAGCTCAGGTCTGAAAAATGAATAAAGTATTATAACTTTTTATTTGAAAAACAGTTTTCAGCCCTCTGGTTATTCATGCTTGAGTTAATCTGCTATTACAAATTGTTGGCTATACATATCTGTGATCCTTAAGATGTTATTATACTCTGTAAACCATCTCCATAACTGTTTGCAGCTTAGGTTTTCTTGGCTGCAACTCTGACGTGCTTAGTCGTTACAATGATTAGAACTCTTTGACTTCTGAACGTTGAACATTGCTACTTAGTTCTGTGGTTTCAGGGTCCTATTAATTCTTTTATTAACAAGCCAATTTATGTAACAGCATTTCCTATTGTCAATCTTGACTTTAACAGGAAAGCCACCACTAAATTTTTTGATGGTGCTGTTGTCCCTGTCACTACTGCATCTGATAGCAGTGGTATATAGTGTGTCTTCTGGGCATTCCCATGGAACATATCATCTGGTGGGTCTTCCAACCTCAATGACATATTTTTCACAGAAGCTACTTCTCTAAGCACTTTATTCCCTTTCTCTGCAGAATTGTCTACAATGACATTTCTGACATTTTGACTTCACTCAGAATGAGCCACCTCTACCAGTGATAGGACATTCATTGCCAGCAGGACGTAAATGAGACAGCTTTAAAACCATCTAATTGCCTGCTTCCTCAGGCCATTCCGCAAAACAACCATCACTTCTGAGATACTAAGATGGAGTCTGATATGCAAGATGTTTATTAGGGATCAACACCTAGAAAAGGAGGGAGAAGAATCAATATTGGAAAGAGGAAAACACCAAACAGTGGAGGAGCCCAGCAAAGTCTCAGCCTTCCACGCAGAAAATTCTGGGATGAGTACTGCCCATCAGAGTGTACCATGTCAGACCCAAATGACTAGGGTTTTAGACCCCTGGCTCACTCAGTGACTGATTCAGGTTGCTTCAAGAATGGCAGAATCTTGGGCCAGGCAACTCTTTGCAGCCAAGGTAGGCCCTAACAGCACTAAAGAACTGGAGGCCATCTGCTAAACATGTTCCCTGCAGCCGGGAAGCCTGTCCTTTTTGGAAGGGAGCTCTGTGTTGTGCATGTCAGTGTGCATCACAGGGAATCTGGACTGTTAACTCGAGTTCAATGTCCAGGTCTTGGTGGGTGGCTATTTCAAGGCCTGAATTTACTTTTTACTTAGGCAGCCTGGCACTGGGATAAGCATTGTATTCTAGAATCAACGGGCTTATGAATTTAAAGCATGGAGTCATAATCTAGACTCTTTAAGCCTTGAGTACCCTTGACTTTGAGTACCATTAGAAGCTGAATTCTCCTTCCTGAAGGAATCACTGTGATCTGTGGAAATATATATGGGCCAGCAAGGTTGCTACAGGAAATGAATAGGAAAGCATTAAAATTTGCAGAACAACTCTGTGAATATGCTAAAAACCATTGAATCACACTTTTTAAAATGGGGAATGGTAGTATATTTGAAATATATCTCAATAAAATTGTTAAAGCTTTTTTTGTAGAACAAGATTTCACCTCATCAATTTATAGTCAAAAAAGCAAATCTTTCCCAATATAGCTTTCTGAGAAATTCGTTACAGCCTCAGGAAATATCAAAGGAAAACTGATTCTTTAGTATGAGTAAGATTTCCAGATGTGCTGTACAAGGTAAGGTGAAGAGGGGAGAGATACTAGAGGGTCCACTATTTTTGGCAAAGAATATTTGCTAGCAGTCAATTTAAGTATTAAAATAGATATGACAGTTTACATCTGAGGCTGGTAAAGAACCTAAACCAAATACTAGTGCCTGTATGTTATTCTTTTTTTAAGGAATTTCCTTAGGATTTTTTTTTTTTTTCCAAAATGGCTTCCAAGGACCTCTAGCTCCTGAGGATAATTAAAACATTGACTGATGCTTTAAGACTGTTCATTTATTCTTTCAGTCATCACTCATTGAGAAAGCATGTTTGTGTATCTACTAAATGGTGAACATCAGTGAATACAAGAATTGATTGAGATGATCCCCAGCTTCACAGAGGGGAAGATATAAAAATTTGGAAGTATTATATATTTTACTGTACTCTATAATAGTTGCATGGAGAGAGGGTGCATGGGGACCTCCCCCTCAAAAAAGTAAGATCTTTTTGATGTTTTGTTTAAGTCACTTGTAATGAAATTTGTGCCTGCCAAAACTGTATTTGGCTTACCAAACCTGAATGATTTCTTAACAGTATTTAGTCATCTTTCTCCTACTTTTCTCTTCCAGTTTCTGTCTGGGTTCTTTTAGCTTTCCTTAAGAAACATAAAATCTGCTTATAGAAAAATATACCAAACTAAGTAACCACTATCAGGAAAACACCAAGCTAAATAACCAAAATGAGAGATGGGGCTCTTATGTTGGTAACTGCTCCTGAATAACTCTTCATTGCATTATTTTGATCTTTAGAAGAATATGCATTCAAGACACTTTGACAGGATCCTGTTACATCTAGTGGGGAATAGTTATAAATATTCTTTGGGAAAAATCTGATTTTTGTATCTGAGCAGATATACTAGGGGTATTGGGTATTAAAAATTTTTAGAATGGGACAAAAATATGTAGCTCTACCATCAGTGTATTCTAAGAAACACTCTATTCCCAATGAAAGCTGACAGGTTCTAGGACTTGCTGCATAAGAACACAACATTTGAACTGTGGAAGTCTTCAGCTCAACCACAGGCACACCCTGCTGACCCTTCACACCCATGTACACAGCTGCTCTTATCCAGGTTGGCATAGCAGCAGATGGGCAGTGCCAGCAGTGGAAACAATTATTATTAGGGATTTTTACAAAATGACTCAGACCTGGCCAGAACCAGAAATATCTAATTCCCATTCCAATGTGATTTGTGATCTAAAACTTTGCATAAAAATAGCACCTATTGCTTCAACACTTAAGGAATAATTATTAATAGCTTTTAGATAGATGTTAAAGCACTATTCTCATGTTCACATATGAATTATTTATCTTTTTTTCTTATTGAATATGACCTGTATCTAATAAAGTCTATTTCTCCCCCAATCCTGAACCACAGATGCAATACTTGCGTAATGCAGTGTAATGTGACTGGCAGTTGCCAAGGGCCATAAATAATGCACCTCAGTAAAGCACTGTGATCAGGTTGCCTGTTGCATATGAGCTGCTGTGAACCAATCTGACACCAGCTGCAGGCTATTTCTACTCAGCTGTTCAGTGTACTGGGAATGAGATGCCAAGGTTTCCTTGGTCAAACCAACAGGTCAAATCTAGGATCTGTGGCCAAGTCATTATTTATTATGAAAGTTTAATGGGCATAGAAATAAATTAGATTGAATATGACATTAGTGAATAAGTGTACATATCATTTCAGAAGTTGATATTAGTTATCATAGTTATCGAAGTCTTATAAAAGGATTTTACGTTCTGCTTCAAGATTTTGAAAATAAGTAGCTTGTGTTCATTGCCTAAGATGGTGAGGGCAGAACTAGGTCCATATTTGGCCTTTATCTGAATTTGCAAAAATCCAAGGTAATTCACATAAGGACATACACAAACATTTTTTTCTTTTTGTTATCATTATCAGACAAGAGCTAATAATCAATATTATACAATATACAATTTGAAATATCAAAACATATTGAGGGCACACTTTATGAAACCAATGCTTTTGATATTTTGAGATTCATCTGAGTCAACATAGACACCAATATTACAAGATTCATAGTTCTGAGTATTATTTTCTTTCCTTTGTTCAGTTACTTGTTTAACCTGTTTGGGAAAGAAATTATTTATGGAGTATGATCATGACTTAACATTTTTGCTGACACTCCCTTTTGGAAAGATGGTTATACTTTTGGATATTATAAGTGACTTTCTTAATATCCCAAATATTTTGAGGACAATAACTACTGAAAACCTGAGGGAAGAAAATTCACACTTACTTTCCTAACTTTTAAGTGATCACTTCTCCTAAGAATTTAAGAAGAAGATTAAAAAAAAAAAAAAAGGTTACTAGATTAATATGCTTTATATACCTTTCTGGTTTACTGGAAGTATTAATATTATGTGTTCAGTATTTTCTGTTCCAGTTAATCAGTAGAAGATATAATGAACTTTTTTGTCATGTGTTTTTATCTGGCTGGAACTTTAAGAACTTTATAAATGATGTGATAGGACTTTACTATCTGGATTATTTTGGAGGAGAATATACTGGATACTCTGGAATCCTAAAACAATTGGGATGATTTCTCATGATTTCACTTTTCTGTCTCCATTTTTCACTAACCTTCAACCTATTCTATTAGACAAATTCTTCTGTCTTGCTCTGACTTCAGCTCCAATTTGTTTTTACTTGCCTCCATCTCTCCTTCTGTCCTTTCCCTTTGGCCTCAGCCCTGATCTCAACTCTATTTTTAACCCTCAGTCCCCTATCTCCCTTTCTGGCCTCAATCACAATTCAGAATTTTTCCCAAGGAATAAGCAGACACCAGAAATGCTGGGTGACTAGGATTGAGGGTATATGCTATATCCTTCCTTTAAATTATATCTATAGACTTTGGGAAAAAGAAAAAGAAAATTTTTTTTTTTTTGTCCAATGGGTATGCCATTTTTATCCATTTTTATTTCACCTTGCTCAAATACAGTGAAAAATGAAGGCTGCTATTAGTAAAATAACTAGGAAATGTTATTTCAACTTAACTACCTGTTCAATTTGTAAATCCAAGTTAGTTGTGTTTCTACTGAAATGATTAAATAATATCAAGCCCACTTTTTTTAGAAGTGAATATTTTGTGATTGTCATGATGTGTGATGGCTATTAACTGCAAATCATTCCTTGACTTTCTTCAATGTGTTAATCTACTGCTCCAGTATGAAAATTTTGTAATCTACTGCTCTAGTAAGAAAATTTTGTTTTAAACTATAGCTTAGGTAAAAATTTCATTCTCACAAGGAAGAAATAGTGGCAAATTAATTTTTTCCTGTGTTAATTAAAGGTTACTTCCTCAAAAATGATAAAAGGACAATCTTTCCAAAAGATTATGTGACCCAATTATTTAGAAACTTAGATATATAGAGATAACTGTGATACTAGGAATCAAAGTAGGTATAGTTAATTAAAAAGCAAAACATCAATGTTCCCATAAAAATCTTAAGTCACACTATATAGATTTTTTTAATCAAAAGTTTAGGGCTTTGGTTTGAAAAATATTTTGCTGTAAGGATTAATAGTTTTTATTTATCATTGTATGTTTCTAGGCTGTGTTTATAGATGGTATATTTATGGGTTCTGATGTGAATGAGGTAAAATGACACCCCAATTGTGGGCTAACCTTTTAGAATATATATTACTTAATTCTTATTCTTAATGTCACAACAGTTGATCACTTACCCTACTGACATTTTATTAACATTTACAGTCATTTATTAAAAGAAGTTTTATTTTGTTGCTGTTGTTGTTTTTTCAACTGTGAAGGAAAGATTTATTCTGACTGCCCTTTTTCTTTATATAGAGTCTCTTACTTTAGGTCATGCTGTGGCTGTGGAGGGTAGATAAAGCCAGGTTTTCACTGTAATTTTCAGATCCCATTAAAACTCCTCCCACATCAGCTGTGTGTTTCTAAAATGTTCAAACTGTGCTTTGCATGATGGTCACTCAGGGTCCTGATTCAAGTTAAAGCTAAGCTGTGTAATAATGGCAAACATTAATATAAAGTATGCTAACATTTTTCTGAATTTATCACATTGCCAACTATTAACATATTCTTTCCTGAAGCATTCTGCCTAAAATGTCAAATTTGCATATGATAAAAGAGCATGAGGCTAATTAAAGAATCCATGATCTTTTGATCTGGATCCTAAAATCACACTGATCTGGCAACTAATCACTGGGGCAAGTTTTCCATACATGGTGTGTATCCCTGTATCTCATGGCTGAAGTGTTTTAGTCAATGTCAACAGCTAATGCGTGGAGGAAGAATAGGAGGAACTATTGAGTAGGGTGGGTAGACAACCCTGTTTTGGAGCCAGACGAACAAGTTCTCTGCTTCTGATACCTTGGGCATTACCTTTCTATGTCTTGATTTGCTCGCCTGTAAAATAGGAATGTAACAATAACTACATCTTACAAGGCTAATACTAAATGAGATAGGTCAGAGAAAGTGCATAGTATAGTACCTTACGTATATAGTAAATGTTAAATAAATGAGTTGTTATTACTAGTAATACTGTATTGCTGTAATTTTAGAAATTGCTATCTTAACTACAGCATTACTCTCCCTGGGTAATAAGGCTCCTAGTTAATGTGTCTAGATTCCAGGTATAGAAACTTGGTTTAGTCATACCTCCTTATCACCTTACAACAGGAGTTAATGTTTGTTTGTTGTTTTTTTAAAAATAATTATAATGAAGTTTTCAGCACCAATTTATTCAATATTTATTTGTTATATACATGAGAATATGTATGTAGTTCTTAGTTGTTAAATAAACTCTATGCAGTACTTCCTCTGTCAGATAGGAGTGGAAGGGTGTTTCTTCAGTGGTTTTCAGTGTGGTTCCCAGATCATCAGCATCAGCAGTGGCTGGGAACTTAGAACTTGGCCTCCATCCCCAACCTCCTGAATCTGAAACTCCATATTAGGACCCAACAAGCTGAGTTTGAACAAGCCTCAATGATGATTCCAGATGCATGCTAAAGTTTGGGATCTACTGCCTTGGTATATCTAGCAGCAGAAACCTGGAGATACTAATGGTTGTTATCTAGAAATTATAGGATTCAAGATCCTTTAATTTGATGAGATAACCCCTGCTTTATGGTCCTGTATTGACACAATACAAGATTTGGCAAGTGAGCATTCATCTATGGGGTGGGTCAAAGTGAAGAACCTGGGGGTGGGTAGATATAGGAAAAAGAAAGGTGATGATTACACCTGAAAGAAGGGCTCATGTTTGTTTGAAGAATCCTTGCTGCTGAAGGCTGCCCTTGGAATTATGTTACAGTAGCAAAAGCAACACTCGTGATGCATAAAATAGAACTAAAATAGTTGGTTTCGTATCTCACAGTCTTCATTTTCTTTAACTTTTAAGGGATTATAGTCAATTTAACGTGTTTTAAAATCAAAATAGAAAGTAGAAAACTAGGTGAAAAAATGAACAGGTAGCAGAAGTGCTGAAGAAGCTAAGGAATTTTCCAACTCCCTCAAGGCTGAACATGGATAGAGATTTCTAGAATATTAGTCTGGAATCTAGGCACTGTTCAGTCCTCATTTCAGCCCTAATGAATTCAGTTACCTGTGCATTTTCTAAATGGAGGAATAGTGGACCAAGAAAAAAGACTTTTTTTTTTTTTTTTGCTTTTTAGGGCTGCACCCACAGCAATGCTATACCTTTAACCCACTGAGCAAGGCCAGGGATCAAACCCGCAACCTCATGGTTCCTAGTCAGATTCGTTTCCACTGCTCCATGACAGGAACTCCACAAAAACCTATTCTTTAGAAATAAAATAGACAATAGACATTGTTCTGTAGTTCACTTACTAGCTATTGACTTGAAGAAAATTTTCACCATCTTTAGGATAGTGGTTCCCCAAATGAAGAGGGGGCTGCACTTTGCCATGGAGGGAGGTTTTGGCGGTCACAGGATTGGAAAAAAAAATGGTGGCATTCAGTTGGCAGGGACCAGGTGTGCTGGGGCCCCTGCAGTATGTGAGACGACAGTCCCATCATGGAGTATGGTACCATGTCCTGCACTAACTTTCACTTTCCCCAAGACATCCGTGTAAGTGAAAATCTTCATAATTATCTAAGCCTAGAACCTATATTTTGCATACAAACATATTTTCTGCACAATTTTAAAATACACTGAATTTTCCAGGAATGTAGATTACTATCATGTAAATTGAGATGTTTTACTTTGTTTCATTTGTGCTTTCTTATCCAAAGTTGTTCACCATTTTGAAAAAAAAAAAAAGATCACATAGCAATTCTCTGCATAATATCTGATCTTCAGTAAAACAGCCTTATCAGACTGGTTTTGAGGAGGCTGTATTCATGCACAAGTGTAAGTCACTGACTACCTCATTGCTACTCTAATAATTGTGCCTGGAATTTTCTCATTCAAATAAAGTAATTGAAATAGATTAATGAAAAATATAAATTACTTTCTTTTTATTTTTCCTTTATATTATAGCTAGAACATAGAACAACATCAAAAGTATGAGTGTGGGTAGATTATATTAGCTATGAATTTTATTTCAAGATAGTAAATGTGAAATGACATGAATTGTTCTGAAAAGGAGAGGTTGAGTGGATTAGATGAGGCAATGTGAGTAAGTGGTTAACATACTATCTAGTACATAGTAAGTGCTCATATGTAGTATTTTTCTTACTAAAATTAGGAGGCAGTGGTACTGGTGGGATTGAATACCAGTATAAGTCAGGGCAGGATGGCTGTTCACAGGTCAGGAAGTATATTTCTTGCCTGGAAATGGAGATCTGGGCCAGCCACATGCTGGGCATATACCCATGGGGACCTTTTACTTAGGATGATGGTGAGAGCAGACTGGGAGTTCTGAACTTAACCTTGAGACTCCAAGAGAAAGAGGAGATGGGAGTCAACCTTCACTGGAAAAAAAGGGAAGTTTAGGGATTAGATTCAACATACTGCTTCTCAATCCACATTGGACAGGCAGTAGTGTGGTGGCTGTTTTTTGCTACTATTACTTTTATTCTCTGGTGACTGGTTTAGTCATCTGCTTGCTTGTGCAACTCCCTGGAGTATTGCAGTTTCTGTGTTAATAGAGTTAAAGATGAAAAGAGAGTAAGCTTTAAGTAGCATTTTAGAAATCAGACCAACCTATCAGTTTTTGGAATAATTGTAGTGAGCTGAAATTTGTGCCACTGTATATTACTATAACACACCCAAGTGGCTCAACAGGAACCCTACCACTATATATAATTCCCATTTAGCTCTTGATTTATGACTGCTTCCCAAGACTAGGATACCATTAGCACTTTTGGTCAATAAAATAAATAGTTGAATTGGGGGGGGGGTGTCACACCCACAGCATGTTGGAATTTTGATCCTGGGCCAGGGATCAAACTTGCTCCATGACAGTAACTAGAGCCACAGCAGTGACAATGCCTGATCCTTAATCCACTGAGCCATGAGGGAACTCCCAATATTTGAATTCTTGAACATGAATTCAGAGACATATCATGAGCTGGATGGCATCCCAAGATAGTCTGACATTCTCCCCATATGCTAACTCCAGGTGTTATTAAAACAATCTCACTAGGACTGGTAATGTGCCAAGTGTAATAATAGATATAGTTTTGGTCAATGTAAGAAAAATATCTCCTTTCTATATAAAGCTTGTTAGAAAAAACAGATGAAAACTTTTATTTAAGAAGTCTTTGGAGTTCTGGTCATGGCTCAGTGGAAACGAATCTGACTAGTATCTATGAGAATGAAGGTTTGATCCCTGGCCTCCCTCAGTGGGTTAAAGATCTGGTGTTGCTGTGGCTGTGGCATAGGCCAGAGGCTACAGCTCTGATTCAATCCCTAGCCTGGGAACCTCCATGTGCTGAGGGTGTGGCCCTAAAGAGATTAAAAAAAAAAAAAAGAAGGCTTCTTTGTATTTTTATGCCAAGGCAACAGTCTAGATGATGTTTCTTTAGCAAAGTACAACCATTCACCCAGGTGTGGCCACTTGCCTTGTAATGCTACCTACTAGAATAATAGGCAAAATATTAAGTTAGCATTTATGTAATTCTGATGTATAATTATGTAAATAGTTGAATGCAAGTGAGACAGTGTTCTAGGTTATCATATACTGAAATAATTAGTGAATAGTATTAATCAATATAAGACTATATTTTCGTACTTAAAAAGCTTTAAAAATATAACAGCTTAAAAGTCTGTATGACTGGAAGGATAGACTTACACATCTGTGTCTTAGAATACACAGACCAGAAATGAAAGATGATCCTGTCCCAGAAGCCACTTCACCTCTGAGATTTGTTTGACTAGAACACTTCAAAAAACTGAAATATACACTGTCATTTAGGAATACACAAACTTTCAAAATTCTGTCCATTCTGCCATAATATCTTTATGTGGTGGAAATGTTCCCTCCCCTCGGCCTTTTCAATGCTGCTTTGGTAAAAATAAAAAGTCTGGGAAATTTCTTTTAGGGGTATTCGGTTTTTTTCCTTTGACTCTCAGCTTGTCATACAAAATATGTTCTTCCCTTTGTATTTTCAGGTATTTTTCCTGAGAGCTAATTCTGTGTAAAGCATATTCTGGATGGTACAGTCTCCATAGTTTGTTACCAGCTCAGAAAGGAGCAGACATGATTCCAATGATTCCAATTGGGACTCCAAGTCTCTGCACTCATAATTGAAATATATACTGTACATGGTTCCTTTGCCTTCAGCATTAATACCCATCTGCTGACATGGCAAGGTGCCTGCTCTCTGGCTGATTGGATGGATGCCCTGGAGCACAGGTGCCTGGCAATGATGGGTTTAGAGAAATCCCCGACACAACATTGTTCGTGACATTTCCTCTGCAGGACATCTCTCCTGGGTGGATGTTATACGGAGGGCTCTCTTCTCCCGTCTGATGTCATGACGACTGTCAGATGTCTTTAGAAATGTCCATCATTAAAAGCAAAAGGCTTAGAACAAAGTGACATTTAAAATGTAGAAATCATAATATTTTGATTCTTGAGATCTAGCTTAAAAGTTTAAAAGATATGTTCTTTCTTGGAACATCTTAAATACCAGAATTTTTTTTTTTTCTTGGTCTTTTGTTTTTTTCAGGCTGTATCTGAGGCATATGGAGGTTCCCAGGCTAGGAGTCAAATCAGAGCTGAAGCCGCCTGCCTATACCACAGCCACAGCAATAGGAGATCCGAGCTGCATCTGTGGCCTACACTACAGCTCACGGCAATGCCAGATCCTTAACCCACTCAGCAAGGCCAGGAATCAAACCCACATCCTCATGGATACTAGTCAGGCTTATTAACCACTGAGCCATGACAGGAACTCCAAATACCAAGTCTTTAAACTCAGTATTCTTCCAGGTATCATTTATTCATTACTTACATTTTCTGGCCTATGATAGTTGATGATACAAAGCCAAATGCTGTAGTAGTATACCTGTGGCTGTATTTTAGGAGATGTGTGTGTGTGAGGATTTCAAAGTAAAGGTTGTCTCATGAAAGATAGTGGGGAAAAAAACCCACGTTTAAAAAAAAAAACCTATTAATCAATAGTATTTTTCATCCCTCTGGTTATTTCTCTTAGAATGAAACACACCATTGGAGTAGCTAGTGGACTCTATGTTTAATCCCTCAGGAATTAGGTGTGACAGCATGGAGAGAAGAGAAACCACATATATTATCTGAACTTTGGTTTCTAAAGTTCTGAGCCTTTAGTAGAAGCAAGAGTTTTAAAGATTAGACTAGATATTTGGGGAAAACAAAAGGAAGAGTATAGGGTCTCCTAAACCCAATTTGCAGTCTAGAAAACAGTTCCCTTAGACTGGGAATAGAGAGATGGAGAAGAAATGAGATAATAGGAGATAATAATATGTTAATAGAAGTTAAAGAGAGTAGCATCTGTGTCCATCTCTTGGGCAGAGCCCGGAGGTATTATAGGGCCTCAAAGAAGAAATGCCCATGAGCTTCCTGTAGGTAACTGTGAGCCATAGAAAGTTTTGCAGAGATGCTCACACCTCAGGTTCACTGAGCTGAGGATTATGTCAAGATTAGACCTTACCTTACCCAAATGGTTCAAGGATGCAAGAATTCAAGTCCCTTTCTCTTACTTTTTATTCACTGGGGACATGGAAACCCTCTGACACTTTGATACAATTTTAAGAAGGAAGAGTGAAACCCCAAATTCACTGAGTAGATTTCTTCTCTCCTGGGAAGCTTGCAATTAATTTATGTTTTTATAAAATATAGTTATACTGCTAGTTCATCTGAGCATGTAAACTGAGATTTATATAACCAAAATTATTTATATATTGTGAGTTGTTCTAGAAAAGAGTTAAAGACTATTGTAAAGATTTAAGAATTTTCTTTTTTACTTTTGATACCTTTCTTTTCTACTTTTTAAGTTTATATTAAAAGTAGTGTTTATGAGATGCGCTCTCTTCAGATGGAATATGGATGACTTGGGTTGTCCACTCTATTCACTAGAAGACTGTCTCAACAGCTTGATATACTTGAGTTCAGCCATTTAACCTGCCATACTTAGAGGAGATTTTATCTTAGTATTTTGCAAAAACAACAAAAGGATTTTTTGATGGTGACCAGATTAATAGACTATAACTCTATTCTGTCTAGTGTGCATATTTATATAGAGTTATTTGCAAAAGCTATGTATTGGGTGGTTTTCAGTATCTCTCTTATTCTTCCTCTTTGCTTAAAAATATGTAATAACCTGCAGTTCCCATTTTGGCTTGGAGGGTTAAGAACCTGACATAGTCTTCGTGAGGATGTGGGTTTGATCCCTGGCTTTGTTCTGTGGGTTAAGGATCCAGCATTGCTGCAAGTTGTGGCATAGGTTGTAGATGTGGGCTTGAATCCCACATTGCTGTGGCTGTGGTGTAGGCCGGCAGCTGCACCTAGCCTGGGACCCCTAGCCTGGGAACTTCCATATGCCACATGTCTGGACTTAAAAAGAAAACAAAAATATTTAATAACCTCAAATTTGTTCACAAAAGTTCTAATCAGGGGGAGAATCCCCTTTAGTGAGTATCATGCTTCTCTTGTGCCATGATGTCTGTATCTTAGTTGCAAGTCTCTTATAATTGAGACTTTTTTTCTTCCCTCTATCTTTGCTTACAGAATCACACAGAGGAAAAATTTAATCACTCTTGTAGATTTCTATGGAAGACACTGCTTGTCCCCAAACTGCTATGTGTGCATTCTTAGTGTGAATGGCTGCCTATTGTTTTTGCTGCTCTCCTACTTTCATTGGAGAGTTTTTGTGTTCTCACTAGCCAGCTTTCTTGCTGTGGGAGCCTCACTCTGAATGTACCTTTAGAGATCTGCAGTGAGGAGAGTGGCAAGGGCACATTAAATGTCTTTAGTGGGCAAAAATCACTTTATGTGTGGTCCAAAAAAAAAAAATTTCCCCTCTTATTCAGCATCAAGAAAATAGTGACTTAACATAAGTTAAGATTCTATTGCCATCTCTCTGGTGATTTATTTTCTATCTTTTACTTAATACCCAAAAAAGGATGGACATATTTGTATTCATGAACCTGGGGAAACATCAGTAAAACCTGACCCTTGGCTGGGGAACCTCTGTTCCTTTTGCTTGTAATTGTGTTATTATATGAGTTGCCTCTGCCTACTGCCTTAGTATCAATATTTTTTAAAAGCTGGATTTATCCCAGTGAGGAAAGGCAATTTATAAATGTGATCAAAATTGTTGAAAATCTGTCTGATTTTCAAATAACCCATAATGGTTCTAAATGGTACTTTGGGGCCTCTTATTATACTCTACATCAAACATGGGGAAAATAGAAACATGTGGGAATAATTCATAATGCATTTATACACCACACCAATCTAGTTGTCTAAATCCACGTAACAGGAGAGTTCCTGGGAATGATTTTCATTGATTAACCTTTATGTCAAATTGTGATTTTTAAATAATAAAGATCTTTAGCCCCTGATTCTTCTAGTTTAGTAATTATCAAATAATTAATTATTTGATAAGTACCAGATAATTTCTTCTAGTTATCTTGTTCTCTAGTGGTTTCTTAAACAATAGAACAGCACTTTAATACACAGCTTCTCTAGATTATCTATCTCCCTCTTTGAATCTTTAAGTACAGAAAGGAAACAAGGAAGTAGAGCATTAATATTGTCTTTTTTAGTAAGATAAATGAGCTATTTCAAAAATCTGTAGAGTTTATAACACTACATTGAATATAGTATGTAGTCAATTATATTGGTATGGGGAAAATATAAATCAAATTGAAAATATTTTTCATGAAAGCCCACCAGTTTCAAGCTTAGAGGTACAATATAAGAGAAGGTGCTTTTTCTTTAACATTAACAACAAATTTTCAAAAAAAGAAAGACTAGGAAAAGTCTGTATAGACAGTTTTACTCAGTTAAAATGAAGAAGAAAATTAAGCTGGTTATGTGGTTAATTAAGGCTAACCTGTCTTACTTGAAATATATTGTTGCAGCAAATGATGTTGTAGGGTTTTTTTAATTTTATTCTGCTTGGCATTCCCATTATGGCTCAGTGGTTAATGAACCTGACTAGTAACCATGAGGTTGCAGGTTCAGTTCCTAGCCTCACTCAGTGGGTTATGGATCTGGCATTGCCATGAGCTATGGTGTAGGTCGCAGACATGGCTTGGATCCTGCATTGCTGTGGCTGTGGTGTAGGCCAGCAGCTGTAGCTTTGATTCGACCTCTAGCCTGGGAACCTCCATGTGCCACAGTTGTGGTCCTAAAAAGACAAAAGACAAAAACAAAAATTTATTCTGCTAATATAGGTCTAAGCTTTATATGAATCTCAGGGGAAAAAAAGTAGATTCCAAATATAGCAAATTAGAGTTAGATTTACAGCATAAAGCCAGCATCCTACATTTAGGCAAGACTGACTGCGCTAAAACCTGATAGAGACTCCATATTTATTTACTTCAGAGTGATGAATCAAGCCCAGTGAAAAGGGATTTGTAAATTGCTTATTCAGTGAACTTGAATAAATAACTCACAAATCAATGTCTTACAAGAATTTGGTAACCGGCCTGTTTCATTTGAAACCATACTACAGCCTATCGATTCACTCCTCTGGAGAATGTCGAACAGGAAAAACTCAAAGAGAAACAGGCCATTCTAGTTACCTGTTCAACTCCAAAAGCAGAAAAAAAAATGTGACTGGAGTTTTAAAAATAATCCTCTTTCCAACTACCACAAGCCATCCTCAGAACTAAGGAATAGGGCCCTCTGAGGTGAACACTGTGCTTTGGAAGACCTGGATCTGACTTTACTGCATTGCTCTTCATAGGACCAGTTCCCACAGGGTAACTAACCAGTTGTGTCAGAGAGCTCATGTTCCCTCCTTCTATATCATGTTTCAAGTATCTGAGACCCCAGGCCCATCTTCAGAACCTATACAGGCTTATTCTCTGGTCCCTCCTACCAGGCATGCTCCACATTGCACATTGGGTCAGACATGTGGGCAAGGGAGGGCAATTTGCAGAGGATTTGAATAGAGCTTGGACAGCCAGGCTGGGGTATCCTCATACATAAAAGTGACATCTCTCATGGGGCCAAAAGAAAAGGAAGACCAAACTACAGGAATATAGGCCTGGGACAAGCGTTGTCCGTGCTGTGACATTCTAGAGCACAGTTCTCAGAAGGGCACAAATTTCAAATTTGAATTTCTGTTTTTCTTGATTGTTACAAAGATACATTTTTTTTAAAGGTAGATAGATTGTTTATTTAATATCATGTCAGCTTACTTATAAGTTTAAATGCTTAGATGTGTGGCCTGTGGACCATCATTTGTATTCGTGCCCCAGGCTTTTAGGAGCCATGAGCTTGCAGGTTTGATCCCTGGCCTCCCTCAGTGCGTTAAGGATCCGGCATTGCCGTGAGCTGAAGTGTAGGTCGCAGACACGGCTCGGGTCCCATGTTGCTGTGGCAGTGGTGTAGGCCACCAGCTACAGCTCTGATTAGATCCCTAGCCTGGGAATCTCCATATGCCACAGGTACGGCCCTAGAAAGACAAAAGCCAAAAAGCAAAAAACAAAAACCAGAAAACTAGCTTACCAGCTGTTACCCTAATTCTCTATGTTTTTCTCAACCAACCTCCTCAAGATTTTCTTGCTACATTGCATTTGCTCATTCCCAATTTACTTTTCTCCTCACTTGATTTTGCTTCAACACTTAATAGCTTCAACAGATATTCTCTGGCTGATACCATTGCTTACTTCTTGTTGAGAAAAAACCAATAGATATGATCTTAAGACCTAATCTTATTCTCAGCAATATTCAACATTACTGGAGTCTGGGAAGTCTAAGATTGAGGCCCCTGAAAATTCAGAGTCAGTTGAAGCCCCACTTTCTGGTTCCTAGATAGTTCCTCACATGGTGGGTGAGGCAAGGGAGCTCTCTAGGGTCTCTTTTGTAAGGTCCTCCTCTCCAGATTTCATCATATTGGGATTAAGTTTCAAGATATGAATTTTGAGGCAACACAAACATTCAGTCTATGGAAGCTCCACTCCAGATCTGGTTCTAACTTACATCTTCAGCCTTATCCAGTGCATGTCAGTCTTTTACTTCCTCTGCTCTAGACCGGAATTTCTCACCTATAGGTACCATGCTATATATTAGATTCAGACCTTATTCCAAAGAGACCCACACAAGGCACATAATAATTCAACTGTCAAAAGTTAAAGACAAGAAGAGAATCTTAAAAGTAGCAATTTGTTACATGCAAGGAAACCCCCATAAAACTATAAGATTTTTCAGAAAAAAATTTGCAGACTAGAAGGAAGTGGCATGATGTTTTCAAAATACTGCAAGAAAAAAAACCTGCTGACAAAGAATACTCTACACAGCAAAGTTGTCCTTCAGAATTGAAGAAAAGCTCAAGAGTACTCCAAACAAATAAAAGCTGAAGGAGTTCATCACTGCTAGATGGGTCTTAGAAGAAATGTAAAAGGGAATTCTTCAATCTGGAATTAAAGATACTAAAAACAGAAAAACATAGAAAAATATAAAACAATAGTAATAGTAATAGTAACAATACAATTAAATTCAGAATATTCTAATATTGTAATTGTGATAGTTAAATCACTATGACTTTAGTATTTAAGTTAAAGAGAAGAGTATTAAAAATAACTATTGGCTTCAGTAATTTTTAATTGATATATAATGTAAAAAGATTAAATTGTGACATCAGAAACATAAAATTTAAAGAGGGTGTGTAAAAATATACAGCTTTTGAGTGTATTTGAAGTTATCAACCTAAAATAGACTGTTATAGACAGAACACTGTAGATCAACTATATCAGAAAAAGTAAAAATCATAAAAAATAAGTAAAAATAAAAATCAAATAGACTGTTATATATTATGTAAGCTTCAGAGTAACCACAAAGCAAAAACCTACAGTAGATAAAAGATACTAAAAAGGAAGAAATCTAAGCATACTACTACAGAACATCATCATATCACAAATGGAGAGTAAGGGACAAAGAAAGGAACAAATGAATTCCAAAAAAACAGAACAATTTACAGAATGGCAAGAGTAGGTCAATACCTATTGGCAATTACTTTAAATGTAAATGGACAAATTCTCCAGTAAAAATATATAGACTGGCTAAATGGACAAAAAGTAAAAAGAACAAGGCCCAACTACAAGTGGCCTACAACATTCATTACAGTTTTCGAGATCCACACAGACTAAATAAACTGAAGAGGTGGAAAAAGATATTCCATGAAAATGGAAAGCAAAAGAAAGATGGGATAACTATGCTTATATCAGATAAAATAGATTTTGGGTCATACATGTAACAAGAGACAAAGAATGTCATTATATAATGATAAAATAGTCAATCCATCAAGAAGGTATAACATTTGTAAATATTGATACATTCAACATAGGAGCACCTAAATACATAAAGCAAATATTAACATATATGAAGGGAGAAATACCAATGCAATAATATTAGGGGACTTTAATACCACACTTTAAATATAGGATAGCTCACCCACACAGAAAATCAGTAAGTAAACCTTGGACTTAAACATTAGTCTGATACATTAGATCAGATTGGTCTAATACTGTTGGGTAGAATATTCTGTGTATGATATATACATATCTTTAATGTAAGTCAACATGTTGATAAAAGAAACTTCAGCTTTTCTTTTATTTAAAAATGTTGTTTGATTTTGTTCAAAAGTTATCCAAACAGACATAGAAGTCTTATAAATTTCTACTATATTTAATGCAAATTAGACTCGATATGTGATTTATGTTACGTATAAGAATAACTGTATTTTTCTTTATTTAAAGCTAAAAATGACTTTTTATCCAAATTTCCTTAACAAAACCTGTTGTTTACTCCTTTGAAATTATCAGTTTCCTTTTTATAAATTAAAAAATATAAAACAAACAATAAATATCTTTTAAATAACTGCCTTGAACCAAGATGAAATTTAATATTCCTAATTATAGGCTCTGAATATTTCATTTAAATAAAGATCATAAATTTATTTTAATTAATGTTATTTAAACATAAAAATTTATTAACAATATTGAATAATGAAACTACCAAAACCATTAGCCTAAAGCATTATTAATAAAAAAATATAGCTTAAGCACAATTTTGTACAAGAATTTGAAGAACATTTTCTTGCTGAGTCACATATCAGGCTCAAATATAGGCCTTGGCAGTTACAAAATCCTTATACACATGTACTGTTTTCTTGATCTCTCTTATAAACCTATTCATGCATAAACGAAAAGCAATAAATTTTGCTCTTTAATGTGAAACATGCTTGTTTTTCACTCCATAAATATGAAAAAAAAAAAAAAAAGAAGAAGTTCTTAGATTGAGCAAAACAGTCAGAGAAAGGGCCCCTCACCCAGCCAGGTTCTTGTGTGAAACAGGAGAGAAAACTGCACTTTTGTTTTGTAGTTCCTCCAGGTCGATTTCAATAAGACTAGAAATTGCTGATAATCTTTCTCACTCTCAAATCCAAGCAGCCTGGGAAATATTTCAAGGTTTCCTGTTGCAACATGATTTTTTCCCAATGATTGTGTTTCTCTTAAAGCCAAACATCTTGTCACCTGAAGTCAAAACATTTTCTTCAGGGCCTTGCAGAGACTTGTCCAACTGGCTCATGTGATGAAAGATGTTTGCTAAGCAGGTTAGTCTGTAGCTATTCTTTATCACCCAAATACTTAGCAAAATCTGGCCTTCTGTGTCCTTTCAAGTTTTCTACAGTTTATCTTCCAGCTCCCACATTCTACAGAGATCTCCACCTATGCAAAGTATGTGGTTTTCTGCAGGTAGAAATTACAAGTCCAGGCTGGAAAAAATCTTGAGTTAACCCATCTGACATCACTGAAATTATCTTTTTTCACAATAAATGCAGAACCTCTCATGTAGCTAATCACTGATGGGGCCATCAACACAGATGCCAGTAGTCCCCCCAGATTTTTTTTCCAGATATGATGGCACCACGTGGACTAAATTTGGGCATATGCTTGTGTGGGCAGGCTAGATGCAACAGGAAGTGTTACTGAAATGTACCGCCATTTAGAAATTATACAAATGCTGCAGCATGACATTTACCAATGAAATCTTTTGACTTGTCCACCTGTAATGGGAAGCTGTTTTTCTAGAGTTTATTATTCCACACTTTTAAGCATCATGTGATATGTCATCAATTTGACAACTTATCATGCTGTGGAAAATGAAATATTTTAAATTTCTGATATTTGTCAGCATTTTCCTGTCTATTTATAAGCTGGTGTTATTAAAATCTCACCAAGTTCATGACTTTTTTTTTTCATTTTTCTGGGCAATAAGTTCTTTTACTAAATAATATGCTTCCTGAGTCTTTTGACGAAACATGACGTTTTAAACAAAAAGTTTTATTCTAAAATGAGTATTTTATTTCACCTAAAATAATCAACAGGTCACTTGTCAAATGGCCATGAATTGTGCTCATTTTTTTTTTTGGGGGGGGGGTCTTTTTGCCTTTTCTAGGGCCATTCCCATGGCATATGGAGGTTCCCAGGCTAGGGGTCGAATCGGAGCTGTAGCCACCGGCCTACGCCAGAGCCACAGCAATGCGGGATCTGAGCCACGTCTGCAACCTACACCACGGCTCACGGCAACGCCGGATCGTTAACCCACTGAGCAAGGGCAGGGATCGAACCCGCAACCTCGTGGTTCCTAGTCGGATTTGTTAACCACTGTGCCACTATGGGAACTCCTGATTTGTGCTTGTGTGTCCTTTTAATTTTCCTGCCATCACTGATCCATTTCCAGAATGCAACTCTTACTATCTTATTAGAATTATCCGTAAACCTAGGCCTGGAATCTTCCTCCTGCATTTTACTCTCTCTTCAAAAATTGCCATGATGGAATGCCAGACATTTTGGAAAACATAAACACTGATAAAGTATGACAGAATGACATAATAAATAACAAATGATAAAAATTACAAAAACATGAAACCATAATATCATTCACTGCTAACCTACACAGTCATGTTTTCCAACATTTATAATAGCAAAAAAGCATGAGAGAAACTGAGTTGTGACACATAGAAATACTAGAATAAAAATTTCCCTACAATTTTTTACTACACCAATAGAACTAGGTCACCCCCATAAGGCAATCATTGGGAGAAACGAGGAAGATGTGGGAGACGATTTGGGATGGAAAGCCTGAAGCCATCAATCTACTAACCTCCATTTGGTGTGCCACAGTGCTCATCCTTTATCAGTGACCTCCCCTAACTCATGGAAAAATTGAGAATGCACTCTACCATGTGACACATTCCTCCTGAACTCTGTCAAACAGAGCTGCAAGACCACTAATGAAACTACTATTGGGGCCACTCAGTCACCAGACATCACTGCAAGTACCAACATTGTGTGGTGCGTGAAGTTTAAAAAAAATGCCCCTCCCACTTTTCCTAATCTAGTGAAATGGCTAATGACATCTTATAAAACCCTAGAGTTACATGGAAGTTCCATGGAAGCCCAGTTAAGAAACCTGCCTTTGTTACCCTGATTTATTTCATTTCCTGTTGTACATCATGTTTTCTCCACTCCATGCTCTTTAATGATCATTTCTTCTTCTTGAAATGCCCCTGCTCATTGACTCCTAGATACTCAAAACTGAATTAGTTCACATTCCTCCATTCTACCCTTTCTCAGTACCCTATGTGATTCATAGCACTTAACACAACAGTTGCATTGAAATAATTAATAATGCCAGTGGTGATTTACTATCATTCTCTTCTACTTGGACTTAATTGGCTTGATGGCAGGGCCCATGTCCTCTGTGTTAACTGATAAATTTTCACTGCAAACAATGGTCAAGGACTCCAGGAATAATGTTTACTTTGGCTTTGGTGGCTTGGATTTTACTGAGTGAATGTATGAACAAATCAGTGAACAAGTTAAAGCAACAGGATTTTAACAGGTGGTGGGCATAAAAACTAGGGCAGCACAGTGAATTGCACAGCTGACTCAAGAGTTTCCATGAACTCTCTTTGTATGCATCATACAGATATGCATTATGCAGAAAGACAGGAAAGAGACCCAAAGGAATGTCACAACCATATCAAATTTTTGTTTTAAAAGCAGAGTCTTACAGGGAATAAATTATCATAAAATTTTTGAAAATACAGAGTTCCAACTTCATGTGACATAAAAATTCTCGTTTTCTTGGTATGAAATTCCTAATGCCACATGTGTGGATCAGCATTTGTCAGGTAATTTTTTTTTCTCAAAATTTAGGAATGAAATAACTTATTGAGTAAAGGATGCAGTTGTCTTTGCAATAACACTGGTCTTGAAGGAGGACCTTGACACCATTTTGGCCATGAGTTGTATTCTCCTTCCAAAAGTCATATGCTCTTTTCCTAGGGAATATGAATTGAAGAAATGAGAAGAAGCAAACAAATGGGCTCTGAGTTTCAATGCCGTGTATATATTTTATTTTTAGTGATTACAGCAAGGAATTTTTAAAAATTGCTTCCATGCAAAAGCATTCTCTGGCAGAAGGTAAAAACATCAAGCTAAATGGTTATTAATCTCTTCACAGAGACACTACTCTGTAGTATGAAGCACTGCCCCTGTACTTTCTAGACCCTGTGCCAAGTTAAGAAATGGATTTTGGAGTTAAAGACTAAACACGAGACTTCTAGCTTTGTGATGAATAAGAAATGTTTCCATTCAGTAGACCATAAATATGAACACCTGTTTAGAGTTTAGGTCAGACTTTTGAATTCAGATTAGTCCAAATTTTATTCCTTTAAAATTTTTAAATTTCTTAATTGAACTACGGTTAATCTACAATAGTATGTAAGTTTCAGATGGACAGCCTAGTGATTTACAAATTTTAAAGCTTATGTTCCATTTATAGTTATTTAAACTATCAACTTTATTTCCT
This sequence comes from Sus scrofa, assembly GCF_054392235.1. Taxonomy (NCBI): domain Eukaryota; kingdom Metazoa; phylum Chordata; class Mammalia; order Artiodactyla; family Suidae; genus Sus; species Sus scrofa. Next base: position 100,364,368 of record NC_139397.1, read on the forward strand.
AGGCTTTACAGTATATCTTTGTAACTTATTTATTGTATATGTAGTAGTTAGTACCTTTTAATCCCTAAGCCCTATTTTGCCCCTCCCCCACTTCTCCCAACTAGTGGTTATAGGTAACCACTAGTTAGTTCACTATATTTGTGAGTCTGTTTTGTTTTTGTTACATTCACTAGTTTGTTGTATTTTTAAGATTTCACATATAAGTGACAACATACAGTATTTGTCTTTCTCTATCTGACTTAGTAAACTTAAAATAGAAATTAACATGTGATTCAGATTTCTCTTTGACCTTGGTAATGTTTTTTCCAATTTGTAGCATTACAGGACTATTTCCATTAGAAGAAAATGTATTAAAAGAAATGTTTAATAAAGCACATGTACCTTTGTTTTAAGAGATATAATAGTTTGTATTTGTTGTGAATTTTTCAAGTAAAACTATTCTGAGAAACCCCTTTGCCATATTTTAACCCTTTCAATTCATCATGCAAACTCAGCAAAAATTTGTGTCATAAAACAACTAAGAAAAAACTAAGAAAACATTATGGCTCAAATGAAAAATTGAACAAGTCTGTCATAGGAAAAAATAAACTTACCTTTTACTTCTCAAAAATGTAAAGCCTCAAGAGACCTCTCTAAAAACGTATCATTCATATGTCAACAAGCTATTAACCAGAAATTGATTTTGGTAGAGAATATCCTGTGGAAACATTGTACTGCAAGAATGGTTCAGTCAATGCAAACCTGCTTAATTTTCAAATGCCTGGGTCAGGCAGTATGTGAAAATTCAGCTAATCAATGTGTGATTTTGATGGAAATGATTCCCCAAATTCTAGTACTTAGTCTGAATGTATTGCAGGTTGCTTTGCATAGGCAAAGAATTTGGTCAACTCCATATGATTGCTTTCATTTCTTCCAGGGTTGCTTATGGAAATGAGCATTCCACAGTTTAGTCACGAACTCTCAGAGTATAAGCACTAAAGAACTCTCTACATAGAACAAATAATTTACAGTCTATGAAATGAATCAGCCAGGACAGAAATAGAACTTAACACTAACACATTACAGATTTCATTATTCTCCTAACAAATATATTTCACTGGGATCATTTAATTAATAAAATATATTTCAAGAATAAGCAAACACTAGTAAAAGAGGAAATTAATCCAGGAATGTATGGATACATTCAGCACAGACAATTATGTTCTGTAGGTAGAAGGGATTTTCCTTCAAATTTCTAACTCACTTCTCCCAGAATATAAATGAAAAGAAACTGTGTTTCAACATTTTATGAAATGAAATAACTTTAGGTTCCGTCTGATTTTTTCCATTCCTTTATTGCTTTTTTAAATTTCAAGTTGCAAGACAGGTAAAAATTGTAAGATACTAGAAAAGTCTTTTTTTTTCCTATTGCCTGGAGAAAGAGAGCAAGTGGTGGGAGGATTATGAATACCTGTGTAACCATCTTAATGAACCAAAGGATGTCATGGGGCAATCAGAAAAAACTTGATTTTTTTTTTTTTTCTTTGCTGTGCAGACCTATTACATGAGGTTAGCATTTACCCTGTTCCTTGATGAAATCTTGGCCAAACCCAGGACTTTCACGGTCATAATAATGAAAATTCCCCTATCCACTTCAAGGCGTAGATCAGTCTCATTTCCATAATTAATATATCCAACCTGGTATAAGAATTAACACTCCAGATTTATAAATTAATTATCTCAATCCTTGGACCTACCCAGGCTGGCCTACTGTAGTAGGAAATGAGGGAAGAGCCTTGGTGAGATTCTCAATCTAAAAATTCTTTTCCTTACCCTTTTTCATCTTTCTAATAGAGTTTCTTTCTGATCCTTCCATGGTTGGAATATGGATGGGGAGGGAGTAGAGGAGGTAAAATTAAGGGTGGAAGGAAAGTTTTACCAGAAGAAAACATTTAAGATTTGACGTCAACATTCTCTGGGCATGGCTGTCGTTTCTGTCACATTTTTGTGCACTCCCTGGAGATGCCTAGTCACTGGGGATCTCCCATTATCCGTGGACTTGACAGAGGTAACACATCTTAAACTGTTTCCTTATAGTGGTTCTAGAGCTCCTTTGCCTCCAGCAGATTACTTTTACATTCTTTCCACTCAACTTCTCTTATCCTTCCTATTACTTCTGTTGCAAGAAGCCCACACTTGTTATAAGGAAAAACTCACTCACCTTGCCCTGAGAAATGCACGGTGCAGGGCCATCCCAGTGCAGCCACTTCCTCTTTGCTTCATTCCCAGGCCTGGGCCAGCCTGGGTATCCTGAGCCTTGATTTCTGAGGTGTGAGGAAGACAGAAACCTACTGAGTATCCCCAGGCTCAAGGGATACGCACAAAACCCTCTGCGTGTTGCTGAGAAGCACTGTTTCCTAGGCACAAGATGAGAAAGATGCAATGCCACTTCTCTTATTTGGGAGGGAATTCCTGAGAATACCAGCTCTCTACAAGTGTTCTTTTTTCTCCAGTCATCCCCTCAAATTCCCAAAACTTTTGTGTGTAAAACATGGATAAGAGAATAATAATCAGAGATTATTAGCTTTCTTTGAAATCTTGCGTGCTGATCTTGTACCTCAATCAGAAGGCGATGTTGATTACTGGGGCTCCTGTCCATTGCCATATCCTGTCACATACAGTTTTCATTAGAGAATATAGTAGCTTCTTATGCAAATAATCAACAATTTCTAGAGTCTGTATTTACATTTTTGCTATATTGTGCAAGAGGGCTAAGGAACTTAAAAAAGACACATGCACCCACATGTTCATCGCAGCACTATTCACAATAGCTAAGACATGGAAACAACCCAAATGTCCATCAAGAGATGAATAGATTAAGAAGATGTGATATATACACAATGGAATACTACTCAGCCATAAAAAAGAACAAAATAATGCCATTTGCAGCAACATGGATGGAAGTAGAGACTCTCAATACTAAGTAAGTCAGAAAGAGAAAGACAAATACCATATGATATCACTTATATCTGAAATCTAATATATGACTCAAATGAACCTTTCTTTCTACAGGAATAAAAACTCATGGACTTGAAGAACAGACTTGTGGTTGCCAAGGGGTAGGGGAAGGGAGTGGGGTGGACTGGGAATTTGGGGCTAATAGATGCAAACTGTTGCTGTTGGAATGGATGAGCAATGAGATCCTGCTGTATAGCACTGGGAACTAAATCTAGTACTTATGATGGACCATGACGATGTGAGAAAAAAAGAATGTATCTATGTATACGTGACTGGGTCACCATGCTGCACAGTAGAAAATTGACAGAAAACTGTAAACCAGCTATGATGGAAAAAATAATAATCATTTAAAAAAAAGAAAGCTAAGGAAGAGTAACTCAGCTCACCCCATAAATACCATTTTGAAGATGCTACAGTTACCTTTGCTGTTATCAGCAATCATTTTCTGGGTCTTTGTTCTACCTTTTCAGATGTTTCTGTCCTTCTTTTTCTTTTCTTCTCTTCCCAAACCTTTTACTTATAAAACCCATGTTTCAGTCAGTTTGAAAGTAAACTCATAGGTTCTGGACCCCAACTTTTTCAAACATCACTAGAACTATGGTTTGTCCTTTACTTTTATTCTTTCTTCTATATTTTCAATGATACCAGCTTTGAAGGAGTCTCTCTACTGAGCCTGCAAAACATTTTTCCTCCCTTACTCTTCTCCTTTTTTCCCTCCCACTCTCTCCCTCCTTCTCTTTTTTCTTATAACTGTATGTATTGGGTATTTACTATGCTAGACATGATACTAAAGGCTTAGGTCTTTCTAATTCCATAAAAACAACACAAAACACACTGACACACACAAATCTTTCCTTGATCTTTTGCTGTTCTGTAGCTACCACCTTATCTTTCTCCTTTCATTTTTCTTTTATTTGTATGCATTGTGTGTTATAAACTTCATAGCCTTCAGTTTCCCTCCTTTATCTTCTTTGAGTTATCTTTTCTTCTGAGCAACCTCACTTCTTGGCTTAGGATCAGCCAGTTGCTTTTCCTTCAGGGTTCCATCTGTGTACTTCACTTTGCACCCTCCTGGACAATAAGACCACAATCTCTGTCAGCCTCTTGAAGGCTTTGTTCACTTGATATGTCCAATGACTGGAAAATTCACTTTTACATCCTAAAGTTTAGCATGACTTTTTGCATTTTAGGCAAAATGTAGTAGTAAAGATTCAGCACCCTTTTTGAGCCACTGAAACCACCTCAAACTACATTCTTTAGCCTGTGGATGTCAGCCAGATACCCCATTGTATGGAATGCATGTGATGCACTTAAGAACAAAATAAAACACTCCTTCCGCCCATAACCATCTCCACTTATTGGCATATCTCTCTGCTTTTTCACAGCCAAACTTCTAATTCATGCTCTGCTTTCTTGCTTCCCATTTACTCTTAAATGCTTTCTAATTTGGCCTTTGTACTCACCCCACTATTAAACTGCTTTCTTGCCAAGGTCCTTATTGGTAAATCCACAGAGGCTTTTTGATTCCATATTCTGCTTTACTTTTTGGCAGCATTTGGCACTGTTGGCTGCTTCCTACTTATGGAAAAACAAAAAAAAAACAAAAAAACCTTTTTTTGCTATTCATTCCCCCACCCTGCTTCTCCACTGTTTATTTGCATGTTCTTTCACTATCTCGAGACCTCTCTGACTCTTACTATCCTCAAAATCTGGATTTCTTAGCTGTCTTTCCACTGTTGAATCGGTTGTCTTAACCCTAAACTCTCTCATTTCACAATCTCATCGCCTTCAGTCTTTACCTCAAAACCTCCTAAATCTACTTTCTTAGATGGCTCCTCTGAGCTCCACTCTGTCCTAACCAGCTGCCTTTTAGATATATCCACTTGGATTTCCCATGGAAACTTTAAGTTTGTATTTAGTACTGAAACTTCTCCATTTTTAAAACTTATTGTTCTTCTTTTGTCCGTTATCAGTATAATACCTTCTTCACCTGGTTCAAACTAAAAATCTGGTTCCCTTTCTCTTATACTCACGTGCATTCAAACTGGAAACCTAGTTCTGCCTTTACACGATTGCTCAGCTCTCCATACTTCTATACTGCTCTTACTCCATACTTCCATACTGCTCTTCTATACTGCTCTTACTCCAGCCCCGCCCACTCTGAACCCTTTCTTAACTTATAGCAGCAGCTTCCCAACTCCTGTCCATGACTCCCATACTGCCTTCCCTGCTGGACATATTCCAGATGGAGTGACCTTCCAGCACCAGTTTCTTTAGCCTCTTCTTTGAATATGTCTACCTCCAACCACATGATCTGGCCCTAGGTTTATTACTTCTTGCTGACAACAACAAAAATCAGACAGGAAGAATAGCTGGGCTAATTATATACTCTTTCTTGGGAACTTGGGGTTAACATTAAGAACTGTTCCTTTCTCTTTATTAAATACTTTGACTGGAAGAAGTTGTGCCTCTGCTAGTTAGGAGGCAATATCTTCTGCCATGTGCACAAGGAAGCAAGGAATTTAGCTCAAGGAAAGAGACAGAAGTCTGTATATAGAAAGGAGCAGAGATAGTACTTCACTGCCCCAGAGAGAGAGAGAGTCAAGTCCTGACTGTCAGACTTCTCATAGCTTTAGAGTTCCTAGCCTCAGCCCCTCATGAGGCTCAGACAATCTTCTAGGTTCGTGATTTATCCCTAAGTCTATAGTTTCATATATTAGATCCATGTTCCTGGGGCAGTGTGCTGAGGATGTGTACTTTGACATTCACCTCTTGGGCCCTTAGGGCAGCTGGAGTCCCCAGGCTGATTGCCTCCTGCCACAAGCAAACTCGTCTGTTTTCCTCAGGGCGCTGTATAAATGTTATCATTTTCCTTCTGTGCCAGGATGTAGAAAAGGTTGAAAACCATTGTAATATATGGTTAATACATTTCTCCCTTTTGCTTAAGTCAGCTCAAGTAGCATTCTTTTTTTTTTTTTTTTTTGCCACCAAGAGCTTTGACTAACACATCTTTCCAGAACATAGATTTAAACTGATTTTTCTCCTGTGTAAAACCATAAAGTGCTTCCAAATATGTTGAAGGTTTAGTTCACATTCCTTGATGTAACATACAAAGAAAGAAGACACTCTTTTCAGTGAAAGTTATGCCAGACTTCCTATAATCATGGGTCTTTGTACATGAGTTGTAACACTTCCCCCCCACCCCCTTTGCTTGGTTAACACCTACTGATTTGCTATTATAATTCTTTTCAATCTAGACGTCATGTGCTTTGGAAAGTATTCCTCTACCTTTCTCGGTGTCCCTCCTAAGCTGTACCTTCATAGACATCTACTGAATAGACTTCTACATGGCTATATTACACTGAATAGTAATTTCCCATTTACTTACCTAATCTCTGCCTTAGAGGCTGAGTCAGTATCTATTTTGTTTATTGTTGTACTCTGAATGTCTATCATAGGAGGTGAACAAAAAATACTTATCGTGGGGGCAACACTATCAACAATCCTTGGGTTTTTCCTTTCAGTTGCTTTTCCATGCCCTTTCAAAACAATTCTAAATTTCCCCCTGTATTCTTCAATCCCTCTTCTCACTCCAACCATATATAACCTTTCCTGTCTAACTGAGATCCTGAAGCTGCCATATGCAACCTTCCTCCACTCATGAATGTCACCTATGATGTTCTATGGCCAGTTTCCTCTACTCCCTGAGAATGAGATGCTCTACTTTTTGTTCATGGCCAATTCCATTTCTGCCTCCTTTAAACTACCTCATTCTCACCTTTGTCAGGACATCCATCATCTTTCTATATCTATCCTTAAAATTTTAATTGACTCTTTCCCCTAAGCCTATAAACCTATGTAATTTTTCTAGCTTAAATAATTAATGGAGTTCTTCTCTTTGGGAATACTGAACTGCTTAGAATTTTTGAATATTCCCAATGCTTTCATATTCTTTTGCTATACAGTTTTTCCTACATGAAATTAGCTATTTTTCCTTTCTTTTAAAATAAAGTCTTAAACATCAAGTTCCATCCTGAGCAGCATTCTATCCATGAAACTTTTCTCGATATCTCAACTGAATGTAATCACTTTCCTCTACCTTTCTGGAGTCATTTATTAAAATTTATATCACATTATAGTTTTTTGTATATTTACCTTAATAACTAAATCATTAGAGCACCAACTCAACACTTGAAAACTCTAATGTAAACTTACTGAAGGTGAATACTGTATCTTACTCATTTTTGTACTTTTACAGTATTTAGCACAAATCAAAATGTAATACAAAATGGTATAATAACAATGATAATATTTAATACCTATTATTTACCATGTTCAAGGCAATTTTCACAAACTATCTTACTTAATTTGCATGAAAACCATTGAAATTGTACTATTATCATCCCATTATTTAAATAAGGCAGACCACAAAAGGCATGTATTTGTCATAATGCAGACATTAAGTAGAATCTTGATTCTACCACCCACTGGCAATCAGATCTGGAAAGTTATTTAACCTCCCTGTACCTTATCTATGGTGATATACTATCTAATAATGTTGTAAATATTTAAAGAACTAATAGTGCCTGTCAAGTACAAATTACTTAATAAACATTAATTCCCTCTTTCTCTTCTTTTTCACATGCAGATACTCAATAAGTATCTGTTGAAATATGTTAAATATCTCTGTATCTGGATACCATCACAGGACTAAAGAATATGTTTTTCCCATGTGCCTTATAAATTGCTAATTTAGTCTTAAAATATAGTGTGCTTTGTCCCACCTCTAGAAGTGTATTGAACCTGCAAAGAAAATTCAGAGGCATCTAAACAATCAAGAATGCACTAATGACCAAAGCCAAAAGTAGAAAACAAAAACATTGGGTATGTATTTTGAATACAATGATGGTTCAGTTACTGTGGCTCTGTAATACGTTATGAAAATGTATTTGAGTGAAACAAGCATTTGTTATGCTCATGGATCCTGAGAGAAGAGAGTTAGGGCACAGAGAAGATAGCACATCTCACTCCACGATACCTGGGTCCTCAGTGGAGAGACTCAAGAATGGGGCTGAAATCATCTGAAGGCTAACTCACAGCTGGTAGTTGTGACCAGCTGTGGCAGTTTTTCTCCATGTGGAACTCTCTATATGGTCTCTCCATGTGGGCAAGTATGGGCTGGCTTACCACATGGTGTCTCGTTTCCCACAGTGACAGAAGACAGAGAAAGAGGGCAAGGAGAGAGAAAGAAATAGAGAGGAAATATGGACCTCACCTCTTGTTCAGATGTTAATATCACATTATATGAAGAATATGTAAAATGGGACATATATTGGTGCAGCCACATTGGGAAAATACAATCTACCACAGAAGAGATATATACATACTTTGCATTTCTATAGTAGCTCATTACCAAGATTAAGTAAATATAAGCTTTAAGTTGTAAGTTTCAAAGTTTAAGGTGAGAAAAAAATCAAGGTGATGCCTTTGACCAATTTTTATCTTACAGCTGACACTTTAATAACATATCCAGTAGTTTTTCCAAGTACAATAAAAATGGTGAGATTTCATTTTAGAAGCTAGGCAAAATGATAGAGAAGGGGAAATACTCTGATGCCTTTTGGGTCATTACAAGTTAGGTACCTTAATAGTTATATTGCCAGTTTTCCCCAGGATGTCTCCATTCCCAAATTTTCTTCCTTAAGAATATATTTCCTTCTCCAAAGTATTTTCAAGTATTAGATGAAATAAAAGAGTTGACATATTTTGCTTTTGACACTAGGTTTGACATTCTTCTTAGCCCAAATATTACTTTTTGGCCATAAATTAAAATGTCAAAGACCTCATCCTTAATTTTTCTAGAATGTCTATCAGAGGGCCAGAGTAGAGAAAACTGCTCTCAAGGTCACAAAGTCAGATTCTGATCCAGATAAAGATTTGGCCAAATTTATCCTCCAGAAATAAACTCTTTCCCTTTTACTGTTTTCATCATGACCTTCCTTTGAATATTTTTTCCTCATTTGACCTACAATATCTTTAACAGTCTTTCATTCTAATTCTGGAATGTTATATATTAAAACCTTTCAATATTAAATTTCAAAAGTTAAATGTATAAAAGAATTTATCTGACTGTTTCTTCAAAGCAGATTTTGATTGGAGGACTGGTTGGGGAATTGCAAATACTAGCATGAGAGAGAACATACAGACTGAGAAGGATGGCACACCTAAGGCCAAGCTTCATCCGGTTTTCTCTCTTGCACAGACCCGTACGTACATGGTCTTTAGATGTAGAAAAGAATTATGAAGTTGAACATAAACATATGAAGTACTATACAGTGTGGTTGGGGGGAATAGATGTTCCAGGGAAATGAAATTACATAATTTCAAGCAGAGGAACTAAGCAATATGATGGAAGAAGAATGGTAGCAGATCAGCTAATGTAGCACATTGAGTTCTAAAGTTTAAGCAAAACTTTTGTCATGAGAAATCAAAGTACCTATTAACCAGACTTTTTTTAATTTAAAGTTTTTTTTTTTAATTTTATTAGAATCTAGTTGACTTATAATACTGTGTTACTTCCAGGTACATAGCAAAGTGAATAAGTTATGCCCATTCTTTTTCAGATTTTTTTCCCATATAGGTTATTATAGAGTGTGAGTAGATTTCCCTGTGCTAAAAAGAGGGTCCTTGTTAGTTACCTGTTTTATATATAGTAGTGTGTATCTGTTAATTCCAACCTCCTAATTTATCACCACCTCTCTCCCACATTTCTCCTTTGGTAACCATAAGTTTGGTTTCAAAATAATTGAATCTGTTTCTGTTTTGTAAATGAGTTCTTTCATACTATTTTTTATTATGTTCTACATATAAGAGATCTCATTTGATATTCATATTTCTCTTTCTGACTTACTTCACTTAGTATGATAATCTCTAGATCCATCCATGTTGCTGCAGATGGCATTACTTTGTTTTTTTTTTATGGCTGAGTAACATTCCATTATGTATATGGACCACAGCTTTTTTATCCATTCCTCTGTTGAAGGACATTTCGGTTGCTTCTGTGTGTTGCCTATTGTAAATAGTGCTGCAATGAGCATTACGTTGCATGTGTCTTTTCAAGTTATGAGTTTCTCCAGATATATGCCCAGGAGCGGGATTGCTGGATTGCATGGTAGTTCTAAATTTAGTTTTTTAAGGAACCTCCATATTTAAACAATTTTTTTTTGGTGACAGTCATTAACAATAAATGGGGCCTGATCTGTGTGGGAAGGACCAAACATTTTTCAGGTGCAACCTTTGATAGAGACGGGGATATGGATTTACCTTGGAATACTGAAGGCTAATGACAGAATCACTACATTTCTGAAATTCTCAAGTCTCTATGATCCAAGTAAATGAGAGCTACTGGATGATGTATGAACTGTTTTGTCATGAAATTTTTTACATGGTGTTCAGGACATTTATCACTTAGTTAAAAATCTTATATGTTCTCTGTAGTCTCAAATCTGAGCACTTACGTGTGTCTAGATACGTACGATACAAGAATAACCCCTGAGCTAACATTTTAGACATAAGAAAAGGTGATTTGAAAATTATAGTAAATATGTAGATGGAAGAGGATGGACAAACTAATATAGAGAAAGATCAAATAGATAAAGTATGTGAAAATTATCTTTTCAGCTATAAAGCACTAAAGAGGTACATATATAGGGGTAGTGGTAGTATATATAATATTGTTATTTGTGGGGCAGTTTGGTTACAAGAGAACAGTGCTGAGTGGAAGAAGATTCTGAGTGATTCAAAATAAATCTTTTTTGAAATTTTTTTTTCTTTCTCAGGCCCACCCTTGACATATGGAAGTTCCCAGGCCAGGGATCATAACTGAGTCACAGCTATGACCTATGCTACAGCTGTGGCAATGCTGGATTTTTAACCTACTGTGCAATAGCAGGAACTCCTGAAATAAGTTTTTAACTGACTTCTAAAACTTTCCTACAAAGGAAATGCATACATTTTAGAAAGAATGAACAGGTGTTAAAGAGTTTATTTTCCATTTAACTCCCTGGGTCAGTTTTCTGATTCATTATTTTCCCACTGTCCCTTTAATATAGACCTTAATGGGTTCTACTCATCAGCTTTTCACAGAGCAATATAAAGACAGGATTACAGGGCACATGTATCACAAAAAAAGAGTCTCTTTGTCCCATAGCAATAGGGAGGTAGATATTAGACCATTACGAATTTAAAAGCATAATAATCATTAAATGTAGCACATCAAAGAAATTATGTAGCAGAACTAATTACTGTTCAGGTATTTCATACTCTTATCAAATGATTGAGTTTTCAAACGATTACTCAGTCTCAAGAGTAGTTGTTTAGCAACTAAACTAGATTGAAAAATAATTTAAAACAAATCTGTGAAACATAAACTTGGCTTTTACAGTGTGCATTGGCTATGCCCACCATAACCCAAACTGCTTCACCTCTAACAACTGGAAAAGAGGGTGAAGTAAAACAAAGTCCAGGGTTTAGAGGTACAACTCTCTGAATTTAGGGCTCTGAACTCCAGTTCTGGGACTTAGTGGCTAACAGAATTAGGGCAGGCTGTAGAACTTCTCTGAGCCTCATTTTCCTCATCGAGAAATAAGAAAACTTCTTTTTTACATTACAAAATTTTAGAAAGGATCAAATCAGTTCAGGTGTGAGAATGAGAATATATTTTGTAAACAGAAGCTGAGGCTCTAACCCTTTGGATGTATCAGGGGCTATAACCCCAAAGTGTAAACTCCCATCTGATACCATTTGATTTACTCAGTTATCTCTCATTATTTAAACCACTTAAAATGTTTCCTTCCCTCTATGTTACACTAAATTGATGCAGAAACATAAATCACTTTTATTAGCAAATTTAAATTACATGAAATTTATGTTCCAGGAGAATGGAGCTTGCATGACTGCATGTAACAAAAATATGAAGAAGATTTATTGATATATAAGATATATTTTGTATATGATATGAGAGGTATATGATAAATATGTGAGTTCATGATTGTCTTTATGCCCACTCTACTTTTTAATAGGTTTCCTTGATTTCATTTATGTCTTGGGGACAAGGACTATGTGTCATCTTCTAGACTGGTCTAATTTATTTAATCATATAAAGTGCATGTTTTCATTTTCAAATGAATAAAGTGCTAAGAAAATAGCATTGGCCATGTCGCATATAACAAAAGTGTGGATGCTACGGGCCAGTATAATTTAAGCAAATAGTCATGTTTATAGTATAGCAAAACTAATGCTTTCTGACAGTTGTTCTGGCCTTTATCTTAACCTCTATTTTCCCAGTTACAAATAGAAAGTAGAATATCTAAGCTGCCCTGGAGGGGTGCTAAAGATGTATTATGAGTATTACTCCCTGCAAGTGGAAAAACTCAAGTTCAGTCTTGATAATAAATTTTGGCTCTCTTTGCTGTTGTCCATTTATAATATTATACATGTATAAACCTTTGCATTTTACCTAGAGAAATAGCAAAGGGTCAGTATTCTAAAATTGCATAGACCATTTTAAACTTTGAACATATAAAATAGAAAAGAAAAATATGTTATTGCATTAAAGCTTTGTGAATGTGATATATTGAAAAACAATATAAAACAATGCTAAATGCCCTAAGAAGGACTCTTGGCTTTGTTTCGTCCCTTCCACTCACTGATCCAGTAAATAGGCAATGTGACATTGCTGGTCCTTAGTCAATAAAACAAGAGACTATATGAACACAAGGATTGAATCAGATGATTTTCACAGCCCTAAGATTCATGATTATAATATTGTAATAATAATTTTAACCAACGGCTCAGAGGCTATTGGGGTAAAATTCGATATTACAAGAATGCTTAAATATCCCTCCATCAGAGACCACCAAAATATCATCCTGAGGTTATATTCTTCCGTGTGAGGTTAATTCATTTAACAAGAAAGTATTAACTACTTACAGTATGCTGAATGTTCTCTGAAACCCTGGGGGGAAAGGGAAGGGATAAGAAGATGAGTAAGTCACAGTGCCTGTTTCAGGGGGTGTTTCCAATTTTGAGGGCAAATAGACACAAACAAATAATTATGGTAGAATGTGGTGGGTATAATGATGGCCATTTGCACATGGCCATTTGCTTTCATAAAACTTTGAGAGTTGAGTGGAAAATGCAAGGCTCTGGGATAAGGTTATAAGATCAGTATGATAAACATGTGGATGGTTGATAGTACAGGGTGATATGATGGATGTGCCCCTGAACAAGGGGCCAGAATACTTAGGTTTTGTTCTCACCAAGTTCACCACTATACTCTGTTTACTCACAATGTAACCTGGAGCAAATCACTTTAGTTTTCTATCTGGAAAATGACGGGGCGTATGTTAGGCAGTTTCAAATTCTATCAAAGCTCTAAAACCCCACCACTCTCTGGAAGATATGCCAATTGTCTGTATGATATTAATTCTCTCCTTTTTTCTTAACAATATAGAACCTCAGTTTTACTTGGGGTTACAATATTCAGAAAAGAACTGGAGTCCCAGCTGCCTTTTTTAAAAACAGGGATGATGGGAGTTACTGTTGTGGCTCAGTGGAAATGAATCTGACTAGGAACCATGAGGTTGCAGGTTCAATCCCTGGCCTCACTCAGTGTGTTAAGGATTTGGCATTGCTGTGAGCTGTGGTGTAGGTTGCAGAGGCAGCTGGGATCATGAGTTGCTGTAGCTGTGGTGAAGGCTGGCAGCTGTAGCTCTGATTTGACCCCCTAGCCTGGGAACCTTCACATGCCGTGAGTGCGGCCCTAAAAAAAAAAAACTGGGGTGACCATGTAACACATCCTGTCCAATGGAAACAAAATGGAATGCTTTATTTTCCTGATATAGAGATCTTTCCTCCTTTTCACTTTCTTCTTCTTCCTGCCTAGAATATAGCACAATATAATGAATGCAAATACCACCAGTGGAATGGAAGAGTAGAAAGCTATAAGGAACACAAATTCCTAACGGATGCCTTAAAATCTATACTAACCCCCAAATACCTGCTTCCAGTCTGGTTACCTAAGTAAGATTTATGATGTGGTTTCTGTTATAAGCATCTAAACTTAACCCTAGCTTATATGGATCTCTAAGCTTTAGTATCAAAAGAGGGTATATTCTGAATTCAGAAGCTGGGCTATTTCTACATGTAGTATCTGAGTGTGTATGTATGTGTACATGAGCACGTGGGCATATATATGTACATGTCATATCCAGACACTGTTAAATTATAGGTCAATGACTCCCAGATTTATATTCCCCACTCAAGACTTCTCTTCTGATCTTTAAACCAATTGCCATCCCAATCTCTCTCCTTGGAGAGCTTAGAGCTCCCTTTAACAAAAAATTATTCAAACCCAACTCTTAAAATACATAGGCACACCCCCAAATCTAAATGTTCATCTAGTGTTTTTCATCTTCTCATTGGCATTTCCATTCAATCAAATACTTAGGCCGGACAACTTGGGTTGCCTGTGACATTCTCTGCTCCTGTGCATGATAGAGCCAAAAGTTTCTTACAGTCTTCTATCAGTGTACTTGTTATTTAATTTCTTTGGATCTCAGTTTTCTCATTTGAAAAATGGATATAGTAATAGTATCTATATATAGGATTGTTTTAAAGATTAAATTAGTTAATACACATGAAGTATTAGTACAATATTTGACATATGTTAAAGATTTCAGGAAATATTCATTTTTTAAAATAGAAGTGTGTGGTAATTAAAGCCATCAGAAATGTATGCACTTTGATATTAGGTTGGTGAATGTGGATAGACATGTCATTTTTATTTTGATTTGTTTTAATATTTACTATGAGTGTTATGAGTAAGGTTCTATATGTATATAATTTAATATGCATCTTGGAAGTAAACTTAAAATTAATGATCTAAACTTTGCACAACTAATATTTAATGAGTACTTTCTATGGGCCAGGCACGCTTCAGAATTGAATAGTAACATGCAATGTCCACATTAGAACTTTGAATTTCCACATTTTCTTCATTATCAGTAAAATAAAATGGTCAAATTGGAAGTAGATGATATCTAATTCCTTATGTTAAAGAATATAAAAATCTATAATTATATGAAGTGGCATGCTATTAGTAGAAATATATGAAACTGGAGCATAGGAAACTTTGGATGCTAGGCTAAGGGGTGTGGCCACAGTTTGATATGCAGTAGAGACCAACTGAAATTTTTTAACTGGTACAATAAAAGTTATGCTGTGGGGAGTTTAATTGGGAAGCATTTTATAAGATGTGTGGGATTCAGGATTTTCACAGATAGAAATATCACTCACCCAAGGATAGGAAATGGTGATTAGAAGAGGCAGGAAGCCGAGCACTTCTGGGAACTACACAAAATGGTAGTTCATGGCATAGCATGTGGCTGACAGAGGAAACCCCTTTAGATCTGGGCTTGTTTTGGTTGAAAAATAGGTTTAAAAGTCGTGTAGTATATGTGTATATAAATAGAATGGATTGTGTCATTAAACAACTTTCATGCCAGGAGCCCAAAAAAGGTTACAAGGAGCCGTGAGACATAAGCATGTTTATACCTTCATCTAGGACCAGGCTTAGAGGCAGGAAACACTTTTAGTAGGACAGGAATTGTACCTGGATGCTGGTGCACCGAACATTGGGCTTACTGTATGCCCAAGCCATTGTACATTGTCCTAAGGAAACACCTTGCCTTCCTGGACTGCGTTTGCTTGGGCTGGCTGCCCAGGTTATACCAGCAGTCCAGAGTAAGCAGCCACGGTACAGCAGCAGGAACAAGGCCCTTCCTCTGGCAGAATATGCTTTCCTGGAATCCCTTTCTGAGGTGATAATAACCAAGATACACCTTTGGATAAATATGTCATCCATGGTGGTCTTAAAGCAATCAATAATAAGAGGATTCTGAAGAGTTGAAATAGAGCCTTAAAATTTTTAATTTGAATGAAAGAAATGTGACTTAATTTTATCCTTTATGCTGGTAGGTGGGGCAGACATAGTGACTGAATTAGAATGGAGCTCTAGTAATGATAATATTACAAAAGACTAGGATTAAGCAATAGAACTATCAAAGAGATGTTGATGAGATTTGGAGAGTTCACTCCTTGTGGTGTGAGAACTGCTTTATACTCTAAGACCAGATTTATTTTATGTTTTAGGAATATAGGCTATGTTGATTTTTATCATCATGTCCAATGTGCCTTTTCAGTGTACCATTTATTTAGAATTTTGTCACATCTCCCCCCATGATCTATCTGGCAAAAGCCCATGCATCTTTTAAAATCCAGCTCAGATGTCACCTCCTTCAGGAATCTTTATAGACTTCAAGAGAGAGAATTAAGTCCTCCTTCTTCTTTGATACTTTTATAAATGATGTACTCTTTTATTTTACCCTTGCCACAGTGTATTTTATTTATCTATCCTATTAGACAATGCTCTTCTTTGTTATGTTCACATCAGAATCTTCATTGCCAACACAGTGCCCGTTGAATTTGTTCAATAAGTATTTGTTTAATGAATGAATAAAAGTTTAACAAAAAGATATTGATCATTAGTTACATAATAGCACTGTGGCTACAAAAATGATCAATAATGATTAAAAGAGTTATGATCTCTGTTCCTAGAACCTGCAGTGTATTTGAGATGGGGGAGATTATATGAATAAATGCCATTTACAACCTGACATGGGGGCATATATCTAAATCTGTATCTATGGAGGCACATACAATAAATGTGTCTTCTCTGTTCAAATTTTTGAATATTATATATTTCCATCTTAAAAGTAATAATATTATTCAGAAAGCAATGAATTTTAAAGCTAAAAAAGTGAAAGGGCTAGGGCTGTGGATGCATTTGAAATCTGAATATTAAGCTTTGTGTTTTTGAGTGTGTACCCTCTCAGTTGTATTAATACTGAAAAATATTTTGAATCCTACGTTATAACAGTATATCTTTTGTAGTGCGAACTGGGCCAGTAACTCTTGGACGGGGTTGAAAAAGTCAAGATGTGACTGTCTTGTCCTTTGTACTGAAGATGTATATTACTTTTTGTTTTGTTGTTCTAGCATAATTACTTAGAAAACTGTTTAGAATGGTTTCCTTTTAAAGGATTTAATTCTAAGAAAAAGGATTCATTTTTTAAGTAAGTACTTCAATAATGTAGTGAAGATCGATGGTCACATAATGTGACACTCATGATGCTTCTATCACAACCTTTCTTCACAATCAACTACCAGTAATTATAGCTCACTGCACCTTACTTGTCCTATTTCCTAAAAAACTGATTCATATTTATTAAGGTAGAGAAATATGTCTTTATGATTACATTAGTATTTATATGTGCATTTAAACATTTGGTATGCATAATTAGCCGTGCATGTGTATGTGTGTAATTGGTTTTTTCTTTTAACTTAATCCGCTCGACATAGTCTATTAATATGGTATATTTCATGACTTGGAAATAAAGCTGTGAATGGCTGTTCTCAGTGAATTGAGTTCATCACAAAAGCTATTAGAAATGAAAACAATGTGTCTTTTTGTACATTTTCTCACCATTTCAGAATAAGTTCTCAGGGTAAGGACAGCCTGATTCCAGTCATGATTACTACTGTCTTTAAATTTTATTCATTATTATATTTGTAGTATGCAGAGATTATTCTCTAAATTAGAAGATGCATTAATTTGTAAAGATAAAGCAACTTAAAATACACAATATGACAGACAAGATAGTATTTGAATTCTAAAAAATATTTTTTTCTTTTTTAATTTTTTATTTTTATTATTTTTATAGCCAAATTTTTAATAGTTATTTCCACAATATAATTTTTTTTCTACTGTACAGCATGGTAACCCAGTTACACATACATGTACACATTCATTTTTCACACATTATCATGCTCCATCATAAGTGACTAGGCATAGTTCCCAGTGCTACACAGCAGGGTCTCATTGCTAATCCATTCCAAATGCAATAGTTTGCATCTATTAACCCCAAATTCCCAGTCCATCCCACTCCTTCCCCCTCCCCCTTCCCCTTAGCAACCACAAGTCTGTTCTCCATGTCCATGACTTTCTTTTCTGTGGAAAGGTTCATTTGTGCCTTACACTAGATTCCAGATATAAGTGATATCATATGGTCTTTGTCTTTCTCTTTCTGACTTACTTCACTCAGTATGAGAATCTCCAGTTCCATCCATGTTGCTGCAAATGGCATTATGTCCTTCTTTTTTATGGCTGAGTAATATTCCATTGTGTATATATACCACTTCTTCCAAATCCAATCATCTGTTGATGGACATTTGGGTTGTTTCCATGTCTTGGCTATTGTGAATAGAGCTGCAATGAACATGCAGGTGCATGTGTCTTTTTTAAGGAAAGTTTTGTCTGGATATATGCCCAAGAGTAGGATTGCTGGGTCATATGGAAGTTCTATGTATAGATTTCGAAGGTATCTCCAAACTGTTCTCCATAGTGGCTGTACCAGCTTACATTCCCACCAACAGTGCAGGAGGGTTCCCTTTTCTCCACAGCCCCTCCAGCATTTGTTATTTGTGGACTTATTAATGATGGCCATTCTGACTGGTGTGAGGTGGTACCTCATGGTAGTTTTGATTTGCATTTCTTTAATAATCAATGATATTGAGCATTTTTTCATGTGCTACTTGGCCATTTGTAAATCTTCCTTGGAGAAACATCTATTCAGGTCTTTTGCCATTTTTCCATTGTGTTGTTTGCTTTTTGCTGTTGAGTTGTATAGATTTTTTGTATATTTTAGAGTTTATGTCCATGTTGGTTGCATCATTTGAAGCTATTTTCTGCCATTCTATAAGTTGTCTTTTTGGTTTTTTTATGGTTTCCTTTGCTATGCAAGAGCTTGTCAGTTTGATTAGGTCCCATTTTTTAATTTTTGCTTTTATTTCTGTGCCTTAGGAGTCTGACCTAAGAAAACATTTGTGAGATTGATGTCAGAGAATGTTTTGCCTATGTTCTCTTCCAGGAGTTTGATGGTGTCTTGTCTTATATTTAAGTCTTTAAGCCATTTTGAGTTTATTTTTGTGCATGGTGTGAGGTGTGTTCTAGTTTCATTGATTTGTATGTGGCTGTGCAGTTTTCCCAGCAACACTTCCTGAAAAGACTCTCTTTTTCTCATTTCATATTCTTGCCTCCCTTGTCAAAGATTAATTGACCATAGGTGTCCGGGTTTATTTCTGGGTTCTCTCTTCTGTTCCATTGTTCTGTATGTCTGTTTTGGTACCAGTACCACCCTGTCTTGATGACTGTGGCTTTGTAGTATTGCCTGAAGTCAGGGAGAGTTATGTCTCCTGCTTGGTTTTTGTTCCTCAGGACTGCTTTGGCAATTCTGGGTCTTTTGTGGTTCCATATAAATTTTTGGATTGTTTGTTCTAGTTCTGTGGAAAATGTCATGGATAATTTGATAGGGATTGCTCTGAACCTGTAGATTGCTTTGGGTAGTATGATGATACCATTCTTTCAATATTAATTTTTCCAACCCAGGAGCATGGACTATCTTTCCATTTGTTTGCATCTTCTTTAATATCCTTGATTAATGTTTTATAGTTCTCAGCATATAAGTCTTTCACCTCCTTGGTAAGGTTTATTCCCAGGTATTTGATTTTTTGGGGTGCAATTTTAAAAGATATATTATTTTGTATTCCTTTTCTAATATTTCATTGTTAGTACACAAAAATGTGACTGATTTCTGAGTGTTAATCTTATACCCTGCTACTTTTCTGAATTTGTTGATTAATTCGAGTAGTTTTGGGATTGAGTCCTTAGGGTTTTCTATATATGGTACCATGTCATCTGCATACAATGACAATTTTACCTTTTCTCTTCCTATTCAGATATCTTTTATTTCTTTTGTTTGTCTGATCACTATGGCTAGTACTTCTAATACTATATTGAATAACAGTGGTGAGAGTGGGCATCCTTGTCTTGTTCCAGATTTTAGTGGGAAGGCTTTCAGCTTTTCTCCATTGAGTATTATATTTGCTATGGGTTTGTCATAAACGGCTTTTATTATGTTAAGATATGTTCCCTCTATACCCACTTAGGTAAGAGTTTTTATCATGAATGGATGTTGGACTTTGTCAAATGCATTCTCTGCTCTATTGAGATGATCATGTGGTTTTTGACTTTTTTTTATTAATGGGTGTATGACATTGATTGATTTACGTATGTTGAACCTTCCTGTCAACCTGTGATGAATCCCACTTGGTTGTGGTGTATGATCTTTTTTATATGTTGTTGGATTCAGTTGTCTAAAATTTTGTTGAGAATTTTTGCATCTATATTCATCAAAGATATTGGCCTATAGTTTTCTTTTTTGGTGGTATCTTTGTCTGGTTTTGGAATTAGGGTGATGGTGGCATCATAGAATGTCTCTGAGTGTTGCTTCTTCAACCTTTTGGAAAAGTTTAAGGAGGATGGGTATAAGTTCCTCTTGCATGTTTGGTAGAATTTGCTTGTGAAGCCATCTGGTCCTGGACTTTTCTTTGTAGGGGGTATTTTTATGACATATTCAATTTTACTTCTAGTGATCAGTCTGTTCATTTGATCTATTTCTTCTTAAATCAGTTTTGGCAGGCTGTCTCTAGAAAATTGTCCATTTCTTCTAGGTTGTCAAATTTGTTGGCATATAATTATTCATAGTATTATCTTGTGGTTTTTTGTATTTCTTCTGTATCTATTGTGATTTCTCCTTTTTCATTTCTTATCTTGTGTATTTGGGTTTTTTCTCTCCTCGTCTTGGTGAGTCTAGCCAGAGGCTTGTCAATTTTGTTTACCTTTTCAAAGAAGCAGCTCTTGATTTTATTGATTTTTTTCTATTGTTTTTTGAATCTGTATTTTATTGATTTCCTTTCTGATCTTTCTGATTTCCTTCCTTCTGCTGATTTTGGGTTTTGTTTGTTCTCCTTTTTCTAATTCATTTAGGTGGTGGGTTAAGTAGTCAATTTGAGATATTTCTTTTTTGAGGAAGGCCTGTATTGCTATGAATTTCCCTCTGAGCACTGTTTTTGCAGCATCCCATAGATTTTGAGAGGTTGTGTCTTCATTATCATTTGTCTCAAGGTATTTTTTCATTTCCTTCTTGATTTCCTCATTGACCCACTGGTTTTTTTAGTGGCATGTTGTTTAGTCTCCATGTGGTTAGTTTTTTCTCATTTCTTTTCCTGTGGTTGATTTCTAGTTTCATGCCATTGTGGTGGGAGAAGATACTTGAAATAATTTCTATACTCTTAAATTTGTTGAGGTTAGCTTTGTGCCCCAATATGTGATCAATCCTTGAGAATGTTCCATGTGTACTTGAGAAGAATGTATATTCTGATTTTTTTGCATGTAATGTCTGGAAAATGTGGATTAAGTCTAACTTTTCTATTGTGTCATTTAGGATGTCTGTTGCTTTATTGATTTTCTGTCTAGAGGATCTGTCCATTGATGTGAGTGGGGTGTTCAATCAAATGTATTATGATTGTATTCAAATCAATTTCTCTTTTTATGTCTGTTAGTATTTGTTCTAGGTATCTAGGTGCTCCTATATTAGGGGCATATATATTGATGATTGTAATATCCTCTTCTTGAACTGATCCTTTTACCATTAAATAGTGCCCTTCTTTGTCTTTCTTTATGACTTTCATTTTAAAGTCTATTTTGTCTGATATGAGTATTGCAACTCCCGCTTTCCTGTCTTGTCCATTGGCATGAAAATATCTTTTCCCATCCCCTCACTTTCAGTCTATATGTGTCCTTTGCCCTAACGTGAGTCTCTTATAGACAGCAGATAGAATATTTTTGCTTTTTTATCCAATCTGCCACTCTGTGTCTTATGATTGGAGCATCCAGTCCATTGACATTTAAGGTGGAATTATTGATAGGTATGTATTTAATGCCATTTTAAACCTTGTCTTACAGTTGATTCTGTTTCTCCTTTCTTCCTTTCTTTTTTTGGTTGGATGATTTCCACTTATTTTATGCTTGTGTTCTTTACTTTTTAGTTTTTGTGACTGTAATGTTTGGTTTTGATTTGTGGCTGCCCTGTTTTTTAAGTATGTTAACCCCCTCTTATATCTGCTTGCTTTAGCCTGACAGTCATATAGCCTCAAACACATTATTAAAAAAAAAAAATCTCGATTTTCTTATTTTCCTTCCCCCCATTCCATAATTTTGAATCCTTTTTTTAACATCTTGATGTTTCTCCTTTTGCTGTTCCTTGTGTTTATCATTGCTTTTACAGTAGATTTTTTTTTTTCTTTTTCTTTTTCCGCTTTTAGATCTGTATGCTGGCTTAACTAAGTGATTGCTTTCCAGTTGTGGCTTCCTCCATCCTATTTCTTCCTACTTCTTTTATTATTTAGAGAAGCCCTTTCAGTATTTCTTTTAGAAGGGGTTTAGTATTGCTATACTCTTTTAGCTTTTGTTTGTTGGAGAAATTCTTTATCCCCCCTTGTGTTTTAAATGATATTATTGCTGAATAGAGTATTCTAGGCTGCACATTTTTTCCTTTCAGAACGTTGAATATATCATGTCACTCTCTTCTGGCCTGCAGTATTTCTGTAGAGAAATCAGCTGATACCCTGATGGGGGTCTGTTTCCATTTAAACTGCACATTGGACAAGTGTATTGGCATGATTCTGACGAGAAAAGGAATTTTCCAATTTAGATACATGATTTCCTGATAAAAAAGCAAGTGTAGGGTAACAGATTGCATATAACTACATCCCATAAATAACTCACTGCTGCACCTTCTTCTCTCTTATTTAATTTTCTATATAATGACATATTGATGAAATGCAAATAAAGTAATAGACCTGATGGCACTATACAGTTTGGAGAACATTAGTCTATTTTTGCCAACAAAGACTACTGAAATAGCTGAACTGTGGTTTTAAAGAAATGTGACCAATTTTTTTTTAAATTAAATCACTTACTCTAATGAAGGATCCTCATGTCAAAGTACTTATCTTGAATTATTTCCATTGCTCAATTTTGAAATTCAAATTTTGGAACTGCCTTCAAATCTCTTTTTTCCCATCTGATGTAGTATATTTTTGAACGACTTCAGGAAATAGTAACACTGATCCCTTTAATAGATAATCAAATCTTAACATTTAGCATTGTTAAAAAATTCAGAAATGTTGAAACTTGGTAATGCCCCTTAGGTTAAGGCAGTGTTCAAGCACTGCATTCATGGGATGGACCTTACTATTACTTATCTAGGAATGCCTTTGTCACCAATGTGTTAAGAACTATTTTAGACTTTAGAAATATCTGAAAGTCATATAACCTCAGAGTTTTTGAAATCTGGGGTTAAACAAGCTAGATTCTACTTAAGAAAGAAATAAAGGTCTGACAGTAAGTAGTGAGACATGTTATCTGTCTCATGAATTTCCAAGTGGAAGTTTTAAAAGTATATTTCAAATGCTGATGTTTAATCAGTGCATCACATGAGAATTTTCAGGTGGGTAAGGGGTGGAGTAATATAATTAAAAAATCATAACAAATTTTATTGGAAATGAAACACCTCTACTATTTTCATAAAGGAATTGAGAAAGAGAAGTTTGTTAAAGTCTTCTTGCCCAAGTCAGATATTCAGGAGATCAATTAAGAAAAAATATGCAGCAACCTTTCATTTAATTGAATGTCTGGCACGTATTTATTTGTTTTTTTACAGTATATATGGAACATATAATGAAAATTTAAACTGCTTTTCATATTATATACCATAAACATAATAAATTATTTATGTTTAGGTTGAACATATATTTAATTTAAAAATAAAGTTGAGACCTCTTATAATTCGGCTCAGGAAGTCTCAAGAGAGTATCAATTCTAACTTAAAAGAGAGAACAATCTGAATTACCTACAAAAATACATTTTTAAAAAGCCCATCAGAAATATAAGTTTGTAAAGAAAACTAGTTTATGAAATTCAGAAAGTAATGATCCCTCTGAGAAAGAAGAGACCCATAGCTCCATCCATCCTTGGCAGAGCAGTGGGAGAGGGGAGGAAACTGTTTATGTGTGAGAAAGAAGAAAACAGTTGACTTTGAAATGAATCTATAAAGGCTGAATATAGAAAGACATGTCATTTAGAATGTCCAGGAAACTTAGAGAATAATTGACTCTAACCACAACTCTTTTCCAAGGTTCTTTCACCAAGTAGTCAGAAAAAAATACTGAAGTTAGAGCAGGAAAAGTGAAAGAAACCCTTTCTGAGGAGTATGGACATTAGCTCGCTTAAGTCAGTGGAAGAATTAAGGAAAACCTAATAGGTACTTCCTTACATTGAGAATAGATAGTGACTATCTGCAGCTAAGTGAGGAAATCCCTTCTGAGATGCAGGTGCATAGGTTTGCTAAAGGCTGAGAAAGGGGCAGGAAACCTGAAACAAGCCCCAGACACTCAGACCCCAAGCTCTGGTAAAGGAAAGATAAGTTCCTGCCATCAAATCGTGTGAAGCCTATAGTGAACTGAGTCTAAATCAACAAAAACCCAGACTCATGACACTTTAGAAACTAGATTGATGCTACTGGCCAGAGAGAAGGAGATGTGTACCCTGTTTTAGGCATAAATGTAACTAACTTCAGTATCTATGTTCCTTAGCCTAGTATGTCTGTGTGTGGTATTCAATTAACTTCTGAAGTTAAAAAAAAAAAAAAAAAAAAAAAAAAAAGTTTAGCCAGTATGCTAAGAAGAGAAAAGGTAATCATATAAAATGCTTGATTAGAACCAAGAAAGCCATAAAAGAATAGAAAACAAAAATATGAAATAAAGCAAGGCCAACAAATAAAAAACAGTAACAAATAGTGTAGACATTAATTCATCTATAACAGTAATCACTTTGAATGTCAGTGGTGTAAATTCACCAATTAAAAGACAAATATTTTTAGAGTAGATGAAAAACATGAGCCAACTATACATTGTCTGTAAGAAACTCACTTTAAATATGAAGAACATGTGGAGATGGAGGAAAAAGTACACTATGCTAACACAATAAAAAGAAAGCAGGAGTAGCTATGTTATATCAGAAAGGTCAGATTCAAAGTAAGGGAAGTTATCAGGATAGAGAAGAGCATTAAAAAATGATAATTTCATAATTCTTAATGTGCATATACCTAACAAAAGAGGATCAAACTACATGATGCAAAAAATGATAGAAATGTAAGAAGAAATAGATGAATCCATTATCATACTTGGAGACTTCAGTTCCCCTCTCCCAGAAATAGACAGATACAATAGGCAGAAAATCAGTAAGAACATCATTGAACTCAACAGCACCATCAATCAACTGGTCATATTGACATCTATAGACTACTTAATCCAACAACAGCAGATACACATTTTTCTCACATTCACATGGAATATTCAACAAGGTAGATACACTCTAGACCATAAAACATATTTTAGCAAATTTAAAAGAATTTAAGTATATAATATCTGCTCCCAGAACACCATGGAATTAAACTAGAAATCAGTAAGCATAACTGGAAGCATAACTGGAAAATCCTCATGAACATGGAAATTTAACAATACATGTTTAAATAACACATGAGGCATAAAAGAGATCTAAAGAGAAATTTAATATATATGTATATTTTTGAACTAAATTAAAATAAAAACACAACAAATCAAATTTCTGGGATGCATCGAAAGGAGTGCATAGAAGGAAATTTATAGCATTGAATATTAGAAAGACAGAAAGATCTAAAATAAATAAGTTCCTACCTCAGAAAGCTAGAAAAAGAAGGGCAAATTAAAACAAAACAAAAAGGGGGTTCCTGTCGTGGCACAACAGAAACAAATCTGACTAGTATCCATGAAGATGTGGGTTTGATCCCTGGCCTCAGTGGGTCTGGGATCTGGCATTGCCATGAGCTGTGGTGTAGGTCACAGACACGGCTCAGATCCTGTGTTGCTGTAGCTGTGGTGTAGGCTGACAGTTGCAGCTCTTATTTGACCCCTAGCCTGAGAATCTCCATATGCCACTAGTGTGGCCCTGAAAAGCAAAAAAAAAGAAAGAAGGGAAGAATAAGAATTAGATTAGAGACCAATGAAATTAAAAACAATAAATTAATAGAGAAAATAAACAAGACCAAAAGTTGGTTGTTTGAAAAGATCATTTAGTGCCTAGCCAGACTAGCTAAGAAAAAAATGGGAGAGAACATAAATTACAAATAAATGGTATCATTACAGATCTCATAAAAATCAAAAGAATTAGAAAGGAATGCTATGAACAAAAATGTGGCACAAATTTGATAACCTAGATGAAATTGACCAATTCACTGAAAGACATGATCTGCCTAAATTCACATATAAAGAAATAGATTATCAGAATAGGTCTATACTTACTAAATAAATTGAATCAATAATTAATAACCTTCCAAAACAAAAAGCACCAAGCCCAGATGTGATCACTTGTGAATTCTATAAAACATTTAAGGAAGAAATTATACTGATTCTTTATATCTCTTTCAGAGAATACAGAGACACATTCTATAAGACCAGCATTATCCTAACACCAAAGCTAAACAAGACATTGCAAGAAAAGAAACTACAAACCAATCTCACAATAAATTATTAGCAAATGGAATCCAAAAGAAGCATAAAAATAATTAATACACCACAAACAAGTGGGATTTATCAAGTATGCAAGTCTTGCTCAGTATTTGAAAAATCAATTCAGCACATCAACAAACTAAAGCAAAACAAAACAAAAAAAATCTCATGTTCATATAAATAAATACAAAAAAAGACAAAATTAATTACTCATTCATGATGAAAATTTCCAGTTAACTGGTAATAGACTAGAACTTTATCAACCTACTAAAGATTATCTACCAAAAACCTACAGCTAACATCATACATAATGGTGAAAGCCTGGAAGCCTTCTCTCTAAAACCAAGATAAAACAAGGATGTCCCCTCTCACCACTCCTTTTCCACATTATATTGAAAGTTATAGCTAATGCAAAAAGCCAAGAAAAGGAAATAAAAGTTATACAGATTGGGAAAGAAGACCTAAAACTGTAAGCAATTATAGCAAGATTGCAGATACAAGATTAGTATATAAAATTAAATGATTTTTCTATACATCATTAGTGAAAAAATGGAATGCAATTAAAAACAATACCATTTACATTAGCATTTTTCAGAAAATGAAATACTGAAGTATAAATCTAACAAAGTATGGATAAGATCTATATAAAGAAAGCTATAAAATTTTGATAAATGAAATCAAAAATCTAAATTTACAGGAATATAGTCTCTGTTCATGGATAAGGTGACTCAATATTGTCAAGATGTCAATTCTTCCCAATTTGATCTATAGTTTCAATACGATCTCAATCAAAATTTAAATAAATTATTCCGTAGATATCAAAAAAATTCTAAAGTTTATATGAAGTAAAAATCCCATGATAGTTAACAAATGTTGAAGAAGAACAAAGGTGAAGCATTGATACTACTCATACTTAAGACTTAATATAAAGCTACAGTAACCAAATAGTATTGGAAGAGGAAGGGAGGGAGAGAGAAAGAAAGAGAGAGAAAGTGGGGCAGGGGGAAATAGAACAATGGAACAGAGTAGAGGGCCCAGAAATAGACCCAGGTAAATGTAGACATCTGATCTTCAACAAAGAAGCAAAGGCAAAACAATGGAGGAAAAATTGTCTCAACATACGGTGCTGGAACAACTGGATATTCATATGCAAAAAGTGATCTAAATACAGACCTTCACAAAAACTAACTCAAAAATGTATCATTGACCTAAATGCAAAACACAAAAATATAAAACCTCCAGAAGATAACATAGGAGAAGAGCTTGGTGACCTTGGGTATGGTGATGACAACACTGAAAACATGATCCATAAAAAGAAATAATTGATAAGCTGGGCTTTGTTAAAATTCAAAACTTCTCCTCCACTAAAGACAGTATCAAGAGAGTTAGAACACAAACCAGAGACCAGGAGAAGATATTTGCAAAAGATACACCTGATATAGGATTGTATCCAAAACATACAAAGAATTCTTAAAACTCAATAATAAGAAAACAACGCAGTTAAAAAATTAGTCAGAGCAATTCCTGTTGTGGTGCAGTGGAAATGAATCTGACTAGTATCCATGAGGATGTGGGTTTGATCACTGGCCTTACTAAGTGGGTCGGGGATCTGGCGTTGCCATGAGCTGTGGTGTAGGTTGTAGACGTGGCTTTGATCCTGCATACTGTGGCTGTGATATAGGCCAGCAGCTGTAGCTCTGATTCTACACCTAGCCTGGGAACTTCCATGTGCTGCAAGTGCAGCCCTAAAAAAAGCAAAAAAAAAAAAAAAATATTAGTCAAAGACCTTTGTAGACACCTACAAATGGAAAATAAACATAGGGAAAGATGTTCTTCATCATCTGTAATCAGGAAAAATACAAATTGGAATAATACTATGTTACCACTACACATCTATTAGGATGTCCTAAATTTGCAACACTAAATATTGGTGAGGATATTGATTAACAGGAACTTTTATACATCATTGGTGAGTATAAAAATGACATAGCCATTTTAGAAGACAATTTGGTTATTTTTGTAGAACTAAATATATTCTTATCATATGATCTGGCAATTATGGTACTTGGTATTTACCAAAAGGAGTTGAAAACATATGTGTACACAAAAACTTGTACACAGACGTTTATAGGAACTTTATAATTGTCAAATTTGGAAGCAATTAAGATGGCTTTCAGTAGCTAAATAGATAAATAAACATTGGTACATCTAGACAATGGAATATTATTCAGTCCTTAAGATAACTGAGCTATCAATCCCTGAAAAGACATGAAGGAAACTTTGATGAATATTACTAATTGAAAGAAGCCAATTCGAGAAGGCTAAATTCTATTAACATTCCAACAATATGACATTCTGGAAATGGTGAGATAATGGAGATAATAAAAAGATCAGGCGTTCCCCTTGTGGCTCGGCAGGTTAAAAACCGAACATAGCGTCCATGAGGATATGGGTTTGACCCCTGGCCTTGCTCGGTGGGTTAAAGGTCCAGCATTGCCACAAGCTGCAGCATAGGTCACAGATGCAGCTCAGATGCAGTGTTGCCATGGCTGTGGCGTAGGCCAGCAACTGCAGCTCCAATTCAGTCCCTAGCTAAGAAACTTCCATATGCCGTAGATGCTGTGGTAAAAGGAAAAAAAAAAAAATTTAAATAAAAAGATCAGTGATTGTCAATATGATGCTGGGAAAGATATGAAGAGCAAGGCACAGAAAATTTTTAGGGCAATGAAAATACTCTGTATGATATTATACAGCGTCCCATAGAATGTACAATATCAAGAGAGGTTTAAGAGGTACAAACTTCCAGTTAAAGTCATGGGAATGTAATCTACAGCATAGGATATGTAGTTAATAATATTTTAATATCTTTATATGATAACAGACAGCAACTAGACTTATCATGAAGATCATTTCTTAATGCATAAAATATTGAATCACTATGTTAAACACCTGAAACTCATATAATAGTGTAAGTCAATTGTACTTCAATTATAAAAATGGAATTAAAGTTTAACAATAAATCAATGTAGATAAAGGTTAAAAAAATGTACCCTCAAGTAAACTGTGTACTTTGGGTAATTATGACGTGTCAGTGTTGGTTTGTCCTTGGTTAAAAAAATAAAGTTCCATTCTGGAGTTCTCTTGTGGCATAGCAGATTAAGGATCTGTAATTGTCACTGCAGCTGCTTGTGTCACTGCTATAGCTAGGGTTTGATCCCTGGCCTGGGAATTTCCATATGCTGTGGATGTAGCCAAAGGAAAAAAAAAAAAGTACCATTCTGGTGAGTGATATTAATAATGGAGAAGGCTATGTGTGCATAAAAAGTATTTGGGAATCTTTTTATCTTCCTCTCAGATTTTTTTTCTTTTTTTTTGTAATTGCAAAACTGCTCCAAAAAAAAAAAAAAAATCTTAAAACAAACTAACCAAAAAATAAGACCAACTATTAATTAAAAGTGGTCAAGTGACTTGAATAGGCACATGAGTAAAGATTTATGTAGTCAATAACATGAAAATGTGCTGAATATCACTGGTCATCAGGGAAATGCAAATTAATATTGGGGAAATATGACTATACATTCACTAAAATGGCTGAAATGAAAAAAAAAAAAATTTACAAGAGCAAATGTTGGAAAGGAAATAGATTAACCAAAATTCTCTTATATTCTTACTGGGTGTGTGAAATGGTGCAATCTTTGGAAAACATTTTGAAAGTTATAAAAAAATTAAACATACATCTTTATCATCAATCAATTCAACATCTACATATTTGTCAAAAGAAATGAAAACCTTTGTCCACAAAAAGCTTCTTACGAGTGTATGCATAGCATCACTATTCACAATAGCCTGAAACTGAAAACAATCCATGTTCCATCAGCAAGGGAATGGATAAACAAACTGCATGTTCAGAAACTTGAGTACTACCCAGCAATAAAAAGAAATAAAGGAGTAACACGTGAGAAAACATGGATAGATCTCAAACAAAATTATGCTCAGTGAATGAAGCCAGCCCCAAAAGATTACATACATTCTTAGGAAGTTAAAACTGGCAAAGTTCGTCTATGGTGATAGAGAACAGAGAAATGGTTTCTTTTGGCAGTTGAGAAGTGGGGGTGGGGATGCGGCAATGGTGAAATAGATTGGAAAGTGACACATGGGAACTTTCTGGCATGATGGAAGTGTTTTATGTTTTGATGGGGTTGGATTGCCCTGGTATATACATTTGTCAAAACTGATCAGACTTTTTTTTTTAAATTTATTTATTTTTTTTGCCTTTTTGCCATTTCTTGGGCCGCTCCCGCGGCATATGGAGGTTCCCAGGCTAGGGGTCTAATCGGAGCTGTAGCCACCAGCCTACGCCAGAGCCACAGAACCGCGGGATCCGAGCCGCATCTGCGACCTACACCACAGCTCACGGCAACGCCGGATCATTAACCCACTGAGCAAGGGCAGGAACCGAACCACAACCTCATGGTTCCTAGTCGGATTTGTTAACCACTGCGCCACTACGGGAACTCCAAAACTGATCAGACTTTAAATTAGACCTGCTCTTTCACTGTATCTAAGTTATACTTTAATGTAAAAAGTACGCTTTGTCTAATAACTGAGTCTCAAAAAGTCCATTATTTTATATGTTTCATCTGCAACTTAAGCTAACATGTATCAGCATAACAGAAATGAGGGCATTACCAAAGCTGTCCCCTAGCGTCCCAAGAGGAGGTGAGGTATTAGGCTGTAGAGATAGAAGTTAGATTTCAGTTATTAAGTCTTAGACATCCCTGGGTGTCTCGAACCTTTCACACCCACCAGTTAACACACATATTTATTAATCTGCCAGTAAGACAGTGACAGCTTTTTGAATATCTTTGCCTAAAAAAATGATAATTGATTCAAATCTAGACTCATATATTACAAAAGATAGAGTCAAATTTTCTCAACAAGTTTTATAAACACTGAAAAGTGATACCATGTGGCCTTCTGACTTGAATAAAATCCTAAAAACTTATTTTTAATTACTTTACTGATGATTCTCTTCAGAAAGTGCAATTCAATGAAGTACATGAAATAAAATTCTAACAAAACATATCAGCCATCTCTAAAGGCTGTGAAAAAGTGTTTAGTATAGTCCTCTTTGTCATTAGGGGAAAAAAATTGACTCCATCTGAGAAATTCTTGTGAAACCTTGTATTCTGAGTGCTTTCCCAAAACATTACTCGGAGAGGATATTGAAATGATATTTTAGAATATTTCCGTATCCCAATATGTAGTCAAAGCTGAACAGAAGATTTAAATAGGGATATCAAATTCCCATTTATCATAATTGACCCCCAATTATCATGGGGGTCAATGCTTTTTTCCTAAAGCTTGGAGGTCTTCGCTATCAATGAAGTTGCATGAACCTTCTTCATTGAAGATATGCTGGAATGTGGCTGCAGCAGGAGACAGGGTGTGCAGTGATTAGAATATAATATTGGTCCAACAACTCTGTTTTCCGATTTGAGGAATGCACTAATTGTTCATCACCAATCACTGACCTTCAAAACTATGTTCATCCATCTATGAAATGGCCTTAACCTCATCATCAAGGAACTCCATGCAAAAATTTTGTAAAATATCTTATCATTTTCTTTGTGCACTGTATGAATATAAATGCTGGTCATAAAGCCCTTTTGATTCATACTGAGGATAGTTACTTAAAAAGGGGAATTATATTTGATTATATTTAAGCACTAATCTTTGTAGTTTTCCTAAACTTAGTATGGTAGAAATAACACAAATTTTAAGATCTTAAAAAACAAACAAACAAAAATCAGTGGCTATTGGCATATTTAGCTGATAGACTTCAGATTTTGAAAATATTGAGTTTCTATAGGGCTGGCTCCAACATTATTCTTCATTATATACTACAAATCTTTGTAACAATATAACTTTGGATGTTATCAATGTGTGATAAAACTTATTTTAAATTTCTCAGGTTGATAATTCCCCCACACCAGGGACCTGAACATGATTTCATGAAAAAAAAAAATCTGTCTATCTGAGGGTTGATGTGTAATCATTCTCACTGGTGTTTAGTTGTTGCCAACAGATTTTTCTGGACAGTTGTTTAGGATATCAAAGATAGCTTCAAGAAAACTATTTTGGAGAATTTGGGGTTGAAATCTCTCTTTGAAAAAAGTGAGTAGGCTTCTGTATATACTTATATACATTTGTGAACTTTATTAGTCTGCATTCAAAAAAAATCAAGGCAAATACCTTGGTATATGTGCTCTGCCCTTCAGACTACATCAAGTGATGAGGTATGTGTTGTAGCATAATGCAGAATATTGCTGTCTTAAGATATAAGTACACAGAGAATAAAAAACCCTGCTTATGTCACTACTCTTGTATGTAACTTTATAAGTTATGAATTTGATATCTTCAAGATTAACAATACTAAATTATTTTTAAAACAACAGTGATATACACACATATGCTCTTGCTCTATCTATCTGTCTACATGCTTATGTGTAGACAGTTTATGACATCATAGGTAGATGGCTAGATAGACTTTAGGATATATATATTTTTTAGGATGTTTTTTAAACAAATATTTCATTTCTTTCCAAACTAAGAAAGAGAGTAGGAGAATGAGACTGTGAAGAGGAGTTAGTGACTTTGAGAGGATTTAGGTGATATGCTTAAAGTCATTAAGTGGGTTAGCAAAAGAAAAAATGAGAGTCTGGGTATCAGGAAACCCAGACTCCAGTTATTGTTACCGCATAACCAGGTTATTGTTAAACATATAGTCTAAATAATCTATAATTTCTATTTTGAATTTATCTTTAACCCTAGGCACTTTTAAAAAAAATCAGTGGTTGTATCTTTTTCCTATGAGTTTGTTGACAGTATTGAGTTTTATTGAGCCCTGGTAAAAAGAAAAATGATCTGTGTAAATTCTACATAATTGAAATGTATTAAATTATGATGTGTTATCCAAAGTATCTATTAATGCTTACGTATACAAGCATATGACTATTAAAATTAACCATGTTAAATAAATTACTCAGATCCTCCATGTTTGTACTGTTTAACTTGTTTGATTTGCATAGTTCATTGGCCCTACAATGTCTGTTCCTACTTTTTTCTACCAGTTGTTTTTTCATGGGGAAGTCCCCTCACTCCCATTCTCCTTCAAGTGTTTCAGATGATAGACCCTCCCCCTATCATCATAGGCATAGCATGGGTCCTGAATAGCTTAGCGGTGAGAGAGAGCAAACACTCAGCAGCTACCAGAAGAGATCTCTGTCTGATGCTGGATGTTTGTGAAAAACATGTGAGAACTGTAGCAGTTGTAGCTATTTTTTGGCTATGAAGGGAGAGCCTGGAGCTGTGTAAGGGGTAACCATTTGGAGCCTAAGGATGAAACATTAATCATTAGGTAAGATTATTTAGAAAAACTGAAACATCCTTCATTCAGTCCTATTTGCTTTAATTTTTTTTTTAACTTTCACCATCATGATTTTCATTTCAAAGATTGAATTACGTCTTGGAAGTTCCATTTCTGGCTCAGTGGCTTAAGAACCCAACTAGTTTCCGTGAGAACGTGGGTTCAATCCCTGAACTCACTCAGTGGGTTAAGGATTTAGCATTGCCGCAAGCTGTGGTGTAGATTGCAAATGTGGCTTGGGGCTTGGATCCTGCATTGCTGTGGCTGTGCATTGGCCTGCAGCTGCACTCTGATTCAACCTCTAGGCTGGGAACTTCCCTATGCCTCAGGTGCAGCTCTAAAAAGAAAAAAAGGAAAGATTGTATTACTTCTTTTCTCACAGCTGCCTGTTTTTATTGTATAAATAAGATAGCTCTTTGTATTTCTCTGAGAAGAGTAACATGACTCATTTTAAAGTTCTCTTCGCTGTTTATACATCAACATTTTCATTTGGCATTTTGTTTGATTTTCCTCAAAAGCTTGGTGATCTTTGATTTACTTGAGTTTACAGTACTATTAACTGGATGCGGTCTGCCTAACATAAATGGGAACTTCTTTATCCAGGTAAGAAGTGCTCACAAAAACTCCTGGCTCCAGTTTGTGGGTGTGGAAAATATTGGTCCTTAAGTGTCCAGAGAGTTTGCCCTCTCATCCCTTTATGCACTGTGATGACCACCTGTGGGCACTGCCCTTTTTTTTTTTTTTTTTTTTTTCTTACTCCCATCGTAATTCTGAGTTTTCTTCAACAAATCTTCCTTTGTAGAGCTTTAACAGTAGTTTTTTTCTTGGAGACAAACATTGTAGGCAAAAACTAAGATTGGGAAGACTGGGACACATATTCCACAGCCTTTACATTAATTGTGATTCCTACTGTTGGGCAGCTTGTTGTTGTTCCAAGACCCATTCTGATCTTGGGGTTATTCTTTGGTTCTGTTGGAAGATTTATTTCAGGGGAGATATCCTCTCTCTTCAACTATGTTATGTTTCGTATTTGGTCTATTTCCACTTGTTCTCCATCTTCTAGAAATTTCTTAATTTCAGATCTGTTGATAGTAGCATTTCTGTGATTTCACACATTTATTCTCATTGGTATATTTCTTCTTTCACTTTAGTGGGCTTTATTGAAAGAAGCAAAGTATAGGTTTTGACTTAGCCATTTTAGAAAGGGAAAACTTTCAGAGAGTCTGTTTACTACTATTGTCATTGATTGCTTTGATTCTATTTAATATACATTTCTGCTAGAAAAGTCTGATTTTAAATTCTAGTGATTTCTTAATCTATAAGATAATTTTAAAAATATAATATCCTAATATTTTCCCATCTCACTGCCTAATGGGGCCTGAATCTCTTGATGGGCTTTTTGTTATTCAGTGACTTACAAGTAATGCTTACTGTACACACAGGTATTCTTCCCAGGGTTTGAACTAGGTTGATAAGGAAACCAGAGAGTCATTTTCAGGCTAATAGTGGTTGTCAATCTTCTTTATGAAATGATTTCCATGATTTCTAACTGGGGTTCTACGAAAGGAAGGTAATCAAAACACAACCATCAGGCTTGCCCTCCACATTTATCCAAAATGCAATGAAAGATGGAGTATTGTGACTGTGACTGTGATTTGGGAGTAAGATGTGAAATTCTTCTCCATTTCCTCACTCATGGACCATTACCCTGTCTCGACGCACAAAATTTTAACTGAAGGATACATTCACTCCCTTCTTATCATAAAAAGCTTGGACATCTCCATCTGAGAAATGACAATGGAAAATATTTTATTTAAAAATCAGACCCTCTCAAAGCTTGTCAATCTCAATTTCCTCTACCAATTAGGCTCTCAATCTCTAAGGATAAAACGAAAGTAAATATTGCCTTACTGAAACTGATAGAAGCTTTCATTTATAGTCAGATGATTAACTTCCTGCATGACTAATGCATGTAAAGTGGAAGACCTGATGCTGTTTTGGATATGTTAGAACATTTCAGTTTATGAAGGGGAAAAAAGCAGAATAAAGTGACCTTATATAGCTACTGATTTCCAGGAACATCACTTTAGAATAAGGACCAAGAGATAAATGAAATCTATGTGCAGTAAGGCATTCAAAATGAGTCTTCTTGTTTGTTTGTTTCTAACGGAAGCACTGATTTTATGAAATGACCGCTACTAGAACACTAAGGATATATAGCTTGGAATAATAGCCTATCTGATTTGTGTTAACGTAGCCACTGGAAAGATTAGTTGAAGGTAGAACCATAATGACATAATATCCCATTGTGGGGGGTTATTTTACAAAAGTAAATTGATTAGCATAATATACTGTCTCAAAAAAAAATGACATGAAAACTTGAGGGCTTAGTTGGTGTGAAGAAAGAAAATATATTTGAAATTATTCTTTTCTACTAAGTGAAGGTAATTTTCCAGAATAGTACTACTTCTGATGATATTTTTAAGAGAAAAAAAATTAAAATGTAGTGGTTGTGGCTAGTTAGCTTAGTTAATTAAGGACAAGGAGACAAATTTGATTCCCAGACAGATTTCTTTTTTTTTTTTTTTAATTTATTTTTTTTATTTTTTTTTTGTCTTTTTGCTATTTCTTGGGCCGCTCTCGCGGCATATGGAGGTTCCCAGGCTAGGGGTCCAATCGGAGCTGTAGCCACCGGCCTACGCCAGAGCCACAGCAACGCGGGATCTGAGCCACGTCTGCAACCTACACCACGGCTCACGGCAACGCCGGATCGTTAACCCACTGAGCAAGGGCAGGGATCGAACCCGCAACCTCATGGTTCCTAGTCAGATTCGTTAACCACTGAGCCACGACGGGAACTCCCAGACAGATTTCTTAATTTGTTGCTGGTTTATGACATCAAACTAGCATGCTCCAAAGCAATGTTCTCAGAAACGTGAGCTTATCAACACAAACAACTAAAAGTATGAAGTTTTGAGGATATTAAAATACTGCATTATTTTGTTGTTCATAGGTTATTACATTAAACTCAATTAAGAAGTTAAGGTTTCTATATATACCCCCATTTACATTATTGTGACTTTAATAGTTTAGAGAAAATGAAACAATGGTATATATTTAAGCAATTGCTAAACTGGATAGCAGTGGAAGTGTCTGGCTACTTAGCAATTTGTTTTTTAATGGGCTTTGCTGCTT
This sequence comes from Sus scrofa, assembly GCF_054392235.1. Taxonomy (NCBI): domain Eukaryota; kingdom Metazoa; phylum Chordata; class Mammalia; order Artiodactyla; family Suidae; genus Sus; species Sus scrofa. Next base: position 100,401,617 of record NC_139397.1, read on the forward strand.
TAGTTATTGAGCATTTGACTAGGTATCAACTAGTCCAATACTCAAATTTATTAATTGTTCTTCTGAGAGAACTCACAATTTTAGACCATTGGGGGGGAAACCTTGATGGCAAACATAGGGAAGAAAAAAAGATTCAACTTGATACTGAGACAGCCATTACTGTCTAATGGGGATTGACAGAATTAAATAGCTTTCTCTGTTAACCAAGTTCTCATTGATGACTTGTCAAGGTCACCTGACACTTCTGCTTTAGGTGGAGAGTAAACAGAGATCCAAGGAAAAATGACAGTTAAATCTAAAGAAAAGTGATACCTCTTTATGACAAAAGGCACTGAGCTGGGAAGTACAGTAGTCACTTGGAAAAGCTATAGAGACCTTTCAGTCACTGACAAAGCCAGTTTGATTATTATTATTATTTTTTTTTTTTTGCCTTTTTTTTGTTGTTGCTATTTCTTGGGCCGCTCCCGCAGCATATGGAGGTTCCCAGGCTAGGGGTTGAATCGGAGCTGTAGCCACAGGCCTACGCCAGAGCCACAGCAACGCGGGATCCGAGCCGCGTCTGCAACCTACACCACAGCTCACGGCAACGCCGGATCGTTAACCCACTGAGCAAGGGCAGGGACTGAACCCGCAACCTCATGGTTCCCAGTCGGATTCGTTAACCACTGCGCCACGACGGGAACTCCCCCAGTTTGATTATTAATGCCCAGAAAGAAACTACATTCTCCTGTTGTATTACCTATTGGGTTATTTTATTCATGAATATGTGTTTTAAATATATATTTAACATAAATTAAATTGCAGATTAGAAATAATACAGTAATATCCCACTCAATTCATTTTTTTCTTCCATTTTTTGTTCATATGCTGTATATTTTAATAATTCAAATCATGTTTATTCAAATTTATATTATTTTATTATTATTTCCAGGTATTTTTCATATCATTAGTTTCATGTTTCTCAAAATAAATATTTTTAATGATTTTATAGTTTTTAATCTGATTAACATGTATAAATTGCAGCCATCCCCCCTCCTATTGGACATTAAATTGTTTTCATATTCTTACCAGCATCAGGCTAGAATAGGCACTTTCATGTACTTCAGTTCTTCTTGAATAAGTCCCTTATGATATAGTTCTAGAAGAGAAATTTACTGTTTGTGAGTAATTCTATCATCCAAGTTGATAACAAAATTGCCCTACCATGTGTTAAAATTAATGCCTCTTAGTATACTATAAAACATTGTATTAAATATAGAGGTTAGTCCCCTTTATGAGTTCCTTCAGTTACACATATTCAGAATGATTTCATTCTAAGAGCTTTGGTAGTACTATGGAAAATATAAATGTGATTCATTAAGAACGTTTATTTTTGAGACTTTCATCACCTAAAATAATAAAAAAATGAAAAAAATCATAAAACACAGGAATATGTAATGAGTTCTATCAACTTATAAAGGACCATGAAATATAGACATGTGAGACTGTGTTTCCAGATACCAAGAGTCAGGGTTGCATTTTTGAATAGGTGCCACTTGAAATTTGAAGTGGAATTTGAAAAGTGAATTTAGCACAGCAGACCCAAAGTCTCAGTTAAGTTCACCACAGATAACGGGGACTAGCTATGGTTACAGGATGCTCAGGAGGACTTGTCATGCTATCCCAGAGTTTCAGGAAAGACTCAAAGTGAAAGCAGAACATCACATTCTGAAGAAGTTCGCAAACCAAACACTTTCCTACAAAGCTTTCAAAGAGGCAGTAGAACCAGCCACCTACCTTCACCATCATCTCATCCCACTATCTTCTTTTTCAGCCCTTGCTTTCAGTGAAGTGCAGTTTATTTTTACTACTTTTATTGAATGCTATACCTTTTCAAAGTTGTACCTTAAATCCTATATCCTCGTTAAAACTATTCTTTTAATTCATTATAACCAATTTCTCTTTGAATTTACACCCCCTTTAATTTGCACAATACATTCTAGCATTAGGGATAATGCCATATACTTTTTGTACCCCTACCCTCATCCCAGGTTCCCCTCTTCCTTCCTGATAGTCCACCTGCTCCTGAATAGTATGTAACATGCTGCAAAGAGAATAGACAAGTTTAATTCATAGATATTGACTGTCTTTCTTAACCCATTGTCTTGTAGCAAAAATCTGACAGGAAAATGTCCTTTTTATGCTTCAGTAAGAAACAAACTTCTCTTATGACCTCTTCTCCGTTAACAAAATTTAAATACCATTTAGATGGCGGATATTGCTGTCATTTCAAAGATTTAATACTTTTGTAAATCTATTTTTTGAACTAATCTTATGCCTAATAATCATTCTGCTTGAGTACCAATAACCCACGTCGCATGACATCCTGGCTCCGCTGGAAAGCTGCCTTCTCTGAGAAACGGTTGGCAAGTACTAAATTTATTCTGTGCAAATTGTTTTTATAGCAGCCTGATGTTCTTCAATCTTTTCTTAAATTGAACATTGGTAAGATACAATGTAAACTGCCTTGCAGCTACATTGGATTTGCCATGCTCGCTCTCCACATTGGAATTAGATTGATGTTTCATTTTACACAAAGGATATTTTAAATAGCTCTGAGTATACCTCCATACTACACCCATAGCGTATTTCCTCATTATTTTAATATTTCTTCAGTTTCCTTCTTTAAAAAGAAAAAAATCAGACAGAAACTTGATTACTCCCCTGGGTCAGGAGAACAGCTCATATTTTCAATGAGTGCTCGAGACAGGTTTTCCCAGTGTGCGCTTCAAAATCACAGCTATGACAGGGATTAAGGCGAGCTCATTAGAGAGTAGTTAAATCACAGAGTCCAAGTATGAATCTTTAAAAGATAACCCTAATTTATGGATATATTTTATCAAAATAAAAATAGGCTGGAGGAGAAAAAAATATTCATGGAAATACTTTTTCTTGGAGATATTTTTCAAGGCAGCAGTTTCCTTAGCAAAGTTTGCCAATAATCATCAATTCATCTCTTTAAGCACATAATTCAATCTATTCAATATTGTACCATGGCAGCACTGATGAGCTCTTAATTCTCCTCTATTTATTACGTCAAATGTGGCAGTGACCTTAATGAGATATCAATTAAGACAAAAATGTCAGTGCCATACTTTCAAAGACAGACTCAAGTGGAGAATTCCAAAGGTCAACATGATATTTTGAAGCAGGTCATTCAAACATATATTATGTGTCAAAAGAATGTAACTGGACTCTCTTAATAATTTTTTACATTTCATTATTTTTAAAATAAGGCATTCCTGAATGGCTAAAGTTTAGGAAGTATTCACAATGATCTGATTTTACTTCTGCTTGATTGTTGTGAATCCCCTAAAAATATAAATTTTACTCTCTCATGCTAATAGTTATAACCTATTGAGAGTGTAAGTTTGCAAAATAGAAAATATAGTCAGTCAGCAAACATTGATCCTCTCAATAATATAATGTGAACTGATTTTAAGCACTTCATTGACAAAGAGTTATGTGTTAGAAATTTTGGTCATTTGGGCAAAGCTGTTGGATTGATGACTTTTGGACAGAATTAGCTGAATTGAATTAAATGGACACTTTTGAATTCTTTATGTCACAGCAGTCTCAAGATGAAGTAATCTATAAAATTAATTTAATCATAAATTTTGAGGGCTTCTCTGTTCACGGTTCTTTATTAGGTGTGCAAATAAGAAACATTTTGAATGCCCTATTTTTGTCTTCAAGGAGTATATATCCCAATAAGAAGAATAAGAGATGAGAGAGAAAGAGGGAGGGAGGGAGAACATTTACTCTAACCTCTGACTCAGTAATGAGATTATTCTCTATCATTCCAAACAAATGGCTCTCCAATCACTGACCACTGCCAGCTAAGTGGCTACTTCACTGCAATCTATTCTTCTGTAAGTTTGAAATGTAATTGGAAAGTTCTCCATTGCACTGAACTAAAATCTCTTTCTTTGTGGTTTCTTTCCATTGATTTTTGTTCTGGTCTTTTGAATCAAGAACAATCTAATCCATCTTTTTACAGGATAATCTTTTAAATATGTGAAAACCCTTATGTCCCCATTTCAGTTCAATTTACTTCAACAAACGTCTTTTTTTTTCTCTTCCAGCTGAACCTCATCAGTTTATTCTTTAAAAATTTTATGTAATGACATTTTGAGAAACTTCTGCTCCTTTCCCCATCTTTCCCCATTTAACCTCTTCTGGCTGGGAGAAAAAGCCCATGTGGTTTAAAGATAAAAACTTTTAACACAATAGCATGCTTTAGACTAACTACGTATTGGAAGTTAGATTGCACCAAGCACAGAACACCATAGGAAATTGCATTGCTAGAATCCTCAATATCCTTTAGGGATTTTTCTTGTGAGTAAAATTTTTCAAAAACGTAAGAAGTCTACCCTGTCACTACTCACAATCTGGATGTATGGGTGTTGCTGATGCTGAAAAATGCAAAGAAGTGTTCTCCACGCTGCAGACACACAAAGATTGCCCTTTCGTTTTCAGCTGCAGCTACCATCTAAGAATCTGTTTCATTTCCTCACAGTCTGTTTGACACCTTTAGTCAAAAAGTCACCCCATCTGTGATACTCCGTGCCATATTGTTCTGTCTGCCAGGGATGCTTCCAATCCGTTCTCGGTTCTGCCACACCATGCGAAATTGGGCTGCAGTGTCTTTAGAAAGCTTTTTAGTTCAACCTGCTCCTCAGCTGCCATTTGGCCTCTTGCTGCTGTATGTTTGTTATGTATTCCTCATGGGGCAGAGGTACATAACCACATTGGCTGCTGTTTTAGCCTGATTGCTTCAGGAGCCTCTAGGAGATCCCAGATTGTCTCATTTTATGCTAATCTTGGTTGGCTGGTGACATTAACGAGTTTCAGGGAATCTGCTACGACATCAAGGGTATGTCAAAGACATAGCAGGCATCTTGAAGATCAGACACAATCACTGCATAGATCTCCATTTGGGCCTGTTCCATAGATACAATTTTTTTAAATTCATTCATTTTTTTTTCTTGTCAATTAGCATAGCTCTGTAAATCGGGTTAGAGACCGCAGAGTTCAGCAACAGTTTCTGACTCTCTATTGTTCATATAATCTTAGTTCTGAGAAGCTTATTTTTGTAGTTTCTGTTGTTTCAGGTTTATCATAAATAACAGCACTAATAACAAGGACAACAAATACTCCCACTAAAACTTGAACATGTGCTCGAGAACAGGACTTTTGGACCCCCCCCTCCCCTTTCCTCATCCTTCTTGAAGGACCCCTCACTCATGTTCTAGGATAGCCCTCTCTCTTAGGATCTTTTCAGAACAGTGTGTGATGGTGAGAATACAGAGATCCGGGTTTCTATCCCAGCTCTATTGCTAACTACTGCAGAGAATTAGAACATCATATGTGAAACTGGGATAATACCACTGACTTCAGAAGGTCATGCTAAGGATTGAATATGTGTAAAGTTGAGGCCTGGATGTATGTTGTCCTTGCTTTACATTCTCAAATTCATGTTGTGCTTTCCTAATGAGCCCTTGTTCCACACTCCATTAGAGCCACTTTTGTATTTGCTTAGCATCCTGATAGCAGGTACTCTGTCCTTTTCACCCTTAGATGCTCAGTTTTAAATAATACAATATTTTTAGTAAATTCTCCCATGTAGAAGCCAGGGACTTGCCTCAGCTACAGGCATCTGTGTATGGTTTACTTCCCAGAGGCACAGAACTGGACTCAAAATCTGATTAAAAATATTAAAGTAGAAACTGAGAATGTTTTGCCTATGTTCTCTTCCAGGAGTTTGATGGTGTCTTGTCTTATATGTAAGCCTTTAAGCCATTTTGAGTTTATTTTCATGCATGGTGTGAGGGTGTGTTCTAGTTTCCTGCACTGTTGGTGGGAATGTAAGCTGGTACAACCACTATGGAGATCAGCATGGAGATACCTTAGAAATCTATACATAGAACTACCATATGACCTAGCAATCCCACTTGTGGGCATATATCTGGATGAAACTTTCCTTAAAAAAGACACATGTAGCCAAATGTTCATTGCAGCACTATTCACAATAGCCAAGACATAGAAACAACCCAAATGTCCATTGACGGATGATTGGCTTAGGAAGATGTGGTATATATATACAGTGGAATACTACTCAGCCATAAAAAAGAAGGACATAATGCCATTTGCAGCAACATGGATGGAACTGGAGATTCTCATACTGAGTGAAGTAAGTCAGAAAGAGAAAGACGAATACCGTATGATATCACTTATATCTGGAATCTAGTGTAAGGCACAAATGAACCTTTCCACAGAAAAGAAAATCGTGGACTTTGAGAATAAGCTTGTGGTTGCCAAGGAGGAGGGGGAGAGGGGAGGGAGGGAGATGGACTGGGAATTTGGGGTTAATAGATGCAAACTATTGCCTTTGGAATGGATTAGCAATGAGATCCTGCTGCGTAGCACTGGGAACTATGTCTAGTCACTTATGGTGGAGCATGATAATGTGCAAAAATATAATGTGTACATGTTAAAAAGAAAAGAAATGCTTTTTTTGGATAACAAAAAAAAAAGGAATAAACTGAAAAGAAACAGTTATTTAGCCATCATTCCCCACTGGTCAATCTTCCTGCTCTTCTCCTCCTAGAAGCCACAAAAATTTGAATCTAGAACAGGCTTCTCTTTGCCTTTTCAGAACTCCTCTCCACTTTTCTCCACAGGCTTCCTATCCTGCATGTCTGACTGATGGAGGCTGGTTGGAGTGCCTTCTATCTTACAAGTGGGCCTGGGGACATGGGGAGCCCTAGCAGAGTATTTTGTGTCTCTGCAGAACTGTCCCAGGCTGGTTTGTCAAGACTCCTTCCAGGTTCTAGTAACTTCTTCTCATGTCATTGGGCCTATAGTGGCAATATCTTTACTCCTGCAAAACCTGGGTTGCTATGCTAGCTCATTTTCATTCACTACTCCCACAGTTTCATACTAGTCCTTGTGTAAATAAGCCATTCGTGTTATTCTACTACAAGTGTACCACCCAAGGATATGCCAACCTTGCCTGAAATCAGCCCTATCCCTCAATATTCCACATAGATAATCAGCAACATTCCATTTTTTGCTTAATCCATTTTGAGAAGTGTTTCTATCATTTGCAACTGGAACGAGTCTTGACTAATATAATCTCTCCTAACCTCCTTAGCCACCTTGTGAATTCTGCATGGAAAATAATTGCTTTAGAAACATAGACAGACACATATGAGAGTTAAAACTCACTCAGCTTGGAATGTAATTCTTAAACCAATCCATCATGTCACTCACGATCTGTTAATCCTTGTCCTGCAGAATTAAAGCAACCCTACTATCCATATTAAAAAATATGACCTCTACTACCTGCAGAATTTCAACCAAATTCTTATTCACACAAGGTTCTAACACATACAAGTAGAAGTATGAATCAGACCAAAACATACTTCTTCCAATTAAAAGGTGTGAAAAGAGCAAAGAGAAATGGCCTTTTCTATTTACTCAACTCAGTGGCTGAGCAGTTCATTAGCAAATCCTGAATGCACGTAGGTCATAAGCTCCAGGAAAGTGAAGGCTGTTTTATAAAGCAATCTTAGAAAGGTAACCTTTAAGTCAGAAGTACTATTCCCTGGTGAGGTTTATTAATTGAATCATTTGTTTACAAAAGGTGAACCTGGTTCCAAGTGACAGTACTGTTTGCACAGTGGCACCGATATTAGGAAGCTTATGTGTAATGCATTAGAAATGTAGAAAAAGATGCCTCCTGAGTCAGGGGTATTTGTTTAGCACTTGAAATCCTATAATTTTAGCAACTCCCTATGCATGAATTGAGTTATCTTATTAAGGTTAAAAATAGTCTCTAAAATATTGCTAATGAGTAGCATGAAGTACATGCTATCTTTTCCATACTTGCCAGAGATATCTCAATATGAATCCTATGTTGGATTGGAAACAGTTTAAAAAAAAAAGGAGAGCTATCTCTGTCCTAATTTTTACATCTTACTATTCTTCAAGGTCAAATTTTACTAAAAGTGGTTTCTAGGATGAAGATTTAATTTAATAATCTTTGTCAGTAAAAATTTTCTTTTAGTTAAACCATAATTCTACTCAGAGAATATGGCAGGAGAAAAAAAAATGTACTTATTAAAGTTATACTTTTTTAAAACATTCAGTTTCACCTGATAATTTGCTGGTAAACTTTAATTTTGTTCTGGAGTAAGTCAGTTCTGAAGTATCCAACTTCAGAAATATTCAAAAGTTGGAAGTTCCCGTAGTGACTCAGTGGTAACAAACCCAGCTACTATCCATGAGGACATGGGTTTGATCCCTGGGTTAAGGGTCCTGCATTGCTGTAGCTGTGGTGTAGGCCAGCAGCTGCAGCTCCAATTCAACCCCTAGCCTGGGAGGTTCCATATGCTGCAGGTGAGGACCTAAAAAGCAAAAAAAAAAAAAAAAAAAGAAAAGAAAAAAAATATTCAAAAGTTTATTTTTTTTTCTTCTCTTTTTTTTTTTTTAGGGCCGCACCTGCAGCGTATGGAAGTTCCCAGGCTAGAGGTCGAATGGAGCTGCAGCTGTAGGCTTACACCACAGTCACAGCAATGTGGGATCCTTAACCCACTGAGCAAGGCCAGGGATTGAACCCACCTCCTCATAGATACTAGTCGGGTTTGTTACTGCTGAACTGTGAAGGGAACTCCAAAAGTTTATGTATTTTGATTATTAGCCAATGTCTGTGACAATGCGAAATTGTCTTCTTTAATTGTAGAGATGGCTAGCTGCCCACCGAGAGATGTTCTTTCCCCTCCCTCTGTAGTGTACAGGTAGAGTTGGGAAGTCACTTCCTGGCCAGATAATGCATGTGACAGACCTTGAAGCTAGGTGTGACCACATAATTAACTCACAATGGACTGTGAATGGAAGAGATGTGGGCTGTTCTGAACTAAGGCTTTTAGAAGCAAGCATGCCTCCCTTTCTGCTCCATTTATCTTTAGAGAACTAGATATAGAAGATAACAATGTCCAGAGCCTCAAAAAAAAAGGAATCTGGGTCACTCCCTGAATTGCCAAGCGAGGAGAACCGCCCAACAGTTACATCCACCTTGGATTGTTACATAAGTAAGAAATAAGATCTTTACTGCATTTGAACTGTACATGTTTGGCCTCTATATTTTTAAATTTACAACTAGCCTACAGGCATAATACAACATACCTTTTAAAATAGGTAACCTAAAAAGACAAAAAAAAAAAAAAAAAAAAAAAGACAAAAAAAAGTAGGTAACCTTGGGCGATCTGAGTCTGACCCAACTGGGTAGATAAAATTCCAACATATATTTTAGAGCTTGTTTTGCTGGCTGAACTAGACCCAGAAACACTGATCGTGTAGAAAATACTCCTCTCCCCTCCGTTCCTTTTGTACTTTCAGATCTTATATATGGGAGAATTTGTTTAGTAATTAAGAGAAGGGAGAGGAATTTGCCTCAAAGTAGGAGCCAATAAGAGAATGAACAGGATAGTATGAGGTCTGCTTCCTCTTTATGCACAAGGTCTAGACCTGAATCCTCACTGATGGAGGAGAGAGGACCAGAAACTACGGGAAACCACAGGCCAGAAACTTGACAAGATGATGGCCCCAGTTAGTTCTGTTTGGGGCCAGGAAAATAAAGTCTGAGCAAGAATTTAAAAAAGAGAGTTAGCCTTCCTGCCTCTGTCCAGATCTCAGCACTAAAGAAGAGCAGCTGTGGAGTTCCCATCGTGGTACAGTGGTTAACGAATCCAACTAGGAACCATGAGGTTACGGGTTCGATCCCTGCCCTTGCTCAGTGGGTTAAAGATCCGGCGTTGCTGTGGGCTATGGTGTAGGTTGCAGACACGGCTTGGATCCAGCATTGCTGTGGCTCTGGCGTAGGCTGGAGGCTTCAGCTACGATTAGACCCCTAGCCTGGGAACCTCCATATGCCGCGGGAGCAGCCCAAGAAGTGGCAAAAAGACAAAAAAAAAAAAAAAAAAAAAGAAGGGCAGCTATAGGATACCTGGATACAGGATACAGGATGCTTGGTTTAGACATTGGCATTCACAAGGTGGACACCTTCATCAAGGGCAATGGTGAGGCCAAAAATATCTCCCCTCCCCAAGACATGATAATAATGGCCAACTTTTATTAATCATTTGTTAGATATCAGATATTGTCCTACTAGTCATAACATTGCTAGGACTAATGTTACTTTATCCTAGGAGGTAAGAAGGTAGTGTTAACCTTGTTTTACAAATCAGGAACCAGGCATACAGGAATAAAATAACTTGCCCACTGTCATGTAGCTAGTATTGCAGTGTTAGAATTCCCATCTAGAAAGTCTGAATTCTGAGCCCAAGCTAGTTATTGCTATGCTATATCTTTTTTCCTAATCCATAGGGAATGAATTTCCTGGAAGAGAGTGAGTCTGTTACCAAATTAGGCATTCTAGTCATATGAGAACAACAGGCCCTTCTAGGAACAATCAGGAACACTTGGACAGGGGGTACTACCTGGAATTTAAGATGGGTAGAGGCTTCAAATCAAAAACATAAACAGCACCCCTTTTGATAGCCATGCTCCAGTGAGTCCGAGGGGCTTGGGAATTTCATTTCCTCTCTCAGTCACAGACAGTGGGATTATGTTACAAATGGGTAGATAGCATAGCTTTAAATTATTAGATGTTTGACTGTGATGGAAGATATTAGTATGGTTGATGCAGAGTATCATGGCATTTTTTTTTTTTTTTTACTGTAAAACAAAAGCTCTAGGTTACTTACATTTAACAGAATAGGGAAAAAAAGAAAAAAGAAAACAGCCCATTAGGACAGTGAAAGAAGAAATAGATCTGCAGTGATCAATGTTGTTACTCCACTTTTCCTTTGGAGTTAAGGGTGACTTCCTCTATGAATGTCTTATTTATGTGGACATAAATGACTAATGGGGCCAATCTGGCCACATATTTCCCAGGGGAAGGGGATGGGCCTGTGTGTTATTTCTCCTGATTCTATTTTACTCTCTTTGCAGTTGAAATACTGAAAATACTATATTTCTTGCTGCAGTATTTTTCTTTTTCTTTTCCATTGTTAGGAAGGCTAAACCTGGGTGTATTGAACATGGGGCTTCTGTTTTGAACTTTCAGAATGACTGTGATGGTGGGGCTGAGATGTGTTGCCCCATGTCGATCTGCTCCCACATTTACCTGGGTGATTGCTAATTCTGGGCCTTCTATCTCAGCTCCCAAACATTACCAGGGAGCTCGGTAATATACCACAACTGCTGGGAATAATTCTGACTTCTAAGACTCTGCTCTCCTAACTTCTACATGTGCCGCTTTGCAGTCTGTTTTCCACACAACAGCCAGGTTACCTTTTTTGTAAAATATGAGTCAGATTTAGTCACACTTCTCCCAAAAACTCTCCAGTGGCTTCCCAGCACACCAAAAAAAGTACCCAATCACCTTACAAAACCTGCCTCTGGCCATTTCTCCAACATCATTGACTAACATTCGCTTCTCACCTCCCTGGGCTTCTGGTCTCCTTTTCACCAATATGCCAACCTCACTCTCCACATGGCCCACCTTCTAGAGTTCCTCTGACAGCTCTTCCCCAGATACCCCTTGGTTCACTCTCATACTCCACTCAGGGCTCTATTCACATGGCCTTCCTCAGAAAGAGCTTCTCTCACTGCCTCCTTTCAAATAGCACCTTAGACACTATGCAACCTCTTACCTTGCTTCTTTTTTTCTTCATAATTCTCACCACTATCAAGTTGGGTCAGGTGGGTCTTATTGGTTGTGGCAATGACATTGGGTGGTTTTGAGCAAAGTTATCTGCTCAGCTTATGTACTTATAACTTAGCTGCTCATCACATCATCTGAGTTAGGGTTGGAGAGGACCGTATTGGCTATTTTGTGGAAGGGGTAGGATGGGAATTAGGAAACTATTACCTTAATTCAAGTGAGAGATGATGGTGGCTTGGACCAGGGTGGAAGAGATGAAAAGAGGTCAGATTCTGGATGAAGTTGAAAGCTAGTATAGACATTCAGTGTGTGCTTTGCTCATGGAAAAGTATTAGAAACATATTTGTGAGTGCCTACAACTTGCCTGATCCCCATGGCCATGTGGGCTTGTGGGCCTCTTCAGAGTGAAAGCTTATCAATGGCTCCTTGTAGGCTCTTTTATCTACCCTTGATGATTCTGCTCCCATTTGTGTGTTTTTCACTTGCACATATTTTGGTGGAATTAAAACAAGCAAAGTGTTTGTGTTCAGTTCACTGGAAGGTACACATTCCAATTAGGAAACTTACCAATAAATCACCTTTTGATGCTTTTTTAAAATAATTACAATTACTTTATGTAGGTGAATTTGATCAAAAAGATGCTTGCTTGCCAGCTTTGCACTCTCAATTGTTACCCCACCTCTGTTTCAGAAAAAAAGAGTAATAATGAATAGCCATGTGGACACTATCATAAGGTTTAGAAAGGAGAAGGAGGCTCAATGATCATTTCTATTTAAAAAAAATCTTCTTTGAACTATTGCAGTTATCATGCATTTACTATGCACTAGATTTAGGGATTTTTATTTTAATGACTTTATGGAGATACTTAATCTCACAGAGCTAGAATACTAATTACTGTACTGTGTTGCAGTAGGAAAAACAGCAAATTACTCAAATTTTAATTATGATATTCAGTTTTAAACAAGTGTATAATAATTGACTTTGTGTGCAATAATTGATTTGTCATTTAAGCAGTAATTTTTTATGCAAATAGAGTACTTTATATGTGTGAACCAGTTATTATAAAATTAATTACTGAATATAATATCTCACAGAACTGACTATCAAGAGTTCTTCTAGCTGACTTATCCATTCATGCGAAATCTGGGTTTTTATGTACAGTGATGAGCTTTATAACCAAAGGAAAGTAAACCACATTCTAGATGCCTACTAAATGTGCCTTTCATTGTAATTATCCTTTTCAAGTGCTTTATAAACATTTTACCTCAAGGCTCTCCATTAATGAATTTTCACAGTAACCCTAAAATCTAGTAAAGCATTTTAAACCTTACACATTTCAGACATGTGGAAATTTATTCTATGGTTATGTATTAAATATTTGGATGATATTCACTTTGTGGTATCACTAGTTATATTTACTGGTCTGAATTTTCTTCTATGAGGAACAGTTTTTTGGTTTTTTTTTTTTTTGCATTTTTTTTTTCTCTTAGAGAAATCAGAGACAATTGAGGATAGTAAAGGGGACTGTTATTGAGGCACAGACTTGAGTGGGAAAGGAATCCAGAAGACCCATGAGTATTTGTATCAACACAGCACATTGCTTCGTATGGGCATCACAGCACAGCCATGTGAAACTTCTGAGAACTTTTTTACATTTCCCAGGAAGAAACTCCTTAGATCTTTTGGTCAACTTAAAGTGGGTATTTGTTTGAAGCCATTTGACATTGTTTCCTTCCATTTTTCATGCTTGGCCCTAAACTTTCCACGAGGAGAAGTTGAGTGGTCACTTCTTCTAAAGCAATTGTTGAAGCCAAAGATGGTTCATAATTGAGGCTCTAGAGTCTAATTAGCCACAGTTACACATTGCTTTTGCTTTCAGATCTATTTACCTTTCCTAATACTACCAAGAATTCAGTATTGTCTTTGTATGGTTTAGCTTTTTACAGTTAGCAAGGATACTTCATGGGGCAGGGATTGTAGCTATATCCCCAATGTCTAGAACAGTGTCTGTCATACAGGAGGCACTTAATAAATATTTGCTGAACAAATACATAGTTGCAATACATTGTCTTTTAAAATTTTTATAAATGGAGTTCCTGTTGTGGCTCAGTAGTTTATGAACCTGACTAGTAACCATGAGGTTGCAGGTTCAATCCCTGGCCTTGCTCAGTAGGTTAAGGATTCAGCATTGCCCTGAGCTGTGTAGGCCACAAACGTGGCTCAGATCTGGTATTGCTGTGGCTGTGGTGTAGGACAGCAGCTATAGTTCTGATTCGATCCCTAGCCTGGGAATCTCCATATGCCATGGGTGTGGCCCTAAAAAGACAAAAAAATAAAAAATAAAAATAAAATTTTATTAAGAAATAAAATGTTCTTGGTATTACAGATAATGAGAAATTTTGCATCGAGTAGGTTTTCTTTTAATGCTAATACTAAACATGTAGAGTACATTATAGGAAAAGGAGTTAAAATTGACTTTCTTCTGAATACTTCTTGAGATTATACACAGTCATCTTTAAAAGTTATTAAATTATGTCCTTGTAATGATATTCAAGTCCTAGGCTAATCAATATGGTCAATACTCTCTATACTGCATATGGGTGCACCAAGCTGAGGCAGCTAATAGAGGTTAAAATCCACGCATCAGACCACGTGTTCTGGTGTTGGCTCATGTATGCATTTTTCTATCACAGAGTTTCCACAGGGGGCAGCAGAAGGTTTTCACGTAAATCTTCCAGACCTTACCAGTCACCATCATGATCACCCAGCACCAGTCACTCACCCAGCGCCAGTCAGTCAAGCCCAGCCACACTGACCTCCTTGCTCTTTCCTGATCATACCGACAGCCAGGCATCACATGAGCAGTGTCCTTTGATTATACACATATAGGGGGAAAAAGTGGTGGAAAGTTTTATAACTTTATCAAGATTGCCACTTCCTGAGACCCATATGCAAAATGTATATCTTGTCAGGAGGGGATAGATTAATTTCCACAAATGATCTATAAATATAGTTTCTAGAGGGAAAGGAACCTATAGGAAGACCTGTCAAAGTAAACTAAAGTGACCATGACACAGGCCCAGTGACAAGAAAGGCAATGCAAGCACTCAAACAAAATGATCTAGAGATTACTAAGGAAGACTTATTCCAGTGTAGGCTTCAAGACAGCCACTTTGGCATGGTGTGGTATTCAGGGGGAAAAAATGACCGAGCATGTGAATATGACCTAAGACAACTAATAACCCTTGGAGCCCAAGCACACTGGTATGATCCTTGCAAGAAATTGAGTCAGTCTGTAAGAAGATGGCTAGAATTAGCGAAGTCCACAGTGCTGTACAAGAATAAACTCCAGCAGCAGTACCATGTGGCAGCAATGTCCAATCACATTAGTAGGCTAATTAGATCTTTTCCTTGTAGCTATAGGAAGTATCCAGATAGAGGAAATAGAGATGGACCTCTTTGTATTGAACATAGCACAAAGAACCTATTATTTGAAAGATCCTCAGAGACTTATGCCTGGACCTATGTGTGAGTTCTGTTAGGGACTTTGCTACTCAGAGAATTGTTTACAAATACCACATGATATCACTTATATCTGGAATCTAATATACAGCACAAATGAACCTTTCCATAGAAAAGAAAACTCATGGAGTTGAAGAACAGACCTGTGGTTGCCAAAGGGGAGGAGGAGGGAGTGGAATGGACTGGGAATTTGGGATTAATAGGTGCAAACCATTGCCTTTGGAATGGATAAGCAATGAGATCCTGCTGTATATCACTGGGAACTATATCTAGTCACTTATGATGGAGCATAATGGAGGATAATGTGAGAAAAAGAACGTATATATGTATGTGTGACTAGGTTACTTTGCTGTACAATAGAAAATTGGCAGAACACTGTAAACCAGCTATAATGGAAAAAATAAAAATCATTAAAAAAAAGAACTTAGTCTCCTAAGAAGGAAGAAAATTGCACAGGACCAGAGGTGTATGTTTTTAAAACAGTAATTGTGTGTATATAAACATACACAAATACATAAAAATATATAACTATATATCATAAACTAAAAGAAGTTTATCTCTGCAACTGCTTTTTTTTTTTTTTTGTCTTTTTGTGTTTTTTAGGGCCACACCCACAGCATATGGAGGTTCCCAGGCTAGGGGTCGAATGAGAGCTACAGCTGCTGTCCTACACCATAGCCACAGCAACACCAGATCCGAGCCACATCTGTGACCTACACCACAGCTCACGGCAAGGCTGGATCCTTAACCACTGAGCAAGGCCAGATCCTTAACCACTAAGCAAGGCCAGGGATCAAACCCTCATGGTTCCTAGTCAGATTTGTTCCCACTGTGCCACAACGGGAACTCCTGCAACTGCTTCTTGATATAAGAAGGAACAAAAATTTTTTTTTTTAAGATTGCTCACCATGCATATATGATCATATATTTTTCAAGGGCTTGATAGTCTCCTGGAAGCCCCTCTATAAGTTCTGTGATGCCCACAAAGACATGGCTTTCCTCTTCCCTTCTGGATATTTCTATGCCTATCTCTACACAGGGAATAAGAGGAAGAAATTTGAGAATTGATGATTTAAGGCAGGTTTTCCTGGTGTTAGGTGGCCAATAAGAGGACTGTCAAGCATATGATTCTACAGTCAAGTAGTCAACAATACCTTTGCAAGAGGTCTGCACAACTTTACTTTCTGAAATACACCAAATTAATAAGAATAAAACTTAATTACCACTGAAACAGATGAAGAGCTCCAACTTCAAACCACAGACCTCAAAGAATACTTTCTGACACAAGACAGTGTTGAACGAAGTTGAGTGAACTTGCCTAGTTCACAAAATTTAAACATTTCCTGCCCAGACCATACTTAATGTCATCTACTCTAAAATCATCTTATGACTAACCCTGGTCCCCAAACATTATAAGTATCTTTTTCTAATCTTCTACATGTGATATGCTACTGAGGCCTTGTCAAGGTGGTGCTCAGCTATTTAATAGACCCAGCTGTGTGGAATCAATAGGTATTACCTGTGACCTCTCTATGAGGGCTTCAGTAAATCATCTTTAGGTGAAATTTGTTCTTTGTCTTAGTCATTTCAGGCTATTATACCAAAACTACTATAAATGGGGCAGCTTAAACACAGACATTTCTTTCTCACAGTTCTGGAGGTTGGGAAGTCCAAGATCAAGGGTGGCAGATTTGTTTCCTAGTGAGGGCCCTTTTCCTGGTTCATAGGAAACAGGTCTTCTTACTGTGTCTTCATGTGTGGGGAAGCATGCTAGAGAGTCCCCAAGGTCTCTTTTGTAAGAGCACTAATTCCTCATGACCTAGTAAGCTTCTCCTAGTACCACTCCATTGGGGGTTAGGATTCCAACATTGGACTTCAACATAAATGTTGTGGGAACATAAACATTCAGTTCATAACCATAATACCTTTCATAAAGATTCGTGCCTTCTTTAATTTCACAATACTTCTGCCTTATTACATTTTCAGATATTTTTATTTCTCTGTTTTTTTGTTTTCTTCATCAGGCATACCAGTTATATTTCTGGGTTGAGTAGTATTATCTTTATTACTGGCATCTTCTCAGTACCTGCTCCTATTTTTGTCCATTTCTTTTTTTACCATTTGTATTATTTATCATTTTTCCCCTTCATGTTTTTTGTTTTGTTTCGTCGTGTTGATTCTGCTCTTTGAAATTTCTAAAGCATTGCATTTAAAATGTTCTTCAATAGGTTGGAGAAAATTATTTTTCCAAGTGTGTATTTTGACTGTCTTGCATGCCCTATTCTCTCTCTCTCTCTCTTTTTTTTTTTTTTTTTTTTGGTACTTACAGAATTTTTTCATAAATAGCATACTGACTTTTTTCTTATTTTTTTGAACACATTTAGTCCTATATGAGTTTCCTAATTGTACCAAAAGAATATGAGTGGGGACTTTGACTCTGTTGCATCTTTACCTGCTCTTTTAATCCCCCCCCCGCCCCCGGTAAAACTAAAGTTGAAAATTTGAATGTTAAATTTCTTTCTTCTCTGGTAGGATTTTGGATGCCTAAGGAGAGTAGGGTTAAAGCTGGAGCTATGAATGCTCTTAGTCTGGGAACTTTGTCCCTGTGTTTCTTTCTAAATCGCTTTAAACCTCTCTTCTTCTAAACTAGCAGTATTTTTTATTCTATGATGGGAATAGGGGACCGTTTTGGTGTTCTTTGGCCTGCTTTTATATTGGCTCCAGCAAGGCAAATTAAATAGAAGCCAGGTGAAAATTTTAAACCCACAGATCTTTTCCTCAGTAAAAGTCAGAACATTTTCTTTATCAGATGACGGTGATCTACTATAATTACAAAGTTGTCTGCAGGATATTGTTTCCTTTTTTTTCTACTTCTCATGTGCTTTCAGCATGTGCTTAGGTGTTGGGAAGACAAGTCAGTAGAATCAGTGGTGCTGTTTCTTCTTCAGCCCTGACTGTCATTCCTTTTTGGCAGTAGGGACAGACACCACAGGTATAGTGATTTCTGTAGCTGTCTTGTCTTCTTCAGAACACTCTAGTTATGCACCATTACTATTGATTCAGTTTGAGGATTTCTCTTGCATCATATAAGTTTGAATGAGTGAACAATAAAACAATTTATCTTAGTTTGTGCTACATATTAACATTAGATCTATTCAATGTGTTTTAAAAGTCATAGTGTTTTCCATTCCATTTTTCTTTATAAAGGAAACAGTTACATTAACATAAAATCTGGTAACCTTTTTTATTTGAATATTTTACTGAAGGAAAGTGCTTACAAGCATCTGAAAAAAAAAGAAATATGTCACCTATAAAGGGGAAAAATTTACAACTGTCTTCAAATATTAGATGCTAGTATAAATGGAGCATTTTGCACGTTATTTGGAAGAATAAAAAAGTGTGATTCAATAACTTCTCTACTCAGCCAAGTTCATGCACATAAAGTTCATGAGTTAAGGCAATAAAATGAAACTTAAATATATAAAAATTTATGAAATGTACAATTCAAGCATGCTTCCTAAAAATGGCTGCATCTTGTATTCCAGACAATTGAAAGTTGAACAAAAATAAAGAACTCATATAAGGAAGTTAAGAAAGGATAAGGAAGGAGAGACCTGTTTTGCAAGAGAGAGATGAATAGAAAGAGTGAGAGAGAGAGAAAGGAGAAAACCAAAACTAAATGAATTGTTACTTTTAAAAATAGGTTTTGGAATTTTGCATTGTGCCACAAAGGAAACAAATCTGACTAGTATCCATGAGGACATGAGTTTGATCCCTGGCCCCTCTCAGTGGATTAAGGATCCAATGTTGCCATGAGCTGTGGTACAGGTCATAGTTGTGGCTCAGACCCAGCGTTGCTGTGGCTGTGGTGTAGGTCGGTAGCTGCACCTCTGATTCGACAAAAGAAAAAAAAAGTGAGAAAAAATGATTTTCCTATCATTAAATTTTAAATGGAATTTGTCTGGCAGAGGGATGATAACTTGTAAAGTTCTTTGCTCAGTTTAGAAAGGACCAATCAGAACTGCTTAAACAACACTTACCTATTGAAGGATCTGTTCTATGATCAGAGTATGAAAAAATAAGAAAACTTCCTGAAAGCTAATTTAGTCCCCTAAAGTCATAGTATCTGATTATGGAATTACAACATTCAATTCATGAAACACCTCCCCAATGGCAAATTACTGTTTTTATATCTTGTAGTAAACAGAAAAGAGCAGTGAAATACAGTGTCCCCAGATACCCTGCTGGCTTTATGCTTGTGTAAAGTCCTTATTTGCCTTCTTTGGCAGCTGTATTTCTTTCTTGAGAGACATTGCTCCTGTCAGCTTGGCTCAGTTTTTTCCAATCCCTCCTTAAAGTGTTAGTGGCACAGACCAGGGGAAAAGAGGACAGGCTAAAAAGTTCTCAAGTGTGAAATTGAACCCATAGCCAAACACTGAAAATACTCTTTGTTGCTCAGCAAAATTCCATGAGCTTTTGTTTATTTCTAGGTGCCACAGTACTTCTTCTTGATTATATCCAGCCCTAGCTGTGGAAGTAATAGAAATGTCTTGTGAATCAATTAGCACATGGCAAACTGTGCTACTATAAAAAATTTACAAGCACCCAAACTGAAAATGTTTATCTCCTCTCCACCTTAAATTATAGAAATTCAACCATTCCTACTGAAGATTAGCTTTCTTTCTAAGAACTTTTAGAAGTTAGGCATCAGAACTAATGAGCTGAGGTTTTGTTACTATTTTTCTCCCACAAAAGAAAATTTCCCATGAAACGGCATCAGAACAGCTATTCAAAGGAACTCTTTCTCATTTACAAAGAGTTTTTTGATGTATTTGTGCAACATTTTTAAATATTATTGCTGCTTGCAATCCTGATTTTCAATATTTGAATCTGAACATAATCTTTAATATGGTGTTTCTAAGGTGAAAAGAAAAAAACTATCCTTGATAGACAAATCATCTGAGAAGTTTCCTAGCAGTTTTTGGCACATAATTTATTAATTGCTTTTATTTTTAGGTTTTTTTTTAACTTAAAATATTTTCTCTTTTTGACAAATATTGCGTCTAATGCAGCTACTGCCGTTCTTTAAACCAGATTGCTCCACATCAACAACTCATGAAACCAATAGGGATAGAGTATTCCACGTATTTAAAAAAAGAAAAAAAAAAAAAAAAAAACCAAAGCAAAAAAAGAAAGAATGTTTGGTTTAAGAGCAATTTACAGTTGCAAAAAGAAAGCTTAACTCTTTTCCAGGCAGTCAAAATTTTCAGTAAGTTCCACATAAGCAGTGAAGTATACTATAAATGTTAATGTATGAAGAAAGATAAAGCCTCAATTGGTGGAAATGAAGTATATAAAGCAGTAATGATTAATATTGCTCATCTGACCTTTCCGGGGTATGGCTTATTCTCCCATAAGCTGCATGACCCTATAATTATAGGATTCCCAGCTATTATACATATACCAAGTTGTTTGTGCAGAGTGATATCAATACCTAGCAAACTGGTGGGCTTCATTAAATATTAAATAGTAATAATGCACATGCTGCCTCACTTAAAAGGTAAATACTACCTTATTTTAAAAGGTCTTAAATTTTCATCTATGCAAGGGACTATACCCTGAATTTTTAGTGCAATTTTAAATGGTTTGTTTTATAGTATTAGTGTTATAAGTGAGCTAAACTGCCGAGGTTTTTCAGTGTCCCATCGGAGCAGTGGTGGAAAAGCAACCTTGCCTATTCAGCATTAGCGGAGCAAGGGGAATTGTACAGTTGGGGTTTGTGGGATAGCAGCTGGTTATCTGTCTACCCCTACCAGTGATGATGTGATTGCTTTTTCTTATTTCTCTCCTGAGGTTGATGCCTGTTGTCAGAAGACATATGAATTGATTTGATTATCTTTCTTTCCTCCCTTCATGGTATTTATCATGAAAAAATAAAAACTAAAAAAGTAATCTCTATTGAAAGAGATTATTGTGCTATATTTCAAATGGCTCTATATCAGTTCTAAGTAGTTATAAACCACTCAGTCATACATGTATCACAGATGTCTCAAACTCTTTTTTTTTCTTCTTTTATTCTAAGGACACAGTCATTCAGGTGATACACCCTTGCAGGCAATTCTTGGTGTCTCACCATTAACCTCACACTTTCTCTCTCTTAAGGAAGTAGATAGCATAACCCCTGTAGGATGTCAACTCCCCATGCCCCCAGCTCTCTTCTGACGCTGGGGACTTCCCCGCCTGGCTGCAAGCTAGCTTGTCAAAGAGAAGCACTTGTGGAAAGTTTGGAAGGCAAAGGGAAAAAAGAAAGAGAAAGTCATTATCCTGGGAAGCCACCAGTTAGAGCTACATCAGAGACTTGCACACCAGGTCCTGCTTTGCAGGTCAAGTGACCAGACATGACATATTCTTAGATGGACCCACAAGCTCAACTTTCCTAGCCATCCCCAGGCTTTGAAATCACTGGTGATTGTTTTTTCAATTCAGTGCCTACAACTGTCCAGCTCCTGCCACATTTATGTAAACCTTAATTCTCTATTGAATCCTTTATTCCTAGAATATTTGCAGAGGCTCTGTTTTTCTGACCAATCTCAAACTGACTAAACCCAGAGAAAGCCATATTATAGGTATACTTGTATCTGCTTTGATTTCTGATGAAGAAAAATAAATTATTCAATTAAGCACTTTATTGTTATTAAAAATACTTGCAGTCCATTTCAGGAGAGTATGAAAAACCTGTGTATTTTGATACTAAGGTTAAGAAGTTTTTCTTTTATTATTATTATTGTTATTTTCTCTGTCCTGTTTTAGATACAGTAGCCACTCCCTTATTTGTGGTTTTTCTTTCCATGATTTCAGTTACCAGTTTCAGTCAACCACTGTTTAAAAACATTGAATGGGAAGTTCCAGAAATAAACAATTCATGAATTTTAAATTGTACAAATTCCTACTCAGGGAACACACTGTGCACTCCTTAGCTCTCTGCTTATTTTTGGTAACCTGAAAGCTGACAGAGTGACCCAACCTCTCTCTCTTGTCTAGCCAGTTACAAATAAGCAATCCCCTCCCTCACCCATCATCACTTTGTAATAATTTTTTCTCTTTTCTGCCATGAGCCTTCTGAGTGAAAAGTGATTGTTGATATTCTACCAAGAGGTAGAAAAAATATGAGCTTTGACAGGAAAAACCTGTATTTCACTCCATTCCTTTATGGATACTAAACACGGAGTATGCAAAGCCCCAGCAATGTGTTTCCTATGTCATAGGTATTCAACACACACACACACATTAGTTTAATAGACAAGACTTGACCCCTCTAAACTTCAGTTTCTTCAGCTGTGAAAGGAAGCACTAATCATATTAACCCACAAGGGTATCCTGAGATGAAATGAGGTTATGCTTAGCTCAGGGCATGGATTAATGAGAAGCTAGTCAATGGTATCTTCTTCTGTTGTTCTTGTTAATCCCTCACTGGAGATAGGGCTTCTGAGATTCTCAAAAGCAACTCTCTCTTTTTAAAAGCAATCCTGCATATAGTTCCAGGGTCCCATTGCTTATCCATTCTAAATGCAATAGTTTGCATCTGTTAACCCCATATTCCCAGTCCATCCCACTCCCTCCCCTTCCCCCTTGGCAACCACAAGTCTGTTCTCCAAGTCCATGAGTTTCTTTTCTGTGGAAATGTTTATTTGTGTCATATATTGGATTCTAGATATACATGATATCATATGGTATTTGTCTTTCTCTTTCTGACTTACTTCACTCAGTATGAGAGTCTCTAGTTCCATCCATGTTGCTGCAAATGGCATTATTTTGTTCTTTTTTATGGCTGAGTAGTATTCTATTGTATATATATACACACATGTTCTTAATCCATTCATGTCTAGTCACTTGTGATGGAACATGATGGAGGATAATGAGAGAAAAAGAATGTATATATGTGTGCGTGTGTGCGTGTGAGACTGGGACACTTTGCTGTACAGTAGAAAACTGACAGAATGCTGTAAACCAACTATAATAGAAAAAATAAAAATCATTATCAAAAAAAAACCCAAAAATGATTCAGTTATGCATGTACACACATCCATTCTTTTCCAGATCCTTTTCCTGTATAGATTATCACACAATACTGGGTAGAGTTCCCTGTGCTCTACAGTGGGTCCCCATTGGCCAGTCATTCCATTTACCACAGTGTGCATGTGCCAATCTCAAACCTATATTTTATTTTAAATTTATTTTTGTTTTTGGCCACACTCAGAGCATGTGGAAGTTCCTGGGCCAGCAATTGAATCTGTCACAGCAGTGACCCAATCCACAGCAGTGACAATGCTGGATACTTAACCCATTGAGCCACACAGGAATTCCGGTATTTTAAACATAGTATTTTTGTTCTGCTTATGACAGAAACACATACCCATTTGGGAAAACACAGAAAGCAATAATGAAGAAAATAAAAATGATCTGTAATCTTACTACCCAAAGATAATTACAATGAAGATTTGGGGGTTTTCCCAGTGACTTTTAAAAATGCATTTTTTTAAATATTATTTTTAGTGCTGTAACTTTCTTTCTGCTGCCTGATAGGGAGAGGGCACCTTCCACATGGGAGATTTATTTCCTGCTTTTAGGGGGACAAAAAAGGGTCAAAGTACCCTTCTTGCATTAGCTGTTTCTTGAGTAACTTTAAAATAATCAATATACAAAGTGGCATAGTTGGGAGTGGTCTGCTCTGATCTCCATTGAGACCCAATTCCAATTGAAGGGGATGAATAGATATTAGTCAGCCTTTTTGGTGAATGAGTGGTACTCTAGGCAAAGAAAAGGGCAGAAATCCAAGGTCTCTGGATGTAGAGAAATGAATTTTATCCAGGAATGTGGCTAAAACAGTCTAGTGTGGCTGGAGGTCATTGAAAGAGTGGGTTAATAGGCAGGTGTTCTATCCCAAATGGCTTAGATATTTGAATTCTACCCTGAAATTAAGAGAAGACCTTTAGAGGGAATCTCAGCAGCAGAATGAGTAAATCAGATCTGCTTTCTGGAAATCTAATTCATTAGTAGTTTGATTCATCATAGAGGATTGGGGGTGGAGAGTAGAGCAATACCACAGGCAAACTACTACATTGTAGTAGTCTAGTAGCAATGCTAAGACTAAAAACAAAAACGGGGGCAGAAGCATGGAGATAAGGAAAAGACTGTAAGGGAAACCAGACAACTTGCTACCCATTTGGATGTGAGTGTCCAGAGTGAAGAAGTCCACCTTCCTAAACTAAGTAGTTGGTCATCAGGTGCTTAATCACAGAAGCAAAAGAAAGATGCTTTCATATCTACCCTAAAATATACTCTCTTAGCCAAATCACTGAATAATGAGACTGGGAGAACAATGTAGTGGTTTTAAACTCACATTCTCACCTAACCCATTCTTTCTTGGTTCCATCCAGGAACTCTCAACTTTTCTCAGAGTAAAGTAATAAACCAAGTTCACACTAAGATGTTGCAGAGTGGCTTCAGTCAATGTGGGCTAAGAATGACTTTCATCAAAATCTCAAAGGGGTAGGGTTGGATATCTGCATTTTAACAAGCATCCAAGATGATTTTTATGCCCAGTAAAGTTTAGTAACCACCATGACTTAACCTCTCAACTCTCCCAGGAGTATTTTAAGAGAGGAACACCAAACAAAATAATTCAATTCAATATGTTATGCCTTTACTCTTCCAGATTATTTAGGGGAACAGATGGGGGGGGTCTGTCTTCAGGTCAAAAATGTAAATAAGTAATGCTAGAATTTAGATATTCCTCAGCAGGTCAGTAGAAGGAATATTGTTGTAGTATGATAGATAATTCCTCTTAGGAAGCCTTAAATTCCAATCCTGTGTGACTGCCTACTCTATTTATATACGCATGCCCTATCTTTCTGTCCTTCCAGGAGAATTCAGAACATAACTTCCTAATTTTCTAAAGGAAATATTAGAGAGTTCTCCAATTCTTGTTACAGCCACAAATAGGACCCAACCCAACCCTTTCCTAATCTTTTTTTGCCTTTTCATTTGCCGTTGTAAATGGTTTTGTAGTTTTGTTCTAGACATTCTAAACATAACTGATTTTAACAAGGAACTGACAATAAAGCCCATTTCAGAGTCTTTTAGTTTTAAGTGGAAATTCATAAGATGTGAAAAAATTATTGAATCTTATAAACCAATGTATGGTCTAAATAAAAATTCCACATTGCAAAACAATTACCTCCAATAATTTTTAAAAGGAAAATCTTAAAGTATGATTGTTTCACGTTTAGCCTGATGGGGAAAAGTTGAACACACAACACTGACAGTGTTTAAAACAGAAAACATATTCAACATCTGTTTAATCTCAATTGGAAGGAGATCTTCTTGAAAGTGTTTTTTATGCCTTTTAGATTGCTTCATATTATCGAGGGACTCCATTCCCACTATATAACTACCTATTTAATGTGATGAACAGCTTTACGGGGGATTAGGCTGTAGTTGAATATACAAAAAATTCAATAGATATAAAAACCTGGCTTAGTTTTCATTGCTATTGTAATCAAGTAATACTAGACCATTATAGGTTAATAGAGCAAAGTAGTTTTTAGAAATTACTGGACCTTGAATATTCTAAAGCAGTAGAAATAAGATTTGAGAACTTAAAAAAAAAATAAAGGGAAAATCTTCACATTTACACATTTACAGCTTTGTCATAATGTGAAAGCAAACATTAGAAAAAAAATTAGGTTTATGATTTTTTAAGCAATAAACACTTTAATGAGTATAAGATAAGCTTGACAAAGGAAACTTACTTAAATGGCTGATTTTCTATAACATTAGCAGGAGCCCCAGTGTCTAACACCCTCCCTCCCAGTTAACTAGTGAAATAGAAACTAGAATAGGAGAACAGGGGAAGTGTTATCAAGTACAAATTAGGAGAATGTGATATTCATGCCAAGAGATTTTGAGAAATTTCTGCAAGGTACATGCAAACATAATATATCTAAGAAAGGGAAGGAAAATTTGTGAGTCCTCACCTGTGAAGTCATGCCTTTCAGAGGAAGTACAAGAATTTCCAACATCTTCCAACCCCAACCCCACTCCAATGTAAAACAGTTAGCCCTAACTCATAGCATCAAAAGCTGGAGGCAAACACCCATGACTCTGCCCACATTAGCTAGGGAAGCCCTAATCATGCTCACTTCTCCACCCCCCCATCCCAATACAGACACAGTTGATGTGGACTACTGAGGCAGGCAAAGAGCTGGCATATGGCCCTTGTCACCTGTCATTAAGAAGAAGTGTACAGGGACAAGCACACAAGAGAAATGAGGGTTGGAGCAGAATGCTCCAATAAATTTTCTGATAGCCACATCAAAGAAGGGAAAGACACCTTCGATCATAGGTAAAGTTTTCTGCTGCATCTGCATCCAGTCTCATGTGGCTTCCAGACTGGTCACAGAGAAGTGAGATTTTGAAATAGCAAAGGAACACTATAGCAATTCTAATTTTTTTCTCCTTTCATCTAGACCTGTCAGATTAGCGTAGGAATCCAAGCACTCTTACAAAACCAATCTCTGCTCCTGCCTAGACAATAATAGACCTTCCTCTAGAGTGATAGAGTAATGATGATGATGATAATGGTGATGAGAACAATGATTATAATAGCAACTACCATTCATTAAGCAATTACCACGTGCATGACAGTATGCTAAGCTCTTTCTGGTATTATTTCAGTTAATCATAACTGAATTTAATAATAAATAATCATAATTATTTTTAATGATCATAATCATAGAAGTTTTATAGTAGGTGGCAGGAATATTTTATATACAAGGACTCTGAGCTTAGAGAGAATCTAAGAGAGACTAACTTGCACAAGCTCATCTATCTAGAGAGAAACCAAGTTAGGATTTGAATTTAGGATGAGAAAACAGAGAAACATCAAGACTGTAAGAGATGGTAGGTTTCTACTCTGAGAAATCAGAGCAAACGAGAGAATGAAGAATACAGAAGTCTGAAAAAAATCTCTAACCCATGATCTTTAAAGCATACTATGTTTATAAAGTTAGAGGAAGCAAATATTAAATGATACTAATCTAAAATCCAAAAGGCTTGAGTAGAGTTTATAAGAAATAAAAATATTGCTTTCATATAAACTTCATATTTTTTTGATTTGGTTTTGTGAAAAATGCCATTGGAACTTTGATAAGGACTGCATTGAATCTATAGATTGTCTTGAGGAGAATGGTCATTTTAACAATGTTGTTTCTTCCAATTCAAGAAAATGGTGTATCTTTTCATCTGTTTGTATCATCTTCATTTTCTTTCATCAACATCTTACAGTTTTCAAAGTACAGGTCTTTTGCCTCCTTCACTAAGTTTACTCCTAGGTATTCCATTCTTTGTGATGTGATAGTAAATGGGATTGTTTGCTTTTCTTCTTTTTCTGATATTTCACTGTTAGTGCATAAAAATGCAAAAGATTTCTTCATGTTACTTCTGTATCCAGCAACTTGACCAAATTCATTGATGAGCTCTAGTCATTTTTGGTAGCATCTTTAGGATTTACTATGTACAGTATCATAGCATCTGCAAGCAGTGACAACTTTACTTCTTCTTTTCCAATTTTGATTCCTTTATTTGTTTTTCTTCTCTGATCACTGTGGATAAGACTTCCCAAACTGTTGAATAAAAATGGTGAGAGTGGACATCCTTGTTCCTAATCTTAGAGGAAATGCTTTCAGTTTTTCACCTTTGAGAATGATGTTAGCTGTGGGTTTGTCATATATGAACTTTATTCTGCCAAGGTAGGTTCTATATAACCACTTTCTGAAGAGTTTTTATCATAAATGAATGTTGAATTTTATCAAAAGTTTTTTCTGCATCTATTGAGTTGGTCATAAAGTTTTTATTCTTTGGTTTCTCAGTGTGGTGTATCACATGGATTAATTTGTAGATATTGAAAAATCCTTGCATCTCTGGGATAAACCCCATTTGATCATGGTGTATGATCCTTTTAATGTATTACTGGAGCCAGCTTGCTAGTATTTTGTTGAGGATTTTTGCATTTATGTTCATTAGTAATATTGGCCTGTAATTTTCTTTTTTTGTGTTATCATCATCTGGTTTTGGTTTCAGGGTAGCCTCATGGACTGATTTTGGAAGTGTTCCTTTTTTGGAATAATTTCAGAAGGACAGGTGTTAACTCTTCTCTAAATATTTGATAGAATTTGCCTCTGAAGCCATCTGGCCCTGGGCATGAGCTTATTGGGAGTATTAAAATTACTGATTCAATTTCAGTACTGGTAATTTGTCTATTCATATTTTCTATTTTTTCCTGGTTCGAACTTGGGAGATTGTAAATGAAAAAAAAAAAAAAAGAAACAAAACAAACAAACAAAAAACAGAAGTTCCCATTGTGGCTCAGTAGAAAATGAACCCAACTAGGACCCACAAGGACACGGGTTTGACCCCTGGCCTGGCTCAGTGGGTTGAGGATCCATCATTGCTGTGGCTGTAGTGTAGGCTGGCAGCTGCAGCTCCAATTCAACTCCTAGCCTGGGAACTTCCAAATGCCGTGGGTGCAGCCCTAAAAAGGAAACAAACATTGATAAGTGAAAAGCACAGTGGAAGCAGGACACAATAGATTGAATAAAATTAAACCAATACCATAAAAAATAAGCTTTAGAATTCTCTCAAAATTTAGAAGAACTAAAATAAGGGGAGAAAAGATTAGAAATACAAAGAACAGATTTGGGAGATGTAACATATAAATAATAGGAATCTAAGTAGTAAAGAACCAGGCATATAGAGAAAACAAAAATAAATAATAAAAAAGCTTTCCTAAAAACAAATCTGTATCTTCATGGCAAAATAATTTAAAAAGTTATAGATAGGAAACAAATTCCTACTTTAAAAAAAAAAAGGAAAGTCTAGCTTAGAGAAAGAGAGAAAAGTTGGAGGAAAAGAGCATTAATAACCTAGAAGGTGAAAGGAATAAAAGATTGTAGAATTTTATACTGTCAAGTTGCTACTATAAACAAGAGTAACTGAAAGTTATTCTCATATACAAAAGGATCTAGAAAATCCCACGTATGAGTGCTTCCTGAGGAAAAAAAAGAAACAAGAGAAACTTTCAAGCAATTAGGCCTTTAAGCTAAGATTTTAATCAAAATAGAAAGCATAGAAATAGGGAAATAGTGGGTTTAAGAAAAGTATTAGTGAAAAATAAAACGAGTAGATCACAAATAATTGTGGTAACTATGATGCATTGATTTTCCCACTGCAAAAATCACAACAAATTTAGTGGCTAAAACATTACAAATTAATTTTTCTACAATTCTACAGGTTAAATGTCTGACATGCATCTCTCTGGGCTAACATCAAGATGTCAGCAATGCTAGACTCCTTTCCGAAGGCTCTAGGGGAAGTTTTGTTTTCTTGCCTTTTCCAGCTTTGGAGGCTGTCAGAGTTCTTTAGCTCATGGTCTCCTTATTCCATCTTTGAAACCAGCAACATCGCATTTTTTGGACCATTCTTCTATAATCTCATCTCCCTCTGACCCTCTTCTTCTGCCTCCCCCTTGTTAAGGATCCTTCTGATTAGATTGGACCCACAAGCAAAACCCAGCAAAATCATGCCATCTTCTAATTACATCTACAAAATCCCTTTTCCCATGTAAGAGAACATATTCAGAGGTTACAGGAATTAGATCATTGGAGAGGAGGGGAAATTTCCGCCTATCATATGTGGTAGTGAAACAATCAAATCCATTCTTAAATTATTGTAAAAACTAGTATTTTAATTCTTGTCCTAAGGTTTCATGATTATGAGTTTTCCTCATACATTTCTTTTGACTCTGGCCTTAAATGTTGCTGTTGTTGATTTTCCAAACTGACTTCTAAATTCCTATCTTTGGCTTTTGAAATGTGACATTGATTTTAGTTTCTCCTCCTGAGTTGGAGTGAGAGTAGGACTGCCCTATAGGAGGGCATTATATAATATTACACACCTATGTAAAATCTAGAGATGAAATTAAAATGCTTATCATTATGTCCACTCTTCCATCCTTGGATGGGTTATGTGAAAGAAAGGAGACAGGGGGTTGATACACTTACAGAAAAAATGAGGGAAATTCAGGAGAACCAAACTTTAGAATAAGGAAAGACTAATACAAACTCATATATAAAATATAAACTAAATGAAAATTACAAGATGATTCTTGATTATTTTGTTTGGTTTACATTTAGAGCATTGTAATGATTTTAATACTATCTATAATTTAGTTACAAAGTTTACATGCATATAAAATATAGACATATATCTATAGATTTACACACGTGTATATATATGTATACAATATATCTATATACACATATAAGTCATCAAGGAAGACATAGGCTTCAGCTCAGAGAAGCTATTACTCGAAGCAGTTTTTCACATGCTATTGCACGAAGGTAGAACTAAGAGGAATGTAAATATAGGTTACACTTGAAAACCTGCTTTGGATAAAGCCCTTAATTCCTTTTGGCCGATGAAAGAAAAAATAGGATTATAGTAGATATTTCCAAACCAGTTTTCAAAAAATAATGTCAGCTTCTGCCTCTTAAAGGAGATCATTATTTGTAACCTAAATCTGTTGATGTTTTTATTGGACATTGAATCATTAAAAGAAAACTCATAGGCAAGGCATTCCTGCTAGTTGTCTTAAAGCAAATTGAAATAAATTGGCAGGAGGGATTTAGGCATGAATGAGAACTCTACTTGCCTGCTTCCTTTCCAACATGTATAGGGGAAAATTAATGACATTATTTCCAAACTGGAAAGTTTGATCAGATTATACCCAGGCTGCTGAATTTTAAAATGATAGCTATATAAGGAAAGTATTGGCAAGATTTTTAAAGTATTACATATATTTTAATGAAGTATATAACTAGTGCTATTAAATTCAAAACTGTATTTTAAGAGTGATATGAATGAACTCCCAGGTAGTTGTAATTGAGGTGGAAGAAACCATGTCATAAAACAAATGAGTGAATGAAATAGGAAAAGTTTCGTCTGAAAAAAAATAAACAAAGAACATGGACTTATTCTTTATTGCCCTCTGGGTTAGGTACCCCCCAGCTGCCAAATGCAGAAACAGTTTCTGTCTTCCTAGACCCAGAAGCCTACAACTGCTACAATTTCTGTACTCTACAATTTCAAGACCAAGGTCAGCAACCTTTTCTTATAAAGGATCAGATAGCCAATATTTAGGCTTTGTAGGCCACATGGCGTCTGTTACAAATACCTTCTTTTCCTGCTTTAGCACAAAATCAGCTATAGGCCAACTTTATATATTAAAAGAAGTCTGTGTTAAAATATATATATATGTGAACCTGTTCTAGACTCCAGCCTACAATTCCCTGAAGGTACATGAGTCTGAAGTATGTAGTTTACAGACTACAGTCCTTGTGATACAAGGATCTCTTAGAAAATAGGACGCTTAAGGTACCAGAAGAAAATACCACAAATAGTACAAAGATAGAGCTCCTGTTTGTTTGTTTGTTTGTTTATTGTCCTTTTAGGACTGCATCCACAACATATGGAAGTTTCCAGGCTAGGGGTTGAGTTGGAGCTGCACCTGCCAGCCTACTCCACAGCCACAGCAATGCAGGATTCGAGCCGCATCTGTGACCTACATCACAGCTTATGGCAATGCCAGATCCTTAACCCACTAAGCAAGACCAGATCCACATCCTCCTGGATAGTAGTCGGGTTTGTTACTGCTGAACCACAATGGGAACTCCATAGAGCTTCCTTTTAAATTATAAGAAAACTATCAGACCTATGGAAGGATTCAGTGGTCTCCCAAAACAGGAATCATTCTGATGAAATATTTTTTAAATCTTCTAAAATATAAATTTATTTATGATATAAGAAAAGAAAACATGATAAAGGGTAGTATCACTGACAGTGATCCAATTCCAAAGCCAAGGGACAGGCCTGCTTAAGAATGAGGCTGAAACAGGACAACAGAGAGCCCCCTACCACTGCTATTGTAAGGTTAGAAAGTACCAACTGACAAGCAACAAATGCCTGTCCCTGAGAAAGGGGTATGAAAATTGAAGTACAAGCACAAAGGGAAGGCTGAGAGCTGAAGGTAGAACAAGAACATCAAGGAAAACTCCTCTGGCAACATAGGTCTCAAGATTAACACAAGATAACCCTGAAGGGAAGAGCAGCAGCCATGAAATTCAAACCAGCTCAAAAACTGAGTAAAGTGATTCAACCTCCCACACAATCAGTCTAACAAGACAACCATTTCCCATACCTGTGCTATACTCAATGACTGACTTTCAATTTAAAAAGTACGAGAGGAATTCCTGCCGTTGTGCAGAGGGTTAAGAATCCGACTGCAGCAGCTCAGGTCACTGTGGAGTTGCAGGTTCAATCCACAGCCCGGCACAGTAGGTTAAAGGATCCAGCATTGCTGCAGCTATGGCTCGGATTCAGTCCTTGGCCCAGAAATTTCCATATGCCACAGGTAAAGCCATAATTTTTTTTTTTTTAAATAAGACACAAACAAGAAAAAAGAACTGAATATCAAGGGACAGACAAAACAAGTAGCAGAACCAGACTCATAAATGACCCAGACATTGGAAATATCAGACCAAGAATTTTAATTAATTTATTTATTTAAGGTCATACCTGCGGCGTATGGAAGTTCCTGTGCCAGGGATTGAATCTGAACTGCATATATTCATATCTGTATAACTTGGCTGTATACCTGAAACTAATACAACATTGTAAATCAACTATTTCTATAAAATAAATTAAAAATTGATAAAATATAAAAAAATTCTAAAATGCTAGAAATACCTTTCAAGAATGAAGATGAAATGGAGTTTTTGAGCTTAGAGGAAGAATCAATGAATGAATGAATAAATAAAAATAAAAGAATTTAGTATCAGCAGACCTGTACCCCAGGAAATTTATGGAAAAGTTCACAGGTCTTTAGGCAAAAGGAATATGATACTGGACAGAAATCTGGATCTATTATAAATACATGTAAATGAAAAAATCCAGGAATATTAAAAATGGGGAAAATATGAAAAACATTTTTCCTCACTTTTACCTGCTCCAGAAAGGAACTGAACGTCTCAAGAAAAATGGGTAGTTATGTATGCAGTAGGGTTTATGGCATATGTAAATGTAAAATGGATGATATCATTTACACCATTGACAGTATGCTGTTTTAAGAATTATGCTCTAAATAAAGCAGCATAATATTATTTGAAGTATACTGTTATTAATGATGTACATGGAAAGCCCTGGGGCAACCACTATACTTTTTTAAAATAAGTATATATAAGAAGCTAATCATGGAGATAAAATGGAGTTGTATAAATTAATCAAAATTAAACCATGAAAAAGAGACAAGAACTAAAACAGATGGAACAAATGGAAAACAAATAGCAAAATGGTAGATTTTAATTAAACTATATCAATATTTACTCTTTAAAAAATGAATTAAATACACTAATTAAAAGACAGAGGCTGTCAGATTGAATAACGTCATAGTAGGTTTAGGCTACTATAACAAAATACCATAGATTGGGTGGCTAATAAAAAAAACGAAATTTATTTCTCATGGTTCCTGAGACTGGGATTTTAAGACCAAGCAATTGGCAGATTTGGTGTCTGATGAGAGCCCACTCCCTGGTTCATAGACAGTTGCCTTTTCATTGTTTCCTCTGTGGCAGAAGGGATGAGTGAGCTCTCTGGGGGCTCTTTTTTATGAGGGCCCTTATTCCACTCATGAGGGAAGAGCATCATCACCTAAGGCCCCACCTCCTAATACATCACACTGAGGGTTAGAGTTTCAACATATGAATTAGAAGGTGGGAGGTGGCATACTCAATTTATAGCAGATAAGAAGCAAGACCCAACCTCATTATGTCTAGATGAAGCTATTTAAATATAAAGAAAGATGTGGATTTAAAGCAAAAAGATGCAAAAATGTATGTTGCGCCGCCACTAATCAAAAGAAAACTGGAATGAATATATTAATATCAGACAAAATAGACTTCAGATTAAAGAATATTCCCAGGAAAAAAGAGGGGCATTACATAATGATAAAGGGTATAATTAACTAATGACATAGCATTCCTAAATGTGTATGCATTTAGCAAAACCTGAAATTACATGAAGCAAAAACTGATAGAATTAGAGGAAATAGACCAGGTCACAATTAATTTTGGAGACTTCAGTGCTCCTCTCTGGAAAATCAATAAAAAAGGTAGACAAAAAAGTGTAAGTGTACAGAAGACTTGAAAAATCCTATCACCTAACTTCATCTAATTAACATTTATAGAATGCTCTACCCAACAATAGCAGAGTACACCTTTTTTTTTTTTTTTTTTTAGGTACTCATGGAATATGCACATATTCTGAAACAAATCAAATATTAACAAGTTTAAAAGAATTTAAATCATATAATATGCTCTTTACAACAAAAATCAGCTAGAAATTAGTAATGTTAAGACATTTGCAAAATATTCTAGTATCTAGAAATCAGATAACATTACCTTTTTTTATTAAACTATAGTTGATTTGCAATGTTTCTTCAATCTGTTGTACAGCAAAGTGACCCAATCGCACACAGTTCCCTGTGCTGTACAGTAGGACCCCATTGTCCATCCATTCCAAATGTTACAGTTTGCACCTACCAACCCCACCTTTTTAAACAACCCATGAGGCAAAGAAGTCACAAGGGAAATCACAAAATATTTTGAATAAAATAAAATAATCACATAAAATATTGTGGGGTGCTGCTTAAAAAGTACTTAGTGGAAAATATAGACATGAAGAGATCATGTTAGATGAGAAGAAATGTCTTAAATCTATTATCTAGGTTTTCACCTTAAGAAATTGTGAAGAGTAAATTAAACCTAAAGGAAATGGGGGAGGGGGGTGGAAGGGCAGGGATTATGCTTAATTAGAAACATAAAATAAAAGTAGAATGAAACCAAAAACTAGTTTGTTTGTTTGTTTGTTTGTTTTGACAAATCAGTAAAAATGATAAAATATAAGCCAGGCTGATCAGGAAAAAAAAAAAGATACAATTGACCAACAACTGGAATGAATAAGGAGCATACTATAGAACCTACATATATTAAAAGGACAATAACAGGCTATCAGTTTTACACCCTTAAAAGAAGGAAGAAGAAATAGATAACCTGATTAGTCTGATACTATTAAAGAAATTACATTTGTAGTTAGGAAGTTTCTCACTCCAGGAGTTCCCATCCTGACTCAGTGGGTCAGGAACCCAACTAGTATCTGTGAGAACCTGGATTCAATCCCTGGCCTCACTAAGAGAGTTAAAAGATCCAGTATTGTCAGTGAAAGCATTTGATGTT
Source organism: Sus scrofa (assembly GCF_054392235.1). Taxonomy (NCBI): domain Eukaryota; kingdom Metazoa; phylum Chordata; class Mammalia; order Artiodactyla; family Suidae; genus Sus; species Sus scrofa. The sequence goes on from NC_139397.1 coordinate 100,437,314, forward strand.
GGTGTCTCATTGTATGGCTGACTTCACTCAGCATGATAGTTTCTAGGTCCATCCATGTTGCTAAAAATGCCAGTATTTCATTCTCTTTAATGCCTGAGTAATATTCCATTGTATATATGTACCACTTCTTCTTTAGCCACTCCTCTGTCAATGGACATTTAGGTTGTTTCCATGTCTTGGCTATTGTAAATAGTGCTGCAATGAACATTGGAGTACATGTGTCTTTGCGAGTCATGGTTTTCTCTGGATAGATGCCCAGGAGTGGGATTGCTGGGTCAAATGGTAGTTCTATGTTTAGTTTTCTGAGGAATCTCCATACTGCTTTCCACAGTGGTTGCACCAATTGACAATCCCACCAACAGTGTACTAGGGTTCCTTTTTCTCCACACATTCTCAGGCACTTATTGTTTGTAGACTTTTGGATGATGGCCATTCTGGCTGGTGTAAGGTGGTACCTCAGAGTGGTTTTGATTTGTATTTCTTGAATAATGAGTGATGTTGAATATCTTTCCATGTGTTTTTTTGGCCATCTGTACATCTTCTTTGGAGAATCATCTGTTTAGATCTTCTGCCCATTTTTTGATGGGGTTGTTTGTTTTGTTGTTGTTGAGCTGCAGAAGGTGTTTATAAATTTTGGAGATTGACCCCTTGTCAGTCGATTCACTTGCAAAGCTTTTCTCCCATTCTGTGGGTTGTCTTTTTGTGTTGTTTAGGGTTTCCTTTGCTGTGCAGAAACTTTGAAGTTTGATTAAGTCCCATTTGTTTATTTTTGTTTTTATTGTCAACACTCTAAGAGGTGGATCTGAGAAGATGTTGCTGTCATTTATGTCAGAGAGGGTTTGGCCTGTTTTCCTCAAGAGTTTTATAGTGTCTGGTCTTATATCTAGTTTTTAATCCATTTGGAGTTTATTTTTGTGTATGGTGTTAGGGAGTGTTCTAATTTCATTCTTTTCCATGTGGCTGTCCAGTTTTCCCAGCACCACTTATTGAACAAGCTGTCCTTTCTCCATTATATATCCTTGCCTCCTTTGTCATAGATGAGTTGGCTGTAAGTGCGTGGGTTGAATTCTGGACTTTCTATCCTGTTCCACTGATCAGTATGTCTGTCTTTGTGCCAGTACCATATGGTTTTGATGACTGTTGCTTTGTGGTATGGTCTGAAGTTAGGGAGCCTGATTCCTCCAGCTCCATTTCTCTTTTTCAGGATGTCTTTGGCTATTCTGTGTCTTTTGTGCTTCCAAATAAACTTTAAAATATTTTGTTCGAGTTCTGTGAAAAATGTCCTTGGTAATTTGATAGGGATTGCATTGAATCTGTAGATTGCTTTAGGTAGTATAGTCACTTTGATAATATTATCTCTTCCAATCCACGAATATGGTATATCTTTCCATCTATTTGTGTCATCTTTGATTTCTTTCATCAGTGACTTATAGTTTTCTTTTATCTCTTTAGGTAGGTTTACTCCTAGGTATTTTATTCTCTTGGATGAGATGGTAAACGGAATTGCTTCCCTAATTTCTTTTTCTGTTCTTTCATTATTAGTTATAGAAATGCTGTCGATTTCTGTGTATTAATTTTGTATCCTGTGACTTTGCCAAATTCGTGGATGAGCTCTAACGGTTTTCTGGTAGAGTCTTTAGGATTCTCTAGGTATAGTATCATATCATAGCGATCTGAGAAAAGGACAGACTGAACTTCTTTGAAGAACAGATGCTGACTCACAGACATTGAAGAACTTATGGTCTCCGGAGGAGGCAGTTTGGGTGGTGGGGGGATGTGCTTGGGCTGTGGGATGGAAATCCTGTGAAATCAGGTTGTTATGATCATTATACAACTACAGATGTGATAAATTCATTTGAGTAATAAAAAAAGTTAAAAATAAAGATGGAATTCAAAATAAAAAATATATATATTAAAAAAAAAAAGAAAAAAGATCCAGCATTGCCCTGAGCTGCAGTGTAGGTCAAAGACGCAGCCTGGATCTGTATCTGAAGTTGCTGTGGCTGCTGTGGTTGTGGCTGGCAGCTACAGCTTGGATTAGACCCCTAGTCTGGGAACCTCCATGTGGAACAGTTGTGGCCCTAAAAAAAAAAAAAAAGAGAGAGAGATGACTTCAGACCTAGATGGTCTCCCTTCTAAATTCTGTCATACATTTAAGGAAAAAATTATGACAAGTCCATAAACTTTTCAAGGAAATAGAAGTTAAAAGAACACTCCTATCTTGTTTTATGAGGTTGGTATTACCCTGATATCAGAACCAGAAAAGAAAACTATAGAATGCCTTCATGTAAAAGAAAACTATATAGTGTGTATATATAGTATATATTTTTATATTATATAGATATATTATATACATATATGACAGGGTCAAGTGAGATTTGTTCCAGGAATACAAGCCTAAATCATCATTTCAAAATGAATCAAAAGGGCAAAGCTATATTGATGCAAAACCAACCAGAGCTTGCCACGGGGTAGGCTGGGGCTTGGGGAGGAAATGACCAGGCCTGAAAGAATTTTTGGAAGGAATGAAACTTATATCTTGATAGTTGTGGTAGTTACATGACTATATACATATATCAAATCTCAGATCTATACACTAAAAAAAAGTGAATGTTGCTGCGTATAAATAATACCTGAGTATCTGACATCAAAAAGAAAAACAAAAAAAACCTTGTCACCCTACATTCAAGCAAAATAAAGGAGAAATTTATTTTTTTCCTTAAATATTTTTTGAATGTTTGCTATGTATATGACACTATTTGAGGGCTACTGTCGAGATATACTTTTTTCTTTTCATCTTCTTTTAGGTATAGTATGAGTTGTATGTGATGTTCTCATTTTTTCTGGTAAGCATTTTCATTGGCATATAATACTACCTAATGGCTCAATTGAAGTATTATTTATGAAAGCTTTTTCTACTTTTTTAAGTTTTGAATTCCCTTTATTTTCATGACAAATTTGTAAGCAAGATGTAAAATCATGAACATAAAACCATTTTGTTTGTTTCAAAAACTGTTCCAGAAATTCACAGTGAAGTAAATGATGTTTTGTTCTTGCTTTATTACTTGGTAAGGAGAATTCTTACTGTAACTATCATTTTAAAGTTAGGATAGAAAAAGCTTTCTTTCTGTAATGCTTTTGACACCTAGCATGCCATTGTATGGAAAGAGAAGAAGGAGTGAAGGAGCATCAGAAATGATACAGAGACTTTGAATCACCTTTTTTTCAGGAAGTGCATTGATAAATCACTTATTTCACACAATAACACAATATCTGTAAAACTCATTACCATGAATAAAAAGAATTTTATCCTTTAAGTTCTAATGCTGTACTACTTAGCATCATTTTAATGAGTTGCCATCATCTAGCATTAATTGAAATAAAAAGACATCTCAGGTAATACTGCACATTGAAATAGATAAAGGAGCATTTTTGGAAATAAAGCATAACTTTATATAGAATTTCTTTCTATACACATATCATGTAAATCATTGTATGAATTTAAGTTTACTATGTATTTCTAAGAGAATATAATGTTCTCATGTCTGAAGTTCTCTATGCCATATGTACACGTTGACTCAGGTTGAAATATGCTAAAAGGCAGGTAAATATATTTAATATTGACTAGTGTGAACTGGGCCATTTCACTGTTTCACGGTATGTAACTGATTTCACCATATCTGTTTATGATATTCCTGCTTTGAATGAATAGGAAGAAAACTCTCTCCCCAAACTTTCACTTATTTTCATTTCTTATTATACAAATATTTTAGAAATTGTAAACGCCAAATAAAAGGACAGCATGTCTTCACTATCTTGTCACCTCAGTAATTCAACTTTAAAATTTCCATTATCCTTTCGACACCTTGACAATATATCTATAAAATTTTTGACATAATAGTAAACAAAGCAACAAAATTATTTGTTTATTCATCCATTCACCATGTATTTATTGAGTGCCAACATTATTTTAGGAGCTTGAGATAGAGCAGACCAAAACAACATCTGCTTTCATGCAGATTAAATTCTAGGCAATTGAAGACAGACGATTTTTTTTTTTTTTTTAATGTTACATTGCTGTTAGAAGGGGATAAATACTATGGTTAAAAAATACAGAAGACGTGGGGGGTTTCAGGCATGGTGGGGGAGGGAGAGGAGCATTGCAACGATAAATACTAGTATAAACAGAGTCGGTCTCCTTGAGAAAACTGGAACGAAGACTTAAAGGAGGTGAAGCATTAGCCATGTGGATATTAAGGGAAAGAGGACACCAGGCAGGGGCCAGAGCCAAGCTGAGGTCTAGGCGGGAGCACTGAGGAGAGTAGTAGAAGTGAGATAGATGGTGGGGGAGGGGTCAGGGAGGCTCTGTAAGCTACTGTAAGGCCTTTCACTCGTGGGTTTGTAATTATCTTGTATTCCTATTGCTTATTTTTTCCCCACTTACCATCCTATCAGAAGCGTTTTCCATATCATTTCATCCTCTTCTACGTCGGGTGTACAGCATGATAGGAAGAAAGTAATTCCTCAAGTGATGTTAGCCTGACCAATGGAGCATAAAGAACCTTTTATGAAAAAGAAAACAGGAAAAAACACAAACCAGATGGATTCTATCATTAGAATCTCTCTTTTCTCACAATTTATTTCTATTTATTCTTTCTCAACCCAAGTACTACTTATACTAGAGAAGCAAAACCTATTCTAATATTCATATACTTTTAAAGTATTAGAAACTTTTATTTTGAATGTGGAAGAAGCAATGTTTAACACAAAAGGAAATTGCAAGGAAAGAATTTTAGACATTGGAACCTTCTCTCATCATGTGTAAGGAACACAGGAATGGTTGATATAAGTTATGAGTCCTTGGTAAACCAATGTGTTTACCCTCCTATGAATGTTTGTGGCTAGAACTGGAATTTGGTCCAAAAGTGATTGTTTAAAACCATGTAATTCTGAGGTACATATTCCTTCCATTATAGCCTTAAGAAAATCTGTCTTCTTCCCAGGGGATGGTATTATAATTGATATGTTTCACACCCGTGTTTCATATCCCCATGCTAGCTATTCTGCGAGCTTTACACATTTTTCCAAAACTATTGTCAGTGTCCTTTGTGTATGCAATAAATAGAAACCAGAGCCTGCTCATTACTATGAAATGCTTTCATGATCTCATATTATTATTTCTTTTTAGATGCAGCCAGCTAAAATGTGTTCTTGAAATGTGGCAATTAAACAACAGATTCAAATTTCCCTTTTTGCTTTCGAGTGACTAGTTAATTAGATGATTTACTATTTAAATGCTACCCAACCTATGCAACTGTTCATTATATTTATTTCCAGTGTAAATATAAACCTAAAAACAAAAAAGTTTAGAATAAATATTAGTTACATAAAATTGCATGCACTCATTTCATTATGTGTTATTTTGCCAATTTCTCATTAGATTTGTTCCTGTGTGGAAGCACATTGGTCAATCAAACTAATTCTTTCACATCTTCATCACTTATTCTTTATAGGAATAGTCATTCCTAAGACTTAAAATATTTCAGATTTTTCCCTTTGATTGCCATGTTATTTTAGTCAAGCATTTCCTTTTTACTGCTATCAAAGCTGTCTAATGTGATATACTATCGGTTTGGAAAAACATAGTTTTGGTTTCTCTAAGTCCATACTTTATTTCATTGATGTAAATGCATGAAATTCAGTAAACTTAAACTCCTATTCATAGGAGGCAGAATTTAATTACATAAGAGTTAAGTATCTTCTTTTTTCCTAATTTTTTTCTTCTCAACAATTTCTCCTTCAGCATTTCCTGCTTCTTTGCAGTGCATTTTATCAGTTTTTCTTTTTTACTATTATCTACCAGTGCTAGTCAACTGTTCTCCCCACCTGGATCTCATAGCTACTAATTACTTTAATATGTGGATCACTGTAATCTTCATTCTAGTGATTTATCTACAACAATGACCCATCCCATACCTGGCATCTTAGTTCCTTGGCATGTCCTCCTCAAAAGATCATTTTCTCCTTTACTGCACTACCTTGAAAATCTGTTTTAAGCATCTCACTCTCTGACCTCCAGTCTTTTCAATTCTATGACTCTACAGTTTGCATTTGATCACCTCAGGATTTCCAGTCCTTTCACCCTCCATCACTTCCAGGTCCCCATGCCCTTCCTTATTCAACGTAGATTCTGGGTCTATCAAAATCAATACACCTTTCCCTCAACATCTTTTGCCTCTCTGTAAACCCCCAAACTCTCTTACTCTTCAACTGTATCCATGAATCATAATGGCCACTCATAGACTGCCAGATAATTATACTATAACCTCTGAAATGAATTCTTCAGACTTCTTTTTCTCTTCGAGTTTCTAAGACTTGTTGCTGGTCCCATCTGGGCCTATTACTGTCTCATATTTAGAGAAAATTAATACTATCAGGTTAGAACTACCCGCCTTCCCCTCAACCAAATTCATCAACCACTCCTACATATCTATATGCACATTTCATTGAAATAGAGGCAAACATCACCCTCCTTTCTAATGTTAACCCTCCATTTGTGTTCTGGATTAACTGCCATTCAGTTCTTTGGGATAGTACCTTGCAGTCATTAATAGTGAAGAGAAGTTACTCATGTGCTTTAGTTTTCTCATCCATAACCTGGGGATAATAATAATACCTCACTCAAAGTGACTGAGGAGTAATTAGTAAGTGCAGAGTAACCAGATCAGAGCTTGGTATACCGTGCTTTACAAAATTTAACCATTTTTATTTTTTCTCAAAGTTTTTATTCTTGGAATTTTCCCCATTTTCTCCTGCCTCAATTTCTCGCTGTCACCTAGATCTTCCACATCAGTATAGAAAGGAGAATTAAAACTTCCTTTAGACACTAGGAAAGTATATTTCCAACTATACCTACATTCACTCTCTATACTCACTGTATCTACGTCCTCATTTTCAGTTCTTTCTTCAATTGTCTTTAATGAAGCTTTTGAACCTACCACTGAAATAAATCTAGTGAAGGTCATCATAGCTGCAGTTGACCTGGTTGACTTCTCCTTTTATCTTCAAACTCTTTATTTTGTAGGATTTTCTTCTACTACACTCAATAGTGCTTACTTCTACTTTACTCACTTCTAATATACGTTTGTTATTTATTTCTAATTAAGAAACATTCTTCATGGGTCTCTTGCTATTTTCTGCATATCTTGCAAGCAGAGGCACTATCTGTCTTTGTTCCATACTATTTTTTGAGGATTTGTGTGTATCAAATAGCCATGGAGGATACAGATAGTGTCCTTCCCCAGTACAAAAGATAGGTTTGCTCACTGCCCAGTATAATAACGTAATGTTTTCCCCCGGGGCAAAAGTGGAAAAGGCTTACTGTCTATTAGAAAGATTCAAGTGAAATAATTTCACAGTCCTTTAGTTGGGGCACAAACCCACTGCGTATATACAGCATCTCCTCGGACTCCTCTGTGTCACCCACGATAGAACTTGAGAGCCAGAGGAACTGATATAAACATACTAATGTTCATGCTATCTGCTATGCTGGAAGTAATCACATTCTTTGCTCCGATACAGGAGCCCCATATCTTCTGCTGGGATTCATGAAACTCTAGTGAGCTAATTCATTAGCCTGCAAGAAGAGAAAGATCTTAGACCTTTTGCAATGCTTGCCACTTCTCAGTGGTCAGTTCTTCTCTATATTAGAATGTTTCCATCTTGGCTCTTGTCATTTTCTCTTGTCTATAAGCATGTTCTTCCTTGGCAAGCTTATGCAATATCCTGATAACTCCTAAATGTGTTAATTCTAGCCCTGGTCTTTCTACTAAGCTCCGGATTCTTAGATTCAGTTTACCTTAAACTTTGACTTAGTTATCTAACAGCTATCTCAAGTTGAATATAGTGAAGATACTTAATACTCACTACTCCCTGCTCTGCCCCAAATTTCTTCATCCTCCAATATGTCTACTATCAGTAAATAGCACTAATATCTACCAAGTTGTTTAGTTTTAAAACTTAAATCCTATTATGCTTAACTTTAAATTATATCATAAATATTATCATTTCTCATCACCCCCACCCCTCACTCTGTTGAGTCTCCCTGTATTTTATCTAGAACAGAGCACACCTAAAGATCTTTTGGATTAGCCTCTAAGATAGCAGAACCTGAGAGTAGAGTCACATTGAACCATGTCAAAACTGAGGTGATTTGGAGGGAGAGGGTCTACCAGATGTCTATATCACCCATAGTCTTCCAAATAAAGGTGTATAGCTTAATAATCTTGACAAGGAATAAATAGTTACATTACTATCATGTGTATCCAAGAATTTACCAGTAATGGGTTTTAACAAGCAGTGACACTGTATTTTATCTAGGACAGAGCTTTATTACCTTTTAGCAACATGGATCCCTTGCTTGATTTCTTATTAAATATTTAAAAAAAATCTCCAGAAAATGCATATGCATATATAAACATACATTGTTGAGTATACATTTGGGAAATTCAGAAATGCTCTGAAAAAAATAATGTTTTATTCTAGGTTAAAAATAACCAAGAAGATAAGAATTAATAGAAAGTATTCAGAAGAATTCTTACTGACAATATCAAGAAATGTAGCCTAGTAGCAAAGAAGTAGTTAAAAAAAAAGGAAAAAATATAAAATATTCACAATATCTCAAAAAACATGAAAATTTACTGTGGAAGCAAATGGCTCTCTATATATCATGTGAGGAATCCCTAACTGTCTAATTGAATCTAAACAAAGTATTGTGATAAATGTTCATAGCACATTCCCTGAGTTATAAAGAATGGCTAAATCATCTTTAGAGTTTCTAAGGAGGCACTTAATTTTACAAGGGTCTCATCAAAAAAGACTTAGTATTAGAAATTTGAAAGGTGATAATGTCCAACAATTCCACTGAAGAGATGATCTTATTCCCCAGTGATGCCAAATAAATAAGTGGCTACTGTGACAGGATCAGTCAACATTTCGGCTTTTCCCTCATGTACATGAAACTTTTTTTCTTTTTAAGGCTGCACCTGAGGCCTATGGAAGTTCTAGAAGCTAGGGGTCAAATCCAGGGCCGCAGCTGTTGGTCTATGCCATAGCCACAGCAACACCAGATCCAAGCCACATCTGCAACCTGCACCAGGGATTGAATCCACATCCTCATGGATACTAGTTGGATTCTTAACTCACTGAGCCGCAACGGGAACTCCGTTTGAAACTTTTCTTAGTTATCATATCAATTCAATCAAGAGGAACATTCAGGGGATCATCTTCTTTAAATATATAATTTAATATTTTTCTTAAAGTATAGTTGATTCCAAATGTTGTGTTAGTTTCAGGTATAGGACCTAGTGATTCAATATTTTTATAGATTACACTTCATTTAAAGCTATTATCAAATATTGGCTATATTCTCTGTGCTATGCAATTTATCCTTTTACTTAATGTGAAAATAGTAGTTTGTCCCTCCTAATCCCCTGTCCCTATGATAACAATTAGTTTGTTCTCTATATCTGCAGGTCTATTTATGTTTTGCTATATTCTTTCATTTGTTTTATTTTTTAGATTCTACATGTAAATGATAGCATATATTACTTGTCTTTTTCTGACTTATTTCACTGAGAGTAATACACTCCAGGTCCATCCACATTGTAAACAGCAAAATTTCAATTTTTTTATAGCTAACATTCCTGTGTGTGTGTGTGTGTGTGTGTGTGTGTATACACATACCACATCTTCTTTATCCATTCATCTGTTGATGGATGTTTGATTTGCTATCATACTTTGGCTATTGTAAATAATGCTGCTCTAAACATTGGGATACGTGTATATTTATAAATTAGCGCTCTTCACCCTAGTGGAGAGCAACACCATAAAAAGAAGTGCTGGAGCAGGCACCTAGCATGGGGTAGGGCACAGTACAATGGTCCTTGCAAGACAGTTATTGCCCCAGGCAGCTTTTAATATCTGTCTCTGCACATGCACTGGCAGTGGCTCTTCAGATGCAGTGCTACGTTTAAACCTGGCTCTGTTCTCTTCAGTGTGCTTGCTCACCTCAGCAATGGCAGCCTTCACCCTAGTGGAGAGTTCGTTGGAGTAAAAGGGCTGGTGCAGTTGCTTAGTGTGGGCTGGGGCATATGCTGGGACAGTCATGGGAAACCAGCCAGAGTACCAAGCTGTTTTCAGACTTGTTCCTCCACCTTGTTTTTGGGAGTAAGCAAGGGTTACGGGTATGCTCTTCAGGAATGGAGTCTCAGTTCTTATAGCCCTCTGGTAAGTTATACTTTTCAAACCAACATAGCAGACACCTCTTCCTGGTATCAGACCCCCCAAGGCTGGGTTGCCCAATATGTAGCTCTAACCCCTTTTTCCCCACTGGGGATCCCTGAGCCCTTGAGATCCCCCTCTACTCTGTGTACCCTGATGGAGTCGTGAGTCCCCACCCAATCACTTCTCCCTTCCCATCTAATTCCATGTGCATCTGTCTTTATAGCCTTGGTTATAGAAGAGTTTTACTGTCAGTCTTCAGTTTGTTCTCAGCAAGTATTGCTCCACAAGTAGATGTATTTTTAATGTGTTTGTGAGGGAGGTGAGCTCATTGTCCTCCTCCTCTGCCGTCTTGATCTCCCTCTCCAAACTCCATATCATTCTTTTCAAATGTATCCAGGGGATATATCATGTTTTCACCATTGTTTGTTGCTTGGTTCCATCAGTGATGCTTTTGCTAGAGTTCATTGTTTGCTTCTGCCCTCTTCAGCAGGGGGGCATCCACTGGGCCTGGGTACTCAATGCTCACAGAACAAGGTAGGCATCACCTGGCCTTGAATATGCACAGTGTTTGTCTGGGGATCACTTTCCTATAGTTAAAAAACCTTTATAGTTTTTCCAAAATTGACTTTTGTGATAAATCAAAATAAATGAACAAGAGCACTCATAATTTAAAGAAATCCTATGGTGAAAGATTTATTTAATGTGAATTTCTTTAAACCTCCTTGACTTTACCACTTCACTCACATTAGGATGGCTGTAAGACAGACAACAAGTTTTGGTGAGGACATGAAGAAATTACAACTCTTAGGAATATAAATTGGCACAGCTACTCTGGAAAATAGTTTTGCAGTTTCTTTAAAAAGTTAAATATTAAAAAAAGTTAAACATAGTTACCCTATAACCTAGTATTTCCACTTCTAGATATATGTCCAAGAAAGCTGAAAACATATGTCCACACAAGAACATGTATGCAATTCTTCATAGCAGTCAAAACATGTCTGTAATAGGCAAAAAAAAAGTGAAAGCAGCTTGAATGTCCATCAACTGATGGATGTGTAAACAAAAAATACTATATGTACACAATGGAGTATTATTCAACCAAAGGAAGATTAAAATATTGATTCATGCTATAACATGGATAAATTTTATAAGCATTATACTAAGTGAAAGAAGCCATACACAAAGGACAAGTATTGTATGATTTCATTTACATGAAATATCCAGAATAGGCAAACATATAGAGACAGAAAGTAGTTTAGTGGTTTCTGGGACTTGGTTAGAGGAGGATGGGAGGTAACTGTTAATGGCTATAGAGTTTCTTTCAGGAACAGTGAAATTGTTCTGGAATTAAACATGAGAGTTGCTTACTTTGTGAACAGAGTAAAAATCACTGAACTTTACATTTTAAAATGGTAAATATATATTTGAATTATATCTCGATACAAAAATCATCCTCTTTTTATATTTGGATATTTTATACACCAGCTCTTGAAATGAACCACACCCTGGATTTGTTTTTCCCTGTGAGTGACACTTCCATAACTGAGCCCAGAGACTTCCAAATAAAGCATTGCCTCTAAAAAAGCGAAGTTATAAAATAAAGGGGTAGTGATTTTAAGGACTCGATCTATCAACAAAATGGTGATTAATAAATTATTGGATTATATATCTGGAATGAGTAAAGGCCCAATTATATCAGAGCCTCCTATTTTCTCCCCTCACTTCCCCCCATTAATTATAGACTCCTGAAGGGTACTTCTGTTGTAAAGTAAACATCTCTGCCAAGAAGTGCAAGAGGGCGCTGAGCACTTTCCTTACTCATTTATCCAGTTCAAATTAAGTATTTGATCTTTTAGCTACAAAGCAAATGCAACCCCAGGCTGGGGATGCTAAAAATCATTAATTAGGAAAATGACAGGGGTAAGGAGAAGAAATTTAGAAAATAAACTTAAGCCTCATATGAAGGGAAGTAATAAAACTGTACATAAACATCTGTGGTTTATAGGAACATCATATACTTTATTATGAAGTGAAAGTCATGAGGCAGCAAAGAATACACTAATGATGGCATATATTTTCTGGAACTAGATAAATTGCCTGAGAGTAGAGAGGTTATATTTGTTAATAATATCATCATAAGATTATTTTATTATTTTCCCTGGGGAAAGGATTTGTCAATATTCTACTGAGTATGAAGGATTCCCTTTCTTCATTCACTGTTTCAAAGACCTTGTATGCTTTTATCTAATGGAAAAATAACACTCATTCAAGAGTATAAATTATTCTGTAAACTCTGAGGCTTTTTCCTCCTGGGCCTTAGTGTCTGAACCATATGTAATTTATAGTCCTATCATCAAACTATTGAGATTTCCTCTTTCAATTCTCAGGTGACATGAGTAGAGTCACAAATTCTGACAGTTACAGTGAAGTTTTGCTTTCTTCATAGAATATTTTATTATAATGATGATATGCTTGGTCAATGCCCAACTTGTTTATTTTTATTTTGTCCAAGAGGGATTTCCTTTTATAAAAAAAAAATAGTCTTTTTGAATCATTGCATCCATAAAATTTTCTTTTAAATTTTTTTAATTGTTATTTCCCCAATACCATTTTTTTTCCTCCTGCACAGCATGGTGACCCAGTTACACATACATGTACACATTCTATAAAGTGTCCAAAGTGATTCAGCAAGGTATCTAACAGTGTTTAGTTTTCAGTTGTCTATAAGGAATATAACAGTGATTGACATATTCAAGTCATGGAAATCACAATATAGAACTAATTTCAAATAGTAAGGAGAATTTATTCAGAGATGCCACTAAAATTTCCATAATCAGCAATTAAGACATGTGGCCAGGTACCACCTCATACCAGTCAGAATGGCCATCTTTAGTAAGTCCACAAATAACAAATGCTGGAGAGGGTGTGGAGAAAAGGGAACCCTCCTGCATTCTTGGTGGGAATGTAAAATGGTAGAACCACTATGGAGAACAGCATGGAGGTACCTTAGAAAACTATACATACAACTACCATATGACCCAGCAGTCCCACTCTTGGGCTTATATCTGGACAAAACTCTCCTTGAAAAAGACACATGCACCCATATGCTCATTGCAGCACTAATCACAATAGCCAAGACATGGAAACAACCTTAATGTCCATCGACAGATGAAATGGATTAAGAAGATGTGGTATATATACACAGTGAAATACTACTCAGCCATAAAAAGAACAAAATAATGCCATTTGTAGCAACATGGATGAAACTAGAGACTCTCATACTAAGTGAAGTAAGTCAGAAAGAAAAGGACAAGTACTGTATGATTTCACTTATATTTGGAATCTGATATATGGCACAAATGAACCTTTCCACAGAAAAGAAAATCATGGACATGGAGAACAGCAGACTTGTGGTTGCCAAGAGGGAGGGAGAGGGAGTGGGATGGACTGGAAATTTGGGCTTAATAGATGCAAACTATTACCTTTGGAATGGATAAGCAGTGGTATTCTGCTGTATAGTATTGGTAACTATGTCTGGTCACTTGTGATGGAGCATGATAATGTGAAAAAAAAGAATGTATATATGTAAACATGACTGGGTCACCTTGCTGTGCAATAGAAAACTGACAGAACACTGTAAATCAGCTATATGGAAAAAAATAAAAATCATTATTTAAAAAAAAGACATGTGGTCAGTATTCTTTAAGGAAAAAAAGAGTATGTTAACCAAAAAAAGTGTCACTGCAAAATTATCTTATCAACTCTGTTTCCAGTTTAGAGGAAAGGAGGACAGAGAAATGTGTAAATTCATAGTTTAAAAGTGTTTCTAAGTATAATATGGAGGATTAATGGGATAAAGAGTGTCTTTGGAGAGGATCAGTAAAATATCAGTATTTCATGTTAGTTCACACTTGTCATGGTCAAATAGAGAGTAAAATTGAGTTTGCCGAGTGATTAGGCTTGGCTCTAGAATAGGACAGGGACTGTGTATCACAGAAATAGGTACTGTGTTAATGACAGATGGGGAACATTTGCCATAGGTGACCAGTGTGTAGAAGGCACGTGGAGGCAACAAAAATATCTATCATGTGAGTATACAGATTCCAATAGTACTTTCTTCAGTTTCTGAAAGCATTTCCATCCTGACTGTTTTAGGCATTTCTTGTATGACTCATCTCCATCATCATCGTAGTAAGTGCCTTAGGCTAGTTCTAACAGCCCAGCCTTATGCTTCATAATAAGAATGTGATCACAAATCCTTCTGATGTTGGCAGAAAAGATCAGGCACCACCATGTCTCGTTTCATGGAATTGATGTAATAATCTATGAAAAATGATGACAGTATAATATTTGTGTCAAATATTTTGTGAGCTACCAGTCACAGTTCTTTGAGCACCTTGGAAATAAGAGGTATATTAATTCAAGACATCAATGATGTTATTATTTATATCATCATTACTAAATATTAGGTAACTTCTCAGTACTTTCTATAGTTTTATCTTTTTTAGGTATGACTGGTTCTATTATCTTTTGACTTATGATTTTAATTTCACATCAAAAATGTGATCTTTGAAAAGGAGGAAGAATAGGAGGAATACTTGAGAAAAATATCCCTAAAATACAACACTATGTTGTGTTATGGGAGATTTGAAAATAGAAGATTTTTAAACATTTTCTTCCATACAAAGATATTTAAATCTATCCCCATTTATAATTGTTCTCTGTTTGCTTTAACCTATTCTACTTAGCTCTCCTGTTCTTATATGCTAATTTACTTCATGCCTTAAAGATCTATGAGTTTGTATTTTTAAGTTGCTCTCAGTGCACATTGTCATTCAATTCAGTCAATTCAAGGCTTTAAACTTGTCTATTATATTTTTTTCCTTCTTCCCAATACTCTCTCCCTTTCCCCTCACACTCATGGGCATCACCTTATTTGTGATACAGATCTTAAATAATATGGACATATCCCTGTATTGTTGTTTTATGGGAAGGTATTTTTAACTTTCTATATTGTTAAGCTCGTCTCTGCCTTATTTTTAATATTTTAACATTTAAATATCTATACTCTGTGGTATGTACATTCAATCTTTTTTTTTTTTTCATTGTAGGTCATTTTTCCATTATTTGCTTGGTTTATATTTTATATATTCTTGGCCAGCGATATTGTTTGTGCACCCAGATTTTTTGTAGCTCTCTGCCATCACTAACAAAGCTGCAATGAACATTGTTAAACATGTTCCCTTCAGAAGCTGTGTGAGAACTTCTCTAGAAATATATCTGAGATTGGAATCCATGGTTTATAAGGCAAATTGATAATTTACTCCAGTAGATATAATAGCAGTTTGCTGTCAATAAATAAATACTAATTTATTGTATTCCTAACAGTAGTATATGAGGTTTTTTTCCTTCTTATCTTTGCCAACATTCATTATTAAGTGTTTTTCTTATTTTTGCTATTCTCACTGATATAAAGTAATATCTCATTATTGTCTAATTTTGCCCTTATCTGATTAATAGTAACATTGACCATCCTTTCATATATGCTCTTGTTTGCCATTGTGTCCTCTTGTTCTATAAATTGCTTATTCATTTGTTGTGCCCATTTTTTAAATTGAGATTCCTGTATGTTTCTATCAATTTATATTTTTTAGTATGCTGTCACTGACGTGGTCCATGTTGTTCTTCATTAGATAGAAATGTTTAATTTTAAAGTAATAAAGTACATTTTAATCATAATTCATTTATTGTTGTCTAATAATAGGTTGTATGTTTTGGATTATGTGTAAGAAGTTTTTCCTGTACCTAGGTCACAAATTTTTTTTCTAGCTTTTTAAAAATCTTTTAAATTTAACACATATGTTTTTAATCTGTCTGCTCTCTATGCTATGATAAAATACAAATTTGACTTTACTTTTCTTCATATGGTAAACCTATTTTCTGCATGCCATTTGTAAATAATTATTTTCCCCATGGCTGTGTGGTGCTATATTTTACTTCCAAATTTTATTCCCAACCATTGCTTTGTTTTTCTGTTCTACTGTTAATACTGTGCTGAAATTTTTTTATTTTTTTTTAATCGCTACAACTTTGGTTCTGTCTTAATATCTGTTAGGGAAAGTCCCTCCCCTGAAGGGTACCATTTTTTTTTCTTTTTCAAATCTTACTTAGCTATTTATGGACTTTTATTCATCTACATAAATTGTAGCAAGTTTTCCACATGCCTCTTCAAAAATCTGATTTGTTTTTATTATAGTTTATTTACTCTACAGCAAAGTGACCCAGTTATCCATATATATAAATATATATATATATATATTCTTTTTCTCATATTATCTTCCATCATGTTCCATCACAAGTGACTAGATATAGTTCCCTGTGCTATACAGCAGGACCTCAGTGCTTGCCCACTCCAAATGCTACAGTTTGCATCTACTAACCCTGAAATTCCAGTCCATCTCACTACATCCTCCCTCTTGGCAACCACAAGTCTGTTCTCTGTGTCCACGAATTTGTTTCTGTTCTGTAGATAGATTCATTTGTGCCATATTTTAGATTCCAATTATAAGTTATATCATATGGTATTTGTCTTTCTCTTTCTGACTTACTTCACTCAGTATGAGAATCTCTAGTTTCATCCATGTTGCTGAAAATGGCATTATTTTGTTCTTTTTATGGCTGAGTAGTATTCCATTGTGTATATATACCACATCTTCTTAATCCATTCATCTATTGATGGACATTTAGGTTCTTTCCATGTCTTGGCTATTGTGAACAGTGCTGCAATGAACATATAGGTGCATGTGTCTTTTTTCAAGGAAAGTTTTGTCTGAATACATGCCTAAGAGTGGAATTTCTAGGTAATATGGTAGTTCTATAATTAGTTTTCGAAGATACCTCCATACTGTTTTCCATAGTGGTTATACCAATTTACAGACTCACAACAGTGTAGGAGGTTTCCCTATTCTCTGCCCCCTCTCCAATATTTTTTATTTGTGGACTTATTAATGATGACCATTCTAACCAGTGTGAGGTGGTACCTCACTGTAGTTTTGATATGCATTTCTCTAATAATCAGTGATGTTGAGCATTTTTTCATGTGATTGTTGACCATCTGTATATCTTCTTTGAAGAAATGTTTATTCAGGTCTTCTGCCCGTTTTTCAATGGGTTGTTGATTTTATGCTGTTGAGTTGTATAAGTTGTTTGTATATCTTAGAGATTAAGTGTTTGTCAGCTTCATCATTTAAAACTGTTTTCTCCCATTCTATAGGTTGTCTCTTTTTCACGGTTTCCTTTGCTGTGCAAAAGTTTGTAAGTTTGATTAGGTCCTATTGGTTTATTTTTATTTTTATTTATGTTGCCTTGGCAGACTGACCTAAGAAAACATTTGTATAGTCGATGTCAGAGAATGTTCTGCCTATGTTCTCTTCCAGGAGTTTTATGGTATCTTATGTTTAAGTCTCTAAGACATTCTAAGTTTTTTGGTTTTTGTTTTTTGTTTTGCATGGTGTGAGGGTGTGTTCTAGCTTCACTGGTTTACACACAGTTGCCCAGTTTTCCCAGCACCACTTGTTGAAGACACTGTCTTTTTCCCATGTTATATTCTTATCTCCTTTATCAAAGATTAATTGACCATAAGTGTCTGAGTTTATTTCTAGGTTCTCTATTCTGTCCCATTGGTCCGTATGTTTGTTTTTGTGCTGGTACCACACTGTCTTGATTACTGTCACTTTGTAACACTGTCTGAAGTCTGGGAGAGTTATGCCTACTGCTTGGTTTTTGTTCCTCAGGATTGCTTTGGCAAATCTGGGTCTTCTGGTTCCATATAAATTTCTGGATTGTTTGTTCCAGTTCAGTGAAAAATGTAATGGGTAATTTTATAGGGATCACATTAAATCTGTGACCTTCACAGCAGCTTCTGGCAATGCTGGATCCTTAACCCACTGAGCCACAATTAAACTCCTCATTAGTTTTATTTTGAGTAACAAATAAGATAAGAATTAAGTATGTAAATAAGATAATGAGTTATTTTATCTAGTACTTTGAGTTGGGTTTTTTGCCTTTGTTTTGTATCATTTACAGTCCTTGAATGTCCAGTTATGTTTGCCTTTGACCTTGTTTATCTCTGCCTGGTTTTGCACGTGAGGAGACCAACGTTCTAGCTTGTGCTGTTCCTGAGAGCTGGAGATGGGTGGAAAGATAATGATCCTGGGCAGAATGCCCATCATGCTAGCTTGGACTTTGCCATCACTCTTTGCCATCCCCTCAAGAGATGATCTTTACTGCTTTGGTATAGTTAGTTAACGCTGGGAATAGGTTTGGTGATGCTACTGGGTTTGCCATCACCAACCCCTTTGTTATCCATTTTAGCCTTTTTCAGGCTCCTGTGTAGCCTGAGTGCTGAGTGTTATCTCCTAATCCAGTAACCCTGGGTAGACTGTGCTGTTTTTCTTTCCCTTGAGCTATCATGTGGCCAGTATAATTTTTTTTTTTTTTTTGCTTTTTAGGGTCACATCCACAACATATGGAAATTCCCAGGCTAGGGATCCAGTCAGAGCTACAGCTGCCGGTCTATACCACAGCCACAGCAACATCAGATCTGAGCTGCCTCTACGACTTACACCCCAGCTCAAGGCAATGCCAGATCCTTAACACACTGAGCAAGGCCAGGGATTGAACCCACAACCTCATGGTTCCTAGTTGGATTCATTTCTGCTGTGCCACGACAGAAACTCCCAGTATAATTTCTTTTAAATATAAATTAACACATGCATCTATATAGGGAAAAAACTAGTGGTTGCTTGGGAGCAAGGGGAGGAGGGAGGGACAATATAGGATTAATGGTAAAAAAGGATAATAATGGGATCATCTAAAAATCATGTGTGTGAAATTCTTGAAAATTTTAAGCCACTATAGAATTTAATGAATCTTTTATTCAAGAAAAAAGAATAAATATAAATAAATATAAATTTCTAAATACAGCTTAAAAATCCTCACCATCTTATTGCCTCACTGTGGTATATTTTCCCCAACCACATCTGTTCCATTTTCAAGCATTTCTCTCTAACTTTGTCTATTTTTTATATTCTTCAAATCCACTTTGTTTCACCTCTAGGACAACTTCTTAGATGAGAAGACAGGATAATGCCAACATCTAGGCTAATGCTCAGTTTTGTGGAATCCTATCCATAGTTGTTTTCAAATGACGGATATCAAAATAGTACCAAATTCAATCTATGTGCTAGGCCTGGGCTAAGTGTTATTCCATGCATTATATCATCTTATCCTCACAAACATTCTAGGAAAAAGTGCTTTCATCATCTCCATCTTATTGATGAGAAAATTGAAATCTAGAGAAGCTACTTCACATAGCTAGTAACAGAGCAAAGGTGCAAATTTAGGCTGTCATATTCCAAAATCTTTTCCTTTTAGGCTATATTGTAATTTATTGTTTTGTTTTAAATTATGTTTGTTTTGGGTGAATGGACTTAGTGGTGTCCAAGAACCTTCTGAAAGTGTATCCAAAATTTTGTGTTTGTTCATTAGATGCTCAGAGGTGTCCATTAAGTTCCCACAATATGAAGAACCGCTTTAAGTGAAGTCAAAACTTATATGAGGCTTAGGTGCTAAAATTACCCAGTAATGCAAAACAATGATGTATAGTGATGTGCCTACGAAATGCTCTTAAATAACGCTATTACATAGACTGAGCTAATAGAAGCTCAAAAGCCAAGAATTATTATTTTTTTTTTAATTTCTCTTCAATTTTGGTTCTGGTATGTCTCTTCCTAGAGCACTGGAGAACATGTTGCTTCAAAAATATGATAGAAAAATGAGGGTTAAATAAAGGATTTTCTTTCTAAACTTATGCAATTGTGTTCATTTATTTCAATGCTTAAACAATGTAAGTTAACTGCAAATTGAGAAAAAAAATATTTAATACTCAGTATCACCCTGGCATGAAAAATAGTAAGTAGATAGAAGCATTTTCAGTGGCTGGCTCTCCTTGCCCTAAGCCTGTGTGGTCAGACACCAGCCCCAGGATTGAGTGCCCCAAGGATCTTCCTCACTCTAGTCAGAGTCTGCTGCATTTTCTATTTATAAATTTTCAGGAGGTTGAGGCCTCTTGAAAAAACTTCTGACAATTTTTTCTGGCTAATAGAATTCTCTGTGATGAGGTTTAGATAACAATCTCTCCATGGTGACGAGGCTCAACTTGGCTCAGCTTCAGAGCTGACCAGAGCTCTCAGGGCTCCTTAGCACCAGAGGTACCCTGGTTTGATTTTCCCAAAGCCCTTCTCAGCACAGCTAAGTGATCCCTCCTCAAGGGAAGCCTAGACTGAATTGGCCTCTGGAAACAGATAAATAAACTTGGTATTTAGATTGTTTGCTCTTCTGAAGTAAGCTCTAAAGCGTAAACATATTTCATAGAAAAATACTTATATGATAGGTAGGACTCTTAAAAATGTATGTCCTATTAAAGTTCAAATACAGGATGCTAAGTAAAAATGAGAGCTGAGTAGTTTAAATATCTATTTCAGAAAATGAGAAGTTAAAAAATGTCAAAATTTGCCATATGCTATTTTCAGAATTCGGTCATCCATTTAAAACAATAGTGATTTATAATGCTGATAGGAAAAAAAAAAAAAAGCCTTCCAGTTTCAGTCTTGAGATGTTTTGTGTTCTCTAGAAAGTGTCAATTTACTGGCTTTGGGTTTCTGGTCCCACATGGACCTTAAATAAAACTCCTCTGTGTGGTATTAGCCAGTAGTTTTTAGAAAATGTTTTCTCGCCAAAGGCACAGAACATGGATCTGGAGTTGTCCCAAAAGGTGTCACTGACTCTGAAGGTGTCAGGAGTAAAATGACTCCATCTTATAATCTCTCCTAGAGGCTAGGAGCTTCTTACGTCCAGAATAAATTGATGGCAAGATCCATTTTTTAGCTGTCAGGTTGATGATCAGCAAAGCTTTCACTCTAGCTTGCTGACAAGGGAAAAGACCTGTCCCTGTTGTGAGGTATGTGTGACTTGTGAAGTGGAAGGCTGAGTAACCGGGCATGCACAATGGTTCCACAGAAAGTCTTTGTGTCTTATAAGCACAACTGTTTGTAAATTGCACTCTCGTGGGGACACCACTCCCTCTTCTATATGTGTGGGTTTGATTCTCTCTTCTTGCAGTTTTCCAGTATGACATTGTCAATTTGAGAGCCTCTAAGCAGCTCATTTCATTCATAACCCCAATCTGGTATTCTCATGGGTAAGCCATAGTAAAGCTTTACATAACTGTAAAAGGCTTTCACATTTGTTTTCTATATCCATTTAACTCTGAGCAAATATCACCATCTTATTTTACAGCTGAAAACACAGGGACCCAGGATAGGAGCTACTACTTCACAGTCTGGGCTCCCTATACTTCTCCTGTTTGCACTGTTTTCCTTGGACTGGAATCCCAGACTTAAAACTCACTTGACTTGCATGCTGAAAGTAATAGAAATGATAGTTAATATAATGCTTAATATACACCAGGCATTCTTTTAAGCACTTCACATATGTCAACAGATTTTTTTCTTCACAACATCCCTGAGTTAAACAGTATGATTATGCCATTCACCAAAAAAAAAAAAAAAAAAAAAAAAAAAAGTGAAACTACAAAAAAGTTTTGTTAATTGATCGAAGTTTAACACTTAGTGAAGCCCGGAATAAGAATTCAAATGAAGACAGCTTAGTTTCAGGGTCTGTGCTTTTACCTTTTCTGCTGGTCCTTAGAGGATTCTTTTTTTTTTTTTTTTTCTTTTTCCTGAGATTTTTGAAATCAGAGTGTCTGAAGTAGGGCCCAGGAGTCCAAATTTTCAAGACACAATTCCCCTGGTTCCCAGATGGCTCTAATGCCAAGGGATTCAGAGACATGACTGGTCTTAAGTATCATATACTATAATGAGAATTCCCCTGGGCAACATTTAAAGGAAGACGTATCGCAGGATGAATGCACAAGGAGGGCCAGGAATCATATCAGCATTACTGATGTGACCTCTTATACATCATAGTTAGCTTGGATATGACTTTTTAACCTCCATTATTGCAAATCGTGGATGGCAGATTTTTAAAACTTTTTGCCCTAAGTAAGGAGTGATTTTATTAGACTTACATACACAAAACCATTGTCACAGAAACTAAAGCATCTGCTGAATATACCATTCAGGGGCTCACTGGGTCTTCAAACTCTCTCACACAGCAAGTTATCTCAGTTCTGGCCCCTCCCTCCAGTAGGAGAATGAGTCTTCGCATTTCTTTCTCCTGTAGATGGACTGCTCTGGCCTTCTACTGAACTCCAACACCATGAAATTGTTACAGTACTGGCCTGCCATTTCAGGGTCAGATTTTTAGAGTTATTTTAGGCATTTTCCTGAAAGTGTGGTTTAGCACATAGATATCCATTCCCTAGAGTGAGTTTTGTAAGAGATCCAAGTTAGCTCTAATCAAGTAGACTCTGTGCAGTGATCTAAACAGCAAATAATTAGAATAGACTTTGGTAAAGCTCTTAACCATTAGCTAAGCCAGTTAAAATGGTTTTTCTTTTGACTTCAAATATGAATTATTATTTTATAAATGCAGTTATTAGCTTTTATAAGTCATAATAACCCTCCCTATCTCATACTAAATAGAACCCTAAACAAAAACTCAAAATCATTGAAACTTAAACTAAAAGGGAATTTTGAGATTACCTACCCTAGCCTCTTTTTTTCCTTACAAGGAACTGGATCTCAGAAAGGCTCAGAAAGTTACCCAAGATCCCCAAGCTAATTAAGGGAATTAGTACTACCAATGCATATCTCCTAATTCCTTGATGAGTAGTATTTCTAGTGTGTCGTCCTTTCCTGTAGGAGTAAAATCTTTCACAGTCGCATGGTAGTTTGAAAATCTTTTACTCCTATAGAGGGAAGATGCTTGGACTCTAGTTCCAGAAAAAGCACAACTGAACAATAACTAATAGATATATGGTGCTAAGTATATGCTAAGCACTGTGCTAAGCCTCATGGATCTATGATGTCATTTAGTCCCCATGGCAACACTATCAGATCCTATTATTATTCCCATTTTACAGATGAGTGAGCTGAATCACAGTGAGATTAATTAACTTACCTGAGAGTACACAGCTAATAGTTGGCAGAATCTCAATTCAAACTCAGGAAATACAGTTTCAGACTCCACACTCTAACTACGCTGTCTTGCTACCTGGAAGGGTCCTATGTGGGGCCACCAATGCGGATAAGTAAATGCACACGGATGATGCTGGAAAAACCTCTCTGTGTGTAGAGTGCTTCGTTCTAAGTCTACATTTTAGTAACATTTTCTATTTAGCATTTAGGAAAACTTTTAAAAACTGTGATTTTCATTAAAATTCTTTTGTTTTTTTTTTTTTTGTTTTTTTTTGGCTTTTTTAGGGCTGCACCCACAGCATATGCAAGTTCCCAGGCTAGGGGTCGCATCTGAGCTACAGCTGCAGGCCTATGCCACAGCCAGAGCAGCATGGGAACCAAGCCATATCTGTAACCTACACCACAGCTCACACCAGCGCTGGATCCTGACCCACTGAGCAAGGCCAGGGATCAAGCCTGCACCCTCATGGATGCTAGTCTGATTCATTTCCACTCTGCCACAATGGGAACTCCAAAAACGTTCATTATTAAAGTCACCTTTGTTGTTGTTATATTTGTTTAACTAAATCTCTCAGTGATCTTAATGAGTTCAGCAGCCAAGTAGCAAGTAAGCAGAGCAGTAAAACCTGCTACTTTGGTGAGTAGTGCTGAGAAGTCCAGTCGTTTCTCACTGGCAACAGCAGTGGTGGCAGACTAATGTTGTCCTCTGCTCTCTGGGACGCAGCCTTTCTGAACAGAGACAAGCCACATAATCAGGAGAGATTTCCACTTGAGACCATGAGATGGTCTGGGATTGTTAGTGTAGGAAATATTATTCCTGGTCTCTGTGGATAAGTGTTGATATCACAATGAAAAAGGGAAAAGTGTTCTGATGAAAAGAGACTCACTTATTTTAATAGCAACATGCTAGTTTACATAAAAAGGAAGTCCCTAGGCCTGTCACAAAATAAGTTATGAACAGAGGTTAAGGAAAAGTGATTCCCAGAATGAGCCCTCAGCAATATGGGGTATGTCATGTGTGTCAGAGGGATAACATGCGTACTTGACATATTGAATTAAATAAATATAAAATGTGGAAAGGAGAGTCTGTCTAGACTGCAAGCTCCCTCTCAGTGAGGACACATGTCATGTTTTTGTTTTCTGCCTGGAACCCCACACAGCCCTGGGCTTAGGTAGGTAAGATGGATACATGTTTGGATAAATGGGATTGGAACTAGAGATGGAGATGCTATGAGGAGGGAAATCATAAGAATGATTTTTTCCTGGCTTAATCTTGACTATTTGTGCAAAGCAAGCCTTGACCCATAGTCTCATCACTGATTCGCTCTCCAAGATTTAGCCAGATGTTAACTTCTCTGAATCGCAGCATTCTTATTTAAAATCCTTTTCATATTGTATTGGATAGAGGTAAAGATATAAGGTATAATTAGATAATATTTGTAAAGTTCTTTATAAAATCTAAAGCTATATATGTTACAAATAAATACTTTTAAAATCAGATGTTTAGTGGTGAATAAAACTGAGCTGAGAAAAATATACCTACTTTATTTTTAATTGAAGTATAGTTGACTACAGTATGTGTTAGTTTCAAGTGTACAGCAAAGTGATTCAGTTACATACATACACACATATGTATGCATAGTTTTTTTCAGGTTCTTGTCCCTTATAGGTTATTACAAAATAAGACAAACATATCTACCTCTTAATCCCCGTCGTGACTACTTTCCTGTTTCTGAGTACCTCTTATTTCCACTACCATTGAGGATTAATTACAGCCAATGTTTCTTCCTCCTCACACCTGTTCTAGACTTCTTTCTGTCTAATCCACCTTCCAAATCAGCTGTGTTCTTCTAAGGTATGTATATTTTTAAAATATCACAGAGAATAAATCCTATTGAATGTTCCTTGGAGTGACCAAGTGTACATCATTTGACTCCAAATCACTTCTAGTTACAGCATCATTTATTGCCAATCAAAATATTTAAGAGAGGAATTAAAAAGCCTAGATAACTTGGATAAAAACCAAATCTCTGAGTAGGGAATTGTCAACCACACAAGTACTTGTGAAACAACATTCATATAAATCCCCTGAGATCTTACTGACAGGCAAGCACTGAATAAGTAAATCTAGCGTGGAGTCTGAGTTTCTGCACAGCCCATGTGATGTTAATATTTCTGGTGTGTGATCTATACTTTCAGAGACTGGTGCTTACACCATGATTCCTAATATTGCCAAGTATAGGGACATTCTTACAATTTTAAGCATTGGCATTACCCTGATTATAAATTTTAAAATACATAGGAGCAAAAAAATCATAATCTCACTAACCAAAGACATTACCCACAACTAAATTTGTTTACATATTGTATATATGGATACTAAGCCAAACTTAGGATCCTTTATCCACATTTTTTTATTGTAATACAGTTGCTATACAATCTATCCACATTGTTTTAAAGCTACCTTTAAAACTACCCAAGTAATACATACTAATTTTAGAAAATCTGTAAAATAAAAAAAATCAAAAAGAAGATAAAAATCACCTGTAATTTCATACTTGGACACAAAGCACGATGTTAGCACATCAATCTATTCTTTCCCATATCCCCACACCCAACTCTAGCTCCATGACCACATTCACTAACGTCATACTGACAAGAATGATGGAAAGACACAGGTAAAATTATATAGGTAAAATTTTTTGAAGTAGCGGTTATTAAAAAAAAAACTTAGGAGATTGTTAAATAGAAGAGTGGGACAGTGGGGCATGCAGAACTTTCGAGGCTTCTTGGAGTCCCCCATTGCTATATAGCTGTGGCAGTTGCAAGGGGTAGGTTCATTCATTTTTCTCCCTGAAGTTTTGTTAAAATCGAGTGCTCTGGTTCACTGTATCTAGTGATGTTGAAGTTTTTCTGGGAGGGTAACATGTCCGGGCTTTTAGGTTGCTTTTTCAGTTCAGCACAATTTGATGGGTACATGCTATTGTGAATACTTGAGTTTTCTGACTTCAGATCTTATGCATTTTCCCAACACCATTGTTATAAATCAGGGTCAAGATAATGAACCAGATCATAATTTTATAGAAAAATAAATTAGAAGAACTTACTGGAATTGGTATCCTATGAGCTTGGTGGTTGGTTGCTAACATAATCTGGCCTACCAGAAATCAGTATAGGTTTCCCTTTATCCCTTCCCAGAAGTTCATGATAATTGTGAAAACTAGCGATAGATACCACAATAAAAGACATTCTCTTACTTATTCTAATTACTTTAAATGGAGGCAAAACAGCCATATCTCTGCAGTTTTCCAATTGAATCAATATCATTCAGGAAGCAGGAGGTCAAGAGGGCAAATTTTCCTGAGTGCTAATACCTGAATAACCCTCTGTTTCCTCATGTGAAATGATTACTTTTGATGCTCATTACTGCCAAGTTGCTCTGATGAATGGAGATGCTGATATATAAATCAAATTCTTACAAATTGTAAAAGACAGACATGCACACACCCACACATATTTGTATGCTCACTCTTGTACGAAGGATAGTTGGAGCCTTTCCTTAGCACCAGAGGTTTGTATGCAGCATTTAAGTTTTTGTACGCATTAGAGGGATAAAATAAAAAGGTCCTTGAACTAGGAGTCTGATGGACCAAGTTCTAGTTTCTTTTTTCCATTTAATATGTCACAATAACTTTTTAAAATTTCTAACCACTATACTTTTGGGTCTCAAAGCCTGCAATTAAAGTGTTGTTTGGGGCTGCAGTCTCAAGCGAGGTTCAACTGGAGAAGTCTCTACTTCCAAGATAATGTGGTTGTTGGCAGCACTCAGTTTCTTGTAGACTGGCAGACATAGGACCTCAGTTTCTTGTTGACTATCAGCCAGAGGTTGCTGCCAATTCCTTGCCTGGTGGGCTCTCCCATCATGGCCATTTGCTTCCTCAAAGTCAGCAAGAGAGAGACTCTCTGAACAATCTTATGTAATGTATATGTAGTATATAAATACAGTATTACATAATGACATATATCTCTATTAGTTACAAGTAGGTATCAGATCCTGCTCCCTCTCAAGGGGACAGGAGAACACGAGACTGATAATACCATCTACATATACTATATATGTACATATAAAAATAATATACATCTATATATGTATATATGAGTGTCTATATATGATTTATTTTAAGGATCTGGCTCATGCAATCAGTGGGGCCAGCAACAGGGTAGGCTGGCAATTCAGGGAGGAGTTGATGGTATAGTTTTCTTTTTTTTTTCCTTCCAGTTTTATTGAGATGTAATAAACTTAAGCACTATATAAGTTTAAGGGGTACAGCAAAATAATTTGACTTAGGTACATTATAGAATGATTATCACAATAAGTTTAGTGAACATCCACCATCTCATATTTTGTATCTATAAAATTAAATAGAAAAAAATTGTGATGAGAACTTTTAGGATTTACTCTCAACCTTTTTACATGTAACGTGGCAGTGTTAATTATATTTATCATGTTGTATATTACATCTCTGGTACTTATTTACCTTATAGCTAGAAGTTGCTATTACCTTTTGACTGCTTTTATCTAGATCCCCCCTCCTCCACATGGCCTCTGGGTAGTGATCTCTCTTCCTATGTGTTTGTGTGTTTATTTTTGAAGTAAAAGGTGGTGTCATTTTGAGGTAGGATTTCTTCCTCTCTGGGAAACTTCAGTTTTTACTCTTAAGGCATTCAACTGATTAGGTAAGATTCACCGGTATTATTAAAGGAAATCTCCTTTACTTAGTTAATTGCATCTGCAAACTACCTTCACAGCAGCACCTAGACTAGTGCTTGGCTAGTAACTGGTACTGTAGTCCAGCCAAATGGACTATATTGGTTTCCTAGAGCTGCTATTATAAAGCACCCCTGGATGGCTTAAGTCAACTGAAATATCTTCCTTCACAGCTCTGGAAGCTCTAAGGCTGAGATCAAGGTATTGGCAGGGCCATCGTCCCCCCTGAAGCCTATGGGGGAAGATCGTTCCTTGCCTCTTCCAGCTTCTTTCTGGTGGCCTCAGGTATTCCTCTGCCTGTAATAATGTCACTCCATTCTCTGCTCCGTCTTCACATGGCCATCTTCCCTCTGCATCTGTTGGTGTCCAAAATTTCTTCTTCTTGTAAGGACACTAGTCATGTTGGATTAGAGCCCACTCTCATTCAGTATGACTTAATTTTAACTTGATTACACTTGCAAAGACCGAGTTTCCAAAATAAGGCCCTGTTCACAGGTACTGGGGTTAGGACTTTCTCATACCTTTTTCAGGGGGTCACAATTCATCCTGTAACCCTGTAACATGGACCGTAACAAGTATTTATGTACCATCTCCTATTTCGCCTTGGTTAAGGGCTGCTCCCAGGGCTGTTAACTCTGGAAATTCAGCCTGCTTTGAGAGTGGGCCAAGAACACTGAGGCCAGAAAAACCCTCAGGCAGCGCTTGCTGAGAAAAGCCGCTTGCTTGTGTGAGAACAGTGAGTAAGGAGGAGTTCACAGGGATGTGGCAATGGGGGTGGTAGTGTGTAGACACCATTCACTGCATAACACCAGTCAGGGAACATCCAGAGGTGACATTTACCAGAAAATTCACACTGCGTCCACAGTAAGTTCATCAGTCTCACAGCAGCTAAACAAGGGGACAGAGTGCCTTACACCCTGAAACCCAAATGCCTAGAAAGATAGGCTACTACTACACATCTTGTTTCTAAAATGATAAGCAGAATTCCATTTTAGTAAGAAATTTTTTTTTTTTTAATTTTGGCTAGATGCTTCATAGGCCTCTTTTTTTTTTTTACAAAGATTAAGTCAAAGTTTATCCTATAATGGTTAGGTTTGAGACAACTTCTCTTATGATTAGAATTACATCTGAGCAGACCTTGTTTTGATTTTGACTGTGAAGCAGACTTTAGGCAAGCTGTAGAGAAAAAATATTTACTTTAAGCTTTCAGAGGGAACAAAAGAGAGTTGGTTGTCAGGCCTAGATGGGAGTAAGGAGAGCCCAGCATCCCTTCTACAGAGAGTTACAGGTTTATCTGTAGGTGCTCTGGGTCTGCGATGTGGCAGCAGGTAAGGGCCTAAGGTGCAGCAGGACCTATGAAGGGGTCTAGGGTGAAGTTTGAAAGAGCCATAATACCTATATTCATTTGCTAGGGCTGTCATAACAAAGTATCACAGTCTAACGGGTTTAAATAAGGGGAATATATTGTTTCACATTTCTGGAGGACAGAAGTCCAAGATCAAGATGTCAGCAGGGCCCTGCTACCTCTGAAAGCACTAGGGGAAGATCTGTTCCAGGCCTCTCTCCTAGCTTGGCTTTCAGAACTCTAGTCTTCACCTGGCATTCTCCCTGGGTGTGTGTCTGTCTTTACAAAGTTCCCCTTTTTATAAGGACACCAATCATATTGGATTAGGTGCCTACCCTAATCATATATAACTTCATCATAACTTTGCTAATTACATATACGAAGACCTTATTTCCTATAAGTTCACATTCTGAGGTACTAGGGGCTGGGTTTTCAATAACTCATAACAGTATCTTCATCTCATAGCTTTACCTCTGTCCAATTGTCAGAATTTTTTCTTTTTTTCTTTTTTCTTTGTTGTTGGTTATTCTTTTTTATAAGCCCACGTCTTTAGCAAAGTAAACTAGGTTTGTTTTCAAGCCTATGACAGGTCTGTGGTGATGTCGTATAGGGAAACTTCTGCCGAAGCATTAAGTAACTACTGGTTAGGACATGCAAAATGCAACTGATGTGGTAATCTGCTGGTGGGGAGGATGGCAGTTGACAGATGTTAAATGACAACTGGGACAGTTGTTAGGACTTGTAGATATTCCTAAGAAACCAATACTCAGAGGTGTGAAAAGTTAGGATTCCTTACTAAGCAAGCATGTAAGAGCCTGGGACTTTTGTTACTTACATTTTGAAAAAAAGAAGGAATCAAAAAATTAATGAATATAACAAAATAAACAGATTCATAGATATAGAGAAAAAGGGGTGGAGGAGGGGTAAAATAAGGGAACGGGATTAAGAGTAACAAACTATAAGGTATAAAATAGATAAGCTGCAAAGACATATTTATTGCACAGAAAAAGAAATACAGCCAATATTTTATAATTACTTTAAATGGAATATAAACTATAAAAAATCAGATCACTATGTTGTATACCTGAATCAAGCATTATAAACCAACTATACTTCAATAGAAATAAACCATAAAAATTGGCAATTCCATATGGTTTGATGTACAAAAAGGAAAAAAAGAGTGAATCCAGAGTGCAGGATGCTTGAGGATATGTGATTTTAAACCTCATCATGCCAGAATCTTTAGAAAAGTTCTATCTCCCTAGGACAGGCGCCCATTAATAAAGCTCAGTGAGATATTTCAACTACAGTGTCGATGAATAAATTGATTAAGAATGAGAAATACAATTATTATGTAAACTAGAACACTTGAGTTGGCCAACTGGTACATATAGCCCACTGAGGCCCATTTCTCACAGAAATCCCATCAGAATGCAGATTTACTTATTTCTAATAAGAAATATATCACCATAAGCAGATGGATATCGCTGCCAATCTTCCCAAAATATTCCTTCCCTGTGAGCCAAAGGATGCCTGCAAAGTGTAGGATCGGAACAAGACAAGTGAGCATTGACTGGAACACTCAGGGGCATCAGGCTTTAGGGATGTGGTCTGCCCATCTCCACAGAGGGAAATGCCTGGCACCCACACTCCCAGACTTGGAACTGGATAGATAAGGAAATAATGTATAACCATAAATCTTTTGGCCTTTCTTTTTTCTCCTTTTTAGGGTGACTGTGCATCCTCTGTTCATTTTATCCTTCTCCAAAAAAAGAACAAAAGAACAACACACATGTTTAGATCTCATCATATTGACATCTTCATATTGCATTTCCATGATCCTGAGTTTTGAGTGTTCCTAAGCCCTTTCATCATAGTCACAGGCTTTTTCCTAGTTAACTACCCCTCATGACTGGTGCAACCATAGTGTGTGGATTTTGCTTCTTCATCAGCCAGAGAACATGATGTCCTGTCCCTCCAGATTTTGCAGAAGGAAGCATCTCCATGTGACTTACATATTCTAACAAGACTCTAGACACTGAAATTCTCTGATATAGGGACAGATTTTTTTTAAAATCTTGTACAGACTAAAAATGATCTTGTGATATAATCAAACCCTCTCATTTGATAAAGAAACACTTGGAAAAGCTCTGTGGGATGTTCACAGACACAGAGGTGGTGAGTGACAGGGTTGAAGGCAAACCTTGGCTTTCAGACCCTCATTTGCTGCCTCTGACTGCTGGGTTTTTCAGGTTTCCGTTGCTTCTGGCATATGCAAGTGCTCCCTGATAAAAATCTGTTCTTTTCCTTATTCCTTTCTCCCTTTTTCCCCTCAGAGGATGGAATCTCACAGAACCAAATCACTGAAATGTAAAAGCATTTAGAAGGTTTAGATTTTTTTTTTTTTTTCCATTTGTCAGGGGAAGAACACACCTCTTTATCATCAAGACAAAGTAGATTCTTTTAGAGAATTGTTTTCAACAAAGCTGCTCTGTAGTGGCTATCAGCTGTGACCTGCTAGGAAATGAATTGAGCCATCCAAACATGTTAGTAGCCTACCACTGAAAATTTATTTTCTCATTTTAATGAAAGGTGATGGCTTAGTCTGCTTTTATTTAAATATCATAAGTGTCATCAGCATAGGATCTATTTGCTGTGCTTTGCAAGAGAGAAGCAAATAGTCACTTACTGAGCTTGATTAGGCCTGCTGTGGTATGACGTACAGGGTAATTTATTCTTGCTTTAAGTCCAATTAAGGGCAAACAATCCCCAGGACAGCAGAGGTTTTGGTGGCCTATGTTGATATGGATTACAAAGATGACGTGGGGAAGGGAAATTTACTTTTAGGTTTTCTATTCCCCTGTTTGAGTCAGAAAAACTATTTTTCTTAGAAAATGTACTGGGACTGATAAATAGCAGAAGCTAGTGCCTATCTTTGAGTTAATCACAGCAACTGCAAGGCTGAATGCTCACCCATCTTTGACTGTTCCACATAACAAGTGAGAGGAGGAAGTGGTGTAGCACAAAGGGGGCGAGCCAGGCTGGGGCTGCACCAGCTAAGCTGGAACCCCACCTCCTTCATTGCTTAGCTCTGTGACTTTGGAAGCGTACTTAACCTCTCTGGACCTCAGTTTCCTCATCTGAAAAATAGGATGATGATGAATAGCATTCACATTCAGAGTTGGTGCAAGTGTTGAATATTTTACTAACTGTGAGAAGAGTGCTTACTGCTAAAAAACTAAGTATTAGCTAATATAATAATTATCACATGTTTCATTTTAATAGATAATATTCAATCCAGAGTTCAAAGTCTAATATCACTCACCATGGCCAGATATGAGTCATATATATACCTTGAACATTTTTGAAGGAACTTAAAATTGCTTCACGTTTTCACTTACATCAACCATGGATTTCCATACATGTAACAGACAGAAAAACATGTCTTGGAATCATGCAGTTCAGGAGTTAAACCATGGCTCTGCCATTTACCATCTCAGTCACCAAAGGATTAGCATTATTATGTCTTACGTCCCTGTCTACAGGATGGAATAGTAATACTTATTTGGAGCTAATATGTATCCGTAAATTGATACTTACCATGTATTGGGCACTAATTTAAGCACTGAGGATGTCAGAATTCATTTCATCCTAACCACCACCCTGTGAGGAATAAGTTCTTGTCCCAGTTCAGACAGTTAACGAACAGTTAAACTGGGATTGAAATCCAGGCAGCTTGATTCCAAAGCCCAAACTCTTAATTACTGCATGTGTAACATATTCATTCATTCCACAAATATTTACTTCATGCCTCACATGTGTCTAGGTGGATACAGCAATGTATAAAACAGAGAAAACAAACGTCTTCTGACAGATTTAACTCTGTGATGACGTGAATTAATGTAGAGAAGGGTATGGCCCATCTGAGGTATAATTCGAATTACAAATGCAAACTGCATGTACAATTTTAAATTTTCTAGTAGCCAATTATGAAAAGAAACATGTAAAATTAATTTTAATAATGTAATTTAATCCAAATATCTAAAATATTATCACTTCAACATGTAGCCAAATTGAAAAGTTATGAACAAAGTCACTTTTTTAAATATAGTTCATTTTCAAAATCTAATGTGTATTTAACACAGTGTAGCCTAATTTACACCAGCCACATTTGAAGTGTTTGGTAGCACTTGTGGCTGGTGGCTACTATACTGTACAGAGCAAATCTACAGCATAAGCATGAGCCCTTGAGTGGAGTTCAGTGTGAAGGCTCTGAGTGGAGAAAGGGCTTTGAACTCCATTGGACCTGGAGCAGAGTGAGGAAGAGGGAGAGTGGCCAAGGTAAGTTTTGATGGGGAGGCTGGGCCCAGGTCCTGTAGGACTTTGTAGGCCATGATTGTAGGTGAGTCATCTGGGAAAAGGTAAGGATTTCTTTACCCTGTTACTTTAAAGCACAGCTCCCTTTACTTTCAAAGTCTGAGTCCTGAATCCAATGAGTGTATAATGAGTAACTACGTCACCCCCCCCCAATCTTGTTAGTCTAAAATTGTCTGTGTTGGTGATCTTTTCATTGTAGCTTGTTTACTTTAACAGAGCAAACTAAGGCCGCCTATCATCTGAGATATAAGTGGCTGTAATACTAAGTTCTAGCACAGCTTTCAGTGTGTGAGTGAGTTGAATTTCACCTTTGCAAACGGCATACACGCATAATCAGCTTTGAGAATTGATATGAAATGAAGAATTTTCATCCAAGGTTGGTTAAGTTCATTTAAAGCTGGCTTTGATTTAAATTCCAAGTGATGCTTTTAGCTCACGCAATGGTTAAAATGGAATGATTCCAAATCATCTTTTCCCTTCAGTGACCTTAGAATCCAGTAAGTGTGTATTGGGTCATATAAGTACTATTGGGTCATACAAGGTATGTTAATACAAGAATGGCACGCCTGATGTATAATTTTTCTTTCACGTTTATACAGCATATTCAGGTTCAAGGATGACTCTGACATTTTATAAGCCAAAGAACTTGGAAGTACCTGATAGCCCACACAAACTTTTAACTCTAAGCCTTAACTAATTGCTGGACACAATTACAGGTACCTCTCCATAGATAGGCAAGAAAGAGTTTTTATAGGCTGTATACATTTTAAAAGATTCTTACATCTGTCTTTTTAAAAGTTGTGTCCTTCACAACCTGCTACCAAGGAATCTTACAATGTAAATTTGGAAATATTTCAACATGGAAATATTATTTTGATCTTGGTAGATAAATTTAATGATGTTGCATTATAAATCAACAGTACCCAAAGGCCTTTTTCCTTATCTGGAAATGCTGATTCTTGAATTTCCCCACTGTAATAAAATCCCACCTACATGCTCCACTGCTATTAATGGAGCAGAAGGCTTTGTTTATAATTATCAGAAGACTGAGTTCAAGTCTACACTCAGTAAATGAAACTATTTGGAAATCTAATTTTTGCAAATTAGAAAGTTGCTTTCTTTCTTATCCTCATCCTTTCATTCTCCTTCATTCATTCATTCACTTGTTCATTCACTTGATATTTATCTACTGAGCTTTTTATTTAAGGCACTAGGCTAGGTGCTTACAGTGAATTTTTGAAAAAAAAATGTAAGTGGTTCCTCATTACAAATGTCACTTATGTGATTATAACACGATTTAGGATGTGCTGAATATTCCCAAAGAAACATACAAAGCGATATGGGAATTTAGAGAAAGGAAGAACTATTGGTGAGATTCAGAGATATGGTCATTGTGGTTGATTGTCCAAAAGGTATAGAATTTAAATAGGAAGATCTTTAAGGAAGTAAGCATTTGAAAGAGGAAACTCATTCAAAAGAATCATGTTATTCTGTTTTTAAGTCAAAGTTCCCACGAAAGGGCAAGAAGAGGGTAAGAATAGCAGACAGGGCAAGCTGGGGTCCAGTGCAAGAAGACCTTTAGTGGCAGGCTGAGTATAAACCTTATGCTGTAGAAAATGGGAAGACTTTGAAATTTTTTCAGCAGAGAAATATTATCTTTATCCTGCTCCCCCCCCACCACCACCACCCTTGGCAAAACATTTGGGATGAATTGTAAGGGAAGTGGACAGGAAATAGGAAGATCAATTGCAAAGTAATTGCAATAGTCCAGTGGTAAAGTAATAGGGGTTGAAGCCACCAATCTTAGTGACATTTTGGAATTTTAATCTCAAGGCCCAGATCTTTGAGACAAGCAAGTGGAAAATGTTGATGATGACACTTAAAATTTTAATCTAGCTAGTGTGAGGAATTGTGAGCTGCTGGTTTGTGGGGAGGATGATGTGTTTTGGACAAATTAAATTTGGCATTCTATCCATTATCCGCTCTAGATGGCTGAACTAAAATTAAGCTGAAGTGAAAAGTGAAGCAAGGAGGAGGGGTAGAGAGGATATTCTAGAGATAAAAGGTAAAGATTCATGACATTCAAGCGCTTTCTCTCTAGATGAGATGATACCTATTCTAACAAAATTCCATACAGGCCAATTTCAGATTATAACTATTGGTTTCTTTCTTTCTCATGATATTGTGACTTAGAATAAGAAATATAGATTTAGTCTTTGTCTGTTTTTGGCAGAGTTCCCTAAACCCTTGGAAATCTCTAAATGTTGAGAATGATAAAGATGTCTTTTGTTTTGTTAATGATGTGACTTTTGTAATGCAACTAAGGATCAGGGCTGGTTGCTGTTAGAGGATTGGAACTTCCAGTCCCACCCTGACCTCTGGGATGGGAGAGGGGCTGGAGATGGAATTCAATCAATCACCAGTGGTCAATAATTTAATCAGTCATGCCTATATGGTGATGCTTTCATAAGCCCCCAAAAGGACTGAGTTCAGAGAGTTTCTGGACAGGTAAAAACATGGAGATATAGGAGAGTGGTACTCTCAGAGAGAGACCTTAGAATCAGTCTCCTGCCCTTTTCCCTTACCTTGCCCTGTGCATCTCTTCTACCTGGCTGTTCCTGATTTATATCCTTTTGTAACAAACCAATAACCTAGTAAGTAAATTTTTT
The DNA here is from genome assembly GCF_054392235.1 of Sus scrofa. Taxonomy (NCBI): domain Eukaryota; kingdom Metazoa; phylum Chordata; class Mammalia; order Artiodactyla; family Suidae; genus Sus; species Sus scrofa. The sequence goes on from NC_139397.1 coordinate 100,473,917, forward strand.
ATCTAAGTTCTCTAATTGAACCCAGGAGGGGGTTGATATATAAGTCACTTGGTCAGAAGAACAGGTAAGAACCTGGACTTGTGCCTTGTGTCTCAAGTCCAAGGAGGGGGTTGTTGGAACCTCCAGTCTATAACCAGTTGATCAGAAGCACTTTTGACTGTCACCTGAAGTTGGAGCAAAGGTTAGAGGAGGTATCTTGTAGGACTGAGCAGTGGAATTTGAGTGTTATTACCCCAAGTTACTGTGTTGACTTCTTGGACACCCTGCTGATGTCTGAGAATTGCTTGGGGGTATGGAGAAGCCCCTCCCAAAACACACTCATGTCACGATTGATCTCAGAACACCAAAAGACTTGCCTTATTAAAAAATGAAATCATTTTACTGCTTCATGAAAAATTAAATGTGTAGTCTGATGTTTGTGAAAGATTTGGATATCAAAATGCTTGTGATAGGGATAGAGTAGGATAGTTATACAGGTAGTTGTAGAAGTCCCAGTAGGCGACCATAGGTAGAGAGGGAAACCTAGGGAACTTGGGGAGACCACTGTAAGTTACTAATTACTCAGGAAAGCCCTCAGGACATCTTTGAATGAAGCAGTCTTGCTTAACTATAAAACCACAAATAAAGGCACGAGATAGGCCTCAGGTCATTAAGTGAAAGGTAAAGTGAGGCCTGCATGCAAGATCAATAAGATTATGATCCTTACGCCCAAGAAGAGGAACTTAAGATGGCAAGACGTTTCCGAAGTAGGAGACCTTCATACCAGCAACCTGAGATGATTCAACATATTCTAACATATGTTACCACCCTTCTGCTGATTTGAATAAATACCATGACAGTCCTAGTTTGACCTCATAGCATCAAATACTCTCTTACCCAATACACAGGAGGAGCTAATGATGTAAGCTTGACGTCTACTGGAAGAATGAAGAAAATATTCTTTTCCGCCACCCCACTTTCCTTGGATTATAAAAATGTGGCCCGCCTAATCCTTGGGACAGAGCTTCTTTGCCTGCCTGATTGTACCCCTCACAGGAGTCTTATCTTAATATATTTATTTCTTGCCTATCACTTTGCCTCTCACTAAATCCCTTCTGCACTGAGACACAAAGAACCTCACCTTAGTAAATTCGGACACCAGGTGAGTGATTCTAATTTTAAAAAAAGATATGGCTTCGATCCCTGGTATTGCTGAGTGTGTTAAGGATCCGGTGTTGCTGTGAGCTATAGTGTAGGTTGCAGACATGGCTCTGGCCTTGCTGTAGCTGTGGTGTAGGTTAGCAGCTACAGCTCTGATTTGACGCCTAGCCTGGAAACCTCCATGTGCCACTGGTGTGGCCCTATAAAGACAAAACAAACAAACAAACAAAAACAAAAACAAAAACAAACCACATGGGATTAAGTCCCAATCTGGGTTTAGGCTGGGTCCAAGTTCCAGTCTGGCTTTTGACTGGGTTTGAGTCCCTGCACATGAGTTCAAGTCCCAGTCTGGGTTCTGGCTAGTTTTGAGTCAGAGGTGTTTTCGGTTTCACTTGATCTCAATTTTCTTTAAGAGAAAATTTTTGTTAGTGACTGAAAAGACCCTCTGGGCATTTGTCCAGAGAATGGGCAGCACATATACTTTAGAAGAGTCAAAGACCCCAGATTTCTTGGAAGTGATATTAAGATTGTCCCATTGTTTTATCTACCCAGGTCAACAAATTACTTCCCACTACCTTTCCTCTGCCTCTTCAGATTCTATCTGGTCATCCATGTCTAAACACACCTCATCTAGGAAGCTGCTACTTGTCCACACTCATATGATTTCTGTTCTTTAAATTCCCGTAGCTATACATTTATAGCCATTATTGATACCTATTAGTGATGTGCAAGTCTCCTTGTTAGAGTCTATCTTTGAGAACATAGCTCATCTTCTTAACTTGCAGGTACCTTGCACATAGTGAGAGGTTGATACATGATTGGGGAATGAATATATGTGCAATCACATAGTTTGCTGAGGATATCTTATAAGCCAGGCAGTGTTCTAGCACTTTACACATGCTACCCAATCTAATCTTTGCCACAACCATTTGAAACAGGGACTGTTATTTTTCCTAAGAGAAGAAGGTGAGGAAGGTACTTACTGGCCACTTAAGTGGCAGGGGTAGGATATGAACCCAGGCAGCCTGGCTATAGAGCCTATGTTCTTAGTTACTGTGCATATTGTCCCTTACTATAGTACATGTTCCAATTTTCTTACCATATACAGTAAAGGGGGATAAAGGGACAAAATAAAGTTTAGAGCACTGCCTTTGCAATTATGGATACATGACTTTATACACGTCATAAGTAAATTTCTCAGGTTCCTCACATAAATTGGCTTAATAGCCATATGTATTTTATGAAAGTTTTTTGAGGATGAAATGAGACAATGCCCATAATAAAGACGAACTTTTGGGAGTTGCTGCTGTGCCACAACCAGGATATGTGGCATCCCTGGAACGCTGGGATGCAGGTTTAATCCCTGGCCTGGCACAGTGGGTTAAGTATCCCGCATTGCCATAGCGGTGTGAATCACAAACTGGGGCTCGAATCTGATCCCTGGCCTGGGGACTCCATATGCTGCAGGGCAGCCAAAACAATAGATAAATATATAAACTTTTGTGATGATGGGAAGGGTGTTCCTAAGGTGTATAACTCACCCTATCTCCTCCCAGATCACAACGTTACCTTCCATCTACCTAGCGACACTATTTTTCCTGAGAACAATGATTTCTAGAAAGTCTGAAGTTATCTAATAACAGTTGTGAAAATATAGAAAATAGCACTCATGCATTGTAAGGAGACTATGCAACAAGCCAAAAAGGAATGTAAATGCTTTAAATTTTAAAACCAAAAAACAAATCTCCTTTGAATGTTAAATTGTAGGCATTTCTAAGTGTCTTATTATTGAGTGATCATTAATCCATTAATATTATACTTAACTCTGTATAGTAGCACATTTATGCATTTTTCTTTTTCAACCAACCCATCATGTTGTATGTTGTCTATAACACTTGGAGTGCATAGTTAAATAAATGTATGGGTAGGAAAGAAAGGTCATTTTAAGAAGATGTTGTCTTGATTTATTTTTAAAAGGTTTTTTTTTTTTGTTTTTTTTTTTTTTAGTTCTTAGGGATTTTTCTGAAAAATAGGTACGTCATCTCAACATTACAATAAGAAAAAAAGATGCTAACTCCACTGAAATAGAAGTGATAAAATGGCTGAAGAAATATATGCTTAACTCCCTTTTATTCCTCAGATAAAATGATTCACCTAATGCTAATACATGAGCCAGGCAATGACAAGAAAAAATAATCACTTTATTGCAATAGATCTTTATGTGTAAAATTTAGGACAGGACCTATTATTAACCCTGAAGGGGAAAAGTAAGTATCTGATTTATAATACCTACTTATTTACTTAGAAGAATGTCTAGCATAACATTGGCAAGACTTCACATAATATTAATAACTTAAGTCAGGATTTATCATGAGATCTGGGGTTCATATTAGTTTTCCTTTAACTTTTTTCTCATGTTTTTTTGAATTATGGTCACGGGAGAAATTTTAAAAAACTATTTGGTGGGACTGTCATTCTTAACAGTAGTATTTGCAGGGTATGCCTTGAATTTGAATGTGTAAAAATGACAAGCAAATGCCCAATAAATATTAACTTCTTTACACTGAATCTGCTAGGATATGGCACTGAAAATTTTTACAGCATAAAATACAAACTTTCCAAATATTATTTGAAACTCAATAGGAAGTAAAGTAGTATATAAGAAGCCTAGTTTACTGCTTTGAATTGCAGTCTTAATAAATCTCACTCTGTTAAAATGATGACTCTTGTATTTTGCCTGCATTAAAATCATTTTAGGAGGTAATTGGCTTAGCTTATTGTAATACTGCCTGATAATATTTCTTTTGCTTTTCAAGCAAAGAATAAGGTATCATTAAATTATTGTTGCATGGGGAAGTCATGTATCACAAATGTTTTTGAGTACAGAATATAAAATGGACTTGAGAAAAATAAATACACTTAGCACAGGAGACTCTCTATAGGTTTTACTGGATTATTTAATGCATTCACACATACTTCTACTCAAGGAGGTAGAATTACTTAATAACTCTTTTTAGTTGTTTTTATTATTTTAAATTTATGGATTGAAAATATGTACAAATACATAATAAAGTACTAAAGGGAATATTTTGTAAAAGTCTGATTCTACTTTAATATTAAATGAGGTATTATTATTGTTCTGGACATTTGAAAAATAAGACATATCAAGTTACAATTTTGTTGAGCATAAATTTAGAGAATGCCTAGGTTTTTATAACTTTATTATAATTTTGAATATTATAATTCCAATGACCAGAAAAAATCAAACTTTTCTGAAAGAAAGACTCTCACAAATTACATATAAGTATCAGTATATAAATGAACTACATGCACACACACATAACTGTATTTTCCAGTGATAATTCTTTTTAATGACATAAAATGTGCTATTTGAAGTTCCTGTCGTGGCACAGCAGAAATGAATCTGACTAGTATCCATGAGGATTCGGGTTCAATCGTGGCCTCACTCAGTGTGTTAAGGATCCAATGTTGCCATGCCTGTGGTGAAGGCTGGCAGCTGCAGCTCCAGTTCGACTGCTAGCCTGGGAATCTATGTGCCACGCGTGAGGCCCTAAGAAACAAACAAATATGCTATTTAACTGAATCGTGTATATTTTTGACTAATTCATCCAATCAGCTAAACATTTTCCTCCCATAAAGATCACAAGAAAATAAAATGAATAGCCCATAGCTTTTCTTCCAGGCTTAGATAAATTGGCTGAAATGACCAATTCTGGGAACTAGGTGATCCATGAAGTTACAACCAGGAGGCTAAAATTTCCCTACCATCTTCCTTAATGTCACGGGTACTGGTTGTATCCAGTCTTCTTAATAGTTCTAGCATGTCCTTTTTACTTACTTAGCCTGATATTTCACCACAATACCCCACTGTAGGTTGGGGTCCAAGTACCTTGTGAACAGAGGGCAAAGTCTCAATCAGCTGAGCACACACATTATGTAAATATGTTGGAGGAGATAATGGATACATTGATGGATGCTTCCCCAGCAAGAAAATCAGAGGCTGTCATTCAGCCTGCTGCAAGAAAGGAATGGAAAGCAGGACTGACAACGCTGAACAGAGAGACAGAGGTGGACTAGTTGAAGCAAGGAGGTGGAGGTGGGGGTAACAATCCTGAGGTGGTTGAAGGCTGCTGTTCTACAAGGTCCTAGTGCATAAATTAAGCAATGTAACAGCTGGAGAAAACTGGAAAGGCAAAGGAATAAAATCACCATACTTTTATTGCAACCTGGGTAAAATGAATGTTTAATTTTGAGAGTCAGTAGAAGACTGTTCTGTAACTACCAGCATCTGCTATCATAAAATTATTTTATAAATAAGTACTATACTCTGCAGTTTGGTTTGGTTGGTTCACTGACAGATTGTAGAATATGTGGGCAAAGTTTTTGTTTTTTATTGAGATATGGTTTATGTACAATACTATATAAGTTTCATGTATGCACAGAGTGAGTCACAATTTTAAAGGCTATATTTGATTTATAGTTATTATAAAACATTGGCTATATTCCCTGTGTTGAACAATATAGCTTTGTAGCTTATTTATTTTATACATAGTAGTTTGTACCTCTTAATCCCACACCCCTATTTTCCCCTCCCCTTTTCCTCCTCCCCACTGGTAACCAACCACTAGTTTGTTCTCTATATCTGTGAGTCTGTTCCTTTTTTGTTATATTCACTAGTTTGTTATATTTTTAAAATTCCACATATAAATGATATCATACAGTATTTGCCTTTCTCTGACTTCACTAGTTTGTTATATTTTTAAAATTCCACATATAAATGATATCATACAGTATTTGCCTTTCTCTGACTTATTGACAGATATCCTCCACAATTTTCCATGTTGTTGCAAATGGCAAGATTTCATTCTTTTTATGACTGAGTATTCCATTGTGTGTATGTGTATGTTTATATACCACATCTTCTTTATCCTTTTATCTTTTGATGGACACTTTGGTCGCTCCATATCTTGGCACCTGTAATTAATGCTACTATATACATTGAAGTGCATGTAACTTTTTTCAATAGTATTTTCATTTTATCTTGACATATGCCCAGGAGTGGAATTGATGGATCATATGGGTAGTTATATTTTTGTTTTTTTGAGAAACTTCCATAGTGACTGCACTAATTTACATTTCCACCAAATTTACTAGGATTCCCCTTTCTCCACATCCTCTCTAGCATTTGTTATTTCTATTCTTTTTGGTGATAGCCATTCTGACAAGTGTGAAGCGATAACTCATTGTAGTTTTAATTTACATGTCTGATAATCTGATGATTAATGATGTTGAGCATCTTTTCATGTGCCTGTTGGGCATCATCTCTATCTAATACTGGATCCAGGCTTAAAGACATTTGACAGAATTTTGGGGGAGTGCTCTTTGTGGACATGTCTTATAATTACAGACTGAATTCAAGAAAAAAGAAGAAATATAAGTAAAATTTGCTGAGCATCTCTCTGTGTCAGTCACAGTGCTTGGTGTTAACATACTTTTATCTTGTTTAGTTCTCCCAACCTTGTAACCAACCTCTGGGGAACAGTATAACATGGGAGGATGAAAGTACATGCTCTGAAACTAGAATGCCTGCTTTAAATTCCAACTCCTTCACTTTCAAGCTCTGTGTCCTCAAAGTTATTTAACTTCATTGTGCCTTAGTTTTTTCACCTGAGGCACACTGAGGTTGTAAATAAAATAGTTTATACCTTCATAAGGTTATCCTGAGGATTAAAAGAATAAGTACCTGTGAAACTTCCTAGAATACTGCCTACCACATGGTTAGCAGTTAATAAGTAATTGCTGGCAGTTTTTTTTTTTTTAAGCAATTATTAAATGTTAACTCAGAAAACTGTAGCTCATTAAGAAATTTGCCCAAGGTCCCATAGAAATGGAAAAAGCAGAGCAATGATTCAGGTCATTTTGAATTAGACCCACTGTCCTTTATACCTTTAAACATCTCCATACTGTGCTGTATGGAGTATTGGACTCTGCTAAAGGTGTGAGGTGATGGAGGAGGTGTATATAGAGAGAGCTACAACCAACTAAGAATGCAGTATTTGGTATTTCTGTGCTTAAAATTGCTTCAGCCTCTCCACCACTGGAAACTTCCCTCTGGGCATGATTTGCTGCATTCCGGGCCTTCTGCCATATTCGCTAATATTTCTCTCTCTTCTCTCTCTCTTCCTTCTCCTTTATTCCTCCTATCCCTCCTCTCTTTTATGATCTCTCCCATCTTTACATTCTTTTTTTTTTTTTTTTTAATTTTTTATTTATTTCTTTGGGCCGCTCCTGCGGCATACGCTCCCAGGCTAGGGGTCGAATCAGAGCTGTAGCCACCGGCCTAGCCAGAGCCACAGCAACGCGGGATACAAGCCGCGTCTGCAACCTACACCACAGCTCACAGCAACGCCGGATCCTTAACCCACTGAGCAAGGGCAGGGACTGAACACACAACCTCATGGTTCCTAGTCAGATTCGTCAACCACTGCTCCATGATGGGAAGTCCCCCATCTTTACATTCTTGATAACTTCTTTCTACTTTGCTTCTACTCTGCTTACTCATCCTTTCTCAGCATATTTCTTACATTAAAAAAACTTCTTTACCAACTGTTAAGATAACTTCCCAGCTATTCATCTGTTTTGCTTTCCTGCTTTAAAAACTTGGAATATATTCCTATTACCTCCAGGGTAACATTTTAACTCTGTGATATGGCATTGAAGACTCTTTTCAATCTGTAGCTGTTTTTCTACTGTGACCTTCAATATCATAAAAAAGTGAAAAATAAGAAAAAAATTTTAAAACCGCTTATAATATCCACCACGCAAGGATGACATACTACTCTTTCAATCTGTACCCTTACAACTACATTTTATGTATATAGATACATACAAAATACATTATGCACTTTATTGTATAAAAACTTAAGCTCACTTTATATTCTTTCTTGTAACCTGTTTTTTTAAGAAATGAGTAATAAATTGTTTTCTAATATCAATAAATATTCATCTATAATATTCTTAATGGCTGGAAAGAATGTTGATATATGCCTCCAATATTAATTTTATCAATCTATGTACCTAAACATTTAGGCTTTTCCCAATTTTTTGGCATTATGAGCAAGTATGTTATAAACATCCTTGTAGCTAAAGCATTTCATATCTCTTTACAGTTCTTAGTATAAATTTACAAATGCAGAATTGGTGGATCTGTGTATCACTGTAAAAATCATTTCACTCAAAACTTGATATTATCAAATTGTAAATATTTGTCAAATTTGGGGTGAAAATTATCTTTCATGGCTAAACCTAATGTTGTGTAACTTTTTCCAGCACTTAGCACATTTGGATAGTTTCCATATATATTTAAATATTTCACTTTAATCCAATTAAAATGTTCTTCTTCTATATAACCCTTAAGAAGCCCAATGATTACAGCCAATATGTTATAATAACTCTAAATGGAGTATAAGCTTTAAAAATTGTGAATCACTATATGGTACATCTGTAACTTACATAATATTATATATCAACTAAAACATTTTTTTTCCTTCTATTTGGTTTTTTCTTTTGTAATTTTTTTATTTTCCCACTGTATAGCAAGGGGGTCAGGTTATCCTGTGTAATGTGTACATTACAATTACATTTTTTCCCCCACCCTTTGTTCTGTTGCAATATGAGTATCTAGACAGAGTTCTCAATGCTATTCAGCAGGATCTCCTTGTAAATCTATTCTAAGTTGTGTCTGATAAGCCCAAGCTCCCGATCCCTCCCACTCCCTCCCCCTCCCATCAGGCAGCCACAAGTCTTTTCTCTAAGTCCATGATTTTCTTTTCTGAGGAGATATTCATTTGTGCTGGATATTAGATTACAGTTATAAGTGATATCATATGGTATTTGTCTTTGTCTTTCTGGCTCATTTCACTCAGGATGAGATTCTCTAGTTCCATCCATGTTGCTGCAAATGGCATTATGTCATTCTTTTTTATGGCTGAGTAGTATTCCATTGTGTATATATACCACTTCTTCCGAATCCAACCATCTGTCGATGGACATTTGGGTTGTTTCCATGTTCTGGCTATTGTGAATAGTGCTGCAATGAACATGCGGGTGCACATGTCTCTTTTAAGTAGAGTTTTGTCCGGATAACTAAAACATTTTTAAAGAAAGTACAATGATCATACTCTTGAGAGGACAACTTATATCTAACCACAACTAAGTATAGGTATCAGTAAAAACTGATTGTATTAAAAAGTCTCTATTTGGGAAAATTTCAGATGAATTGATTTAAAATCTTACACATACCCTAGGTGAGATATTAATGTTATAAGCAGAAGAATTTTTTTTAATGTTACACCCTGTTTTCAAGCTGAGGATCAATTTCAGAGAGAATAAGGAGTTACTAAGGAACACATATCATTCTCATTAGTCACAATCAAAAGGTCTTGGGTTATTGCCATTAACTATAAATTAAGAGTGAGTGGTGGCTGGAGTTCCCATTGTGGCTCAATGGTAACCACCCCAATTAGTGTCCATGTGGGTTTGATCCCTGGCCTTGCTCCATGGATTAAGGATCTGGTGTTGCTGTGCCAGTAATGTAGCCTGGCAGCTACACCTCTGATTTAACCTCTAGCCTGGGAACTTCCATGCCACAGGTGCAGCCCTAACAAAGCCAAAAAAAAAAAAAAAAAAAAAAAAAAAAAGTGGATGATGCTTGCATAATCATTGGATGATTGTGCATTCATTGGCTCAAGTTATAACTTGGAAATGATATTCTGTTTATCCTTAGAGAGCCAGTATTCTATAAAATAGTGACAGTTATATAGCTAGATAGAAGATAGTGCTCTGGGCCCTGCATATGACTTCACCTTCATCTCCCTAGGATTCCCGGAGTTCTGGGACTGGTCAGTGGGACTGGGTGATTCATAATCCACAGTGCTCTGTTTGCCATCCATGTTGGAGGTTCTGGAATGGTATATCTCACTAAGACAGCTGGTATGTTTGGAATTGTGATTATGACTAGCATGTTAGAAAGCTTCAAAGAGTCAAGGTGGTCTGTCTTTGTGACTAGAGTAGTTATTATATTGATGTCCAGACTCGTCCTCCTTTGAACATGTGTCCATAGTAGCTTGCATGTCCTCATGGCCAGTGTGTCAGTCTCCATTTATGTGCATGGGACTGTTCAGGATTCCCAGGACAACCTTTAACTGTCTCTATAGAATGCTCAGTATATCTTGGCTGTCAAGTTGGAAGAACTCTCCAGGAAGTAAGCACATCACTCATGCCTTTCTTTTACTCCCAAACCTCCTCACTGGTGTAGGCAAAAATTGATTGCTCTAGTTGGCAATGCAAATACTGTCCAAGGGAAAATACTATAAACATATTCTTGTCTCCTTTTGTGTTTCTTCTATTAGGTGAAGTGAGAGGGAATTTCTACCCAGAGCCCAGGCTTGGCTAAATGAGAGCCCTAAAAATACTATGAAAAAGTTCTCCCAATACTTGAATTATTCTGCTCATAGAGCACTTTAAATTTTTTTTTTAGACTCTTTAATATGGCTTTCAAGGACTTTTATCATGTGACCCCCTGCCTTAGAGTGGGTTCCCCGGAAGTAGATACTGAAATAAGGATTTAAACTGTTCATTTGGTTGGTGAAGGCAGCAATGGAAGTGGGGAAATGAGACATAGAAAAGAAGTCAGGTCAATATGGAGTATCTTATTAAGGCAGTTACCACTGAAGGTACCTCAAGCTTAGTCCACTGGGGGAAAATCTGGCAGCCATTGGAGAGTATGTGCTGCAGAACTGTCTCACTAGAGGAGCAAGGGAGTTGAGGTATTTATACACCAACTTTCATCAGTCTTTGGTTGAGAGCTGCTCTTATGAGGGAAGAGAGGTTAATTTCCCAGCAGTTTTGATTCACTTCAGGAGTAGGCAAGGTGGCCTCAATATTATTTGCCTGAGAAAGATCTAAAGGAGCTACTCTAAAGGGATACCAGTGATTCTCACAGTATATGCTGCCACTCTTTTTCCCTAGCCTCACTTCCTACTGATGCCACATGCTCTAGGAGGTCTTAACGTTCTTGCTGTTCCTCTCATTTTTCAGAGTTTTTATAGAATACAAACTGTGTATTATTCACTTTGCTAGGTATTGGGGATTCACAAGGGAACAAGATAAAAATTGTCCCTGCTCTCAGGAGCATAACACTCTTCCTTCTCTCTAAAACGCTCTCTCCTTTCTCACCTAATAAATTTGATTACAAATGACTCTTTAACCTGTCTTTATTCAGTACAAAAATGAAAATCTCAATGAAGGCAAAGCTATTTCTGCCTAGCTGAATGCTGATTTTGCAGCCCATGGCAAAGAGTTATGAGCTCAACATTCAGTTGATTGTGCTGTGCTTTAGTCATAAATATGTGGTTGGCTTATCTAGTATAGGAGCTCCTTGAGGGCACTCATTGTATCTATGATACTAGCCATCTCTGACACTAGTAGACAGGTAATCCTTCAAGAATTGAATGTACTCAAACTGAATTATCATTCAATATATTGACCCAAATATACCAGAAACTTGAAATCACATCTTATGAAGAATTATTGGAAGAGGGAGTTCCCATAGTGGCTCAGCAGAAATGAATCTGACTAGCATCCATGAGGGCACAGGTTTGCTTCCTGGCCTTGCTCAGTGGGTTAAGGATCTGGCGTTGCTGTGAGCTGTGGTGTAGGCCATTGGCTATTGCTCTGATTCAACCCCTAGTCTTGGAACCTCCATGTGCTGCAGGTGCACTCCAAAAAAAATTTTAAAAAAGAAGAAAAAAAAAAGAACTGTTGAAAGAATTGAAAATATTTTATATGAAAAAGACAAGAGTTGGGGAGGACATGCACTTGTCTTCAAATTTCATAGAAACTGATAAAGTAGAAGTACACTGGGAATTCCCTGGTAGCCTAATGGTTAAGGATCTGGTGTTATCACTGCTGTGGCTCAGGTCTCAGCTGAGATGTGTGGCATGGGTTTGATCCCCGGCCCAAGAACTTCCACATGCCGAGGGCACAGCATCAGGGAAAAAAAAACAAAAACAAAACAAAACAGGAAGAGGGGCACTGGGCTTGTTCTGTCTGTCCTGACACAGAACAGATTTTAGCACTGAATTAGAAAGAACTATCAGATTTAGTATGTAACCTTACTGTCAGGAGCAATGAGTTGCCTATCATTGGAGGGGCCTAAGCAAGGTCTGGGGATGTCAGAGACAAAATTTAACAATAGTATGTACAGTTGATAAAAGTAGCTGAGAACTGAGAATCTATGATTTTTCTAGGTAAGTGCAAGGAAATATACTTCTTTATTCTTTTTTTAAAATGGCTATCATTTTTTATTACTCAATGAATTTATTACTTTTATAGTTGTACAATGATTATCACAATCCAATTTTATACGATTTCTATCCCACAAACCCAGCGCATCCCCCACCCCCCAAACTGTCTCCTTCGGAGACCATAAGTTTTTCAAAGTCTGTGAGTCAGTATCTGTTCTGCAAAGATCTTTCTGTCTTTTTTCAGATTCTGCATGTAAGTGAAAGCAATTGATGTTGGTGTCTGACTGACTTCACTTAGCATGATAGTTTCTAGGTCCATTCATGTTGCTAAAAATGCTGGTATTTTGTTATTTTTAATGGCTGGGTAATATTCCATTGTGTATATGTACCACTTCTTCTTTAGCCACTCCTCTGTCAATGGACATTTAGGTTGTTTCCATGTCTTGGCTATTGTAAATAGTGCTGCAATGAACATTGGAGTACATGTGTCTTTGTGAGTCGTGGTTTTCACTGGATAGATGCCCAGGAGTGGGATTGCTGGGTCAAATGGTAGTTCTATGTTTAGTTTTCTGAGGAATCTCCATACTGCTTTCCACAGGGGTTGCACCAATTGACAATCCCACCAACAGTGTACTAGGGTTCCTTTTTCTCCACACCCTCTCAGGCACTTGTTGTTTGTAGACTTTTGGATGATGGCCATTCTGGCTGGTGTAAGGTGGTATCTCAGAGGGGTTTTGATTTGTATTTTTCGAATAATGAGTGATGTTGAACATTTTTTCATGTGTTTTTTGGCCATCTGTATGTCTTCTTTGGAGAATCGTCTGTTTAGATCTTCTGCCCATTTTTTGATGGGGTTGTTTGGTTTTTTGGTATTGAATGGTAGGAGGTGTTTATAAATTTTGGAGATTGATCCCTTGTCAGTCAATTCATTGGCAAAGATTTTCTCCCATTCTGTGGGTTGTCTTTTTGTCTTGTTTAGGGTTTTCTTTGCTATACAGAAACTTTGAAGTTTGATTAAGTCCCATTTGTTTATTTTTGTTTTTATTGTCAACACTCTAAGAGGTGGATCTGAGAAGATGTTGCTGTCATTTTATGTCAGAGAGGGTTTGGCCTCTGTTTTCCTCTAAGAGTTTTATCTGGTCTTATATCTAGGTCTTTAATCCGTTTGGAGTTTATTTTTGTGTATGGTGTTAGGGAGTGTTCTAATTTCATTCTTTTCCATGTGACTGTCCAGTTTTCCCAGCACCACTTATTGAACAGGCTGTTTTATCTCCATTGTATATTCTTGCCTCCTTTGTCATAGATGAGTTGGCAGTAGGTGCGTGGGTTGAATTCTGGGCTTTCTATCCTGTTCCACTGATCTCTATGTCTGTCTTTGTGCCAGTCCCATGTGGTTTTGATGACTGTTGCTTTGTAGTACAGTCTGAAGTCAGGGAGCCTGATTCCTCCAGCTCCATTTTTCTTTCTCAGGATGTCTTTGGCTATTGTGGGTCTTTTGTGCTTCCAAACAAACTAAAATATTTCGTTTGAGTTCTGTGAAAAAATGTCCTTGGTACTTTGATAGGGATTGCATTGAATCTGTAGATTGCCTTGGGTAGTATAGTCATTTTGATAACATTGACTCTTCCAGTCCAAGAGCATGGTGTGTCTTTCCATCTATTTGTGTCATCTTTTATTTCTTTCATCAGTGTCTGATAGTTTTCAGAAATATATTTCTTTAGACCCTTATAATTTTTTTTGTCTTAAATGAGAAATTTATTTCTTATAGTTCTGGAAGCTGGAAATCCAAGATCAAGATGTCATCAGGTTGGTTTCTTCTGAGGACTCTCTCTGTGGCTTGCAGATGGCCACCTTCTCTTTGTGTTCTCAGATGGTCTTTCCTCTGTATGCACATACCTGGTGTCTCCACATCCCTTATGATTTTACAAAGAGTTTTCTGTCAGAAAATTAACTCTGCCTTTCTCAGAAGGAGGTTGTGTTTTCAAATAATAGTTGGTTTGCTTTATACTTTCAAGGTTGTTTACACATAATGCTTGCAGAGATCCTTGGAATTGGTAGACTAAGTATTATTATTATCATTTTATATGAAAGAAGACAGATACTTAGAGAGATTTACTCATCTGCCAAAGGTCACATATGTAGTAACTGATCTAAATAGATCTTGAATCCATGTCTTTATTCCTTCTTCTCCAGAGCTGTCTACCATGCCATGCCACTTGTAATTACTGAGATGAGAAAAAACAAAACAAAACACACAACTTTTTAAAAAAATAATCCTACAGACCCTCCCTTGCAGAAGAATGCTGCCAATCCCTCTGTAATCTATACTTGAGAACGAATTTAAGTGGTATCAAGAGCACATGGACAGTAGGAAACAGGATCCATTAAGAACACAAGAACTTCGCATCTCGTGATGCTATTTCCCCCACAGAATCTGACTGCTTTTCCTGGGAAGGAATTGTAATGATGCTTTTATGTTCCTGGCCAGGAAATGTTTATAAATCATAATGTACCATTTGCAAGTGATGCTACCTTATGAATATTAAAAGATTAGGAAATGACATTGGTTTTTGTTGGAAACCTTGAGTGACCCTGTAACAGACACAATAAATGATTGCTTTTATTGCAGTGCCCTCTAAATATTATTAAAACTCTTTATAGTAGGCAATAAATAATGGCAAATGAATGCTTGATTTATAGCAATTGCAGTACAGATGAGTTGGATTCATGTGCCTCACTGTAATGAAGATAATAGCTCAAAACACACGAGAAACAGTCAGTCAGTGAAATATGAGCTGATTTGCATGATCCATGTCCCTTGAGTAACCTATAATTGGCCATTATGAAATGGACTAAGAATGATTTGGTCTGCCAATAAGAGAAGTGCTACAAAATTACCATATAATCTGTGTGAATATTTTTTTATTTTCAACACCAAACCCTTTTTGTGGCATATTAAGATCTGTGCCCCAATATGTGTGAGTATTCAACTCTAAGGATCATTCTTCTCTAACTCCTTTGAAAAGGTTTTCTTTGAAAATTGGTATCACGTTAACTATAGTAAACCTGCAAATGCTTTATTTTAGCTTCAAGATGTACTACATTCTTTCCTAGTAAACCCTTTAAGAATGAATTTTGTGGGTGAGGCTGAAAAAGCATGGAATTTCCCAACAAAGGAATTCCAAATATGTTTGTGTGTAACTTATTTTACTCAGCAAAGCAAATTTAGGTAATAACTCACATTAATATTTTATATCTCAGGAAATTTCTTATGAAAACTTGGCTTTCTCCATTTTTTTAATGTTTGCCTTTTGATTCCTCCCAATAGAAAGCCACACTAAAATAATAACAATTGACATGAAACTGCTTCTTTTTTTTTTTTTTTTTGGTGGAATAAGCTGCCATTTTTGAAAGGTAGCAAAGGGAGCTGTGCCAATAACAGTATTTCATGCCTAGACTGTCACACTCCTGAAATCTCATTCTCATTATCACAAAAATAACCCAAGGGATGGAGCTGGCCTCACTGGCAACAGGAATCATCAATGTTTATCCTAAGCTACTGTTACAATGGCCATAATAGGAAAAGATATACCATAATTAAGAGCTATAGCCAACTA
This sequence comes from Sus scrofa, assembly GCF_054392235.1. Classification (NCBI taxonomy): domain Eukaryota; kingdom Metazoa; phylum Chordata; class Mammalia; order Artiodactyla; family Suidae; genus Sus; species Sus scrofa. The sequence goes on from NC_139397.1 coordinate 100,490,001, forward strand.
ATTAAGTCAAATTAAGTCTAATTATAAACCCAATAATCTATGCCAAAACTAGTTGTCAATAGCTAAGGGAAAAATAATGTTTCAATTAGTGTCCTTTGGAATCACTATTGGAGATATTTTTGTATTAAAATTTTATAAGATATTTATAATATATTTATATTTTATAAGATAAATACTAAAGCTCTCTTCTATCTAATGTTTTGCTTTAGGAGTAGTGAAATCAATAATCAAAAAAATTTTAATAAAGAAAACTTTGCCTTTACAATTTATAAATTAATGATGTTAATTATTAAATTTTCCTAGAAAATTTGAAAGGAAAATATGAGCTAATACTGGTGCTAGATAATTATTTAATGAACTGTAATAAAATATTCCTGAAACAAATTAAGAAGGATAAGTAAAAACTGGAAATGGTCAACAGTAGACTTATTAAATAATAAGATGGAAAATAAGGTGAACATAATGAGAAAATTTGAAGCTATGTAATCTCTATGTAAGTTAACTAGGGACAAATTAATAACTGTCTCCACATAATTGAAAAATGGAAATAAGGAAAGTGCTGACATGTAGCTTTGAATGTTTACTATGGATTTTAGCAAAGTTACATTAAAAACATTAGTTTAACACAGGAAGCTTACTAATCATAAAGGTGGTTAATATTATATAATCTCCTAGAGAAAGCTATGAAACTTTCATCTTCAGACATATTTAAAATTATATACATGTATATATGAATAAAACATCTATATGGAATATCTGAAGACCCCAAGCATGAATAATAGCTCTAAATATTTCTTTTCCCTCTAGTGTTGCTTGATAATTTAAAGAAAATAAAAACCTAATTTTGGCTTAGAGTATATTTATTTAGGATAAACCCAATTTAAAGTATAAGTTCATGAACCCACCTTTTTCTAGATAAGAAGTGTGATAATCTATATGATGGAATCACAGAAATTTAAAAGAATGTGAGATTTCTCAAAAGTTTTTCATTATCACTCCTAGAATATGACAGAGGTATTATCCTGGGACCTGGGTTTCATAACTGATATGTTACAGTAACTAATGTCTGAGCTTAATGACGCATTCATGTGTTTATTAAATAAGGACTTACTAGCTATCTACTATGTGTCAGCCTTTGTGCTAAATAGATATGTAGAATATAAAGTTTAAAAGAGACTTAGCTCTGGACCTCAAGGAAGTTATGGAATAGAAGTAAAGGTAAGATCTGTATATAAATTGCAAGTGTCATGACAGATACCAACAAAGTTCTGTGGTGTGAAGTACGAAGTAACCATTTCTTGGGAATGTATATTAGGAGATTTCATAACAATTATCCTATATAATCATCATGAACAGTAGGTAAGATTTGGATAGGAAAAGAAGATCGTTGAAGTTATTTCTCTGCAAGCCAATCAAGAATGATGAATTTTAAAGAGCTTTATAATTAGCAATTGTTTTTATTGTTTTTGTTGTTCAGTTCAATCACATATGCTGAATTATGTGCCAGGCCCTATAGTAGAGGCGAGAAGTTTGTAGTCTTGTAATTACATAAAGTTAACTTTTTTGAATTACAGGTTTTGTACCAGTGAGTTTCTCTTCTTCAAGAGTATAGGCATTTTGTCTCTTCATTCTATCCTCTTTTCTGAGGTAATTCGGTGTATACCCATGACTTTTATTATCATCCATATAGCTTGTAATTTTGTTTCTCCAACCTAGGACTTTCTTCAGAGTTCCAGGCCATACTTCAGCTGCCTACTTGATATCTCATTCACTAAACTAAAATTATTTTAAACAGAATTTCTAATCATTCTCCTCAAACCTGGCCATCTTCTTATATTTCCTATCTCAATAGATAGCAGAAATATCTATCTAGTCTTGCAATTCTGACACCTAAGAATCATCTTGAATGCCTACCTCTCTCTCATTTATGCCATAATAAATTTGCCAACAATTCCAGTAATCCAACTTCACCATTAAAAAAACTCTTATATTTATCCATTTCTTCTCATGTTTTATGATAACGTACTGACCCTCATTACCATTTTATTTATTTTTATTTTTATTCTTTTTGTCTTTTTAGGGCCATACCCTCAGCACATAGAAATTCCAAGGTTAGGGGTCTAATTGAAGCTGCAGTGGTCAGCCTGTACCACAGCCACAGCAGTACCAGATCCAAGTCACATCTGCGACTACACCAGAGCTCATGGCAATGCTGGATCCTTAAACCACTGAGCAAGGCCAGTGATCGAACCCATGTCCTCATGGATACTAGTCGGGTTCATTACCACTGAGCCACAATGGAAACTCTGCCATTTTCTTTCATATGGACCACTGCAGTGCATGAATTTTTTGCATTGTTTTTTGTCTCCTTTCATTTTATTCCCCATATTGTAACTAGAATGATTTCTATAAACTGAATCATCTCATGTAATTTCTTTGCTTAAACCTTCCAAACGCCGTCAGAATTAAGTCCATATTTCTACATAGGCGTCCAGATCAGTGTTCATGATCTTACCTCTGCTTAGTTTTGCAACCTGGTCTCAAAGTATACTCTGCTATCTTGGGATAAACCTTTGTTCAGGTTCTCAAATGTGCCATGATCCCTCCAGCTTCATGGATTCTCTGTATATGCTTCTCCCTAACCTGGATGGAGTGCTTTTTTCTATGTCCCCTGCCTTACTTTCAGTTAATTTACTTCTACTTATTTATCAGATCTCAGCTCAAATACTACTCCATTAAGAAAACTGTGCATCACCACCAGTATTTTTCCTTTGTGATATTTTTAACCTACCCACATACAATTCAATGGTGAAAAATCAAGTTAAATAATATAAAGCTGGAGTCATAGCTTAATATGGTGAAAAACATATGTATTTATCTCTTCTCCTACTCCCAAACCTCTCATTCAAAATGTATTAACACATAGAAACAAAGAGAATAGGATATAAAACAATAGTAGACTATACAGTTAAACTAATCAATTGGGGATTGAAAATAAACTGAATGAGTAGAATCTGTCTTAGCAGAGCAGGGATTCTATCACCTAGAAGATCTTTGAGAGGAATAAGCTAAGAAAGATGAACAAATTTTCACCTAATGAAATTGAGAAAGTCTGAAAATTGGAGGTGCCAAGTATCATGAAGCAGGTGAAAGTCTTAAAACAGTGGGATTATCAAAGGTCTGTATAAAAAGCACTTGGACAACCCGGATACCACTTCTCTATCTCATGTACATTGAACTACCAGATGATGAAGTCTCTTTCTTCCTTCAAATGAAACCATACGGTGTTATCTAGAGAAATTGAACCAGAAAGTATCCAGACTCAGAAACACCAGACACGAGAGGTCAGGGGTAAGGTACAGCACTGATAGTGGAGGAATAAGTAAGAATCCACACATGAGATTTTGAGAACCCTATGCCTCTTTGTTATATTCAGCTTCCAGGGTTCAGGCAGAAGTAGACAGACTATCCACCAGATAAAAGATGGGAATATTCTGTTCTGGAGAAACTGAATAGCTCCACATAAAAAGCCTGCATATACAGACCTTGTAGATCCCTGAATAAAAGAACTTTGTCTCTATAAAATCATGCTGTTGAAAGCTCACCAGCCAACAATTCACATCCATGAAAATGTAGGTTCTAATCAGCTTTTTGTTTCCTTACTCTTAAATTTGATGGATAATCAAGAATAACCAAATAATTAAGGAATGTATATAAAATGAAAGAGAACAAAGACATTTGTAGGAAAGAGAAACAAACAGGCAACATAAGAAAATGCTTTAGAAAATTCTCTAATTAGTCACTTGAAAGACAGAATATGATGTTGCATGCAGGAAACAAGAATTCAAGGAACAACAATGTATTGGGTAATGAAAATCATGATATCCAAACTGAAAAAGTCAATAAAACATTTGAAAAATAAAAATAAAATAAAATAAAAGAAATTTCCCTAACTCTAGATTAAAAAAAAAAAAAAACAAAACTTATGGATGATGCATAAGGAAAGATTAGAGAATTAATCCAAGAAGGAATAACATCTGGCTAAGAGGAGTCCCAGAAAGAGAAATTAGAAGGGCAGAAATTATCAAAGAAATAATACAATACTATATAACTGTCTTCTGAGACTAAAGAACATGGGCTGCCAAGTTGAAATGGTACACCAAATGCTTGGGGGATTATATTTAAAATAAAGGTCTTTGTAATTTCAGAATGCTGGGAATAAGAAAAGTTCATAACAGCCAAATCACAAAAAATTGGCCCAGTTGCAGAAATTACCAAGAATGATGGCTCATGATTTCAGGTTACCCTCATTTTATTTCTTGAACTAACCAATAAACAAGCATCACAAACATATATAAAAGGTAAGGATATATAGGTGAGCAAGATGTAGTGTAGAAAGACCCTGGGCTCACCTCCTTTCTTGAGCACAAGATCAAAACTATTTGAAAAACAGTCATCAATGAAAAAGACCAGAACAGCCTACCAGAAAAGTTCTTCTACAACCAAAGTAATAAGGAACCACAATGAGATAGGTAGGAGAGGCAGATTCATGATATAGTCAAATCCCATACCCCAGGGTATGCAACCTACAAACTGGGGAATAATTACATTGCAGGTGTTCTTCCACAGGAGTGAGATTCTGAGCCCCATGTCAGGCTCCCTAACTCAGGGGTCCTGCACCAGAAGGACAAGTCTCTAGGATGGGTCACATAGTGGGCCACAAAACAAGCCTTGTTAAATTTAAGAAAATTGAAATTGTATCATCTTTTCTGACCACAACACATTGAGGCTAGAAATTAACCCTTAGAAAAAAAGGTGTACAAAACACAAACACATAGAATCTAAACAGTATGCTACAAAACAACCAATGGATAACTGAAGAAATAAAGAGGAAATAAAAAGATACTTAGAGACAAATGAAAAGGGAAATACAATGATCCAGAACCTGGGAGTTCCTGTTGTGGCTCAGTGGTTAATGAATCAGACTAGGAACCATGAGGTTGCAGGTTTGACCCTGGCCTCACTCAGTGGGTTAAGGATCTGGAGTTGCCATGAGCTGTGGTGTAGGTTGCAGACGTGGCTCAGATCCAGCATTGCTGTGGCTCTGGAATAGGCCAGTGGCTATAACTCTGATTAGACCCCTAGCCTGGGAACCTCTATATGCTGCAACCTAGAAAAAGACAAAAAAATAAAAATAAATAAATAAATAAATACATAAATATATAAATAAAATCAGATGTTAAAAAAAAAAACCTATGTCACACAGCAAAAGCAATTCTAAGAGGGAAGTTTATAGTGAAACAAGATTACCTCAGAAAAGAAGAAAAATCTCAGATAATCAACATAACCTTATATCTAAAAGAACTAGGGAAAGAAGAATTAACAAACCCCAAAGTTAGTAGAAGTATATAAATCATAAAGGTCAATGAAACTGTAAAAAAATCAATGACACTGAAAGCTGGCTTGGTGAAAAGATAAACAAAATTGATAAACCTTTAGTCAGACTCATCAAGAAAAAAAGAAGAGGGTCTGAATCATTAAAATCAGAAATTAAAAAGGAGAAATTACAACTGATACCACTTAATTATAAAAGATGATAGCTATAAACAACAGTTATGCCAATACGATGGATAGGCTAGAAGAAATGAAAAAATTCTTAGAAAATGTACAATCTCCTAAGACCGAACCAGGATGAAATAAAAAATATAAACAAATTATCAAGAGTTAAAATAATAATTCAAAAACTTCCAATAAACAAAAGTCCAGGACTAGATGACTTCATAAGTAAATTCTACCAAATGTTTATAGAGGAGTTAACACCTATCCTTCTGAAACTATTCCAAAAAATTGCAATGGTGCAAAGGAAGGAAAACTTCTAAACTCATTCTATGAGACCAGCATCACCTTGATACCAAAACCAGGCAAAGACATCACAAAAAAAAAAAGAAAATTATAGGCAAATAACACTGATGAATTTTGATGCAAAAATCTTCAACAAAATACTAACAAACCCATCCCACCAATACATTAAAAGGATCATGCACTGTGATTGAGTAGGATTTATCCCAGGGATGCAAGGATTTTTTTTAATACCCACAAATAAATCAATGTGATATACCACACTGACAAACTAAGGGAAAAAAATCATATAGTCATCTTAATATATGCATAAAAATTTTTTGATAAATTTCAAAATCTATTTATGAAAAAAATTCTCCAGAAAGCAGATATAAAAAGAATATACCTCAACATAATAAAAGCCATCTATGACAAACTCACAGCTAATAGCATTCTCAACAGTGAAAAGCTAAAAGTAAGGATGCCCATGTTCACCATTTTTAGTCAACATAGGAATGCCTAGCCACAGCAATGAGAGAAGAAAAACAAATAAAAAGAATCCAAATTAGAGAGCAGGAAGGAAAACTGTCACTGTTTATAGATGGAAAGAAAATCCTAAAGACACTACCAGAAAACTATGAGAACTTATTGAATTCAGTGAAGTTGCAGGATATAAAATTAATATGTGGAACTCTGTTGCACTTCTATACACTAGCAATAAATGGTCAGAAAGAGAAATTAAGGAAGTAGTCCCAGTTACCATTGCATCAAAAAGAATGAAACATTTAGGAATAAACCTACATAAGGAGTTAAAGTAGCTGACTTGGAAAACTATAATATACTGATTAAAGAAACTGAAGATGATGCAAACAGATGGGAAAATGTACTATGTTCTTGGATTTGAAGGATTAATATTGCTAAAATGGTCATACTGATCAAGGCAATCTACATATTCAATGTAATCTTTACCAAGATACCAATGACATTTTTCATAGAACTGAAATATACAATTTTAAAATTTTTATGGAAACAGAGAAGACCCTGAATAGCTACATTCTTGAGAGAGGAGAACAGAATTGGAAGAATCACACTCCCTGTCTATAGACTATACCACAAAACCACAGTAATCAAAGCAGCATAGTACTGGCGAAGAAACAGACACATAGATCAGTGAAACAGAAATAAACCCATGGACTTATGGGCAATTAATTTAAAGCAGGCAAGAATATACAATGGAGAAAAGATAGTCTTTTTGATAAATGATGCTGGGAAAACTGGACAGCTGTATTGTGTAAAAGAATGAAATTAAAGCTTTTCTAATGCCACATACAAAAATAAACTCAAAATGGATTAAAGACCTAAATGTAAGACCAGAAACCATAAAATCCATATGGGGAAATATACACAGAATGTTCTTTTCATATATTATAGCAATATTTTTTTGTATCTGTCTCCTAAAGCAAAGGAAATAAAAGCAAAAATTAACTATGGCCAATTAAATTTAAAAGCTTTTGCATAGCAAAGGAAACCATTGATGAAACAAATAATCTACTGAATGGTAGAAAATATTTGCAAATGTTATAATCAATTAGGGGATTATAGGGAGTTCCCGTCATGGTTCAGCAGAAACAAATCCAACTAGGAACCATGAGGTTGCAAGTTAGATCCCTGGCCTCACTCAGTGAGTTAAGGATCCAGTGTTGCTGTGAACAGTAGTTTAGGTCAGTTACTGCATTACTGTGGCTGTGGCATAGCCTAGCAGCTATAGCTCTGATTCTACCCGTAGTCTGGGAACCCCCATATGCCATGGATACGGCCCTAAAAAAAAATGTGGGGTTTATATCCAAAATATATAAACAGCTCATACAACTCAACATCAACAAAACAAATAGTCTGATTTAAAAATGGGCAGAGGAACTGAATAGATATTTTTCCAAAGAGGAAATGCAGATGGCTAACAGGCACATGAAAATGCTCATCATTGTTAATCATCAAAGAAATTTGAATCAAATACACAATAAGATATCACCTCACACCTGTCAGTTGTATATTATGAAAAATAATGCAAACAACAAATGTGGGCAGGGGATGTGATGAAAATGGAACTCACGTACCCTGTTGGTGAGAATGTAAGTTGGTGCAACCACTGTGCAAAACAATATGGAAGTTTCTTAAAAAACTAAAAATAGAACAACCATCTGACCAAGGAATTCTACTCTGGGTATATATGTGAGAAAAATGAAAACACTAATTTGAAAAGAAATATTCACCCCAATGTTCGTAGCAGCATTATTTACATTACTTACAATTGCTAAAGTATGGAACTATACTAAGTGTCCATCAACAGATGAATGGATCATATATATAATAAAATGGACTACTCAGACAAAAAAAAAAAGAACAAAATTTCGCCATTTGCAACAACACGGATGGACTTGGAAGGTATGCTTAGTGAAATAAGTCAGACAAAGACAAATACTGAATGATATCACTTGAATGTGGAATCTAAAAAACACAACAGACTTGGAAGTTCCCCTCTTGGCCCAGTGGAAATGAATCTGACTAGTATCCATGAGGATTTGGGTTAAATCCCTAGCATCACTCAGTGTGTCAGGCATCCAGTGTTGCTATGAGCTGTGGTGTAGTTTGTAGACATGGCTAGGATCCCGCATTGCTGTGGCTGTGGTATAGGCCAGCAGCTATGGCTCGGATTTGACCGCTAGCTTGGGAACTTCCATATACTGCATGTGCAGCCCTAAAAAGTAAAAAAGTAAGAAAATGACAACAGATTAATGAATGTAACAAAAGAAAAGTAACAGACTCACAGATACAGAAACCAAAATAGGGATTACCAGTAAAGACAGGGAAGGGGAAGGGGAAGGGGATCAATAAAGGTAAAGGATTAAGGTAGAAAAGCTATTATATATGAAATAAATAAGCTACAAGGATATATTGCACAATACAGGGAATAGAGCCAATATTTTATAGTAACTATAAATGAAGTATAAACTTTAAAAATCATGAATTGCTATGTTGTACACCTATAATTTATATAATACTGTACATCAACTATACTTAACTAAAAAATCAAAAAGAAAAAATTTATAAAAAAATAAATACAAGGATACAAGTAAACAAATATGGCTTCCTTGGCTCTTCACAGGGATATACAGAAGTTACATGGTCAAGTCAGTTCATGTGGAGTAAGGAGTAAGCAGGTATGAGGAGGTTGAAAAGTACAGGCTCATTGATTTTGCAACACTGGGGTGGGATAGGGCTACATCAGCACTCAAAGCTTTATAATTAATAGCTAATAGCATATGGAGAAAGTCTCACTGTGCCACAATCCCATACTTCCATGTTGTATTTCTTGTTCCTCATTAATTCAACATCTGGTTTGACAATATTCTTCCAAACAAAGGCACCGAAACTCAGAGAGCATCATGCATCTCAAAAACAATGTTGGAAAGAAAAACAAATAGAAGCAAAAATCTTCAGAGTTCTAAGAGAGGTTGACTTCTTACCTAGGTTTTATATCCAGTGTGACAGACAATACAGTGTGAGAATAGAATAAAAAGACATTTTCAGACATGTAAGTCCTCAAAAATTTTACCTTGCATGAACTCTTTCTCAGGAACCAGAGGATGTACTCCATCAAGGAAAAAAAAATAAGTTTTAGAATCTAGGTAACAGAGTTTCCTATACAACAAAAATCCAAAGGGTTTTTCCAGGAAATGGCAAGGGAAAACCTCAAGATAAGAGCTGTTCACAGATTTGAGAAGAGGACAGAAGGATCTAGGAATAAAATAGAACTGATTGATTACCTAACTAATTTGGCCTTGTGGAGAATTATATAACTGAAAATAATAAAAAGGCATTTTGGATTTCAAAAAGAAAAAGCAAAAACAAAATACAACATAGGAAATGTAATCATGTCATTTTGCTAAGCTGTCAATATTATTGATGTCATAATACTAAAAACATTGGGATAATGGACAAGAGGATGTAAAGTTTAAGAAAGAAAAATTCTTCTAAAGTATATATTCATGTTTTGAGCTTGCAATATCTTTTCTAGGAATCTGTTTCAAAAAATATATTACACATTTTTTAAATTACTTATACTCAAGGCTATTACTCTGACATTATTTATGATAGCAAAAAAAAAAAAAAAGTGGATTAAATTCAGTTGTTCTTCCACAGAGAACTCCTTCAATGAACTATGGTACATTATCACAATAAAGTGTAATACAGTTACAGGAAGGGAATAAGGAAGATCTCCTAACATTGTTAACTGACAAAAATCAAGGTGGAGTTATTATTCATTACAGAACAATTATTACTAAAAAACGCAGAGGAAATAACTGAATCACCATCTTATAATTCCTCAAGAAAATGATTCAGGCTAAAATCATCACTGCATGAAACCACTAGAAAAAAGTTTAATATTGAATTCTATAGTAGAGAGAGAAACATGTGATCCCCTGTATCCACATTTCAGTCATAGCATCTACTAAGTGTAGGAGGACCAGATTTTACCCAGATATTTTATACCTCTAGAGGTCTGGAGAGAAAACATAAGCCACTGTCTTAAATTCAGTTTTTTAAACTCTTCTTATACATGTAACTGGGTCACCATGCTGTACAGTAGAAAAAAAATTATATTGGGGAAATAACAAAAAAATTAAAAAAAAAAAAAAAGAATTCATTTTGGGGATAGCTCAAGGCTGTGTCCCAAGCTCTTAAAATTTAAAAAAAAAAAAAAAAAAAAGTTACTAAAAACCTACTAGATCAGTAAGCTGACTGTGGAATGCAAATATTTGGTCAAATTATCACCAAATCAAAACATGTCAGACTGACTTCTATCTCCCACTCATAAATTCTAATTTACATTCTGGAGAATTGATTTACCTTTCTTGACTTCTTAGTCTATTTTAATTTCACCTGTATAAAAATGATAGTAGCTAGCACTTATTTAGTGCTTGCTGTGTACCGAACACTGTTCTAGTACCAGAAATGTGTTAACTCCTTGAGAAATATTGGGTAGTATTTATATCTCCAAATCATAAATCAGGTAGTAAGATAGAAAGGTTAAATAAGTTGCACAAGTCAGACATCTAATAGATTGTAGAACCAGGATCGAAACACAGACATTCTAATTCCAGAACCTGGTATGCTCAATCAGCCCTAATACGAGTAGCCAATTTTGATACCTTATGAATTATCATTGTTAAGGCTTTATGATAATATTCTGGTTTTGACTTCTAACACAGCTTTAAAACCACAGCAAACTGAAAGAACTTGAGTAGAATGAATGTGCAATGAGTCAAAGAAAAATCATTTTTTAAAAACATTTTAAAACTTGTATTATAAAATGCAGAATATGCCATTTGTAAGAGAAAACCAATGATATTCACGTGTAGTAATTTACTAATATAAACATAACTGGTTAATCTCAGAGTTATGCAAGATGACTGGTCAAGGTCTTAAATGATCCATAGAAAATTAGTTTCACATATAAATTCAATTGTGTTAATAATGGTCATTAATCAATGTCAACAATGGCAAGTGGAATAAAATTGGTGACTTCTATTAATAAGTAAACAAAATTGGTATTTTGTATAACCAAAGATTATGTTAAATTGTAAAAATTATCTTACTCATAATTTGCATAGGTTTTCAGCATATAATGATAAAAAGCCTAGAGTATGTTATAAATATATACTAGATACAGTAAATATCCTGCTCTAAAAACTTTATGGTACTTAAAGCTATATAGTAAATACCTTACTCCAAAAACATTATTCAAGAGAAATTATTTAATTGAATTTTAGATATTTTCTTATTTGCAGAAAAAAAAACTTACTTCCTTTTTTCTTAAGTATGTGTAATAATAACTTAATTGCATAGGAACTTATGATTTCCTTTTAAATACAATAAAATATTCATATGTTCTAAAAATGGTGCCATCAACCAAATCTCTTAAGAATAATTTAATTGAACTGACATTTAACTTGGCAATTAAGGAGATTATCTTAGCTTCATGTCCGATTTACATTGGGAAGTTGATGTTTTTAGGTTAACTGAGAGTTGGTATTTTAAATGATGGCAAATTTCCAGAGTCAAATGAATTCACTCCTGGAAGACTTCCGCTTCAAGCTGGAATACATTAGCTAAGGCAGATAATATGTCTACAAATTTCAGCAGAATTTTCAGGTTTATCAAGCTATAAGAGTGTATGCATATTTAAGCATTATGGGGCTGCTGAATCAACCAAGACTTGAAAAACTGAGGTCCTAGAAGAAGGAGACCCACAAAGAGGTGAACTAGTATTCTGTGAGTCAGTTCTTCCCCATAAGCATTTGTCCATCTTGGCCCTGATTCAGAGACTGAATCCAGGCAGGAGGCCATGGTGAAGAGGTAGAGATGCCAGCAGAGCACAGTCTCACAAGACTAGAGAGACAAATGTCTGATCAGGACCCTGTGACTAGAGGGGCCAAGATCCAGGTGAGATGGGAGGCACAGAGCAAAAACTTCAATTCTCAGTGGTCTTCCCCTCTAGACATTTGTCCTATTTTTAAACTTAGAGAAAGAAGCTAAGCTAAGCAGAAAACCACTGAAAAGCAGAATAGAGATAGGAATAATAAATAAAATTAGCAATCTCACTAGATACAAGATTTATCGAGTTCTTTTTTTTTTTTTTTTGGTCTTTTTGCTATTTCTTTGGGCCGCTTCTGCAGCATATGGAAGTTCCCAGGCTAGGGGTCTAATCGGAGCTGTAGCCACCGGCCTACGCCAGAGCCACAGCAATGCGTGACCCGAGCTGCGTCTGCAACCTACACCACAGCTCACGTCAACGCCGGATCCTTAACCCACTGAGCAAGGACAGGGACCGAACCCGCAACCTCATGGTTCCTAGTCGGATTCGTTAACCACTGCGCCATGACGGGAACTCCAAGATTTATCAAGTTCTTGCTCACTTCATTGAGTGAATTGTGCCCCCCACAATACACACTGAAGTGCTATCTCCCTAATACTTCAGAATATGACTGTATTTGGAGACTGAGCCCTTAAAGAGGTAATTGAGTTAAAATTATGTCTTTAGAGTCAGTCCTAATCCAATATGACCGATATCCTTATAAGAGGAGATTAGGACACAGAGACACACAGAGGGAAGACTGTGTGAAGATATAGCGAGGAACCAACCAACTACAATCAAGGAAAGAGACTTCAGAAGAACCAACCCTGTGACAGCTCAATATCATATTTCTAGCCTCCAGAATTGTGAGAAAACATTTTCAGTGTTTAAGCCACCCAGTCTGTGCATCTTGGCTATGGCTTCCCTAGCAAATGGATACATTCTATACTCCAGTCATGAATATAAATGGTATATTTTTGAACAATGCCATTTCAATAACCCCTCAAATCATTAAAACCTAGTAACAAAAATAATTAAACTGGAATTCCTGTCCTGGTGCAGTGGAAACGAATCCGATTAGCAACTATGAGGTTGCGGGTTTGATCCCTGTCCTTGCTTAGTGGGTTAAGGATCCGGCATTGCTGTGAGCTGTGGTGTAGGTCGCAGATGTGGCTCAGATCCTGCGTTACTGTGGCTGTGGCATAGGTCAACAGCCGTAGCTCTGATTGGTCCCCTAGCCTGAGAACCTCCATATGCTGGGGGTGTGGCCCTAAAATGCAAAAATAAATAATAATAATTAAACCATTCTTTCCTATGTGCGAACTATATCTCATTAGCCAAAAAGTACTTCCTTGAATCTGACTTTTTGGGAGGCATCTCATAATTCCGGAGCAGTCTTATGTCACATAGCTCTATCAGTTCACTAGGCTTTCATTCTGGCAGAAATCTGGAGTCACAGAAAGCTGAAATTGTCCTTATAAAGGTCAGAGTTTTCAGCTTCTTTTCCCCAACCAGTAATAACTATAAAATTTTTCAGTATCACCTTAATCGAAACGGCCATTAACCAATGTACAGTTCTTAAGACTGAAAAACAAAACTAATAAAAGTTTTGAAAGAAAGTACAGAAAAACATGTTCACAATTTTCATATAGGAACCATCTTCCTAAGTGAAAAATGAGACACAAGCCATAATGGAAAATATTTGCAGATTTGACTTCATGAATATTAATATTTTTGGAAGTTCCCATCATGGCTCAGCAGGTTAAGGACCTGATGTTTTCTGTGAGGATGTGAGTTCTATCCCTGGCTTAGCTCAGTAGGTTAAGGATCCAGAATTGCTACAAGCTGCAGCATAGTTTGCAGATGTGGCTCAGATCTGGTGTTGCTGTGACTGTGGCATAAGCCACAGCTACAGCTCCTATTCAACCCCTGGCCTGGGAACTCCCATATGCCACTGGTGTGGTCATAAAAAGAAAAAAAAAAAAAAAAGAATGTTAACATTTTCTGTACAGCAAGAAATATCTTAAAGTTAAAAGACAAAAGACTGGGAGAAAATATTTGCAATATATACAAGGGGTTCCAGTGAATAAAGAGATTCTCAATTCTCTATTTCAGACCCAGCTTATGTAGATAAGGCATTAATATTCAGAACAGTAATGTGCTAGTAACCAGGAATATGAAGAAAAGTAAGGCAGAATTAGTGCCATCCAGAAGCCCATTATCCAATGGTGGAATGTTTGAATAAACAAAGTTACAAAATAAAGTGAATTATTGCAATGATGTTGTGAACAGATTTTTCTGGATGCATAGAAATGGTAGGGCCTAATCTGAATTGGGGTCAGTGAGATGTGATGTGGAAAAGAAAGCAAAAGAATGAGGGATGTTGCACAAGGGAAAACATCAGTGATCTCCCAAAGGTAGAGGAAGAAGAAACTGGGGAGACAAGAATTTGGTAAGAGTTTAGGGCAAAGCCATGGAGTGAGTAAGGAAAGACCTTTCAAACAGAGAGAATAACTATAAGATATCAAGTGTTTGAGGCTGTGTTGAAGGGAAATTTTGAAAAGCATGCATAGATTAAGAATACCCTCTATGAAGAAACAAAGCAAATCTCCATATTCTGAGGGGTGTAGGAGTGTTCTTCACCGTATAATACCACTGACGGTAAGGAGGTAGGACCTGGGTGTTAACTTAGAGTGTTTCTGTGATGGGCAGAACCATGCACCTTATGCTGATGAGGATGAAGTTCTGATATGACTTCAGGTTCATTAAGTTGTTATTTCTACTGTTAGATTTCTTTTTAAGTGCTGTCCCATTACTTCCCTCCTTAAACCTTCAGTTCCAGCCCTATTTTCAAAATAAGATCTCAAATCCTGAGCCACTTACTGTATACCCAGAATCTACATCCCTGGAATAGTAGGTAATTCTTTCAGTCATATCATTACTAAAGTGTTTATTTATTTATTTACTTTCTAAGAGCATATTTTTTAATTGAGTGTTTACTTTAAATGTGTGTGTACAAACACAACAAGCTGCATGAGAAAAATAGAAAAATGGCAATTTAGACTTTTTTTTCCATTTTGTTTCAAAAATGACTCATCCTATCTGATAAGAGGACCTCAGAGAAGCAGATTGGGTCATTGGTTACTATCCACTGGAGTCTGTTAAAGGACATTCTCTGTTGACACAAAGTTTTCTAAAGTTAAGTTTCATCATGATTAACTTCCACATAATTCCTTGTGACATCTAATCATAAGTATTTACCAATAGATTAACAACTATTAGAGGTCTCCATAAGTATAGCTAAATTATGGCTTTTTCCAAATTTTTATTGGATTAAAATGTCTATGATATTTCCTGAAGCTTATATTCTATGTTCTATGGTATCTAGAATCTTCAAAAATTATAACACAGAGAAGCAGTAATTTGAAGATCCTCATAAAAACTTAATAAGTATCTAAATTACTAGTGAAATATAAAGACCTAAAATTGATGTAGTTAACAATTATTTGTTAGTTATCTTCAATTCAGTTGTCATTGGAACATAGATCCCCTAGAAGATACATTTCCTTCAAAAGTAGTAAACATAGTTTGTGTGCAGTTTCTTTTCTACAAATACAAACATAATCAATTTCTTAACATTATATCTGTGAAGAATTCAAATTGCTTAATTTAAAAATGTGCAGATCATAAAAGAAAAATAGTTACACTATGGTTATATCTTTTATTCTTTCATTTTGATGCATAATCAGAATATTACATGTACCCAAGCATGAGTTTTCTGAAAAGAGTACAGTATACAAATAACATAAGAACCTGAATTGACCCAATGTTAAACATTATTCTACTTTTATTTTGTAGGTGGAGCTGAATATTATCAAATTATGATGATTAAAAGTAAAGGTGGCATGCCAATTTAGCTGATTATCACCTATCAAAATGGAATAATGAATATAAGTTTTTAAACCATCCTAACTCATTTATATGATGCTGTGTTTAGTTTCTCTTAGTTTGTTCTACCTGGTGATTTTTATGTCCACTAGAGCTGTAAATTTTGTTAAAGCTCTAGATATGGATTTAGTAGTAATTTTATCTTTAACAAATCAGTTTTCCAAGTCAAATTAACTCCAACATATTAGAAAACATACATTTAAAGAGTGGTCACATTGACAAGAACAAAAGCATTTTGTGCTTCAAATTCATGTTTGTGTTAGCATCACTGAATTTAAACTCACACAAACACATAGTCAAATAAAACCATTTACCAAATATCACAAAGATAAACATATACTTATATCAATGCACTTTAAATAAATTCATTAAGAGGATTTTGAGTATTTAAAATTCATTTTCAAATTGAATGAGTTACCATTTTTGCCTGGAGAAATGTACCAAGTCTCTAGAGATATGTAGGTAAACAAGTTATTTTGTTTGTACCCAGCATAAATGGCAGAACTGGTATTTTCTAATTCACTTTGTTTTTGCAGCTGTGAGGCAGAAATTTTTAAGATGGTCTCATCATCATCCTTACAAAACTGGGTAGATGTATTTTTCTATAAATTTATGATGACCAATCTCAAATGGGCCTCCGGTACTATTCCATTGCTCTAATGTACTAGTCACCTTTTCCCCTTTTTATATCAGCTACCTGAACTGATTGTCCTTTCTTCAAACATCCACCCCCCTCTCTGTCTCACCATTTCTTTATTGTCTTAGCAAATAATCTCATCACTTCATACAAATGACACATTGAGCCACTTAATGGGTTTTTATTCCTTCATTTTCAAACAAACAAATGACATCAGCACCTACCTTATTTTCTTCCCTCTTATTATAGTTAAGGACATTCCCCCCCCCCCAGTTACCTAAGGCCAATGATTCTATCTACTACTCCTCTGCTTTTTTAAGACTCCAAACTATTGGTTTTCCCTTCCCTCTGTGGAATGTTCACAAACCCTACGCTCAACTCATTCCCTTCCTTAAAGTTTTTTGGACATTCTCCTATTAAAAAAGAAAACCAAGCAAAATTAAAATCGTCCTTGGACCCTACATTTCTCTTTTCTACCTAAAAGCCAATTTTCCCAGAAGAGTTGTCTGCACTCACATCACTACATCTCCTCATCTCTGACACCCTCCTTAACCACTCCAATTTGACTCTCTCTCATCTGTCATTCCATCAAAAGAATAGTCTTAAAAATTACTAATAATCTCATAGTTTAAACCAAAGGACACTTTTTGTCCTCATCATTCTTTATTCAACATTTTGCAATTATTTACTGAGCACCTACAAAGTTTTAGGGATATCCTAAACACTTGGGACATATTAGAGAACAAAACAAAGATCCCTGTCCTTGTGAAGCTTATGTTCTTGAATGGGTCTCAGCAGCATTAATGCTCTTGATCATTTACTCCTACCTGAAGCCCTTTCTTTCCTTTGTTTCCTTGAAAAAGCAAGCAGCTGGCTTTTCTTCTACTCTGCTGGACATTTCTCTCTAGTATATCCCATTTTATCTGATCATTAAGTGGTGAAGTTCTTCAGTTTTTAATCCTAGGCTATCTTCTCATTCCCAGGATACTGTCTTCTCTGAAATCTGGAGCTATATATCCAACTATCTAATTGACTGCTTCTCTTGGACTGTCAAAATTCCTTCATATTCAACAGATCTCAAATTGAATTGATAGTTCCTCTCAAATCAGTGTTTCCTAGCTCAGGGAATGGCACTACCATTTATCTATGTATACAATCTTGTTATCTTCCTTTCCAATCCAATTTCAAGTTCTGCCATTTTTTTTCTTAAATGTCTCTTTTTGTCCATTTCTGTTGCCATCAATCTAGTCCTGGCTGTAATGACTCTCATCTGGATTAATATCAATGATATTGTGATTTATAATAAGAAACACATGTATTCTGGCACAAAGCTTCTAAAACTCTTAGAATTTTCTAGGTGATAAAAACAATAAAGACATCTTAGTATTCATAATAAACCCTGTCAGCTACACCAGAATTTATGTTAATGAGGCACCTTTGTAAAGTACCTAAGGATGGGGACCAGATGCCAGGGAAAAAAACCATGTGATTAAAGGGTTGAAACTTTCAGTCTCAGCCTTCTGACCCCTGGGATGAAGAGAGGGGCTGGTGATTGAATCACATTTGCCAGAGGCCAATGATTTAATCAGCTGTACTGTGTAATGAAGCCTCAATGAAAACCTAAAAGGACAGTGTTCAGAAAGCTTCCAGTTTGGTGAACACAAGGAGATGTGGGGAGAGTGGTGCTCTCAGAGACAGCATGGAAGCTTTGTACCCCTTCACATATCTCTTGCCCTGAATATCTCTTTTGTTTGGCTGTTCCTGAGAGTTATATCCTTTTATAAAAAACCAGTAATCTGGTAAGAAAAATATTTCTCTGAGTTCTAAGAGAAAATTAATCAAACTGAAGTCAGTTCATCAGAAGCACAGGCAACAATTTGGACTTTTAGTTGGCATCTAAAGTAGAGTAGGGGTGGTAGGGTTCAGTATTGTGGGACTGAGCCCTTACCCTGTGGGATATGATGTTTTCTTCAGGTAAATAGCGTCAGAATAGAGGTAGTCACCTGGTGGTGTGGAAACACACTCACACACACATTAGAACTGGTGTCAGAATTGAAATACCATGGTCTTACCTCGGGTTTCTTACACCCTCCCTTACACCTGTTCTTACTGAAGTCATAAAAATCCTTTTAAAATGAGAAGTAATCATGTTTAAGATACTTTATGAGGAAGTTCCTATTGCGGCTCAGTGGTAATGAGCCCGACTGGTATCCATAGGATGTGGGTTTGATACCTGACCTCACTCAGTGGGTTAAGGATCCCCTATTGCCATGACCTGTGGTGTAGGCTGCTGACGTGGCTTGGATCCTGCATTGCTGT
Organism: Sus scrofa; assembly: GCF_054392235.1. Taxonomy (NCBI): domain Eukaryota; kingdom Metazoa; phylum Chordata; class Mammalia; order Artiodactyla; family Suidae; genus Sus; species Sus scrofa. The sequence goes on from NC_139397.1 coordinate 100,509,158, forward strand.
GGCTCTGCTATAGGCTGGCAGCTACACTCTGATTCGAGCCCTAGCCTGGGAACTTCCATATGCTGTGGGTGCAGCCCTAAAAAGCAAAACAAAAACAAACAAACAAAAAAAAAAAAAACTTTTATTAGGGTGAAATAACATAGAAGGTTTTAGGTGGTCTGCTCACCTCTCCCTTCCCATCTCCAACATTATTTCACACCATCAACAACCTCATTTTCTCCCACATACACTGGCTTATATTTAGGCATTTGTGCTCACTATGTTCTGAATCATCACAAAGCATTTATACATTCTCCTTATTTAATATGGACAATACTTTGGAGTTCATGGGTATTGTTTCAATGCAAGCCACTTTCTTAAGGAAACCACCCCCTGAATTTTCTGATTATGTAAAATTCACTTGTCAGGGGTCGGGGTCCTCTAAAGATATATATATCTTAATCCAATATGACTAGTATCCTCATAAAAAAGGAGAATGTGGACACAGAGACACATATAGAAGGGAGATGATATGAAGAGATACTGGGAGAAGGCCATCTTCAAGCCAAGGGGAGATTCTTCCCTTAGAGCTCTCAGAGGGAACCAACCCAGCTGACACCTTGATCTTGGACTTACAGCCTGAAGAACTATGAAAAAGTTTCTGTTGTTTAAGCCACCCAGTCTGTGGTACTTTGTTATGGCAGCCTGAACAAACTAATGTAAATACTTACTGGTTTTCAAAGTACTGTGCATATGTCATTCTAGGGATTAAAATTATGGATTTTTGTGTCTATAAATATATTTGTGTGCTAGCTATTTGAAACATCTTCTAGACTTCTACTCTATCCACATTTTTAAGAGCTGCTTAATCTTTTTCTCCAATACACTCAATTGGGTTTACCTAATGACCATTCCAAATTTATAGACAAGCCCATTCCATCTAATGCTTATTTTAAACATCCTTACTGCAGTCTATCTCTTACTCTGAAGTAGTTTTCACTATTTTGAAAACTAAGCCTATGAGCTGTTCTTTAAGATTTCAATTTTATTTAGTGATGCTGTATCATCTTAAGATGTGATCATGTCACCACAAGCTTCTACAGCCCTCACAGCAAGAGAAGAAAAGGCTGGATTGTTGAGCACCAGCAGTTTAATGCTTTGGCCCTGAAGATATCCATCACTTTTGCCAACGTTTCATTAGCTCTGACTAGTCATGTAGCCACATGGCTATATCTCATGTCAAGGAGGTAGGGAGGCTTAATTTTCCAAGTACCTGGAAATGGAGAATTGGACCTTGATAAGCATCAGCAATGCTTACTACAAACTCCATTGTGAGAATCAAAATTAGGAAAGGTGCCAGAGGAGATGAATCAGCCTTTAATAAGTTCTGCTGCCAAGAGGGTGATTTTATGTTGGTTGTGGGCTCAGTAGCAACTTGATGGGTCTGGGAAAAGAAGTGGTTCTAACATCGCAAATGACTGAGGTTGGAATTCCCTCCCAATTCAGTCACTTAACCTTGCAATCTTCCTGTGGGAAGGCCACCCAAGTAAACGGGTATAAGATAGAAGAGCCACGTTCCTGGAGCACAGGCACAGAGTGCCACTCTGGTGCTGGCAGGGACCTAGGCTAGCAATCACCTAACCACAGGAGTAGACAAGCACCCCTCAGTTATTCACTCAGTAAATATCTAGTAAGCGCCTACTCTCAGCCACCTACCTTCTGGAGAATTGATACAACCATAGACACAGTCTCTGCTGCCGTGGAGCTTAGAGTCTGATAGAAGATTCAGCCGAAATTACACCAAAAGATGAACAGCTGAAAATATAATAAGTACTCTGAAGGAGCAACTCAATGATTGCCGTTTACAAAGAACTTGACCTCCACAAGGTTAGATCTGTACGTAATCATGCAGAATTCAGGACAAAAGTACAAAAACAGGCCCATGTACTATATGTCTAAACAGTTTCTAAATAAGCTATTAAGTAGAATACATTCTGTTCTCATCTATTGCCAAATATACTCTCATTAAGACAAAACTGGAGATTCTATATGAAAGTTTTGGGTTTTATATGACTGAAAGAGGGAAAAAAATCAAAGAGGACTATAGATTTACTATTGCACATGTCTAGATGTTCTGTTGAGGTTTGGATAGACTTCACTCAAAATCTGGTTCAGATGTCTTGACCTATGATGCAACACATATCAAGAGGGTCTGTAAAGGTTTATTAGTCACTATAGTGTGGCTTTCTGGAGGGAGCAGGAGAATCCAAGCTGGTCAGAAATGTGGCTTGAGAGTAGAGGGAAAGGAGATTGGCTTGGGGTTTCTGTGGTGGTTAATGTCTAACCACATGCATTAACCCTTAACCCACCTTAGGGGGTTAATATTTATATGCACATGCTAAGGCTGGAGCTTGCATGGCTTGAACTTCTTAGCCAGGCCAAAGAAGTGAGCATGAGGCTCTCACCTAAGATGGTCCAGATATGGGGCAGAAGGGTTAGGGAGAGTGGTGAGGATGGAAAACCCTCAGGGAAACATCAAAAATGAAGTCAGACTCTATTACAGATGGAATGTTAAAAAATTACTAGGGTTATACATAAATTAATACGGACAAATCTCAAAACAAGGGTGAATTAAAAGTCAGTTGAGGAGTGATATATACATAGGTAAATGTGGTATCTCAGCAAAATGTTTTTAATGCTTAACACATTTTAAGCATTAAAAACAGTACTGTATATGATTTATGAAGACACAAAAGCACAGTAAAAATGTAAAAATATGTGACGGAATGACAAACATGCTGAAAAGAAAAGGGGATGGAATTAGAGGTGGTTACAAAGGTGTCTTGAAATACATGGGTAATGACTTAAGGAATATTATGTACAAATGTTGCAAATGTTATAGTTTGATAAATCTGGGTGATAGGTAGAAAGGCAGTTATTATATTTTTTCTTTGAAATATTTAATTTAAAAATTAATAAAGAAACTTTTCACACTCATTAGAGTGGAGGGTTTGTAGTCCAAAGGGTGGCAGGTCAATCCAGCTTCCACACCTAAAGGAAGCTATGAAAGGGAGTTAGTTCTCCACCACTGCTCCTCAGTGTCACGTGTTCTTGCCACAAAACCTGGTCCTACTGGTGGACTGCTGCAGGCACATTTTGATGGTGCAGGTACCTGTGTAGGCCTCTTCCACCAGGAACCATCTCATCTCCTTGTGCCCATCATGCCCTGGTTTCAGAATTTGCAGACTTCAACTTTCATGACATTACTTCTACACAGTCATTCTCATGGACACAACTGGCTTCAGGAGAATGGAGTAGTATCCTCCATCTCCAGGACCTGAAACCATCATCCTTCTATCTTCCTGTCAACTACCTAAGACAAATTTCCTTTTAAACCCTCAAAACACTTAGGCTCTAATGAGCCTAAATTTATGTTCTTTCCAATACTCATTTTAATTCCTCTAAAATAGGTGGTTTTCAGTAATGCTGGCAGTTCACCCATCAACCTTCTGAGAGCATTTTCAATGGATCTAAGGTAATTTGCTTTCTGAGACAAAGTCCCCAAGAAGCTTCAGGATCTCTAGACCTGCCCTCCTAAGGAAGGATATAATGGTTTTTTCCATTTATTCTAAGAGAAAAGAATACATATTTAATTACCAGAAAGGCATTATAAAAGGTATTTTAATAATCAAGAAAGTAAAATTCTTTCTTTTGGGGAAAAACATTTTTGTTTTACATGTTTTTCTTTAGCTTGTAGGTGCTTTTATCCAAAGTAGATGCATTTAGGAGTTCCTGTTGTGGCTCAATGGGTTAAGAACCTCATGTTGTCTCCCTGAGGATGCAGGTTCAATCCCTGGTTTCTTGGTCACATATCCCTAGCAAAGCTGCAGATTCTACTTGGCTTGACCAGTGATGGGAGTGTCCTTAATCCAAACTTGCTGGAACTCCAAAATCAAGAGTGTGTATTATCAAGATTTGAGCAGGAAGCCCAAGAAAATGGTAATATCATGTGTTTCAAAGGAGATTACAGTAGACAAAAAAAATTAAAATCTAGTATAAAAATCCAAGAAGAAGAAGGGGGCAGGAAGCATAGGCTAGAAACAGAAAAGGAGGAGACCAGTAGAAAGGGGATTTTGAGGAGTATTCAGGGCTATATTGACTGCTGGGATTTAATTTAATTTAATTTTTTTATTACTCAATGAATTTATTTCATTTATAGTTGAACAATGATCATCACAATCCAATTTTATAGGATTTCCATCCCACAACCCCAGCACATCCCCCCACCCCCCAAACTATCTCCTTTGGAAAACATATAAGTTATTCAAAGTCTGTGAGTCAGTATCTGTTCTGCAAAGAAGTTCATTCTGGCCTTTTATCAGATTCCACATGTCAGTGAAAGCATTTGATGTTGGTGTCTCATTGTATGGCTGACTTCACTTAGCATGATAATTTCTAGGTCCATTCATGTTGCTAAAAATGCTGGTATTTTGTTATTTTTAATGGCTGGGTAATATTCCATTGTGTATATGTACCACTTCTTCTTTAGCCACTCCTCTGTCAATGGACATTTAGGTTGTTTCCATGTCTTGGCTATTGAAAAGAGTGCTGCAATGAACATCGGAGTACATGTGTCTTTGCGAGTCGTGGTTTTCTCTGGATAGATGCCCAGAAGTGGGATTGCTAGATCAAATGGTAGTTCTATGTTTAGTTTTCTGAAGACTCTCCATACTGTTTTCCACAGGGGTTGCACCAATTGACAATCCCACCAACAGTGTACTAGGGTTCCTTTTTCTCCACACCCTCTCAGGCATTTATTGTTTGTAGACTTTTGGATGATGGCCATTCTGGCTGGTGTAAGGTGGTATCTGAGAGTGGTTTCAATTTGCATTTTTTGAATAATGAGTGATGTTGAACATTTTTTCATGTGTTTTTTGGCCATCTGTATGTCTTCTTTGGAGAATCGTCTGTTTAGATCTTCTGCCCATTTTTTGATGGGGTTTTTTTTTTTTTTTTTTTTTGGTATTGAATGGTAGGAGGTGTTTATAAATTTTGGAGATTGATCTCTTGTCAGTCAATTCATTGGCAAAGTTTTTCTCCCATTCTGTGGGTTTTCTTTTTGTCTTGTTTAGGGTTTTCTTTGCTGTACAGAAACTTTGAAGTTTGATTAGGTCTCATTTGTTTATTTTTGTTTTTACTGTCATTACTCTAGGAGGTGGATCTGAGAAGATGTTGCTGTCATTTATGTCAGAGAGGGTTTGGCCTCTGTTTTCCTCTAAGAGTTTTATCTGGTCTTATATCTAGGTCTTTAATCCATTTGGAGTTTATTTTTGTGTATGGTGTTAGGGAGTATTCTAGTTTCATTCTTTTCCATGTGGCTGTCCAGTTTTCCCAGCACCACTTATTGAACAGGCTGTTTTATCTCTATTGTATATTCTTGCCTCCTTTGTCATAGATGAGTTGGCAGTAGGTGCGTGGGTTGAATTCTGGGCTTTCTATCCTCTTCCACTGATCTATATTTCTGTCTTTGTGCCAGTCCCATGTGGTTTTGATGACTGTTGCTTTGTAGTACAGTCTGAAGTCAGGGAGCCTGATTCCTCCAGCTCCATTTTTCTTTCTCAGGATGTCTTTGGCTATTGTGGGTCTTTTGTGCTTCCAAACAAACTAAAATATTTCGTTTGAGTTCTGTGAAAAAATGTCCTTGGTACTTTGATAGGGATTGCATTGAATCTGTAGATTGCCTTGGGGAGTATAGTCATTTTGATAACATTGACTCTTCCCATCCAAGAACATGATGTGTCTTTCCATCTATTTGTGTCATCTTTGATTTCTTTCATCAGTGTCATACTTTTCAGAGTACAGATCTTTTGTCTCTTTAGGTAGGTTTATTCCTAGGTATTTTATTCTTTTGGATGTGATGGTAAATGGGATTGCTTCCCTAATTTCTCTTTCTGAACTTTCATTGTTAGTGTATAGAAATGCCATCAATTTCTATGTATTAATTTGGTATCCTGCGACTTTGCCCAATTCATGGATGAGCTCTAAGAGTTTTCTGGTAGAATCTTTAGGATTCTCTAGGTATAATATCATGTCATCTGCAAATAGTGATAGTTTTACTTCTTCCTTTCCAATTTGGATTCCTTTTATTACTTTTACTTCTCTGATTGCTGTCGCTAGGACTTCCAAAACTATGTTGAATGGTAGTGGTGAGAGCGGACATCCTTGTCTTGTTCCTGATCTCAGGGGGAATTCCTTCAGCTTTACACCATTGAGAATGATGTTAGCTGTGGGTTTGTCATATATGGCCTTTGTTATGTTGAGGTAGGTTCCCTCTATGCCCACTTTCTGAAGGGTTTTTATCAGAAATGGGTGTTGGATTTTGTCAAAGGCTTTTTCTTCATCTATTGAGAGGATCATATGGGTTTTATTCTTCAGTTTGTTAATGTGGTGTATCACACTGACTGAGTTGTAGCCTCTCTTACTTCTGGTGTCTGCCCCCCTTGTGGCTGAAGTTGGTGTGGGGGCTTGCTGTAGGCTTCCTGATGGGAGGGACTGATGCCTGCCCACTGGTAGGTGGAGCTTTGTCTCTGGGTGAGATTAGAGGTGGCTGTGTGCCTGGGGGGGTCTCTAGGCAGCCATTTACTGATGGGCTGGGCTGTGATCCCACCTGTATTGTTGTTTGGCCTGGGGCTTCTCAGCACTGATGGGTGGGGCCAGTTTTTCCCAAAATGGCCACCTCCAGAGAAAGGCATGTTGATGAATATTCCCAAGAGCTTTGCTTGCAATGTCTTTCCCCCACAACAAGCCACATTCACCCCTGTTTTCCCAGGATGCCCTACAAGAACTGCAGTCAGTTCTGACCCAGATTCCTATGAAGACTTTGCTTTGTCCTGGGATCCAGTTCATGTGAAAATCTGTGTGCACCTTTTAGGAATGGGGTCTCCATTTCCCCCAGTCCCATAGAGCTCCTGCACACAAGCCTCACTGGCCTTCAATGCCAGATGCTTTCTCCCAGTGCCAGATCCTCAAACATGGGGGTTTGATGTGGGGCTCAAAACTCTCACTCCTGTAGGTGAGTCTCTGTGAACCAGTCACTTTCCAGTCTGTGGGGCTTCCTACCCAGGAGGTATGGGGTTGCTTATACTGCATAATCGCCCCTCCTACCTCTTGATGTGGCCTCTTCTTTGTCTTCTGGAGTAGGATATCATTTTGAAAGTTTCCAGTCCATTTGGTTGAAGATTGCTCAACATTTGGTTGTAAATTTTGTTGTTTTTAGGAGAGAAGTTGAGCTCCAGTCCTTCTATTCTGCCATCTTAATCCCATCTCCCTCTGCAGACAGGAAGGCCTGCATCTCACAGGGCAAAACCAGCAGGCAGCCATTCAAGGCCAGGGTGACTGCTTGGATTTTTAAGTTCTTAACATGTGCAGAGCACTGGGTGGCTGCCCTTATCCATCATGGTCAGGCTGAACTGTTAAATTATAACTATGACTCTTCCATGAGAAATAAAATGGGACACTATAAATGCCTAAGAATCTGAAGACTAAGACATGTTAACTCTCAAAGTTGGCCTTCCCACTTACTTCCCAGTATTAAACCCAACTGGGGAAGGATACTTGTGAAAACCTCTCCCAGGCAAAAGGGCATCTTAGGGTACTTAGTGCAACAATGAAACCACCATAGCTAGGTGTTACTTTGTTTATTTGTTAATGGCATCCTTCCTAGTACCAGAGGAGAACCATGCTACTGAGTTATAAGCAGCTAGCTGCAGGGTCTTCAGCAAATGATTTATAATCCGAGAGTGTCATGTGAACAGCTGTTTCATGTGAGGCCAGATGCTGACAGAGAAAAATATGTATGGTGACAGAGAGAAAGAAGATTAAAAAAAAAAATCAAAAACAAAACCTCTTTCTCTGCCTTCCAAAAGTAAAGGTTTTTTGGTTTTGCTTTGTTTCTGTGTTTTTGTTTTTGTTTTTTAAGAATGGTTTTTCTTTCTAAATTCCAGAAATCTCTACTCCATCCCCTCTTTTTAAGCTTTATGATGAGATGGGCTGCCTGTTTAATGTGGATCCTTCTCTGAGATTTTTCTATTCAGATCTATGATTTTAGTAAATTCTGAGATTGTAGTAACTCTGTATCTTTTAGAGGTCTCAGGCCTATGCCTCCTTCTGCTTGGCCTGCAGCTGTTCTGAATCTTATTTCTCACCTTACACTGTTGACTCCCGCTGCTGCCAGGGAGATCTACTGCTCCATGACTAATGCCGGAGCTTATGCTCATGCCCAACTACTGGCATTGATGCAAATGTTGGTTTCATCCTTCATTCTCATCACATACTCTCCACAGTAGGACAATTAGGTCCTTTTTTATATTTATTCTTTCTCTCTCCTTCCCTCTGCCTCTCTCTATCACCATCTCTGTCTCTATTTCTCTTTCACATAGGATTTGGAGGAGACACCTGAAAGAGTTTCCATCTCAGTTTATCAATTTATGAATTCCTTCTGTCTGTAAATGTTCACATTGTTTTGTTGTACGTTGTCCTTTAGTACAGAGATAGGCACCTTCTTTCCAAAGCAATGCGTTCCCATGTCTACTCAAACAAATTATTAATCTCATCTTACTGGGTGAGATAAATAGAAAAATCTTACCGGCTCATGTGGCACAAAAGCAAACTTTCTTGCCAAAGTGTAGGCAGACTCAAATAAATCTATTGACCGAAGTGAAAATGAAATGTATTGCTGTGTTTTCTAAGGTGTCTCTTTTCTGGGTTTTTTGATGATGTATGTAGACCTCATCTGAAATACTATACAATGCATGTGCACTGAAGAGTAAAATGTTACAAAGGACAAATGGTGTCTGCCCCAGTTACACAAACCATAGGAGATACAATGGGCAGGACACATCAAAAAAGGGGAGGAGCGAGAAACATTTGATAGCTTGCAATTACCATTCCCTATGGTACCATTTTACTTTCTTCTACATGGTATCTTTTTTCAAAGGCCTTTCTCTTCCCTGTTGTTCCGACAAACACTGCATAGGCAGTATCATGTGTTAAAATAATACCTTTGTTTGATCCCTCTCACAGTTCTGGAGGCTGGCAAGTTCAAGATCAAGGTGCTGGTAGATTTGGTGTCTGGTGAGGATCTGCTTTCTGGTTCATAGATTACTGTCTTCTCACTGTATCTTCACATGATGGAAGGAACAGTTTTCCAGGAACTCTTTGATAAGGGCACTAATCCCTTTATAAGGGCCTCACATAGTCCCCAACTCCAATACTATCATGCTGGGTAAGAGGATTTCAATATGTAAACTTTGGGGGTATACAACCTTTCAGTCCATGGTGGTCCCTGCCACCTTCCCATTTTACTTCCCCACAGAAGCAGCTGTTGGCCCTGAATCCATTGCCTGCAGTGAGGTCTGTGGCCAGCAGGAGGCAGACATCCAGGGAATCCTCAGGCTAAGCTCAGAGGAATATGATTTAAAGGCAAGGCAGTAATGTCTTGGTCAGAAGTAGGAGCAAAGGAGAATGGGGAGCTTCTTCCACCTCAAAAAGAAATAAAAATAATAATAATAATAATAATAATAATAATTAAAAACTAATGTATAAAGGTGGAGGGAGGAACAAGAGATAAACTTCCTCCCAGTTTGAAGAAATTTGAATGTAGAGACAAGACCTTCTAGGATGTGCTGCAAAAAACATATATGTAAATGTTTTGCAGTAGTAGAAGTAGTATAATATTTGTGAGAAATTCTCTGTGTTCCTTTTACTTTACCTATATCTTTTCCTTACGGAGAATATGAGCAAAGAGAAGACCTATCATGGCTTTCATAGTTCAAAATATTTATTTTTCTTTAATAGTTATCATCATGAACACTATCAATGTATGTTCTGAGCTCTTCATGCTGTGAGGTATATAATTAACATGGTACCTTTGATTTCAAAATTCTTTATACTTATAGTAACAAATCGCTCATTTTTAGAATGGCAACATTCCATTTTCTTCATTATACTAAATTTTACCAAGACCTCTGAATGTTCCAGCATGCACCTGACTAAAAACCATGTGCATTTGATGCCTTGATTTCTAATTGAACTCAAACATTCCCAGGTAGTTTGAGATATAGGAATAAACTGTTAAGAATTTCAAAAAAATTCAAGTGATGAAATAGTAGAAATTCAGATTTAGTGTTGTTTAATTACATAACAGTTGTTTCCTTCATTGATTTTAGATAACTCTTTTATTAATACCCAAGAAGGCTTACCTTTTTCTGTTAGAAAGTACTGACTTAATGAACTTCTCCTCTTTTTGAGGTTAAAGTAGTGCTTTCTCTACACCCAGCTGAACTTACAGCTTTCTCGTACACATCCTCTCCTGCCAAGAGGATGCCTAATTTCCACACCTGCAGAAATAGGTTATTAACTACATACACTTTACAGGGAGACCTTTCCTTACCTATAGATAACTCCTAAGGCTTTGTGATACTTGGCTCTTCTCCACACTCCTGGAATATCCTTTCTCAAGAACCCATCAAAGACCACCTAACCTATTAAGCCTGGGTATATAGTAGCTATATACCTATAAACCCACATACCTAGGTTTCTTTTCATTTACCTGTTGATTTATCATACATTTGAATCTTTGGGCCTTATCCTTTCCCAGTGATACAGGGATAGCCTTTTGTGGATATTAAACCAATCTATTTTAATTTCTCCTGTCTAGTATGTTTCCTTGTTGCCTTCTACCTCTAATGAGAGACAGTGATGTGCATTCCTCTGGGGAGGGCACCAATGAGTACCTACAGAACAAAGAGGTTACATCAAGCATAGCAAGACAGCAGTCTTGAAAAGAAAGCCAAGCTTTACAGAATTAGAAAATAGATTTTGGAGTTCCCGTCATGACTCAGTGGTTAACGAATCCGACTAGGAACCATGAGGTTGCGGCTTCAACCCCTGGCCTTGCTCAGTGGGTTAAGGATCCAGTGTTGCCATGAGCTGTGGTGTAGGTCGCAGACACGGCTGGGGCCCCATGTTGCTGTGGCTCTGGCATAGGCCTGCAGCCACAGCTCCGATTAGACCCCTAGCCTGGAAAACTCCATATGCAGCAGGAGCAGCCCTAGAAAAGGCAAAAAAGACAAAAAAGAAAAAGAAAAAAAAAAAGAAAATAGATTTCCAAATTTCAAAGTTCTTCCTTGTGCTGGACCTGGAGGACTTTGTCATTAAGTTTTATTTAAGCAAAGATCCAGCCGTATAAGAAGAAGAATGGAAAACCTCCCCTTCTTTCTTTGATGGAAAGTAGAAGGGAGGCAGCATAGTTAAAGGCAGCAGCAGCAGCAAGAACCTTTACTTATTCCTTTTTTTACATGGAACCATCTGTGTATACTGTGTGAGAAGTTAAAAAAGAAATCCACTACCTCCTTTTTTCCCTCTCCCTACCACCCTGGAGGAAAAGAGATTAGCTCACAGTGCACTCCCTTATATGAAAAGAGAAACTCTACAAGTGGCCAACTATAATATGGTTCAGAGAAATAGCACAAGAGTGGAAGCAGGATTTGAGTGGACAGCAAGCCTGAGACAGTACTTCTGGCTCTGTGTAATGAGTGTGGCACGCAGAATTCAGAATTGCTTCAGCAATGGCCTACAGAGGTGCCAGAAGTTCAGCAACTGCACAGGGTCTTTGCACTATTGCCCTGGGCCACCCAGCAGCCCCCGAGAGTTGGACTTATACCATAGGAATCTACTTTGTCCAGAGGTACTGGAACTTGGAGACATAGCTTCCACCTCAAAGAATCACTTGCTCTTCAGCAAAGAGGGCATCCATCCCATGCTGACACTCATGCCAACACTCTAGACTTCAAGCATGGAAGGAGTAAGGGTGGGAGGATGGCCTTCATTCCCATAGAATGGCAAATCATGGGTTTCTTATCCTACTCAGTATACTCTGGGTCCTCAGATGGCTTTGAAGAACCGGAAGCTTCTCTGACAAATCCATCTTTTTACCTTCTCTTAGCTCACAGAGTAGTTCTGATTAGATCTTATAACCCAAGAGGCCTCCTCCATCAAGCTGCACAACAGATACAGCAAAAGACTTTTTTATTAACAAAAAGCAATTGTTAGTGACAATTACTGACCTGGCTTCCTGAGTGGAAACCCATAAACTGAGCTCCCTTCTGGAAAACTCATTTTTGCTCCCTACACTAACCACATCCCAATTGCCACTTCTGCGCTTCTGAGCCCACATAAATATACCTATTAATAGGTGATTCTAGACACAGAAGCAGAAAGGCAGAATTTATGGTTCAGGAATAACTGTAAGATTGACCTGGGATCCAGGACCTAGGTTCCTGCAAAACATCTTTAATTCCTTTGGGAATCAGATAATCTTCTTAGAATATTTTCTCTTTTCCCCTCTTCTTGCTGTTTACATATGACTTAAGCTTCAAGACTCAAGACAAGTGTCATCTCCTCTAAGAATTCTTATCTAATATCCTACAACAAGAGCGAGTTAGGTGCCAACCTCTTATGTACTTCTTTCTATGATAACAATTAAACTATGTCATAATTGTTTTCAAACGTGCCTATCTTCCTTCAAGACTTGGAAAAAAAATGGGTCTTTTATATTAACTCAGTGCCTTGATATTATTATAAAGTCTCAATATATATTGTTATATGACTAAATGAATGACCATATAAACAAATGAATGCAAGTTTTATCTGCCAATCCAAATACTGGGGATTCAAAACACTATCTGTGTAAATTTGGAGGAAGTTTGGGTTTAACGTGTGAAAGAATGTGATCATGCAAAAGACTCCACTATGTGCATTATTTTGCTTGGAGAGAGTTTTAAGCAAAGTTAGAGATTTAAAAAAAGAAATTAATAAAATAACCATGAATGAGATTCAGATATAGGGTAGTAATCCAGAGCATGTGGCCTAAGACTGTATGTATCTTGTTGGAACAAATCAAGAGAGGTAATTTAATGGTCCACTGAGTTGTATGTCATCTTCCCCTGGTGAGGTCCCCTTTGTGGTGTCATTTCATTACCTTTACCTGTTCACTCTTTAATCAATTGTTATGGAGTTCCAGGGCTCTATGGAATGAACGTAAAGCTATCAAACTCATTCTGGAATCTGGGCTTGTCCATGTAGACCCTTCTTAACACCGCTGTTAAGATCCAAAGAAACAAGGCTTTGAAAATAGGGATTTGGAGATGAGAAGCAAAGGCCAGAGTTACTACTTCAAAGATTACACAGCGAAAGGTCTTCCAGTTTATCAGTGGTTTATCATGGTAGCAGTTCATTATAAATGAAGCATTGTTTTATGTTGTTTCTTGGAATGTAAGGGCATGATGCTAAAAAGAACACCTAGTGGAAATCCTTTCTGTTATGAATTTTATATGCTGTATAGAGATGTGTCTATGAGTGAACAACTTCTATTTTAATCTGTCCTAAATTTTTTAATTTTAATCTCTTATTGTTTAAAATTTAAGTCAGTTCTATTTAAAATGTTAATATATCTAAACTTTATCCCCTCCTGACATGCTATATATGTGATATCTATTTTCTTTCTCCACTAGAATCTTAGCTCTATGACATTTTGTTCAGTGCCTAGGAATAGTAATATCTCAATAAGTAGTTGTTGGCTGAATAGTACTCTTTAAAGAATACACATTAACCTCATCTTTTTCGTTATTTTACTTTTTTATCCCCATCCCTCTACATTCCTTAGATTACTCCTTGTGTTCAGTTTTCAATCTTTTTTTTTTTCATTTTAAAATGACTTTCATTTTTTCCCATTTTCAATCTTCTATTAACTTCCAGATTTTTCAGTTGTGCCAATAAGAAACATGTTTCTAAGCATTTTTTTTTACTTAATACTACAAACTCTAAATATGAGACTCTTTTATATGTTGTATGTATTCAGTGTTGAACAACCAGTCAATTTCATGAAAAGTAAACTATTATGTGGCGTAGTGGAAAAATCCTGCTTCAGCATAAGCACCTTATGCGTACATGCCTACTCCCAATTATTTGATTTTTTTCTTTCACTTAAAAAAAACAAACAAACTGGGAATTCCCACTGTGACACAACGAGATCAGTGGTATCTCTGGAGCCCTGAGACACAGATTCAATCCCTGGCCCAGCACAGTGGGTTAAGGATCCTGCATTGCCTCAGCTGTGACATAGGTGGCAACTGTATCTCAGATCTGATCCCTGGCCCAGGAACTCCATATGCCATGGGGCAGCCAAAAAATAAAAACCTATATTAATATTTGTAAATAAGGATTCACTTTATCAACAGGAATTTGCTTTCCTATCTAAGGAAAGAATTGAGGCTCTTCAGCCTTTGTCCTGTTAAGTCTTCTTTCAATAAGATAGCCTTAGTACTTTAATATGTACTACTTGTAGAAGTGATGGCTTCTTGAACTCTTACCATTACCAAAACTCAAACAATATTTCAAAGTAGGTACTAGTCTTTAGGACATACTAGGTCCCTAGGTATTTGACACTTATAACACTTGAGCAGTTGACAGGGTATTTAAGCAATTGGCACAAGCTGACATGAGAATAGCTTAACTTGCAGAGTATCTAATGGAAAGTTGAAGTCTGCTGAATTGGATATCAGAAACACAGAGAGCCAAGAATCCTATTTTAGTTCTGGTTAACACTGTGACAAGCTGCATAGCCCCAGGCAACTCAGTGATTTGGGCACCTCCGCTCTATAGGAAGTTGGCTGGAATATGCAGTTAGAACCCATTAAATTGAACCTTTAAAGACCTGATACTGATTTACATGCATTCATACTGTCTCCTCACTAGCTTATGACCAAGTAGAACTCCCTCTTCCCTATTCTTTCTTTACCCCCCAGGCCTCACAAGTAGATATACCAAACAAACTACTTCTAGTCCACAAACATGCTAGCGTCTTTTCCCAGCACTGAACATTTGCATGGCTTTTCCATTTACTTAGAATGCTTTCTATACTTTCTCCACACTTAAGTCCCATTGGTCTTTCAAGGGCATTGGGCACAACCCCCTTGGAGAATCCTTCCCTGGCTCACCTAGCATAGATTATGTGCTTTTCTTATCCCAGTGTTCAACACTTAATACTCTGCATTGTGAAGATTTATTTTCTTGTCTCCTTCAGAGTAGGGATTGTGTCATTTATCTTGCTTTCTTGCTTTTCATGGCAACTAGTGATTAATCAGTAAGTGTTTACTGAATGCCTCTCTGAATGAATGGATACCTTCTCATTTTAAGGCTGCCCTTGACATGCATTTTATCCAAATTTGGTATTATCAACATGAATAGTATAAGTGGTGATGGTTACTCCCACCTTTTCACAGCGGGGACAACAAGGGAGACATGGACAAATGGTTATGGGTTCCTGTCCCATGTCCATTTAATGTCAGCTACTCACTTTTATGTGGCCATGACAATGCTAATTTCACGAACAAGTACTGAGTCTCTGCTATTAACCTAGCACTGGGAAAACAAACATAAAGATGTCTTTGTTTTCAAGGAGTTTAGAGCTGAGTGGAGATGACCATTAAAACAAATAATCAGTGTTCTCATGGAAGTGTGTTCAATGAGAATATGTAATGAAAGAGTAAGAAGAAGGAGCATTTTTCTCTACCTTAGGCCAGGAGAAGCTTCACCCAGAAGCTTACATTTAAGCTGAATTCTTCAAGCAGAGAAAAGTGGTATTTCCAGGCAAAAAAAAAAAAAAAAAAAAAAAACCATCATGTGCAAAGGCATGCAAGAGTGAAATTACTGTCATGCTCATAGCTTGACTAAGATTCAACCATTTATTTCAACTAGGGAAAATATCTTATAAAGTTGGAATAATAATTTCCTTATAGCAGTGTTCTTCCACAGGGCTGTTACTTATTATAAAAAATGTAGAATTAGGGTGTGATGATGGTTGTATAACTATAAATACAATAAAATTCATTGAATTAAATTTATTTCAATCCTTAAAAAAAGAGTAAATTGGACTTAATGAAGATTCAGTATTTTAATATCATGGCTTCAAAGACAAAAATCTCTTTGTGTTGTGGAAGTATTCTGTTCATTCATCAAGTAGAGCATTATTTGCCTCTGATGAGGAAGCTGGTATGATGGCTCACCCATTAGTTATGTGTACTTGTTTTGGGTAAGTGGCAGATATGACACCAGTCTTCACCCATCCTTCTTCAGTTGTGCCAACAGCAACATGTGAGTGAGGAAGGCAGCATGGTAGGTAGTAGCTGCTAGGTCCTACATCCTCTCATCTCCACACCCGTCCCAACCTCTTCCATGCCAAAACTTGAAATGGCATGAGGCCCACGGAGAGGGACTTGGTAGCTTTCCATGACTGTGCTACCAGTGAAAGAAAGTCTCTCAACAAAATTTAGTGCTTTTAGAAAGGAAGGAGGTGGCAAACAAAATGAGATGCCTCCACATAGTGATAAATCATACTGCAAGTGAGCAGTGACCTCAATAATTTTCAGGACTTCATGATATGTTTCTGAATCATCAGTCCCCAGAAAGCACCTGTAACATCAAGGGTACTATAAATTTGTTGTTAAATGAACATATCAAGGGGTGCTGGACCAGAGGGATTATAAAGGTGAAATTAGTTCAAGATGAAGTTTTTGCTTAATAGGTAACCCAGTTGTAGCTTGAAACCAGTAGGGAAATAGAGGTGGCACAAAAATGATTCAATAACATCAAAAAACTACTTTTTGATTTGTCCTGCAGTGATGAAATTACCTCATAGGAATCATTGAGCTTCCTTGGGTGAGAGCGAAGAGCATGTGTGAGCTTTCCTCCACTGGGGAAAAGCATGCCCAAAAGCACATTAGGATTCCAACCTGCCATACGTATATTCTTCCTAGGTTTCTGAGATAACCATGACAAATTTTATGAGCAAACCATGATTTTATGATTCCCTCAATTATGTGATAATTCCATACATCATCATGACGTAATATACTCTTTGTGTTTCCCTTCTCTGTGCATCTTTGCTTCCCTAATTTTAACACCAGAGTTGCTCTGGCCAATGATACTTGCTTATGAGTCAGGTAATGAAGAGAAACACCATATTTTTCCTTGACTAGAAAACATGAACAGATTTTCCTTTTGCTTTTTAAATTCCACAGGTCGTATTTGGAAAAGTGGCTGTCCGAGATTAAATCTGAAACATCAGATTGTCATTTTTATCATTGCTTTTCTAGCTATACACACATTAATTAGTGTAGTGACAGGTTGCATGTTGACAGGCTGCCGAAAATGGTCTGCACTGTTTTGGTGGAAGAAGAATAATGAGAGAGGGGAGGTGTTAGGCATTTAAGAACAAAATGTTCTTAATGATTGTTGGTCCTGAGTTCTTCCACATATTCCTTTTGGGTAGAAGAATGTAGGGATTCAAATTTGTACAAAAGACCAGAATGAGATAATTTTATTTTTTAAAAAATGGATCTGACCATGTCACCTGAGAAGTGGTTTGTTCACTCTGACATTTCTGCTTTTTGTGCTTATTCTTGACCCTCTGAAGGTTTTCTGTATTGCTCTTTTTACTTCCTTACTTGAATCCTCTACAATTACTCAATTACTATTGATTTCTCATTGCCTAGTATAAGTCTTATGATCCTAGTTTAGACTAATTATTTTTTCTTTAAGCAGTATTCTACTTCTTGCATATAGTATATAGTATTTAATTTGTAGGAGTATATTCTTGATTGTTTTAAATGTTTTAAGGTCCCCTTTTGTAATTGAAAAACCCTGCATTATATGCATTTCATATCTTCCATAGTATCTAATATAGTCCTATTTATTTCTAAACATTTAGATTGGTAAAATGAATAGAGATCAACAAATAGTATCTTATTTATAAAATTATTTTTATATTTCAAAGCACTTCTACATATTTTGTTTTGCTTTATTCTTAATCTTGTGATGTATGAAAACCAGATAATTTAATTTCCTTATAAAAAATACAGAAAGTACTAGTATTGGATGAATTGACCAAACTTCCAAAGTTTGTATGTGGAAGAGCCAGAGCTAAATTATAGGTCTTCTGATACATAATATTCGGGGAGAAATATATTTCCCCCAATTTGTAGAGTGGCTAATTCAATGAATGTTAGAATGGTAACCATTCAACTTGACTTCTAGACATTTAAATGGACATTTCTTGCAAATAAAAAATGGATGAGAGAGTTTTATACAGCTCTAAGGAAGTGCTTAGAGAAGTTCTTGCTCAGTTCACCCAACCAGGAGAAACTTAAAAGCTAATTTGAACATAGTCCCAATTTGTCACATTATTTATTTTTCCCAAGAAATTAAGGAAGGAACTATATGTAATTGCCAGGTCAAAACAGCACCAGATGTGGGTGACCTAAAACAGCAAATTTGGCAAGGGCCTTCTAAGTACTACACATAAGGACATATGTCTTATTAAATCCATATGACCCAAGAAGGATTAGACATACATGCCACACAGTAAAACTATTTTAAGAAAGAAACAAATGGGAAACAGACATCTATTTTTTTAATAGAGATTAGCTGGAAAATGGCAGTTAAAATAGAAACCTGTGTTAATTTTCATTGACTTCTTTTGAAAAATCATTGTAATGTTTTGAGGTTATTTGAACTCCAAATGGATTATAGAAATTTTTCAATATAAAATTCTACACAAGTATTATCTATGGTACTCTACATCCCCAATTTGTTTTCCTTTTTGTTTTTATGGCCACAACTGAGACATATGTAATTTCCCAGGCCAGGGCCTGAATCCGAGCCACAGCTGCAGCATCACTGGCTCCTTTAACCCACTGTACCAGCTGGGGATTGAACCCACACCTTAACAGAGACCTGAGCCAGTGCAATCAGATTCTTAACCCATTGTGCCAAGGGGGGAACTCTCCAATATTTTTTTTTTTTACATTTAACATTACTTTTTAAGCAAAGAGAATGCCTTTTGTTGAATTTTGCCATATCTTTAGGCTGAAGAGTAGAATAACTTTAATCTCCCTCCTGACAATAGGTAACAAAATTACCTAATGTAGATTTCATGGTTTCCATTTTCCATAGTATCACTCAAATGAAGGGTAACTAGCAATTAGATTAGCAGTGAAAAGAGAAAGGACAGCAGTGGGTCCTGGAGAAATCACAATATACTCAAATTTTTAAATAGTTTTAGAGTCATGTACTCATATAGTACATGACTTTAAAAGTTCCTGAATATCACTGAGTTCAAACTTCTCATTTTCAGATGAGGGGACAGAGGTTAAAAATCTTCCTCAAAGATAGTTCTTTGAATATTCTTTCTCACCTATGCCTCAACATTGTTTCTCAACCTCACTTATAAACGTAACTTGTTTCTAATCTAGCATTTTATCACTACCCCCACAAATGTTTCCCTGAAAAATGATCAGTGATCAAATTATGTATGTAAATAGTATATACCTTACCCTCCTTAGATATTCGCACAATTCTCATTGGAATTTTATTAAAGACTCTCATGCCTTTCTCACATTTGCAATTTTATATTTATTTATGTAATCATTCCATAGATGTTGGTCTCCCTTCAATGAGCTGAAAGCTACATGAGGACAAACATTGTTTCTGTTTTTATTCACCACTGGATCCCCAGCATGTAGTACATTAATACATTAACCCATACCAATCAGTAATCTTGTAGTTTTACTGTCAAAAGCTATGAGAAATTGTTTAAAAAGGAAAAAATTATTTTCCTAAGACTGAGTCAAACACCCATTTATTTTTTAATTTAGCACCTACCAATGTCCTGATTTTATCACAATGAACTCAACTTCTTGAGTTATGTGGAAAACATAGGGAATCTACATTTATAATGCATTTTTTGTTTTTTGTTCTTTTTTTTTAATGTCTTTTTAGGGCCACACCCACGGCATATGGAGGTTCCTAGGCTAGGGGTCTAATCAGAGCTGCAGCTGCTGGCCTACACCATAGCCACAGCAATGCCTGATCCTTAACCCATGACTAACTGAGCAAGGCCAGGGATTGACCCGCAACCTCATGGTTCCTAGTCAGATTCATTTCCAATGTGCCACAATGGGAACTCCTATAACGCATTTTTAATGTTCCTTTCTCCTTCTTCTCCACCCTAATTATCACATACCCTCCTATACAAGAGCAAGTAAAGTTTAAATATAAAGCAGAACACCTTTTAAGACTGAGTCTGGGGAAGTCATTAACATCCCAATTCTTGATTGATTTGGTGTTTAAAAAATTTTGTATGCATTAGATGTAGTCACATAGTTGGTAAATGCTAAATCTTATATTTTGAAATATTGGTCAATGTCATTTTGAATTTAGACTGGAATGTTAAGTCTATTTACCAAAGCATATTCCCTTAGTTTGGGTTACCTAGAGAGCAGGCTTCGGTGTCTTTCTTAGAGAGTGTGAATCCAGAGTAAATAAGTCTGTAATACAAGGATGGTGAAATACAGGGAGAAGAGAGAATTGATACTAGGCTATGTAAACAAGCCAGCCAGATCACCTGATGCAGAGACCTTGCCCCCAAAGAGCCATATTAACTGTATCTCTGGACTTTCCCTGTGGGTTGTGGGGAGGCAGATAAATAATTTTCTATTAAGTTCCATTTCCCACTTCTGAGTCATGCGTGCTTTGTTCGTAGATGAGTGCTCCTCCATCCACAGCTCTAGGGAAGCCAATTAAAGAGATCTTGGAATACCCCACACAATGGCATTGACAGATTACACCTGTATGAGGTTGGCTGGAGCCCACTCAGAGCTGTACCCTGCAGTGGTTCCAGAATGAGAGACAGTGGTGGCTGAGAGAATGAAAAAGTACATCGATACCTGCTACATCTACAGAGAGTGGTACAGTCAGAAGTTAAAAAATAAACTTTCTGATCTAGTATTCTTGGAACTTTTTATGGGTCACTTTATAGCAAAGCTAGACATTTGGGTATAGACACTTTGGTAGGGATACTTGAAATGTCAGGATGTAAAATCTTTAACAAAACTTACAAAGTGATATGAGCAATGGATATTCTTGATTCCCTTCATTATTCTGACTCTGTACTATCATGTGGCTGAAGTGTGAGGAGAGGCTGAGGGATACAGTCCAAGAAGGAGGGTCAGGGATGGTTTAGAAAAAGAGGGTAAAATCCAAAGAGGAAAGGAAGCTCCTGGAGAAAGAAGGAAGGTGTGATATTCAGAGAGGAAATAAGGACAAGGGATCAGGTGGGACTCAGACATACTGTTGCAGCTAGTACTGGCTTCATCTTTAAGGCAGTGAAAATGTCACTGGTGTCAAAATGTGATCATTTCCTTTAATAGCCAAGGATACTGTGTCCTTGGACATGTCTTTTTACCCTAATTCATCATTTCCTATCTGGAAACTGAGGGATTGGATCTCATCAAATAATTTCTAAGCTCCCATCCAACTGTAGAAAAACAGAGTTGTAGCTAACGTTGAGAGTTTCTGTTCAAGTACAAATTCATTTAGTGATGTTTGTGGTTTAAACTCATTTATAATGCTTACAGTATAGGTAACATTTGGAACACAGCCATGCTGTCCCTCTAACTATTCCTTGAACCTGGGCCAGAAGCATTAACAGTCCCCAACCACGGGCGAACATAATTCAACTGCACTCTGAGAAGATCGGCCCCAGAGACTGGTGCTGCTTGTTATCTGTGGACCTGTGTTTCCATTTTTGTTTTGCTCTAGAAGCCCATGAGAAAAGGCCTTTGGCTTTCCTTAAAGCAAAGTTTAACAAAAGTTCTCCTTGGAACAAAGATTTTTACCTGTTTTTACCCTCCTTATTGTTGTTTTGAAGCAGGAAAATCAGAAAAGAAAATAAATGAGAACTAAGAAAGGAGTAGTCAAGTAGGTTGTTCCTTAGGTGTTTGGTTTTATCTTTTTCTCTTTGGAGAAGTTTGACACAAACATAAGGTTACATGATTAATATGTGTGTTTCACACCCTCACTCTACATCCCATACAGTGTGAAACTATATATAATCTTTCAGCAGTCATTTTCATTAAAATGAACTTTCCAGGAGTTCCCCTCGTGGCACAGCAGAAACGAATCTGACTAGGAACCATGAGGTTGCAGGTTCGATCCCTGGCCTTGCTCAATTAGGCATGGGTTAAGGATCTGGCATTGCCATGAGCTGTGGTATAGGTACAGACGCGGCTGGGATCTGGAATTGCTGTGGCTATGGCATAGGCCTGCAGTTACAGCTCTGATTGGACCCCTGGGAACCTCCATATGCTGTGGGTGTGGCCCTAATAAGACAAAAAAAAATGAACTTTCCAATTTAGAATTAGTTCATACTAATTAGTGAGAAAAAAACATAAGCAGAACCAAATGAAGTTATAGTGATGTCAAAGCATATACCAATGCAGCAATTGTTAAAACAAAAACTTCACAAGAAAACTACAAGTAAGTAATGTGCCTATAAAGTAGAGGTAATCAGATGAAATTGTCAGGATTAATCACAAGTATACATCTGCATATTTTTATCTCCTTAATATTTGAGAAATTCTGTCTTGGATCCCCTTAATGTGTTGCATGGTTAAAACTGTAGTATAATGAACTTATCTACAAAACAGAAACAGACTCACAGACATAGAGAATGGATTTGTGGTTGCCAAGGGGAAGGGGATGGAGGGGGGACAGACTGGTAGTTTGGGATTAGCAGATGCAAACTATTATATATAGATGGATAAATAACAAGGTCCTACTGTATAGCACAGGGAACTATATTCAAAATCCTCTGCTAAAGCATAGCGGAAAAGGATATGAAAAAGAATGTATATGTACAACTGAGTCACTTTGCTATATAGCAGAAATCAACACAACCTCGTAAATCAACTATACTTCAATAAAATAATTTTGAAAACTGTTGTGTGCAAAGAGAAGATGATCTTCTTAAAATAGTAGATGTTTCAACTCTAATTAAGTAATAGATACAACATAGATGAAGCCCCAGGTGCATGTACAGTACTGTATTCTTGTC
This sequence comes from Sus scrofa, assembly GCF_054392235.1. NCBI lineage: Eukaryota > Metazoa > Chordata > Mammalia > Artiodactyla > Suidae > Sus > Sus scrofa. Next base: position 100,532,148 of record NC_139397.1, read on the forward strand.
GGTGTTAATAGCCCAATATTGCTTGAACTCTTTCCTGATCAGTGGCATACATTTGCAGGGCATCTGGCTGGAGATCAGGGTGTGGTCTGTGACCCAAGAATAGTTTTTTTCTCATGTAGAAATCAAACCTGCAACCTTGGCTGCATTAGCTCTGTTCTCTCCCAGAATTAATCAATTGAGCCCAATAGGGAATTCCCATTCCTAAGAGCTGTCCTGAGTCTTTATTATTCCAAAATGAAAATGTGTCTCTCAGGGGTCTCCCTTCACTCCTGAACCAAGAGAATTTTGGTTGATTTTTGTGTTCTTTTCCAAATGAATAAACATTGACATCCTTAGTGCCTATTTGGCAGTATTCTGTGGAAGCTGTACTCTTGGTTTTTCAAGTATGGGAAAAAAGTACATAATTCAATATTTTAGACCACAGCCTTGGAAACAGCTGGGACTCTAGTGCAATTGCCCTAAAAATCACCTTAATTTAATCTTTGCTAAGAAAAAAGGCATCCTGTTTTGGGTTTCCCTTGGATATGTGTTCTCCACGGTGCCTGATTTCATCCATAGCATTAATCCCTGCACACTGTACATGACCACATATATATATTCAGAAACTTCTCTCTAAATAACTGCTTGGATCAAGGAACCAACATTCTCCCTGCAGTACCATTCTGTGCCCTTGCTATTTTGAGATGGTACATGTGAAGGAATTTTTAAAAGTATATAAGTGCCATATGAACATATGGGAACATTATCATTACAAAGCTATCTGTTCATATTTTTAACTGAGAGAAGCCTTTGAAATCTCCACCTAAGAAGTTTGGGAAATGGATATAATAAATAGTCTAAAAGTGTTGTATCTATTGTTATATAAGGCAGGAGTAGTTCTTTACCTTTCTTATGGAAGCACCTGTAGTATGACTTGGGGATCCTTATGAAAATGTTGACTCCTGGGCTGTACACTTTAGACCATCTGCCTCAGACCCTCTCAAGCTTGAAAATCCGTATTTTACATGACCTCATGGTTCCCTGAGCCAATCAAAGCCAGGGAATCACTGCTCTGAGGGGACTCTTGCTCTTAGTTCTCTTCCTAGTCACTCAAGGGCTAGAAATGCTGCTCAAGTGTTATTAGTCAAACCCCAGGACATTTTGTTGGGCAGGATCACAGAGTTCTCGTAGCATTATAAGCTAGTGAGGGTAAATATTTAAAAAGAAGGTTTTCCTCTGATGGGAGTGGCAAGACTGCTGTCTTGGAGGAGATCTTGGTCATCCCTCCAACTCTCTGTAACTCTTTCCAAGAAGAGGAGACAATGGAAAGTTTGCAGCAAAAGCCCCAGCTCATAATGCTCTTTGTGCCTCTACCCTGCATTGTCCTTGGTGCCAGTATTTCTCTCTTTGGGATCAGAAGAAATACGATAGAAGTGAATGTTGGACTTATGGCAATATGCCATGAACTAGGCTCAGAGGACTCTTGTATTAGAAAAGATCATAGTGTTTAGAGCGGTTGTTCCCATACCTCAGAAACTGGCTTGTTAAACACAGTTTTCTGGGCTCCACCTACAAAGCTTCTAATTCAGTAAGTCTGGGACGGTCTTAAGAATGTGTACATCTAACAAACTTCCAAGTGATGCTGCTGGTCCACAGACTGTACAATTAGAACCACTGATTTAGATTAAGCCTCTGATTGCCAGCACAGCTGAAACTGATATTCCAGGCGCACTATAAGAAATGCAAAGTTCCCCCACTAACCCGGTAAAGCCTGCCACAAAACAAGCACAGCTGTGTAGTGTCAGTTTATTTTTTGTTTTTTGCAACTCTAGTGTCAAGCACTCAAAAGTTACTACCTGGTTGGTTGCCCTAGATTCTGTCATCCTTTACCTTGCTCTGGGCTCGTCTACCATCTTCCATCAGAAGCAACCTTACCAGATTGTCCTCAGGGGACTCCCATGGATTTTCTTCAGCCAATCTGAATCCAGCCATGTGCTCTGAATTTATTCATTACATAAATCATCATCTTCAGAAGGTTACATATAGGGGAGCTGAAGCAAAACTAAAACAAAAGACAAAACACACACACACACACACACACACACACACACACACAACAGCCTGGGTCTTATGTCACTTTCTTTCCTGATCAGGATCTTCCCTGATCTGGGTCTTATGTCACTTTTCTTTCCTTTAGAGACCACTAGCTAAATTGTTTATTGTACTTAACTTCAAAAACCTAGAGTGTGGCAGAGTTAAATACTGAACAAATAATAGGGATATTATACTAAGTATGAATCATAAATCTGGCTGGAAATGGAAGTAGATCTCAATGGAATTACCTCGTACTCAAAGATTTAGTAGGGAATAAAAAAGATCCATGTCTGGAACACTTTGGCTCCAAGAGCTAGGTTTGCTCCAGAGCAGAGGGGAGTATCCCAGTGAAGGGTGAAAAGCCTTCTGAATGTGTCATAGGAACTGACAACCATTGTTGGGGCTTTGAAAGAAAAATCTCAAACTCAGTGAGGAATGAAATCAGCTTAAAATTCAGTTTCTGATCTTTTAGTTAGAGTAGGAACTCTGGAGAAAATAAAAGGGAGCAGAAAGAATCAGTAGCAGTTTTAACCCTTCAGATGATAGAAAAGAAGCCAACATTAGAAGCAGGCCAAGTTTACAAAATTCGTCTGGTCAGAGGTGAGTAGGATATACAGAAGATAACAGTAAGAGGACATCAGACAACACAGTCTCTTCTCCCATGGAACTCTCTAAGTCAACCCAGAGTGATATTCATACCCCTGGCCCCGAGATGGCTCAAGAGCAAAAACTGCCCCAGGCATAATGATAAAGCTCTAGTAATCTTCCTCTTGCTCTTCTCCATGACATTTCACCCCTGGCCTTGTTCTTTTTACATCAAAATGGTCAGATCTTAGACAGGGCTTGGGAATGGAGGGTGTGTAAAGTAACCCTATTTGAGTTCTGAGTCAGTTGCAATGACCACACTTGGGCAAAAGTCCTCTGTCAACTGCACGTGCGCGCGTGCACACACACACACATCTGTATGCTTCAGATCTGCATGCTGGCATTCCCATTGCAGTGTGGAATTTGGGTGCCATTTCTCAACTAATATTAGTGCTTTTGCTTTGTTTTATTTTCTGATTGTTTGTTTTATTCAGAGACCTTGCAGGGATGGGTGGTTTTTTAAGAACAAGATTTGGATGTTAAGGTGTTTACTGGCTTTGCATTTAACCACTCCTAAGTTCTTTTTGTTGGATTCTATAAGGTTGGGAAACTCTGGCACAAGAAGAATTAAAATAAAAATTGTCATTTGCTCTACTCCAAAAGTTTCAGTCTTAATATAGTTTCATCACTCACCTGATTCCATCACTTATCTGCTAAAGCCCAGTGCTATCAGGAAAATAATAAGATTTTTTAATTTAGCAATTATGCCAGGACTTTTCCTTCCATTAGGAATAATTTCAGGTCATTTTATTCCATCTACTAGAATTCAGACAAATCTCCCTACTCTTTAGCATGTACAACTAAAGGATTTACCAGTGAAATTTGAATTTGACCACTCATTTTTCAGTGTAAATATGCCCCATGTAATATTTGGGATATTACTTATATTAAAAGATTATTCATTGTTTATCATAAATTCAAATTTAACTAGATATCCTATTACCCAGCCACTCTAGTGTTATGTCTCCACAATCTACAACTGTGAGTCTCAATGCTACTTTCATATTAGATTCACCTGAGACACTTTTAAATCAAACTCATGCCCAAGGCCCACCCCAGATGAATTAAATCAGAAACTTTACAGGTGGAGCACAGGAAAAGGTATTTGTTTCAAAGCTCTCAGGTAATTCTTTTGTGTACCTAGGTGAGAACTACTGGTCTACAGCCTTTCAACCATTTTTTTCTCTTATTTGCTTCTGAGTGTTGGTTCTGGCTTTTGATGGTTTTCACATATTTTCCAACTTTCCTACGTGTTTGGTTACTTTTTGACTTCTTAAACAAAACTTGGATTGTTGGTTTAGATAAAAACCATAATTCTAATTCTTAAAATAGCAAGAAAGAATGTATGAGTACCTGTGTGTGTGTGTGTGTGTCTCTGTGTGTGTGTGGATAATGTGTGCGCTAAGTAGAATCTAAATCCTAGAGCAGGGAGCAGGCACATGTGCTGTTGAGCAGAGTTCCAAGGCAGCATCTTTGGGCAATATGATAGTATACATTGAAGTGTACTGACACCATGAGCATAGAAACTTTGATGTCCACATTCATGTGACAAAGTGTGTGTGAATATTGGAATGTTTCATAGAAGACTGTTAATAACTCCATTCTTTAAGATTGGGTTTAAAGTTCTGTTTGGAATTACTATGATATGCTAGTTGCACTTGGAGTCTCCTTAGTTTATGGATTATCTTGTCTAATGAAGAGAGATCATTTGCTTGCATTTCTTAGTCCATATTTTCACATGATAGTTATCAATGCATAAGGATGTAGGAAGATTATCACAATATGACTGTAGCTAGGAGCTTAATTTAAGTAAATATGCTAATAATTCTCTACTAATTATGGCCATTAGTTGCAAATAATCTTTAAAAATTCATAAATAGGGTTTCCACTGTATTTCTCCACCTAACCAACTGCCCTTGTGTTTGTATTAGAAATTCCAGAATTGAGACTTAACTATATTTAAGTTGGAACCTGACCTCTCTGCATGAAGGAGGAAAACTTTCCTTAGTTGTTACTGCTCTTACTACTCCAAGCCAAGGCAGACCCTAAAATTAGAGGAAGAAAGGATTGAATAGATATGGAATGGTAGGCCCAGTCAAAACCAGAGAAGGAAAAATCTCCCTCACCTCAATTGTGTTATGTGAAAAGACATCTCTGTATCACAAAAACTTATTTTGGATCTTGAGTTTATTTATGTGATATTCAGTTTATTTAAGTGAATTATAAAATTGTATAACACCTAGTCCTCTTTTTATGTTGTTAGATGACATTTTAAATAGATTTATTAGATATAAACAGCTCCAAAAACCTTATTTTTCATCTCAGATAAAACCTTATTTTTACCTGTATTTTAGACAGTTTGTTCTATTTAACTTTTAAAATCTTCTTAATTTGATAGTGTTTTATGATGCACATAAACTAGAAAAAAAATGAACATGCAATATTTCTTAATCGGACATGATAAGAAGGATGGGGTATTTTCAGACATAAAAACTTCATTCCTCTAAGTTATGACACCTGTACTTTAAGCTCCTCTGAAAAGAAGACTGTCTTCTGGAGAAGATAGTTCATAGGAGGGAAACAGGATCTATCAGAAAAGCTGTTTACAGTAAAACATTTTGACAGCTCAAGTAATTAAATGGATTTCCCAGGTGCAAAGCAGTATCTTAAATGCCCCTCTGGCTATTATAGTACATAGATTTATCCTTAAAAAAAAAAAAAGTATCTACTGTGAAAGCAAGTTAATGCAAGGAAAGGAAAACTAAGATAATTTTCTAAAGAAATTAACAACTTAGTTATTAAGACACATCTAAATAGAATGAGCTGATATTTTGCTTACCTTAACACTGAAGAATCTAGTCTGTTCCTTTTTAAGCATAGCAGGAAATAAGATGTCAATTTAAACCATAGATTTCTTGCTAAGCATGCATATACTTGCCTTTGTACAGCCATGAATTAGTAAGGAGTGCCACAGAAAATATTCAGGCTTTCCCATTCTCTAGGATCTGATTATATATGTTTTTAAAAATATGTCAAACCATTCACTTCTTCTTCCTAACTGAATTTTGTATACCAACCACAGAACCTATGCTAAGGGTAAGAATAAAAGAAGGAAAAAAAAGTAAAATTCAACTACACATAGACAATTGAATTGATTGTTTAGGATTCAATTGCTTTTAGCCAAAGGCTATCATATAGCTCGTCTAGAACAGGATTTGTTGCTAGTTGTGCAACAGACATTCAATAATTGTGTGATGAATGAAGGAACAGAGCAAAAAAGATGTTAGGGATTCCCAAGGAATTGTGGTTTTCTTTGTATTCTGATGCTTCTCTGTTTCATTAATGGGGAATTTGTGAACATAATCCCTTTACTCAGGCATGTCATGTTTAAGAGACAGGCTTTTGTATATTTTTAAAATATATCATGCATGACAAGAGTTATTCCTTCAACAAATGTTTATTAAATGTTTGTAATATATGCACTTAGATAGTGTGATAACCCCCTTGGCAATTGTTATCTTCTCTTTGTGTGTGTGCACACGCATAGACAAGAGAGTTTGGCCTGTTTTATTTTTTTCATGATTAACCATAGATTGTATTTTTTAATTATTTAATTAAAGTATAGCTAATTTAAAATGTTCTGTCAATTTCTGCTGTACTTTTAAAAAAATTTTTCATTAAAGTATAGTTGATCTATAGATTATATTTATGGAGCATGTTGAGCAGACATAGGAAGCAGGCTCCATAGTAAGCATTTTAAAAGTATTGATTCACCTCATGTGGTATTTGTCTTTCTCTTTCTGACTTACTTCACTCAGTATGAGAGTCTCTAGTTCCATCCAATACTTAAAACACAGCATGACAATGGGAGAAACAATTTATGTATACATGGATGTGTAACTGGGTTCCCATGCTGTATAGTGGGGAAAAAAAGTGTGTTGGGGAAATAACAATAAAAAATATATTAAAAAGAAAGTATTGATTCACCTCATTCTCCAGAAAATGCTATAAAGTAGTTTGTATAATTATCTTGTTTGTTTGCTTTTTTTAGGGTCACACCTGCAGCATATGGAAGTTCCCAGGCTAGAGGTCAAATTGGAACTGCAGTTGAGGCCTATGCCACAGCCACAGCAATGCCAGATCCTTAACCCACTAAGAGAGGCCAGGGACTGAACCTGCATCCTCATGGATACTAGTTAGGTTTGTAGCTGCTGAGCCACGATGGGAGCTCCCCCATTATCCGTTTTTTAGAGAGAGCAAGAAAAAGGAGACTTAGAGCAAGTTGCCCAAAGTAACACAATGCTGGTGCTGGATTTTCTCCCAGGCATCCCAACTCCAGAGACCAGGGTCATCACCACGAGATGGTGCTGCACAAGAGGGCTTATTTATTTATTTATTTACTTACTTATTTTTGTCTTTTCTAGGGCTGCACCCACAGCATATGGAGGTTCCCAGGCTAGGGGTCTAAACGGAGCTGTAGCTGCCAGCCTACGCCAGAGCCACAGCAACACAGGATCCAAGCCATGTCTGCGACTTATACCACAGCTCATGGCAATGCCAGATCCTGAACCCACTGAGCAAGGCCAGGGATCGAACCTGCAACCTCGTGGTTCCTAGTAGTATTCGTTAACCACCGAGCCACAACGGGAACTCCAAGAGGGCTTATTTAATGGCAGTAATGGCACAACCAATGTAGAGGAGTTTTTATCACAATTAAGACAGTTTTAGAGAAGAAGACCAGGGAGTCATAAAAGAGGAAAATTGGGGACCACAGTAAAACTCCAAGATGGTTACATCAGTACTTGATCTTTGCATAGCACTATAATAACTTTGAAAGAAAGAAAGGAGGAAGAAAAGAAGGAAGGGAGAGAGAGAGGGAGTCAGGGGCTGAGGGAGGAAGGAAGAAAGAAAAAAGAAAGACAGACAAACATAACCTGCTAGTGGATAGGGTATGGGATTTTGAAATAGCAGATAACTTACCTGAGTCTTAAAGTACAAATACATGTTGTTTAATGGACAGCAACAGTTTCTGTGTTCTAATCAGAGGAAACTCAACCTGAAATCACCCAGGTTGTTCCAACAGGTCTGACATTACATCTGTCACAAATGAGAGATGAGAACGGAGGGGAAATCATGAAGGTATTACAAGGTATGTTAAAAATTCTGGATTCTGGGAGCTACCACTGTGGCACAGCGGAAACGAATCTGACTGATATCCATGAGGATGCGGATTTGATCCCTGACCTCAATTCAGTGGGTTAAGTATACAGCATTGCCATGAGCTGTAGCATAGATCACCTTGGATTCTGCCTGGCTGTGGCTGTGTCCAGGAGCTGTAGCTTTGATCAACCCCTAGCCTGGGAACCTCCATATGCTGCAGGTGTGGCCCTTAAAAAAAAAAAAAATTTCTGCATTCTTTTAGTCAAACAATAAATGAGGTGATGGATGCAAATATGAGATAGAAGAGCCCCCAAAATAGAGTTATTTTTATCATTGATGTAGTTATTGTGGCTAATGCTAAACCCCTGGCAAAACCTGAAAGGACTTTAAAGGAGGCAACAACTAAAGGGAGTAATACGATCAACATAAAATTTCCAACAAAAAAGAATGAAAATATAAATAGATATGTATATTTTTTAAAGTTCAGTCAACAAATGCATGTTGAATACCTACGATGTGTCATGCACAGCTCCAAGTGCCTTATAGGAATGAACTATTTTGGTGTTGTCATTAACCTTATAAATAGGATACTACTATTATTTCCATTTTATAGGTGACGAAAATGAGGGTGAGAATTCACACAGCTAAAAATGGATAGAATCATTATTTGATCTGCAGTGGCCACTCCAGCTCTTCATGTTTAGCAACTACCAGTTGCTGCCTTTCAAGCATTTCTATCTCTTTGGGGATGGGGGGGATAAAAAAATTTAGTGACAGTGTGAAAAGAGCTTAAGTGCAGTCATTGCTACTGAACAGAATGCCCCAAAGTTGAGAATACTCATAAAATTCATGTCTGCTTTGTCTACTGTATAATAGACATTTTCCTCTGGCCTCTCTGACTTGCCACTATGAAATTAATATTTTAGCTAAAGAAGTAAGATGTATTCTATAAGAGAGTATTTCAACATTAGTATCTGTTTTTCATCTTCTAAGATATATATTTTAATAAAAACTGAGTGAAAAGGGAAATAGACCTAATTTTTAAGTTATATTTACTTTTTTCTAAAAAATTAAAAGAATCCTTTGGGTTATCAGGACCATTCACTATACACCATTCAGACTCTGGCCTGTGGTAAAGTATCTAAACCCTTTTGACAATTACAATTGAACCTCAAATATCCGTCATCGAATTTCTCCTAGATCCTTTCAGCTGTTTATTTGATTTCCCAGCTGACCCAAAGTTCAACATTTTAAATCTCCTAAGTCTGTTTTTACCTAAGGGCATAGAGCACTTTAATTTATTCTTCTTCCTACTACTGCATCCCCATAATATGCTCTCGTATCTGCATGTGATCAGTTTATCTTCTCATTGCAAGTCAAGGAGGCTGCAAAGCCATTTAGCTTACCAGGAGCAGGTGGTACCAGGTGTTGGAATACATGACTCCATTACTTTGGGAGGAGGTACAAATCACCCAAGAAGTGTTCTTGGGTCCATAGGGTCCATAGAGCAGCTGGGATAATAAAGGATAGAGGTCTCAATAAGGGTAGCAATTTTTGTTTTCAGGATGAATAATCTTCCTCACATTCATAGATTTCTCAAGGCATCTGTTGAGGTTTTGCTTCATAAAAATGTCACAAAGAGGCTGGGGGTCTATCACTTGCTTAGAGTTAAACATGTATTTAAAAAAAAAAAATTTGACTCAAGTTTAATGTTCCTTGACCCAGATAATACAAGCTGCAAACACCATGAAGCTCACAAGCTAAAGTCAACACTTGTATTTCTGATACATTTCAGGAAGGAAGGGTGGTGGTTGCTAATTATGAAGTAGGAAGGTACATAGGTCCTCAAGAGCAGGTCTGGCATGTAGGTGGCACTAAACAAATGGGCACTATTAATTTTAGCTACAACAGCTACTAATGAGGTACCTGCTGTGAGCCAGATGATGCACACAAATGTGTCTTCTACAAACCTCTTGACACACACTTAACATCCCTGTTTGTAGCTGCATACTTTGAGTTTAAGAGAAATTAACTGACAGCCAGTTAAGTCTAAGCCAGGTCATTCTGATTCCTGTGGTCATGGTTGCATGTTAGTTGCATGAGATGGCAGAAGTTCCTCTAAGATATGCAGTAATATCAGTAGGCAGCCTGTTCTTTTCTTATTAAAGTATAGTTGACTGACAGTGCTGTGTCTCTTTCTTCTGTACAGCTTAGTGACCCAGTCATAAATACACATACATTCTTTTACTCACACTGTCTTCCATCATGTTCTGTCCCAAGAGATTGGATATAGTTCCTTGTGCTGTACAGTAGTACCTCCTTGCTTCTCTATTCTATATGTTAGGAGCTTTTTCTTCTTTAATGAAAGAGTTCTTAACCCTAAGTCTTACTTTGGGGGACAAGTTCGATTTTCTTCCCATGTCAGAGAAAACCCCCTCATTAACGTTCAGCGTGATACCCATTAATGATCTTTAGGTAACGAAGTGAAATTAGAAACAAACATGGGAAGGGAAATTGGTTTTGATCACCTGGTCTGTACAAGGCACTGTGTTACATTCAGGGACACAGGAGGGCATTGGGGACACGGTGCTCTGCTTTGCCTGCATCCAGCATTAAAAAAGGGCAGGTGACATGTTGATTATCTATAAAAACATGGTTGGGGGTAAGCAATATAATAGAGGATAAGTAGAGATCTATAGGAGCTACAAAAATAGAGAAAACATTTGATTCTGTTAAATGGGATCAGAAAGACTTGCAAAGGAAACGATACTTGAGTTAAAACTTTAAGGATAAATAGGGAATTCCCATCATGGCTCAGTGGTTAACGAACCTGCCTAGGAACCATGAGGTTGCGGGTTCGATCCTTGGCCTCGCTCAGTGGGTTAAGGATCTGGCGTTGCCGTGAGCTGTGGTGTAGGTCGTAGATGTGGCTCGGATCCCACATTGCTGTGGCTCTGGCGTAGGCCAGTGGCTACAGCTCCGATTGGACCCCTAGCCTGGGAACCTCCATATGCTGTGGGTACGGCCCTAGAAAAGGCAAAAAGACAGAAAAAATAAAAATAGAAAAATAAAGGGTCATTAGTAGGGAAAAAAAAAAACTTTAAGGATAAATAGGATTTGACAGGTTAAAGAAGGTGAAGAAAAGGATCCGGTCTTATGCCTTCAAAACATATTTGGGCACTAGCAATAAATGATGACAAAAAATATAGTCTTATCTTGGTCAGAAATATTTAGATGATACAGTGACTCTCATTGTTCTAGTGGGAGACATATATTTAGATGGTCTGGCGTATATCAATATTTTTAAAATGGAACTCTTTCTATCTAAGTCAGCTTTCTCTAAAGTCCAAAGACCAAGACCAAGCACCTCCACATTTTAAAGTGAGGTACTGGACCTTCCATGCAGGAAATGATCTAAAAGTCTTTCAGCAAAAGGGATCAACAATCTTCCAGACCTTAAACCTTACATCTTCCAGACCAAGATGCTACGGGGTGGGGGTGGGGGGTGCTGAACAATAAGCTTTTATGTGAGTGAAGGTTGGTGTTCTGCAAGTTCCCGTCATGGCTCAGTGGTTAACAAATCCGACTAGGAACCATGAGGTTGCGGGTTCCATCCCTGACCTTGCTCAGTGGGTTAAGGATCCGGCGTTGCCATGAGCTATGGTGTAGGTTGCAGATGTGGCTTGGATCCCACGTTGCTGTGGCTCTGGCGTAGGCCGGTGGCTATGGCTCCCATTCAACCCCTAACCTGGGAACCTCCATATGCCGTGAGAGTAGCCCAAGAAATGTCAGAAAGACAAAAAAAAAAAAAAAAGATTGGTGTTCTGATTTTTGGTATAGATTAAACATTTTCAATCCTAGAATGAAGCCCTCTTCATGAAACAAATTGTTAGGAAGAGATGTAGTTCACAGAGCTTTAATCAGAAACAAATTTAAATTATTTGGTTTCTAGAGTCATGTTTATAAACCCAGGACATGTGAAAAATCACCTTGGAAACTTTGACAAAATCCCTATGCTCCCCCACCCCCCAGCGAATTAACTGCATTTTTTTTTTCAGTATTTTTTTTAAAATCCTTTTAGGTCCGCTCCCATGGCATATGGATGTTCCCAGGCTAGGGGTCTAATTGGAGCTTTAGCTGCCACCTGAGCCAGAGCCACAGCAACGCGGATTCCGAGCTGCATCTGTGACCTACACCACCACTCAGGGCAATGCCAGATCCTTAACCCACTGAACGAGGCCAGGGATCGAACCCTCAACCTCATGGTTCCCAGTCGGATTCATTTCCACTACACAATGACGGGAACTGCTCAGTAATTTTTTTTCTAAATATTCTTCCTAATAATTGAGTTCAGATCCGTAATGTGGAATAGTGGGTTCAGTTCTCTTCTGACAGAGGACAGATGCTCTGTTCTCACTGTGGTGTCTTGAGGTAGTGTCATGTGCCTGGTGGTTAAGGCCTCACTCTTCCTAGCCTTTAATGTGCATGAGGATTCTCTGGGCATTTTGCTACCCTGCAGATTTTGATTCTGGATCTGGGGTAGGGCCCTAGAATCTGCATTTCTAAGATGCTCCCGGGTAAAGCCAAATCTGAAAGATTTAGACCTCAGATTTAGGGATCCAGATAGCTGGCATTCCAGACTGCCATTTATTAGATGTGTGTCCTTGGGCAGGGTACTTAACCTCTGTGTGCCTTAGTCTCCTGTTCTGTAAAAAGGGGTTATGGCAGTAGTGCATACCTCATAGGGGTGCTGTGAAGATTAAGTTGGTTAGGAAATATAAAGCAAATCAAGAAGAAATACAGTGTGTTTGCTGTCTCTTTATGGCCAAAACTGGTTCCTCCCCTGTTTTTTCTTTTCTCTGTTTTTTATTTGTTTGGTGGGATAGTTAATATATTCACACACTTCAAGATTCAAAATACCCTAAAATGAAATCCTCTTGCAACTCTTTTATCTCCCAGTTCTCCTCCAAACAATCAACAAACATTACTAATTTAAAAGGATTTTTAGAAATGGTCTCAGCTAATGGCTTTTCTGAATATTTCCCTCATTTGCCAGGATCCTTATTGCATAGAGTTCCAGACCCTAAGGACTATAAAAGACTAACCTCCCCACCTATAGCTCCACTCCATTAAAAATACTTTAGAAGAAGAAGAAAACAAAAAGGAGGAGGAGGAAAAGAGGAGAAGGAGAAGAAGTAGTAGTAGTAGTAGTAGTAGTAGTAGTAGTAGTAGTAGTAGTTGATTTTGGTCTCACTACCTGAAAAAAATAAAAAATCTAAGTACACAAGGTGGCAACCAAAGCTGCAGTTTTCCATCTCTTCAAAAGAGAACTAAGGCTATTAAAATCACTCTAGGACAGGAGTTCCTATCATGGCGCAGTGGTTAACAAATCCGACTAGGAACCATGAGGTTGCGGGTTTGAGCCCTGGCCTTGCTCAGTGGGTTGAGGATCCAGCATTGCTGTGAGCTGTGGTGTAGGTTGCAGATGCAACTTGGATCCCACGTTGCTGTGGCTCTGGCGTAGGCCAGTGGCTACAGCTCCGATTGGACCCCCTAGCCTGGGAACCTGCATATGCCGTGGGAGTGGCCCTAGAAAAGGCAAAAAGACAATAAATAAGTAAATAAAATAAAATCACTCTAGGACAATTTAATTGACTTATAGGACTGAGGCCATGATGTCGATTCCAAATTTTTATAGAGTCCTGAACCTGAGCTGGAAGAACCTGCCCTAATCTATCTGCTTTCATTTTCCACTCCATAGAAACAGCATTACCTTTGATTACAGAGTTCCTTCGGCCATGGTCCAATTCCACTTTCCCTTAGAAAGCCCACAGTTATTCTTACTCCACACTTGAATTTGTGCTCGACTGCCAGGCAGGAGGCTTGATGCTAGAAGCCAGCAGACTCCCCTGCTCCTGGAAGGTGACTGGGTATTCCTTACTTGGTGATGGCTGAAATAACTGGGTAATTCAGAACAAGCTACACAATCAGATTCTGGGCTTTTTACCTATGCAAAGGAAACGCACACACACACACACACACACACACACACACACACACACACACACACCTTTGGCTGTATTGTTTTATTTCTGAATGGCTAATAATCCTCCTTTAGAATATGAGATCATTCAGCTAAAGTGTGTTGGGTGAATGAACTTTTTGAATATGAAAGAGATTGCATTCTGAAAATTTATTTCCTTATGCTCAAGGTTACAAACTTCTTGTTGTTGTTGTAGTCCTAACAACAAGACATTTTGGTGGAGAAGTGGGTGAGTGAGCCATACTTTTTTTCTATCAGCCTTGGGAAAGCTGCTCCAAATTCCTCAGCTGGTATAACAGGAATCTGTTTCCCCTAGTTGGAATTCAGGTCCCTACTAAATTGGAAGTGATTTGCCTCAACATGTCCATAACCTGCTGTCAAAGTACAGCCTACCTGTTTGGATGTCTAGTCACATTTTGAAGAACTTTTAACCTTTATTTTTATGCCAAGTTAATTATTTGGGGGAAGCTAAATGCCAAACTTGGCAGTGGTTCTAATAGGACATTACCTGGAGCCAGTGAGAAGTGAAAGAATTGCTTTCCTCTAGCAATGATATATAGCACAAGTGTCGACTCTGGAGGAAACTTTATATATATTTCTAACATGGAACTCAACATTATTGCTTGAGTAATAGTTTGCCCTGCTACCTTAGGTTGGTTATCTTGAGCTTGGTAAAAAAAAAAATAATCCTTTTTGTCAAACTTTAGCCTTTAGCATAGACCTTCCAGAACCATTTTCGCTTCTAACTCCCTTCTGACATTGAGGATATAAAAGAAATTGAGAGGAAGAAAAAAGCTTTCAACTCTTATTAAGGGCCTTTGGTTATCTAAGGATAGTTTACCATCTTTATGCTATATTCAAGTTCACTTTAGTCAAGAAACTCTGCGTGAACATTTGTTTTTATGTAAAAAGCTCATGTCTTTATATAATTTGTTGCTTATATTTACTTTAAAGGGTTTGTGATGATACATATTTTAAAATGAAAATATGTTTAGGAAAATTTCTTCATTTGAGATTAAATTTTGTCTTGTTCATTTTAGCCACAAATGAATCATAGCATATAACTCTAATATGTAACTTCCCCAGTAGAAGGTCTGGGAGAAGTTCAATGCCATCCTCGCCTCCCCATCCTGGGGCAACCTCTAAGGCAGGTCTTTTCTGCACCCTCCCTCAAAGGCTCTGTGGCACACAGTTGGAAAGCCATTGCCCCATACAAGTATAATATGATTCAATTTACCAAAATCATTTCAGCCTAGGGTTACAAGAACACTTCATTGATGAAGTTAGACATATTTGTATTGCTCCCTGTGAGTTGCAATAACTCAATGAGCAAAAGGTGGTTCCAGAGAATGTCATTTTTAAAGTTTGTCAGTTTTCGCATTTGGCACATTGCAAGCTAATGAAAATTGCTGATACTGTGGGAGAAATAATCAATGAAGAATGTTTATTACAATGACACAATGTAAGGAACACATTAAGGCAAGCTATTTCTCACGTTTCCATTCTTTCAAAATGCATTGCTTTATTGTACATCTATTCTTGTTTTTACAGAAACTGATTTGTACCTGCAAAATAATAAATATTCATCTCAAATGGATTTTTAAAGGTGACTGATTTGTAAAAATCAATAACTGTCTTTTGCCAGCTCGTGGACCGACATGATTGCATTCATTTTCAAACATAAAACGACTGCATTAAAATAACATTACGAGAGAAACATCGGCTAACACAGGAAGAGGAATTCTTAAATGAAAACTGCTCCAGCCAGCTTTAATCAGTTCCTATCATGCTTTTTATTATAGTGCAAATGGGCTCTATTAAAAGGAAAGCCAATTCCAGATGATGATGCAAATAATTATAGCTGCCTTTAGCCTCTAGTTAGTGTT
Organism: Sus scrofa; assembly: GCF_054392235.1. Taxonomy (NCBI): domain Eukaryota; kingdom Metazoa; phylum Chordata; class Mammalia; order Artiodactyla; family Suidae; genus Sus; species Sus scrofa. The sequence goes on from NC_139397.1 coordinate 100,547,955, forward strand.
ATTAACTAATGGTTCCAAAATATGTGATTTATTTCAGAAAGAACATTTTCCTTTAACAATGAAACAGAAAATTAGTCTTTGTCTAATGTCAAATATGCAGATAAAAACTGAAAAAGCAATTAGTCTATTTTTTGATATTTAAAAAATTGAAAAAATTTGACTAAACTACTTCATATGGATAAACTTCAAATTGATTACTTCAGCAATTCCCAAATTAGTGTTTCTTCTATGTTCCATTAAATGTGAGAAATTTTATATATACTATTTACCCTGCCCCTTCCACCATTTGAGACTATAACGTATATTTGCACATTAAAATCCCTGAGAAATTTTGTAGTGAAGCTCCATGTCTATCTTGTTTATCCTCTGTCTTTCCCTAATGAGTTTGAAAACGGAAAAAAATTGTAATACATTTGGGTTAATACTCTGTGTTATTTCCATCCATGGAATTCCTTTTGTGAAATTCTGAATGAATTGATCACCCCAGGATCTATTTTGTAACTAACAGCAATATATTAAATCCATCATCCAGCCACTCAGTCAAAAAATTGCAGTTATGGAATCAGAAGTTTTAACTTTTAAAAACAATAATTCAAAACTTTGAAAAATTGTCTCTAAAAAATGGTGATCACTGAAACATGCCTCTTGGAATACTTGATTTTTCACTCTTCAAAGTTTTAATGAGATGCAAATTGACTTGTGCTCAATGCTACATTCCTTAGCACTGAATTTAACTCCTTTAGCTTATATATAGTTCTGATTTTATATGGCATAGGAATTGTACCTTTTTTTTTTTTTTTTTTTTGGCCTTTGTCTCCCAGTGGAAGCTGTGCAAGTCTGCTGTTTAGTTGTTTTTCAATACAAACTTACTTGGCTGTAAGGAGTGTAGTGAGCTGACAGCCTCCAGCTGTTAACACCTTCAGGATCTGCCTGAGCTTTCAAGGAAGGCCATGCCTTTCCTGGGCAACACCCAGTGAGCTAACTCTGCAGGAGTCCTGGGGACTGGCCATGCCTGCCAATGCAAGACCTTCTAACAGGCAGTGATTGCTCTGGAGCTCCCCAGTGTGTTGACCAAGATTCTGTTATATCTGGATCTTGACTTGAAAGCTCTCCCTGCCAGTCCCCTTCCTCCTCCCTTTATTACCCACAGGCCTTACTACCAATAAGGCTTTTCTGCTTCTAACTCTGTCATGGCATCTGCTTCCAAAAGGACCCTACTGACACTCCCCTATGAGTCTTCAAAATAACTTAGAGACAGGGTCATGTATTTACCATTGCATTTTAAACATCATACAAGAGTTAAGTAAAAGCACTTAATTAGGTAAATTTTCAGTATAATTTAGATCAAAACGGAAGCATAAATGTAGGTACAGATTCTGCTGGGGATGCCACATTTGAATCATATTTGTTGCCTGGGGTGTGTGTATAAGTGCATGAATGAATGCTGTATAGAAATTAGTAAAATATTTATGTGAAAGAGTTAAATGTATTATATTTCACAGTAACCTTTATCCCTACTTCTGGATGACCACAACTGAGAAATCTTTGTTCCACCACCATCTATGGATTTGGGTCATTACAATATTATATCCCATCTGCCTAACTGGAAATCATTTAGGAATCATTTTATTTCAGTAGGCAGATCTTGAAAAAGATATCATAGAAAGGTAAATTTAACATTTTTGTATGTAACAGATGAAAGGGAGAATACTAAAAGCAAAATCATTTTAGGAGACATTTACAGCAACCATTATTTTGAATTATCATCATCAAACAGATACCGACCAATGCCTATAAAATGCCAGACATTTTACATATATTTACATATTTAATCCTCAGAAAAAGCCTAAAGTATAGGAATTAAGTTTGAAGGAAGAAAGGCTCAGAAGGAAACTTTGTTCCAGTTTCCCTTCAAGTTCAACTTCTCAAACTGCTTCCTGTGTGGGAATAGGGATTCCTTTAAGACTAACATTGTTTTTATAACATTGTCTAAGTAAAAACAAAAACAAAAAAACTGTGTGTGGAGTTCCCGTCGTGGCACAGTGGTTAACGAATCCGACTAGGAACCATGAGGTTGCGGGTTCGGTCCCTGCCCTTGCTCAGTGGGTTAACGATCTGGCGTTGCTGTGAGCTGTGGTGTAGGTTGCAGACTCGGCTCAGATCCTGCGTTGCTGTGGCTCTGGCGTAGGCCGGTGGCTACAGCTCCGATTTGACCCCTAGCCTGGGAACCTCCATATGCCGCGGAAGCGGCCCAAAGAAATAGCAAAAAGACAAAAAATAAAAAATAAAAAAAAATAAAAAAAAAAAAAAACTGTGTGTAAGGCAGTGATCATTGTTCTGGGGAGTGGACTCCAGAACAGATAGGTAAAGAAAAGATATGGCATGATCTGACTGGTAATGTGAGTATGGGTGAGCAAGAGGTCACTGCCAAGAAATCTGGCAATCTAGAAAAAATCACAGTCCATATAGGGAGATAAATCATGGTACTTGGAAAAGGCAACAGATGGGTAAAAAAACACCATAAACTGACTTCCTGGAGCCCGAAAGCAAGAGTACAATGAGGAAGAAAGTACAGAGATCAAGTTCAAATATAAGAGCAGTCTTCTAGAACAGGGGTCGGCAAATTGTGACCATAAGACAAATCTTTGTGACCATAAGACAAATCTGGCCTGCTGTCTGTTTTTGCGAACAAAATTTTATTTTAACACAGTAACACATTTTACTTATTGTCTATGGCTGCTTTCACATTGTAACAGTAGATCTGAGTAGTTAGTTGTTAACAAAGGCTATGTGGCCTAGAAAGCCCAAAATATTTATTCTTTGACCTTTAACAGAGAAAGTTTGCTAACCCTTGTTCTAGAAGGCTCTTATAATTGGGTTTGTAATCATAGATCTAAAGCAAGGGTTGGCTAAACATTTTCTGTAAAGGGCAAGATAATAAAGAATTTAGACTTCAGGACCACACATAGTCTCTGCTACATAATCTTTTTTGTTTGTTTCCTATCATTTAAAAATATAAAACTATTCTTAGCTCATAAGCAGTAACAAAATAGGCTTAAGGACAGATTTGTCCTATAAGCCATAGTGTGCTGGTTTCTGATCTAAAAGAAGAAGCTTTCTCTCCTCTGCCCTTATCTCATGCTTCATATTAAACATATGCAAAAAAAAAATGGAAAAACACAGGCAAAAAATAAGTAAATGCTTTCAATTAGAGAGAAGCTGAATTCAGCCAGTGCTTGTAGTTTCAGATTACATCTGAGGCAATAGACTAAGCCATTTAGGGGTGAAAAATTGCCATTATAAATCAAATTCTGTTTAAAATGGCTTCCCTCTTAATTGGATTATTTTTACTCTATCTTACTTATACTGACTTGAGGAAGCTTATATAAGAATTGTGACTTTATAACCACTCCATAATGTATATCCATCCAAAGATTATTCCACTCCGATTCATCTTTGAGACTCTAATATAGCTTGGGCAGTATGGGTTTTGAGAATGCATGACCCTCAAAGTGGGGTGTGATTCTGCATCTTCTTGCAGTAATCAAGGTCATCCTGGTTTTTGACTCACAGCCTATGCTTTACTCTCCTTGCAGGTATCATGCACAGTTAAGGATATCTATTCATGCCCTGCTCCTTGAACCTTCTGGAGACATTGATTCCATTAATCACTTTTTCTGGACCAAACCTCAGTTATACTGTAATTAAAGAAGCAGGAGGGCAAGTCTTACTCCCCTGCCAGGTTCTGGTCACTCTGCCCTTCTTTGTTATTCTAATATGGCAAAATGTATGTTTATTTTTGTATATTCAGATTTTTAACTAGTAATTTATCCTACCATAATGATATAAATAGCTAAAAGTTGAATACTGTGTGCTAGCTATCTTACTCTGTACTTTCTGTTTATTATCTCATGGATTCATTAGAGATCTTGCATTAAATGATCACTGTTCTTATCCCCACTTAGGTTCAGAGAGAGAAAGTAACTAATTCAAAATCTAGCAAGTAGCAGTGATTGGATTTGGGCCAAGCCTATGACTCCAAAGATGATACTATACTGCATTTATAATGAAGTATAATAGTACCTTTGTCACTTTAATATCTTTCCCGAAGGAGTTTTATGATATTTTATAATGACTTTCAAATATCATGACAAAGAAAAGATATTAAGAGTTAGGAAAAATATCTAGAATGTTTTAATAATTTTTCATAGTTTTGAAAACAAATTTATGAATTATCTTCCTTATGTTACTGGAACTCTCTGGTGATTAATTGATTAATTACATTTAAGAAATTAGAGAAATGTTCAAAGTATGTAATATAGAAATGAATTACTGTTGGATTAAAATGTCTTTTATTATATCAGTAATAACAGTTCTCAGATCCGTTAATTCTAAAAATACTCAATGTTTTCATGCAGTATTTTATCTTATTATATATACTATCTTCCCAAAAGATAACAAAAATGTCAGATATCAAGTTATCTGAAAAGAACTCAAACTAATGCTAAAAAATCGAGGAAGAGTCTGAATTAAATGTGATGGAACCAGTAAGAACAAATGCAACCTAGTATACTTAGAACTAATCGGTTCTCCTCACAAATATAAAACAAGGATGTTTTCTGAATAACTGTATAGGTAAAAAGACTTAAGGGAGACAGCAAAACATGTACTAAATCAAAATGTATCAAATCTCATCATGTAAACTCTTCCAATGAGAATATATTGGTAAAAGTAGAAATGCTTTCCTAGTCTTATATGTTGGAAACTTTACAGGAAGAGATTTGGCAGTGAGTTGTTATCCATAGATGTAAAACATAAATATAGCCTTACAGTATATAAAACATTTTGCCTTGTAATTAATATACATTATCTGTACAAAATCTTACATTATCCTCATACTTGGGAAAGAGTAAACTAAAGCTTAGAGAAATATATGAATATTTTGGCTAAAATATAATCATATTTTATATGAATTGAAATCATGATGGTTTAGTCTTCTTTAGGGATACTAAACATACGTTTTTAAAATTTAAACAAGGGCTGTGTTAACAAGGTACACTGAGACATATTAAAAATTTTTAAGAATTTATTTGAGCAGAAATCAATTCGAATTGGGCAGCACCAAACCAGAAGTGTCAGAGGGCTTCAAAGACAGAAACTGGAGGAAAGACTTTTGTAGAGAAGAGGTGGAAGCTACTCAAGGAAATTACTTGATGGCCTCTAGCTTAAGAGTTTGCCTTATTTGGTAAAGCCCAGTTGGCAGTTCGTGATTAGTTGTCCTTAGATTTTTTGTTTGTTTGTTTGTTTTTTGTCTTTTCATCTTTTCTAGGGCCAAACTCGTAGCATATGGAGGTTCCCAGGCTAGGGGTCTAATCGGAGCTGTAGCTGCCAGCCTACACCACAGCCACAGCAATGCGGGATCCAAGCTGTGTCTGCGACCTACACCACAGCTCATGGCAATGCTGGATCCTTAACCTACTGAGCGAGGCCAGGGATCGAACCCACAATCACATGGCTCCTAGTCGGGTTTGTTAACCACTGTGCCATGACGGGAACTCCATGTCCTTAGGTTTTAATTTCTTAACTCTGAGGCATTTCAGGCTTAGGTTTTACTCTGCTGATGTAGGCTACCGAGGCATTAGAGCCACCTGGTATAACGGTCTCCTTGTTTAATTAATTTAATAACTGTTACACAAATATCAAATGAACACATCAAAGATTTATTAAATCATTGAGGAGAAAACTAGTAAGACGGCAAAGCATTTTAAGAAAATGAATATTTATAAGCATTCTTAAAAGGAACTTTAAAACAAGACTTCTAGGGTAGATACAAAACCAAATAATGTCCTACAGAGTAATAAAAACAATTTTTAAAAAAGGCATAGCTTTTGGAGTTATCTATCCTACCAGGCAATTTATTTGCATCTCCACCAGACAGTGTACAAATCAACATGTAACTTTACTAAAGTCAAACAAAGGTACATTCCCTAGGCACTTTATTCTTGAGGTGTATAGGGTGACCACCTGTTTGGTTCTCTAAGAACTCAGGAGTTTCCCAGATGTGGGACTTTTAGAGCTAAAACCAGGAAAGTCCTGGACAACCTAGGACATTTGATCCCACTCACAATGCCTCAGTATGACATGGAAAGGACCTCCAATGCATCCTCTTGACCTTGTGCCAAGAGAACATTTTTTAACTGTGAGGTTCCAATAATTATTTTCTCTTGTTAGTGGCTTCAAGCCTTGAAAAAGTTTAAAATAGACAACATTTGGGTTGGTTACTTTAATTTGCATTACACTCACAAAAAATAAAACTTTATGTTTATTTATTAAAATGCTTCTGTTCAGGATAGCAAGATGTGTAAGAAGCACCATCATACTACTGTAACGTGAACAGTCAGAATTTAATCCCCAGTGAAGTGTAACTCTCAACATCCCTTCTTCTCACACTTGGTGTTCATCTTCTCACACTTTGTATTTGTGCTCATCTACACTGCAAAGTTTTTGTGTTGTACACTAAGCATCTATGATTTAGTTACTTTCATGAGTTCAATGGGAGAGACTGACCCAAGTTAAGCTTTGTGATGTTTTAAGTGATATTGTTTTGTTGTTTTGTTTGTTTTTGTTTTTCCTTTTTTTTTTTTTTTTTTTTTTTTTTTGTCTTTTTGCTATTTCTTGGGCCGCTCCCGCGGCATATGGAGGTTCCCAGACTAGGGGTCTAATCGGAGCTGTAGCCACAGGCCTACGCCAGAGCCACAGCAACGCAGGATCCGAGCCGCGTCTGCAACCTACACCACAGCTCACGGCAACGCCGGATTGTTAACCCACTGAGCAAGGGCAGGGACCGAACCCGCAACCTCATGGTTCCTAGTCAGATTCGTTAACCCGCAACCTCATGGTTCCTAGTCAGATTCCTGCCACGACGGGAACTCCCTGTTTTTTTCTTTTTCTGAAAGGGTAAAGGAGGAAAGCCTAAGAGAGGTTCTTAAAAGCCACCAAATTCTAGAATATTGTATATCCACAATGACCAGAATCCACTGCTGTAATACTTTTTGTCTCTCTTGGCACACATTCAAATGTGCTTGATGTTTCCCTTCTCAGGGCATCGTTCTGGAGATTTGGGGCTTCCTAGGGAAGTCCTGAGCAGTAGATGAGGAATGACTGAGAGGGGTAACCAGGCAGAGGGACCTGCTGAGAGCTCTTCAAGTTGTAGAACCCAAAGACCCTAAAATGGTGTAAGAAATGCAGCTGAGGGTTTCCAAGACCTACATAGAGATGGGAGTCTCTGTAAGGGGCCAAGAGCTGGCTAACTGGAAGACACTCAGCCATGCTGGCTCTCTCTCAAGTACAGAAATCCTTCTCTACCTTCCACTAAACTTGTATATCCCATAGGTCCTGTTAATTGTCCCACCATTAACAGAAACCATCCCTGTTGGAGGACTGTCTGCAGTCATTTATCTTTACTTGTGTCTGCCCATTTTCATCTCATCACCATACCCCAAACTGCTCATCAAACATCTCTTCCAAGCCCCCTAAGCAATGTTTTGGAGTGTGGTTATAGTAATATAAATGTATTTATCTCACTGCATAAAACAATTTGAATCAAATTACAAGATGACACCAATTCTTGATATATCATTGCAAGAAAGTAGAAGAAGATAAGAGAAAGTGGGAGGAATTCAGGGGAAAAAAAATCTAATGTCCTCTAGTTGCAGACTGGGGCTGGGAAAGGGTGGATGGAACCCACCCCTCCTTGGAGTCACTTTTCTAACCATAGAAAAGTAATATTAATGATACTAAGACTAGAGAAGGGGAACTAGGATTGCCATTACACAGTGATTTTTTTTTTAACTTTATTTTTTTCTCATCTAGAACCAGTAGGAGGGAAAAGTAATAATCTCCTAAGAGCCCTTGTCACTGCTAAGTACCAAGAACAACAACACAAAAAAAGTACATTCAGAAGTAATAACCTCCTAAATAAGAATTTTGAGACATCTTTGCAACCAAAATTCTCACCAACTCACCAGTTTATTCCAAAGTCAGGAAAAACTACTGAAAATCTGAAAGGCACCCAGCCCAGGTTTAAAGACAGTCCTTCACCCTGGCTGAGCTGGTTCCCAGCTTTAATGAGCTTGAAGGAACCCTGTGTGAAGACATAGTTCTCTGACCACAGTCTTCCCAAACAGTTGATGAGTAGAACACAGACAACTGACAGCCCATTTCCAGTGGGTAGGGCCAAAGACTTCCAAATCAATAAGGAAGATAAATCTATCCAGATGATTTTTAGGCTCATAGCACTTTCCAGGATGCAACATCAGTGTCTGTTCACCTTCCTAATCTACTTTCTTTCTGTACACTTGATATTTGGAGTCACAAACTCTGAATGTCTGTAGTTTAGGATGGCGCAATGTCTAACCTAAGTGCTCCTAGGGGCAGTAGCCACAGGGCAGAGGGAATACCTGTCTGGAATAAAGCTGTGGTGATGCTGGAGTGGGGAAGGCAGAACTTGAAGGACACTCCTACTTCTCTCAGGAGAACCAACCCCAGGACTTTATTTCTCTCATTGCAGTTGTCAACCTGGTTCCAATAGCCTTACAGTTTAGAAGATTGTGCTCCTAAATCAGAAAGAGGTGAACTATCAGGCCCAGTTTCTGCTGCTATTGTGACTTATGTTTTTCTCTGTCTTTTTAGGGGAAAAAATTATGGGGAAATTGAGGAAGGATATACCAGGGCTGCTAGACAGATGTCATTAGCTGGCCTTGATATTTTTACTTGATATATATCGTTCATAATCTTTGATCCCAAGACCAGTATTTTTCTCTATTTTTGGTAGCTTCTCATTAGGAGGGAAATATATAAATGTATTTTTAATTAAATTTTTAAAAGAAATACATTAATTGGCTAATTTTTGTCTTTACCACTTCACATGATCTTCTAAAGAGTACTGCAGCTGAGACAAATAAATAAATAAATAAATAAAAGGATCAAATGAGTAGAAATACTTGTTGGATTTGTCTTAGAAAGTCAAGGCTTAAGTGGGGATGTTGAATTCAAATTTAAGTTTGTTCCTGATGATTTTTCCCTATCAGGTCCACATCTTCAGTGTCCTTCTTACATGTTAGTAGATGTTTCATGACAATATTGGCTTCTTTGAAATTTCCCCAGTTGGAATCCCACCTTATTTCCACTGTCCAGATCTAGTCCTTTCTTTAGTGCCTAACCCAGCCTTCAAAATCCCAGAGAATCTTCTCAAATATCACCCTTCTATTATTTTTAATTTCTTCAATAGCTATTTAATGCATATTATTTTACCCATAACATCTTTCATTCCACAAAATACATATTCACAAAATTTCCACTCTAAAAATATAGAATACTTTCTGAAAAAGAGATCAATGCTTTGATTTCTTTTACATTCCTAAAAAGTACCCCTTTAAACAATACTTGATTTTTTTTCTGTATTTATGGATATGATGTTCAAAATAAATAGATTTCCAGATAACTTGAGTTTTTATTTCTCAGAATTTCCAAGGTAGAAAGATGGTTGAAAATAGAGAGATGATAGGCATCTCCAAGGATGTTACTTAACTGGACAAGATGCTGCTCATTTGACGAATTCCCCTCTTTCCTTCATTTGAAGGTTAACTTTACCTTAGGATTATTTGCTTGAGTTCGTGATTTTACTCTTAGAGCAAAGTTGAGGAGACTCACGGGACTTGAGACCACATTTCAACTTGCACATTTTCAGTTGAGCATGATGCCCACAGCAAAAAAGAAAAGTCAGAAGTAGGAATGTGGCAGTGGAGGCAAAGAAAGGAGCATTAATAGAAGCTCTGCTGTGGCCTTTGAAGAGAAAGAAAAAGCAAGAAAATTACCAGGGGAAAGGGCAGATGGAAGAAACAATGGTATGGGAACCAATTAAGGAAAAGAATAGATTTCACATCACTTTAAATGTTGTTTTCCTTGACAGAAAAAGAAGTCAAGATAGATCCTTCAACCCAAGAAACATGGATGAATAAATTACAATAAGCCATGTAGCTATCTGCTGTCTTGAGATTTCTCTTGGACTACCTAGTCTTGGCTTTCATTATTTTCTCTTACCTAGAAACCTCCAAAATCTTGGGGAAAAATTCTAATCCTCTATCTCCAAATATCAAACATAGACATAATTAATCTAGATTTAGAAATCAGAAGATGTGTGCCAGAATCTTAGTTCTGCAACTTATAAGCTGTTTGTCTTTAGATAATTCATTCAAAGTGTTTGAATTTCAGTGTATATTTGTAAAATATGCTTGATAATACTGCCTAAAGTTGTTAGGATCTAACAAAATAACAGGAAAAAATACCTTGAAAATATAAATCTTTATGCACATGTAAACATTTTTTATTATTTTTTAAATTTAATTTTGATGTGTCACTGTTACCTAAAATTTAGTAAATCTGAAAGCACATTTAATAGCTTGCCACCCAGAACTGGTTGTTTTTCCTTGTATTGTATTTTTTTATTATAGTTTTATGTAGCTATGATTAAAAAAAACTCAGGGTTATCTTGAAATCGTTCTCATCTTTAAAGATTCCCTAAGTCCACCTTATTTCATCTTTGCAACATCAGAAGGATGGATCCCTTTCCATTTGTACTGTTTATGCAACTCTGTTCCTCTAGGAAACTGCCGTTCACTCCTGGATTGGAGCCCATTTTGCACACCACTATCCAGCTCATCTACCTAAATCTTTGCCATCTCACTCATCTCCCTTTGTGGATTTGTTTCAGTAGTTCCTCCACTTACAGGAAAATTACTTTCCAGATCTTGTGACCAGCCACAGTTTTTTCCTTTCTTAACCTTTCAGAAAGTGTCCCCAGTATGAATCCTCTGGGCCTCCCAAATATTTTCTTTCACTCTAGAACTGCATGAAAGTTAGTAATAACTGGTGGTTTGGGAAAGGACTGGGGTTAGGACCATGAGATGATTGAAATGACTATATTAGGAGTAGCCGAGATGGCAGCATAAAATATATGGGATGTTTTCTAAGGATACCTGTGCTTTTGCCTACTTTTCCCACATTGTTCATACATGTAAATGTCTATATAATTTTAATTAATTTCTAGCTAAAACAATAGACTTATATTTAATAACAATACAGGAACTTCAACATGTAGGATTAAAACTCATCTGAATTAAGGTGGTAATACTTTTCAATGCAAGAGTTCTTACACAAAATTAGCACCCAAACACACATGCACAGTATCTTTTTTAACAATATCATTTTATTTCTGAGTAGTAGTGAAAAGAATAGCATTGCAGCAGCATTGTTGCAATGTATAGTCTTAATTTTTATGTTGCTAACCAATATCAATTTGCACCAAGAGAAAGGAGTTATAATTTATGACAGAATTAAATAGATGGATTAAGTTTGATTTTATCACCCCAAAATTTTTTTTTAGTTCCTTTAATGCAGAGTTTCATAGCTTTTTGACAGACACGTCACTTATTTCTATTTATTATTATAGGTCCAAGGGTTGTTTTGTTTTGTTTTGTTTTGTTTTTTCTGCTTAAGGCATACAGTCCTGCCATATAATGCAGGCAAGTCATTGGTAAAGATATCTCAGTTCAGTCTGCTACTTTCTGTTCCTTCTCTTACTGTCCCCAGATTGTGTCAAGTCTGCCTCAGATATGGTTTCAGAATGGTGGCTAGCTGTCTAGAAAGAGAAGCCAAAAGAATGCCCTTGAAGTTTCTAAAGTTTCCCTCAATAAATTTCTCAGAAAATGGCTCTACCCATCTTTTTTTGTGAAAAAGATCTTAAAGTTTTTCATAGGCAGGAATATTATTAATCTGGCAATTTTTCAAACCAGAAATAATCAGCACCCCCCAAGAAAATCTAAAATTGTCCTAAAATCCCCTCCATTGGTAATGTCATAATTAAGGTATAATGCATTTTTTAAAACCTTGTGCTATATTTAAAAGTCTTTCTGGTAGTAAGTTCCATTCTGAATAACTCTGCCCACCTAGCTTCGGTGGAGGGAGTAGATACAGTCTGACCCCCATGGTGGAGCCTGCAAAAAAGGTCTTTTCTCTTAGCTGCCTCAGAGCCGTATAGGAAGACTCAGAGCACAGGGGTGAGAAAGGACATCAAACTTAGTGAAATACACCAATCGTGTGATACAGATGGCCAAGTGGTTGCGCATGACTGACTACTGAAAAAAATAGATGAAAATTGATTGAGGAGGGTTGCAGTATGACTCACGAGCCACGGGAAAGGGGGTTGTTGGGGCTCAGTCAACCTTAAAGTTACATTCAACACATTTTATTTGATGCCAAAATGTAATTGAACATTGTTTGTTATAATGTATGAAAGTAACCAAAATATTACCTCCAGGTTCTTTGTCTTAATGAGTGGAATTTAACTTCATAAGAAAATACATGTCTCTTTTCCTTCCCTTCTCCTTCCCTTCCTCCCTTCTACCCTCCTTCCCTTCCTCCCTTCCTCCCTTTCTCCCTCCCTCCCTTCCTTCCTTTCCTTCCCTCTCTCGCTCCCTCTTTCCTTCCCTTCCTCCCTTCCTTTCTCCCTCCTTTCCTCCCTCCCCTCCTTTTTTCCTTCCCGCCTTCTTTCCTTAAGTATATACAGAATGGCTTTCTGGCCTTGAGTTATTTGTAAAAGTATATAGTTCCTGGATCATAGATTATTTATGGGTATTCACACAGCTTGTACTTATTTAGCTTTAATAATTAGGCCCTTGGCAAATATGCAACAGAAATGTTGGTGTGAGACAGATATTCTTTTCTCCTCCATGTTGTGTGTGTGTGTGTATGTGTATGTCTGTATTATTTATGTAAAGGGTAGATGGCTCCTTTGTTTCAAGTCATCAGGTGTAGTGCTTATAGGTATTTTAGGCAGTATTTCAAAATGTGGGCCAATAACCAAGGAAAGTATTCCCTGTTATGATATTACCGCTTAACAGTAAACCTCTAATAGTCTTTGAATCCCTGGGTGGCACCAGGACGAAGTCAGCACACGTGAGTTAATGAGGAGTGCATTTAGATGGAGTTGTGATGGATTTCAATCCCTTGTTTCTCACTGACTCTAAGGGAAAGCAAATTGACGGCAAAGACATTGCTTTTCAGTGGATCATTTAGAGTCTCAGGGTGGGCTTCCCCTCAACTGCATGAGGATATAAATCAGGCACAGAAGTGCCCCAAATTATTGGTGGTTGGACTAGTTTCTTCTGCAGGAACTCCATGCTGGCTGTGACACAAGGTCTTGATTAGGCAGAGTGCAAGCTCCTGGAGGAAGAAAGAGGATACATCTTTCCCAGTGCTCTTACTCCCTGACTGCCACAACAGTGTTCTGCATATAGTAAGGGCCTATGAAATTCACCTGTAAGGATAACTGTGTTAGCTTTTCAAAAGATAGTTACCAGGACTATGTGGCTTGTGCCTTTCTGTACTTTTTTCCCTCAAATTGTATTCACTAATGAACCTCTGACCTGGTAAAATGTCTGAATAGAATTCCAGGGCTGCCTGTGGAATTGCTTGTAAGAATTTCTCAAAGCCCATCAGGAAGGTACCACCTCATGCACTTTTTTGTCGTTTTTATTGTTGCTGTTGATATTTGCTTTATGACATGTAAATTTTTATCTTAAGTCCATTAGGCAGTGTTGGTAATATTTCTCTTGCATACTGTAAATTCCTATGAACACTTGCTATCTAGCCATTTTTATTTTATACCAAAGCAAATTCTCAAACCAGAATAATGGTTTAATAATAGTGGTATTTTGTACTCCAAGACTGTCAAATAGTCTGTTTGTACTATGTTGAGGAGAAAAGAATTTGGGGAGTCATAAAAAAAAAGGAACGAGATGGCTGAAATTTTAGCAGAGGCCACCCAAGATGCTTTGTTCATCACAACACAGCGGGAGCTAGTTTTGCCACAGCCTATATACCTGCTAAGGAAGATACAGGAGTAGGTAAAAGCTGGAAATCAAAAGTTCTCTGTCCTAGTCTTACTGAAGAGTGTGATTTAGAGAACTTACACAACCTCTCCATGCCCTCGTCTTCCCTTCCTAAAACACTTTTTAAAACTCTCTTGGTTAAAACACAACCATTTTCTTGAGTACACGTTTTTCTTCACAAAGCAATAAAAAAAAAAAAAAAAAAAAAAAGTAAACTAGTTAAGCTATTCTCTGTGAATGTCTTAGAACCATAAAGTTCTGTTAACAGAAGAATCTCTTTAATTTCTTATTGTATTCATCTATGGGAGACACATCTCAGAAACCTCAAAAAGAGAAGAAAAATACAACTGAGAGATGAACAGTTTATTTAGTCTAGCTCATGAAAAAGGCAGCAAGCAAAGGCTAGTATATTATAAGGCATCCAGAATTTGTTGACATGTGTGAACATTAAAGCTCCTTATTTGATTTTTAAAATGAAACTTTTTTATTTCAAAGCTGCCAAGCAGAAACACTAGCATCATAGACAAATAAAAGAGTACTAAATTGCCTTATCATTGGCAGATAACAGGCTGTGGTATAGAAATAAGAAACTTGATTCTTACAGATATTGTATCTGTTGCTGTGATCATCTCATCCTGAAGATGATGTGACGCGATATGTCTGATCATAAAAAACATTATCTGGTTGATTTCCCATGCTTTGTTGAGCTATTTTAAAAGATACAGATGTTTCCCCCATTTGCTTAAGTTTCTTTTCTTTGAATATTACAGAAAATAAGCTTTTTTGTTGAACTCTATCACACGGAGTTCCCACTGTGATGCAAGTCAGTTAAGAATCCAAGTGCAATGGCTTGGACCACTGTAGAGTACGGGTTCACTCCCTGGCCTTTCACAGTGGGTTAAATAATCTGGCATTGCCACAACTGCAGCTTAGGTTCAATATCTAGCCCAAGAACTTCCATATGCCATGGGTGCAGCCACTAAAAAAAAAAAGAAAAGAAAAGAAAGTGGAGTTCCCATCATGGCTCAGTGGAAACTAATCAGGCTAGCATCCATGAGGACCCAGGTTCGATCCCTGGCATCACTCAGTGGGTTAAGGATCCAGTGTTGCTGTGAGCTGTGGTGTAGGTAGCAGACAAGGCTCAGATATGGCATTGCTGTGGCTGTGGAGTAGGCCAGCAGCTACAGCTCGGATTTGACTCCTAGCCTGGGAACCGACATATGCTATGGGTGCAGCCCTTAAAAAAAAAAAAAAAAAGCCATGTTTAACCATTCATGCAGAACATCCCAGATGCTATCAAAGTGGAAAATAATTTAACTCTCCCTTATTTCATGAATAAAAATTATAATATTTGGACTAAGAAAATATGTAAACAATTTCTGGTACATTTTTCAAAGAAGTAAGTGTGAAATTATCAGGATACTCCTGATAATACCTGTTTGGATCTCAGAAATAAAATAAATTTGCAAAATATTACTTTAAGGCTTCTTTTTCTAAATTTATTATAAATAATATTTGGTGGTAGATGCAAAAAAATTTTTTTCAGTTTTCAATGTGCTTATCTTTTATGACTTTTTTGTGTAATTTTATTGGCCCTAAAAATGTGTTTACATTTTGTCAGAAACTGTTGAGATTAAAGTCTGTGGCTCTTAAAGATGTAAAATGTTAGCATAATTCTTTGTTCACTGAACATCCACCGCTCTTCTTGTGACAGGCTGTCAAAAAAAACGTGTCTCTGAAAAGACAGGTTAGCTCTTAGAGACAATCAGTGATGCAATTCTCAGTGCTGTGTTCCATCCCGCCACAGTGCCCCTGACTGTTCCTGTGTGCAATGATGTGATGTCTGAACTATTTGTGTGCTCTGCCATAAGATAGCATTAGCAGATGTAATGGGAACAGATCGCTCATTTGTGGAAATATTTATGGCAGTGCTTTGAAAGGACCATTCCATCCACAGTTGCAACTGATGAAGCATGCAGCAAGGACTGTTACTAAAACCATGTGGGCTAAAATGTCTCCTACAAGGCAGTTAAAATGTGTTAACTTAATATGTGTGTGACCAGAGATTAGAAAACACTGGCTGTCATATTTGAGCAGATTCAAATGCACTTGCATTTTCAGTAAAAGACAAGTAAGAAATCATATTATGTTGAAAGGACCAGGTTAAATTGCTTTAATACAAGATGAAGTCTTCTTTATCACATATTTTATACTACCCAGTGAGGAATCTCTTCATATCCAAAATATACCTTCTTTTGTCCATCAAAGCTTTTTTAACTTTATAGATACTGTTTTCTGAGCAGCACTTAAAATCACACTTCACAGCTCTTGAATGTAACACATTTAAATCTGAGATTGAACCGGTCTTACTCTTTTATGCTGCTGACAAATTTTCTAACAAAAATCTATAGAAGATGAATTCATTTAACAGATGGACTTAAGTGTGATGTTGGCCACAAACAATAAATTTCATTCTTCATAGGCAGCATTGCATTCTTTTGTTAAGCAACTCACTGTGCTCTAATTATTGAATGTCTTTTAATCCAAGACCTCCCTAGAAGTAGGTCATAAAATATTATGCCCAGCCAATGGATGCTGGCAAATCTTTGTCAAAAGTTTGCCAAAGGTACTGAGATATTCCTGAAAGGACAAATAGAGAAGCTTAAATGCATTCAGCCAAAAGCCAAGGAATACCATAGGGATATAACTTTTTGACACGTTTTAATATTTTCATTACTTTGGACTACTTAGTACGGTGATAATTTACTAAATATGAGAAATTTACTAAAGAGACTACAGAAATGGGGAAGAATTATTGCACCTCTGAAAAAAAGTACACAGCATTTGCTCTGAAAAGATGAGGCCCAGCATTTCCAATAAAGTTGATTTACTACTTAATGCACATCTGAAATAGTAGTGTTGGTTTAGAGAGCAGTTGGTAGCAATTTGATTTACACTAATCAAATGAAATGGTGCACTTTCCTGACAAATAAATGAAGTACACATTTTAAAAAAATTACTTAAGAAAATAGCTCTTTGAGATATTTGGGCATCATGATGGAAACTAGCAGGCACTTCACAGATTAAATGGATAAAGTTTAGTTGTCTCTAACGATACATATTTGTAATCATCCATCACATAAGTTGACTTTAAGAAATTAAAATTTCATCCTTCTAATTTTATTTAACTTTCTATAAAAATATATTTTAAATATATAAGAGACTGGGAGGATAGAATGAGAATGTCCAACCAAATACAAGTTATAAAAGGAGAGAAAATATTATATCAGAACTGATGCCATTAGTTGTTTTACTTAAAAGCTGGATTAGGTGTTTGTGTGAGGGCAGAGATTTTATAAGGTTTGTATTTCACATACAGGTACTGAGCACCTGCTATATGGCAGACACAGTGCTAGGCACTTGAAATGCAAAATTAAATACAATATGGTCCTTTAATGCATTCAAATTTATTATTGGAGATAATTTGGCATTACAGAATCATTTAAATAGGGTATCCAAATTGAATCTGGTGGATTATAAAGATCTCCCAAAGCCTGAGTTGAGCTGAAAGAACAAATAATTGCTTTTCAGGTTAATAGTAGTGTATGTCTGTTTGAGAAAAAGGGTCAATGAGTTTAGAGGGTATTCCAGGCAGGAAATATGTCATGAAAAAAGGCATCAGTATATAAGCATGTCCTCCAGATGGGATAAGGCTGAGTATGGTGGGTGAGTAGAGAGCAGATGGGGAGAGATGAGACAGAGCAGGGTGAGAGTGGGTAAGCAGAAGTCACAGCATGAAGACTCATAGGCTTTGCTTAAGAACCCAGAACTAATTCTAAGGGACCTGAGGAACTATAGAGGCTCTTAAGCCAGGGCATAACATGATCATATCTGTCTTTTAGGAAGAGAAGTGAAGAAGAATTGAGATAGTTAAAAAAAAAAAAAAATGAAGATGGGGATTCATTAGAAGGCTGTTGTAAAAGTGAAGCTCTAAACTAAGTGAATATTTACTAAGTCATTTGTAGAAGGAGAGAGACCTTTGGTAAACATTCAAGTGGTGGAATCAAATTCAACTCAAGATGAGTTATGTGTAAAAGATGAGTGAGAAGAAGAACTCAGGTACAAAGCCCATTTGGGCATGTGTCTGTTTTTTAGCGATAACTGGAGGGTAACAGTAACCAAAGTATAAGGGAAGAAAGAGAAGGGACAAGTTTGAGGAGAAAGATAATTATATTGTGTTTAATGCAAATCTGGAGCTTATTGAAGGGATTTGGGGTGAAATATAGATTTAGAAGTCACTGGAATAAAGAAGATTATTGAACTTAAGTATGTGCAAGCTACCTCGGGAAAATATAGAAAGAAGAAAAACATCTCAAGGCAAGACTCTTAGGAGAAAATACATACATAAGTACTACTGAAGGAATGCAAATCTATAGAGCCAACTTTAAAAAGACATTCAGAAGAGTCCAAAAAAAGGAAGAATGCTTTAAAAGAGAGAGGAAGATAGAATTTCAAGAGAGTCAAAGTCATTTAAGATATTTAAGGTTTGCAGTGGAGTAAATTAACATGAAGATTTAAAGCTCATTGGGATAAAGGAGTTTTAGAGGGGATGGGGTGGGGATATCTGATGAAGCAGGAAGAAGAGAAGAGAAAATGCTACTAGTCACTGTAAGCAAACAAGAGGGGGGAAAGGGTTAAATAAGGAGGCAGGACTAAGGGATATTTCTATTTTTAAAAAAAGAGAAGTTTGAACAAGTTTATATTTTGTGAATGAAAATGTAATGAAATGAAATAATGAAAACATGACAGAGGTTGAAGACAGAACCAAAAGAGATGGTGATGGCTCAGTCTTTGAGTAGGCAGGTAATGAGGCTACCTAGGGAAAGAAGAGGCAGAACCAGCACTGAGAAGAACAAAGGGAGAAGAAGAGATTTAGATGCAGACAACTTTAAAAGTTAGGAGGATCAAGGCATTGGATAGGTGTAGGATGAGGCAATCACACAGTAGTGAATAGATTGGGTTTATTGCAAATTGATGGGCTCTAACTCCAGGCAGATCATAGCACTACCTGAAAATCCATTTTTGTTTCTAGTCAGGTCCCTTAACCTGTGAGTGGGGTAACCCTGAAAATAACATTTTATACTGGCTCTTAGTTTTTTTCCATTTTATCCAGATTTTACCTACAGTGGTAACTTGTTTGATAGTGCATGTTTTAATGCACATGTTCCCTTTCCTGTATCACTTCCCCCACTCCCCACTTATGTTTCCTGAAATCACATCCCAAATAAACAGTTTTTATTTAGATCCGTTTTTCAGGATTGGCTTCTGGGAAAATGAAAACTAAAACAAATATAGTGCATAAAGTAATGCCTGTCATATAGTAAGCATTCAATAATTTTTTTTTTTTTTTTTTTTTTTTTTTTAGCTTTTTAGGGCCTCACCTGTGGCATATGGAATTTCCCCAGCTAGGGGTCTAATCGAAGCTCCAGCTGCCAGCCTACACCACAGCCACAGCAACCCCAGATTCAAGCTGTGTCTGCAACCTATGCCACAGCTTATGGCAACACCAGATCCTTAACCCACTGAGTGAGGCCAGGGATAGAACCCGCATCCTCATGGATAATAGTCGGGTTGTAACCCACTGAGCCACAATGGGAACTCTTCTTTTTTTGGGGGGAGGGGGTCTTTTTAGGGCCACTCTCAAGGCATTTGAAAGCCCCCAGGCTAGAGGTCGAATCAGAGCTGCACTGCCACAGCCACAGCCACAGCCACAGCCACAGCAATGCCAGATCCAAGCTGCATCTCGGACCTGACACAGCTTGCAACAATACCAGATCCTTAACTCACTAAGCAAGGCCAGGGATCAAACCCACATCCTCCTGGACAGTAGTAGGGTTCTTAACCTACTGAGCCACAACAGGAACTCCCAATAAATGTTTTTTATATATAAATAATAAGGGATAATAAGGAGAAAAGGTGATATTATCTATCTAAGGTGCTTAGTTTAGTGTCTGGCACATAGAATGCACTCCATAAGTAGCCATATTGTTGGAAACTGGGAAAGTCCATTTAGTTTCTAAGACCCATGCCATGTAGAGTTTAGGACAATAAACAGCTTCTACTTGGAATGAGTCAAGAGAAGAAGAGGTCACCAGGAAAATCCAGTCAAAAAGATGAAGGTAGCATTCCTAGGGTGGACTGAGGAAAGAAGGATATTACCACATGAAGCAAGGCTCCTTTAGGTTGCTGTGGACATGTTTGTGAGGCCAGTAGGGTAAAAGCAGAGAATGTGCATGTGAGTAGAGGAATAAGATAAAGAGATAAGATGTTTTCATTTGGGGTGGGTGATCAAGGATAACTGAATTGTGAGGAAGAATGGGATGATCTGACCTCATGTTACCACATAAAGTTACTTTATGCCAGGCTGAGACTGAAAACCCAGTGAAGCTAGCAGTTGACAGAAGGAGCTGGAGTTCAGAAACTGAGTCTATAGGTCAGACATAGCATTATCAACTCCAAGCTCATAGTGACTTTATGTGGAAAGCCAGCAGACCAAGAAGATGGTGGACTAGTGTCCCGAAGAACCATCTTACCTGAATTTGAATTTTTTTATACAGAAAGGGAAAAGGGTGTGGATGGTTCCTGTGCCAACCAGACCCTGAGGCAGGAGTGATAATCCTTCCTTCTTGCAGCTGTCTACCTAAGTCTGATCATCATGTTCCTGTAAACCTCCAAAAACCGTGATTTTCTGTACTGCAACTTTTTATCTCTATGTGAATGAAAAGTGTTGTAAGTTTAAAAGTTAAACCTTGAAGGCAGAGCCTTGAGAAAGGACTACAGGTAAATTTTAGGCTGTAGGAAACATTCTTTTATTGTTTGAGACAAAGATGCAGAGCCAGCATGACTAAGCACAAGCCAACAGAGCAAAAGGTTAAAGAAGTAGATCCAATATGGAGTCAGATTTGTTCTTCTCTGTTATAATAGTAATATACATTGACAGGTGGTTGTCTGTAGGTTTAACCAGGACTAAGTTATAACATAAAGGGAGAAAAACAGAACATGTTCAATAACCTGTGTCTTCTCTTGGTTCTATTGTGTATAATAATTATTCTTAGCCTTATGTAACTTCCTGTGCCTTGAGAGTAATAGTCTGTAATTACAAGTAAATGTGAACCAAGTTCCTAGTGTTGCAAATCCAATCATGTGCAGTGATTCCTTAAATACTCCATTAGAGAAATCTGCACACAGACCTGGGGATAAAGGGGAAAATTTAATCCCTACCATTAGAATATAAGTCCAAGCCTATGAAATAAGCCCTATTTGCTGCCGTGGAGATCTGCAGTAAATGACAATTCAGCAAGCATTTATTTTGCACCTACCACATGCTGAGAACTTCATTTATATTGTTGTATTTATGAAATATCTTCAGTTAGGAAACAGTGCAGGTGTGGCAGTTTTAGCTGCAGTTTTTGCAGCCTGGATTGCTTTTGGTTGGGCAGCATTTCAGCAGTCAGGAGGAGCAGGTAAAGCCCAACTGCTTCCTCAAGGCAGTGAAAATTAAAGAATATTGCTACCTCCCTCTGTCCAGCAGTGATGATCTCTCGTACCACTCCGCAGTCCTCTCAACCTTTCACCACATATTGTATTCCTCTGAGGTGATGAAGTGTAGAAATAAGGGAAAACAGGGGAGAAAGGCTGAGATAAGATTTTAAAGAGAGAAAAAATGTGAGACAAGAAAGGAAAAAGTAAAACTAAAAATGGAGACCCAGGAATAACAAAAATATCAAATAGATAATAAGAAAAATGTGGCATTTAAAAATGAGATTTTTGCTTATGTCAGGATACCTATTTCTACACCTAAAATGCATATTCAACCCAGATGACAAAAATACCATGTAATCTAATCACATAGGAGAAAGGAAGCTGCAGATATTTTCCCAAAACCATTAGGAAAAAACATAACCAGCACAGGCCTTACATTTCTACTCCTACTCTGGATAATCTTTCAAGTCAGAGAAGGTGGAAACAATGTTCAGTGTTTGTAAAATCAAGTGGTTGAAGAGAGCTAGGTTCTGATTTCAGAATCCAAATCACAAGCTCTTTGCGTGTAATTGTGATGAAAATGGAGGGTTTTTATTAGGTAGGTGTTTGTAAAGAAAAATTAAAATAAGCATTAGAGGATTTTAAACCCCTGATGAGGTAGTTACCTTCTGTATTATTTAGAACACTTGGGACTCCAGCTGCTGCCCTTTTGTGTGCCAAGCTGCACACTGACTGATGTAAGGGCCTCAGAATTTCTCCCTTAAGAGGTACAATCAATGAAAATCCTTTAGCAAGACTAGTCCCTGAGGTGTGTCCACACCCTCCTCCACAGCTAGACATCTAAGGGATGATTTTTTTCACAAATCATATTAACTTACTACCTCAACAACAGTAATGCTCATTGTAAGTTCCTAAATTTTGTAAATTAAGGACTGGCAAGATGATGACATAGGTCAATGAGGTACATGCTTATGTTTCAAAATTATGCCTAATTCTGATTAAGAGTTTGAACTGCATGCTACACCTTCACCTATCTGAATAAAAAGGTGATGAGAGTGGAGTCACCACATTATTAGAACTCCACAATATTACATTTTTGCATAAAATAGAAACTTTCTGATGTTTTATAATTACAGTGTATTAGCAAAATTTTATTATGCAATTAAAACATTAGCTACAACAAACATAAATGTTTCTATGTGTTCTTAGTTATAGCACTTTCATAATCACTGTTCACTTGTGTATAAGTAGTTTATATACAGCTAGAATCACTTTATATGAATTAATATAAAAATGGGATTTCAAACTTTTAAATCTGCTTTTTCTACAAACAGAAATTATTAAATGGTTGAAACATGCAATCTAAGAAATAAAACTGACATTGAACCACAGTATAACCTGATGGCTCTAAGTGCCTTTCCTGGGTTCAAATCCTTGCTCTGCCACCTATTAGCCATGACACATGGAACAAATTGCTTCACCTCTCTGTACCTCAGTTTTCATATCAGTAAAATAGGAGTGCCAATTATTAAAGAACACTTTCTATTCTTGTTGTAAAAATTAAATGCATTGACAGATCATGCCATTTAGAACAGCACCTGACACATAATAAGCACTATATGAACGATGGTGATTAATATCATTATTATTCCTTGATCGTCAAAGGAGCTATTAATCTAAATTATCAACATTGGGGTCTCTAATAAACTTTCTCAAAAGATGCCAAAGAACATCTAGGTAGCCAAGTAAGTAATCAACAGAAAAAAGTATGTTTTTGCCCTTAGAGATGCAAAGTAGAAGCCTGCCTAAGCAATCTTGTCAACCTCAAGTCCTGACTTCCATTGAGATGGTAAAATGAAACAATAGAAGGTGTAGAAGCAGGAGGAGTTTGCCAAAGAAGGAAAACTCTTCATCCCTTTCCTCCTTGAGGAAGCCTTGCACCCCTTCCTCCTCCTCTTCTAGAAAGAGACCTAATGGGTCAGAGTTGAGGAGTCCACTGAGGCCATCTTTATCAGTGGGGAATGGGGAAATGGAATACTATGCACTGGGTTCTCTTTGTAGCATAAGGAAGGGGCTGACCCAGAACCTATTTTCTTGAAACAGAACTATTACCTGCACTCTTTTCTTTAGTCCTTTCTTTTTTTCTGCTTATTTTTAATTTTAATTTTTTTGACATATAATATAGTCAATAAAAAATTAAAATGTTTCAGGAATATAGAAGTGATTCATTTACACACACACACACACACACGTTCTTTGTTCAGATTCTTTTCCATTATAATTTTTACAAGATAATATAGTTCCCTGTGCTCTACAGTAGGTCCTTGTTGTTTATGTAGTTTATGTACAGTGATCTCTGTCTGTTAAACCCCAAAATCCAAATTTAATCTTCCCCTCATTTTCCCCTTTGGCAGCCATAAGTTTTTTTCCTACGTCTGTGAGTCTATTTTTGTTTTTTAAATTAGTTCATTTATGTCATTTTTTTTGTTTCCACATATGTGATATCATATGATATTTGTCTTTCTTTGCCTAACTTACTTCACTTAGTATGATAATCTCTAGATTTATATAAATATAGTATACACACACACATACATACACACAATGGAATATTATTCATCTATAAAAAGAATGAAATAATGCCATTTGTAGCAGCATGGATGGACCTAGAGGTTCTTCAGTCCTTTCTGCATCCAATCAAAGTGTGATGAAATCCTGTTTCAGGGCTTTAAGCATAGGTAGAATAAAGGCCTTTGGGATATGTGCTCCAGTCCAGTTTACTAGAGCATTACTTTGACTTTGGGGTGGGCAGGAGACCAGCAAACAGTAAAGTGATAATCTGTTTCCATGGGCTAGCATTCCTCACTTGTATCTATTTCTTCCAATTGGCTGTGCTCTGGTTGGGATTTGGACATCCCTAAATCCTTTCACCAAATCTCATCAAAAAACATCCCACCCCTAACACAGTCCCTAACGTAATCTAATAATGTTAGGAAATAGGCCCACTGAGAAAAAATAACCTGTCCAAGGTCACATGACAATAGTTAGCACTATGGCTTGAAGTCAGATTTCCTGATTCCCATTTTAATACTCAAAAATTCAACGAAATGGTTACAGTAAGATGAGCGAAATACAGAAAACTTCCAACACCTCAAATTATCCAGGCATACTTCAGAGATATTGTGAATTTGGTTTCAAACCACAACAAGTGAATATTGAAATAAAGGAACTCACATAAATGTTTGGTTTCCTGGCACATATAAAAGGTGTGTAGAGCACAGGGAAATGTTCTCGATACTGTACAAGAACCTATATGGGAAAAGAACTTGAAAAGAATGGATATAATGTTTGTGTACAAATGATTTATTTTGCTGTACACCTGAAATTAACACAACTTTGTACTCAATAAAAATTTTAAAAAATAAAAATAATTTTTTGAAGTTATGTTTACACTATGCTGTCCAAGTGGATAATAACATCTGTCTAAAAGACATATGTACATATCTTCATTCAAACTACTTTATGATAGAAAATTCTTTTTTAAAGAATGTTTTTAAAGAACTCGAAGCATCATCTGAACCCTCAGAAAGTTGTAATCTTTTTGTTGGTGGGGGGTTTGCCTCAGTGTTGGTGGATGCTGACTGATCAGGGTGACTGACATTTCCTGAGGGTAGAGGTAGCTGTGGCCAATTCTTAAACAGTGAAGTTTGCCACATCAATTGACTCTTCCTTTTACAAACAGTTTCTCTGTAAGCATGTAATGGTGTTTGATGGCATTTTACCCACAATAAAACTTTCTAAACTGGAATAAATCCTCACAAACTCTGCCACTACTTTATCAACTAAGTTTTATGTAATATTATAAATCCTTTGTTGTCATTTCAACATCTTCACAACCTCTTTACCAAGAGTAAATTCTATCTCAAGAAACCAGTTTATTCACTTATCCATAATTAGCAACTTTGTTTGTTCAGTTTTTTTTTAACAATTCAATATATGTTTTAAATTAAAGTATCATTCAAAATTTTAATGTGAGATTGTAGCAATTCAGTCACATCTTCAGCACTTCTAATTCTAGTTCTCTCTGCTATTCCCACTGAAGCTTTGAACTCCTCAAATTGAACTCCATGAAGGTTGGAATCAGCTTCTTTAAAACTCCTGTAAATGTTGAGATTGGACTTCTTCTCATGAATCATAAATGTTCTTAATGTGGGAGTTCCCATTGTGGCTCAGCGGAAACAAATCCGACTAGTATCCATGGGGATGTGGGTTTGATCCCTGGCCTCGTTCAGTGGGTCTGTGATCTGGCATTGCCATGAGCTGTGGTATAATTTGCCAATGTGGCTCAGATCCCACGTTGCTGTGGCTATGGTGCAGGCCAGCAGCTGTAACTCAGTTTCGACCCCTAGCCTGGGAACTTCCATATGCTGCAAGTGTGGCCCTAAAAAGCAAAAAAGGCAATAAAAAACAAATAAATAAACTAAATGTTCTTAATGACATCTAGAATGGTGAATCCATTCTGGAAGGTTTTCAATTTACTTTGCTCAGACCCATCAGAGGAATCACAATCTCTGGCAGCTATATCCTTACAAAACATATTTCTTAAAGAATAAAATAAAATTGAAAATTACTCTTTAATCCATGGACTGTGGAATGGATGTTGTGTTACCAGGCATGAAAATAACAGTAATCTTGCACATCCCATCAGAGCTCGGAGATGACCAGGTACATCACTGATGAGCAGTAATATTCTGAAAGAAATGTTTTTGAGCAGTAAGTCTCAGTGGTGGGCTTAAAATATTCATTAAACCATGTTGTAAACAGATGTGCTGTCATCTAGGCTTTACAGTTCTATTTATAGAGCACTGGCAGAGTAGATTTGGCATAATTCTGAAGGGCCGTAGGATTTTCCCAGTGGTAAATGAGCATTAGCTTCAAGTTACCCCTAAAAAGAAAGTCAGCATGTCCTTTGAAACTTTGAAGTCAGACATTAGCTTCTCCTCTCTAACTATGAAAGGCCTAGTTGACATCTTTATCAACATTGAAAATCTATTGTTTAGTGTCATTAATTATCTTAGCTAGATCTTCTGGATAACTTATTATAGCTTCTACATCAGCACTTGCTGCTTCACCTTGCATTTTTATTTTATGGAGATGGCTTCTTTCCTTAAATCTCATGGACTAGCTTCAACCTTCTTCTGCACCTTCCTAACCTCCTCAGCCTTCATAGAATTGAAGAGAGTTTGGGCCTTGCTCTGGATTAGGCTTTGGGTTAAAGAAATATGCTGAATGATTTGGTCTTCTATCCAAACTACTAGAACTTTCTCCATATCACCAATAAGCCTGTTTCACTTTCTTATTATTTGTGTGGTCACTGGAGTAGCACATTTAATTTCCTTTCAGAACTTTTTCTTTGCATTCACAACTTGGCTAACTATTTGGCACAAGAGGTCTAGCTTTCAGCCTATCTAGGTTTTCAATATACCTTCCTCGCTAAGTTCAAATATTTCTTGCTTTTGTTTTAAAGTGAGAGACACATGTGCAACTCTTACTTTTACTTGAACATTTAGAGGCCATTGTAAGGTTGTTAATTGCATAATTTCATTGTTGTTTTGTCTCAGAGAGTAAGGATCCCTGAGGAAAGTGAGAGACAGGGGCATGGCCAATTGGTGGAACAGTCAGAACACTACAACATTTATCAACAAAATTTGCCATCTTATATGGGCAACATTTGTGGTGCCCCAAAACTTTTATAGTAGTAACATTAAAGATCACTAATAACAGATCACCATAACAAAGATGATAATAATGAAATTTCAAGTTTGAAGTTTGTAAGAGTTACCAAAGTGTGACATGGAGACATGAAGTGAACAGGTTCTATTGGAAAAATGGCACTGGTAGACTTTGTCTATTTAGAGTTGTCACAAACCTTCAATTTATTAACACAAACAAATAAACCCACTGTCTACAAAACACAATAAAACAAGATATGTCTTTTTTTTTTTTTTTTTTTTTTTGGCTGCTCCCACAGCATATGGAAATTCCCAGGCCAGGGATTGATTTCAAGCCACAGCTGTGACCTATGCCACAACTGCAGTAATGCTGGATCCTTAACCCACTGTGCTGGGCTGGGATCAAACCTGCATCTCAGCAGCGACCCAAGCCACTGCAGAGACAACCCTGGATCCCTAACCTGCTGTGCCACAGCAGGAACTCCTGTCTGTAATTTTTTAATGGCTAAAGTATACAGTATGCTTTTGTATAGAACTGAGGTCTTGGCCAAGCTTTACTTTTTTCTTCCAAAATCCTTTTCATTTTCTTAGACTGATTCCCACTTAGACAATTACATCTTGTTCATATAAACTGACTTTATATCTCAACTGGAAAGAGCACACTTCCATTTAATTTGTCTTGCTATCCTAATTGGCTTTGCAGGCTTTCTATGTGGGCTTGGAATTTATGTGCTTCCTCTCTGCATTCCACTGTGTCCTTAGGGAGCCATCAAAGAAATCACTTTTTTCAGTGTGCTAAATGGTGCCCTAGTGCTCTGAAAGAGTTAATTCACCTTGGAGAGGTGAGCAGTTATTCACACAAGAACCAGGACTGTTAGTGACCCAAAGGGAGCTGTAAGAGTCCATGCATATGGCCAATTAGCTGCATGCTGGTTTAGCAGACATTCAGTAGGTAGGTACTCAACCATTGTTTATGCCACATTGGAAGTGACTCAACCATGGAGACCATGTGACTGATTCAACTGAGTCCCAGGTCATCCTAAGAGTAGAGTTAGAGGAAGTTAGACTTACATCTGACTTCTGGGGGATGAGGAGGCTCTGTTTTTATTTATAACTGACCCTAGGAACTCCTGAGTATACAAGTTGGTTCTGCAATGCCCCTGACTAAATGGGATATGATATTCCCCAAAGAAGCATCTCAGGGGTTCCAAATGAAGGAAAAAATAAGTAATTATAAGGTGTTATTCCATCCTCTGGTACTATTCAATAGAAGTATAATGTGAACTACATATATAATTTAAAATTTTCTAGTAGCTATATTAAAAATATTAAAAATAAATAGGTAAAATTACTTCTAATCATATATTTATCCACAATATTGTCATTTAAACATGAATAAATATTATTAATGACATATTTTACATTATTTATGTTTGTACAAAGTCCTTGGAGTATGGTATGTAATTTACAGTAAAAGCCCACCTCATTTCAGTACTAGTCACATTTCAAGTGGTCCATAATCATGTGTGGCTGATGACTGCCATATTGGCATCCCAACTCTAGAGGTGGTCTGAATTGGTAACAGCCTTGGAGAGGACCACGTTTTGCTCTTCTCCACGCCTGTTTGTTTTGTTGGTTGGTTGATTGGTTGGTTCATTTTTTTGGCCAGGAAAATCCAAATCCCCTAAGCTTACTCAGCTCTTTATAACCTTGGTCCTGCATCTTCAGAATGTTCTACAGATTTCATAAAAACATTTGCATTATGGGGCACTTGTATGTTTTTTATCTCAATTCCTGAAATAAAAGCCAGGCTGAAAAATGATGGAAATAGAGTTCTAGCAGTTCCAGACATGTGGCAACTTTAAGAGGAAAAGAAGCTGCTTTTCTTTCTTTTTCCTTGAGGTATAGGGGAGGTAAGAAATATTGGGAAAATTAAAATGAAGTTCAACAGTTCCATGAAACATTAAGAATCTGCTATAAGCCAGGCCTTTATGGCACAAAGATGAGCAAGCCTTAATTACAGCAATTGAGGGAATTGTAGTCTGGTGGAGAAGACTGTCCCAAGAATGATTTGATATGATAGAGAAGGTCAATGAGAGGTAAGCACAGATTCTATTTGAGCAAATCGTGCAGTGTTTAACCTAACTTGGGAAGTAAAGACACCTTCTTAGAGGAAAAAGAAATAACAAAAGGAAAGCTTGGATACCCCAAATGAGAATAACCAGTAGTAGAACACCACCTGAGACCTAAGGCTTTTAAGTCATTCTATGAGCTCAGAATATTTCTGTTAGCCTTTGGGAGTTTCTAAGGGAGTCACTCAGTTAGGTTTATATTTTAGATGGGTTACTCTGACTGCTTTATGGAGGATGGATATAAGGTGTGGGAGGAGGGGAGTAGGGGCAGAATAGAGGAAAAGATACAAAATGGGGGTTGACACAACAGTTTAGTGACTGACCAAGAGACTAACTAAAGAGGAGGGGCTCGCCTAAGGCAGTGGTAGATACACAGGAAGTAAAATCAGTAGGTCTGAATAATTGGTTAGATCCCGGAGATAAGATTCAAAGCAATTAGGCAGAGATTCAGAGAGAAAATCAATGTAGAGATAAAGATGGTAGCTTTTATTTTGGAAGAGCTTGACCAAGCCGAGACCAGCTCAGCAGGATGGGGCTGAAGAATGGGTGCTATGGCACTTAAGGAAAAAAGTTAACATAAAACAAGACACAAAGACATTTATCTTAAGTAAAGGTAGGAACCAGGGGACTCAAGGTCTCAGGGACCAACAAGCAAGAGCCCTGCCTCAAGAAACCACACTGCTTGTATTGTGCTCTTGAGGATTACGTCAAGCGAAAAGGGGGTTGTAGGTGCAGGATATAGGGTTTTTTTTATTATTTTAAAAGTCACTTAGCTGGTAAATGGTTAAACTTTTTACTCTAAACTTTAGGCATTTAAGAATCGTTAGCATTTGAGTTAGCTACCTATGCATAGCATTTCAGAGAATCCTCACTGTGCTCCTGCAAAAGGCATGCTTAGTTGTGGCAACCCTGGGTGCCTAGGTTTGCACCTTGGTTCTCTTTTCTAATGCATATTCTGTTAACGACCACTCATAAACCACTTGGTCATGAGGTTCCTCTTTCTCTTATTCTTTAGAGGACATATCATGCTTGTGCAAATGGCGTGCCATTCTACACAGGTCCGGTGCCCTAGACCATTGTGTTATATCCACATTCAGCTAACCCATGCCCTTAGGTCTTTGTTCTTAAGCTTCAGTCATTTACCATCACTGAGACTGTTTCTCAAGCAGGAAGACGGGACAAAGTAAGGAAGGACAAGATGGAGTTTTCAGCAAAGAAGCTAAGAAAATATTATAAAAACATGTCTCGCAACATGACCATGCATCCGTAACATCCCCATGGACTTTACCAACAGGCAGTTATGTACAGGTCTGATGCTTTTTCGTGTAGACAGTAAATAATACCTACTATTTACAGATCATTTAATGAGGTCAAGAACTTTACATTTGTAACTCCAATTAATAGCCAGAATGACCTTATAAGGCATAAATTATTACAGTCAATTTTTTCAGATATAGATCAGGCATAAGTATCACAGTTAGTAAGTTAATTGGATCACACAGGAGTAAGGATTAAAGCTCCAGGCAGTCGGAGACTATAGCCTCCAACTGTATTCAAAATTTTGTCCTGTGTCATCTAGTTTAAATACTAGAGAGTAAAATTCATGAATGGCAATGATATTGCCCAAGATGAAGATGAAAAGAGATTAGTGGGTCAAGCCTAAACATTTTATTGCTTACAGTAAATTTGAAAAGGCATAGCTTTTCACAAACATTTAAATGTATCATGAATAACTTATTTACTTACAAATTTACCACATTTGGCTTAAAAGCATGATAGAATACATTTTAATAAATTATAGCTTTATAAATTAAATACATTGCCCTTCTAATAATTTTTAGTTATAAAGATATAACTAATTATGATAATTTGATTTTAAATACTTTGTATTATCTTGTAATAAATGGTCAAATATTTACAATATCTAAGATCTCTTTGTTTTTGCCAGTTTATGAAGAGGCCAAATTTTAAGAACAAAGGAAACTGGTAATACTGAAAATTAAAATTTAAGACAATTTTAAGACCTGATAACTTCCACAGTAGTCACAGGAAATTATCACTGTCAGAAAAGAAAACTCTTCTACTCACTATCTGCCACCAATTCCCCCACCCCACCTCTCACCATTTTTATCTTTTCACTGGTAAGAAAATAAATGCTTGTGAATAAATCATTTAATGCAACTTTCCCCTAGGATTTTGTCCATGTCTACTTATTTTTACTTCCTTACTGTCATTATCAGCTTTTTGCTTGGTGCTTCACTTGAATTTTGGTTCCATACCAAATGCTTTACAAGGCCCAAGTTCCCCACTCTTCTTTGTGGCCTCCATTTCTATTTTGTGTACCAAGAATCTATACACTGTTAGATAGTTGCCATTTATATACAGATCTAGATACCAGTTAGGACTCCAACACTTTCACTCACTTGCCTGAGTATTAATGATCCCCCCTTATACTAATGCTGCCTTCACCTACTGCAGATGGCCCAGTTAGAGCTCATTTGGCATGACCTTTATATGTTGTAATTGGGCAACTCTTAAAGTCTGGCTCTTACAGCCTGATTAGGTTTCTGAGAAATGTGTTCATGTATTTCTAGCTTCCCTCTTCCAATATCAGCCTGCCATGAAGTGCCCAACAAGGCTCTTGGCAAAAGATGTTCATACTTTTATTGTAATTTTATTGTAATTGCTTTTAGTGTAGAGGGACTTTAATCACACAGCAGTATATCTATTATAGAAAATCTTGTTTGCAGGCATCTCAGAAAGTGTTTTGAAAGAGTAAATTTTGTATGACAAAATAAATGAATATTTTCTATTTGCTTAAAACTCTTAAGATTATCTTTTTGGTTAAAAAAATGAAATGGCCTTAATAATTTTATAGCTTAAATCTCTCCTGAAATTCAACTAACTAGGTTATAATTAAGTTGTTACAAGACTGATAATTATATATAGAATGATAAGTTTATCAGCTAGACCTTACTTAACACAACTGTCAGGACTCAATCTAGTTCTTTCTTTCTCTCATTTGTACCATTTGCCTCCTCAGTAACTCATATCTAGTCTTAAGCATATTTTGAGCCTTTCTATTATGAGGCTGGTCAGGGGGCTGCCCAAATGACATTTTCTGAAGAATTTTAGATCTTTCCAAAATCATCTCATATGCCAGCCTTACAATGTATCTGCAGTCATCATTAAGTAATATTGGAAACAAAATCCAATGACTTGAATAGCTAACAGAGCTGTGACCCATTTGCATGAGTAACCACATTTGTTTTCCCTGATTACAACCTATTGTCACTATAACAAAAACTAAAGTCTTTCATTTATTTTTAGAATAAACAATACTCATTGAGGGATTATTGGCTATGTTCTAGGCACTGAAGGTACACAATAGAACATCACAACATGGATAAAATCTCTGCCCTTAATGAGGTCTATATTTTCATGTATATTGATGATGGCAGAGGAGTATTGGATGGTGTATTAGTCAGATTATAAGGTAGGTTATGCTACAGAAAAATATCCCTGAAACTTGTTGGCTTCTGAAAACAATGCTTGATATTTCATTGTCACTTATATGCCCTTTTCAGGTGATCTGGGGCTCTGCTCCACATCTCTTCACTTGGGACTCAGGCTAGCAGAGTAGCCACTATCTCAAAGTTTCTGGTCCCTAGAGCCCAGGAAAAAAGCATTCTAGAGAGTCTTGTGATACTAATTTAAGACCTTGGTCTAGAAGAATATTTTTTATTCGTCTCCCAAATTGAACCATGTGAACTTACCCAAGTGCAAGGAGATAGCTATGACTAGGAGGTTGAGAAGTGGAATGTCTGAAAAGCTTTAATGATCCCAAGGGATGTGCAGGTTTTGAGGTTGAGGAGGAGAGGTAGGGGCCTTGAATGTGGCGAGCTTCCTAGATCCCGCAGAATAAAAACTTTGGAGCTTTGGGTGTCCAAGATGAAGTCTGAAAGTACAAAGCATTAGAAAAGGGAAGAAAGCAGCGGAGGAGGCAGGAAGTACAGTTATTGATTATACCCTATTTAAGTCACTTTCATCTCATTATACTGCTTAAATATTTAAATTTAAGGAATTGAGGGGGAAAACAAAATGTTTAGCACTGAACAAGAAGCTAGAGGAATTCCAAAGGTGAACTAGACTCACCAAGCTAGTTTTACTAACATGGTACCAGATATGTCATCATACATGCAAAGTGACACCTGTGACAACTAACTAGGTAAATACATTCACCAGGTTTACCTGAATTGTCTAACTGAGGTTTAAGGAGAAACTATGAAAGTGTAATTCATGGAAATACCTAGACGATCAAAGCTTACTCTGCCTTCATACCCACAGTTTTAAATCAGAAACGTATTAAGATTGTGTGTGACTCTGTGTGCTCCGCCTCTAGCCTTCCTGCAAATGTCAATATTGTTCCTATTTCCATTATATAAAATATTGAAAAAAGAGGCATACAGCTTGGAACAAAGCCAGCAAGAGCTATGGGTCTTATTTCACTTTCTCCTTTCACTTACTTTTGCTCAATGCTTAGATCCCTAAATTGCTTCTTCTTTTTTCCTCTGTCTTTCCAATATATTCTCACTAAGCCATCCTGTTCATTCTTCTTCTTCTGTATTGAATGATAAAGCACTCTCTGGATTTCAGTTTATAGTAATATAAACATTTATTTGATGATTTTTTTCCCTTAAGCTCTTTTACTTGTCCTGCCTTGTTATTTCTGACAATGAATGCAGTAAAAAACTAAAAGATACGGATAATGTTATTAAGTAAACACATTTCAAAGTAAAGAATTGGTATACTAATTGGTATACTAATATTAGGGTAACTCTTACCATTGGAAGCCATTCCCTAAATTAAGACATCGATTCCAGCCCAAGTTTCAGAGTTGAATATCAAAAAACAAACTTGTAAATCGGACAATTGTGCAGGTCACAAGAGTATCACTCTGAAAACAAATAGGACTGTATCATAGGATCTCTGAAATGTAATGAATTTTGGAAGATAAAACATAATTTGTTAGATTGCTGCAAAATTTTAAATTTTTTGAAAAAGTTGGAGGATAATATATAACTACAGTCAATACTTGATTATGAGAGATAATTTTGGAGAATGGGTGATAATAAAGTAGATTATGGATAACCCCAAACCACACACAGTTCAAATAAAACCACAATCAACTCTTCATTACCTAGAAGCAGGTAAGCTGATTTGCAGATCAATCTAACACTGAATAAACCACAGCAGGGATCTGGGAAGATCTCATTTCTCAGGGAGGCTGAACAATTAGGTAACATGCAATTGGAGTTGAAGAACAGCTCTCCCAGATGCAGGAACTGAGGAGCCAGACTTTGGGTAGAGCTGTTAATAGAGTGGATCATGTGAGCCAGATTGCAGGACTCCAGACCTGGAATCCTGTCCCCCAACCACCGTGGAGCTGATAATCAGGGCTAATGACCCAGGGCTTGATTACATGCCCTGTAGGCAAAGTAACCTAATCCCAAATCCCTGCTGCACTTTAAACACCTCCATCTGAACAGAGCTAATCCACAAACCCATTACTCCATAAACCAGTTAATTCACCTTCAGATAATCAGGAATTAATTGTACATGTACACGTGTATGCATTTTAATACATCATAATTAGAAACAAAAGGAGCAATTTTCTATACTTGAAGGCCCAGAAATTCTATTTAGGATATAATAGAAATGTTCCTTGATCCTCATCTTTTAATCCAAATGTAAAAAATGCAAAGTGCATTGAAAAATATCCTTTCTAACTGCTTTCTATACTTCCCAGGTTGAAATTTTTAATCTTTCTGAACCTGGTGATTGCTTTCTAAGTGAACAGAAATTTACTTTTCAATGGCTAGTTTATCATTATCATTATGATTAATTGACTCAAGTAACATGTATTGAGCACCTGATTTACATCAAGCCAAAACATCTGCTATACAAGGGGTTATGGCTTTGTAATAAGAAACCTATATTCTTAAAATCAAGTATTTAGGACATTATAACCAAAAACTGACAAGTGCAACACAAAAGCATGTCCTGGGCATATAGCATTCAGAATAAAAACACTAAAATGGGGGTAATGAATCAAAGCTTTATTTTCTAGAACAACATGCTGTAAAAACAGATTTTTTAATAAGGGACAATTTGATCAATATGCCAATATTTCAGTCTTATTGAAATAGAGCTTTTCTATTTGTGATACAAGAGTGAATTGATTTCATAGTATCAGTCAGTACTTTTCTGTTTTCTTTGCAGGCTGAACTTTCTTCTTATCTAACCCAAGGGAAATATCTTAATCTGGAACATGGGTTGGCACAAAGTGTAGCCTCTGAGCCAAATCCATGCCTCAAACTGAGAATGGCTTTTACATTTTTAAAAGATTATAAAAAGCAAAAACTATACAGCAGAGACTGTATGTGACTCACAGAGTCTAAAATATTTACTGGCTGGCCTGTTACAGAAAAAAGCCTGCTGACCCTTAGTCTAGAATATTCCTAGACTCCTCTCTCTTCTTCATTCCTCAAATCCAAAATAGTGTCTACCTCCTAATGTGTCTGCCACAGTGCTCTTTCTCCACCAACACCCCACCTTGCTAACTGTTCTAAATTATGACTCTGTTGCCTTCTAGCTAATTTGGTTATCTGCCTCCTGTCTCACCCTTTTTTCAACCATCCACTATAATGTCACCTGAATAACCTTTTAAAGAATAGAAGTCACCACATCCTTCTCAGTAAATCTTTTCTCGGCATCTCACCACCACTAACATATGTGCTTGATTCTACTAATCCCCGCTATTGTGCAGATGTCTGTGCAACATACTTCACATCAAGGATTTATTTGCAGATTAGCTTTCCCTCTAACCTGGGAGATCCTATCAGGTAGATACCGATAGGACATCTACCATGAATAAGAGGTGTATCAAAGACTAAGTGAGTGAATGGGTTTAATTCAGTATTTTTGAGTGTGGAAAAAGTTCTTAGGGCTCTGGATATCTTTGGAAGAGAAGAGGATAGGTATATGCTACCAAGGGAATGTTTGGAAAAAAATAGTGGAACTAGAAGAATGAAAAACCAACTTTTCATCTGCCTTTCATGTTAATGTCTCCTTTCATGAATGCATTTGAATATATAAAATTTTTTAGTGTTTAAATTATGCACAACACTACGATGTGTACTTCACATGTTTTTCCAGTTATTTTCATTTTATAAAGTTGGCATATGTGTGAATATAGAACTGAAAATTGACAGAATGAGTGCATTGTGCGTGTGTGGAGAATAAGGATTAAAAGAAGGCAGAAAGACAGAAGGAAGATAGAAGAGTTTACCACTAGCTGCTTCCCTGCTTCTAATTTCTTTCTCCTCACTCCAGAAACAAGACAATCCCCTTACCTTCTCAACATCCTTTTTTATTAGTCAGGGTAGACTATGCTATGCTGCAATAAAAATTCACTCTGAAATCCCATGGCCTTAACACAGCTGAAGATTATCCTTTGTCCCTGTTTCATATTCATTTTTGAGCCCATATGAGAGTATGGGTAATCTTCCGTATGGTCACTCAAGATCCCAAGCCGATGGCTGCTCCACCAACCAGACCTGTATAATATGGGATGTGTGATCTTCTGTGAAGAGAAGAAAGTACGTAAAATCCTTCTACACTGTGCTCCATTGCTCAGAGCACGTGACCCTACCTAACTGCCAGGCCCTGGAAATTACAGTCTCTCTTGTACTAGGAATGAGAGAAGAATCAGATACTGGTTCATGAGTAATGTCCACCACACCCTTTCAGATGAACTAGATGTCTTCAATAAGACAAAACTACCCACATTGAAGTAGAGAATTAGAACATCTCTTTATTTAGTTTGGAAGATGTCCTGCTCAGGAATTTTTGATTTCATATACATTTGGTCAGCAATCCAGTAAACTCTTGTCATGGTTCCAGTCCCATCTTCCTTACACCTTCAATTTACATTGATTCCCTGCCCCACCCCGACTCCCAAAGTACCTCTTTAGCCAGTCAAGGAAATAGCAGATGTTTACCCCTGGAATAAGAACTTTCTCTGATCAACTAAACAGTAGCTCTCTAGTAGTTCCCAATTTTCCTGATTGCTCTGGGATAAATAGTGCCAGAACGATAGCCCACAAATTAGAAATTAGGGCAATAACTCAGGACCCTGAATACTTTTGTGTATATGGCGAAGACTAAGATAGGACCCAGGGTGGGAATGGATGACTGGGAGCCAGGCACACATGAGCCATATCTCTATACTTCCTCAATAGTATGGACATAAAAGAGGCATCTACCACCTCACATCCCAAAGGTTTTACATTAACCATCTTAGAGTCTTTCTTTTCCTCTCTTGGCTGTGTTGAATGTTCATTTTAGCCTGCTCCCACCTACAAATGTTGAGAAGAAGGCCATGTACTGTCAATTGTTATAGGCCTTCCAATCTCAAAGGATTGAATCAGAAGACAACTTCTAAAATTTATGTCAGTGATCCTTTGTGCAATGTTCAGGTATCTGAAAATCTGAAAGTGGAATGAATATGTGTTGAATAAGAGATTAATACAATTTAGATGAGATAATGTTGAAAGCATATATAAACATAATTTGCTAAACAAATGGACCCTTAGTCATTGTTCCTCCTTAGGATTGCAAGGTTAATTCAATACTTGCTTGGGGCCAGATGTTTGGTTAAACATGTCTTCCAAAGAGAAAGAAACCAGAAGTTCCTATCAACTTTAAAAAAAGAAAAGTAAGAAAAGGGCACATGAAGACTGTTAGCAACACAACCTAATTTCTGAAATAAAAAAAATAAACAAGTAAAGCTTTCCTGTGGTCAACAGGTAAAAATTTCCAGTTGTAAGATAAATAAGCTCTAGGGATGTAACACTGCTATATATTATATATGAAAAATGTTAAAAGAGTAAATCCTAAGTGTTCTCATCACAAGTAAAGAATATTTTTTCTTGTTCTTCTATTTTTTATCTATATGAGATGATTGATGTCCAATAAACTTGTGGTAAACATTTATGTTAAACTTAAACTTATACAGTACTAAATGTCAATCATATCTCAATAAAACTGGAAGAAAAACCCAAGAAAGAGAAATCAATAACTCATCTTCTCAACTCCAAGCAGCACTTTATTTTCATAGTCAAATTGTTTCTTGAATTGTAAACTGTATTGTAATCAATGCATATTCTGAAAATTTATTAAATCATTTCTTACTAACAATGGTGCTTTAGAATTGAGCAGCTAATAAGATTTAATAGTTTCGTTTCATCAAAAAAAAATCTAGAGAGAAAAATAAATAAATAAACCAAACAAAATAAAATAAAGGCTTCCTGAGAGGAGGAAGGTCTTATATGAGTTAAGAGTGTCATGCACTCTTAAGGTGCCCAAAGGCCAGTCACCATGCTAGTTGGTAGATAAGGTGAAGACATTTCTCTTCTACTTGTCATTTTGGGTATGGATTTTTCTCTTTCTTCTCTTCCATGTGTCCCTGGGTGGGCCTGATGGCAGTCTCCTCTTTGTGAAAATCTCCCCTCAGCCACCTCTTCGGAGGTCCACCAAGGAGATTACGAGGTGCCTCAGGTATATACATAGTTTAGCCCTCACCATGGCAGCCTGTACAGCCTGTTTCAAAAATTTAAATTAGTTGTTAAAGTTTAAAATTCCAGAGATGTCATATATAATTCAGGATGCTTGACTGCTCTGGTAATCCTGGAACTGCATTTCCCCCATGGCAGCTTTTGGCTGGAATTGAATAGCAGCAGCTGCTCCCTTTAAAGGAGGCTAGAGCACAAGAATTCTTTAGTCTCACTACTTCCCATTGTCTTGTTAACAGTGAGGCTGGCCATTGAATGTCAGGTCAGCCTTGATGCTTTCCTTGGAACCCCAGCCTGATTTTCCTAATTTTTTTTTTTTTTGTCTGGCCCCTTTAGATTCTTGAATTTGTAACCTCCAGCTAGTAGAACCAAGTTTTAGTCAGAGCATTAAAGTTAGACAGTGTATTCTTGGACATATTTTGCATGCCCTAGAAGGCCAAGATCCTGGTATCAATTTAAAGGAGAGAAATCTAGGAGGCTTCTTACTTTGCTCCATCTTAGACAAAAAGGGTCCTGAAGGGCCACATGTGGTCTAATTCAAGTGCAAGGGGTGGAATTAAGACCTAGCTAATGTGCATTTGACAAAAGAACTGCACATATATTTATTATCTGATTTGTTATAGGTTTTAGTAGCATGTAACCAAAACAAACACAATCCAAAATACTCTAATCAAAAAGAGGTTCTATTGGTTCTATAGATGAAAAGTGTAGGAGTGTGTCTGGCTTTAGGTGTAGGTAGATCAGAGGCTCGACTGATACCATCAGCATATGACTTCTGCCTCCATCTTTTGGCTCAGCTTCCTCTGGCTCCACTTTCAGACAGCCACCTTGCATCATGGCCACAAAATAGCTGCCAGCACTTTCAGAGCTAAATATGTTCAGGACCATATCTGACAGGAAAAGCCTAAATACATCACATCAATTCTGATTAGGACAAATTAGTATATAGTCTCTATAGCTAGGGGAATGTCAGTCAGGTACCAGTGACAGATTGGATGTTCTACCAGAGAAGTAAAACTAGAATGGGGGTGGGGGTGGAGGTGTAATCCCCTAGATGGAAATTCATCTATGGTTACCAGGAAAGGAGTGAATGAATGATGGATAGCATCAGTAGCTGATTTCAACTATATCTGGGCCACTTGTTAAAAAGCAAATTCCCACTGGCCAGGTGTTCTGATTCATGAGGCCCAGGAACCTTCTCATTTAATAAGATCCTGAGGGATTCTGATGCAAGAAGTTATTAATTCAAACTTTGTGAAACACTTTGAGACTGCAGTGTCTTATTACAACTAAAAATAAATTCATAATTATATGCCAGGAAATGAATTAAGTATTTTACAGCCATTATTTCAGATAATTCTTAACTCTATGAAGTAGGGCCATTATTATCCTCATTTCTGGATTAGGAAGTGAAGCTTAAGAAGTTTAATAATTTTCCAATGACACATAGGTAATGATAAGTGGCAGTAGCCAGGATTCAAACCCATAGCTATCTGACTATAAAGTTGATGTTGTTACTACTCTATTATAAAGTCTATATCTCTTTAGATTTTTGTGCTTGCCATAGACTGAAGGATGATTCATGAGTCAGAGTGTTTGATCTTGCCATTCTTTGACATGAAGAACTTAACTGATATTCCCCAGAGTGAGTCACTGAGTTAGACAAAGTTATATCAAACATCAGCGTATTGTTCCTACTGCTATGTACATACTATATGTAGCCTTAGGAAGGTTACATTAGCTTACTGACCCTCAGTTTCCTTTTCTGTAAAGGATTACTGATATCATTTCACAAGGTTGACATAGGAATTGAATAACTAAAAGTGCCTATCCTCCGTAAATATTAGGTATTGTTTTTTCTGTCTGTATGTTTAATCACAAATGATCAGACGATGATTTCTTTTCCTATCACTTAATTGCTGATGCTGATTCATTAAGCAGTTTCACCAAGGGCCCCCCATTACCCTCAGCATAGGCACCAACCAATTCCAGCCAATTCGTTATTATCAAAAATACTGTGGCAGCTGGTCTTTCAGTTTGCGAGAGATGCTCAGGGATTGAAAAGAGGAAAGAACAAATATTTATTAGGTCCCATTATATATTAGGCATATTTCAGAAAATACCTTGTTAATTTTTTATTATTATTAAGATATAATTGATATATAACATTATATTATTTTCAGGTGGACAACATAATGATTTGATATCTGTATGTATTTCAAAATGATCACCTCAGTAAGACCAGCTAATATCTGTCACCGTAAATAAAGTTTTTTCCCTTGTAATAAGAAATTTTAAGATCTACCCTCTTAGCAACTTTCAAATATACAATAGAGTATTATTAAGTATAGCCACTATGCTGTACATTACACCTTCAGGACTCATTTCCCATCTAACTGGAAGTTTGTACCATTTGACAATCTCCACCCATTTCACCGACCCTCAACCTCCACCTCTGGCAACCACCAGTCTTTTTTCTGTGTCTAAGAGCTTGGTTTTTTGATCCTTGTTTTAGAATCCATATAAAAGTGATACCATGTGATACCATGTAATATTTGTCTTTCTCTATATGGCTTATTTCACTTAGCATAATGCCCTCAAAGTCTACACATGTTGAAGCAAATGGCGAGATTTCCTTCTTTTTAATGACTCAATAATATTCACACACACACACACACACACACACACACACACACACACACACAGGTTTTCTTTATCCAGTCATCATCTGATAGACACTTAGGTTGTTTCCACATCCTAACTGCTGTAGCTAATGCTGCAGTAAATGTGGAGGTGCATATATATTTTGCAGATAGTATTTTCATCTTTTTCAGACAAATACCCAGAAATGAAAATATTGTATTATATAGTAGTTCCATTTTTAATATTTTGAGGAACCTCCATATTGTTTCCCATAGTGCCTTCACCAATTTCCCTTAACAGTGAAAAAATATTCCTTTTCTCAGCATCCCTGCCGACACCTGTCATCTCTTGTCTTTTTCATAGTAGGCATTGTAACAATTTTGAGGTGATACCACATTGTGATTTTGATTTGCACTTCCTTGATGATTAGTGATGCTGAGAACCTTTTTAATACCTGTGGCTATTTGTATATCTTCTTTGAAAAAATGTCTATTCAGATCCTCTGCCCATTTCTTAAATGGATTGTTTGCTTTTTGCTACTGAGTCATGTGAATTCTTTATGGGTTTTGGATATTGATCCTCTATCATATATGTGATTTACAGATATTTTCTCCCATTCTTTAGGTTGCTTCTCATTTTGTTGATGGTTTTCTTTACTGTGGAGAAGCTGTTATGTCTCATGTAGTCTCAATTATCTTTGCTTTTAGGGTCAAATAAAAAAAAAAAATCAGTACCAATACTGATATTGAAGAGTTTACCACATAGGTTTTCTTCTAGGAGTTTTGTGGTTTTACATCTTAAATTTAAGTCCTTAGTCCATTTTAAGTTAATATTTGTGTATGTTGTAACATAGTGGTCCTGCCTCTTTCTTTCTTTCTTTCTTTCTTTCTTTCTTTCTTTCTTTCTTCTCTTTTTCTTTTTTGGCTGTACCTATAGCACACAGAAGTTCCTGGGCAATTCCTGGCCCAGAAATTGAACCCATGCCATAGCAGTGACAATGCTGGACCCTTAAACTGCTGGTGCTAGAGAACTCCTGTGGTTTAGTTTTATTCTTTTGCATTTGGATGTCCAGTTTTCCCAACACCATTTATTAAACAGTCTGTCCTTTCCCCCATTGTATATTCCTGGATCCTTTGTCATAAATTGACTATGTATGTGTGAGGCTTCTTTTCTGGGTTTTCTATTCTGTTTCATTCTTCTATGTCTGTTTTTATGCTAATACTATACTGTTTTAATTACTGTAGTTTTGTAATATAGTTTGAAATAAGGGATCACAATGCTTCCAGCTCTGTTCTTCTTTCTCAAGATTTCTTTGGCTATCTGAGGTCTCTTGTGATTCCATACAAATTTTAGGATTATTTCTTCTACTTTTG
Organism: Sus scrofa; assembly: GCF_054392235.1. NCBI lineage: Eukaryota > Metazoa > Chordata > Mammalia > Artiodactyla > Suidae > Sus > Sus scrofa. The sequence goes on from NC_139397.1 coordinate 100,590,961, forward strand.
TGAAAAACACCTTTGGAATTTTCATAGGGATTGCACTAAATCTGTAGATTGTTCCTGGTCTTATAATCAATGAGTATAATGTTATCTGTGAGATTGCTTTAAGTAATATGGTCATTTTAATAATGTTTTTCTAATCTGTGAGCATGAGATCTTTCTGTTTACTTCTGTTTTCTTCAGTTTCTTTCATCAGTGTCTTATTGTTTTCAATATACAGGTGTTTTACCACCTTAATTAAATTTATCCTAGTTTTTTTAAATTCTTTTGTTGTACAATTGTAAATGGGACTTTTTTCTTAATTTCTCTTTCTGATAGTGCATTTTAGTGTACAGAAATGCAACAGATTTTTGTATATTGGTTTTGTATCCTGAAACTTTACTAAATTCATTGATTAGTTCTAATAATTTTTTAGTGCCATCTAATAGTGCAAATAGTGATAGTCTTACTTCTGCAAATAGTGATAGTCTTACTTCTTCCTTTCTGATTTGGATTCTTTTTATTCCTTCTTGCCTGATTGCTGTGGCCAGGACTTTCGATACTATGTTGAATAAAAGTGGTGAGAGTGGGTGTTTTTGTCTTGTTCCTGGTCTTATAACCAATGAATATAATGTTATCTGTGAGTTTGTTTTATATATATATATGTATATTTCATTATGTTGAGTTATAGTCCCTCCATACCCATTTTGTCAAGAGTCTTTATCATAAATGATATTGAATTTGTCAAATTCCTTTTCTGTATCTATTGACATGATCATATGATTTTTATCCTTCATCTTAGTGTGGCAGGTATATCACATTGATTGATTTACAGATGTTTAATTGCCTTGCTGAGTTTTAGCAATAATTCTGCATTATGTAGGTGAGGACTCTGAAGCTTGGAGAAGTTATTGACTCAGGGCCACTCCTCAAGGCAGGTGGGAAATCTAGAATTTGAACCCATACCTCATCCTGGTGACTCCACAACCTGTGGACTTTCTGCATGTGTTATTTCCCTGTGAGAGTGAAGCCTTCATCATGGATGTAAACTATCCACTGGGTGCTGACCCTACTTGAATAGATTTTATTAGTGAAAACTTGAGTTTGCTTGGCATAGTAATGCTCAAAACTAGAATGGGAAGGAATCATCACATGTGAAAAAGGAACACAGACAGTTTTACTGAGGAGCTTTACAATACTGGAGAAGTATTGATTATGACAATAATAAACATGCCATCTTTTAAATACAGTCTTAGCTGACCGTTTTTTGCTCTAGGGAAGAAATTAGGGATATAAATTAATCAAATGGTAATGTAATAAGTTCTCTAAGAAAGAAAAATATATCAAGTTTTTCTCTTTTCTTTTCCCTGAGAATAAGAAATCTTTTGAAATCCTCAGTTGAGTTAGAGGATTTTCTTATTAGGTAAATGTAATAAATTTATGATGAAGAGAGGGCTTTGCAAAGTTGCCTTTCTCATTTGTTTTGCATTCAATTACTTAAGTAGAATGACAGAAAATATTCAGTTGAATAGGAAAAGGAGTCACTGAGGTTCTAAAATGTGATCAATTATCTAACAATATTATGAAGCTGAATATATTATTTTATGCAATCTATTTTATCTTTCCAAGTCAGTTATCATTGTTCTTTTTGAGACTCAAGAATAGAATTCTTTGGGTTTTTCTAAAACTTCATAAAGTTCAAATACTCTATTTTTTCTCTCCATTGGCCAGCAATATTCTGAAAATGACAATAATTCTAGTTCCAACCTACAGAAGCCACTCTATGTACCAGAAGGCAACACCAACGTCTTTTTCAAATAATGGATTTCAAATATTGATTCAAAACTACTTCCATTATTTTAAAATGCTAAGTAGCTAAAAGTTACACATTCTCAAAATAACACAAGTTAGTTCCAAAATTCTAGCAAAGTTTATAGGGTAATACAAGCAACATGAATGCTATGCTATCTCTTCATGGCTCAATCTCAGATTTGGTGGAGTATATACCCAACATAAATATATATATTTTTTCAAAATTCTTCTAAAAGGCAAGATTATTAGCCTACAGAAGCATCATCATTAATATCCATTATGTAAATGCCGGAAGCTGGAAGGAAGGAGAAGATGACAAATGATTTCTTTTTAGGCACAAACCTACCTTTATATAAAGCTGTTGTTGAGGCAGAGATTTCCTTGGATACATCTATTCTTTTGTCTCATCCTCTAAACCACATCCTATTATTCTTCTGTCTAGATAGCTAGAGACTCTGTGCCCACCTTTTGCCTCACATGGGATACTGCCAGGACTTGACTTGCACCCCAATCATTTGAGGCTCAGGAACTCACACACTCCAAAATCATGATCTTCATTTTTCTAGTGTAACTGTTCTGTGGAATAGTATCCCTTTTATCTTCCTAAAAATATATGCACCTCAAATCCAAATCAAACTCAAATGCAGTGGTTCTTAAATGTTAACTGTGTTTAAGAATCACTTGGAGAGATTGTCAGACATTTGAATTCTGTAGGTCTGAAATAGGGTCCAGGAATTCACCTTTTCAACAAAGACCACAGATGCTTGTGATGCAATAGTTTAGCAAACTGAACTTTGAGAAGAATTCTCTTTATCATTGGAAATAGAAGGAAAATAAAATAAAGCATTCAGATAGAACAGAGGTCTTCTTGCATGCCCTCTCCACCACTCCTGCTCTTCTTCTCCTCCTGAATATTTGGCACCAAACCTTCTTAGTCAAAGATTTTGCCCCATGAATTGCTAAGATGTCCCTGCTTTAACCAAATTGTTCTCTATGTCTCTTTGAAATCAAATAGAAGACCTCCTTACTCCACTTATACCACATACATATTCTACTCTTAAGGGCTATTGTGTTTAGTTCTGAAAGAAGGCATTCTAGTGTTTGAAAAAAAGCAATTGAAAAGATGTCAAAGGGAGTTTCTGTTGTGGCTTAGAAACAAACCAGACTAGTAGCCATGAGGATGTTGCTTCAATCCCTAACCCTACTCAGTGGGTTAAGGATTTGGCATTGCTGTGAGTTATGGGGTAGATCACAGATGCAGCTCAGATCTGGCACTGCTGTGGCTGTGGTGTAAGTCTGCAGCTGTAGCTCCAATTCGACCCCTAGCCTGGAAACTTCCATATGCTTCAGATGCAGCCCTAATAAGTAGAAGAGAAAAGAAAAGAAAAGAGAAGAAAAGGTGTGAAAGACCTTGATTAGTGAATTGTATTTAAAAGATATTCAAGTATTGTTCATGCCTTTATAGCAGTTTTTGTAAGCTCTCACCTGCCTTAGATAGCATTTTCCCCAGTCTACCTGTAATGGATAGAATGGTTTCCCCCAAAATTCCTGTCTACCTAGAACCTCAGAGTGAGTCTTTATTTGGAAGTTAAATGCAGATTTAATTAGTTAAAATGAGGTCATAGATCTTACCACATTGGAGTGGGCTCCATTCCAATGATTGATGTCCCTATAAGAAGACAAAGTAGAGGAGTTCCCATTGTGGCTCAGCAGTAGTGAACCTGACTAGTATCCATGATGATACGGATTAGATCCCTGGCTTGCTCAGTGGGTTAAGTATCCAGCATTACCATGAGCTGTGGTGTAGATCACAGATGTAGCTTGTATCCCTCATTGCCATGCTGTTGCAGGCCAGCAGCTGCAACTCCAGTTCAGACCTTAGCCAGGGAACTTCCATGTGCTGTGGGTGCAGCCCTAAAAAGAAAAAGAAGAGAAAGTAGAGACCAAGAGATGTGATGCACACCCAAAGGGAGGCAGCTGTAAGACAAGGAAGGCCAGGAGTTGCTGGCATTCTTTGGAGCTAGGCAGGGATGTGGGACAGATTCTCCCTCAGAATCCCCACCAGGAATGGACCTTGACTTTGCTCTTCTGCTCTTTAGAACTGGGAGAGGATAATTTTCTGTTGTTCTAAGCTACCTGTGTGTGGTAATTCATTACAATAGCCCTAGAAAAATGGTGGACTACCTTCCAGTCTTATCTTACTTCACTCCCTTATCCTTATCATCTCTTCAGGAAGCAGCCTCCAAATTTTGTCTTCCTCTATCCACTCCTAGAAGTGCCTCCCCCTTTCTTTCAGCCAGTTTAAGTCCAAGTCCTCTCTTAAGTCCAGTTTAAATAGGAGTTTTTTCTATAAAACCTTCTTTCTCTTGTCTCTCAGCTCAAATTCATATATTCAAGTGTTTCTCAGAATACAGATAGTAAGCATGATTTGAAAGAACTATTAATTATGTAAATATGTAAGCATTTTAACACTCCTTGTTGACCTGAACTATTAGTTAAATCATGTATGGCTATTTAAATGTTATGCTTTTCTATATTATCTCCTCAATTAGTTTATAAATTGTCTTGTAAAGGATTAACCTTGCCAAAGAGAGATTTGGCCTTTGCCCTGGGCTCCTGGGAGGTAATCTCTAAACCCTTGGAATATCCTGGCTGATGAGAGTGTTTTTTTTTACCTGGGGCTTTGGGCCAAGCTTGATAATCTATGCTAACTGTGTGATATGCGGTGTGCGGCCTTGGGCCACAAGGGATATATACTCAACCTCCATAGGGACTGGAGACTAAGTTTAGCCATAAGGGAGGAGATGACCAGGCCTCAATAAAAACTGCAGACACCAAGGCATAGGTGAGCTTCCCAGGTTGGCAGTGTTCCATGTGTATTTTCACACACCACTGCTGGGAGAAATAGGTACAATCCTCTACAGGGGAAAGTCAACTGGATGCCCCTCAGCTTTGGTGCTGCCTGGCCTCTGCTCTATGTACCTCTTCCCTCTGCTGATCTTAATCTATATATCCTTTAGTTTTATTGCAGTGATAGATTGTAATCATGAGTTTTCTGAGTTCAGTGAATTCTGGTAGTAAATTATCCAGTTTGAGAATGGTCTTGAGGACCCTGAACTTCTAGTTGGTATGAGAAGTAAGAATAGTCTTAGGGACCCCTGAGCTCTACATATGCTAATAAAGGGACAAGACTGGACTATGTTGTATTTACACACATACATGACCATGACACCTAACAGTTTAGTACACATTGTTGAATTACTTAATTCTAATAATAATTTACTGTTTAATCTCTTCCCCAAATGCCACTTCCATACATTATACAAAGATAACAACTTAAACACATGGCAGTGAAGAGTGAAAAGGAAAAATCGAATAAATGTGCTAAGTGAAATGAATCCTGCATGATAATAACAGTGACCATTTACTGAGAAAAATGAAGCACCAAATATGATGCTGGTCCTTTGTCTGCAAAACCTCTTAATTCTCTAGCAACTATTGGCAAGTTTATTGTTACTTTTGCCTCTTTTGCAGATAAAAAATAGATACAAAAATTTTGACACATATGTATAACTAATCCACTAGTATTAACTTTTGGAACTGTCCTTGAAACCCTTATCTTTTTCTAGTTACCACACTGTCTCTATGCTGCCCCACCACCAACTTCACAGAAAAAATTTTCCAGAAAGTTGACCACATCCCTCACTCCTCACACATTCCTTCGCCCACTCTATCTTATTTATCCATACCTATCTACCAAAATGGCTCTTGTCAAGGTCTACATGTATCTTCGTGTTGGCACATCCAGCACAAGTACCTCTGTTTTTATACTTCATCTCACAGTTTACCATATCCTTTTTCTTTTTTGTTATTGTTTTTTTGCCCTTTTTTGGGGCCGCACTAGCGGCATATGGAGGTTCCCAGGCTAGGGGTCTAATCAGAGCTACAGCTGAGGGCCTACGCGACAGCCACAGCAACACCAGATCCAAGCCGCAGTCTGCGACCTACACTACAGCTCATGGCAATGCCAGATCCTTAACCCACTGAGTGAGGCCAGGGATCGAACCCACAACCTTATGGTTCCTAGTCGGGTTCGTTTCCGCTGTGCCATAACAGGAACTTCCAATATCCTCTTTCTTTATAGTTTTTTCTCTTCTGATTTTTTTATGTTACTCGCTGATCCTAATTAGTCTCTTTTGATAATACCTGTTCCTTTACCTAAACTTACTTTTAAACATTGGCATGCCCCAGGACTCCCTTTGGTGCCGTATTCTATGTGTACTGTCTCTTTGGTTGATCTCATTCCCTTAATTTACAAACATCTATATGCTGCCGATGCCCAAATTTAGAACACCAGCCCTGACATCTCCATGGTGCTACTGGCTCAGAAAGCTATGTTTCCTATTTATCATCTGTCAACGCCATTGTGTGGAGGAGACTATAGGTGTGGAAAAGGCAGAAGCTTACTCTACTGGTGTTTCCAGTTGGTGTGACATCAAAGGAATCTTTGCTTTTCTTGCTGTAATTATCACTCAGGATATTTATGTTCAACTAGAGTGGATAAGAAAGTTGTGAATCAACACAATTGTTTTTTAATAATTCATGTATAGCACATACAGGTGCCTGTATAATATATTGGGATTTTATGGAACATTTCATCAATTTTGAATATGTAGATCAAGTTCAATTTTCTACAAATCTCTGTGATAGCTAAATCAAGTCACCTATTTTGATCTCCATTGTAGAATGAACCTAAACCCTTTTTAATTATTTTCAGTGTTATCAAGTAGTGCTCTTGTTCCCCACCCCCCTCACCCCATCAATATTCTGGCCACACTACCCTTTCAATTCGTTGAATGTTATTTCCTACTCAGGACATGGGTTTTTGCTTTTCCCTCTGACTGGTTCACACTTTTTTCCCCCTGATCTTGCACAGCTGACTCCTTCTCAAGCTTTAGATCTCAACTCACATGTCATTCCCACATTAGAGCTTTTCCTGACCCCCTACCCCAAACAAAGTAGAAGCCCCCAGTTTCTCTGTGTTACATGAGTTTGCTCACTTCCTTTACAGAGCTTATCACAATCTAATATTTTTAATTGTCTGCCCACCTCTCACCCTCTTCCACCACTGTTAGAATTCAAGCTTGGAAAGAATAGGCTTCTTGTGTGTCTTACTACCATATCTCAGCACCTATAATAGCATCTGGCCCACAGCTGGCCCTCATAATGAATTTGTTCAATTGATTTGTTTTACTAAGCACCTGTGCCAGGATTTGAACTTGAATTGAACTTGACTCCAGAATTCAAGCTCTTAAATACTCTGCTTGACTAACATTTCAACTAAAGCAAGTGACTGTAGATAGGGAAAGATGATGAGGGTTGGCAGAAATCAAGGAAGATTTCTTGGAGAAGATGTGAATGATTTGGATACAGGCAAAAATGTAAAGGAGAACAGGCCAGGTGAACACACAGAGCTAGAAGTAAGCTGGATTTGTGAAGTGGGTGATAAGGAAAGCTTCATTGTAATTATAATAGAATTGATATTGAACAGACACAACATAACCCTTTGGTGGGAAAGTTTAATTCAATCCTAGTCATTTCCCTGTCTTCATGCCAAATTTAAATTCTTTAGGGGGCTGATGCATGCACTTATACATAAACCCAAAACCAGCAACTCAGACTCTTTTTACTCTTTGTTCAAGTTTGTTTTGAGCTCTGCCATAATATTCAGCATAGCTGATACCTGGTAGAAAGAGCAGTGGAAATTGGGGGCCTGGGTGGGGTAAGAATTGAATAAATAAAATGTTTTCACTTTGTAAATAGATCGATTTAAGCATTCTCCAAAATGTGCCTTATACATTCTCATCTTGTTTCTAAGAATATTCCACTTCCATTTTGAAGTCTAGTGTTGTTAAATAAGAAAGCCTAATTAATGTATAATAAAAGCATTATTCACCTCACTCAAAATCTTAGAAAAATATACTTATCTATACAACCCATGATTCACAAAGAAAGCTGAGGGCCAACTACAACTGCAACTCCCACTCAGAGATAATGAAGCATGAAATGGCACTTTAGAATTAAAATTATGTTGGAAGAAAATGGGCCTTCCCAAACTCAAGGAAAAAATAGTGTTGAAATGTTAAACAAAACTACATAGAGTATATTCTCATAGGTTATTGGCCAATAAATAGTATGTTGTTTGTAGAGGTTATTTTGCTTTCAGTACATGTGAGCCTTTGCTTTTCCTAAGTATTGTAATATTTCTTAATAACTTCTTATGAGAACAATGTGTTTATATATGTGATTTAAAAATATTTTTGGAAGAAATGTACGTGAGCCTAGCGTTTCATTACATCAGGTAGCTATTGTGGTCAACTTCTAAATGTGTGTTCCTTTGAATTCCCCCTCATAAAACACTTCAAACATCTCTGCTTCTTGAATTGGTATGTGTTTTTTATGCTTTCATTTTCACTCAAATGAAAATAGTAAATGATGTTTATTTACTATCCTATGAGTTATCTGAAAACTTTAACTCTTCCTTAACTTTTTCTAAATTTTAAAGAAATTTTCTCGTGGTGCAATAAGTTAACAACTCATATATACAAAGCCCAAAAGAACTATTCATAGCCCTCTGATCTTTAGTATTATTCAAGAAAGAAAGGTTATCTTTATTCAGATATTTTATTTAACTCCTAGGTATATCATACAAAACCCCAAACTAATTTTATTCTTATCCTTTTTGATTTTGCTGTTACAATTATATAAAAATTACATATATCCATTCATGAATTTTGCTGATTGAAAAAATGCATCAGAATAATTCACTTTGTATACTAGGATATGAGTAAATTAACAGTGATTTTATTTTTCTCCCTAAATAACAGGAAATGTTTCCAATTATTTTTTAGAGCAGGACATTTGGTACAGATAATGTTGCTATAGCAACTTTAGAACAGGCTTAATTTGGGCCACAGTGAGTGCACCCACTTGTTTTAAATTCATCATTCAGTCTAATCTAGCATTTACATGAAGAGCTGCATTTACAAATACTGCAACAGGAGTGCCTGTGTGGAAAGTTGTTTAGGAATACTATGCCTCAAAGTTCTACTTGTAGTCATGGCATTTATTAAGAGCTTATATCACAGTACCAAGAGCTCTAATGTTTATTAAAGAAAAGTAAAACCTTACTCCAGTTTTACTCAGGATTAAAAGCTTTAAAAATCTACTTAACCTTAACAGATCTCTGAAAATATTTTGACACTAGAATACACTTTACTTTCTAGTGTTAAACCTTACAAAATCTTGCAAAATAGATTTTATTGTGTTTGCCTGGAGAAAGACATTTTAGCTTATCCTGCATGAACTTATTTCTACTATAACGATACCATGTACCTGTAAGAATATTGACAGTGTTTACACACATTTAGGATCAAGGTGGTTTCAGATGAAGATACAAGGGATTCCCTGTTCTAGAAAAACATGCTAAATGTGCAAAGCTCTTTAGGTTTCAATCTCAAAGGCTATAATCTTTAATTTATGATTCGAAGTAAGATTCATTCTTTGTTACCATAAAGCATTGCCTTTGAGGCAGCAAATATCTTCATTTCTTCTACCTCTGGCTAGAATTTATTTCCTGTGACTTGTGTTAGGATTTAACTAAAATGTTAGTTCATCTACCAAACCTTCCTTGATTTGTACTGCAGAGTTGCCACATTCTCCAGAATATCAGGCCTAGACTGGGCTCTGCTATTTCACATAATTTGCACATTTCTAACAACTAGACCCCTGTTTAAGCTTAGTGCCTTCTTCAAACCAAACCAAAGCAAATTCAACAAACATTATTTTTTTTATTACTCAAATGAATTTATCACATCTGTAGTTGTATAATGATCATAATAGTCTGATTTCACAGGATTTCCATCCCACAGCCCAAGCACATCCCCCCACTCCCAAACTATCTCCTTTGGAAACCATAAGTTTTTCAATGTCTGTGAGTCAGCATCTGTTCTGCAAAGAAGTTCAGTCTGTCCTTTTTTCAGATTCCACATGTCAGTGAAAGCATTTGATGTTGGTGTCTCATTGTATGGCTGGCTTCACTTAGCATGATAATTTCTAGGTCTATCCATGTTGCTAAAAATGCCAGTATTTCATTCTCTTTAATGCCTGAGTAATATTCCATTGTGTATATGTACCACTTCTTCTTTAGCCACTCCTCTGTCAATGGACATTTAGGTTGTTTCCATGTCTTGGCTATTGTAAATAGTGCTGCAATGAACATTGGAGTACATGTGTCTTTGCAAGTCATGGTTTTCTCTGGATAGATGCCCAGGAGTGGGATTGCTAGATCAAATGGTAGTTCTATGTTTAGTTTTCTGAGGTATCTCCATACTGCTTTCCACAGGGGTTGCACCAAGTTACAATCCAACCAACAGTGTACTAGGGTTCCTTTTTCTCCACACCCTCTCAGGCACTTATTGTTTGTAGACTTTTGGATGATGGCCATTCTGGCTGGTGTAAGGTGGTATCTGAGAGTGGTTTTGAGTTGCATTTTTTGAATAATGAGTGATGTTGAACATTTTTTCATGTGTTTTTTGGCCATCTGCATGTCTTCTTTGGAGAACTGTCTGTTTAGATCTTCTGCCCATTTTTTGATGGGGTTGTTTGTTTTGTTGTTGTTGAGCTGCAGAAGGTGTTTATAAATTTTGGAGATTGACCCCTTGTCAGTCGATTCACTTGCAAAGCTTTTCTCCCATTCTGTGGGTTGTCTTTTTGTGTTGTTTAGGGTTTCCTTTGCTGTACAGAAACTTTGAAGTTTGATTAGGTCCCATTTGTTTATTTTTTTTCTTTATTGTCAATACTCTGATAGGTAGATCTGAGAAGATGTTGCTGTCATTTATGTCAGAGAGGGTTTGGCCTATGTTTTCCTCAAGAGTTTTATAGTGTCTGGTCTTATATCTAGGTCTTTAATCACTTTGGAGTTTATTTTTGTGTATGGTGTTAGGGAGTGTTGTAATTTCATTCTTTTCCATGTGGCTGTCCAGTTTTCCCAGCACCACTTATTGAACAGGCTGTTTTATCTCCATTGTATATTCTTGCCTCCTTTGTCATAGATGAGTTGGCTGTAAGTGCGTGGGTTTAATTCTGGGCTTTCTATCCTGTTCCACTGATCTCTATTTCTGTCTTTGTGCCAGTCCCATGTGGTTTTGATGATTGTTGCTTTGTAGTACAGTCTGAAGTCTGTTGCTTTGTAGTACAGTCTGAAGTCAGGGAGCCTGATTCCTCCAGCTCCATTTCTCTTTTTCAGGACATCTTTGGCTATTGTGGGTCTTTTGTGCTTCCAAACAAACTTTAAAATATTTTGTTTGAGTTCTGTGAAAAATGTCCTGGGTAATTTGATAGGGCTTGTACTGAATGTGTAGAGCGCCTTAGGTAGTATAGTCATTTTGATAATATTAACTCTTCCAATCCACGAGCATGGTATATCTTCCCATCTATTTGTGTCATCTTTGATTTCTTTCATCAGTGTCTTATAGTTTTCAGAGTACAGGTTTTTTGTCTCTTTAGGTAGGTTTACTCCTAGGTATTTTATTCTTTTGGATGCGATGTTAAATGAGATTGCTTCCCTAATTTCTTTTTCTGATCTTTCATTATTAGTGTATACAAATGCCATCAATTTCTGTGTATTAATTTGGTATCCTGTGACTTTGCCAAATTCGTGGATGAGCTCTAACAGTTTTCTGGTAGAGTCTTTAGGATTCTCTAGGTATAGTATCATGTCATCTGCAAATAGTGATAGTTTTACTTCTTCCTTTCCAATTTGGATTCCTTTTATTACTTTTACTTCTCTGATTGCTGTGGCTAGGACTTCCAGAACTATGTTGAAGAGTAGTGGCGAGAACGGACATCCTTGTCTTGTTCCTGATCTCAGTGGGAATTCTTGCAGCTTCTCACCATTGAGAATGATGTTTGCTGTGGGTTTGTCATATATGGCCTTTATCATGTTGAGGCAGGTTACCACTATGCCCACTTTCTGAAGGGTTTTTATCAGAAATGGGTGTTGGATTTTGTCAAAGGCTTTTTCTTCATCTATTGAGAGGATCACATGGTTTTTATTCTTCAGTTTAATGTAGTGTATCACACCGATGGATTTGTGGATACTGAAGAACACTTGCATCCTTGGGATAAATCCCACTTGATCATGATGTACAATCCTTTTAATGTATTGTTGGATGCAGTTTGCTAGCATTTAGTTGAGGATTTTTGCATCAATGTTCATCAGTGAAATTGGCCTATAGTTTTCTTTTTTTGTAATATCTTTATCTGGTTTTGGTATCAGGGTAATGGTGGCCTCATAGAATGAATTTGGGAGTATCCCTTCCTCTGCAATTTTTCGGAATAGTTTCAGAAGGATAGGTATTATCTCTTCTCTAAATGTTTGATAGAATTCACCTGTGAAGCCATCTGGTCCTGGACTTTTGTTTGTTGGAAGTTTTTAAACCCCAGTTTCAATTTCAGTTCTTATGATTGGTCCATTCATCTTTTCTATTTCATCTTGGTTTAGTCCTGGAAGATTGTACTTTTCAAAGAATTTGTCCATTTCTTCTGGGTTTTCCATTTTATTGGTATATAGTTGCATATAGTGGTCTCTTATGATCCTTTCTATTTCTGTGATGTCCATTGTTACTTGTCCTTTTTCCTTTCTAATTTTATTGATTTGAGTCCTCTCTCTTTTTTGCTTGATAAGTCTGGCTAGGGGTTTATCAATTTTGTTGATCTTTTCAAAGAACCAGCTTTTCGTTTCATTGATCTTTTCTATGGTTTTCTTCATTTCTGTTTCATTGATTTCTGCTCTGATCTTTATGATTTCTTTCCTTCTACTATCCTTAGGTCTTGTCTGTTCTTCTCTGTTCTTCTCTCTCGACTGCTTTAGATGTAAAGTTAGCTTGTTTATTTGAGCTTTTTCTTGTTTCCTGAGGTGGGCTTGTATTGCTATAAACTTTCCTCTTAGAACGGCTTTTGCTGCATCTATAGGTTTTGGAGTGTCTTATCTTCATTGTAATTTGCTGCTAGGTATTTTTTAATTTCCTCTTTGATTTCTTCAGTGATCCATTGGTTGTTTAGTAGCATGTTGTTGAGTCTCCATGTGTTTGTGTTTTTTGCAGTTTTTTTCTTGTTGTTGATTTCCAGTTGTATAGTGTTGTGGTTGGAAAAGATGCTTGATATGATTTCAATTTTCTTAAAGTTGCCAAGGTTGGATTTGTAGCCCAGGATATGGTCAATCTTAGAAAATGTTCCATGTGCACTTGAGAAGAATATGTATTCTGTTGCTTTTGGATGAAATGTCCTATAAATATCTATTAAGTCCATCTGCTTTAATGCATCATTCAGGGCCTGTGTTTCCTTATTGATTTCTGTCTGGTTGATCTGTCCATTGCTGTAAGTGGGGTGTTAAAATCCCCCACTATTATTGTCGATTTCTCCTTTTAAGGTTGCTAGCAGTTGCCTTATGTATTGTGGTGAACCTGTGTTGGGTGTGTAGATACTTAAAATTGTTATATCATCTTCGTGGATTGATCCTTTGATCATTATGTAATGTTCTTCTTTGTCCCTTAAAATATTCTTCATTTTAAAGTCTATTTTTTCTGATATGAGTATTGCTACTCCCGCTTTCTTTTGATCCCCGTTTGCATGAAATATTTTCTTCCATCCTCTCACTTTCAATTTGTATGTGTCCCTAGAAGTGAAGTGGGGCTCTTGAAGACAGCATATTATGGGTCTTGTTTTTGTATCCATTCAGCCAGCCCATGTCTTTTGGTTGGGGCGTTTGGTCCATTCACATTTAAGGTAAGTATTGATATGTATGTTCTTATTGCCATTTTATTAATTATTTTGGGTTTGTTTTTGCTGCTCTTTTTTCTTTCCTTCTTCTCTTGCTTCTTTCTGCCAAGAGAAGTTCCTTTAGTATTTGTTGTAAGGCTGATTTAGTGTTGCTGGATTCTCTCAGCTTTTGCTTATTTGTGAAGGTTTTGATTTCTCCTTCAAATCTGAACGAGAGCCTTGCTGGGTAGAGTAATCTTGGTTGGAGGTTTTTTCCTTTCATCACGTTGAGTATATCATGCCACTCCCTTCTGGCCTGCAGAGTTTCTGTTGAAAAATCTGCTGATAACCTTATTGGGGTTCCCTTGTATGTTATTTGTTTCTTTTCCCTAGCTGCTTTCAAGATTTTCTCTTTGTCTTTAATTTTGGTCAGTTTGATTAGTATGTGTCTCAGGGTGTTCCTCCTTGGGTTTATTTTATACGGTACTCGTTGTGCTTCCTGGATTTGAGTGAGTGATTCCTTCCCCATGTTAGGGAAGTTTTTGGCTATTATCTCTTGGAATATTTTTTCTGATTCCTTCTCTCTCTCTCTTCTCCTTCTGGCACCCCTATAATATGGATGTTGGTGCGTTTAATGTTGCCCCAGAGTTCTATGAGACTCTCTTCATTTGTTTTCAATCTTTTTTCTCTTTTCTGTTCTGCATCCATAATTTCCACTAATCTGTCCTCCACCTCACTTATTCTTTCTTCTGCCTCCTATATTCTGCTGTTAGCTGCTTCTAGTGAATTTTTTATTTCTGTTATTGTATTTTGCATCTCTTCTTGTTTAAGTTTGATATCTTGTATCTCTTTGGTCAGTGTTTCCTGTAAGTTATCCATCTTTGCCTCCAGTTTATGTCCAATGTCTTGCATCATCTTCCACATCAACAGTCTAAAGTCTTTTTTCCTGGAGCCTAAGAATCTCCTCATGGCTTAGCTGATTTTCTGGGGTTTTTCCTTTCTCCCTCATCTGAGTTATAGTTCTCTGTCTTTTCATTTTTATAGGTTTTTGGTGTGGTGACCTTCTTACAGATAATAGAGTTGTAGCCTCTCTTACTTCTGATGTCTGCTCCCCCTGTGGCTGAAGTCAGTATTGGGGGCTTGCTGTAGGCTTCCTGATGGGGGTGGGGGCTGATGCCTGCCTACTGGTAGGTGGAGCTGATTCTAATCCTTCTGGTGGGTGGGGCTTAGTCTCTGGATGGGATTAGAGGCAGCTGTGTGCCTGATGGGTCTTTAGGTAGCCTGTTTACTGAGGGGTGGGGCTGTGATCCCACCTGTATTGTTGTTTGGCCTGGGGCTTCTCAGCAGCTGACTGATGGGTGGGGCCAGATTTTCCCAAAATGGCCACCTCCAGAGAAAGGCATGCTGATGAATATTCCTAAGAGCTTTGCTTTCAATGTCCTTCCCTCACAACAAGCCACGTTCACCCCTGTTTTCCCAGGAAGTCTTCCAGGAACTGCAGTCAGGTTTGACCCAGATTCCCATGGAGACTTTGCTTTGCCCTGGGATCCAGTGCACATGAAACTCTGTGTGCGCCTTTTAAGAATGGGATTTCCATTTCCCCCAGTCCTGTGGAGCTCCTGCACACAAGCCCCACTGGCCTTCAATGCCAGATGCTCCAGGGCTCTTTCTCCCTGTGCCAGATCCCCACACGTGAGAGTTTGACTCTCACTCCTGTAGGTGAGTCTCTGTGAACCAGTTAGTTTCCAGTCTGTGGAGTTTCCCACCCAGGAGGTATGGGGTTGTTTATATCGTGAAATCGAACCTCCTACCTCTTGATGTGTCCTCCTCTTTTTCTTCTGGATTAGGATATCTTTTTTAAGTTTTCCGGTCTGTTTGGGTGAAGAGCGCTCAGTCTTTAGTTGTGAATTTTGTTGTTTTTAGGAGAGAAGTTGAGCTCCAGTCCTTCTATTCCACCATCTTAATCCCATCCAACAAACATTATTTTAAATGAATGATTTGTTTTAATGAATCAACACATAGCTATTGACCATCTACCATGAATCATAATAATAAGTGTTCTGGACTTATTATTTTCATTTTGGGCACTGTATCCTCTAATTTCACCTGAGAGTATAAGGTGATAAGTGTCGTCTATTGAATACCTAGAGCCAACAATAAGAACAAAAAGCTTTATGAGAGTTTAAGATACAGTCAGCTAGGAGATCAGGATAGATTTTAAAGAAATAGGAAGACTGAACTAAACCATAAGTATAACTAGGAATTGGGGAAGTAGCCAGAGAGTATGGGAGATTTTTTTAGGGAAGAACAAGAGCCAAAAGCAGTGGAAACAGGATACCTGATTCAAGGACAGTAAATTTACAAATGTTCCTGTGTCTAAAACCCTCTGAAGGAGACGGATTCCTTATACTCCAGAAGAATGGTTAAGACATTTTAAGAGCCTTTAAAAATGACTAGAAATTATATAGAAAGGTTTTAAATTATATACTATGAAGTTCCAATGTCCAGTACTAGAGTTGGTTCTGATAGTTATTAACTATTACTTCCCCTCACAACGTTTTTACAATAATAATAGAGTCATGACAAAGTAAAATATGAAGTACAGTTCTTTAGCAAGTTCCCATTGTGGCAGAGATTAATGAACCCAACTAGTATCCTTGAGGACATGAGTTCGATCCCTGGCCTTTCTCAATGGGTTAAGGATCTGGCATTGCCATGAGTTGTGGTGTGGGTCGCAGATGATGTCAGATCCTGCATTGCTGTCACTGTGGCATAGGCCAGCAGCTACAGCTCTGATTCAATCCCTAGCCTGGGAGCCTCCATATGCCACAGGTGCTGCCCTAAAAAGACAAAAAAAAAAAAAAATCTTTCCAAATAAATTATTTCCCAATAAGATTGTATTTAGTAGGTACTTCACTCAAGATAGAAATGCAATGAAAGAAAATAATTTTAAAAAGGTAAATTCAGGTGACATCTGCTCTGATCTCTTAGTTTTATGCTTTTAATTTCAATTTTTTAATCTCTGCATTGACATGACAGAAATACCTAAAACAGAAACAAAAAAAAAGTTATTTATATAAAAAAAGAATTGAGGTAATGACAGAAAAAAGATTTAAAGATCCTCCTCATGGCTCAAGAGAAATAACAAAGGGAGGCTCTTAAACTTTGTATTATATAACTTATACCTAGGAAAATAGATTTTCTGGAATAAAAAGACTAGGCTATTGATATTTGTTATCTAAAGTACTCACTATATGGGCTCAAAAGAAGTAGAAAACAGGTAAGACTTAAAAGAACGCATTAAAAGGGAGTTAGTGTGGGAGGTTGTAAATCTAATTTAATGAGAGGTCAAGACATGTTACTGCATAAAAGACTAATTCTATGGAGAAACATTAAATAAACATTATGCGGGAGTCAACTATTATAGCAAATGAAGATTGGATTTAGGAAACAGTGAGGAATAGAAGTGTATATGTGACAAATGCTACAAATGTAAAACTCTAACCTTTGAAATCAGTGATCTGGGAGGTGGAAACAAACTATGATGGGTATGAAAAGCATAAATAAAATGGCATAAAAAGCCATGCAGCAAATTAACCAAATATTATGCTTCTGGATCAAAATTGCAAGTCTCTTGCTAGCAGTAAAAAAATAAAAGGTAAGGAACTTGGTTTTAATAACATGATATTAAGCCAATTATGAGAAGTAAAGGCGATACAAAATGGGTTGGATAATTCTATAGTTTTTGCCTCCCAAGAGCCTTGAGGATTAATGAGATGACAAGGCAGTTCCATTTGATACAAAAGGCAGGCAAGGAAGCTTTGATGGAAAAGTGTCTTTATTAATGAGGAAGTGTTTTGTTTGAACATTAAAAATTATAAGCTCAAAATTTCTCATACGAGAGCCCTAGAAAAATTGTCCTGCTGCTATTTTATTGGGGCTTACACTTCTATTTCAAGAAATAATCACAGGTCAGTCTTCTCCTAACCTCTGTGAGGCAAATAAGAAGTAATTGCCCTTTTTTTTTTTCCTTTTTAGCTCTGCAGAGAATGTTTTCTCATCTTTCTGAACATTATGCATTACCTCATATCTCTTTGTAAATATATATAATAAAACTGGCATGTGATATATAGAAAATATAGTAATAACATAGAATATATCAATCACTTACCTTATTCTAGAAGCTGTGTAAAACATGTTCAATGTTAACATGTTAAGCATGTTCATTACAGTATCTCATATGATTCTGTGTGACTGTGCTATTTATCAATTCATTCCCTCTCATTTCCATATCTCCTCTTTATTCCCCGTTCTGAAAAAATGATAGCTGAACCCTTTAAATACTTGTCCTAGTGGCACACGGTTGAGCATTGTCAGTAAAGGGTGTTGGGGGACACTAAAAGAAGAAGGGATGTTTGTCTTCCTGTGTCTGTACTCCCCTTGCCATGCTCCTGCAGTGAGCACACCTTCTCCAGCAGAGTTGATTATTCTGAGGGTGCCACGTTACATCTTAAGCACTACAATTGGTTTTTTTTTTTTTTTTAACAATTGTTGTAAAGTTTTATCAGTCTCCTGAATATTAACTTCTCACATGTAAATAACTCAGAGTAGGGACTCTAGATAGCAAATACACACATATAACTGTGCATCTCACCAAGAACATCCTACAATAAATTAAAAGAAATGAAACATTCTTTATATCTTTACATTTTCAGCTCAATTACAAATATTTTCCCCAAATATCCAGGAATGAATATTCCTTACCCACTAATTTTCAAAGCTTTCTAGCATAATGAGATAGTTTTTTTAGCTTTACATGTGATGACAAGGATTTGAATAACAGTGAAGTGTAGTTCCCCTCCCCAAAGAGAGGAACTAGGATTCAGAAGAGGGATTGACTATATGGCAATTTGGGAATGAGACAGTGGCACATTTTAAGTGTTCAGTAACTGAATAGCAAATCCATGTGTTGAGTGGATAGATGAATGTTGTTTCCTCCTGCAAGCATCATCTGCAGATACCCAACATGCTTACCTCCATGTTGTGTAGCCTAAGCACCTAAAATGTGTGGGGCATGGATGATTTCAGACTCCCATTTAGAGTTAGGAAAGGTACTTCGGAATCCAACTTTGTCATCTTTGTACTCTATGGTCCATGTATTAGAGGAGGGATGAAAGACTGACATGGGGCCTTACTTCCCCCAGAGGCCATCCTCAGAGTAGCAGCTATGACCCATTATTCTAGACGCCTTGCCTGCAGGCTTCTCAACAGGATTTTGGCTTATGTGAGCCACTGCTTCTGCTTGCTGCATACTAGTGAGATCTGCCTCCCTTAAGATATTTAATATCTACCACAGAGGCACCAGATGCCTGACAGCAAAAGAATACTAATGAACGCTGTAGAAGCAGGTTCAGAAAAGATTACAGAAACTGTTTACAGAGGGCTTAAAATGGATATTATACTAACTGCTCGCCTGGGTTCCCTTTCATTGCTTCTAGAAATCAGATATTGTGTCCATGTGATTATTTGGTATCATTTGGTGATTTGGATTCTCTCTAGATATTACAGATACTCTTTATTCTTTCCTAGAATCACAAAACGGTTGATATGATTGACTTCTACCTGAATACTTAGCAGTCTATCTCTAGTCCTCACACTCCAGTTCTCAGCTGGAATATTCATTTGAAAAATACTTTGCATGTCTCGCCTTAGTGAATGTTTGTGGTGATTACAGTATGAGAGTTTACTTGTATGGTTATACAATTTCATTTTCACAATATGTGTTTTTGAACACAAGGCCATAATATACTCATAACAAAAATAAATATGCATGTGGTGACAAAACATTATATGCCCCCTTTTGAGATATTTGTTGTGGGTGAAGTGTTCATTCATAAAGATCTTTGCATAGTTAGAGCCATTATTTCTGCAAATTACAATCAACAATTTTTCAAGAGAAAATTGGAAATCCATGCTATAGATTGTAGAGAGAATAATAAGTTTAACAGCATCACAAGAAGTACTGGATTTATCCCAAGGCACTTGGAAGGTATTAAAATAAAGCTTTAGCTAGGTTTAATTTTTTGAGAACAGTCATATGCCTTTTATTCTTCTGTAAATTAATGGCCACTTTCTTAATTATAGAAGAAATAGGACCAGGGAAACCAGCTGTATATGCTTCTCTTCTTCCACTTTTACTAAGGTGACAAGGGTGACAAGAGAGTCACCCCCAGCCCATTTTTGATCCCTCAACCTGACAGGCAGCACCAGTTTTTGTTGGTTCAATTATTTCAATGTCAAAGCCATGCCTGGATGCTCCAAGCCTTTCAGCCAGTAGTAAGGTGCAAGGAGAATATGAACAAAAAGTTTAGAATGTATGCTATCAATAGCACTGGTATGGGGTCCAGGGCTCTGAGGTTCTTAAATTGTTAAAGAAGCTGAATAAGGCAACAAGCAATTGTTAAGTAATAAAAACTTTTAATAATTACTGGTCCCACTCTCTTGGCTGTAACAGGCACAATATTCTGCATCCCGTTATATATCCTGTGAGTCATCCCATCCCCCATGAGACAGAGATTAATGCTGCAATACCAAAGAAGGAAAATGTGATTACACCAGATTTTATTGTAATACCATTATCGATTTGTTGCCATAATAATGTAGGATGCACATTGCTTTACTTCAGTAAGTTTTTATTTTTCTACATTTCTCCCTTGAGATTTGAGAACCTATCTGTCTATAAAATTGCAACCTTGAGTCTGCAATAGGAAAGGCCTATCTATTGTTCTAAAGTTACCTTTAATCTGAATATACAGGTAGGCATCAACCATCATAGTAATAGAATTTCTATTTAGTACTATAAATTTCCCATCCTCAGGCTCCTTTCTTAAGTGTGCCTTAATATGTAAGATGTATCTGGTCACACTGAGATTTTTCCTCCATCTTAGTCATTTTTATTCTAAGGGATGAGATGTATTTTGCGGTATTTTAGATTTCAAACACACAACCAAAAAGCGATGATGCCAGCCTTTCTCATACTACTCTCTTTAAAATGGAAGACATCTTTCAGTTAGTCTTATTGAAACAAAACAAAACAAAAGCTCTTGACTTTTTAGAGCTTTCTATTGTCCCATCACTGATTGCCATTTAAAAGATACGTTTCCTTCCCATTTTTGCTTGTTCCTTTGCCAGTACTAATATTTTGTTAATACAGGAAAACTTCATTATACATTATTACTTAGTATGTGGATCCAGATGTCTTCTGAAATATCGCATTTTATGTAAGAAGCACCTTGTGACACAAATATTATTCCTTGCCACCTCTTCCATTTCCTGCCTCGGTCTCTCCTTGGACAAGTTCATCTATTCTCATGGCTTGTATGCTACCCACACAGGGATGATTTCCAAGCTTGTATCTCTAGTTCAAATCTCTTCTGATTTCAAACTCCTATATAAGCTGTCTAGTTAATATAGTGTGTTGTAGGCATCTTAGACTTCACACATTCAAGGCGAAGCTCCTGTTTTACTTCAAACCTGCTCTCCTCCTCTTCCTCATCTCAAAAAATGTCATCACTATCCACCCAATGGTTTATGCCAGAAAGCTAGGGGTTATCCTTCTCCTCATTCCCCACATCTAGTCGGTCAGCACATTCTGATGGTTCTAACTCCCAAATGTGTTCCAAACACACCCACTCCACTCTGTATCCATCCCCATGACATTGCTCTGGTCATCGCCTGGAGGCTGCTGACTTTTCCCCCAGTGTCCACCCACGCTATACTCTTATCCATTCCCCCATATGGGGAACAAATATTTTTAAAATTTAATTTAGAGGAGTTCCTGTTGTGGCTCAGTGGGTTAGGGACCCAACATTGTCTCTGTGAGAACGCAGGTTTTTATTCCTGGCCTCGCTCAGAAGGTTAAGGATCTGGTGTTGCCACAAGCTGCAGCATAGGGTGCAGGTGTGGCTCAGATCTGGTGTTGCTGTGTCTGTGATGGAGGCTGAAGCTGCAGCTCCGATTTGACCCCTAGCCCACAAGTAGAGCTGTAAAAAGAAAAAAAATAAAATAAAATAAATAAATAAATAAATAAATAATGTATATAATTTAGAATAAGCAAAAAATGCTCTGTGCTAAGTTTAGAATCAAATCTAGACTTCTTACTTTGGTTTACAGAGTTGGGCTTTCCCACCTCAGCAACATCACTTCCTGTTTTTTCGCCTCTACCAGATGTGTACCAGCTACCCTCTATCTCCCACCTCAGGGACAGACTATGGACATGCTGTTCCTCTGCTGCGAATGCTCTTCCTTCTGTTCTTGGAATCTCTGCCTCCTTTTCACCATCCACGTCTCAATTTAAATGTCACCTGCCTAGAAACTTTTTCTTCCTGATCACCTTATTTAAGTATGATCCCATCACTCTACCTTACTGCCACTATTTACTTTCACAGCACCCTTTCTATTTTCTTTATGGCACTTTCAAAAATCTGTTCTATTCATTTAATTTACTTACTTTTTAAAAAATTTTTTGCTTTATTTAGAGCTGCACCTGGGAGGGATATGGAGGTTCCCAGGCTAGGGGTCTAATTAGAGCTGCAGTTGCCAGCCTACATCACAGCCACAGCAACATCAGATCAGAGCCATGTCTGTGACCTACCCCACAGCTCATGGCAATGCCGGATCCTTGACCCACTGAGCAAGGCCAGGAATTGAACCTGCAACCTCAGGGTTCCTAGTTGGACTCATTTCCACTGTGTCACGAAGGGAACTCCCTTAATTTACTTACTTTTAATTGCCTATCTTTCTTTCCAGACTAAAAATTCACTTAGGGCAGGGATATTGTCTTCTTTGTTTATCTTATCTTTATCCTAACACAGAGTCAGTGACATAGGAAATGATCAATAAACAGACTAATGTTCCCCTGGATCATCACTTAAAATAATCTTATCACTGCTTAGTCACTTCTGTTCCCATCAATTACTTCACTTCCTTTGTTCAAAATAAACACTTAAAAGTTATTTAAAATTCTATCACCTTACCACTGTCAACTTATAATTAAAATATATCCTTAAAGGTATTACTTCACTAATCTCCTAGGTATTTTCTTCTATAAGTTATCTCATTTCTTCACATATCCAGTATCTTGATTTATGTTCAGTAACAAATAGCCACATAACATCGGTGGCTTGATACAGTGAAGTATATTTCTGGTTGTGCTCTGAATACCTGGCACATCAGGAAGGGTCTCTGCTCCACACCGTAATCCAGGGGATGCAGATGGATGGCAGAGCTCTCACTTTCTCAGAGCTGCAAGTGGGTCATGGCACCTCCTCAGTTTCCATGGAAGGAGAAGAGAGAAATTAGAAGTTGCACATATTTTCCCTTAATCCAGAAATACTATGCCACACTTCTGCTCACATTTCATTGCCAGAATTAAAGGCATGACCTTGCCTAACTGCAAGGGGCCTTAAGTGAAAAACTCAGGGAGTATTCCTTCTCTGCCACTCCTGCTATACCATCCAAATGGCATTGCTAACAATCTGAAAGTTTTTAGAAACGTTTGCTCTTCTGCTGTAGATTAAGGCTATGTATCTATGCGCATGTGGGTGTGTATAGATAGATTACTTTACATATAGTATGTATTTGTAATGTAATTCAATTTAGAAGGGAGTGTTTTTATCAACATGAGCAGTTAATATGCACAACTCACATGGAAAATAACCTTGAAAAGACCCTGTGTTTCATAACATACTGTGTAAATTAATATAATAAAAGCAACAGTGTAACTGTGGGTGAGAAAAATAGAAACAAGAAAAATGAAAAGAATATTTAGCAGTAAAAATAAACACTATCTCAACTGTAATTTGTTCTTTCAATCTGACAAAATTATATATGCATAAATGTATAAAAGAAAAAAGTTCCAGTGGATCCCCATTGGTCTCTAGATCAAAAACTTTTCATTGTAACTATCAAAGTCTTCTATCAGTTAATAATGCCTTATTGACTCTACTCTTTCAAAAATAAATCTATTTGTGCTAAAGACTTGACTTAGCTCTAGCAATGGAAATATACAGTCTCTGACTTCAAGAAATCCATTTAATGGGGGAAGGTTGATTTGTAAATGGTTCACTACAGTGATGATGCTTACAAATCAAAGTATCTGCATGTTCTATGGAAACAGAAAAGGGAGGTAGAGGAGGCTTCATGGAAGTGAGAACATTTGATCAAAAACTTAAGGAATGATCTGCGGGGTGGGGGGAGGAGGATTAGGAGTGGGGAATCCAGTTCAAAAATCACTAGATCAGATTCCTGTAAGAGGATCATGCCCAACTACATTGCACATCAATGTAAATCCCATCCACACATCATAGGCCACTTGTTCTGGGGAGCAATCCAAAGAGGTCTTGGCAGCCCTGATGAGGAGAAGTACGTTAGGTACAGAAAAAAAAATAAAGGTGCTCTAAAAGAAATCACAGCATGTACAAAGACACAGAGAAATGAGAGCATGGTGTGTATCAAATGGACAAATACCAAACGCCGAACCTCATATTCTGTGGGCAAGGCAATAGGTATACAGACCTGTCACTCTTTGTTACGACAGAAAGTACAACTCCTATAGAGAAGAATTGGGCAGCCTCTAGTAAAATTATATATATGTTATTGATTGACTGAGCAATTCCTTTCTGGGAATACATCCCTAAATGACACTGGCAAATACATTAAAATATAGTATGTATAAGGCTATTGATTACAACACTATTTTTAAAACCAAAAGTTTAGAAACAAAATTAACTTTCAGTCAACAAGGCCTGGCTAAATAAACTATGATCCATCTATGCTATACAGATGCTACACCTGTAAGAGGAATGGAGACTACCTTTATCAACTACTATGGATATCTTATATTTAAGTGAAAAAGCAATATGAGGAAGAGTGTATATATTATGACATTATTTAACTAGGCAAGGAGGGACATGAATATTTATGTTATATAAATTGAACATATGAAACATATGAAATTGTTTGTTTTGTTTTGTTTTGTTTTTTGTCACTTTAGGGCCATACCAGCAACATATCATATGGTAATTCCCAGTCTAGAGGTCAAATCAGAGCTGTAGCCACTGGCCTATGCCACAGTCACAGCAACACCAGATCCAAGCCATATCTGTGACCCTCACCACACCTCAGGGCAATGCTTGATCCTTAACCCACTGAGTGAGGCCAGGGATCAAACCCATATCCTCATGAATCCTGATCAGTTTCGTTAACCACTAAGCCACAAAGGGAAAACCTGAAATTGTTATTTTTATTTAAAAAGCAAATATTGGCTAGTTAATGTGGTTCTATTTAATGAATATGCATTGGCCTATATTATACATAAAGTGAAAAGGTAAATTTTTTTAAATGATGTCTTTAAGATACAATGGCATGTATCCCAGATTTGCCCTCAATAGTCCCAATTTATAGTGGTTTCCAGGTTTTAGTTATTAATAGAATCCCTTTTCACTTTTAAAAATGTATCAATTTAGACCCAAACTGTACAGTCATATAAGGGGATATATGGGGAGAAAAAGAAAGGGCAGGTGGGAATGAAGAAATAAGGTTGGAAAGAGCAGAGATAGAAGTTGGACTGCTTGAACACTGTTTGTTCTCTTGATTTACATTGAAAATGTATAAATATTATAAATTGAAAGTTAAATGAAATCAGTAAAGCTAAAGGTACTTTTTATTTGGTAGCATACTGAGACAGGAGGGAAGTGGGCAGGGCACAACCCCTGAGAGAATGACATAGACATTGAGAACAGGATATGACAAAGACTGGTTAGAACCAACCAGGCCCAAGATGGTGGAAGATTTGATTTCCCCTAGACCTTGAGCCTTATTATATTCTCATTGTAATGCATTAGCTAATGTGGAGGTGCCATGACACCTGGTACCCACAGGTGCCATGACAGTTCCAAGGCTTACCATAAAAGGCCAAAAAGTGGGTGATGGCCTAATTCCTGGAAATCCTTGCTTCTTCCCCAAAATAGAATACTCCCCCCACTTATTACCCAGCCAATAAAAACTAACCACCCTGCACAACCCATGATCATTCTCACCTTCTGACACAATCTGCATTTTTCCTATGAAATGTGTATCACTCTAAATAAACTCTCTAAATAAACTTTTACTTTGCTATGACTTGCTCTTGAATTCTTACCTTCACAAAGCCAAGGCCCCTCACTTGGTGGCTCGTCCCAGAAACTGGCGTAAGACCTGCCATGTGACCACTCTTTTGCTCCTCCTTCTCCTGCAGCATAACCATACAGAAACAATTTAGAATGACATAAAAATACAACAATAGTTCCTTAATGGGACGAGGAAAAAGAAAAACTGCAAACATGTCTTCAACTATTTTCATGAATTATACTGTTGTATTGTTGATACTGTTGATACTATTTTAAGACAGCTTTGTCTGTAGCATAGATTAAACCAAATGAATAATTATACTGATGCCATTAAGAACTGAGATTCTCTGCACAAGAGAAAAGATTATAAAGACATAAGGTTCAGTAAATATTCAATAGCTCTCAATTTGAATAAAAAGCTTCAGTATGAACTCAGGATACACATTTTTGATATAGACATATTTAAAGGCTTTATTTTTTTTAGAGCAACTAAAGGTTCCTAACAAACTGAGAAGAAAATAGATTTTCTATATACTCCCTGCCTCCACACATGCATATCCTCCACTATTATCAACATCACTCACTAAAGTAAAATATTTGCTGCAATTGATGAACCTACATTGACAAATCATAGTCACCCAAAATGCATGCTCTACACTGGGGTTTACTCTTGGTGTTATACATTCTATGGGTTTGGGAAAATATACAACGACAAGTGTTTATCATTATAGTCATACACTATGGTTTCATTGTTTTAAAAATTCTCTGTTCTCTACCTATTCATCCCTCCCAACCAGCACACCTGGCAACCACTGATCTTTTTACTATCTCCATAGTTTTACTATTTCCAGAATATCAAATAGTTGGAATCATATGGTATATAGTCTTCTCAGATTGATTTCTTTCACATAGTAATATGTATTTAATATTCTTCTGTGTCTTTTCATGGCTTGATAGGTCATTTCTTTCAGGCACTGAATAATATTCTATTGTTTGGATATATCACTGTTTATTTACCTTTAACCTACTGAAGGGCATCTTGATTGCTTCCAAATTTTGGCAATTTTGAATAAAGCTGCTATAAATATCTGTGTGCAGGTTTTTGTGTGGATGTTAAGTTTTCAACTTCTTTTTTTTTTTTTTTTTTTTTTTTTTTTTTTTTTTTAATTTTATTTTCCCACTGTACAGCAAGGGGGTCAGGTTATCCTTACATGTATACGTTACAATTACAGTTTTTCCCCCACCATTTCTTCTGTTGCAACATGAGTATCTAGACATAGTTCTCAATGCTATTCAGCGGGATCTCCTTGTAAATCTATTCTAAGTTGTGTCTGATAAGCCCAAGCTCCCGATCCCTCCCACTCCCTCCCCCTCCCATCAGGCAACCACAAGTCTCTTCTCCAAGTCCATGATTGATTTTCTTTTCTGAGGAGATGTTCATTTGTGCTGGATATTAGATTCCAGTTATAAGTGATGTCATATGGTATTTGTCTTTGTCTTTCTGGCTCATTTCACTCAGGATGAGATTCTCTAGTTCCATCCATGTTGCTGCAAATGGCATTATGTCATCCTTTTTTATGGCTGAGTAGTATTCCATCGTGTATATATACCACATCTTCCGAATCCAATCCTCTGTCGATGGACATTTGGATTGTTTCCATGTCCTGGCTATTGTGAATAGTGCTGCAATGAACATGCGGGTGCATGTGTCTCTTTTAAGTAGAGCTTTGTCCGGATAGATGCCCAAGAGTGGGATTGCGGGGTCATATGGAAGTTCTATGTATAGATTTCTAAGGTATCTCCAAACTGTTCTCCATAGTGGCTGTACCAGTTTACATTCCCACCAACAGTGCAGGAGGGTTCCCTTTTCTCCACAGCCCCTCCAGCACTTGTTATTTGTGGATTTATTAATGATGGCCATTCTGACTGGTGTGAGGTGGTATCTCATGGTAGTTTTGATTTGCATTTCTCTTATAATCAGCGATGTTGAGCATTTTTTCATGTGTTTGTTGGCCATCTGTATATCTTCTTTGGAGAAATGTCTACCCAGGTCTTTTGCCCATTTTTCCATTGTTTGATTGGTTTTTTTGCTGTTGAGTTGTATAAGTTGCTTGTATATTCTAGAGATTAAGCCCTTGTCAGTTGCATCATTTGAAACTATTTTCTCCCATTCTGTAAGTTGTCTTTTTGTTTTCTTTTGGGTTTCCTTTGCTGTGCAAAAGCTTTTCAGTTTGATGAGGTCCCATGGGTTTATTTTTGCTCTAATTTCTATTGCTTTGGGAGACTGACCTGAGAAAATATTCATGATGTTGATGTCAGAGAGTGTTTTGCCTATGTTTTCTTCTAGGAGTTTGATGGTGTCCTGTCGTATATTTAAGTCTTTCAGCCATTTGGAGTTTATTTTTGTGCATGGTGTGAGGGTGTGTTCTAGTTTCATTGCTTTGCATACAGCTGTCCAGGTTTCCCAGCAATGCTTGCTGAATAGACTTTCCTTTTCCCATTTGATGTTCTTGCCTCCCTTGTCAAAGATTAATTGACCATAGGTGTCAGGGTTAATTTCCAGATTCTCTATTCTGTTCCATTGGTCTGTCTGTCTGTTTTGATACCAGTACCACACTGTTTTGATGACTGTGGCTTTGTGGTATTTCTTGAAGTCTGGGAGAGTGATGCCTCCTGCTTGGTTTTTGTTTCTCAGGATTGCTTTGGCGATTCTCGGTCTTTTGTGGTTCCATATAAATGTTTGGATTGTTTGTTCTAGTTCTGTGAAAAATGTCATGGGTAATTTGATAGGGATTGCATTGAATCTGTAGATTGCTTTGGGTAGGATGGCCATTTTCACAATATTGATTTTTCCAATCCAGGAACATGGAATATCTTTCCATTTTTTTACATCTTCTTTGATTTCTTTGATTAAGGTTTTATAGTTCTCGGCATATAGGTCCTTTACCTCTTTGGTTAGGTGTATTCCGAGGTATTTGATTTTGTGAGGTACAATTTTAAAAGGTATCGTATTTTTGTATTCCTTTTCTAATGCTTCATTGCTGGTATACAGAAATGCAACTGACTTCTGAATGTTAATCTTATATCCTGCCACTTTGCTGAATTTATTAATCAGTTCAAGGAGTTTTGGGGTTGAGTCCTTAGGGTTTTCTAGGTATAGAATCATGTCATCTGCATACAGTGACAGTTTGATCTCTTCTCTTCCTATATGGATGCCTTTGATTTCTTTTGTTTGTCTAATTGCTGTGGCTAAGACTTCCAAAACTATGTTGAAGAGCAGTGGTGAGAGTGGGCATCCCTGTCTTGTTCCAGATTTGAGTGAGAAGGCTTTCAGTTTTTCCCCATTGAGGATTATATTTGCTGTGGGTTTATCATAAATGGCTTTGATTATATTCAGGAATGTTCCCTCTATACCCACTTTGGCGAGGGTCTTGATCATGAATGGATGTTGAACTTTGTCAAATGCTTTTTCTGCATCTATTGAGATGATCATATGATTTTTGACTTTTTTTTTGTTAATGTGGTGTATGATGTTGATTGATTTGCGTATGTTGAACCATCCTTGTGAACCTGGGATGAACCCAACCTGGTCATGGTGTATAATTTTTTTGATATGTTGTTGGATTCGGTTGGCTAAGATTTTGTTGAGAATTTTTGCATCTATATTCATCAATGATATTGGGCGATAGTTTTCTTTTTTGGTGGTATCTCTGCCTGGTTTTGGAATGAGGGTGATGGTGGCCTCATAGAATGTCTTTGGGAGTATTCCTTCTTCTTCAACCTTTTGAAAGAGTTTAAGGAGGATGGGCACCAATTCCTCTTTATATGTTTGATAGAATTCACCTGTGAAGCCATCTGGTCCTGGGCTTTTATTTGTAGGGAGTGCTTTTATGACCTCTTCAATTTCATTTCTGGTGATTGGTCTGTTCAGTTGGTCTGTTTCTGCTTGATTCAGTTTTGGCAGGCTGTAAGATTCTAGAAAATTGTCCATTTCTTCCAGATTGTCAAACTTATTGCCATATAGTTGTTCATAGTATTCTCTTATGGTTTTTTGTATTTCTGCTGTATCCGTTGTGATTTCTCCTTTTTCATTTATAATTTTGGTGATTTGGGTTCTTTCTCTCCTCTTTTTAGTGAGTCTGGCCAGGGGTTTATCAATTTTGTTCACCTTTTCAAAGAACCAGCTCTTGGTTTTATTAATTTTCTCTATTGTTTTTTGAGTCTCTATTTTATTGATTTCTTCTTTGATCTTTACAATTTCCTTCCTTCTGCTGACTTTAGGACTTCTTTGTTCTTCTTTTTCTAATTCATTTAGGTGGAGGGTTAAGTTGTCAATTTGGGATCTTTCTTCTTTTTTGAGAAAGGCCTGTATTGCTATAAATTTCCCTCTGAGCACTGCTTTCGCAGCATCCCATAGATTTTGAGAGGTTGTGTCTTCATTATCATTTGTTTCAAGATAGTTTTTAATTTCCTTCTTGATTTCCTCATTGACCCATTGGTTTTTTAGTAGCATGTTGTTTAGTCTCCATGGAGTAGGTTTTTTCTCTTTCCTTTTCCCATGGTTGATTTCTAATTTCATGGCATTGTGGTCAGAGAAGATACTTGAGATAATTTCTATGCTCCTAAATTTATTGAGATTCGCTTTATGTCCCAATATGTGGTCGATTCTTGAGAATGTTCCATGAGCATTTGAGAAGAATGTGTATTCTGATTTTTTTGGATGTAGTGTCCTGAAGATATCAATTAAGTCTAACTTTTCTATTGTTTCCTTTAGGATCTCTGTTGCTTTATTGGTTTTCTGTCTAGAGGATCTGTCCATTGATGTGAGGGGGGTATTTAGGTCTCCTACTATGATTGTATTCTCATCAATATCTCCCTTTATGTCTGTTAATATTTGTTGTATGTATCTGGGTGCTCCTATGTTTGGGGCATATATGTTGATGATAGTAACATCCTCTCCTTGGATGGATCCCTTAATCATTAAATAGTGTCCTTCTTTGTCTTTCTTTATGTCTTTTGTTTTAAAGTCTATTTTGTCTGATATGAGCGTTGCAACTCCTGCTTTTCTGTCATGTCTATTGGCATGAAATACTTTTCCCCAGCCTTTCACTTTCAATCTATATGTATCTTTTGTCCTAAGGTGAGTTTCTTGTAGGCAGCATATTGAAGGTTTTTGCCTTTTTATCCACTCAGCCATTCTGTGTCTTTTGATTGGGGCATTCAGCCCATTGACATTTAAGGTGATAATTGATAGATGATTATTTATTGCCATTTGATCCTCGTGTTCCAGTTGATTCTATGGTTCTCCATTCTTCCTTTCTTTTTTTTTTTTTTTTTTTTTTTTTTTTGGTTGGATGGTCTCCTGTTATTATCTGCTTGAGTGTATTTTTTTTTTCATTTTTTGCAAATGCAATATTTGGTTTTGGCTTGTGGTTGCCCTGTTTTTTAAGTATGCTAACCCCTTCCCATAATTGTGTGTTTTAGCCTGATGGTCCTGTAAGTTCAAACACCTCATTATTATATTAAAATTAAGAAGAGAGACATACATACAAACAAAAAGGATTATTTACCTCCTAACATCCCTTGCCCACATTTTATGGTTTTGATGACTCTTTTATTTTTTTCTTTTTAATTTTATTTTGTTTGAAGCATGTTCATGATTAAATCTGTATGCTGGCTTATTTGAGTGACTGCTCTCTGATTGTATCTTCCTCAGTCCTAGTTCTTCCTCTTCTTCTTCTTCTTTTTTTTTTTTCTTTTCTTTTTTCTTCCCTTTCCTTCCTTTCTTTTTGGTTTAGAGAAGCCCTTTCAATATTTCCTTTAACCTGGGTTTTGTGTTGCTGTATTCTTTAAGTTTTTGTTTGTTGGGAAAAATTTTTATTTCCCCTTCTATTTTAAATGATATTCTTGCTGGATAAAGTATTCTAGGTTGCATATTTTTTCCTTTGAGCACTTTAAATATCTCTTGCCATTCCCTCCTGGCCTGTAGTGTTTCTGTAGAGAAATCAGCTGATATTCTTATGGGGGTTCCCTTGTAGGTAACATTCTGTTTTTCTCTTGCTGCCTTGAGGATCCTCTCTTTATCACTAACTTTTGCCATTTTTATTATGATGTGTCTTGGTGTGGGTCTGTTTGGGTTCAGTTTGTTTGGGGCCCTCTGTGCTTCTTGTATCTTGAATCCAGTATCCTTTAGATTTGGGAAGTTTCCAGCAATAATTTCTTCAAATATATTTTCCATTCCCTTATCTTTTTCTACTCCTTCTGGAATTCCTATTATGCGTAGATTGGCCCGTTTTATATTATCCCATAGGTCTCTTATATTGCTTTCCAGTTTTTTGATTCGGTTTTCTGTCTGTTGACCAGATTGAGTGATTTCCATTATTCTATCTTCCATATCACTGATTCGTTCTTCTGCATTATTCATTCTGGTTTTTACTGCCCCTAGTTCAGTTTGCATCTCTGCAAATGAATGTTCTAGTTTTTCTTGGCTCCTCCTTATATTTTCTAGCTCCTTTCTGAGGGTATCTGCATTGCTGTTCATATCTTCTCTTAATTCCTTCAGTATTTTCACTATTTCTCTTTTGAACTCCATGTCTGTCAGACTGCAGAGATCAGTTTCATTGTTGACTGTTTTAGGTGAGTTCTCCTGTTGGTTTGACTGGGGGTGGTTTCTCAGCTTCTTCATCTTGCTTGTTGTCTTCTTTCTCCTGAGGGAGTTGTACTCTCCGTTATCGGGTAGTGTTTGCCTTGTCACTGCCCTGGAATATTTCCTGAGGGCTGTCGTTGTTGGTCAATCTTTTTTTGAGGCAGTGTGGCTTTTCTGGAGTGTTGATGGGGCTAACAGTGTTTCTTTGAAGCAAAGGAGGACTTCCTGAGGGCAGACAGGACTGGGAGGTCCACCCCACGATGGTAGCAGATTTCACTTGGTTCTCAGCACCCCCTGGGGTCTTGGGCGGGTAGCAGGGCCCTTGGAGACTCAAGAGGTTCCTCCCCAGGGCAGCCCGACTCAGAAAGACCGTCTGAGATCTTTTCCCGATTCCGCCAGGCTTGTTGCAGCTTTTCTGGGCTGCAGGGGGTCCTGCCTGGAGCTGGCAGTCCTATGCAGCTGGTCCACTAGGTCTCAGCACCCCCTGGGGTCTTGGGCGGGTAGCAGGGCCCTTGGAGACTCAAGAGGCTCCTCCCCAGGACAGCCTGACTCAGAAAGACCGTCTGAGATCTTTTCCCGATTCCGCCAGGCTTGTTGCAGCTTTTCTGGGCTGCAGGGGGTCCTGCCTGGAGCTGGCAGTCCTATGCAGCTGGTCCACTAGGTCTCAGCACCCCTTGGGGTCTTGGGCGGGTAGCAGGGCCCTTGGAGACTCAAGAGGCTCCTCCCCAGGGCAGCCCGATTCAGAAAGACCGTTTGAGATCTTTTCCCGATTCGGCCAGGCTTGTTGCAGCTTTTCTGGGCTGCAGGGGGTCCTGCCTGGAGCTGGCAGTCCTATGCAGCTGGTCCACTAGGTCTCAGCACCCCCTGGGGTCTTGGGCGGGTAGCAGGGCCCTTGGAGGCTCAAGAGGCTCCTCCCCAGGACAGCCCGACTCAGAAAGACCGTCTGAGATCTTTTCCCGATTCTGCCAGGTTTGTTGCAGCTTTTCTGGGCTGCAGGGGGTCCTGCCTGGAGCTGGCAGTCCTATGCAGCTGGTCCACTAGGTCTCAGCACCCCCTGGGGTCTTGGGCGGGTAGCAGGGCCCTTGGAGACTCAAGAGGCTCCTCCCCAGGACAGCCTGACTCAGAAAGACCGTCTGAGATCTTTTCCCGATTCCGCCAGGCTTGTTGCAGCTTTTCTGGGCTGCAGGGGGTCCTGCCTGGAGCTGGCAGTCCTATGCAGCTGGTCCACTAGGTCTCAGCACCCCTTGGGGTCTTGGGCGGGTAGCAGGGCCCTTGGAGACTCAAGAGGTTCCTCCCCAGGACAGCCCGACTCAGAGAGACCGTCTGAGATCTTTTCCCAATTCGGCCAGGCTTGTTGCAGCTTTTCTGGGCTGCAGGGGGTCCTGCCTGGAGCTGGCAGTCCTATGCAGCTGGTCCACTAGGTCTTAGCACCCCCTGGGGTCTTGGGCGTGTAGCAAGGCCCTTGGAGACTCAAGAGGCTCCTCCCCGGGGGAGCCCGTCTCAGAAAAACCGTCGGAGAATTAGGTCGATCTATTCACGGCCTGGCTAGGCTTGTTCTAGCTTTTCTGGGCTGCAGGCCTTTTCTAGGGGCCTGGTGGTGTTTGGTGCTGCTCTGTGGAAGTGTAGCCCCTCCAAAGGGCAAGCAGGCCTGTGCAGGGAGAGCCCCTGCGGTGGTAGGCTTCAGGCAATTGTTGAGGCCAGCCCTCCTGGATGGCAGGCAGCCCCAGGTTCGGCGAGAGCGTAGGGGGTGGCGGGGGTGGGGGGAGGGAATGCACTGGGAAGCACAGCTTTCTGCTAGCTAGCGGGCCTGTAAGCTTGCTGTGGCGTGGGGGGTATTCTATGGGGACCCACCCCTTCTTCTCTCCCCTCCCCAGCACGGGCGCAGACCAGGCTCTTCTCCCAGGTTCCCTCTGAGGCGGCTTTCCACTTCCCCGCCCCTAGAGTATTGCTCCCTTCCTCTGCGACAGCTTTGTTTTCTAGTCTCCCAGGCAGTCTCTGCCCCGTCAAATGGTTTAGAGACCTCCCAAGCAGTTTCCGCTCTTCCCCGCCCCCCTAGCCCGGGGACTAATCTCTGGAGCCGAGGTCTCGGTGCCCAGCCCCCACCCAGGCGGCGCCCCCCGGCCCTTTCTTGGGGACTAACCTTCGGAGGCGAGGTCTCTGTGCCCAGCCCCAACCCAGGCGTCCCCCGGCCCCCTCTCGGGGACCAACCTTCAGAGCTGAGGTCTCGGTGCCCAGCCCCCACCCAGGCGTCCCCCGGCCCTTTCCCGGGGACTAACCTCTGGAGCCGAGGATTCGGTGCCCAGCCCCCACCCAGGCGTCTCAATTTTTGGTGACTGTGCCCGTAGTTCAGATGGTCCGTTGGGTTCTTGATCGTTTTTCCGTACTCCGACTTACTGCTACACTCTTCTCTGCATCTGGAGATTCCTCCCGTTCGTTTGATCTTTCCCCCGGTAGGAGACTTTCCAGGGTGCGGGATCCCTTTCTCCTCCGCAGTTCCCTTTCGGGAGCGCCCGTCCCGCTCGGATTCACCTTCTCTCACTCTCCTCTTTTCTCCCGTTCTGCCCAATAATGTCACGAACTTCTTGCCGTTATTGGAGTTTAGGTTCCTCTGCCAGCGATTGGTTGTTGTTCTGTGCGAGTCATTTCTTCTGTAGATGTGCTTTTTTTGTTGTGTTTGTGGGAGAGGGCGAGCGTGTCCCCCTACTCCTCCGCCATCTTGTCCTCTCTCCAGTTTTCAACTTCTTTAGGTAAATACAGGGAGAACCGTTGCTAGATCATATGACCGGAGTATGTTTAGTTTTGTTACAAACTGACAAACTGTCTTCCAAAGTGGCTGTGCCATTTCCTATTTTAGCCAGCAATGAATAATTCCTGTGACACCATATCCTAAGCAGCATTTGGTATTTTCAGTGTTCCGAGTTTTTGACATTTTAATGAGTGTGTAGATGCTGTTTTCCATCTGTATTTCTTTGGTTAGGTATCTATCTGTTAAGTTCATTGGTCCATTTTTTTTTAAATCACATCCTTTGTTTTTTATTGTTGACTTTTCCCATCCTTCTACTTTTGCAACTCCCTTTAGGGAAGTGGAATGGAAAATATGCTGAGACAAATAGGAAATTTATTCTATACTTTATCCCATTTTATATGGCTTTCATCTTTACTATTTAGTATTATCTATTACATTTCAATTTTCCTTTAAAAATTAGCATTATATTAAAATTGTGTCTATTATGCAACTAAAATTTATAAAGAAAGCCTTATGTACCATTAAATATTTTATATAGCATAATAAAAAGAATAACTTAACTGGTGAGAATAACAAAAATAATACACCCTCTGAAAATAAGTAAAATATAAAATGCATAAGTTGGTTAAAAAACAGTGTAACTATATAAATATGTCCTCACAATTTGTTACAGCTCTTCGATTCTTCAATATTGTTGACTTTTAAGAGTTCTTATTATGTTTTGGAGAACAGTCTTTTTTTTGAGATGTACTAATTGCAATTATCTCCCAGTCTATGGCTTGTCTTCTCATTTTCTTGATATTGTCTTTTGCAGAGAAATTTTTTTTAATTTTAGTGAAGTCCAGTTTATCAATTATTTCTTTGGTGGATTGCACCTTTGATATTATATCTAAAAAGTGATTGCCACAGCCAAAGTCATCTAATTTTCCTCCTATATTATCTTCTGGGAGTTTTGGAGCTTTGTGTTTTATATTTAGGATTACGATCTATTTTGAACTAATTTATGAAGAATGTAGGTCTATATCTAGATTTCTAGGCATGTGGACTTCCAATTGTTCTAGAAACATTTACTGAAAAACTATGTATGCTCCATTACATTGATTAGCTGCTTTATTCAGGATCAGTGGACCATATTAATATGGGTCTACTTCTGGACTCTTTACTCTGTTCCATTGATCTGTTTGTCTATTCTTTTGCCACACTATCTTGATTACTATAGACTTATAGTCTTGAAGATTTAAGTCTTGAAATTTGGCATTCTCAGTCCCCCAACTTTGCTCTTCTTCAAAATCGTGTTGGCTGTTCTGGGTCTTTTGCCTATCCATACAAACTTTATTTTACTTACTTACTTTATTACTTTATTTATTTATTTATGTCTTTTTAGGCCCTCACCCACAGCATATGGAGATTCCCAGGCTAGGGGTCAAATCGGAACCGTAGCTGCTGGCCTATACCACAGCTCACAACACTGGATCCCTAACCCAGCTGAGAGAATCCAGGGATGGAAACCACATCCTCATGGATACTAGTCAGGTTCATTAACCACTGAGCCACAACAGGAACTCCCTCTGCCTACAAACTTTAGAATCAGTTTGTTGACACCTACAAATTAACTTATTGAGCTTTTGATTTGAATTGTACTGAATCTATAGATAAAGTTGGGAAAAACTCATATATTGTCAGTCTTGAGTTTTTCTGTTCATGAACATGTAAATATTTCTCCCTTTTTTTAAGCATATACTTAAGTATTTATTTCCTTTTCTTGGATACTAATATAAATGTATTTTTTGTTTTTTAATCAAATTCTACTTATTCATTCCTGGTACATAAGAAAGTGACTGATTTTGTATATTAATGTTTTATCCTGCAACCTTGCTGTATTTGCTTAGTAGTTCCAGGATTTTTTTTCTTTTTTTTTTTTGGTTGATTCGTTCAGATTTACTCCATAGATGCTCATATCATCATGAACAAAGGCAATTTTAGATCTTTCTTCCTAATCTATATACCTTTTATTATCTATTACATTAACTTGAACTTCCAAATCATGTTGAGAAGGAGTGGTGAAAGGGGACATCCTTGCCTTTCTTATACATGACCTAGAGGGAAAGTTTCTAATTTTTCACCATTAAGTATAATGTTAGATGTATTTTTGAAGATAGTTTACCAGGTTGAGAAAATGCTCCTCAATTTCTAAATTATCATTAATATATATTGGATTTTGTCAAATGCTTTTTCTGCATCTATTGGTACGATTATGTGATTTTTCTTTTCTGTCTGTTGAAGTGATGGGTTACATTAGTTGATTTTCAAATGTTGAACGATCCTTGCACACCTAGGATAATGTGTCCTGGTGTATAATTCTTATACTTTTTGGGATTCAATTTGCTGATATTCTGTTGAGGATTTTAGCGTCTGTGTTCATAAGAGGTGATAGTCTCCCCTTTTGTTTTCTTATAATGTCTTTCTTTGGTTTTGGTATCAGGGTGACTCTGGTCTCATGAGTTAGCAAGTATTCCCTCTGCTTCTAGCTTCTTAAAGAGATTGTAGAGAAATGGCATAATTTCTTCCTTAAATGTCCAGTGAAATTTATCAGGGGCTCATCTGAACCCGTAGCTTTCTTTTTTTGGAAAATTATTAATAAATGTTTCAATTTCTTTAGTAGGTATAGGCTTATTTGGATGGTCTATTTCTTCTTCTGTGAGTTTTGGCAGATGGTGTCTTTCAAAGAATTGCTGCATTTCAGCTAGGTTATCAAGTTTATGGACCTAGAATCATTTAAAATATTCCTCTAGAGTTCCCATCATGGCGCAGTGGTTAATGAATCCGACTAGGAACCATGAGGTTGCAGGTTCAGTCCCTGGCCTTGCTCAGTGGGTTAAGGGATCCGGCGTTGCGGTGAGCTGTGGTGTAGGTGGCAGATGTGGCTTGGATCCTGCGTTCCTGTAGCTGTGGTGTAGGCTAGTGGCTACAGCTCCAATTAGACCCCTAGCCTGGCAACCTCCATATGCCGCGGGAGCAGCCCTAGAAAAGGCAAAAAAATAAATAAATAAAATAAAATATTCCTTTATTATCCTTTTAATATTTATGGGTCTGTAGTGATAGCCATGCTTTCATTTCTGATATTAGTCCACTCCCTTTTTTCCTACTTAGTCTGGCTAGAGGCTTATCAATTTTATTGATTTTTTTCCAAAGAACCATATTTTGGTTTCATTGATTTTTCTATATTGATTTAGTTTTTCAGTTTTGTTGATTTCTTGGTACTTCCTTTCTTAGTAATAATTCTAAGTACTAAGTTTCTTATTCTTTGTACTTCCTTTCTTTTGCTTACTTTGTGTTTAATTTGCTCTTATTTTTCTAGTTTCCCAACATGTTATATCTTGAAATCCAACAAACAGAAATAAACCTCCTAATGCTGTACACTGAAAAACCTAGAGACAATGACCAATTTGGTAGCTCTGAGCATTCCTACTGTCAACATTGTGGTCACTACTAAGAATTCTTTCTAAACAGAGTCAAGGATCCTTGGAGAAAGAGAAATGCCTCTAGGTCCATGGTAGGAAAATCCAAGTTAGCCTAGATTTCTTGTTACACTAGCAAGCAAAAAAGTTATCAATGACTACAAAAATCTAGCAAAAGGATTCAGGGGGCAACTTGAATAGGCTTCCACTGCAAAAGAGGATAGAAAAGGAGGGAATCTTGCATTTATTCTGCCTTTCTTTAACTGTATCTCAGTGTGAGCAGTTACTTATGTTGGGACATTTCTCTTTACAGATGTGTTCTTGCTAATAAATAAGGCTTTTAGAACTAGAATGTTACTGTTTTGCATTCCTAATTAATTAATTGATCTGGAAGATGATCAATAGCTAAGATTATAAAAGGACTTACCTTCAGATATTATATCACTCCTGAGGACATACATACCATCACCTCTGAAGTAATCTGATAATGCATTCTGATCTAAGAATCAATGTGTACAAAATACCAGGGACATCACAGAAATGCAACTGGCACAACCCAGAAAGTGGGAAATCTATAAGAACACTACCTGTTTTTTTGAACAAAGAACATAACAAAAGAAAGAGAAGTAGAATTTATAGACCTAAAGAGACTTAAGAGACATGTCAAATAGTTGCAATACATAGTCTTGTTATCTTGATTCAAATAAAATATTTAGAACAAAAAATGTAGTCATTTTTTTTGGTTTGTTTGTTTGTTTTTCTGTCCACGGGATGCAGCAGTGGCTTGATATAGGATCTCAGTTCCCAGACCAGGGATTGAATCCAGGCTGCAAATGTAAAACTGCCAAGCCCTAACCACTAGACCACCAGGGAACTCCCCCAAATGTAGTCATTCATAAGATGATAACCAGAGAAATGTGAACACTAGCTGGATATTTGTTTATTGAATTATTTTTCACCTTTTTATTTATGGTAATGATATTTTAGTTCCTTTTTTTTTCAAGAGCCCTGAACATTTTCCATTGCCCCCTCCCCAGCCACAAAGCAAGTGTTCTAAAGAATGTCCCTCCTATAGCTGTCTAATGAAACAGCTACTTTCCTTAAATTTTTACATAAGGTCACAGATCCTGGAACCCTTTCTCCAACTAATACCATCAGTTTAAACACTTCACACAATCTAATCTTCATAACACACTTCACAGTTATAGCATATAATTATGGTTAATGTACCTTGCAACAAGCAAACAAAAACCCCAGATATCCTATTGATATTCCTATAGATCAAAAGAAACATTTTTTTTTTCTTCTGTGGAGCACAGGCCTCTTGACCTTGACACTTTCTCCTGTAGTATCTCTTCTCTACTGTCAGACCCAGAAGAACTGATACCAAAACCAAATACCAAAGGTCTTAACTCTAGGAAGACTGTGAGCAGAGGATGGTTGTGATGTTACCTTATAAATAATGACCAGAGAAAAATCCAGAAATCTGAGAATAATGGGATCAGACTGCCACTGTGGTAAATGAAAATCAGTTTACATACAGTTTACATACCAGAATGGGGTGGTTACTAACAAGAGGAAAGTGGGAACAGGTGCTGAGAAGCTAAGTTTAGCTGAGTAATAAGAAAGGAATCCAGGTTAAAGATAGAGTCAGGAGAACAGATGGAACAAAAGTTGCTCAGTTAGCAATGTTGAATAACCAGAACAAGAACAATGTCAGAACCAGAACCAAGAAAAATATAGAAGTCAATTTGCTGAAGAAGCAACAGAGATCAGAATCTTACAGGCGTGTTGTGAAGAAAACGTCCTGTCAGGCATAGGATAATTTTTGAAAAGCAATAGCCAGAAGCTTTTATTCAAAACTTCACTTGCCTTACAAGGACTTTGGTTCTGGAGAGCTAGGAAATTATACACTGTTTCCTTATACATTATTCATCATACATATTGGCTGTAAAAAAACTTAATGGCACCATATCATACGGTTTAGGTAAGTATTAAATAAAATTAAGTATTTAAATCACTTAGCACTGTGCTCCTTCAAGGTTAGCGTCAAAACAATAGCAACTAGGAGTTCCTGTCATAGCTCAGCAGAAACGAATCTGACTAGCATCCATGAAAATCGCAGGTTCGATTCCTGGCCTTGCTCAGTGGGTTAAGGATCCAACGTTGCTGTGAGCTGTGGTGTAGGTTGCAGACTCAGCTCAGATCTGACATTGCTGTGGCTATGGCATGGGCCAGCAGCTAAAGCTCCAATTTGACCCCTAGCCTGGGAACCTATATATGCTGTGGGTGTGGCCCTAAAAAGCAAAAAAATAAAATAACTAATGTTGAAGGTAGGTTGCATGTGTGAATTATGTTTTTTTAAAGGGGGTCACGAAATCTTGTCATTTCTATGTCTTTAAGGTCTTTAAACTTATTTAACCTTGGCATCTCTGCTGATGTGATCTTAGTTTAATTCAGTGGTTCTCAAAGTGTAAGTCAGGTATCCTTGGGGTCCCCCAAGACTCTTTCAAGGGGTCCATGAAGTCAAAATGATTTTGAATAATATTAACATAATATTTGCCTATCTCAATCTTATTGTCTCCCAAATGGTCAGCAGAATTTTTCATATGCTACATGACAGGTGATGACATCTGTACTTTGATAACTAACAGAATATGTGTTTGCTCTTGTGCTTTAAAATGTTTTCACTTTTTGTTTCTAATATAGTAAAGATCAATATACAGCCCATGTAACCATATGGTTTATGGTCCTTTGAGGTCCTCCATGACTTTTTAGAGCATAAAGAGATCCTAAAGCCAAAATGATTGAGAACTGCTGCTTTAAACCATCTCTTGTTGCTTTAACTTTTGCAACTGCTTAATGTTTCCCTCCCTCTTTCTGATTTCTCCAAAGTGCTCGTTAAAAAATGTAAATCTGAGGAGTTTCCTGGTGGCTTAGCGGGTTAAGGATCTGGCATTTTCACTGCCACAGCTTAGGTCACTGCTATGATATATGTTCGATCCATGACCTGGGAACTTCCACACACCACAGACATGGCCAAAAGACAAAAATATAAAACTTATTCTATAGTGCATCTCTTCTTAAAATTTTTATATCTCTTATAACCTCTAAGATGGAAAATTAGCAAAGCACAGTAGAACAAACAAGTGAGCCTTTGGTTTCACCTAGGACTGAATTCAAATTCCCTGTTAGACTCTGCTAATTGTCCGCCAATAACCAACTTATCTTTCTTAATTTTGGTAATATATCCCCTGAATTTTAGTTTAGCGCATGGTGTTACCACTAGAAATTACTCCCTTGAAGATGAGTGTGGCCATGTGGTGTTGGTATTGGGAGATGAGTAGAAGTGATTTATACGTAACATCCAGGTCAAGTTGTCTAAAAGAAACTGATTTCCTTCTACTTCTTTCCTCTTTCCTGCAAGCTTCAAAGGGAACTAGAGTATGTGGAGTCAGCTTCAGCCATGTGGATGTAGATCATATTTATCTACTTCAGATTGTCTGCCTAAGACCATACTGTTTCAGAGGGGAAATCAGTTTATCTATCTTGAGCCTCTGTCTTGAGTCAAATTTGACCAAGCAGGCAAAGATTTGGGCTTAACCTCAGCCAAGTCCCTGCAGACCTGAATCCTACAAGTAAATTTGTATAAAATGCTCTTTCTAGATATTTTTAGGTTCTTCCTCTGGGTTCCCATTAACCTGAGCCTGCTCTAAGCAATCGCATTTCATGTATTCTTTCATTTAATGTTAGTGAAGTACACTAGACACTGTGCACAATAGTATAGCAATATTTAGTTACTATTCAATACATTCATCAACTCCTTGGGATTCAAAATGAAAACAAAACAAAAAACAAACAAAAACAAAAACCCAAAAAGCAATGTCCTGCAAGCAGAGCAAAGTGAATGAGGCCAGGGATCAAACCTGCATCCCCATGGTACATGCTGAGTTCATTACCACTGAGCCACAATGGGAACTCCTGGAATTATAACATTCATAGACATACTTTTCCATGTGAAAAAGACACATACTTTCCCGGCCTACTTTTTATTTAAAATGGGAATGTGGAGTTCCTGTCATGGCTCAGCAGAAACGAATCTGACTAGCATCCATGAAGACATAGCTTCGATCCCTGGCCTCGCTCAGTGGGTTAAAATCTGGTGTTGCCATGAGCTGTGGTGTAGGTCACAGATGTGGCTCAGATCCTGTATTGTTATGGCTGTGGTGTAGGCTGGCAGCTACAGCTCCAATTCGACCCCTAGCCTAGGAATCTCCATATGCCGCATATGCAGCCCTAAAAAGACAAAAAAAGGGGGGGGGAATGTGACCAATATTTGGAATATTGATAGTGCTGTTATTACATTTTTACTGAAAATAGCTTCAAAATTTATATTGTTTTTAGGTTGAACAATATGAAATTGCTACTTTGTTGATCAAACACAGAGTTAAAGATTCATACAACTGTAAGAAGTCCAGGAACACTTCTTTGGGGAATCTAAATGTGCAAGAATTGTAGGTAAGCCAACACCAAATGTCACAGATGCCTACCTACAGCATCAAAGGGGCTGATACTCAGGAGGACATCAAAATGCCAAAGGTAAAACCTTACCTCTACCGTCTACTTAAGGTTTGCCTAAAGCTAAACCTTTTCCATTTCTTCTCCTTGCAAATCGAATGCCAGTGCCTTTTATTGAACATTTCTAAATAGAATCCTGCTGCAAGGACATCTGTAGGATACAGTTTCTAGATGTTATACCTCTGTGGTACCGTGGGGAACCTAGAAGAGCTTTAACCTGTGTTAATGTTATTTTTATTAACTAGACTATCGATAGAGTTTCTGGAATAGAATAAATGAGAGTTCAAAGCAGAAAGAGCTGGTAGAGGAGGTGTGAATCAAAGCAGAAAGAGCTGATAGAGGATGTGTGACCACTGTCTCCCAAGTGGTCCCTTTCCTTTCGTGTCCTCTACCTTTCCAGCTCCTCCTTTACTGTCAATAAATGCAGATACTGCTAACACTCATATCTGAAAAGTGTGTGTGTGTGTACTTCCTTAGGATCCACAAAAGAAAGAGTTAGAGTTGTTTTTCTGTTAGTTTGTACACTTCATTGAGGGAATTAAAGTCACATCTACAGTTTTTTAATTGGGGGAGTTAGAATTGTTTCAAAATATATGACACATTAACCAGGAAAGAGAGCTAGCTGGGATTCTATGCTATAACATTAAATACACATTTTATTCATTAATGTCTATTTAAAATAGAAGCTGATGTGTTATTGCTAATGGGAGTGAAATTTTTCATTTGGTTAAGATGTC
Source organism: Sus scrofa (assembly GCF_054392235.1). NCBI lineage: Eukaryota > Metazoa > Chordata > Mammalia > Artiodactyla > Suidae > Sus > Sus scrofa. Next base: position 100,634,898 of record NC_139397.1, read on the forward strand.
CCAGCCTCACAATTTCAGCTTTTTAGATTGATTATTTAAAAAACCAGTGGCCAATCTAAGCCATGGGGCTTTCATTGTAATCACATCTGATTCTTGGGCATTATATTAATGTTGGACTGTTAGTATCATAATGGTCACTGATGTACTTTTCATTTGTATTTTTGCAATAGTATCTATCTCTGGAAAGCAGCTAATTTGTCATAGTGGAAAGCTGATGTTTTTAAGGTACATTTTAAAAAGATAACTCCTTATGACTTGACCGCAATAGCTCATATTGGGAAATTGTATCATTTTTTTCAATATGTCAGTGTTACTCCATTTTGCAATCTGTTTAAGTCTGGTTTGGTGCTTGGTCATTAAAGCTGCAGTTGTCAAATGTGTTACACATTGCCATATATATGTATGTACACACATATAAAGACATTAAGAGGAATTATCTGTGAGAATGGTGTAGAGTTTCTTGAAATTATGGAATTATCTATACTGATATTTGAAATAATTTTCAGGGTTTAAAAAAGAGAGATGAGTAAAATTACTTAAAAGTAACAATGCATTTCTCTCCTCAAATTACTTTCTTTTACTTTTTTCTTCAATCTTAATATTCGGGCCTATAGTAGAAAGTGTATTTGGTGTGTTTGTTTTTAATTTAATTTTATTGCAGTATAGTTGACTAACAGTGTTGTTTTAGTTTCAAGCATACAGCAAAGGGAATCAGTCATACATATAAATATATTCATTCTTTTTTTCCCATAAAATTTATTACAAACTATTGAGTATATTTTCCTGTGCTATACAGTGGTTTCTCGTTAATCATCTATTTTATACAGTAGTAGTGTGTATGTGTTATTCCATTCTCCCTATTTTTCCCTCCTGCTAGTGGTTTCACCTATGGTAATGTAAGATTAGTTTGAAATTTGTGAGTTTGTTTTGTCTTATAAATAAGTACTTTTGTGTCATTTTTTTTTTTAGATTCCACATATTAGTGATATCCTCTGATACTTGTCCTTCCCTGTCTGACTTTCTTCACTCAGTATGATAATTTCTAGGTCCATCCATGTTGCTACAAATGGCATTACTTCATTCTTTTTTATGGCTGAATAATATTCCATTGTATATATGCACCACATCTTCTTAATCCATTTCTCTGTTGATGGACATTTAGGTTGCTTTCATGTCTTGACTACTGTAAATAGTGCTGCAATGAACACTGAGGTGCATATATCTTTTCAAATTACAGTTTTCCCTTAATGTATGCTCAGGAGAAGGATTGCTGGATCATACAGTAGTTCTATATTTAGTTTTTTAAGGAACCTCCATACTGTCCTCCATAGTGATTGCACCAATTTATATTCTCACCAATAGTGTAGGAGGGTTCCTAGAAAGTACCTTTTATTTTACTTTATTTGTTTGTTTATTTATTTATTTATTTATTTTTTATTGTCTTTTTAGGGCTGCACCATGGCATATGGATGTTCTCAGGCTACGGGTCGAATTGGAGCTCTAGCCTCTTGCCTATACCACAGCCACATCATTTCGAGATCCGGGCCGTGTCGGTGACCTACACTGCAGCTCACAGCAACACTGGATCCCTTAACCCACTGAGCAAGGCCACAGATCAAACCTGAGTCCCCATGGATGCCAGTCAGATTTGTTTCCTCTGAGCCATGATGGGAATTCATAGAAAGTATATTTTAAAATGAAAACTCAATCCATATGTAATTATACTATCTAGAAACACTACTATTTAAAAATATTTTCTTTCCTTTTTTAAAAAAGTTTATCTGTGTTTAGAAGTAGATATCTATATTGGGTGTGCACACATGAATATGGTTTTGTGTTTTCTGTAAGAATTCAAATTAGGAGCATTATATTTTTTGTTTACCATTTAAATATAGGAGACTTCATCAGCATTTAGTATTAGAAAATGAAATCTGAGGGCAGACTGATTTTTACTGCTTTGTAGATAACCTAAAAGTTTTATAAGATTTGGGATTTTGTTGATATGGGTATATCAATAGATTTTCAAATGTTAAGCTAGTTTTGCATCCTACTTCCTCATGGGATATAATACTTTTTAGATATTCCTGAATTCCATTTGGTAATATTTTAAGGGTTTTTGACTCTAAGGACATTTTGTGTCTATAGTTTTGCTTCATTTTGTTTTGTACTGTCTTCCTCTGATTTGATATGTGGTTAATTAATATTGGCCTCATAGAACAAGTTGGCAAGTGTTCCCTACTCTTCTGTATTCTGAAAGAGGTTGTTAATTATTCTTTAAATATTTAATAGAATTCTCCAGTAAAACCATTTTGTCCTGGAGAACTTCTTTAGGAGATTTTAAAGTATGAATTCAATTTCATTAATGGTTCTATGTCTATTTAGATTATTTTTTGTCTTAGTTGAATTTTGACAGTTTGGGGTTTTCAAGGAATTGGTCCATTTCTTCTAGATTTTTAAATTAAGGACCATCAAATTGTTCATGGTATTTTCTTACTATATTTTTAATGGCTACAGGAATCCGTAGTGATTCTTTTAAAATACGTAAATTTTGCAAAAGTAAAATGCACATATCTGAACAGCACGGTCTGATGAGTTTCGACAAATATATGGACTCATATAACCATTGCCCAAATCAAACTGAAGAATATTTCCACCACTCTTGAAAGTTCACTTGTCAAAAAGCAGCACTCCTAAGGAAACCATTGCTGAGAATTCTATCATGCTAAAACAGGGGTAGACAAACCACAGCTCAAACCATTTAAATCTGGTCTACCACTTGTTTGTGTAAATAAAGTTTTATTGCAATATATTAATGTATTGTTGCTTTCACACCACAGAGACAAGCTTGAGTACATGAGACTGAGACACCATGGCTCATGCTGGAGAAGTCAGTCTTTTCCGGATTTTTCAGTGTTCCTGCAGAGACTCAGTCTCTGGAGCTGTAGAAATTGACAAGTCATAAAGATAGATAACACTTCTATTTGTCTCCTAGAAACATTTGTACTTCATTTTTGAAGAATATGTATTTTCATTTCAAAGGGGGATAAAATGGGACCCATTTGTTTTGATTTCAAAGGAATGTAAAATAGGGACCTTTCTCTTTTCTTCCCAGTGATGATTTATTTACATCAATGAGATAAGATGTATGTCCTTCTCTCGGGAGAAGTAGAGGGCAGCTGAATAGCAGTACCCAGATAACCTCCCATATCACAATTCTGGGGTTCCTCTTCTGTAGTATACAAAAACTTCCTTTTTGTATTGCAAGCCTAAACTTCTGGCTTTTATCACATTTCCCCAAAGGAAGAGAACCAGGAGTAGGGAAACTATGCAGTGATTGCTGACAATAGTAATAATCTGCCTTTATCCAGAAATTTCTTGTTTGTTTTCAGGACAAAACAAATGAATATAGATACTAAAAATGTATTGCCATAAAACCTAACTTATCTATTATCTGGCTCTTAACAGAAAAAGTTTGCCGATCCCTGTCCTTAGAGTATTACTGTTCTTGAACAGAAATATGGAGAATCTTGAGTTTCTGCTCCATATGGTTTCTTTTGTTTGACATGTTTTAAAGATACAGCCATACTGTTGTGTGCATCAATAGTTCATCTTTTAATTTTGAAGTAAACTCCATTATGTGACTATTCTACAATTTGGTCATTCACTAATGAACATTTTAGCTGTTTTTAGGATTTGGTTATTATGGACAAATAACCAAACTCATACAACACTTATAGACATGTATTTTTCCTTTTCTTAGGTATAACTCCTGAGTCATTTCAAAGATATATGTTTAACTGAATTTAAAAATATCCTTTGACATACCTGGTTGTAGCACTTTACACTGTCAGTGTCAATGCATTAGAGTTCTAGTTGATCCAAATTGTTATCAATAATTGGTATGATCTTTCTTTTTAATCTGAGCCATTCTATGGGGGTGAAATGATAACTTCTTGAAGTTTTAATTACATTTTTCGAAATAGTAATGATGTTGGGCTCCTCTGTGCGTGCTTATTAACCAATCATGCATGTCTTTTGTGAAATGTGTCTATTGTTTGTCCTTTTAAATTTTATTTTTAGCAGTTTATATTTTGAATCAAAGTCATTTTGGAGATATATGTATTGTGAATATATTCTGCAGTCTGTCACTTGTCTTTACATTTTCTTAATAATATTTTTTGATGAGAAGTTTTTTAATTTTGATAAAGTCCTATTTAGAAATTTATTCTTCTGTGATAAATGATTTCTTTGCCCTAAGAAATATTTGTCTATTCTACAATGAGTAAGATATCTTATGTTTTCTTCCAGAAGCTATATCCTTTTAGATTTTACATTTAGGTCTATGAGCTACTTTGAATTAACTCTTTATGTATGGTATTAGGCAAAGTGGCCAGTTTTTGTTTCTCTATGACCATCCAAGTTTTTCATCAACATTTGTTGAAAATATATTCCTTTCCTGCTTAATTTCTTTGGTGTCTTTATTGAAACTCGATTTGCCATATACAGGTGAATCTATTTCTGAACGATCTATTCTGTATGTTGATTTGTCTATATGTTAATATTACAATAATTTAATATTTGTGATATCATAGTTTATCTCACAATTTAGTTGTCTTCCAACTATTTTTCTTCCTCAAGATTTTTTGACTAATCTAATACTTTTGAATTTCCATATGACTTTTTGAATCAGCTTATCTACTTCTACAAAATAGTCTGCCAGGATTTTGATTGAACCTATAGATAAATTTGGGAATAATTAACATCTAAAAATACTGAACTTTTTCATTCTATAACTTTTTCATAATCTACCTCTTCATTTATTTACATCTTCTTTCATTTCTCTATGTAAAATTTAACAATTTTCAATGTACAAGTCTTATAAACCTTTTGTTAAATTTATTCTTTAGAGTTTGATGGGGATTTTTTTCTTTGCTTTTGCATTTTAGGGCCACTCCTGTGGCATATGGAAGTTCCCAGGCTAGGGGTAAAATTGGAGTTGCAGCTGCTGGCCTACTCCACGACCACAGCAAGGCGGGATCCCAGCTGCATCTGCAACTCTGCAACATACACCACAGCTCACGGCAACATTGGATCCCCACCCACTGAACAAGGCCAGGAATCAAATCCACATCCTCATGGATATTAGTTGGATTCATTTCCCCTGTGACACAGTGGGAACTCCTTGACGGGGATTTTTTTTAAATGCTATTGGTTTTTCTTTTTTTTTCTTTTTTTTTGTCTTTTTGCTATTTCTTTGGGCCGCTCCCGCGGCATATGGAGCTTCCCAGGCTAGGGGTCGAATCGGAGCTGTAGCCACTGGCCTACGCCAGAGCCACAGCAACGCGGGATCTGAGCCGCATCTGCAACCCACACCACAGCTCACGGCAACGCCAGATCCTTAACCCACTGAGCAAGGGCAGGGATCGAACCCGCAACCTCATGGTTCCTAGTCGGATTCGTTAACCACTGCGCCACGATGGGAACTCCGGTTTTTCTTTTTTTAATCTCAGACCATTGCTAGAATGTAAAAGTATCATTTATTTTTGTAAATGAACCTTGTTTCATATAACCTTACCAAATTCACTTATTCTAATAGTTTGCTTATAGATTCATTTGGATTTTCTCTGTACAATGTCATGTCATTATAGTAGAGTTTTGTACGTGGTTCAAACTCTCAATTCCTAAGCTATAGATCAGAGAATAGGAAATAAATAAAATACCAACCCCTGCTCCTTTTTTTCCCAAGCAAATGACTTTGCAGGATTATATAAGGCAAATATAGGCTAGCCATTAATCTCATGCTCAGTGGATCTTATCCCCACTAACATGTCAGACAGCATTGGCTTTCAGTATTATTGAGTTTCCCTCTCTTTAGTGGGAAATCAGAAGAAGATGTGTCAAAACCTATAAGACAGACATTATTTTAAGACATAATTTTAAATGGCTTTTTAATATAATCAATATATTTTCTTAAATATTATTCCTAATTTCCAATGTTTTCTGATATTTTTCATAAGATTTTATTTTAAATTGCCTGGAAATAAGCATCTTATTGTTCAAATCAGTTATCCTTTCTGAATAATTTTGGAAAGCATTGTTTTTAAAAAACAGTCCACTCTTCTATAACTATTACTATCACTATTCTAAAATGTATTCCTTGTTTTGAATTAAAACACATGTACAAAAGTTACTCTATAGAGGAAAATATCCCAAACTAAGACAGATTATCTGCAGAAAAGGTTAATTACAAAAGTCAGAAGAATGCTTTATACAGTCACTCACCATCTGATTTTTCTGCTTGTTCTTATTAGTAAAGTACCCCTTTCCTGTGGATAAATTTTATACTTATTTTTTTAAACCACAGAATAATTGCTGCTACTCTAGCTGATATTGAACTCTAGGTGAAAATGTTTTTGTGCATCAATTTCAAGTCTCTTTTGTCAGCCTTCTCTTCATTTTGGTACTAAAATGGATATATTATTTGCAGAAGAATTATATGCAGATTACTGCATGTAGTGTCATTTATTCTTTTTCAAATTACACGTTTCTACATGGGCTCCAGAATCATTTACATTATAAAAGATATGTACAGGAAGGAATAGTTAATTTGCCTTCATTCTAAGCCACCAGAATCCTCTATTCCAATGTTATGTGAGTGCTTTATCCATGTCTGACCTTGACCTCCTCATCAGGGATGAGTAGGGGTGGTAAGGTGAAGGGGATTTCCTCTGTCAAGGAAGTCTGACCTACAGTTCTAGAAGATCAGCTAGGAGCAGTAAAGTGTTATCTTGAATTTTAGTTAGCAAGAGAAAAAAAATGAAAGAGAGAAGAGTTTGATGGAATTTGATGCTAAAGCTCACTGTGTCTGAGAATCTGCTGTCAGTGGAAGAACAGATTTTATGTTTCAGCATTTAAAAAAAGAATTTTCGGTTACATGCCTCTCTCCCCCCAAAACAAACTCATGGTGTGTTTGGTTTCTCTATTTATTATTTCTTTCTGCTAACTGGTTTCTGATTTGCCTGAAGAAAAGAAGCATAATTTAATGTGCTGTTCCTTACCAATGAGTTTGGATGTTTGTGTGTAAGAAAGAATTGATGTCTCAAAATATTCCTAGGGTTTTCATTTTTCCTTGATGACTTATTTCAGGGATACCAAGTTATATGCCTAGAGGGCCCAAGCAGGTAGTCCATCTTGGTATTAAACACTAGAGATCAGCGGGTTCTAGAGATTATAAATGCCACCGAAAGTGCCTCAAATCCTAATTTTTAAACATCATTTAAGCCAAACACTTTAGAGAGGGTGAGGGGGGATATAGAAGTTTCAGCCAGGAAGAGAGTCATTTCTTGCACTTATCTAGGGGGCTGGCACTAAGTATCATCTCTCTTTAATTCTATCAATGGTCCTAAAAAGGAACTATCATTGTCCCCACTTGTCCTCAATGAACAGAGACCAAGAAGGTTTATATGCACTTAAAATATGTGAAAATAAACATGTCTGTGTGTACTTAGATAGATTATATTGTATGTGTATATACATGAAAGATAGAATTACACAGCAAAAGTAACATCAAATCTAAAGACAGTCAAGCCGGACTTAAGTATCACCTCTGCCACCAATTTCATTTACAATATTGCAGAGTCACTTAATCCCTCTTTGCGTCATTTTTACTCTGCAAAATTGTGATTTGTTACTCTTTTCAAGAATTAGGAGAGGCAATATTGTGAAAATACTTGATAAACATAAAAAAAGCAAAAGCAAACCAAGGTATCAATTAACTTTCACATAATATGAATATCCATGGCTGTATAGAGACAGCATGGCAGTGGATGGGGAGATGGGTGGTGTAGACCTATTTTAAGCAAAATAAAGATCTCCCAAAGATGTCCTCATCCTAATCCCAGGATTGATGTGACATAGGGGAATTGAGATGTGGATGGAATCAGAGTTGTTGATCAGATATCCTTCAGAGAAGGAGATTATCCTGGATTTTCTGGGTAGGCCCCTGTAATAATCACATGCATCTTTAAAAGCAGAAGAGAGACAGAAGCCATGTCAGAGTCAGAAAAGGGGATGTGATGACAGACAAGGAGCGTGGAATATCACAACATAAGAAGACTCAACCTGCCACTGCTGACTCTGCTGCCAGTGATTGCCGGCAGCCTCAAGAAGCTGGAAAAGACAAGGAAATGGATCCCTCCCATAGAGTTTCCAGAATGGGATGCAGCTGACACCTTGATTTCATCCCAGTATGACTCATTTCTGAACTTTGCCCTGCAGAACAATGACATAATAAATTCACATTGTTTAAGACACCAAGATTGAGGTAATTTGTTACAGCAGCAACAGGAAACTAAAATACACTAACTGACTGATAGAGAGGATCCAGCGTGATGCTCTCTGCCCTTATTTAAATGACTCCTAGCAATTCACAGAAAGTCAGAGACTGAGTACAATGGAACGAAGACTTTCCCTTCAAGTCTAGTCCTTTCTGGCTACTTTGCTTGGGCTATTTCACCAATGAGAGACAATACAGAGATCAGAGAGAATTCTTGGGACAGGAACTTGTGAAATGAGGGTGATAAATATGTTATTCTCTTAATTGTGCCAGTAGCTTCAGGGATGTATCCATTTGCTGATAAGTATCAGTTGTACACTTTAAATATTTGCTATTTATTGTATATCAGCTATACCTCGATAAAGTTGCTTTTAAGGAATGAACTGTAGACTCTCCTGATTTTCCAGTGTCCCTCACTCTGCCAAGTGCAGCAGTGGGCTCTGAGTTTATGGTGCCATCTTGTGATGTGGGCCATGGATTTTATGTGATTTGCAGCTTGCTTCCCAGCATGAGTCCTGAACTGTAACTTCTTGGTGGCTGTAAAAATGAGATTTGAGGTTTCACTTGGCACCTTATTTTCTTAATGCAGCAATAGGTAATTCTCTCTTTTCCCTTCATAGCTTTCACAGGGCACAGAGAAGAAAAGCATCTGTGTGCCTCCCCCTGAGTTTCCATCGTCTTTTCCTGTCATGACCGGGAGGGAAAAGCTACCTTGTCTCAGGAGGAGTGGGTGGGAAACAAATTAACTGCCAAGTTAATCCAACTTACATATCTGGTTAACTCCACTCATTGACTCTCGATCCTTCCAGGCTCCTCACAGTTCAAGATGTGAGACTTCCTCTGTACATGGCAGCACTACCATGTTGAAAGGAACTGACTGCTTCTGTCCCCTTTTTCTACCTCTATCCAACCCCCCAACCCCCACCTCCAAGGACACATCACTGGCTTATTTTCCAGCTTTTAGGCTTTATAGGTGCAGTAGTGAGTTTCAGGCTAATCAAGTCAAAATTTACTTTGTCCACCTGCATTTGCTCTAGGTCATCTCTATGATCTTGAACAAATCAGTTTCTATTGTATTGTCTGTAAAATGGGAATGATATTTCCTGGCTGCTTCCTCCTTCACACTGATAAATGGGATCAATAATGGAGGCTAGAAAGGTCCACATAGTTCTGAGTTCCTCAAAGATGAAACTATGTGATACATATAAGTGTTCATTATAGACACGACTAATTAAAAAAAAGGAGGAAGAAAGTGGCTATGGACATTAAGGAGAGTTATTTCAAATTGCACAGTTTCCTTTTAAAGCAGAAAATAAGTCTGAGTCTCAATATGAAAATACCTAATACACTTACTCACATAATCTCTGGGAGAGTCTGATTATAGCAGTGCTTCTTTTGGTTTTGTTTGCTTCCTCTGGATTATCCCAAATTTCATTTAGGATTGTAACAAAAAGAGACTTTGGGGCAGCCCAATGTTATTTTCTTTTCATTATCATTTTTCCCTTGAATATAAACTTGTTAGTTTAGGAGTTCCCGTCATGGCTCAGTGGTTAACAAACCCAGCTAGTATCCATGAGGATGCGGGTTCAATCCTGGCCTCGCTCAGTGGTTAAGGATCTGGCATTGCTGTGAGCTGTGGTGTAGGCTGGCAGCTACAGCTCCAATTAGACCCCTAGCTTGGAAACCTCCATATGCCATGGGTGCAGCCCCCAAAATACAAAACAAAACAAAACAAAACAAACAAAAAAAACCCCAAAAATAAACTTGTTAGTTTAAACACTTTTGTATCAGTAATGATGGGTAATACATATATTTTGTATAAGTACATCACAAAGTTGTATTTCTAGTCTCTCTTTAGAGGCAAGAAGAAGGGCAGCATTTGAAACAAGGCTTTGAGTCAAACCTTTCCCCTCTCCGATAGACTCACATGCAGATACACATAGACACATGTGCCAACATGGACACAGACACCCCACCCCAGTGTTAAATGGCTGTACATTGAACTTAAAGAAAACCTCAGCTACCACTCATTCCTTGAAATCTTTTGTATTTGCTTGTGCCTTTAGAGTTCAGTGTTGTTTTTTATCTTCTCTCCTTCTAGATAATGAAAGAGATACACAAAACATTCTGTATATGAATGCCATAAATGTTTGCCTCTGGCAAGCCTTAATGTATGAACAAAGAAAGAAATTGTTCACACAGCAAAACATGCAATGAGAAATGAATATCAGTGGTGGAAACCTCTCTGTTAGAGGGAATTTCAGATCATTTCAATGTTTACATTTGCAACTCAAGCATATTGACAGAGCAATGCAAATAGATGTACACTAGGAGATGCGGGGAGAAAGTTATTTGCACAGATACTGCAAAGATTTTCTAGCTATGTGAGAAATGAAAATGCATTCTTGCCATATTTGGTAAACTGAATGTTATTAAGAGGACAAATCTCATGTAAAAGTGAGATAAGCAGAAATTGATTTGAATATTATTGTAAGGCAAAGTAAATAATCATGATTCATTCAACCTTCATAAATGTGCAAAACCAGATTAATTTTCCCAATTACAAATTTAATAATATTGAATTACTTTTAAAACATAAGACATGATAAGAGATTGATGGTAATGATAATCCACAAATGTGTTCTAAGGGTTATTAACAAATGCTCAGTCAAACATTGTAAGGAGGGGATGGGAAAGAGAGGGAAAATGCTGTTAACTAAAATTAAAGAGGGATCCTTTAGACGTCTCAAATCTTTAAAGGCTGATAAGTATACATTCTTTTTTTTTTTTTTTTCTGTCTTTTTAGGCCCACACCCATAGCATATGGAAGTTCCCAGGCCGAAGTGGAGCTGTAGCTGCTGGCCTACCCCACAGCCACAGCAATGCCAGATTTGAGCTACATCTACTACCTACACCACAGCTCACAACAATGCCAGATCCTTAACCCACTGAGCGAGGTCAGAGATGGAACCTGTGTCCTCATGGTTACTCGTCAGATTCATTTCTGCTGAGCCACAATGGGAACTCCTACATTCTGAATCTCTAAGTAGAAATAGAATATGTGGTATTTCCAAACTTTTTAGTCTTGGAAACTCACAAACCACTTTGATGGATGAAGAATTCTGAGGAACACATAAGTAATTGAATGTCTTCCCAATTGATTTAGACTTAAACTGAACTGCACATTCTATTCTGGACATTATTGCAGTGGCCACTGTTGAAATCTGATTTTCTACCAAGGAATAAAGGGTTATAGAAATTCAAGTGGAGACATCATTATTCTGCCATTCCGTTCTTGAAACCCAGGTCTCCACTGCTGAAAGCTGTAGAGGTTAGGCCAGGGAAATGCTGCCTAGATAATCACAAAGAGGTATTGCCAGATGTTCTCACAATATATTGGTTAACTCATGATGATGCAGGCACAGAAACTTGACTCTGTCATGACCAGTGTCTTAATATCAATTCTGAAAGTCAGTCTCAGATTAATTCTTAAAAATTCACTTACGTACAAAGAAAAAGAAAATTTTCAAGGCAGCCAGGCATCCGTATCTTCTGCCTAGTCTCAGAGAAAGAGGAGCTAGCAATGTGACATGCATCATTACTGGCAGGAGTTCCAGCCTCAGTCACACTAGAGTGTCACAGCAATGCTGCCAGCTGCTTCTCCTTCCACACTGTTCTTCATTGATATTTTACTAAACACCTCAATTTGACTGAATCCATGCTTCTTTAGCTATGATAATGCAGTTTAGTCTGCACCAGCAGGCTTAGACATGATGTACTTCGACCTTGCCCCAAACCACACCCTAATAAATAGATCGGAGAGACCTGTTATTGCTCACCATGATTTTCCATGATATCATTCTCGTGGTCACTTTATTTCCACATAGTGGGAATATCTTGCTATCGTGTCTTTTTACTTGGTATGGGTCATATCTGCTAAATTCAGCCTTCCTCATTGCACTATCACTTGTCTAGAGGTGTCTGTTAATCAATTAAACACTGCCACACACACACATGTGTAGCACAACTGAGCATGTGCCGCCCATGTCCATTAGGATTTTCTCTAGTCACAGCCAAGAGGAGGGAGGACTGGGAGTTCCAAAGAGCTAATACCTCTGGGAGTAGTTTACAACCAAAGATAAACAAACTCCAGCCTCCTCATCCTTGGATGTGACAACTCTGAGGGTTACGTACATCATTCCACAGAGTGGGACTGAGTCACAACTGTCCACAGTGGTAAGCTGCTCACTAAACACTTCACAGATTGTCTTTCTCTCCCTGTCTCACTTGTCCACTTCCAGACTAATACTCCCTAGGATCACTTCCCAAATAAGCTATTTTCACCTCAAATTCCACCCTAAGAGTTCCAGCAGAACCCAACCTAAGGCTATATAACTATAGAGTTGAATTAGAAACAAATATTTGCTTTCATCCTGGCAACTCAATTTATTTTAAGTTATTTTAATTACCTATGCCTGGACTCATGAAACTGTAAAATTTCTTCTTGCTTATATATAGTTGACCAATCAATGACACAGAGTGACTACCCTACCTTTCTTGAGAAAACCATTCTTATATCAAATGAGTCAATTATTCTACTTGTAATTTGGTCCACGTAGAACGTACTGCTTGTGTCATGAAGCAAAGCCAAATGACAAATTTCAAAACAGCTTGACTGACCAACAGTGTTGGTAATATGGCAATAAAATAACTCAACAGAAAGTATCTTTTCCCCCTTTCCTGCCTATGGCCATAGTGTTCCATAAATATAGTTCAATTTCTAATTATAGTGCGTTATTTTCAGTAGATGGCATTATACATGCTGAAAGATTAATCACATTTTTGGAAATTGAGCAAAAAGTAAACTGTAACATGGGATAGATCGATATCCAGGCACTACCCTCACAGTCCACAATCCTGCTACCTTGCTTATACCGGAGGGAAGATGCATTTAGCATTTTTAAAAGAATTTTTCTAACCCTAGGATTTTAATTTCTCTGACTCTAACTACCAAATATTACTGGCAATTATTGTGAAATTGTTAGAAAATATTATTATTAAAACCAAAAGGAAAAATTTGCATCTAGACTTTGGAAGCCAGAATATGCAAGATTATTTATACATTTCTTGCATTTGAAAATTAGCTCTAGGTTAACTTTAGGCTAGCCAAGTTTTAAAAGTAACTTCTCATTTAGGTCGCAATAAAACGTCAGAAAGAATGTGTGTATTTCTATTTTATGTTTTAAGCTTAAATATCCAAATTAGAAACTGATTCCTAATGTTGATATAAGAGGAAACAAAAAAGTCATGTTTTGATTTATATGAATTGATAATTTGGTTGAACTACTATTCTCTTATTGGAAGGCAAGGAGCTGGACCTTGGGAGGAGCATGAGTTGGTTGATGTGTTAAGATAGATCTCTACCTCTTTGGCATGATAGTTAAGCCTAGGTTAGATTAATTTACAGGATGAAACGGCCTAAATAATGAAAGGGAAATCTACCAGAATTTTTTTTTTAAAAGTCCTTAAAATCTTTAAACTTTCCATGGCTCTGAATTCGTTTATGTAAATCAATCAGAAATATATGGATTTTGTTATTCTTTTTTTTTTTTTTTGTCTTTTTTCTTTTTTTAGGGCTGGACTTGAGGCATATGGAGTTTTCCAGGCTAGGGGTCAAATTGGAGCTGTAGCTGCTGGCGTACGCCACAGCCACATCAAATCCCAGCCACATCTGCAACCTACACCATAGCTCATGGCAACACCAGATCCTTAACCCACTGAGCAAGGCCAGGGATCAAACCCACGTCTTCATGGATGCTAGTCCAGTTCATTAACCACTGAGCTACAACAGAAATTCTTGATCTTGTTATTCTTAAATGACAAACTATGCCTTCCAGTTATCCTAAGTCAGCTTCTTTAAAAACAACTGGTAATGTTTAAGAAGCTATAAGCATAGCAGGGAGCTCCTCAGCTAAACAGAACTTATCCTTTGAAAGGCATTGTCATTGACCATGGGAGACTGTGGCATTTTATTTTCTAAGCTTCAATCTTTCCCAGTAAATGAAAGACTTTGAAGTTGATGTTTTCCCCCGAAGCCTATAAGTAGAAGATGGATAAGCAAAAGATGAACCCAAGGTAGCACTCAATGACCTGAAAGAAAACTCTATCACAGCTAGAGTCTAAACAAAGCTCATCCTTGGGCCAGTCTGACACCTGCTGGAATGTCCAGTGACCTTGTTGGATCCACCCTCCATTGTGTTGTGTGGCTTTCTGGATCCTAGTCATGTCATGCTTAGCCCCTATTCTCTCAGCAAAGACCTTTTAGGCCTTTGTTTTCTCAGATATTCCCAGTGCTTATCCTGTATTTCAACATCTCTTAGCAAAGGAATTCTGTGAGTTCTTCAAGAACATCTGGTTGTGTTTCTAGACTTTTTCATGTATGAAATATAAAACTGCTTTTTAAACACTTCTGGATGCAAGAAACAGTTAGATGCCTCCTTCCCAATGGATCCCAAAACAATTACTCAGTGGTGGAAAGCAATAATTATTCTGATATTTTTTGGCTCAATGGAATTGGCAGTGTCTTGGGAGTGCTGGGACATAAGTTCGACCCCAGCCCAGCACAGTGGGTTAAGAATCCAGCATTGCCATAGCTGCGGCTTAGGCTGCAACTGTGGCTTGGATCTGATCCCTGGCCCAGGAACTCCATATGCCATGGGATGGCCAAAAAAAAAGAGGAAAAGCAAACCAACAATAATGATTCTGATGATTCTGATATTCTATATTTTGTTTCAAATAATCATGAGATTCCCATGACCTTTCCTCACTGCTTATATACATGAAAACACTGCAGCGAAGAATGGGAAGAACACATTTATGTGTCTGGACTCTTAAAAATCCTAGATGAAATGATAGATGTCTTTTACACAGAGTTAATTTTTGTTTACATGCTTTTCTTTCTCAGACTGTGTCTTAATAGTTGCCCACCATTATTCTGCTATTTTAAGCTTATCAGTACTGTGACATCCTGAATTTGGTCATCATATTGATGTCAGAGTGATATTTATATTTTCTTTACCCCCTGAGCATTTAAATATCTGGAAGTAGTCAAACTAGGCTGGATAATAATAGCCAGCTACATTGATTGCGCACTTACTGTTTGTAGAAACTGTGCTAAATCCTTTTATGTATGATTTCACCTAATATTCCCAGTACCCCTATAAGGTAGGTCTTTTTTTATTAACCACATCTTATAAAAATGAAAGCTAAGGCCTAGATTTCAAATATCTTGCTGAGGGTGCATTGCTAGCCTCTTGTGGAACTAGAACTCACACTCACATTGACTACAAAGCTCTACAAAGGGAATTTTACCTAAGTGCTCAATTCCTCCTAAACAAATAATTTTCAAAGATATAGGAAAACATTAATAAACTGGAAATAAATTACCAGCTGTCATGATCCTCTCTCAGCTCACAGATTGCTCCTTTCTGCCATCTAAATACACATCAACAACAAACACTTGGATATGCTCCAATGTCAATTAAAAGAAAATGTGGGTTAGAGAATTCTATATGAGCATTTCAAGTTCAAAATCATGTTTCATCATTATCCCCACAATGTCTTTTCCTCCTCCAAATCCATATCAACTAGAAGTAACTTGTTAATTTTTACATTATCTCTTTTTTTTTAACTACCTTTCACATCCTATTTGTCAAATATTTTTGTTTGCCTCTTATATTACTGAAATGATCAAATGAATCATTTGCCCTCCACTGGCATGCTTGGGCACATGGGGATGTATGTCAAATGCTTCCTGGGTGTGCTGCCAAATTTTGAGCAATGTATAAAATGTATTTTTGTTACAACTAAGGATGCATATGGTCATTGAGATGTCTGTCAGATGAAATATGGAGAAAAAGGTCCTATTATTTGCTCTGGAACAGGTTAGGCCTCGCTGAGAGGAGAGGAAGAAGTAAAAGCTGGTCAGTATGTTTTCAAGCTGGCTTCAAAATAACATGGAGGATTCTTCAGTAAATTCCAGATTCTTGTTACCTGAGTTTTAAGAAAGCATTTATCTGCACTTATCAGTTATTCTCAAGCAGAGACTCAGTGCTAAAGGTCAACCTCTTGAATCCTGGGATGACTATGGCTGCTTTTTTATAGATTGGTGAGATATTGTTATACTGTGAATGTGACCATGTGGTAATCACTCTTAGTGGTGACACAAATCAAAACATTTGAAGACCTACTGAAATCGACTTTCTTTTGAAGTTGGCTGACTTTTGAATGTGTTATATAAGGCTGACTTTAGAAAAAAATTCCTTCCAGTTCACTGGTGGCCTAGTGGTTAAGGACTTGGTGTTGTCACAGCTGTGGCTCAGGTTTCTGCTGTGGTTTGGGTTCAGTCCCTGGCCTGGGAACTTCTGCATGCCACAGGTACAGCCCCCCCCAAAAAAAAGAAAAGAAAGAAAAAATTATCTTCCATCCTTTCCCTTCCAGTGACTTTCTTATGCTTCAGAAAATAAGTGCCTTCTTGCCACCCTAGAATTTTCCACACTATTCCAACACACATCAGTCTGAGCGCCTAAATAGTAATCTTTATTGCCATACTAAGTTCTGGTTACATCTCCACAACGGAAACCACTTTAACTGTTTGGAATAATTGACTACCTGATAGTCTGTTAACATTAATATTCTAAATACCTGAGATCTATGGGCTTCATAATCAATTCTAATTTGTCACTTAGACAAAATAGCCAAACTGATTTTGTATGCTTAGACAGTACCATTGATTGAAAGATGCCTGCCCATCCAAGCCACAAAAATGATCAATCCATAAATAACCGTGTGTATATCATACACGTATATTTAACCATCTACTCTTCTGGGGGAGAAAATCAATCTTTATGTCTTTATGTAGAAAGCATGATTCTTACATAAATTATTAAATGTTGAATCATTGAATGATATTTTCTCAAATATTAGCAAAGAAACTAAACACCATTTGAAACATCAAAAAAATCAGGCAGTATATAATCTTTTTTTTTTTTTTTAGAAGATCACATTTTGATACAATTATAGAGCTGCCTTCCACCTATCTTCATAGGAAGTTTCACTTTCAATTCTTTAAATCAAATGCAGAAGCCACTCTGCAAATGTGAGCTTATATTTGCCTATAAATGTGCCATTCTTAGCTAAAAGCACAAATTTATATTTGTATGGCTCATTTCCAAATCCCACTAGTTGCCCTCAGCGAATGTACTAATTGCATTTCTTAGCTCTTCATTTTCTTATCTTAGCCTTTGTGGTTTTATGCACATTTTACTAGATGTTACACTTTCTTGTGTTTAGGTTTTATTTGCATGACACCAAAGTGTGAGTCAGTTGGCTCATTGCATTTTGCATACATCGTGCATAATGAATACTAAAGTGAAGATTATCTTTTCACAGAGCAAAACTGAAAACATGTGTTTCTCTGCCAGATCTGCTTTGATGAAAAACAGAGAAACCTAAAATGTTGGGCAGTATATGGGAAAGTAATCTTTCTACAGTCCAATCTTCTGAGCTATGGGAGGCTTTGTTTCTTGCCTTTTTAATGTTACACATACCTCAATATTCTTTAAGTTTGACAAGTGAAATTAAAGAAAACCCTACTTAAGTTATTTAATTTAATTGGAGTGTGAGATGTAATGATTGTGTATGTATGTTTATATATTATGTAGACATGGTTGCCATATGACTTTGCACTTTGATAAAATATGCTATATATGTTATATTATAATAATTCAAATTTATTATTAAAAATATAGAAAAGAGAAATGAGCATAAAGGGAAAAATTAGCCCCCAATCTTAATAATGTTAACACAATTTTTTAAAAAACATACCACTTTCCTTACGCTAAATTCTGATCTGCAATAAGGCCTTCTGTCTGTTCTTGCCTCCTTTAGTGTGGTGTTTTCATTCTTTTAAGTTTACAATATGTTTTAATATCTAATTTTTCAGCTAACTCCTTCATTACTTCAAGTGAACTTGCATTGTATCTCTGGAATAATTTGTGAGGGAACTTGGTGCCAGGATCCAGTACAGGAAAAAAAAACCTTCCTAGTGGGTTTCTATTGGTTCAGCTTCCTGTTTCATAAAGAAACTCAGCCTGTGCAGGCTTTCTTCTTGGAGAAACACCTGCCATTGTGTTTTTCATCTGTTTGCTGACTTGCTTATTATGGCCCCTGCTCAATGACCTGGCCTTACCCTCACCATCTATAGGCTATTCAAGTTTCCTCAAATTATTTCCAAGGTACAAGAAGAACAAAACCTCTTTAATCTAGGTCCCACTTCATGGATTTAGCAGAAAGTCCCTGAAGCTTAGAGTCAGGAGGTAGTAACCTTCAAACTTTACAGTATGGATATAGGTCCTGGTTGGCAGAATAACAGCCCCTCAAAAGTGTCCATGTGCCAGGAACTTGTGAATGTGGTACCTTGCATGGCAAAGGGTACTTTGAAGATCTGATTAAGTTCAGAACCTTGAGATGGAGAAATTATCCAGGTTTATCCAGGTGTATACAATTTAATCACCTTGGAATTTAAAAATGAAGAAATTAGGATTCCTGTTGTGGCTCAGCAGGTTAAGAACCTGACTAGCATCCATGAGGATGCGGGTTCAATCTCTGGTCTTGCTTACTGGGTTAAGGATCTGGTATTGCCACAAATATGATGTAGGTTGCAGATGTGGCTCAGATCTGGTGCTGCTGTTGCCGTGCTGTGGTGTGGGTTGGCAGCTGCAACTCCCATTTGACACCTAGCCTGGAAACTTCCATATGCCACAGGTACAGCCTTAAAAAGGGGGAAAAAAAATGAAAATGAAGAAGCATGTATTTCTGAATTCAGGTTCAGCTGCTCACCACTCAAAAGCCAATAATTCAAGAGGCAAGTGTCAGTAGAAAGGGAAGGCGCTTTAATCCAAAATGCTGGCAGGCTGGAGAGAAGGTGGACTTGTGTCCAGAGACCAACTCCAAAGATTCTCCTCAACCGTGTTAGTTTTTAAAGGAAAAAATGGGGGCAGAGGAGAGAATCTCAGTGAATTATCGAGGCAGGTAGTTGGATTCTGAATCTTTTACCATCTCCTGTAGACTGGCTGACACTCTCTTCAGATGTCATTTTAGCTGTGAGATTTTCCTGCAGGATTGCTGGGGCAAGTGGTGGGGATAGAGAGGTAATCGTTTTTTAACTGCTTAATTCTTCATTCCTCTTTTTGTCTAGGAAAAGAATCAACAGGTTAGACAAGGCATGGTGTGCATTCTAGAGAGCATATGTCAGGAGTTAGTTTCAATTGCTGAGTGATCTCATTCCTATAATTAGGTTCTTTTAAGATTAGACAGGAACAGAAATGGGCAAACAGGAAAGGGGCAATAGAGCTGCTTTCATTTTCACAGCTATGGTAAAAAGAAGGATGAGACTAGGGAAATTATTCAAAGAGATGCTTTGAAAACAGAGAAAGGGGACTCAAGCCAATGAATGTGAGAAGTATCTAGATGCTGGAAAAAGGCAAGGAATTGAATTGTCTCATAATCTCCAAGAAGAAATACAACCCTGCCAACACCTTGATTTTAGTTTTAGCACAGTGGGACCTATAAAGATTTCTGATTTTCAGAACTGTAGATAATAAGTTTGTGTTGTTGAAGGCACTTAAGTTTGTGATAATTTGTTACAGCAGCAGTGGAAAACTAATACCCAGGTTTCCCCAGGTTGTTTGTTTGTTTGTTTTTGTTTTTTATTCTGCCAGACATCTCCCTGGGATTGCTGGATAGAAGAGATATGAGGAAGTTAGATACCTGTGTTCATTGGCCACAGTGCCAATAAGTTCCACAATAGGAAAATTCAGGAAGGGAGGGAGGAAAGAAGGAAAGAAAGAAGGAAGAAAGAAAATAGAGGAAAGAAGAGAGGGAGGGAGAAAGAGAGAGAAGGAGGTTGGTTCTTCTAATATTATGATTACATTCCAGTTTTAATTTTTGCCTCCAAGAACTTGAAATTTGCCAAATAATCTTTTTAGTTTTAGGACAGTCTTAGTCTGACATGTATGGTAGAGTGGTCTCTACAATGGTACTCAAATCACTGGCAGAAAACTGGAAAGATCATAGTCGACACTGTCATGTATACAGATTTGTTTGCTACTATTTTTTTTTTTTTCTTTTTAGGGCTATACCTGCAGCATACGGAGGTTCCCAAGCTAGAGTTTGAATCAGAGCTGCAGCTCTGGCCTAAGCCACAACCACAGCAACCCAGGATCCGAGTTGTAGTCTTCAACTACAGCACAGCTCACGCAATGCCGGATTCTTAACACACTGAGTGAGGCCAGGGATCAAATCTATGTCCTCATGGATACTAGTCAGATTTGTTACTGCTGAGCCACAACAGAAACTCCTGTCTGCTAGTTTTATCAACACTTTTAATTGAAAGGATTCCCAAATTCTTTTTTTTTTTTTTTGCAATATTGAAATATACAAAATTTTGTTTTCCATGACTATCAGCTTTGGTTAAAAACTTACCTCATGAATTACAAAATAAAATTACCTCCGAAGAGTTTCCAAAGAAATAATCTATGACTTTTTTATTATAACAAAGAGTTCTACTTTTTAAAAAATTAGCCTAATGAAAAAATTCTGCAATATAATGTTTCCTTTCTGTTAAAAAAAAAAAGTATCCAAAACTTGAGAATAAGAAAAAGAGTGGCTGCATGTCCTTTCAGTGAAACATCCAAGGACAATTTAATTCTGTAGGGGATATATTTTTGTTGTACTTACTATTTACTGTTGATTAGGGCCCCACCTTATAAGTTACATGTGAAATTGTATATTTTTGTTCAGAGATGAAGATCACTTCTTTACGGTAGACAAGGTAACTACAAAGCTTATGTTTTATTACCCTATAGGACATTAATCAGTTTTGTCTCTAATTTAGCCAACTTACCTACTTCAATCTTCCTTTCCTGACTGATGATGTAAACTGCTGTTCATAAAATTCTCCTCTTAATTAGTTTACCATTCTGTTGGTTTATTCTTTAATGGGTTAAAAAAACTTTGACATGTGTTCATTTTATATTTGTATATGTAATGTTTTTTCATTTTTGAAAATTATATTTTGGCATTCCAAAATATTTTAGCCACGTGTATGTGTGCGTATATGTGTGTGTGTGTGTGTGTGTGTGTGTGTGTACATGAAATGACTAATGATGTTATTTAAGGAATATTAATAAAGGGATTCTATGTTGGTCTCAATTATATATGTGTATGTACATATGTATATACATATATATGCTAGAAATACTAAGAAATATTTGAGAAAATATAGACAATACTTAATGTCTGAAATTCAGTTGCCAAAACACTGCTAAACATAATAAATTATGTAGTTATATGCTATTTCTTATTTTGGGATGAAAATATTTACAGGAATATTTTTTGAAAAACTAAAATGTAGAATCTAGCTTTTGAGTTTGGCATCTGAGAAAACTATTTCTTCCCTTTTACCCTCCATTTAGAGTATATGCAACAATTTTTCATCAATTTTTAATTTATAATTTAAATACTAAGAAATGAAGAGATTTACATAAAAGATTTTATAACTGTAGTCATTCGCAGTGTAAAAATGTGGTTTCATATTATTTCTAGCTCTTAAAATGTTAATGTAATACATAGCTGTGTAATTTTACAGGACAGTTTAATTCCCTTGAAAATATGGAGCTCAGTGAAGAGTCCAAATTAAAAAGAAATTAATATGTTTTAAATATTAAGTTATTTTTCTGGTCCTCTGAGTTCTCTAATATCTTAGCCTGGTGAAAATTTTGCTTAAAGAAAGCTACCAAGAACCAATCCTGGTTGGGGATTTTTCACATTATCAGAAAATAAAAATGCCTTTAGAATTAGTATTCCATGTTTGTTTCATTATTTTAATTACCATCAAATATCACAATAATCAAAATTCTGTTGGCATGGAAACTAGTAGAAACATATCCATCAAATACACTAGCTCTTTCCCAGCTCTTTCTACTACATAGAATAAAAATCCCCATCATTTGCTCTGGCCAGAATCTTTCTAGTTTGGAACTGCATGCAATTTAAAAGGATAAGTTAATCTAAATATGTGAAAATTTTACTTGATAGGTCTTAATAAGAGATAATATTTGAACTTCAAATTTGATATACCCATTTTATAGAAACAAGAGTTACGTTGAAATTATAAGAACAGATTATGATTTTAATGACAAATTTGGAAAGTCTTAAGGTTCTTTCTTGACCCACATTGTCCAAAATGCTAACCCTTAGCCATATGGGATATTTGTATATAAGATTAAATTAACTAAAATTATAAAAAGTTTAAAATTCAGTCCTTTATTGCACTAGCCACATTCCTAGTTCTTGATATCTTCATGCCATCGGTGGCTTCTGTATTGGACAGGGCAGGTACAGAACATTTGCATCACTGCAGAAAATTCTACCTGGCTTCATTGTTCTAGAATTCTATCATGTTGACCATATTATAATCTTTTCAAATGTTAAAGATAAATTTGATCTTATCTAAAGCTTATGTAATATAAGATTAGACAGATATACAAGAGAGCAAGCTCAACATCCTTAATTAATGAAGCAGAGAATTTTAGTGTGTTTCACATTTACCTATGTTTTAAGTACATAAAACACCCTCTACTTATTCTTTAGATTAAAATGTATAGAATGTACTTCATTCATTCCTAAGATTTCTTAAAATTATTTTGATTTTGAGTGAGAATTATTTATAATATTAATAAAAATTCATAAACATTCAACAAAAATCAGAGAAACAGATATCCATAGAAAATAAATAATATTTTATTAATTAAGAATTTACTGTTCTTGACTAAATCACAATAAAAGTCAGAATATGGATAATTTTATCTCATGATGCTTTGTTTTCCAGATTTTGAAAATATTTACTAATTTTCTTTAATATGTCTATGATTTCTATTTCTTGGGCCAAACTCTTATAACTTAGCAAGAATGGAAGTTTAAATCAACGATTATTCCAAGCATCTTTTTTTACATCCATTCTAATAATAGGCAGGTAGGCCATACTGATAATAATTAGTGCTTTAAAAGTATTTAATTTAAATAATTTCTGATACTATAAAATAAAGGTAAAATGGAATATCTACTATTTTATACCTAGGGGTTTTACATAATGTATATATCACTTCTTAATATTTTTCCCATGTTTTAATCTTTTTATAGATCAGGTTATGTTTTTATTCAACTTAATGGAAATAGTGTTGAAACCCTGTTGAATCTTGAAGAAAACATCCTTTTATAAAGGTTTATAGACCTATAATTAGACTTTGTTTTTCTTTAGGGCCTCACCTGAGGCATATGAAAGTTCCCAGGCTAGAGGCCAAATCAAAGCAGCAGTTGCTGGCCTATACCACAGCCACAGCAACACCAGATCTGAGCGATGTCTGCAACCTATAACTCAGCTCATGGCAATGCCAGATCCTTAACCCACTGAGCAAAGTCTGGCTTGTTACCACTGAGCCACAGCAGGAACTCCTGGAATTTTAATAACAGAGATTTGCACTAAAATTAACATAACTTGGTAAACTCTACAAGACTGTTTATGTTTTTAGTTTTCAAGCAAAGGAAACCTCTGTGTCATTTTATTGAGAAAAATGTGAGAAGAAAGGAATATTTGCAATCTCTATCAAATTACCAAGGACATTTTTCACAGAACTCAAACAAAATATTTTAAAGTTTGTTTGGAAGCACGAAAGACACAGAATAGCCAAAGACATCCTCAGAAAGAAAAATGGAGCTGGAGATTCCCGGCTCCCTGACTTCATACTATACTACAAGGCTACAGTCATCAGAACCATATGGTACCGGCACAAAAAAATATAGATCAGTGGAATAGGATAAAGAGCCCAGAATTAAACCCACGTACCTACAGTCAACTAATCTATGACAAAGGAGGCAAAAACATACAATGGAGAAAAGACAGTCCCTTCAATAAGTGGTTCTGGGAAAACTGAACAGCCACATGTAAAAGAATGAAATTAGAACACTTCCTAACACCATACACAAAAATAAACTCCAAATGGATTAAAGACCTAGATATAAGACCAGACACTATAAAACTCTTAGAGGAAAACATAGGCCAAACCGTTTCTGACGTAAATGACCATGACATCTTCTCAGATCCACCTATCAGAGTATTGACAATAATAAAAAAATAAATAAACAAATGGGACCTAATCAAAACTTAAAAGTTTCTGCACAGCAAAGGAAACCCTAAACAACACAAAAAGACAACCCACAGAATGGGAGAAAAGCTTTGCAAGTGAATCAATTGACAAGGGATTAATCTCCAAAATTTATAAACACCTTCTGCAGCTCAACAACAAAAAAACAAACAACCCCATCAAAAAATGGGCAGAAGATCTAAACAGACAGTTCTCCAAAGAAGACATGCAGATGGTCAAAAAACACATGAAAAGATATTCAACATCACTCATTATTCAAAAAATGCAACTCAAAACCACTCTGAGGTACCACCTTACACCAGCCAGAATGGCCATCATCCAAAAGTCTACAAACAATAAGTGCCTGAGAGGGTGTGGAGAAAAAGGAACCCTAGTACACTGTTGGTGGGATTGTAACTTGGTGCAACCCCTGTGGAAAGCAGTATGGAGATTCCTCAGAAAACTAAACATAGAACTACCATTTGATCTAGCAATCCCACTCCTGGGCATCTATCCAGAGAAAACCATGACTTGCAAAGACACATGTACTCCAATGTTCATTGCAGCACTATTTATAATAGCCAAGACTGGAAACAATCTAAATGTCCATTGACAGAGGAGTGGCTAAGTGGCTAAAGAAGAAGTGGTACATATACACAATGGAATATTACTCAGGCATTAAAGAGAATGAAATACTGGCATTTTTAGCAACATGGATGGACCTAGAAATTATCATGCTAAGTGAAGCCAGCCATACAATGAGACACCAACATCAAATGCTTTCACTGACATGTGGAATCTGAAAAAAGGACAGACTGAACTTCTTTGCAGAACAGATGCTGACTCACAGACATTGAAAAACTTATGATTTCCAAAGGAGATAGTTTGGGAGGGGGGGGAATGTGCTTGGGCTGTGGGATGGAAATCCTGTGAAATCAGACTGTTATGATCATTATACAACTACAGATGTGATAAATTCATTTGAGTAATTAAAAAAATTTAAAAAAAATAAAATAATTTACAGAGTTCCCTTGTGGACAGCGGATTAAGGGTGTGGCATTGTTTTTGTGGTGGCTTGGGTCACTGCTGTGGCACAGGTTCAGTCCCTGGCCAGGAACTTCCACATTCCGCATGTGTGGCCAAAAAAATGTAAAAAGTTTTAAAATAAGTTAAATAAGATGATTTCCAAAGTCCGTTCTTGACTTTATGAGTCTGAGTTTATGAGGCAGTCACTTCTGTGCTTCTGGGAGGTGGAGATGTAAGCTGGCTGTCCAATTAATTCTCCCTATTGGTCAAATCAGAAAAAAAAAAAAGAAAGAAAGAAAAGAAAGGAATATTACTGATATCCTTCCTCTCCTAGAATCTATATAACCTAACATTATATATGAAGAAAAAGTTCATTTGACTCTTGAGCTAGAGTCTGATGACTTAAATGTTATTTTAGGAGACAAGATAGATGATAAAATGACAATAAATTATATTTAAATGTTGCATATGTGTATGTGTGTTTAATGTCATCTCTCACATAAAAGGAGCCTAATTGAGTAATTTTAAAACCAAATATTAGCAATAGGGGAAATATTTAACCTAAACTGAAATGAAAATATGTGATTTTCATTAAATTATATTGATTTAAATAAAACTACTTTAATTCACATCACTGATATAACAGTGGAAGTTTCATAATCTTGCCTAATTACAGCAATCAAAAAGTGAAGTTCTGAGCCTGAGAAAATGATTAGATCTCTTGTGAAACACATGAAATGCACATAATCTTGAGTTAAAAGCACTCTAATTTCCAACCATGTATTTAAAACAAAACAAAGTGCTGGCATGAAAGAATGGTTAACTATCAGAAGATTTATCAATGTAATTAACTGCATTAACAGATCAAGAAGAAAAATTGTGTGAGAATTTCATAAGATACAGAAAAAAGGACTTGATATAATAAACATTTATTATTTTTAAAAATAATAATCTCAGTAAACAAGAAATGGAAGGAAATCGCCCTATCCTTATAAAGCAGATTTAGCAAAAATTATGGTAAATGCCATAGCAAACAGTAACATTTTAGAAGCAGTCCTATTAAAGTCAAGAGGAAGAAAATTATGACTGTTGGGTATAGTACAATACAGACTGAACTGGAGGTTCTTACAATAAGGCAAGACAAGGGGGGGAAGTTAAAAAAAAAAGGGCAAAAATTGTGTTTTCAGGCAATACTATTGAATGCAGAAAAAATCAAAAGACATTCATAAACTTTTATTAGTAAAAAGAGGAAAATAATGTCCTTGGATGCAAGACAACTTTCAAAAATTAATAGCTTCCCAGTACACAAGAGGAAACTAGAAAGTATAATAGTAAAAACAGTCCAAAGGGACCAAGCAAATGATGAGCAAGACTTTTGTTGAGAAAATTGCACCCACTGTTAAAGGACATAAAAGAAGATCTGACTAAATGTTGAGATGCACAAAGGTCACTAATGGGGTGACTCCATATGAAAATAAGCTAATTCTCCCCTAACTCGTAGAAAAATTTAATACAAAAATAAAATTCCCATAGGATTCTATATATAAGCAGGTAAATTGAGTCTAAAATTCATACAAAATACTAAAGTTCTAAGAATGGGCAAAATACTTTTGTGGAAAATGAAAAGAGAAAACTTGCTTTGCCAGCCATCAAGATCTATAATGAAAGTATAATAATGAAAACAGCATATATTATTTATCATGCAGGAATAGGCAAATAATCTAATGAGCAAAATATAAAATCAGAAATCTTGTTCATGACCAAATTAATAGCTGACCATTATACAGGAGAAAAAAAAAAAAGAGTTATTCACTTTATAATATATCAAAAATAAATTTCCAGTGCATTTAAACTAAACATTTTTGTTGTGAAAACTAAAACTTTTAGATATCATTAAGAGTTTCTCAAACAAGATACAAAGATCACAATCATAACAGAAAATACGTGTACATTTATCTATATTCAAATGTTAATAAAAGTAAACCACGTTATATGGATATATTGTAAAATAAATGAAAGCATAGAAGTATTATATAATGTGATTTTTGCTAAAGTTAAGTGCCTGCAATCCATAAAACCTTCCAAATCAGTAGGTTAACCCCCAATGACTGAATGGCCTGTAAATATAAAAAAAGATGCTCAACCTCACCAGTAATCAGCAAAATGCACATTAAAACAATAAAATACCATGTTATAACCATGAGATGGCAATATTTAAGAAGCTTTACAACAGTAAGTTTTGTCAAAGATTAAGGTAGAGAGTAAACTCTCCTATACTGCTAATGGGTTAGTTAAAGCCACTTTGGGGAGCAATTTAGAAATATTTAATACAGTGTTCCCTGGTGATGCAACTGGTTAAAGATCCAGCATTGTTACTGTTCTGGCTCAAATTGATGCTGTGGTGCAGGTTCGATCCCTGGCCCAGGAACTTCTGCATGTCATGGGCACAGCCAAAAAGAAGAAAAAAAAATTTAAATAAAAATATCTGATAAATGTGAAGATATACATACATTATAATCCAACAAGTCTACTTCTAGGGATATAGAACTCTCTTAGTACGCAGAAACTCTCACTTATGCACACAAGGAGAAATATGTAAGAATAATTGCTAAAGTATTATAATATTTAAAACTTAGAAACAACTTTAAGCTCCATCAACAGGAAAATAAATAAGCACATTGTTGTCTGGTTATACCAAGGAATACTATTGAGCAATAAAGTTAATGAATTGGAAATAAATATGTGAGCATGACTATAAATGATTTTAAATAAAATTTTTCAAAATTTTGAGCTTCTTCAAGGAAGAATTTTCAGACACTTTAACAAAAAAGAAAGAAAAATGTTTATATTCCTCCCATACAGTAGGCAACAGCAGGCTGAATCTCCCGTAGTGGCTCCCTTTAAGAGAAAGCATATGCTTTCACATTCACGTTGGTCCCCATCCTGCCCTTCTGTCTCCAAAATGAATGTCAAATATCAGTTGCCCTTTTACATCATTTTGGTAGTTTTTCTTTTAGTATATAGTTTTCTCCATCAAAAGATACAGGGAGAATATTTTTAATATAAATTTTAAAATACAACAACTAACACAACATATTATTTGTAATCATTTACACAAATTGTTTTATTAAACAAGTTGTAAAATTATTGAAAACATGAATAGGAAGTATAGATATCCTAAAGAAATTATTTCTGAAGGAGGAGGAAGTGAATTTGATTAGCGTGGAATAAAACTTTATTTGAACAATTCAATTAAATGTAAAACACCAGCAAATCTGGCCAAACATTGACATTAATTAAATTTAGATGATGGATGTACAGGTGTTCATGATATTATTCTTGTTTGTACATTTTTAATTAGAAATGATCTAAAATAATTTAAAAAACATTATGTGCAAACAGAAAACCAGTAGAGAAATAAAGAGCAAATTTTTTTAAAAGATCAATAAAATTGACAGATCTCTAGCAAGACTGTCAAAAATGAGAGGCAGAGAGAGAAAGAAAGAGACAGAGAAAGACAGAAATTACCAACACCAGGAATAAAATAGGGAATATCACCATGAACTCACAGAGATCAATAAAATAACAAGGAAATACAACAAAGTCTACACAGATACATTTGACAATTTAGATGAAATTAACCAATTCCTTAAAAACACAAACTACAACTTATCCAATATACAGTAGCTCATCTGAATAGATATGTACTATTAAGGAAATTTAATTTGTAGCTTTATAATTTCCAAGCAAAGAAATCTCCATGCCCAGATAGTTTTGCTGGGAAATTCTACCAAATATTTAAAGAAGTAACACAAATTCTACACAATCTCTTCCAAAAAAAAAAAAGAATAGAAGGAAACATTTCCTAATTCACTTTATGAATACCCTGATACCAAAACCAAATAGAGTACAATAGTAAGAAAAACAAAAAATACCTGTAGATCAATATCTTTCATGATTATAGATATAAAATATAAAAATATAAAACTCCTAGGGGATAATATAGAAGAAAACCGACATGACCTTGGGAATGATAATGCCTTTTTAGATTAATACCAAAGATAAAATCCATAAAAGAAATAACTGATAAGTTGAACTTCATTAAAATAAAAAATTTCTAATCTATTAAAGACTCTGTCAAGAGATTGAGATCAGCCACAGAGAAAATATTTTCAAAAGACCTATCTGATAAAGGACCATTACTCAAAATACACAAAGAACTCTTAAAACTCAACAATAAGAAAGCAAATGACCCAATTAAAAATGAGGCCAAAGACCATAACGAAGAAGAAATATATATGGCAAATAAGCATGTGAAGAGATTTTCCACATCACATCATGAGAAAAATGCAGTTTAAAACAACGAGATGCCTATTAGACACACCTGTTAGAATGACCAAAATCTAGAACGCTGACAATACCAAATGCTGGCAAAAATGAGGAGCAAGAAGAACTATCATGCATTGTTATTGAAATGCAAAATGGAATAGCCATTTTTCAAGACAGTTTTTCAGTTCCTTACAAAACTAAACATACTCTTACCATATGACCCAGGTACCACATCTTCTGATGCATATATCCAAAGTAGTTGAAAATTTGTGTGCACACAAATGGCTGCACACAGATGTTTGTAGTAACTTTATTCATAATTGCCAAAACTCAGAAGTAACCAACCTGTCCTTCAATAGGTGAATGCATATATAAACTTTCATCCAGACAATGGAATATTAATCAGCACTCAAAGGAAGTAAGCTATTAAGTCATGAAAGACATGAGGAACTTTAAATGCATATTGCTAAGTGAAAGAAGCTAAGACTATTACTGTGTAATTCCAACTATATGACATTCTGGAAATGGTAAAACTATGGAAACAATAATAAACTCAGTGGTTGCTAGAGGTTGGGGGAACCAAGGAATGGAAAGTGGGCACAGACTATTTTATGGCAGTGAAAATACTTTGTAAGATACTATAATTGTGGGTACACATCATTATATATTTGTGTAAACTCACAGAATGTTCAACACCAAGAAGTAACTGTAATAATATGTGTTGTCAATGTATGCTCATCCCCTGGTGGGGGATGTTGATAATGAGGGAGGCTGTGCATGTTTGGGGAAAAGGGGAATTATAGGATATATGTATACCTTTCTCTCAATTTGGCTGTGAACATAAAACCACTCCAAAAATTATCTTTTTAAAAAAACTTAGTAAAATGCCCAAGTATGGAATAAATATTTGAACTCAAACATATGCTAACCTATAGCAACTCCTTAACTTATCATCCAGTTGAAAGTGCCTTAGGCTGGTCTCTAAGATTCTCAGTGACCAGAATCCAGCTTACTGTTTTCCCATACATGCAGCCCTTTTCACACACCTTAACTGAGCTACTGATCTTGTTATCGAGTCCAAGCTCATACTGCTCACTGCATGACAGGACAATACATCCAGAGACAAGTTTTTGGGGTAAGGAATAACGGCTTCATTCAGAAAGCCAACAGACCAAGAAGATGGTGGACTAGTGCCTAAAACAACTATCTTATTTGAGTTAAAATTCAGTCTTCTTTTAGGGGAGGGGGTGTAGTTGATTGCTGCAAATATTTTTGTGTTAGAATCCTTTGTTCTGCAGCTGTCCACATAGATCAAGTGACAGATGATCCTGTATACATCCAAAAGAAAAATGTTACTCTCTGTCCTGCAATTTTTTATCTCTATGAATGTGAAAGGGTTATAATTTTAAAAATCAGAACCTTGAGAATGGGCTGTCTTGTATATTTCAGGCAATAGGCAACATTCTTAACCTGTAGCAAAAGCAATAGCATACAAAAGTTAAAAAAAAAAAAAAAAAAAAAAAAGATCCAACATGGAGTAAGATTTGTTCTTCCCCATTACAATGATACGGGTCCTGCCTCTGTGCTTTTCCCAGTAGAACTTCCTCTGCTAGAGCCTTCCCCATAATTTCTACCTGTCATAAGTTTTTCCATTCTTCATCATTCTTCACTTGGTCCTTTAAATTCTTGAGGCAATTATAAACTAGAATTGTCACCTTTCCTCTAAAAACTCTCCTATTGCAGTTGAACCTCTTTTATGGCATCAAGAGAGTAGATGTCCCCATGTAGAGTGTGGGGGTGTATTTGGCTGATTTTTCTCCATTTTTTACCTCCTAGAAGATTTCTTGGCACAGGGTGACTAAGCAATAAATAAATTTATTAAATTAAATAGCATTTTAAAAAATTGCTGGGGTTCTCATTGTGGTTCAGTGGAAATGAGCTTGACTAGGTCCATGAGGATGCGGGTTTGATCCGTGGCCTTGCTCAGTGGGTTAAGGATCCACCATTGCCACAAGCTTCAACATAGTTGGCAGATGCGACTCACATCTGGCATTGCTGTGGCTATGGTATCAGCTGGCAGCTATAGCTCTAATCTGACCCCTAGCCTGGGAACTTCCATATGCTGCAGGTGTGGCCCTAAAAAAAAAAAAAAAAGAAAAAAATGAAGAAGGAAAAAAGAAAAAGAAAAAATTATTTAACCCATGACTTTTTCTTGGATTGTTATTTCCTGTAGAGGAATAATAGTTTCTTACATTTTCTGAAAGGACTTAAATATGGCATTGCAAGTGGTGAAATGCTGCAGTATAAAAATAGTAGCCCATTTCATTCAACTGTAATGAACATAGCAAAAGGAGATGCACAGCTTTATCATTTGTATGTCATCTGAAGTATTTTCATAAAATTAAGACATTTAAGAAATATTTGGTGGCATGTTTGGAATGCCTATTCTTAGCAATGTTAAATATAATTCTTCTTGTGTAATAGGAAGGAAAATACAAACAAAATAGTTTACTGTAACTACTAACCTAGAATGACTTTCCATATTAGATTAAAGGTAAATTACTATATCTGTTATCTGTGTTATCTCCATATGACTGTCATCATTCATATCAGTTACTTTGCTCTATTTATTTTGCTTCTCCCTGTATAGCAGATCAATCAATTGGTTGTTTTATCAGAAAAATACTTTGTGCTCTATGTGTTTTGTTCATCATATAGCACAGAGTTAATTAAGATTTAAAATAAGAATGATTTATTTTGCTTTACAGATATTCCAAGTACCAGTCACTCATTATAAGTTATAAAAATATTTAGATAGACTCAGAAATATACATCATTGAGAATAAGATATTTATCTATTATATTCACTAATATAATATTTTAATCACTTATGGCTTACATTCTTATAATATTCCTCATTAGTACTTCGATTTTATAAATTAACATAACATTAAAAATATTATAACAGTGTGTATTGTCTTGGTCAGGAATATTATAACATTTTGTTTCTGCAGAAGTGTTGTTCAGGTTATAGAAGTGTTGTCCAGAAGTGTTACCATCTGAATTGTTACTAAAAATGCATTCTCAGCTCTGGGAGTTAAGTGCTTAGCAAACACAAAATACCCCTAGTTGTCAGGATAATTGGCTTTACTTTAATGTGCCTGAGATGTCTTAGTTATTTTCAATGGACTGTCTGAGTAAAATGCTTGTTATTTTTTTTCAAACTGGCACCGAGTAAAGCCAACATAACATTAAATTCTTCTGCCTTATCAACGTCAAGAATATAAGTATTTCTCAGGGCAACAGTGCCACCATGAAATCTAACATATTAGGTTTGAATCCTTCTCCTATCCAAATGCTTCCTTCCTTCCTTCATTCATTCATGTAACACATATTTATTATATCTAATATATTCCAGGCACTAGGATGTAGAACAGTACTAGTATTCAAGAAATTCAGTCTAATGAGGGGATATATTAACCTAAAAATTATAATACCATGTGAAATGTATAATTCATTAAACCATTCAGCAAAATTACATTGAATACTCACTGTGTATACCTGGTAGCGGGTATTCAAAGAACTAGAAATAATATCACAAGCAAATAGACTCCATTGTCTTTAAGGAGTTATTTAAAAATAGAAAAAAAAATTGGTACTTTTTGGTAGTTACCAATAGCTAGGTTATACAATGGATGAGTGGGAATTTAAAATTGAAGAATACAGATGGACCGGCGCTCTGGCAAGAAGCCAGAGGACAACCCAAAGCCTTGAAGTCGGGCAATGCGGCCACAGTGTAGATGGTGCCCAGCCAGGCCATGTGTGTGGAGACCTTCTCCCAGTACCCACCTCTAGGCCATTTTGTTGTACAGGACTTGAGGCAAACAGTGGCTCTTGGCATCAAGGCGGTGGAGAAAAAGACAGCCACCACGGCGAAGGTCACCAAGGTGGCAGGGAAGGCCAGCAAGAAGT
This sequence comes from Sus scrofa, assembly GCF_054392235.1. Classification (NCBI taxonomy): domain Eukaryota; kingdom Metazoa; phylum Chordata; class Mammalia; order Artiodactyla; family Suidae; genus Sus; species Sus scrofa. The sequence continues at coordinate 100,668,822 of NC_139397.1, forward strand.
AAAGCGTGTCCTTCCCCAGCTCTTTAGTTTCCTCAGCAGTCCCCACTCTATAGGACACTTCTGTGTATCGACTGAATAAAATGAACAATAAAACTGAAAAAAAATAAATAAATAAAAAATAAAATTGAAGAACACATACAATAGATTTTGAGGTTCTAATGTGAGTTTATTTGATTGTTCATTTATATTTAATAGACCAATATAGAACTTAATACATGCTAGGCTTTGTTATAAGCACTTATTAATTCACTGAATTCTCCATAATAACCCTACTGCTATTTATCTCTATTTGTGAATGAGAAGCCAAGTAACTTCCCTAAATCCATAGATGTATTAAATATTAATACTGGAACTCTACCCAGACAATCTGGCTCATAAATCCATATTCCTAACCTCTAATCTGGGCTGCCTTTCACAAGTCACATATGACAATAGGCATCTTCCATGGCCTTTTTCCATGGAAAAAAAAAGGGACAGCTCTTGTGGAGAAGATGTCATTTTGGGTTACTTAGAGAACATACTAATGGTAGGTAGTTTTCTGGCTCTGAGTCTTAAATTTAAGAAAGAGTGTTGGCTGAGCTACATGGAATGATTGGCCAATGAACAGAGAACTCTACCCAATATTCTGTGATAATCTATGTGGGAAAAGAATCTGAAAGGGAATAGATACATGTATATGTATTAATGAATCACTTTGTTGTAAAGCAGAAATTATCACAACCTTGTAAATCAACTGTACTTCAATAAAACTTAAAAATAATAAATTCTAATAGTTAAAATAATCCAGAAATTTTTTAAAAAAGAATGTTGGGCTAAAGATAGAAATTCAAGAGTTGCCAACTTATAGAAAGCCTTAAGAGCAGGTGAGCCGAGGAGTGTCCAAACACTGATCCACAGACCATTTCAAGCCCATATTGAAGCTTGTAGCAAGTCTTAGCAAAATATAGAAATAAGGCTTATTGAAGGGTTTAGTACCTGTGATGGTTATTACTATGTGTCATCTGGACTGGGTTGAGGGATATCCAGATAGCTGGTTAGCCTTATTTCTGGGTGTGTCTCTGAGAGTGTTTCTGGAAGAGATGAGTGTTGGAATAGGTGGACTGAGTAAAGCATATGGCCCTCCCCAAAGTAGGTGGGCTTATCCAACCCACTGAGGGGCTATAAAGAACAAAATTGCTAAACAAAGTTGAGTTCTCTCTCAGTCTGAATGCTTGAGCTCGGACATCAATCTCCTCCTGCCATTGGTACTTCTGTTTCTCAGGCTTTTCAGACTCAGACTGGAATCTACACCATCAGCTCTCTGGTTCTCAGGCCTTAGAATTACCTTAGCTCTTGGGTCTCCAGCTGGTAGCAGACATATCATGGGACTTCTCAACCTCCAGAAGCACAGGAGCCAATACCTTATAATAAACCTCTTTCTAGACAAATAGCTAGAAAAATAGATACAGATATATAGCTACAATTCCTATTGGTTCTGTTTCTCTGGAAAGTGCTAATACAATGCCCAACTTCTATATTTCATACTTTTCCCCTCATAATTATACTCAACAGAAAATGCCCACCAAGAACAAACAGTCATTAGAACCTAGCTAAGTTCTAATGTCAAATGGACCCCGTTACTCACTGAACACATTTAAAACTTGGAATACAACAGAGGAGATAATTATTATGGAAGAGACTATATTCCCTACCCAGTTATAAGCTAAGATCCCAGGGGAAAGAGCTCCTCAAATTGATTACCATGTGCGAAGAGGAATACAACAGGTCCAGAGAATGGTCAGTACAGGGAAGACTTATGATGATCATATTAATAAAAAGTATCTTATATGTTTGAAAATATTGAGTGATATTTACATACCTGGTGAGAGCTTAGAGCTAAATTATTAACAGGACATAGAAAATTAAGTGCACAAAATAAACACAGCTGTTAATGTCATAGAATACAGTTGTTATGCAGCAAAAGTAATCAGAGTATATTGCATGGTCCAGTTTTTAAAGATGCAATAATATAAATAATGAGTGTTTTATAACCAAATTTATTATATAACCATATTGATAGGACGGGGCTAGAAAATGTGTGTTGAAGAGGGAAAGGTTATGAGACAGAAGGGTAAAAGAGTGTTAAATCTTTTTTCTTTCTTTCTTTTTTTTTTTTTTGGTCTTTTTGCCTTTTCTATGACTGCACCCACAGCATATGGAGGTTCCCAGGCTAGGGGTCTAATTGGAGCTGTAGCCACTGGCCTACACCAGAGCCACAGCAATGCGGGATCTGAGCCGCGTCTGCAACCTACACCACAGCTCATGGCAACGCCGGATCCTTAACCCACTGAGCAAGGCCAAGGATCGAACCCACAACCTCATGGTTCCTGGACAGATTCGTTAACCACTGAGCCACAACGGGAACTCCAAGAGTGCTAAATTTTTATCTTCCAAATTGCCATGTCAATAGGCAATTTCTAAAATTCAAAAAACTAAAACTGACACATTTTATTTAGAGATATAGAAAAATACTAAGTAATCAGTTAAGAATTGAATGTGATAATTTCCAGTAAGGAAGAAGTAAGGCTTGAGGAATACTGTTTTTCATAACACAATCTGTTTTGCTATTGGATTCTACTTAACTGCATATACATTTAATTTTTATTTTAAAGATAAATGATGTATAAATTTGAAGGAGGGAAACACGATGAAAGCTACAGATAGCAGCATTTGTATTGCTAAATATCAAAATAGTAAACTCTTGGGAGATAGGGTTGAAAACTTCCACTAGAGACAGAAAGTTCTAATAGCCAGAAAATAGGAGTTTCTGGAACAGAGTAAGAATACAAAGATTTAAAAAGATTGAATAGATTCTTAGGATGACAGAAATAACAGATAACAAATATTTATCCCTGACTCATTACAGTTAAATTCAAGATTAGAAAGACAAAGAAAAATTTCCTAAATCTTATGAAGAGAAAGAGCAGGTCACACATCAATATAAGCATGTTAATCAGATTGACATCTGTTTCCCCAACAAAACCCCTGGAAATAAGACAATGGAGGAGTATTTTCAAAATATGAAGAAAAAGAACTCTGATTTTAGGATATAATATCTTCTTAGGCTATCATTTAAATGTCAAGTGAAATTAAGATATTCTTTTACTTTCAAGGCATCAGAAGTTTTGTGTAACAATGATTCTCTAAAAAAATTCTTTGAGGAAATAATACAATAAAAAGTGAAGTACTATTAGAAATATGAAAAGAATTGGTGAACAAGTAAATTAGTAAAGCTACTGTGGTACAGAATAGCAAGGACCAAAATATTAAAAAAAAAAAGGAAAGAAAGAAGTCAAAAAGAGAAAAAGAAGGCGTTCCCATCATGGCTCAATGGAAAAAAATCTGACTAGCATCCATAAGGACACAGGTTCAATCCCTTGCTCAGTGGGATAAGGATCCAACGTTGCCATGAGCTGTGGTTTAGGTTATAGAAGTGGCTTGGAGCTGGTATTGCTGTGGCTGTGGCATAGGCCAGCAGCTACAGCTCCAATTCGACCCCTAGCCTGGGAACTTCCAAATGCCGCAAGTGCCCCCCCAAAAAAGAAACAGAGAAAAAGGAAATCTATTTCAATACAAAACTGCAATTCTAGAACATAATTTCTACCAACAGAGTAGTAGAACCAAAGGTGGAAAGGCAGAAAGGTATAAAATATTCCAAGTGAGGATAAAGTCATAAAACTGGAAATAAGAATTAACCTTACACATGCCTTAAAATGTTAATGACAACAATGGAAAAAGAGAAAAAATATGTATATTGTATTTTAATCAACAAATAATTGAGTTATCCAGTGCAAAATAGGAAAGAATGAAAAACAAAATATGTACAATAAAGAGAAAATATAAAGTAAGATAAAATATTTTGTCTCAATATAGAAACAAGAATAATAACTACAAATAATATAATAACTATAAATAAGCCAAAATCTCCAATAAGAAGACAAAGATAGATTGGAATTAGAAAGCAGTATCCAGCAATACATAGTCAGAGTAATGCAAGATAAACTTACAAATTCTATGGTACTTTTTCCAAACAGCAAATAAAAAATACACCATTTTCATTAACAGCCAACGCTCTATAGTACCTAGGAATTAACAAATAATTTACATGACCTCTTGAAGAAAATTGCAAAAATCGAAAGGCATAAAATTCTAAATAAGTGAAAAGATATTTTGTGCTTGTGTAAAGGATGACAATATTATTTAGATGCCTATTCTCCATAAATAATGTATAAAAGCAATGCAATCACTATTAAAATCTAGCTAGATTTTTTTTCAAAAGGAAAAAAACATGTTTATTATAAAATCAAAATAACAGATTACAATCATTGAATAACTATGTTATCCTTCTTAAAAACCTCCAAAACTGGAAAAAAGGGTTCACATCTAGCATATTAACATTCAAACATACTGATAGTCTTAAAAGAGAAAACAGGAGCATAATCTTTAAGTAAAAGCATATATATTAATGGGTTTGAAGGCATCAAAAAAAGGATATTTGTTCCAAAAAATAATATCCTAGGCAAAGCTAACAAACAATGACACTATAGAAGAGATTTGCAACACATCAAACTGACAAATAATGATATATGGTGAGGGTTAGGGGAAAGTAATTCAGGAATTTAAGAAAAGAAATCCAAAGTTGATAAACAGGCATTTAAGAAAAGGGCAAGCACGAATCTTTTTTTTTTTTTTTTTTTTTTTTTTTAAGGGAGATTTCCTTCAGTCCTTTATTTATTTTTTTTGTCTTTTGTTTTTTTAGGGCCGCACCCATGGCATATGGAATTTCCCAGGCTAGGAGTCGAATCTGCTGGCCTACACCACAGCCACAGCAGGGTGAATTTTGAGCCGAGTCTGTGACCTACACCACAGTTCAAGGCAATGCCGATCCTTAACCCACGGAGCCTCACGGAGGCCCACGGATCGAACCTGCGTCCTCATGGATGCTAATCAGATTCCTTTCCGCTGAGCCAGGACGGGAACTCCGCAAGCACGAATCTTAAATAATTATGTGAATAAATATTAAATTTCACTTGTAATGAGAATAAGGTAAATCAAAACAAATAGATCCCACTCTAAGCCTTAAAAGATTGGAAAAAAATGAAAAGTGGACAAAGATATGGGAAACAGAAACTATCATTCAATTAGTGTTTCACAGACTGATGTGGCTATTCTGGAGAGCACTGTGGCATTTCTTAGTAATATTAAAGAAAAAGTAATATTATGCTCAGCAATGCTTCTACTGGAATTTCCTTTCCAGAGAAATTCTCAACTTGCGGACATTGGAGAGTATGCATATTACAGAGGAGTTGGGAGTATCTAATTGAGGGTCCCTCACCAGGGGGAACTGAGAAGGATAAAGGGGGTGAATACCTACTATGGAATATTATTCACCATCATAAAAATCAGCTACTTAAGACGTGCCCTAAGAACAAAGATGTATCTTCAAAACATAGTGTAGAAAAAATGAAAACCAAAATGAGATTAATGGTAAAATAACTTTATATAAATTTAAAATATTTGCAAAAATTTACTGTATATTTTACATATTAAAATCATTGTCCATACAGGGAAGAGCAAACAAAAGATGATAAGATGAGAAGGAATATGCTAACAAAACAAGAAAGTGGTCTTGTGGGCCGATGATGATTCCATGCCATGGACCAAAAAGACCAATTCCACACCCTTTAGCTGAGAAGGGAAGAAAGGGAAAAAGGAGGGAAGATGAGAGAGTAAAGTAAAAGTAAACATTTAAAAATACAGAGCTTCAAATAGCTATCATTTCCTAAGTAAGTTAATCTGGTTATTATCAATTTATGACATAACTTGTGCATGATTTTTTTTCTCTTTTAAATCTATGGAGTTTCCAGAATACCCAAACTCTGCCATACTGCTTTCATTCTAGACTCTCTTGTTTTGAGCCAAGCAAGGGGGCATAAACTTAACAATAGACTGCAGACATTTTCACTCACAGGTCTCAGGACTTAGGGGCTTCCACATATGTAAAGTCCAGGAATCTTGAGCAGATGTGTTGAGAGTTCCCCAAACAATTAGCCTCTGGACAAATTTAGGTGATAGAATAACTGATCTTTGGGGTATTACCATGGTTCCATCTTATTTCTAAGCAATGCAATGGTTTCTTAAAATAGGCTTAGGCTTTCATGCAAAAACTTAATACAATTTTGGGTTTTTGGGGTTTGTTTGTTTTTTTTTTTTTGTCTTTTTGTCTCCACAGCATATGGAGGTTCCCAGGCTAGGGGTCCAATTGGAGCTATAGCCACTGGCCTACATCACAGCCACAGCAATGCAGGGTCCTTAACCCACTGAGTGAGGCCAGGAATCAAACCCACATCCTCATGGATGCTAGTCAGATTCATTTCCGCTGAGCCATGACAGGAATTCCAAAACCTTAATTCTTAATTCCTTTATGAGACCTTTTTTTTGGATTACAGTAGTATAAAGTATTGCCAACACTCTTAAGACAATAAACTGTGTTCAATAATCATTATTACAGAGAATGTTTTAATGATGGAGATTTTAGATTCCAAAGTAGAATTTCCAATCTTGGACAAGAGCTAGTATGGAGCCTTTAAAATAAGAAACAGAGATGGGAATTCCAGAAAAACACAGAAATTTTTGAAAGTGACAGTAAGCAGATAGCAAGGTGAATATTGGCAGAGGTGGTAAATGCAGTGAGAAGGCAAGAAGAAAACATAGGCATTAAGAAATAGTAACAACAGAAATAGAACAAGGAAATGGAAAACTAGTAAAACATTTGCTTAGGTAAATGTTGTACTCATTCATCCAATAACATTTATTGATTGCCCACTCTGCAACTGGCTCTGTGGGAAAACAGCTGTGAATAAAACGTTACCTCAGAACTAATACTCCAGCATGGAAGACAGGTTAAAAAATAATGAAGATCCAATATGTTAAGCACTGTAATAAGGATATAAAAATGCTGCGAGGAGACAATGGAGAGAGTAATTAATTCTCACCACAGGGATTAAGAAAAGATTCACAGGGCAGCATTTGACCCCCAATCAAGAATAAAGAGCAAAGATTGTTTGAGAATAATCACTGAGTAACTAATGTATTCTTATAATTTACTAGTATTTTATACTTTAAAAAGACTCCTTATTTTAGAATGATGTCTGGCTGATGAGAACATGAAAATGATTTTTTAAAAAACAATTATTGTGATCTAACCTCACTTTGATTCTTTTGATGGAAATCCAATTTTGAAAAATGGCTTTTACTATATGGTTCTTATTGAAACTGAATACAGCTCTGTGGGGCTCCTAGGCATGAAAGCCTTTCTGTGTCCCCCATTTATTGTTCTTAGGAAATGGGCCTCATTTAGCCACGATGACCTTCCATGTGTTCCTAGGGACAGGTTCAGACAGTTGCTGATCAGAGAAGGGAGGAACCATCAAGCAACAATAATACAGCCTTGAAGCAGGATCCTGGTCTCTCTCAAGGAATACACATAATAACATAGGCCTATAACATAACAACATAACATAACACCTAAGAGAAAAGTTATATTCCTTATGCTTCTTTTAGAAATGACCGCTTACAGTTCTTCCTTGTCCTTCTCTCTGACTTGCACCCTAAACACAATCACCCATAAACTAAAGTTAGGCACTGTGAGCATACTGGCCTGTGGGTTAAAGATTATTAGCACGTGATGTTTTTCAGCAACTTTCCGAGTTTGTTCTAATCTCTGATCAATATGCCCTTTTCACAAGTACTGTTATTCTCGGCAATAAGCCAGAAAACCACCATCGTGATCATATCAAGATCTCCTGACTCCAACTTGGATGACTAAGATTCCCCCAAAGAAAGAATGCATGTTTGTCCCAATCCTGATTCCTATCTGAAAAACCTGTTTTTCTCCTTTTTACTATAAAACTCCTTGTAATTCTTTCCAAGTGGGGGCATAATCTTTAGGGCATTAGCCTGCTGTGACCCCCTTTGCCTGGCAAAGCAATAAAGCTAATTTATCTCCTTTACCCAAAACTTTTCTCTGTGTTTCAATTCAGCACCGGCAGACAGAGGCTGAATTCCAGCAACATTATCAAGATATTTGACCAAGTTTTTCCCTAAGATGGCCTAAAAAACTGCTCACTTCTCTTTTAAAAATTAAAAAATCTATTTTCCTCAAAAATAAGACTAATTTTATTTGAATTTAACAACTCCTCAGGCATCATTCCAATCAACCCAGCATAATTTTAATTAATTCATTTGAATATAAAATGAATAATACCATATATTATTTCAGTTTAGCTTTAGAGATAATAGAGCAAGTGATCAAAATACCAAAAAGTAAAAGAAGTTATCATATAGGTTAATGCCTAGCACAATGCCTGGCAGGCCATAAATGTTTCCTGATTAACTAAACTGTAATATATCAATGTGAACAACTTGATAATTTAAAATGAATTTACTAAATCAGTTGAGAATGAGATTGGTCAAACTGTTTACTGAAATGAATTGATCATTTGTCTGAGTAACTCAAATATCTGCTTAGATCCTGTAGTCAGAACAAATTTCCATGTAGATGAAGATTTAGTTTCTATCTCCATGTAGAAAAATAAGCACTGACAGTAATGAACATTAATGGAGTCTTCCAGTACAGGAAAGGAAAAAACTCAAATCCTTTCCAAAAAACAGCAGTCTTTGGTATTTGAGTCCTCATCAGTTCTTTACTGGTTTAAAAACTGTTGAATTTTCATCATCCAACTTTGCTGTAAATAGCAGTAGTGGGCAATATGCTGAATTTTGCCATGATAAAAGCAAAACAAAACAAAAAAATGCAGGAGTTCTTGAGAACACAAAACTAACACAGAACAGAAAGTATAATATATGAGGATGGTGTAAGATGCTAGCATCTCTCTGTACAATTCAATGCCTGTTTTCATTACAAAAGAAGATATTATGACAAATTCAAAACTCCCTTTGAAATCAGAACCTAAATGCTTCAACATGGACCTAAAAAATGTGTTACTCCAAGTTCCTTTTAAAGACAGAAAATTGAGTCCTGAGCTGTCATTTGTTTCCAAATGGTATTTCAGTTTCCCAGAAGACAAAGGAAAAACAGGGGGGAAAGAGCCATTTTCCAGAAACCACAACAGTCGAATAGTTTGATGTTGCTTTTGTTTACAATGCAAGTTTGTTTAAAGGACAGCATAAGTGATTCTTGAAGAGAGGACACTGAGAATTGAAAGCCACCTGTCAGGAGATGGTCTTAATTCTATTCTCATATAAAATAACTCCTTCAGATATAGCAATATAGCATAACAATACAAATGTTTGGTGACAAAGACCATAGTTCCTTCCGAACTTTAGTAATAGAGGTTCATTTCATCAGTAATTTCAAAACTGAATGTTTTGAAATTTTAGAAGTTGAGAATTAGATTTATAACAAATATTTACATATATATATACACACACACACACACACACACATACATACATACACAGTTTGTTTATCGTACTCAAGGTTGGAGAAGGAAGAAGTAGAATTTTTATTCTTGGCTCTGTCAAAATCAGATACATAACCCACACCAAGCGGGTCAGTCAAATTTCCACATAAATGTTAGCTGCCTTCCTACAGGGGCAGGTTAATGATTGTAAGGCTCTTGGTGCAAGCAGCTGAACCAACTGTATTTCAAGAGTGAAAAAATGGATTATTAGAAGAATGTAAAGTCTGTGAATTGGAGGGAGATACTTCTTGAAAATATGTAAGACCCAAAGAGATGCTGGAAGTTAGGTGGCATGGATTTTTCTGACTAAGACATTCAGAGGACACAAAACTATTGGACATTCATTGCCAGGGCTCACCATACCTTTGAGGGTACTTTGTTCTGTCTGTCAAGGGGCTGTGAGAGAGGGGAATTCTCCTCTTCAGCTTCCATAACAAAAGTGGGATGCTGGATCCTAGTGACACTACACCTGAGGTGGTCTTCCTAAAGAGGAAGGCAGCTAACTAACAGATGCTGAACAGAAGCAAAAAAAAAGAATGTAAGAGAAAAACATCCCTAGCATTCTTTTTCCCTAAGACAAGAGCAAGAGATAGAAAAGTTTCCTCTTTTAGGCTCACCTGATTACCTTCAGAGTCCTAGTCCCTGTATGAATTTTAAAGGCTAATTTAAGTGACTACAGTGCATTTGAATGTCTCAAATGAAAGACAGTTTTCAAAATATTATTTCAGTCAACTGGAATTTCAATGAAACCTCAAACATCATCTATTTACACACATTTTATAAATGACATGACACTAAACTGCTGGATAAAATGTGAAAGAAGCAATAAACTAACAGATGTTCTGTTTACATGGAATCTTTATTTCTGGAAAGGTACAGAATGACTTTGAGATGATACCTTATCTTAGGGAAAAGCATTGTCATTGAAATAACTCTCTGATCTGTAGAGAAAAAAGATGGCAACATGAAGAGGTTAAAAATCACAGGCCAAATGCATTATAATAAATAACAAAGCCTTCAAAACTGCTTTATGACAGATAAAACAAAAACCTAGTACAGCTAGAATACTTTAGAATTAAATAGAAAGGAACTCAACCCATAGAAATTATTTTCAAACTTTTTTTTTCCCCAAAGGTTTCTGATGAGTGCTTTAGATTCCTGAGTTTGTGAATCTTAGCCCATAGTATAAACACTATGTCCAGACACATTTTCCCCACAGGAGCCAAAGTGAACTTTCTAAAACAGATTGGATCATGTCATCCCCCTTTCTTAAACCCTCCAGTGTTATCTTCTGCCACTCAGAACATAATTCAAACAACCTACCAGAGCCTCCTGTACCCTCTGCCTTCTGCCCCCGAATCCACACCTCTAGCCAATTTCCCCTTCATTTTCTATTTCCTGGACTCACATTTCAGTTTCTTCAGCAAACCTAAGCTCTTTCCCACCTCAGGACTTTTGCACATAGTGGTTTATTTGCTTAGTATGTCTTTGCTTCTTTCCACCTTCCCTCCTCACGGCTAGTTACTTCTCAGCCTAAATGAGTACCTACCCCCCTAATATTTAGCAAAATATAAAATCCTTAACTTATTCATTGTCTATTACCCCCATGGGACTATATACATCCTGAGCATAGTGGACAGGTCTCTCCCACCCTTGTACATTTCACAGAATCTGGTATATAATAAGTAGTCAATTAATACTGATTATAAAAATTAATGAGTTTTTTAACAGTGATTTTTATTTTTTCCATTATAGCTGCATTACAGTGTTCTGTCAACTTTCCACTGTACAGCAAGGTGACCCAGGTACACATACATGTATACATTCTTTTTTCTCACATTATCATGCTCCATCATAAGTGACTAGATATAGTTTCCAGTGCTATACAGCAGGATCTCATTGCTTACCATTCCAAAGGCAATAGTTTGCATCTATTAACCCCAAATTCCCAATCCATTCGACTCCCTCCCCCTCCCCCTTGGCAACCACAAGTCTGTTCTCCATGTCCATGGTTTTCTTTTCTGTGGAAAGGTTCATTTGTGCCTTATATTAGATTCCAGATATAAGTGATATCATATGGTATTTGTCTTTCTCTTTCTGACTTACTTCACTCAGTTTGAGAGTCTCTAGTTCCATCCATGTTGCTGCAAATAGCATTATTTGTTTGAATAAATATTTTATTCTATCATTTTCAACTTTTCAAAAAGGTCAAGTATATATATATATATATATATATATATATATATATCATATGAACTATCATTTTGTTTCACGATTCATATGAATTCTTTTTTTTTCTTTTTTCTTTTTTTTGTCTTTTTCTAGAGACACACCCATGGCACATAGAGGTTCCCAAGCTAGGGGTCTAATCAGAGCTGTAGCCACCGGCCTACACCAGAGCCACAGCAAAATGGGATCTGAGCCATGTCTGCAACCTACACTACAGCTCACGGCAATGGCGGATCCTTAACCCAATGAGCGAAGCCAGGGGTCAAACCCGCAACCTCATGGTTCCTAGTCAGATTCATTAACCACTGAGCCACAGCAGAAGCTCCTGAATTCTTTTTAAACGGATGAGATGAAAGTATGGATTATCAATTTCACCAAGGCAAACTAATTGGCTGCAGTTTCAGAGTAAGAAGATATAAGTAAGACAGGATTCTTAATGGCACAGTAGCTAAGAAGAGAGCCCAAGGAGACAACTGATTGGGCTAGAATCCCAGCTGACCTAGATATTAGCTGTAGGATGTTAAATATATTACTTTCTGAAATTCAAATTTCTTATCTGAAAAATGAGGAAAATAATCTCCTCATTGTTTTGGGATAAGAATTAAATAAATCACAGTAAGGAAACATCTGAAATAACACCTGGTGTATTGTGAACAATTATCACCATTCCCCAAGGAAAACCTCCAAGTTCAATGGACTTTTAGTACATTGAAAATTACATTTTTTTGTAATCATTAGAACTTGACCCTTCCTAGTAACTTGCGTAGTTGCCATGAGTGATGGAAATCATTTTAGAATTTATGTTATGTTACTTATCCAACCTCATGCCAGAAAAGCTCTGGCTATATGGAGCTTCATCAGTTATTTCAAAGTATCTACCTTAGCCAGCTATTCTGAGCTATTTCCAACTTTAACATATTTTGGGTATTTGAAACATTGGAGTCAACATATTTAAAAAGAAATTGGACCTGATCTACACCTGGCATTATTTATTACTCCAAATTATTTGAATCTTATTTACTTTCAAACTCCCATTTGGAAAAAGTGCTGGCAAATAGGGAAAAAATATATGAAACTATTACTTGTTATAATACGCTTTCTCTTCCCCTGAGCTCTTATATCCACAACCCATGATATAATTTTGAAGTTATGTGGAACACAGTATCGGTCTAATAATTGCCTACTCACTGTAACAAGAGGTTTTCAGGAATAAATGAACAATACATTTATAACAAAAAAGTGAAGGAAAGCAGATTTAAAAATGCCTTTTTTATGAAAAATGGTTCATTACCTGAACTTAGAGCAGATGATCCTGGTTATTAAAATCATATATAGAGCAATGTACATGCATTAATAGTCCCTTGTAATCCTTGTCAATCAAGTTCTATTATTATTATATCTTCCTTTCAAATGCTCTGAAGTCTCCTTCCGGCTTATATTTAGTCTTACGCTATATGCCCACTGTTTCTCCCAAGAGCTTGCGAGCAATATTATTAAACAAACACTGGTATCCAGTGTCCTTAGACTTGTATGTGGGGACATAAATTATAGAATCATAAAATGTAAACTTCAATGAAACTTGAAAATATTCTGGTTCAGCCTTCCAGAGACTTTGTACAAAGGACTCACAACTTACAACATCACTCACTCTATTTCTACACATCTTTCCTAATGGAATTTTTGGGTTTAAATAGGTTCAAAGGTATCTTCCTGAAACTTCTGGATCTGCCCCAAAGAATTTCACAGAATACAACTATTTCTTTTCCTATGTGACATTCCATAAAAATGAAAGAGATCTATCCCTCCCCCCACCAATATTTTAGTTTGTGTTTGAAATATTGAATTTATTATCTTCAAAAAGAAGTTGGACTCAGTCTGTACCCCTAGGTTTCCAGTTTTCATTTCCAGGGTCTAAATATCTTTAGGTCTTTTTGCTAGTGGGTGGTTCATTCCTAATTAAGAGTTTATTCTTCGCCTCTCATATAGGAAGTGGAGTTGCAGTAATTGAATCTATTTAGGCTAATTTTATTTTCAGAATTCGGTAATGCTAGTGTCTGTATTGGGTTGAAGGGCAGCTCCCCAAAAGATAGATACCCATCCTAATCCCTGAAACCTGTGCATGTGACTTCTTTGGAAAATGGCATTTTGCAGATGTAATTAAGGGTCTTGAGTTGATAGGAGCCAAGATTTAGAATGGGCCCTAAATCTAAGGACAAGTAGTCTTTTTAGAGACACACAGAGGAGAGATTCATGTAGAAAAGAGAAGACACAGAAAGCACAATGGGAAGAAATTAGAGTGATGCAGCCACAAGCCAAGGAGAACCTGCAGACACCAGAAGCTAGAAGAGGCAAGAAAGATTTCTCCCCTAAAATCTTTAGAGGGAGTGTAGCTTTATTTCAGACTCCTGGACTCTAGAACTGTGAGAGAGCAAATTTCTGCCATTGTAAGTCACCCAGTTTGTGGTAATTCATTATGAAAAACCTAGGAAACCGACACAGGGCTCTCCCTCATTCTCCATTTCCAAATCCACTAAACAGAGCAGCTGCCAGGTGGTAACCTATTAACCTTTTGTCTCAGAATAATTTTATCTTCATCTTTCCCTTGTTTCCACTTAAGGTTGATTTATTTGTGATTTTAAATCTCACTTTTAATGCATACTCTGGGGAAATATCCAGAAGATACCCTTGGATTCAAGATGCTGACTAAAACTCAGATGAATCTGGAAAATCAAAGCTTCATGCTCTTGTATCAGAAGATGCTAAACATTCATGAGCTGCAGAAACAAATTAAATCCCAAATTAAAATAGAGATAAATGTCACATTGAAGACTCATTTGTTCCCACTTTTTCCGTTTCGCTTGATTATTCTGCTGTCTCTAACCATGATAAGTGGGTCATTAGAGGAAGAAACCATAAATTTGTGCAAAAGAGGAAAAGAAATGTGTACCAATGAATGCAAACACACACAATTTTATATAAAAGTTTATGGATCAACCATTTACCATGCAAGGGCAGTAGCCCTGTATTAGTTTGCTAGGGCTGCCATAACAAAGTCCTAGAAACTAGGTGGCTTAAAAAGGAGAACTTTATTTTCTCAGTCTGGAGAGTACAAGTCCAAGTTCTAAGTGTCAGCAGGATTGATTCCTTTGAGGAAGGAAGCTGTTCCATGCCTCTCCTCTCACTTCTAGTGGTATGCTGGCAATCTTTGGCGTTTCTTGGCATGTAGAAACATCACCTCAATCTCTTTCTTCATCTTCACATGGCATTTTCCTTATGTACTATCTTAAAATTTCTCCTTTTTATAAGGATACCAGTCAAAATGGATTAAAGGCCCACCTACTTCAGTAAGATCTCATCTTAACTCAGCTAATTGATTCTGCAAAGACCCTTTTTCCAAATAAGATCACATTCTGAACTACTAAGGGTTAGAATTTTAACATGAATTTGAGGGAGGGTACACAATTTAACCCATAATAGACACCCCCAAAATTAATTACCCTTGAGATATGCATTATACTTTCAGAACTGAGCTCATTATCTTGTGAAGTAGACAGAACTGTGTCATGGTTTCTACTCCCAAAGAATCTCTTTGAATGAACATGTGAAACAATGACTGAAAAAAATAAGATGATTTTATTTGTGTGACATGATGACAAATACTCTATGATCCCACTTCTGTGGGGTATCCAGATGGCCAGATTTATAGAAATAGAAAGTAAAATGTGGTTCCCAGGGGCTGAGGGCATAGGTAGTAAAAAGGGGAGTTGTTTAATTATTTAATGGGTATGAAGTTTCAGTTTTGCAAAAGGAGAAAGCTCTGGAGATCTGTTTCACAATAATGTAAATATACTTAATACTACTGAACTGTACACTTAAAATTGGTTAAGATGATAAATTTTATGTTATACGTTTTTGAAAACAATACGAAATAAAATAAGTAAAGAAGTAAGTACATGTGAGCATGAACAAATGGAGACATACACTCTAAAGTATGAGGAAAAAATAATGAGTGACAAAAAATAATATTTTGTGAAAGTCATACAAGATAAGAAAAGATTGAGGAATTTGTTTTTTCTTTTTATGGCCGAACCTGTGGCATATGGAGGTTCTCAGGCTAGGGGTCAAATCAGAGCTGCAGGTGCTGGCCTACACCACAGCCACAACACCAGATCTAAGCCACATCTGTAACCTATGCTACAGTTTGCAACAACGTTGGATACTTAACTCACTGAGCAAGGCAGGGATCAAACCCACATCCTCATCGATACTAGTTGGGTTTTTAACCTGCTGAGCCACAATGGGAACTCCATGAGAAAATATTAAAGGCCAGAGACAAGAGGAGAAAAATAATTCCCAATTTCGAGGGAGATTCTGAATCAAAAAAGGACATTAGTGGAAAACCGGTAAATAAATTATTTAATTAATTAATTTTTTAAAATAAAAATAAATTTTAGTTAATAAGATCCCAAAATTACATTCCTGTTCTTGATACTATGTAAGTTCAGTTTAGTTAACATGAGAGAAAAAGGGGATTAGAGCTATAAGTACCTCCTTTGACCTATTTTTACACCTTTTCTGTAAGTTTGAATTGTGTTAATCCTTTAAAAAATAATAGTCTTGCAGCACAGTATAAACTGCTATATTCAAATGCATTCTATTGTGTTCAAATCCTTACTAGCTGTGTGAATTTGAGAAAGTTATTAACCTCTCTGGTACTCATATCCCTATATGTAAACTAATACTACTAGCATATACTTCACTTGGTTGTTCTGAAGATTAAATGAGTAAAGTGCCTGGAACAAAAGCACTATAAAAGTGATGGGTAAAAAATAAATTATTGCTAAAGAGATGTGTTGGCTAGTTAAGAATGTAATTAGGTGGACTTATGATTCATAAATAAAACATCCAGGGTCTCTGAAGAGAAAGCAGGGAGAAACAAGTCATTGAGAAGAGGTTTAGGACAACATAAAGAATGCTTTTGCTGCCAAAACTCAGCCTCTGTCTGTTGTTGCTGAATAGAAACACGGAGACAGAGTTTTGGGTGAAGGAGAAAAAGATAGTTTTATTGCTTTGCCAGCAAAGGTGACCACAGCAGGCTAATGCCTTAAAGACTAGGGCCCCCTTGGAAGGGATTAGAAGGTAGTTTTATTGTTTGGGGAGTGGAAAATAGAGACTTTGATAAAGGTCAAGGTAGAGGCAAATTTGCATTGTTTTTTAAAGATGGCATTTAATAGCCCCAGGACTGGTTCTGGTGGTCCACCTTCTTCATCAAGTAGTTCTTCCTTTTGTTGGGGGTTTTAGTTCTGCAGAAAAGCTCAAAGATATTATGTATATTCTTTGAGGAACCAGGACCCTGCCCCAAGGCTGCACTATTGTCTCTTGATCCTCCTCCCTGGGGTCTGCATCCCCTCCCTTCTCTGATCAGCAACTGCCCTTTGGAACTCAGGGAAGTTCATGGAGGCTGAAGCTTATTCACTAAAAATAAGAAATGAAGGACAAAGAAAAGCTTGTGTGCCTAGGAGACCCATAGGGCACTAGCTCTATTATACTTTTTCCACTGAGGCTAGAGGAAAGACTGTAGAATGGATATATAATAATGTGTATAATTAAAAATAAGAAATCAGGGAGTTCCTGTCCTGGCTTAGCAGAAACAAATCTGGCTAGTATCCATGATGATTTGATCTCTGGCCTCCTTTAGTAGGTTAAGGATCTGGTGTTGCCATGAGCTGTGGTATAGGTCGCAGATGTAACTGGGATCCCGCGTTGCTGAGGCGGTGGTGTAGGCTGGCGGCTAAAGATCCAATTCAACCCCTAGCCAGAGAACCTCCATGTGCTGCCGGTGTGGCCCTAAAAAGATAAAAGTCAATAAATAAATAAATAAATAAAAGTCACAGGACTTTCCTACATAAAAGATGCTTTATATTTTATAAAACTGAATGGAAGATTTTTTACTAAATATGAGATGTTAAGAATTCCTGGCCTGGATCAGTGGGTTAAGGATCTGGCATTGACACAAGCTGCAATGTTGGTCACAGATGTGGCTCAGATCTGGCATTACTGTGGCTATGGTGTAGACCTGCAGCTGTAGCTCTGATTCGACCCCTAGCCTGGGAACTTCCAAATGCTGCAAGTATGGCCCTAAAAAGAAAAAGAAAATATATATATATATGATGGTAGAAGAAGTTAAAACAGTTGACCTGTTGTGTTTATAGTTAGGGATGGAGAAATTTCCTGGAGAAGGAAAAACATCAGGTGATCCTTTTAGACATGTTGATAGCTGAACACCTTGTAAATAGACTGGTGATATTTGCTAGAAGGAGATCCCTTATCTTTGGAATTCTTTTGACAGGATGTTTCTATTTTGGTATTGCTCATGATAAACAGACCTAAGTCTTCTGGATTTATGGAGCATTGCTCTCTGGAAAATGTCAAGCAAGCTAAGTGACTCTTCAGTGTACAAAATGGAGATAATTCATAACCGAAATATTCCTGCTTTATAAAGTAATAAACCATGAGCATTTCTTAGAGACCTCATCTGTTACACTGGACCACATGGTGCATGTCTAATGCAGGAATGATAGACTGTGAGAGCTATGCAGGATGTCTGAGACCTCTCCAGGCTCCCCTGTGCCTCTTGAAGTATTTGTAAACCTTGATATTGGAGAATTAAATTTGGAACAGAGAAGAGGGCTGACAAAGGACACATAGCTAAAGTGTTGAAGGCCCGGCTGGAACTAGAGAGTATCACCATTCCTCATGGACATGTGATTTGTCCAGCGGTGCTCTGCAACCCGAATATAGAAACAGAGAAGGTGGATGGTTCAGCTAATGGAATCAGGTCTTTTTTAAAGGTGACAGTAGCTGTAAAGACTAGAACATAAAGGAATTTAGGGCACTGGAAAAAGAAAAAAAAGATAGAGAGATTAAAGTGAAGTGTTAGGAGGTCAAGGTTGAATATGGAAGGGAGTGGAAATGTAAGCACTGCATGGGATGGGCTATGGAGCAACTAGACCTGAATTTGAATCATGGTCCTCCCCCTTCTCTTAAGCCTCAATTGCCTCATGTGTGAAATGCAATAATTCCTACTTCATAGGCTTGTCATGTGGTTTACATGAGATAACATAGGAAAGCACTTAGGACAATGTAAGTGCACAGTAAGTTGTAGTTCCTATTGAATCGGTTGAAAGAAAATGAGGGGGGTCAAGGAGATCAAGGCTCTGATAAAATTAAGACATGATTGGCAGGAGTAACTGGAAGGATTGAAATAATCTAAAGTTGGTCAGAGAATGGAATGTTAGAGTTTATGATTTCAAGGAGGAAACAGTTCCAGGGAATAAAAAGGTGCAGGATGGGGACCCAGGGTCCCATGCACACATAACATGCCTGAGTGTGGAGGTCACTGACATTGATGGAATCCCAGAACTGTGAGGCTTCTGGGACAGATCCCTTAAGAGTCAGATTTAACATTTCTGCTTTTCACTTATGTAAGTATCATGCAGCTACCACTGAATTTTACCTTCTAAGTTCTTAAATAAGACTCTGAACTTTGTGTTGAAAATAGATTGGCTTTTATTATTTTCTATATAGTGAAAACATTGGTGAAGACAGTTTCGCCTCTCTCTCTCTCTTTTTTTTTTTTTTTTTTTTTTTTTCCTTTTTTGGCCTTCCTGCAGAAGATGGAGTTCCCAGGGCAGGGATCTGATCTGAGCTGTAGTTGCAACCTAACCCGCAACTGTGGCCATGCTGAATGGATCCTTAACCCACTGTGCAGGAGCCAGGAGATTGAACCTGCATCCCAGCACCCAAGAGGACGCTGATGCTGTTGTGCTACAGCAGGAACTCCAGTTGTACCTCTCTTGTCCTGCTAACCTTAGTGGATCCAGTTCTGCCTTTTCCCCATGAACAACACATTATCTGAGGTCTATTAAGCAGTGAGGCAAGAAACACTATGTAATGGCAGTTTTCATCTAAATTATAAACAATATTCCATTTGGCTAATTTACAAGATCAAAGCATAATTATTCTAACATCATTTCTAAAGAACAAATTAGTTCAAATCACTAATATATTTGCTGAAATTAGTTATGTAATATAGTATTTTAAAAGAATAAATGATTTAAACTCATATAACTTGTTGAAGTTAATAGTTAACACACTTGAGAATAATTCGCAGAGATGTTTAATCAAAGGAAAACATGTAAAGACGGGAAAGAGGCAAAGTTAGAAATATACCAATATTAATGTTAATGACATTAACATGGTTCTTCTGTATTTTAGTGATAAAACTAGTCCAGAAAACACATAGTAGCCAATCATTTAAAAAAATTATTACCTACAATAGCATGACCAATGTTCTTGAATATAATTATGTCATAAATTGGCCCATCAAACTCTAATCCTAAGTATTAAATCCATGTGATATTCATGGAATTTATTTTAAGTACTAATTAGGATGCTATTCAAAAGGATAATTTTATTTCTATTTTGAATTTACAAAAATGTCATATTTACAAATAATTTTTTTCCAGTTTAGATTATTCTACAAAATACCAAGCATTTAAATATTTATAAACATTCGAATGACTGATTTTTTTGTATAATATAATAATATATAAACTATAATATATATATATAAACATAGTAACATAACAATATTATGGTTTTATGTTTTATAAAATTGTAGTTAGATTTTTGTTGTAAATTTTCATCAGAATGATTTAGTCTTTCCAAGTGAAAAAAGGAATGGTTTGACAGCTATTTCTGCTGTCATTACAGACCAGTAGTCAAATCTATTCTAATGTTACAGTGAAGATAAAGTTTCTATTGTTTAAATATATCAAAAAAATTAATATGCTATTGTATAGCATTCATCTTAAAGGTTTAAATGCACTTTATCTTTTTTCCTTGCTCCTTTTCTCACATATGTGCCTTTATTGTAGGATTTAGCCAAGGTCCTATTCTCTGACCTCTTCTGTTTTCCTAGCTTGTTGGACCAATGCTATTTTGAGTTTTTATTACTCAAAGATGAATCAGTCCTAACTAATGCACTAATACACTCCCCATCCTAATACATTCCCCATCAGTGCATGACACTATTTACATATCTTTTGATTTTCAGTTAAAACATCACTCTCTCTAGTAAGCCATGCCTTATTAGGCATCCCCAATCAAATTTAATGTCTCATCTCTAGAGTACATTTTTCATAGGATCAAAGACCCTGTTTGTTTTATTAATTACTATAAGCCTAGTGCCTAGAACAATTTGTAGGTCAGAGTAGGCACTCTTTAACTATTTGTTAACTGTGTATAACCCTCAGAGCTTTAGGGCTTTGTAGCTACCTACTATAGCTTCTTCTCCAACTCAAATTGTAACCTCACATATAGACATATATGGGTAAAATCATATATGTCATATCACTATTTTGCTCATTTATATATACTACATGTCTGACAGTACTGATAAACTGAACACTTTAAAATGAGAATAAACTTAATAATATATAAAAATATAAATTTTGGAGTTCCCGTTGTGCCTCAGCAGTAATGAACCTGACTAGCATCCATGAGGACACAGATTTGATCCCTGGCCTTGCTCAGTGGGTTAAGGATCTGTCATTGCTATGTGTTGTGGTGTAGGTCACAGGCACACCTTGGATCTGGTTTTGCTGTGGCTGTGATGAATATTGGCTGCTGTAGCTCCAATTCAACCCCTAGCCCAGGAATTTCCATATGCCACACAAAAGACAAAAAAATAAAATAAAAATTTTAATTTTAAAGAAAAAAGTATTAAACATTTGGTATTAACTACATCAAGATTGCCATTAAAAAGTAGTGTTTCCTCTCCCCTGCTGATACAGATACAATTTAGTGATTCTATCTTTATTATACATTACAGAGGGAATAATACTATGATTCTGGTCAGTTTACTGAACCTCTAGGCCTCAGTTTTTTTGTCACTAATATGGGATCAATAACTACCATATTTGGCCTTGCTCTGTGCCTAACGTATGTGTTGGGTGAATAATAGCTACAATTCTTATAATGACTAATAAAACACATTACCTTTAAAATGCAAAGGTTTAAGGTTTTATGTACACTCACTTATTCACCAGATATTTGCCTGGTCCCTGCGGTGTAACAGTGATCTAGATTCTGAGGATAGAGGGTCCATGCTCATCCTCCAGGAATATAGCACACTAAACAAAAAATTACAAATGACATGAATGCTATTGGGGAAGAAGCAGATGGAAGTAGGCCAGGTCATGCAGAGTTTGCAAGTCATGGTGAGGAATTGAAAAAGTTATGTAGGGTTTTAGGAAAATGTGTGGGACTCATAGGTCAGGTTTAGATAAAAAGATTACCCTACAAGATTACTCCTCCCAAGACCCTTGGCCTCCTTGTCTTTTATTTCTACTCACCCTTTGGACCTCAGCTCAAATGACATTTCCTTAAGGAGCCCTACCCCCACCCCGGTGCCCCAGGATACATCTGGTTTTCCTATTACACACTGGTCTTTCTCCTTCAGAATATCACAAATAGCATACAATGGTTAGTAATAAGTATAAAAACACTCGCATATAAATAGGATTTTTTAAACAAATCATTCCATATATATCATATTTTCTATGAAAAAAATTCTGTTATTAATTTTTAAAAACACAGTCACCTCAACTTTATTTTTAGGTAAGCAAGTCCAACTTTTATAATATTTCATTTTATTAAAATTCAACACTTGTCAATATATGGGTATGTATAGAAATGTACGTAAGTGCATAATTTTAAGTATAAGAGACCATAATACACATATGCTTTAAACACATATTATTTTTAAGATATTCAGTAGTAGCACTATTCTAAATAATAACATGTTCTATTTAAAGCAAGAGATTGAATATTCATATGTCACTTATTTAATTTTCTATTTATATTTTAAAATATTTTCAAATTTAACATATCTTTAAGAGTGAAAGTAACTTACTGAACACCTCACATCTTTCAAATATTTAGAAATCTTTTGTGAACATATTTTTGTTCATATGTAAGAAAAACCAGTTGAATTTTTTAGCAACAAAAATCAGGTCATGGAGAAAGAGGAAGGAGACCATGCATTCATCCTAAAATGGCAAGGCCAGGGTAAATTAGAAGTAAAAGGTTATGCAAATGAAGGAGGTTAAGACTCAAAAGGTTATGACACAGTTGGATCATTCTCATTACTGAAACATTAACATAGATGAGTACAATCTGCAGACCAGCTAAATCCAAATTGCACAACCGTACCCAAGGGAACTGAAACTATTTCAATAGTTTCCTTAAACATAGAGCTAAACAATTTGAGTTTGAAAGGGTTGCTTAGTTATTTAGAAGAACTGTTTAATCTTTAACAGTAAAATATTAAGCCAAAGAGGTGTTTTGATCTATTACTTATTTCTAGAGAGCAATAAATTTATTATTCACATATCCTGAATGAGCTCACATCCATCACTACAAGACATTCAATCAAATTCATCTTGAAAAATGAAATGGCAAATGCATTTAAAATCAAGAAAGCCAATTTGGGGCAATTGACTATAATTAAGAATGTTCACTGGGATGAGGTGTAGTAGATTCATGAATATATAAGAAAGAGCCTTGAAAACACTGAAAGTTAAATACCAGAGTTGAGGTTTAACAACTAGCGGAAAAGAGTAAGATTGGAAAGGTTTGTATGAATAAGTGAGTAACTGAGTGATTGAGGGTTATGTAAAAGTGTGTTTAGGATCGAGTGAGTGTGTGTGAGGGGGGGTGTAATTAAAGATACCAAAAGGAGAAGTTGTAATTCTTCTTCCTTCTAACCCACAAGCCTCACCACTACCAGAGAGTGATATATTCTCCATCCTTACTCCTCCTATAAAATAAAGCCTTGGAATCTTGTGAGTTTCTACTTAAATAATGAAAAATTGACAGAAAAGGTTTTTAAGTATATACTTTGAGAAGAGTATGCCTTGCTGGTGCACCATCAGACAAATTCACTTTCTGAAATCAAGCTTTTAGGGAGAAGCAGAAGGTTCCCTGTCACCTTCTTGAGTAGAAACTGATTAAAAATATCCATACTTATTATTCCTACAGGCACAAGACAGTCAATCCAAGTTTACAGAACAAACTGCCTGCTTATGTATCAGGTCTTTTCACCATTAGTTTGCAGCTTTAAAAGATGGCACGTCCTTAAGTGCAATTAAATTTTATGCCCTGAGCTTGCTATTATCCCAGTAACACCGTCAACTGGCTTCTCCCCAAGAAACACCATATTGATGTCCCTGGCAAGCAGTATTGTCAAGTTAATTAACAATTTTGACCACACGGTCTTCAAAAGAGTAGTTCTCAGTTTAACCAAAGCACTGGCCACAATGCCAAAAATTAACATGTTTGGTTGCCTTCACTCTTCCAACAACAGTACTTGGACAACTGCCAAATGTAGAGCCCTCGTGTGGGTACCTCAGGAGTACACAGAGGTGTACAAGGACTGGGTGTGGTTTTAAAAAAAAAGTACCAACTAAAACACAAGCAGAGAGTAATGAATATCAAAAGCTAGATTCAAAGGCTATGGGTGTTCAGTAAAGGCAGAGAACATATTCTCACTTCTCTGTCACCACTGAAGTAATATTCTGCTTCCAAAGACCTGATTGGTCCCCCACCACCTGCCACTCCAGGACTCATTCCCTTCCAGACCAGCCTTCATCCCAGCTCAGACTTCTGTTTCTCTGTGCCATCAGCTTCTTAACCTTTTTAATTCTTTACTATGTCCGCTCTGTAAATTCTCAACTAGAGAACATTTCAAACTTACAGTGCTTCTATTCCTAAAAATAAGTGTACTTTTTCTTTTTTTTTTTTTTTTTTTTGTCTTTTTGCCATTTCTTGGGCCGCTCCCACGGCATATGGAGGTTCCCAGGCTAGGGGTCTAATCGGAGCTGTAGCTGCCAGCCTACACCAGAGCCACAGCAACTCGGGATCCGAGCCGCATCTGCGACCTACACCACAGCTCACCGCAACGCCGGATCGTTAAACCATTGAGCAAGGGCAGGGATCGAACCTGCAACTTCATGGTTCCTAGTCGGATTCGTTAACCACTGCGCCACCACGGGAACTCTGTTTTATTTATTTTTTTTTTTTTAACTAAAGTTTAGTTGATGTACATTATGTAAGTTACAGGCATACAATATAGTGATTCATAATTTTTAAATGTTATACTCGATATTTATTATAAAATATTGGCCATATATATTCCCTGTTTTGTACAATGTATCTTTATATATTATTTTATACATAATAGTTTATACCTCTTAATACCCTTAATAGGTACAAACTATTATGTATAAAATAAGCTACCCCATGGAGTTCTCGTCATGGCGCAGTGGTTAATGAATCTGGCCAGGAACCATGAGGTTGTAGATTCGATCCCTGGCCTTACTCAGTGGGTTAAGGATCTGGAGGTGCCAGGAGCTGTGGTGTGGGTCGCAGACTCGGCTCGGATCCTACGTTGCTGTGGCTCTAGTGTAGGCAGGTGGCTACAGCTTCGATTAGACCCCTAGGCTGGGAACCTCCATATGCCGCGGGAGCAGCTCAAGAAAAAATGTAAAAAGACAAAAAATAATAGTAATAATAATAAGCTACCCCAGAGTTCCCGTAGTGGCACATCGGAAATGAATCCGACTAGAAACCATGAGGTTTTGGTTTCAATCCCTGGCCTCACTCAGCGGGTTAAAGATCCAGCATTGCCTTGAGCTGCAGGGTAGGTCACAGATGTGGCTTGGATCCTGCATTGCTGTGGTGCATTGCTGTGGCTGTGGTGTAGGCCGGCAGCTGCAGCTCCCATTAGACCCCTAGCCTGGGAACCTCCATATGCCGTGGGTATAGCCCTAAAAAGCAAATAAAATAAAATAAAATAATTTAAAAAATAAAAATAAAAAATAAATAAAATGGCTAATTAAAAAATAAGTAAAATAAAATAAAATAAAACAAGCTACCCCTATGTTGCCTTTTCCCCCTTCCCTCTCCCCACTGGTAACCACTAGTTCTCTATGTCTGTGAATCTAGTTTTTTTTTTTTTTATGTTATTTTTAAGTGTTGTATAAAAATAGGTTTTCTTGATGGAGAATCACACATAATTGTAGAGAATGATGCCAACATGACTAAGTTAAGATGTCTGACTTCAAAGAGGCCTTCAGGAAACCATGTTCATTCTTTGATTTTCCTCAGCAACTCCTCTCTTATTCTCTGCAGCAAATATCCAGAAACTCCAATAGTCTCAAAAATGTCCTATTCAACTCCTACTCTTCACTCTCAGCAGAGGTTGCCTGAAAACGCGGAAGGAAAATCAAGATCATACAATATGAATTTCCTCAGGTTCCAGTTCTCATCTTGCTTCCTAAGGCTTTGTCTTTCTCCTTAAAATCTTTCCTATCCAGTCCTAGTTTCCCCATCAGTGCTTTAGAGCTCAACCAGTCTCCTCCAAGATCTTCCTTCAGCAGTTTTCAGTCCTTTTCATCCTCAATTGGTTCTGCTGCACTGCCTCTTTCCTTTCAGCCTGCAAAGCTGTGTAAATTTCTCCCTCTTTGCAGTTATCCTTCCATAACAATGTGCATCTCTCTGTGTTTTAATTTCATTGCTGTCTTAAGATTATAAAAGTTCTCTATAGAATATTCGAAAGTTTCAGAAATATATAATTAAATAAAATTTGTCCAGAAATGGTCATTAACTAACTCTTTAACACATTGATGTATTCCTTCTGGTATTTTATTATGTGCACCTGTACATCTGGTTTTTTGTTTTTGTAACGCAATTTTAACTTGGTTTAAGATAACTTAAAACCTAAGAGTTCCCACTGTGGCACAATGGGTTAAGGATCCAGATATTGTCTCTGTGGTGGCTCCAGTCACTGCTGAGGCCGGGTTTGATACCCGGCCTGGCACAGTGGGATAAGGATCTGGTATTGCCACAGCTGTGGCATAGATGGCAGCTGTGGCCTGGATCTCTGGCCCAGGAACCTCCATATGCTGCTGGTGGTGCCCCCCCCAAATAACCTAATGTTTTCACCTTATTATATCGAGTATTATCTTTGTCAGCAAATATTTCTTGAAATGGCAGCATGTTAGTCCCTTTATTGCTGTAGTATACATTTATTTTCCAACACTGTGGCATTAAAAAATGTTTTATAATATTTGTCAATCTAACACAAATAAATATATATGAATTTTATTATTGGAAATTTGGATATTTTATATTTGGCCATTTTATCTTCTTTTATGAAATATCTGTTAGTGTTTTTGCCCACCTTTCCATTTATTTATGAGACTGTTTAATTTAGCGTATTAACCGTTTTTCGTATGTGCACCAATGATTTCCCCACTTTGTTATGGGTCTTTTAATTTTATTTATAGTATTATTTTAGATTTAAAGTTTCAAATTTTCTTTCAGATTTATTGTGTTGCTTTTATGCATTGTAAATCATCCCCCCTTCTAAAAATGTGTGTAGCTTTCTTTTTATAAAGATTTCAATTATTTACATTTAATTCTTTCACACCTCTGTAATTTATTTGGGGCTATCGTATGTGGTGAAAACCCAATTTAACTTGATATTTTTCATAATATAGGTAACAGTGATGTCAGTAGCATTTATTAAGTCATCCTTCCTGTCCCCTCTAATTTGTGATGTCCTCTTTATCATATATTCTATTTGCCATCCTCTTGGTCCTTTCTTGTACTTGCCACTCCACTCTATCCCAAGCAGGCTGATCTATCCAGACTTTTTCTTCACTCCCTATTAACAAGTTAGAAGGTACTGATGGGAGGAAGTGAAGAGCCAAGGTGTTTTTCTTCACTTTCCACTTCAGGTGGTGTTTTAGACAAAGGTTGCACTTCTCTGGCACATGTACCTGCTTGGCCAGATCCCCCAAGATTCTACCCAGCTCCCTAGCTCTGGGAATCCCAACCACCCCTCTTTATTTCTCCAGCCAGAGGTGCAACAGCTGCAGCTGTGCTGTTAATCTTTGGGTGGCTTTTCAGTCTCTCCCCTCATCTGTGTAACCCATTACATGCACTAAGCACCCTCTGCTTTACATGTTAAGTTTGATTTCATATTTAGAAACTAACTGATATAGCTATGGTTCCTATTCATTGATGTATGTGTACCAGGGCTACAATTATAAAGATTGTAACTTTTATAAAATATATTAATTTTACTCATCTTTAAAAAATGTTATCACTTAATTTTGTTTTGGAAATACTAATTTTTCCAGGTGACTTTAAAATTATCTTGTCAACTTTTTTTCATCTTATCCCATTGACATGCTTAAAGATACACTCACATGAGTGAACAAAAATACCTATAAAATGCTTATTGAACTGGTTAAAAACTAGTTTGTACTATTTTTAAAAAAAACTGAAAATAACCAATATTAAATAAATCTATGATATATTTATACAGTGAGATACTTTAGGTCTTTGAAAAGCATACGTAACATAACGCTGCTATAGGAGTATAAGTTGCTGTAATGATTTTGAAAAACCCTTTGGCAGTATCTACTAAAACTAAATATATGAATACCCTATCACCTAGCTGTTCCAAGTCTAGGTGTATACCCAACAGAAATATGCGCATATGTTCACAAACAGACATGGACAAGAATGTTCCTGCAGCTCTACTCATAATATTCTCTGTCTGGGAACAACCCAAATATCCACTAAGAGAGGAACATACAAGTGTATTATATTCACATAATGTAATATGGCAATGAAAAACCCAACTACTGAATGACTCAAACATGATGTCGGATATAAGTAACCAGACACAATAAGATATTGCTCGATTCCATTTGTATGAAGTTCAAAAATGAGTAGTATTAATCAATTCTGGAAAAAGTCACAATCATGTTTACCTTTGGGAAATTATTATTGGAAATGGATGTGAGGGAGGGATGATTTCTGCACTCTTTTGTATGTATGATAAATTTCAACTTTAGAAGTTTAAAAATGTGTAAGGTAGATCCATATGTATTGATGCAGAAAGATATCCAAGTTATGCCGCTAAGTTAAATAAAATAGTTTTTGGAGGGTACATAAAGAAAGAGCCCATATGTGTTAAGCAAAAAAAAAGCTATTATATATATTTGTGTGTATGTATGTGTGCCTAAATGTATATTCATGTGTGAATATGGACACACATGCACTCACACACACAAAGAGAAAAAGTAAGAAAATGAAAAACTTGGTTTGATTATTTTTCCCCACAAACGTGAACTATTTTTATAAGAAAAGTTATTATTATTATTATTAGTCTTTTTAGGGCCACACCTGTGGCATATGGAGGTTCCCAGACTAGGGGTCTAATCGAAGCTGTGGACGCAGGCCTACACCAGAGCCACAGCAACTCAGGATCGGAGCCGCATCCTCAACCTACACCACAGTTCATGGCAACGCCAGATCCTTAGCCCACTGAAAGAGGCCAGGGATCGAACCTGTGTCCCCATGGATACTAGTCAGATTTGTTTCCACTGAGCCACTACGGGAACTCCAAGAAAAAATTATTAATAAAAAAATTCAATGAAGTATCTGTGTTATATTGCACTGAAACTATAAATTAATTTAGAGAAATAATTCTATCCAATAACATTGTTTTCCTAGCCAAAAATTTGATATATCTCACCATGTGTTCATCTCTTCTTATACCCGCTAGTCAAGATTTTTAACTGTTTTAGATTTTCTTCCTATAAGCCCTGTGTGAGTCTTAAGAGGTTATTCCTATGTGTTATTTATTTATCATTGCTCTTATGAATTAAACTGTTTAATAGCTAAGTTTCTCAAAAGAGAAGTCTAACCTTCTATTTCCTTGTTTCCCTTTCATTTCTAACCTGCTCAACCCTAATGAAGCTGTTGTGGCAGCGATTATCTGTTGCCAAGTACAACAGATGGCTTCCATTTTTTAGCATGATTCTTTAGACAGTTATTAATTCATTAATTCAATAAATATGTGTTGATCATTTGATGTATGCTAGACACAGTGTCATACACTGAAGGTTCAGAGTAAATACAAGCTCTACTCTCAAACTGCTTATAAGTTAAAGGACTAAACCCATCTAAGTACCTAAAGGTAGGTACTTACAGCATACTATGGTATGTGCTGAAGTTGAGATAAGCACAGCATTCTGTGGACAAACATCAAAGGGCACCTATCCAGGTTTGCATTATTAGAAACCACTAGTTGTATAAGTTGAAACCTAACTCTTAGGAAGATGAGAATAATGAATAGTCTACACATAAGTAAGATTATTTCTTAATCTGCAGAAGGCCAGAATCAGGGGAAAAAAAACAGCATATTTCAGCAAATTTAAAGAAATGCTAATAATTTAATATGGCTGAATTATAGAACTTAGGGTAGGTAAATGTAGAAAGTTAACTAAAACAGTAAGCAAAAGGCAGGTCGTAAGGCCCTTAATGGCATCCTAAGAAGTTTCGAAGTCAGTGACAAGCCACCAACGGTTTTAAGATGGGGGTCAAGGAGTTCCCTCATGGCTCAGTAAATTAAGGATCCAGCCTTGTCACTGCTGTGTCTCTGGTTACAGTTGTGGTGTGAGAATTTTCTCAAGGCTCAGGCATGGCCAAAAAAAAAGGGGGGGGTAAATATGATCAAAATTTTACTTTAGAAAATAGAATCAAGCTGCAATATAAAGAACAGCTTAGAATGGCAGAGGCATTGAAAACAGAAAAGCTGCACTTGTTTTATAATCTAGACAGTGAAATGAAGGGAAGGAGTAAGATTCCAGAAATCAAAAAAGTGAAAATAAGGAGACATAGTAATTAACTTGAGGTAGGAGGTAAAGATTGAAGGGAGGATGAAAACACGTTTAGGAGGAAGATCCGGAGAATGGGATGTCACATAGCTCAAAGAGGGGAGGAGAAGGAAGGAAAGAGCGTTTCAAGAAGAAAGAGCAGTCAACAGTCTAAAATGCAATGGTAGAGGGAACTAAATAGGGATTCGTTTAGCATCAAACTATCTTAATAAGCACAGATTTATTGGTGTTTAGGAAACAAAAAACAGATAACATTAGGTTAAAGAATAAATAGAAGTTGAGAAAAATGAAGTCATTGAATATAATCAGAGGAAGATGATAGAGAAAGTTAGATGGGAGAAGAAGGATGGCTGGTTACAAATAGTAGAGACTTGATCATGTAAATGGTAATTGGGAAGAAATCTCATGCATGAGGGTGGCTGTAAATATTGAAGATAAAAGATAGGTGATAGTCAAGTGTTAAAGATGAGGTGGGAGAAGATGGTCCAAGACACAGGAGCAGGCAGATCCTGGGTCATAAGGAGGAACATCTACTCCACTGTGACTGGACAGAAAGGAAGCAAGAGGAAGCAGCCTGAGCTGAGATGTTTGCAAATCCGGTGGGAAGAATTTGTGGAAAATTCCCTCTGATGTTGTCTATTTTCTCTGAACATTGTCTGCTTTGAGTGAAGAGTGAGACAGAGAGATAAAAGTTTTGAGAAGGAAAACTTGAAAAATCTACTTTCAAAATTAAAAGAGGGAACAGATTAGGGAAATTCAGAATATCTTCTGGGCAGATTTCAGGACCCAATTCTTGTTGCAATTGTTAATTTGTCAGATTGTCAGTCTGTTGTTTGTGCTCATTTTCTCCAGCAGTACTTAGTAGCCCAGGAATGAGAATGGAGAAAGTGGGCAATCAAATAGGCTGAAACTTTGGTTTTGCTGGTAGATACACGTGAAGGGAAAGTGACAAGAGTTGAGAGGAATGGCAAGAAAGTGTTACCCCAAAACTAGGTTTGATTCTCAGTAGGTGTCAATCCAAAAGACACAACCAAGCCAAAGCATGGGAGAAGGAAGGATTTATTACTTGCAGCAAATAAGGGGAACACCAGGGTCTTTCCCAAAGCAGTGTCTCCCAGAACAGCAAAACTGGGGAATTTTTAAGCTAAGGGTACATGCATATTCATGAAGGAGCTTGGGCAAAAGACAGAGCCTGAGCTTTAGCTGATTAAAGTCATGAGGGTCAGAAAAGACCAACATCATCATCCCTTAGGTTCCAGTTCATTTGGAGGTTGAGCACTTCAGGCTAATCTTTAGCATTGAAATAGAACTGAGAGTCTCTACAACTAATATAATATCTTTGCTATTGTTATTTATCTTGCCTGATGAAGGTTGTTTATTTTTGCATTGTTTTGTCCCCTTAAGACTATTAATTACTAAGATTTGTTCAAAGGCAAGCGTGTAGTCAAGCTTAGATCACAGAATGGCTTAAGCCACAAATGGCTTTTCTTAATGCCAAGAAAGCCATGCCTGGTTCTCTTTTCTCCAGGGACCCCCCCCCCCCCCCACACACACACACCTGGTTACAGAAGGGGTTACAGAAGGGGTTCAACTTTTGGAGCGTGGACAAAGAAAAAATTGAGGAAAGGAGGGAATTGTGGATAAGAGTCTGTGATACAAGAGCAAGTTGTGAATATTTCAGAAGTGGAACACTGTTTGATGAAGCATAGTCTGAGTCGGGGACATGGAAGTGGTGCTCTGAAATGGAATGGATATGAAATGCATTGGTGTAGGGAAAAAACCAAGCCAACAAGAAGCTAGCCTGTCCTCTGAAAGACCTAATGATCACTGCAATAAGGAATGAAAAGTAGTAACTGGAAAGTTTATGAGAGCATAATATATACTATAACAGTGCCATGAGCCTCCAAGGAGGAGAGAAGACGAAGAATCATAAAGAGTCTGGGTGTGACATGGGGGTGGCACCAAGCCGTCCCAGCTTAGTGAGGGGAAAATGGCTGCGACCCATTTAAGACAGATGCTGGAGAAGCCAATTTTCAGTGAAAGTCAGGAAGTGGGATCATGAAGATAGGTAAAGATGTGGAGAGGCAGATTATATAAGCTGGGCTTCCAGACGGTGGCATGGAAATGTCTGGGGAATGGGGTAGGGGTTTGGTGGAGCAGAGGAGAAGCTTCTTGACCATGAGTGTGAGAATCTGTGGAAGGATTTAAATTAGGAACAGTGACCATAAATGACACAATTGTGAGATACGGTGGGATTCACAGACTCTAATTTTAAACATTTCATGCCTAAACGATCATATTAAACTCCTGACTGGCCACCAGATTTGCTTTTTTGAATTCCTTTTTTTTTTTGGAGTCATCTGGATTGGATTATATAAAATGTAGTTCTAATCCTGTCATTCATCTGCCTGATTAAAATCCTCCCATTTTCATTCAATCTCCAGTGCTAATTGCAAACTCCTAAAATTAGCCTTGTATACACATTTCTACAGCTGTCTCCTTCCTGTCCACCTTCCAGGGCTTATCTCCTTGGAGGCCCTCAAAGGTACCCAGCCCTTCAGTTTCAATGAACTATGTAAAACGTCCCCAAACTCCACACACTCTAACTGGAGATATGGGAAAATGAACATTTCAGGTGGAATAAACAGTCTGAAGTGAGATGTAGAGATGAGGGCATTGAGAAAGGTCCAGAGATACAATTTAACTGGACCCTAAAACATAATTACATGGTAGGACATGAAAAATCAAGATTGCTCGTAGCTATTTTTCTTGAATAAAATACTGTTTGAAGTGTGTTAGAATATAGGTGCTTTTAATTTTCCCCAAGGAGTTTAATTTTATGCACCTACCAAGCTAAATATTTTTGATTAAGATATACTTGTCTGATGCTGCTATTAATATTTACTGTACACATGACCTTTTCCTCATATTTCCAGTTTTTATATAGTCAATTTTTTTGATGTTGAGAGGCATATTGCTTAAGAGGTACTTCACAGCATGTAACTCACAACAGACACCTTGCAAAAATGTGTGTGAGTTTGTATATTTTTCAAAGATAATGAGGAGAAAGATTTAAAATCTGTTCAAACGCTTTCTGGCAAAATGTACATGAATCGTGCCAAAAGGAATTGCATATTGCATGCCTTCAATCTGTTTTTGAAATATTTGTAGATACAGGCAACATCTGTTCCACTGGACAGAGATGTACTACAAGTGCTAATAACTTTGGAAAGCCCTGATTTTAAAAGTTTGTACTTGAAAATTAAATATTTTTAAACAGATATATACTGAAGTTCTCCAAATGAACTTTAAAAAACACTTTTAGTTGCAGAAATTATAAAGAAAATATTTTACAGAATAAACCAAAGTCCGAAACTTAAGAATTTTTTTAAATGATTGAATTGTATGTTAAATCTGCCTACTGGCAAAATATAATATTGCAACCCAGCTCTATTAAGCATAGATGAGGGTGGGGGCGTTGGAGTGAGGGAGAAAACTGAGGGAATTATCTACAAATACATAAGAGAGATTCCAATTTGGAGCAAAAGCAAAAGCTGTGTAGGCTTGAGAGAACATAAATGAGAGTAAAAAAAGAAATAAAATCCAAGTGTAAAAAGCAAATGATGAAAAAGTATCACTGGACTAAAAAAAAAAAAGCAGGAGGAATGATTTGGTGGCTATTTCTGCTCTTACTAGTGCACTTAAACACTGAACTGGTTTAGGATTAGTAAATACTGTAACTGCTGGTGCACCAGATTTGTCAACTGGAGTAATATCATTCCAGAAAAGTATAGGTATGAATTAAAATAGAGGAAAAGAAGATTCACTTTATTAAGAAAAAAAAAAAAACAAAACCTGCTTTGCAGTAAATCACATGAAATGGTAGACATTTCTTTTTATGGGTATAGAAGGAACATGTTTGACAATGTGCTGATTTTCATTATATGGTATTTTTTAAATTTGGGGAAACTGTACATTAGTGGATTGTGAAATCCATTTGAGTGGATCATGACATTTTTTAAATGAAAAATAATGGACACTATGACATTGCCTCACAGAGAGTAGGGGTAAGAACTGTTAAAATTTTGTTTCAAATGTGTGTATGAAAAGGATATGAAATCTCTTTCTTATTATAGATCATGGTTGTTTAAGAGGCTTGAAATCCACTGTCAAAGGGGACACCTCCATGGAATCTCTTTGGAGGCTGACCTAGCTGCACTTTGGTCTTAGGGGCAGATCTAAATCAAAGGAAATCCTGGGCCAGATAAAGTCTTGGGTATTACCAACTCTGCTGAAGGCCAGAAGCACAGAGAGGCCATATCAGCCAGGGAGGATCCTGGGGAGGTGACAGAGAGTTGGGAGGATCCCAACAGTTAGCCTACTCTTGCCCTTACATCTGAGGGAGTTCAGACTGGGCTTTGGAGAAAGAGGGGCACTTTTGTGCTACTCCATGAAACAGTTACCCATTTCTTTAGAGAACATAAGAAAATAATAGCAAGGGAATCATAGCTGATTTTATCATCAACAAGGAAAGTGCATCTTATTAACCATTCATTGCTAAGCAAGATAAATAAAAAGAACGTCCACCTGGAAACACTAGGAAAAATGCAAAAGATGAAAGTTAATCTGAAAATCCTTAAAAACTTCGAGACAGAATTAGAAAGTTTAACTACAAAGGAATAAGATGATAGACTTCTCTTTAGTAAAAATACATATTAGAAGAAAAATGGAATTCTGAAAAGTTCTAAAGAACAAAAATGTATGAAACTAAAATTTTATGCTAACAAAAAACATTAACATTAGAAGAAAATATTGAAATAATAAATGGTAGGGAAAATGTATATATAACAAGCAATTTTAATAAATATACATTTTTTTAGAGTATGGCAAGAAAAGCCCAGACATACTAGTTAAGAACAATATAAATGAGATATGTGTTGCTATTTATTGAAAGTCAGAGATGTTCAAACTGGGTAAAAACAAAATCTATCTCTAAATTCATGATATTTACAAAAGACTATCTAAAGCAATATAATTTAAGAATATATGAAAAGAAGAATATGGAGAAAAAATATCAGAAAATGGCTAACAAAAAGAAAGCACATGTAAAAACATCAGTATTAGACAAAATGTCCATTAAGAAAAAGCAAGAAAAGAAAAAAATGATATTGTATAAATATGAAAAATATAAAAATAATATATACCCTTTATACTTTACCTTATAAACATCAGAAATATGTAGAATAAAAAGGAAGGAAATAAAAAGTGAAATTAAAAAATGCACATAGTCAGAGATATTAATATCTTGCCTATAAGTTGATCAAGAAAACTAAAAATAATTAAAGCTCTTTAGAATTCAATAACACAAACAATTTTCAAAATTGGTTTTATAAACAATGAATATATAAACAACTTTGTACTTAAGGGAACATTCGTTAAAATTTACCATTTGTCAGTCCACAAAAGAAACCTTAACAGGCAAAATCATCTGATCTCAAAGCAGTAAAATCACTGAGCTACTCACATTTATAAAGTGTTTACTGTGGTTGCAAGGTTCAGCAAATAAAACTATGGTTGCCAGATTTAACAAATAAAGGTACGAGATATCCAGTTAAAACAGAATTTAAGATATACAAGGAATATTTTTACAGGTTTTAGAAATTTTAGAAAATTTCATATTTAATAAACTTCCAAAGCATTGGGGAAAAAAATAGGAAAGTATTTCTGTGTCCTTCTAAGATAATTTTATAACTTTGATACCTAAATTAGACAATCATGACGTAAAAAGTAAAACCATAGACCAAGTTTACATTTAAATATAGCTACAAAACTTCTAAATAAAAAGTTAATAGATTAAATATAGCAGGATATTAAAAATTGCTTGATACCAGAAATGCAAGGAAGATTCAACACTGTAAAATATTTTAATGTATTTTAAAAGAGTAAAGAGAAAAAACACAAAATCATTTCAATAAATGCAGAAAAAATCATTTAATAAAAGTGACACTTATTTATGATATTTTTTATTTGGCAAGTATGTGATACAAAAAGAAAC
The DNA here is from genome assembly GCF_054392235.1 of Sus scrofa. NCBI lineage: Eukaryota > Metazoa > Chordata > Mammalia > Artiodactyla > Suidae > Sus > Sus scrofa. Next base: position 100,705,451 of record NC_139397.1, read on the forward strand.
TTTCCTCACTTGATGAGGCACATCTATCAAAACATCAGGAATGGAAAATTAGACAATGTAAATTTTAAAAGCCTAGTCATAATTGAAAATGACAGAAAATTAAAGAAAATATCTAGGAATAAAACTGATATAAATGTGCCATGTCTACAGTAAAAACATTACCATGGTACATAAAAGAAGATAAAATTAAATTGAGAAATATACCCCATTCTAAAAGGAAATAAAATATAGTAAAGGTAGCCACTCTCCACTAAATAAATTATAAAATAAATGTAATCCCAATTCAAAGCCTAACAAGATTTTATCAAGGAAAATTGTTAGTCCAGTTCTCAGAAAAGATGCAAAAGTAGCCCCCCAAATTTTTATCAAAAGAAAGAAAAAGAGGAGTTCCCTTTGTGGCTCAGCAGGTTAATAACCTGAATAGTCTCCATGAGGATGGCCTTGCTCAGTGGGTTAAAGATCTGGTATTGCTGCAAGCTGCAGCAAGGGTAGCAGATGCAGCTCAGACCTGGTCTTGCTGTGGTTGTGGGGTCGGCCTCAGCTGCAGCTTTGGTTTGACCCCTAGCCAAAGAACTTCCATATTCCACAGGTACAGCCATAAAAAGAAAAGAAAAGGCAGGGGGGAGATGGAGAATTTACACTATCAAATTTCAAAAAGTACTATAAACATATGGAAATTAGAACTGTATGACAATGATATATTAATACACATATAGAAATGGAGAGGAACATAATCCATGGTGGAGAGGCATTCCAAACTCTTCAGAATAGGACTGAACAAATGGAAGTGAAAAAACTTGTTAGATTCCTAACTTGGTGCCAAGACAAAAATGACATATATTTGAGGTGTATTAAAAACATGAATATCTGAAATAAAACTATAACAGCATTAAAAAAATCTATTTGTAATTTTGGAGTACAGAAGAACTCTGAAAGATATAAAGTATATATGCCATAAAAGATACTATTAATAAGTTTGACATTAATGTTTAAAATATGTTCATGAAAAAAGAATTATATTCCTATCAATATTATGAATTTTTACCATTAAGCAATTTAGAATCTTCAAAACTAAGGAAGTTAAAGAATTACCGAATGTTCAAGGCCTACTGCATAATTAACCCCATACATTGTGCTTGACAGACTATCCCATTTAATCTCAGAGGATCCTCATCAAATCTAAAAGGATGTATTACTATCATATTGTTGAAACTTCTCTTTAATCACATATCAAGCAATTGGCTGGAGAGGAATTCTAACCCAATGCATTCAGTACCATCCCTGCTAAATATGAAAATATAAGGATTTACACAGAAAACTGCATGATTTATAAACAGCCTGAGAAAATATTTAATCAATTAGGACTAGTAGATTAAAATAGAAATAATTAAAATGCACTCAAAGAAAATAGTTATTTAGTATGTTGTATGGAGGAAACAAGGGATAAGAAGGAAGCAGGAGACTCAATAGGAGGCTATTGAAATGATTTAGTCAAACCCTGGGGGAGCCTGGACCAATCAGTCTTCCAAGGCATGAATCTGTAAAATGTTACCAAGTGCTAAATAAGAGCACATATAGCAGATTCAGCTGTTAAGAAAAATCATTTTAATCTACTTCCAAGTTTTTAACAAGATGGCTGGTGTGTTGATAGCAGTGATTCTATTTGTTAGTCCAGAGTATTGGTGGCCAGCTAAAAATGTGACTTAAGACTGCTCTTGTGAGGTCATGTAAATTGCCACTAATCTCCTTAAATGCATATACTAGGTACAGTGATTTTTGTGTCTTAGCAAATTCCTGTACCACTAAGTAGAGACAGTAGAAGTCTTATCAAAACGGTTTTCTGAAGGAAATGTGGGTGTTCAGAGTATTTGCTGACTTGAAAAAGGTAGAATCTACTCAAAGAAGATGTTCCTATTATTCAAGTTAGCAGAGCATCAGAAGATTTCTTCAGCGTTTTTTTTTTTCTTTGTTCCTATTGACAGGGATAATTCTGAAGTATTTATATTATTTTAAATAGTGTCAGTCCCTACTCTGTGTTAATCTGCTAAGCTAACACCACCCCATCCCAAAGTCTTTCAATCCACAAGGTCTTTTCCAAGTCCTGCAGTGTTTTTAAGAACTCTGGTAAGCTTTGCAATGAATATGGCCATTCAAATTGTAGGATCTGGAATACCTAGAATGAGGTCTTAGCCCCCAGCATGCCAACTAAAATATGAAACCTCACCTAGTAATCTCTCCCCCATATGCCCAATTTATGTGACTCAATGTCTGCCTCAATTTTCACTTGCTTTCTTTCAATGAAAATGGCACCACCCTTCTGGCTTGAGCTGACAAGTACATGGCTCTTCCCAGCCTCTCAGGGGGCTTAGTTCTGTATCCGAACCACACATAGGCAGCGGTTGGATTGACTCTGACTTAAACGAACAACCTGGAATCCAGGTACTGCCATTCCCCAACTGTTTCTATGTTTGCTGAGCTTCCATGGTCAATGAGACTTAGACTGATAGTCTAACTCTTTGAAAAGGAATATTCTTCACAGATGTGAACAATTCTCCAGCAATAAAGTAAGGGGGAAATAAAAAATGTTGCTTGAATTGAACAAAAAGGGAAAATAAGAATGTTGCTATTTTGATTATTATGGTAGGTAATATCACCAAATAAACAGGTAAAAATGTGTGTTGGGGGGGTTGATAGATAGCTAAAAACATTTTCTTCAATTTATATTGTTTGTTATGGCCAATAAAATACTTAGCTGTTTCCATTTTGGACATTTGAGTTAGAATGTAACATTTGAGGGTAAATATCATTTTGGCCAGGTGAAGATTGCTGCCTTATGTAAGCTGAAACAGCTTTTCCCTGGGAAAAAATGGAAGGGAAATGTAAAGCAATGTGCCAATATATTTGTGAGATTTAAGCTATCTAAAAAAGTGAGAAAAGAATGAAGAGAATGCGTATAAGGTTTTCTCCTGCAATAAAAAGCCTATAAACTAGAAATTCCTTTGTTTTACTTTTGAAAATACAGTCTAGTGCCTTGAGTGGTTTCTTTCTCAACACATAATTGATTCTTGGAATGACATTCACTTTGAGTGTGGACAGTTGTGCCTTTGGGACAGAAGCAGTTGTTTCTACCTTTGTCGTTTTGTAAAACAGCAATAGCAGAAGAACTATTTTCTCCCCAAATTACTACTTAAGAGACCTAGAAAACTAAACAATGTCATTTTGTATGTTTATAAAAGACAAAACAGTCTTTCTACTATAAACCAATAGAGGAAGAAGGCAATTGAACTAATGGTGTCTTTATCACTGGGAATATACCACACGTCATTAAAAATAGAGAAATGTAAAATATTTAAGGATATAATTGAAATTATGATGTATTTAAATTTTTGAAAAGGATTAAAAAAAAGGAAAGATTTTTTTCAGACTATCAAAAAATTAAAAAATTTTTAAAAGACTACAGATGTGAAAAATTTCTATTTTTTTTCTTATCTCTTTCCTTTTTGAGAAGAGACCTTGTATAAAAGATGGAACAAAATGTGCCTCACATGGACAGCAAATACTGGAACAGATAGACTATACTTTGTAACTAAGTAATTTTTCTCCTTGCTGCTATAATAAATCAGCATTGTTTCTTTACATGACTCATAATTCTAATGAGCCAAGATGGTGTATATCCAGGTATAAATAAAAATTCAAAGTCATTTAATTTGAGAGAACCAATTATGAACTATATAAACCTCATGGCCAGAAAAAAATCAGAAACTAATGATCAGTTAAGGGCAATTTAAGTATAAATATATAACCAGTTTTGTACACATTTTTTTTTCTTTTTCTTTCTCAGAGTTTGGATGTGGATTTAGTGATTATGGAATGAATGTGACTAAGAATAACCTAAATCAACAAGTATATTACAATGAAATATATTTGTAAACAAAAAATTACTACAGTACAATAAGAATATGTACCATTTTGCTTCAAACTGTCCATTAAATACAAAATTTGATAGTATTTGCTGAACAACATAAAAATAGTATTATTTTATTGATTATTAATATTTACCCATGTTTCTTGCTAAGAATGTTTTATTACTGCCTTCAAGTCAGAATTCTAATCTATATGCCATGATTTATTTGAAATTGCCTCCTATTATTTTTACTATATCCTTTTCTGTATTCCAAATCCTCAAAAACTTCCAATTTTAGTCTTTTAAACCTTAAATTTGTTTACCTGAGTACCTAAAAAAATAAGAAAGAAGAAAAGTTCATTATTTTGTTGGCCAATTAACCATATTTTTTACACAATTTAAAAATAATATTTATGAGAGAATTAGAATGTTGGCCTTCCTATAATTAAAAAAGGTAACACCCCAAATTATTATAGCTTTCTATCAAAATATTTTCAAAGAATTGTTGTATGGCTAAGTATATTTTTCTGTGAGAAAAATAACATATTAAACTTTAACCTAGAGATAGAAGTTGACAAGTAAAAATACCATCTATAAAAGAAACCACTATACGAAGTTCCTGTTGTGGTGTAGCATAAATGAATCCGACTAGGAACCATGAGGTTGTGGGTTCAATCCCTGGACTTGCTCAGTGGGTTAAGGATCCAGCGTTGCCTTAAGCTGTGGTGTAGGTCGCAGACACGGCTAGGATCTGGCATTGCTGTGGCTCTGGAGTAGGCCTGTGGCAACAGCTCCAATTAGACCCCTAGCCTAGGAACTTCCATATGCCGCCAGTGTGGCCCTCAAAAGACAAAAAGACAAAATAAATAAATAAATAAATAAATAAATAAATAAATATAAAAGAAACCACTATAAATTTCCTAAAAATATTTTTCCTATTGCATTTCTAATTCAACCTGAAAAAAATCAATTTGCACACAGTTTTTAGAAGTTCAACTATTCAATGATGCATCATAAATATGTATTTTTCTCAGGTCTCACTCACAAAATGACTATGAGACATTATATCCCCTCTCTGCATAAGAGAATATGGAAATCCAGTGAGGTCGTGCCTTTGCCTCATCAGTTAGATACAAAGCAGATTCATTGTCCACATTTCCCAGTTTACTGATAATTTCACTTCAAAGAAACTCATATTCACAGTTTCATACCTGAAATAATCATGGTCTAGAAAAAAGTTAAAGTTAAAATGAAAATGACCTTTAATATTAGTATTATACCTCTGATGATCACCATCATCAAGTACATATCATTTTCACAGGGACATAGGAATAGTTTACAAGCTGGCAAATATTTTTTGTTGAAAGAAAAATATTTTAAACCTATAGAGATGGTATTACATGTTTTACTCAGAGTTTTTTCCTATCTCCAGATTTTTTTTTTCTTTTTTCTTTTTATGGCCACACCCAGGGCAAATGGAAATTCCCAGGCCAGGGACTGAATCCGATCTGCACCTGCAACATCGGATCTTTTAACCCACTGCACCAGCCAAGGATCAAACCCACACCTCTGCAGCAAACCGAGCTGCTGCAGTCAGATTCTTAAACCACTGCACCACAGCAGGAACTCCTAGACTATTTTTCATAATAAAGCTTAAAGTATAGAAGAGAACCCTACCTAATATTTGACAGTGTAAACATCTCAATATTTGATTCAACTGGGAAGGGTTATATTTGAGGGTGCCTGGTAAAGTACACTGCTCCTTTTTCAGCAAAAAGAAAAAAAGGCAAGTTGGAGTCAATTTTGAGGAGACATGAAAGAAAATGTTTGCAGAGGCTAAGTAGGTGTGCATATGCAAATGGGCTGGTTGAATCTAAGGTAACTGGAACATATAAGTGGGACATATAAAGAAAAATGAATACATATTGCACTTAAAAGCTTTCAAACACAAAAATTTCAAAATCCTAAGATAGTCATTTTCCCTTATTTAGTTGGTATTTAGAAAACACAAGTCACCATGAAGCACTTAGTTGTTGTTTTCAGGGTCACTTGATTAGACCTTCATATTTTACAAATGCCAGTTTATCATTGGTTACTCCTGGGGAGGAATATAAAACATCTATGTTTTTGGTTTGATGAAGGCTGCTACTGCTAATAACCTCTTGAAATGCAGGATATCAGAGGGAGAAGGGAGTAAAGTGTCCTAGCAATTAGAGAAAGCCACTAGAAGGAAAAGAATTTCCACCTAACTTATTCCCTGTGCTTAGGAATAAGACTGTCTGACTGGAGGTCATCAGTAGAAAACAACACCAATGACTACAAAGATCATTCCATGCTATAAATAAGGGAGACTCTTAAGATCAGGGTGAAAAAGTTCTTGAATATATGGCTGAGACCAGAAACCCCTTCAAGCCTTTTTGCCTCCTCATTCCAGTACAAAACAAGAATTCTGAATGTGACTGACAAAGCTATAACCTGGGTGCCAGGTCATATATCATGACTGAATGAAAAAGTTTAACCCTTACTTTTTAATTTTTTTTTTAATTTTTTTAGGGCAGCATCCATGGCTTATGGCGGTTCACAGGCTAGGGGTCAAATCAGAGCTGCAGCCACCAGCCTACTCCACAGCCACAGCAATGCCAGATCTTAGTCACATCTGCAACCTACACCACAGCTCACAGAAACACTGGATCCTTAACCCACTGATCGAGGCCAGGGATCATACCTGCATCCTCATGGATACTAGTCAGATTCATTTCCGCTGAGCCATGATGGGAACTCTAGGGTTAACCCTTACTTGATGCAAAGGAGCAAACTGCAATAGCAGTACTTAGTGGTGAAAACAGAGGGAAGGGCATCCCTGAATCAGGGACCTACAATGAACTGATCAGAATGTCCCATTGCTTACCACCGCATGCTTGGAAACAGCTCCAGCATCTGTGGGCCTTACTGAGTAAGCCCCAGGAATCTTGGACAGCTGGCCCAATGGTATCCTCAGAGGGAAAGTTTGGTCCTCTGCCTTCTATAGCTACTGAAGATAGAGGAGGGATCAAGTAACTAACTGAAGAAATAGAAAAGATAGCATATCTGAAGTAGAGACTGGAGAAGTGCATCTATGTGGTTACATTTGGTTTATTAAGAAATCAAAGATTTGGAGTTCTCTTGTGGCTCAGTGGGTTATGTATCTGGCATGGTCAGTGTAGTGGCTCAGGTTCCGTCCCTGGCCCAAGAACTTCTGCATGCGGCAGGCATGGCCAAAATAAATAAACAAGCAAATAAACAAATAAAAGTAATCAAAGATTTATAAAAACATTGTTCAGTTAGAGGTTTCAAATTCAAATTCATATTTAGAGCTTGTAGTGATATGGTTCCCTTTTTAAATACAATGTTTAAAATTACATATATTAAATAAAGTATAGACATTTATCTTTGGACTATTTTGGCTGTCTTTAATAAAGAAAACCTAGTAAAGAAGATATGATGTTACCTGCAGCATCACATATCGTTTTGCTTAAGTTTTTTCATTTCACTGCACCACTGTAATTTAGGCCAAATTGCAGTTTTAGTGTTCAAGACTCAGAGAAGAGACAATGTTTGAAAAGTTGGACCAAGCACCCAGATCTTTTGGACCAAATCACTATGCATACAATAATAAAGAACCTCAAATAAATAGTCAGGTACACCTTAAAGGACCTTAGGAGTAAGAGTATAAAGGGAGTTGATATTCTCTTTCTGCCCAGGGTCCACTTCCACTACCTACATCTTTATATTCTTGGAGCAGAAAAGAGAAAGAGGAAGATGGCAGTGCTACCTGCCAAAAAAGGAACCAGAAAGGAGATCCCTCTGATTCTCCTTCCTGACCTTTCCCAAAAGGTGGTCAAAGTTCTCTTGCATAAAAGTCACATGGGACCTTGTTACCATTGTTTAGATTTAACAATCATTCCACGTGGTTTATGTCCACATAAGACCAAAGTAATAGGTTAAATAATTATGTTCTTCCCTAACAGAGTCATGTTAACAAATAAAGCATTTGAAATTATTTTTGCCATTTGGTATAGGCAAAAGAGCTCATTGACTCATTTTAATAAAAGATCTAAAGATGGTCTATAGGAGTTCCCATCGTGGTGCAGTGGTTAATGAATCTGACTAGGAACCATGAGGTTTTAAGTTCAATTCCTGGCCTTGCTCAGTGGGTTAAGGATCCGGCATTGCTGTGGCTCTGGTGTAGGCCGGTGTCTACAGCTCCAATTAGACCCCTAGCCTGGGAACCTCCAAATGCCACAGGAGTGGTCCTAGAAAAGACAAAAAGACAAAAAAATTAAAAAATTTTAAAAATGAGGATGGTCTACATTATTCCTTACCATTTGTATGAAAGACACTCTAGAGTATTCGTTTAGCTTCAGAAGTAAACTCATGATTTGACGTACTTATCATTCCTCATAATATATATATAACACTAATTTAGAGCAAAAGAATGCATTTGGCATTCTCTGCCCAAGTTTAATTAAGAGGTAGGGTCAAGGACTAGTTCAGAGCCCAAACTCCAAAGCCAGGCTCTCTGGGTTCAGTCCACTTATCAGCTATTTGACCTTGAGAGAGTTACTTCATGTTTGAAAAGTTTCCTTTTGCTTATAATGGTATAAGATTGTTATAGGATGAAATAATTATAATTATAATTATAATAATTTAATAATACAAGTACATTACAACTGTGAGCTCACTTGCTCTTTCTCTCATATCCACAAATTATAATCATAAAAATTATGTTTCCCACAACAGTGCTACATACATACATAAACAAAGCAATGAGGTCACATTTATTTTATCTTTACTCATAGTTCCTTAGGAAGAGATATGTTTAGATTTAAATTATATTAATCTGATAGAAGACCTAATTGGACCAATGCTTATCTAATATTTCTCTTTCTTGATTAGAATATTAGTAATCCAGTCTTAAAGTAGTTATCAATTTGAGTACATCTTATTTTTAAGGTGGTAGGCAGTCAGAAATGACATATCCCAGTTTAAGTGGAATATAATCTCCAAATATATTAAATCATTATGCCATACATGTATATTACAATGTAATATTGTAAGTCAATTGTACTTCAATAAATATTTTAATTTCTTCAACATAAAATATGCTGAATATTTCATTTATACCTTTTTTCAAGACAACATAAAAATATTAGTTTTCTAACAAAATGGATGCAGTTATAAAAATAAAATAGTCATAATATATATACTCTTAACCCATTTAAACTTATGTTACTTCTAATTAAGTATATATTATTATCAAGTGTATGTATTACACAGAGTAGATAGATAGATTCTGTTTATACCACTGTATAAATCCTCAAAATAGATTCTCTAGAATTTGTTCTATGGCATTGAAAAATTTTATACATATGAAAATATTTTTATACAATTCAGACTCTGAAAGCAAATGCCTTATCCATTTAGAAAAAAATTTTCCCCTTTCTTCATGCAGGATGTATTTCATTTGTTCCTATAGATACCCTTTCCACTCTTCTCCACCCTGCTCTCTGCCCTGGGAGAACATTTGTGGATTGTAATGACTCACTTGCCCACTGGCTTCCTGTTGGGTTTGGTTAATGAAGGACACTGGCATGAGATCAAAAGGAAAAAAGAGAGTGCAATGATATTTATGCCACAGGCTGACTGATCCTTCAACCAAAAGTCACAGCTGTTGTGAGGCAGCCCTCACCACCAGCCTCTGTGTCTCTGGTTTTCAAGTACTGCTCTCTTCCCCATGTCCTCTCTTGCCTGAACAATAATCTGGGCTCCAGATTCTGTTCCCTCTACTTGTCTCTTCTTGCCTGGGGTGGTTACAGCTGTTATTAGCCCTAGATCCTACAATATCTCTTGTAGTTTTTCCATACTCTACCCACAATAAAATCCCCCTTTATTGAACTATTGTCAAATTATGAGTGTATTTCATCACATTCAAGACACTCAGCTAAAGTTTCCTGCCAAGACCATGACTGATAGCCTTACCTAAAAGTCCTGTGAGATAACCCAAAATATACGCTTTATTTTGTTCTAGAAAACAGAACTTACACTAAGCAGCATATTTGGGCATTGTTCATTTTTAGCGCCTCTTAATATATCATGTTGCCACCTTTCTTCCCCTTAGTTGTCCCACAGTGTTCAATGCTGGGCCCCTTCGTTGCCCTGTGCCCTTTACTGAATCCACTGCCCAATAATCCTTCACATCTAGAGCTTGTCTTCCATTTCCCCAGCATCTACATTTACCTATCTTAGTTCTGTTACCTTAGGTACCTGTCTACAGGTAAAAGGTAACAAATTGTGATGATATCTGATTGTCTAGCATATGATCAGGATGATGGACCTTTTTTGGAAGCAATGCTTTAGTTAGAGGAAATAGAGTAGATTTCTAGAGAAAATATTTGGGGATGAGCAGGCTTTGCACTGCTTCAAAATCATTCCCTAGAGGTGACCATTTACTTTGGCTGAAAAGAGTCAGATATGTTATATTTAGTAAATATCTGTTTTAAACAAAATTTTGAGGATTGTAAAAGTGAATGCAACAATGATATTAAATATTCTAAAGGGAGATTGACAGGATACAGTCTTTGCAAAGAAATTAAGATATACATTGTCTAACGACAGTCTTCTGCTAGTAACTCTAATATGTGGGGAACAAATTTCATATTTATTATGTTTGTTATATTAAAATATTGAAAAAAGGATTCAATTTAAAGATATGTAAACTTCAGCGTATTTATATACAATTGGATTCTGTTGTTTTTTGTGTGGAGATAATTTTTTTAGTAGTCAATTTTTTAAGAAAAATCCAATGTTATTTTCTCATATTTAAAGATATTCCAAAAGTGTACTCTAATAGCATCATCTGTCTTCTCACAAGTAGTATAATATCACCAGCTATTTAAGTCACACTAAAGGTAAAGTTTCCATCTCTTTACGTAAAATTGTCTTCAATTTTTCATGATCACAATTATAAAATTATAGAGCTCTCATACTGGCTTAATAGATGAGCTGCATCTAAGTGTACAGTTTTAAGTCATTGCAATTTCAACACCCAGCTCTGTTTATCAGGACTGATGTTTAAGTAATTATGAGCAATGGAGAGCCCAGATTGAGTGACGAGATGTGGCTTTGCTAAAATGTCACAAATAAACAGACCTCAGCACTGATCCCAAGAAATCTATACCCTTTAATAATCTGATATATACAGTAGTTATGTGACACCAAGATTTTGGAAACTACTGTAAAAAGTAAAAATTTTGTATTAATAAAGCCAATTTAAAATGGTGTTATATTAATGATAATAATATTACATTTCTCTCAATCATTTTCTCATCAAGCTTCATTACACTAAAATCTGCAGAAGCAATATCTATCTTTTTTTTTTTTTTTTTTTTTTGTCTTTTCTAGGGCTGCACCCGCAGCATATGGAGGTTCCCAGGCTAGGGGCCTAATTGGAGCTGTAGGCACCGGCCTACCCCACAGCCAAGCAACTCAGCATCTGAGCCGCGTCTGCAACCTACACCACAGCTCACGGCAACGCCAGATCCTTAACCCACTGAGCAAGGCCAGGGATTGAACCTGCATCCTCATGATTCCTAGTCGGGTTTGTTAACCACTGAGCCATGACGGGAACTCCAGCAATATCTACATCTTGATAAGTGGGAATAAATCATGCTTACAATGAAAACAGAGGCATTTAAAAAGAAAGTATTTAGATTTTAAAGATGAAAAATAATGTACAGTTATAGGATCAGTATGAAGAGAAAATTTATATTAAAGATCAATAGTTATTTTTGGTAGGACTATCCTAGGACTGATTTTGAATAGAAATAGAACCTGATATAGCCTGGCTATTAGATTTAGCTAATAGCTATAAATGTATTCAAGGAATTACGGGAAAATATATTCAAAACTAAAAGAAGATAGGATTTTTTTTTTTGGCTTTTTAGGACCAAACCCATGGCATATGGAAGTTCCCAGGCTAGGGGTCAAATTGGAGCTGCAGCTTCCCTTCCAACATGAGGAGCCCAAATATGAACTCACTTGATTCAGTCTGTTCTAAGGGATATGTTGATTCCTGTGAACCCTGAGAAAAGAGAAATTCTTAAGGTGAGGCTCAGAATTGTGCTGATTCTGCCTGAGGACCTTTTCCTGACCGTGGCAGAGAAAACTAGAGTCCAGAAAGAGCATAGAGTTACTACTCTGTTAAGGCAGAAGAGATTAGAGCATGGGATAGTTAAATAACTTGAATCTGTGCAGCAAGTTACTAAAGAGGAGGAAGTAATGTATAGAGAAATGCTGAAATCATTCAGGAGTCCCCTATGAGTCTTTGCTGTTGGTTGCTTTCAATACTGACAGTGCAAGACTATCTAGGGCTTGCAACAGAAGGCTGCTATGAAATTTAGAGCAAGAACAGACAAACCAGAGGTCAGAGATTGGAGATGTAGGAGATCTAGCCCAGCCAGACTGGAGAAATTTCTTTAACACTTCGGGTCACCCTGGATACCCACTGAGACAACAGAAATAACAAGCCTTAGAAGTAAGAAACATGTTTTAGAATAAGGCTTGCTTTAGACCTGCCTTAGCAAAGCCTAAAACTATGCCCTGAAAAAAAATCCTCAGGAGAAATAGTATTTAAAAATGTTTGAGTTTTACCAAGCTAGAGAACTTGAGAACTACTTGAGATTTTTATAGACTTGTCCTAACATAGTAAAAAATTGACAGCCAGTAATAGAAATAGCCAGCCAGTAATAGAAAGTTAAAATTGACCATCCAGTAATAGAAATAACTACAGAAGGAAAAATCAACACTCCACAAAGTAATATAATAGAATCCAGAGACTCTACAAAATATCATTGATAATGTTCAGTATACAATTAAAAATTTCAAGGGTGCAAAGAAAAGTGAAAATGTAGCCCAAAGTCAAAAAACTTGCAAAGTAGTCAATGGAAATAGAACTGAGATAGCCTCGCTGTTAGATTTAGCTAACAGCTATAAATATGTTCAAGGAATTAAGGGAAAATATGTTCAAAATTAAAAGAAGATAGGATTTTTAAAATTTTCTTTTTAGGACCACACCCACTTTTTATGGAAGTTCCCAGGCTAGGGGTCAAATTGGAGCTGCAGCTGCCAGCCTACACCACAGCCACAGCAATGCCAGATCTGAGCCACGACTGCAGCCCACACCACAGCTCACAGCAACACCAGATCCTTAACCCACTAAGAGAGGCTAGGGATGGAACCCATATCCTTATGGATCCTAGTCAGTTTCATTACCACCAAGCTACAACAGGAACTCCAGAAGATATGATTTTAATGGATGAACAAATAGCCTAAGGAGAGAAATGGAAACTTTTAAAAAAAAAAAAAAAAAGAAGCAAATACAATAATTAAATGAACAAGTATAATAATTGTAATAGAAATTTCATCGAATGAGTTTAACTGCAGACTGTAAATGTCAGAATAAATCTGATTATAGATGTCAGAAGAAAGAAAAATAAGACAGAGTATTAAAAACCTGTGGGACAACATAAAACTGATAAACAGAGAAAAGAATAAGAATGAGGCTCAAAAAATTTTGAAGAAATAAGAAATTTTCCCAAATTTTCTGGAAATAAATCTACTGATATGTTGAAAAGCTCAGTCAACTGAAAGCTGAATAGAGTCAAGGAAAACCACACATGAAATATAACTGACAGTATTCTGAGAGCCAAATATAAAAAGAAAATCTTGAAAGCATCCAGAGTTTATCTGGCATAGTACAAGGAGAACAATATGAATAACAGCTGACTTCCCAGAAACAGAAGGTCAGAAGGCAAAAGAGGACATCTTTAACATACTTTAAAAAAAAAGTTCTCAACCCCAAAATCTTATATACAGGGAAAATTATCTTCAAAAACTGAGGATGAAATAAGGACAATGTCAAATACATGAATGTTAAACAAACTCATTGCCAGCTAACCAGCACTAAAAACAGAACACTGAGGAATAGTCTTCAGACTGAACAGAAATTATATTAGATGGGAATTTGGATCTACAGGAAGAAATGAGTAACATAAATAATAAATAAATGGATAAATATAAAGGATTATGTTTTGGCTTTATGCGATTTTCTTAAAAGACAACTGATAGTTTGAAGCAAAATCCAATAACAATGGAAGGTGAGATTTACAACATATGAAAGTAAAATGTGTGACAATAACAGCATGAATACTGTGAAAGATAAATGGAATTATATTGTTGTAAGATTATTACCTTTGTGAAGTCACAAATAGAAAGTGTCAAGTGACAGTTGTGAGATGGAAAGTGGTACCATTTTGAGTATTAAAAAATTTGATGAACCAAGAATGAATATTGCTAACATTAGAGTATCCAATAAAAACAATAAAGATACTAAGAAACCAATACAGAAATAAAATGGAATACCAAAAATATTTTAAATAAGGCAGTAAAAATTAAAGGGAAAGTAGAAAATGAATTGAAAAACGGAAGACTTAAAATCCAAACATAATGGTGATTACATTAAATATAAGTAGAAATATATAAAGTGTGTGTGTGTGTGTACACTTTAAAAATACAAATAAATTAAAGAATGGGAAAAGATATACTATGAAAAGAATGATCATAAGAAAGCTGATATGTCTATATTAATGTCAAGATAAATAAGACACAAGAGGAATCTTTCATAATGATAAAATAGGTAATTCATCAGAAAAATAGAAAAATTCTAAAATTTTGTGCATCTGATATCATACCCTCAAAATTCATGAAGTGAAAAACTGTCAAGCCTGAAGAGAAATTCTGACAACCCCCTAATCATATACGGAGATTTTAAAAGCCCTCTTTCAGTAACTGAAAGAAAACAAACACAGAAAAATCCCTAAAGATATAAAAGTTTGAAAAATAGCTTGATCAGAAAGCTAAAGAATACCATATCCCAAAAGTGCAGAATACACATTCTGAAAAGTGCAATAGACTGCACACAGAACATTCACTGTAATAGACCACATGCAAGTCCATAAAAACAAGTCTCAGTGAATTTCAAAAGACTAAAATCTTAGAATATATTGTTACCACAATGAAATCAACTTAGAAATCAATAATAAAAAATCTAGAAATCCCTCAAATATTTGGAAATTGAATAACATACTTCTAAATAACGACAGTCAAAAAAGAAATCACTTTCTCTCATTAAAACCTTACAAAGACATTAAAACAAAAGAAAATTGCACATCAATATTCCTCATGAGTACAAACAAAAATACTCAGTAAAATACTAGCAAATTGAGCCAAGTAATTTATGCAAAAGATAATACCCTATCAAGTAGAATTAATCTTAGGAATGTAAAGTTGGTTCAAAACTGAAAAAAAAATTAATGTAATTCACTATATTAAAAGAATGAAGGAGGAAACCATATAGCAATCTGAAAAGAGAAACATTTGAAAAATTCAACACTTATTCATGATAATTTAAAATATGCTCTCAGCACAAACAAATAATAGAAGGAAACATCCTCAGCCTTATAAAGAACATCAACAAAAATCCTACAAATTATATTTTATACTGAATATTTTTTCACAGCATCAAAGATTAGGTAAGGACGTCTCATCTTCCCATTTCTAGTAAACATTGTGCTAGATATCTTAGCCAATATAATAAAGTAATAAAAAGAAATAAGATGTCCATAGTCTGGAAAGGAAAAAGGAAAACTCTCCATTTGCATCTAAAGTGATGCTAAGGAGTCTACAAGACAACACTGCAATCAATAACACCATTTATCAATGTTGCAAGATAAAAAGTCAAGTCCAAAAATGTATTACATTCCTATGTGCTAGCAAAAAATAAACATAATTAAATTTTTAAATATATATTTCAATATTATCCAAAAACATAATGCATAGGTATAAATTTAATGAAAAAACGTATAAGACCTCTGCACTGAAAATTACAAAATGTTGCTGAGAGACATTAAAGAAAATCTGTGTAAATGGAGAGTTATACCTTGTTTAAGAAGCAATAGTCTTAAGACATATGTTCTCCCTAAATTGATCTATAGATTCAATGCAATCCCAATAAAAACGCAAAAAGAATTTTGGAGAAATTGACAATATGTTCTAAAACTTATGTAAAAATGTTAAGGACTAGAATTACCAAGGCAATTTTGAAAAAGAACAAATTTGGAGTGCTTACAGTGCCTCATGTTAATACTTAGCACAGTTTCAGTAATTGAAACAGTGTGGTATTAGTAAAAAAAAAAAAAAAAAAAAAAAAAAAAGGGAAATATTGATCAAAGGAACAGAATAGAGTATTTGAATTTTTTTATACTGCCAACTGATTTTCAACAGAGTGCCAAGTTAGTTCAATAAAGGAAGGAAAAAAAAATATCCGCAAATGATGCTGAAATAATTGGATATTCACATGAAAATAAATGAACCTCACATCACATACAAAAAAAATTAATGGAATTATAAACCTAAATGTATAAAGAAATCATAAAACTTTTAGAAAAAAAACATGGAAGATAGTTTTTGCAAACCTGGATAGGTGATTATTTCTTAGGACACAAAAACACAAATCACAAGAGAAAAATTAATAAATTGGACTTTGTTGAAATGTAAATCTTCTCTTTGAAAGACACCATTAAGAAAATGATAAAGCAAAGCACAGACCAGGATAAAATATTCACAATACATAAATTTGAGGAAAGTTTTGTATCCAAGATATGTACAGAATTCAAACTAAATAATAAAAGGAAAATTCAACCATAAAGAGCCAAAAGCTTGAACAGGCAAGAATGTGCAATAAGCACTTGAAAAGATGTTTAGCATCAGCATGAACAAAGTCACAAAGATTTTCCACTGCACATCCACTAAAACAACTAAATTAAAAACTGACACAATTAGGATGTGAAGCAACAAGAACTCACGTGTGGCTGAGGAGAGTGTAAAGTCATTTAACTTTGAAAAGAGTTTGGCAGTTTCCCACAAAGTCAGCTATATACTTAGCATAAAAACCGTCAATTTCTCTCCCAGGGATTTTTCTAAGAGAAACAGAAAACTGTGTCCTCAAAAAATATTTATACACTGACATTTACAGCAATTCTATTCATAATAGGCAAAACTAGAAGAAATTCAAATGTCTGTCAACAGGTGAATGGATAAACAAATTGTGGCGTATTCATATAATAGAGTAGTACCCACCAATGAAAAGGCTCAAATTACTGGTATATGCAACAATATTCATGAATCTCAACAAGGAGTCTCACACAAAGAGGACTCGCTGTTGAAGTTCATGGGTAAAATGGATCCTGAAATGGGTAAAACTAATCTACAAAGATAGAAATTAGATCAGTGATTGTCTGGGGAGGCCTGCAGGGGCACAAGGGAACTTGCTGGGGTGATGAAAATGTTCTAATTTTTTGAAAGGGTTGGTGGTATCCACTTGAAAGTACATATGCTTTGCAAAACTCTTTGAACTCTACACTTAAAATGTGCACTTTTTTACTTTATATAAAATATTTTTCAATAAAATTGATATTAAAGTCAAAATCTTTAATGAAAAAAATGATAGGTGAACATTTGTATGTACACATCTCAAGGGCCAGTAATATAAGAGGGAGGGGGATTCTTGATGGATGCAGTCAATCAATGCATCTAAGATATTAAGAGTATAAGTCGAGAATTCACGTTGCTGGTGGGTGCTGTTTTAAATTGAACACATGACATGATGCTTTGTCAACCTCAGCAGTTTACAAAAGTAAGTCATACTCGTTTATAGGCAATTAGGAATTAGGTATAAAATTTAATTGCTGTTGCTATATTTGTAGTCAAGTGAAAATTGTAGTGTGATTAGACTAATTGAAGAGTGTAAAAAAATCAGTTGTGTAAATTTTAAGGATTGCTTTCCACATGCAAGAATGTTATTAGCAAAATTAAACAGAAATAAAAACAAAAAGAATCCTTTCTATCCTGAAGATTTCTGACCTTCACCAAGCTACTAAAGTTACTAAAGGATCCATCTCCTATTCAACCAGGGGTATTGTGTCTTACTAAAGCTAAAGATTTCTTAGCAGAAAGACCTCTTTGATATTAGTAGGTTCTCCTAAGGACATTGCTGCGAGGTAGACATTTGAAGCAAGTCTACATCAAGATGTGTCTCTGGTTGCTTACCCAGAAGGCTTTGCAGGCTCATTTTAAGCACTGTGCTTGTTCAGTTCCTGATCATCTCTAAATGAACCATTTCAGTTGCTTCCTAAATTACACTGTTACCCATGCAACATTCAGAGTTGTCTCTCTAAGACATAAATGTGATCCTGCTAACTTTAGCTTACTCTCCCACTGCATACAAGACAGTCCCAAATTCTGTAGCATAAGATGCTTGACTCTTCACACTATGGTCCCAGCCAATCTTTTCCAATTTCCTCTCCCACCACATCTTTCCACATCTTCTAGCCACTCTGAATTCCTCCCCACATGCCAATTATGCCATGTTCACTCGTAAATCACTTATTAATCCCCAAACTCCTCAAATGCTAAGAAAATACTTAATCATCCATCCAGACCTATGTTAAAAGCCACCTCCTTTGTGAAAATTTTCTTATTCCTCCAAGAAGAATATTTCAATCCTCTCAGTAGCTACCTCACTTTTTGCGGTACCCACATTATAGTACATATGTCATCTTACTGCAATCGTATGTTTTTTTATTTTATTATGATTATTTTTTTCATTTTTGGCCACCCCACGGCATATGGAGCTCCCAGGCCAAGGATCAGATTGGAGCTGCAGTTGTGACCCAAGCTGCAGCTGCAGCAATGCCCAAACCTTAACCCACTGTGCCGGGCTAGGGATTGAAATGCATCCCAGCTCTCCCCAGACACTGCTGATCCCATTGTGCCCCAGCAGAAGCTTCCCAATTGTATCTTAATATGTCTGACTCAACTATCAGATTTTGATTGGTACTGTGGATTATGAATCGTAAACTGTTTCCCAGCACCATGCACAGCATATGAACCTCGGTAACAACTCAAATGTTTGCTGAAGAATGAAAGTCCAAGCAGGTACAAATCTTTCCTTAGGGATAGGAAGAGTACGGGATTCCCACATTAAATTAAACCCTCTCTTATAGCAAAGATTTCCCTTTTATTTTTTTGGTCCATGGAGTAAACAAAGCTTTCCTACATTTGGATTCTTATCCCCTGTCAGTTTCTATGCATCTTAGTGTGACAGGGATATAGTCTTATGCTTTGGAAAACTGGTCAAGTTTATCTTTATAGCTACTGCACTGGGGGATTACTGTGGAGATAATTTAGGCCAAATTTTATCTTAGAAAAGAATTATAAGAATATTTCTAAATAAAACTATTTTGATCAGATTTGTTTTCATGAGAATTCTACTAGCCAAAGGTAGATGGTCTCTTAAATGGATACTTTTCAGACACAGAAGGAATGCTATATTTGGAAGATTTGGTTACAAATGAGAAAACAGACCAATAGACCAAGACTGTAAAAATCTGGTGAATGAAAGGGATTGTTTAAAGAAACTTGTAATAACACAAGAAATCTGAAGCTATTTAATTTCAGTGCCAATTGATGAAAATTTGAAGAGTAAGGTTGATTCCCTTGTATCGACAAAAACAGAGATGTGATTGCATAACTTAAGCAAATCTTCATATTGATCTGAATGCAGAAAGTACTGCCCTGTCAATGGACAGATATATGTATCTAACCATTCAGAGAAAAAAAAAATACCATGAGGTTATACATCTCTGGTTTCCCTACTGTGCCAAAGCATCTTCAAACATAAAGAGAGCTGCACCCAAGACAACCTGATTCTTTTCCCACCAGCTGACATTGTTTCGGTTCTTGCTTGTAAACACATCCAAGGTGTGGAGCATGAGGAGGTTCTATACATGATTTTAAATAAAACATTTTTATTATAAATATAGAAGAATGACTGGAGGAAGGAAACTTATCCAACACATTGGCACTTAATATGAACACACAAAAGACTGCGTTGTGCTATGCCCAGTAATTATTATTAAGCATTTGTATAGAACTTTATATTTACAAAGTGCTTTGTAGTCTTTTATATTATTATTCCTCACAGCAGCCTTATGAGGGAGGTTGGTATTGTTAAATCTATTTTATACCACTTCAGGAGGTCCCTCTTTGAAGCACTTTGAAATAAACCTTGAAGAATCAAAACCCTTCAGTGTGTCTGGAATAACAAGGTGGGAAAAAACCCCATGGTGAAAGTTTGCGTTAAAAAAGAAATCCCAAAGGGAGCCTGTGTGCTGGAGAAGGAGATCAGAGACCAAAACAGGAGCTGGAAATTGCACCAAGTTGATGTGGAAATAATGAGCAGCCTGAATATAGTGAGCTCCTTGGACCAGGCTGGTTATGAGACCTCTTTAATTCTTATTTCTCTAGAACACCTGGTCTCAGGTATTGATAAGCTGTCAATAAACCACATATGTTTATATGATATCCAGATAAGATTGGTGAATGCCCTTCATCTTCATTTTTATGTTTTATATCATATAATATATAATCACAAATGATGAAATGCAGTGCAGTTAGTCACTGGGTTCTGTTACATATCTGATTGGCTCATCAGCACACAGGAAGAAATTTTTATTTGCATAACCTTGGAACTTTATTTTTTTGCCCACTTTTTTAAAAAAAATTAATACTTTATGGAAAATTTGGAGAATGAATTAAAGAAAAAATTAGAAAATTGTATCCATAATCCTAATGCCTAAGATAATCAAAATAAAAAATTTTGTATTTCCTTCACATCTTTGTCTAAGCATCTTTTACACTTTTCTGATTATATAATGCATATAATTTTGCATACTTCTTTTTCATTTTTGATTTTAATGTAAGCATTATTCTATCTTTTGTGTAATAAATGCTAGGACTAACTCTTCTAAGCCTGTAGAAATATACTGAGTTCTAAAAAGCACAGAGATTTTAGCACTACCCTAAAATAGCATTACCTTAAAAATAGCATTACTCTTGAAATTTAATATGATAAACTTCCCTAGCGATGACAGAAGTCTGTCACAATTTGTATGAAATGGATCATCAGTCTCATGGCTTTAAATGCCTCTACATGCTAACTCTCAAATTATATGTTCACATCTCTCTTCTGAATTCCAAATTTACAAATCCAACTGCCCACTCAGCCTTTTCATTTGAATGTTTAATGGACATCTCCAAACCTAAAATGAATAGCACTAAACTCTTGATATTAGTTTCCCTTACACCCTCCACTAAGCCTGCCCCACCAGGGATCTTCCTATCTGACTTAATGGAAACTAAAATGCTTCCAGTAGCTCAAGCCAAAACAAGGAATCAGTCTTCACTTCTCCATTTCTGTCACACTTAATACCTCATTTACTAGCAAATCTTCTTCCTTCAAGATCTAATCTCCACTCACAATCTCTACTGATACCAACAGATTCAAGTCACTGATTTCCCCCTGAATTATTGCATTGGCCTCTTTGTCTGGTCTCTGCTTCTGCTTTTGCACATTTTAATATGACTGTTGATCTAGCAGCCAATGCAACTCTATTAAAATCTGCCAGAACATGACTGTCCTATTGAACACCTTGCAATGGCTTCCCATTTCATTCACAGCATAAGCCTTCCTTATATTTAAATCCACATGATCTTTTCCTAATATACACATTCTTTGTTTCTTAGACTTCATCTTGGGTCACTGTTCAGGGTGTCCAATCTACTCCAGCCACACTGGATTCCTCCAATAAACATTCCAGAACTCTCCTGCCTTGGAACTTTTTCACTTCTTGAGCCCTTTTCTCCAAATGATCACATAGCTCCCTGCTATAGCTGTTCCCTTCCTAGTCACCCCATCAAAACTCAACAGCTCTCCCCACCACTAAACCATCTATCTTCCTTTACTACCTTTTCCTTCTTAAATATTTAGCTTGGCTTAACTTATGATATGTTTCTTGTTAATCCTGTTTGATATATTCTTTCCCCACTAGTATGTAAACTAGAATGTAGCAAGACTACAAGGATATGGCTTTTTGCCTCTTTTGTATGTTGCTATATTTCTAGTAAAAACAATATTCAATACACAGTGTGTGACAAATATTTGTTGACTAAATGAACCTTCAGTCACAATATGTGAAAATTGCTTTTAACAGACATAGCTAATTTAAAGGTTAGGGGACAATGAGTAGGGCTAAACAAAGTATTTAGAGAAGATGCAAAGTAAAGTAGTCTGTACATGATGAGATGCCAAAGAAGGTAACAACTCTTCATCTAGGAGGAAATCATTGATATTCAAGGCCAAGGTTTTTGATTGGATTCCATTCTCTTTCTATGATTCAGGGTAGGTTAGATTCTAATGATGGAGCCCTTCTTGCAGTGTCAATAGTAACTTGGAAACTGTGTAATGAGAAATTTGTTTACAATACCTGGTTCTTACAATATTTTTTTTGTTGCAGTTTTATTGAGATATAGTTGACATACAGTACTACATGTATTTTTTTTTTTTCATCTTTTTGTCTTTTCTAGGGCCACACCCGCAGCATATGGATGTTCCCAGGCTAGGAGTCAAATCAGAGCTGTAGCCGCCGGCCTATGCCAGAGCCACAGCAACGTGGGATCCGAGCCGCTTCTGCAACCTATACCACAGCTGACGGTAATGCCGGATCCTTAACCCACTGAGCAAGGCCAGGGATCGAACCCGAATCCCTGGTTCCTAGTCAGATATGTTAACCACTGCACCAAGACGGGAACTCCAGTACTACATGTATTTAAGATGTACCTCATGAATTAGCTTACATACATCATGAAATGATTATCCCAATAATTTTAGTGAACACCCATCATGTCATATAAATACAAAGTTAAAGTAATAGAAAAAAAAATTTTTTCTTGTGATGAGAACTTAACAACTTTCATATATAACATACAGCAATGTTAACTATATTTGTCATGTTCTACACTACATCTCCAGTAGTTATTTATCCTATTACTGGAAGTTTTCACCTTTTGATCACTTTCATCCAGTTCCCCACCCCACAATCCCATACCTGTAGCAAACAAATCTGATCTTTTTTTCTATGAGTTTGTTAGTTTCTTTGTTTTTTAAACATAACTGACAACGCTATATTTGTTCCTATTACTCAACATAGTGATTTGATATTTCTATACATTTCAAAATGATCACCACAGTAAGTCAAGTTACAGTATGTCACCAAAGATATTACATAGCTATTGATTATATTCTACCTATACATAGGCATATATATATATGATTATTTTAAGTTACTGATCTCTTTCAAAAGCTTTTTTTTTTTTTTTTTTTTTTTTTTTTTTTTGTCTTTTTGCCTTT
The DNA here is from genome assembly GCF_054392235.1 of Sus scrofa. Classification (NCBI taxonomy): domain Eukaryota; kingdom Metazoa; phylum Chordata; class Mammalia; order Artiodactyla; family Suidae; genus Sus; species Sus scrofa. Next base: position 100,728,757 of record NC_139397.1, read on the forward strand.
TCTAGGGCTGCTCCCGCAGCATATGGAGGTTCCCAGGCTAGGGGTCTAATCAGAGCTGTAGCCGCCGGCCTACGCCAGAGCCACAGCAACACGCGATCCAAGCCACGTCTGCCACCTACACCACAGTTCATGACAATGCTGGATCCTTAACCCACTGAGCAAGGCCAGGGATCAAACCTGCAACCTCATGGTTCCTAGTCAGATTCGTTAACCACTGCGCCACAACGGAACTCCCTCAAAAGCATTTTAAAAACCCTGCATTTTTATTCTCCTCCATCAGATGTTTATGTTATTTGACATCATATATTACAGTTTTTGAGTATGCTTTAATTACTTATTGTAAATAAGTATGACCCTATTACTTTTGCTTGTAACTATTATACTAGCTTTATACATGGCAGCTTAAATTCCTTTACTTATATTTGTTTTTACCAATGAGATTTTTCCTTTTGTAATTTTCACATTTCTAGTTGTGGCCTTTTCTTTATGGTCAGAGAAGTCCCTTTAACATTTCTTGTAACATTGGTTTGGTAGTCCTGACCTCTCTTTGCTTTAGCTTGTCTACAAAACTACAGTATTTGTGGTTGTACTTCTTTCCCTTTCATAATTTTAAATATATTGTACCACTCCCTCCTAGTCTGCAGATTTGCTGCTGAAAAATCAGCTAATACCCTTGTAGGAATTTCCTTGTACCTAAATTACTGTATTTCCCTTACTGCTTTTAATATATTCTCTTTATCTTCAATTTTTTTCAGTTTAATTACAATGTGCTTGATGTGTTCCTCTTTGAATACATCCTGTATGGTACCCTCTGTACTTCTTGGACCTGGATGTCTGTTTCCTTTCCCAGGCTAGGGAAGTTTTCAGCTATTATGTCTTCAGATATGTTCTCTACTCCTTTCACATTTCACTTTCTGAGATTCCTATAATGTGAATATTGGTATGATTTATTTTGTTCCAGAAGTCTCTTAAACTGTCTTCATTTCTTTTTATTCTGTTTTTTTCAGCTTCACTGATTTCCATTACTCTGTGTTCTAGCTTGCCTATCTATTCCTCTGTATCATCTAATCTTCTATTGATTTGTTCTAGTGTATTTTTCCTTTCAGTTATTATATTCTTCATCTCTGGTTGTTCTTTATAGCTTCTAACTCTTTTTTATAATCACTCAATGAATTTTATTACATATATAGTTGTACACTGATCATCACAACCCAATTTTATAGTATTTGCATCTCAAACCCCCAGTGTATCCCCCACCCCTCAAGCTATCTCATTTGGAAAAAATAAGTTTTTCAAAGTCTTTGAGTCAGTATCTGTTCTGCAAAGAAGTTCATTGTGTCCTTTTTTAAGATTCCACACGTAAACGATAGCATATGATGTTGGTGTCTCCTGTCTGACTGACTTCACTTAGCATGATAATTTCTGGGTCCATCCATGTTGCTACAAATGCCATTATTTCTTTTCTTTTAATGGCTGAGTAATATTCCATGTTTGGGCTATTGTATATAGTGTTGCAATGAACATTGGAACACATATATCTTTTCAAGTCATGGTTTTCTCTGGATAGATGCCATACACTAGAACAAATCAATAGAAGATTAGATGATACAGAGGAATAGATAGGCAAGCTAGAACACAGAGTAATGGAAATCAGTGAAGCTGAAAAAAACAGAATAAAAAGAAATGAAGACAGTTTAAGAGACTTCTGGACTCTCTGGATAGATGCCAGATTGATGGATCAAATGGTAATTCTATTTTTAGTTTCCTGAGGAATCTCCATAGTATTTTCCACGTGGTTGCACCCATTTACATTCACACTAACAGCGTAATAGGGTTCCCTTTTCTCCATACCCTCTCCAGCATTTATTGTGTGTAGACCTTTGGATGATGGTCATTCTGGCTGGTGAAAGGTGTTGCCTCATACTGATTTTGACTTGCAATTCTCTAATAATTAGAGATGTTGAACATCTTTTCATGTGTTTGTGTTTTTGTTTTTGTTTTTTTTTGTTTTTTTTTTTTTTCTTGGCCATCTTGAAAAAAGATGGAGAATTCTCATCTTCTTTGGAAAATTGTCTGTTTAGATCTTCTGCCCATTTTTTGATGGGGTTGTTTCTCTTTTTGGTATGGAGCTACAGAAAGTGTTTATAAATTTTGGAGATTAATCCTTTGTCAGTCACTTCATTTGCAAATATTTTCTCCCATTCTGTGTGTTGTCTTTTCATTTTGTTTAGGGTTTCCTTTGCTGTGCAGAAACTTTTAAGTTTAATTAAGTCCCATTTGTTTATATTTGTTTTTATTGTCATTACTCTAGGAGGTGGATCTGAGAAGATATTGCTGTGGTTTATGTTGGAGAGTATTCAGCCTATATCATCTAACTCAGTTAAAAATTTCTCACTCTGTTCTTCCAGTCTTCTCCTGAATTCTTTGAACATCTTTATGATCATTACCTTTCACACATTATCAAGGGAATTGCCTATCTTCACTTCACTTAGTTCTTCTTCTGGGGTTTTCTCTTATATTTTGTTTGGAACTTATTCTTCTATTGCCTCTTTTTTTGCCTAACTTGCTATTTTTATTTCTGCATATCTAATAAATTGGTTACATTTACCAGTTTTAGAGAAGTGGCCTTTTATAGGAAATACCCTATGCATCCCAGCAGTGCTCTTCCCTTTGGTCACCAGAGTTATATGTTCTAAGGGTGCCCCCTATTTGGGCTGTCTGGGTCCTTCTATTGTGGCAGGCTAACTACTTTGGGTGGTCAGGTAGGCATGGCTAAACCCAAGTTCAGTTGGTTGCTAGGCCCTGCCTTGTGCAGAGGCTGCTGACCATTGGTTGATCAGGCCAGGTCATGATGCTTCTGGCTACAGGGCCTCACAGGGGTCCCTGGGCTAGTGCTGGCCCACTGGTGGACAGAGCAGGGTTCTGGAGTGAGTGATAGTGAGGCCAGAATCTAGTGTTGATCTACTGGTTGGGGGCAGGGAAAGCTGGATTTGGCCCACTAATGAGTGGGGCTGGATCCTGGGACAGCCAGCTGAGGAGTCCCAGGTATCTCAGAGATGATATCATTCTGCTTATGGGTAGACTGGGAATCAAGGGGATCCAGTTCTAGTGCCAACTCACTGATGTGCAGAGCAGGATCCCCAGGGTCTCTGGCTACAAGGCCCTGGGTTGGGGACTGAGAGGTGGGGGGGAGGGTGTCCCAGGGCTAGTGCCAGTGCACTGGTGTGTGGGGCAGGGTACTGGACCCTCTGGTGAGAAGGTCTGGTTCTGGGGGTGCTTGTGTGCCCTGGCTGCTGGCGGGTGTGATGTATCCTTCCCTGGATAGTTGCTTGGTCTGTGGCATCCCAGTGTTGGTGCCAAAAGACTGATGGATAAGGCCAGGTCCCAATGCTAATAAGCTCAAAGGAGGAATCTAAAATGGCACTTGCCAGCTCCAGTGTCCACATGGTAGAACAAGCTCCCATAATGGCTGCCATCAGTGCTTAGTCCCCATGGTAAGCTCTCCAGGAGGCTCCTCAAGACCAGCAGATAGGTCTGACCCAGGCTCCTTTCAAATGACCACTTCTGCTTCTTGGGTCCCAGAGTATGTGCAATTTCATATCTGCCTTTTAAGAGTGGAACCATTTTCCCATAGTTTTCTGGCTCTCCCAAAAGTAAGCCCCACTGGCCTTCAAAGCGAAATGTTCTGAGAACTTGTCTTTCCAGGGCGGGACCCTAGGTCTGGGAGCCCACTGTGGGGCTCAGATGATTTGCTTCTTGGGGAGAATCTCTGCAATTGTAATTATCCTCCCATTTGTGGGTCACCCACCTGGGGGTAAGGGTCTTGACTATACCATGTCTCCACTCTCCTACCTGTCTCATTGTGCTTCCTTCTTTATATCTTTAGTTGTGAAAGATTATAGATCTTTTCTGCTAGTCTTCTGGTCTTTCTTATCAATTCAGCTGCTCTGGGAGTTCCCTTCATGGCTCAGCGGTTTCCATATTTTGAGAGAGAGACTACATTCACATAACTTTTATTATGATATGTTATAATTGTTCTATTTTATTGCTATTGTGTTAATGTCTTTCTGTGCCTAATTTATAAATTAAATTTTATCAAAGGTACATGTATACAGGGAAAAAAGTACTATATATTGGGTTCCGTACTATCCTGTTTCAGGCATCCCCTAGGCAACTCAGAATATATACCCTGCAGACAAGGGGCAACTAAGGTACTAACATTGCTCCATTATGAGGACAATTTACACTTTTTCTAAAAGCACAAACACAAACTTTGGTGATTTTTGCTGTATACCAGGCCATATTATATATTGCATGGCAGAGTATGGTGTTTGAGAAGCTAAATTCGTAGCAAAGCAATTTGAGATTTTTGAAGATATATACATATATATCACTTCAAAACCCATCCTCCTAAAAGTAGACCATATATTTTACCAAAAAAAGTAGTAAAACTTACAGCTTTTAAAATGTCATTTCCTATTTATCACACAAGAACATATCCAGGTTTTCTTGTGAAATTTTTCAACTGCTAATTACTAAAAGAAAAAAATACTACAGTTGTACTCTAACTATGAGAATAGTATGTTATGAAGACACTGCCAAAAATTGATAAAATTGAAGATAAATACCATTATGAAAATAAAACTCTGGGATATAATGCTTTCTTTAATCAATAATTTTCTTGAGAGTGTCATATACAGACCAAATAGTTGCTTAATCATCTACAAAGGCATTTAGAAGCATTTGTAAACTATTCAAGATGTAAAATGCCAGGAGTTCCTACTGCGGCACAGTGGGTTTATAATCCGGCTCATTTCTGTGGAGGCACCAGTTTGATCCCTGGCCCAGGGCACTGGATTAAGGATGCAGTGTTGCTGCAGCTATGGCACAGTGGAGAATTCCACAAAAATCCTGGAAGAGGGACTAGATCTCTCTGACATCAGTATATAAGGTGGGGCTGGTTTGATTAAAGTCTGGATGAAGAATATTTAGACCCTTCTTGTCTCTACTCCAGCCAGATAGATTACCCTCCAGAGATCTTAACCCAAGAGGCTCTACTGGAAGACAACAGGAATAATAAAGGGAGTCAGTGAAATCCTGTACCCTCAATGGAAGATACCCAGACCCTTCCCTTCAGCTCTTAGAATGCTTATTGACTACCTTGTAGACCTCACTCCTCCACTCCCTGTCCCAAGGCAGGAGATTGAAAGATACCTCTCTGATGAATTAGACAGACTCATGAGAAATTACCTATCAATAGTGACAGTTGGGGTTGCCAAAGAAATAGTCTGCTATGCCTTGTCACTCACAATGAGTCCCACCACTTGGCAAAGTCCACAGGTGCACACAGAAATTCCAATTTATCTTTTACTGTCTCACTTTTAAATATGAATGGATGGCTAAAGATCATGATACTTAAGTAAAGGGAATCTAACTTATAAGAGCAGACCAAAATAAAGAAATAAAATTATAGAAACCTGGAGAAACCAAAGACCATATTCACATATTAAGGAACAAAAGAAAATCTTAAGCAACTATAATTAATCTTCTTCAAGAGATAAGAGATGTGGCATTCATAAAACAGGAACAAATACTACTTTTAAAAAAGGGGGTAACATTCAGAGGACAATAAAGAACACTTAAAAATTAAAAAGATAACAGAATTTATCAAGTTTGGAATAAAGTTGAGTAAATCACCCATAAGTTAAAAGAAAATTTAAAAACAAAATAAAAATAACAAAGACAAGGAAAATATTAGAAATAAAATTTAGTGGGAACCATTTCAGAAGATACAAGATATCTAATAGGAATTCCAGAATGAAATAACTGAGAAATAAGAAGAAAATATTAATAAAATAATAATAGAAATTTTTTTCAGAATTGAAGTATACAAATTTTCAAGTTGAAAGAGCTCAGAGTTCTTAGCCCAGTCAGTAAAAAACTGATCAACAACATTCACCTTATTATTAAATTTTAGAATACCTGGAATAAAGACAGAATCCTCGAAAGAAAGCATATGAGCAGGAAAAGGCAAACAAACCAAACAGGTCACATCCAAAAAGTAAAGAACCAGAATGAACTTATTTATAATTATCAAAACTATAATGGAGACATACCTTTAAATTTCTGAAAAAAAATTATGTCCAACCCATAAGTATATACCCAATCAAATGTGAGAGTAGAATAAGAACAAGTTTAGACATTCACAACTTCAACAATTGATTCCAGGGATATACTCATTCTCAGAAGAGTTCTGGTGAATATACTCCAGCACAACAAGGGTATAAGCCAAGAAAAATGAAAGTGTAATCTAAGATATACAGAATTCAACACTAGAGAAAGGCGAGTCCCAGGGCAAGAGTGGAAAGAAGACCCAAGATGACAGTTGATGCCCCAGGCATGGAGAACAAGAAGTTAAGATTGGGGTAGAAGGACAGAGGGTACCAAGACAGATGTCAGATGTCCCCATGGGGAGGCATTTCAAATAAAGTTGAGGCTTGAAGTAGCAATAAGTACAAGAAAACTAAACAAAATATATTTTAAGAAGCAAAAGGAAATTACTTGCCTGGGGCAGGAGGATAGGAATATATTTAAGAAAGGAAAGGAAGGAGTTCCCTCATGGCTCAGTGGTTAGCGAATCCAACTAGGAACCATGAGGTTGTGGGTTCCATCCCTGGCCTTGCTCAGTGGGTTAAGGATCCGGCATTGCCGTGAGCTGTGATGTAGGTTGCAGAGGCAGCTCGGATCCCGCGTTGCTGTGGCTCTGGTGTAGGCCAGCAGCTACAGCGCAGATTGGACCCCTAGCCTGGGAACCTCCATGTGCCGTGGATGCAGCCCTAGAAAAGACAAAAAAAAGGGGAGGGGGAATGTAACCTAACTACATTGTGTGGCTCAGCAGTAAAGATTATTATGAGAAGGACGCATGCTAATAATAATCTAAACAATGGCTATTTATTTTCCAGATTGGCTAATGGAAGACTAGGTAGTGGGAAATATGGAGGCATATAAGAGGTTTAAATCTTTAAATCTTAAGTCAGTAAATAATGAGTATAATTTTAAAACCATGAGATCACAGTATAAATTCTCAGAAGCCTGAGACAGGGCACTGCTGTTTCCATTGTAAATTCTGCAGTACTACTTACCTTTTTTAACCATGTGTATATAAACATATTGTTTGAATACAAATTAAAATTGCACAAATGCTAATATAATTGTTGTAACAAATCTTAAAATGTATAAGGAATTATTACTTAGTCTGAGGTTGACAGAAATACTATGTATCTTATTTTTCTCTATTTTAGCTTGAGTTCCCTGTTAGAGGAAGAATTGTGTGGGAGAGATGAGGGGGTGTCTGTGGGAAAAACACTTGTAAGGGGGAGAGGGGAGCAGGCTTGGACAAGGGAGGAGTTAAACCTAGAAGCAGTTGCAGACAAAGGCCTCCCTGGGAGTTAGGGTGGAGTGGAGGGGGGGTGGAGCCCTGAAGCTGGGATGGCCCCTCAGAATTGCCCCAAAGGAAGCAAGGAGGCCAGGTCTTTCGCCCTATTGACCAGTTGCTGGAAAAGGACTGATCTCAGAGAAGAGGCACACCTTGGACCGAACATTAGGTGAGGGAGCTCCCTCTGAAGGCAGGAAATTCCTCGAGTGGGATTTAGCTCTGAGCCATCGACTAACACCACAAGTAGCTGCAGACAAATTTGATGGTCCTGATGGGGAGACTTGGGTGACATCCTAGAGCATCCACTGAAATCTTTCTCTTAATAACAGATTGAGTTGCAGTGTTTTATATGTCAAAATGAGGGAATTTTAAATTTTTTTTCATGTTTTTTAAAAAAACGCAAAAATCAGAAACACATTTTGAGATGGTAGGTAACTTTCACAGATGGACCACAGAGGTTTATTTTCTCCATACTGCTAATGCGGCACACTAGAAACAGCATTATTCTAGGCTTATCATAAAATGGTTTAAAATTTCTCTTGGAAAATGTGTTCAGAGTCCCTCTTGGAATGTGTGGACATGTGTCTTGTCTTATAACTCTTTGCAGCAGATGTGAAGATTCCACTTCACCTGATGCATATGTTTTTGGAGCTGCTATTCCAAAGGCCTGGAAGTAAGAATGTAGGAAGGTTGAGGGCACAGAGGAGGAGAGAGAAAGGGGCTTGTGGTCATCAGCAGTAGAGGGCTTTCCCCCTCTTCTCACTTTACCTCTTGGCTCCAAGAAGCCACTGTAAGTCCTTCCACTACCTGCCATCACTTGGAGGAGCTGTGAAATTGGATGAGAAGACAATGTTACCAAGGCAGCTTCTGCTGTGTATTCTGCAGCATTTAAATAGAAGAGAACAAGAAAGAAGCTCTATCGGCAGCAGAAAGAGAAGGAATTCTAGCCAGCTGAATCTGCTGTTTGTGAGAGCCTCTTGTTTCATTTTAGCATGTATTTACTGAGTGCCTAGCATGTGTCTGGAATTGTGTGGGACACCATGAAGGATACAAGGATAAGTTCGCAAGATCCAGATACTTGAAATATTGGGATTGCCTATTGTGAGAAAACTGAACTTAATCTAACCTCACGGAGGGATGTTGAAGGATTTGACTAATCATATATATTAGATACACTGTCAGGGTCGACCTTAGGAAATACTGGTAAAGAATTATGAAGAAGAAAACCCCAGAGTAAGCTCAATGTAACTACTGATGCAAATTGAATATCTGCTGACCATTTACTAAAAGTGGGATGATATATAACAACTGTAGCTTTAACTCCATATAAATAAAGCTGAAAATCTACTACAATATTGTGGCTACTTGCTGGCTACCTGCATGCATTCAGGGCATTTGCTTTGCTCAACAATAAAATCAGCTAATTCTAAATTTATGAATTGCCATGTCCCTTTGGGTCTCAATTTCTTTTTTTTCTCCCAACATTATATATGTATAGGCATAACTGAACAATAAAAAGTATATACATGCATACTATCATTCAAAAATAGCAAGGCCTTGTCATGAATATTTAACTAGAAAACTCATTCTATAACCTTTGGAACTCCTTCAAGCATTATGATTTCATGGGGGATTGAATTTTTACCAAAATGCTTTTTATGGTGTGGTTTAAATAAAAAGCAAAGCATGATTTTGAACCATCTTAGAATAAAAGAGTATTTGAAAATATTTATCCAATAAACAAGATCACTTTGTCCTGAGTATGTCTTTAAACCAATTAGGTGGTAAAGGTAAACATATTTAACATGTATTTTATGTTGAATGATCAAAATATTTAAGATGCCATACTTCAGAGCAGCTATTGAATAAACAAATATTTCATGGAACAGTGGAGTTTCCTTCTTTCCAAGTCATAGTTTTGTCTACTTACATAATCTGTTACCAATATTTTGTCGTTGTAACATTTTCTGCCATTCTTAGACAGTTTTGTGATGAGTTTATCATTGTTATTTTATCTTGGTTACAAACCATGAGTAATTCATTTTTCAATTGATTTATGCTATTTATAAAGTACCACATCAACTATTACCAAAGTTCAGCTTTTGAATTCTGATATCCCCCATAAATAAAACACTATCTACAATAGAGGAATTGTTGAGTTCCATTTGGAAAAATTCACTTTTGACCTAATTGTCCAAATGCAGGCAGAAATGCCTTTACACAAGCTCAAATTATAAGAATCTGCTTACGGAGTTTCCGTCATGGCTCAGTGGTTAATGAATCCGACTAGGAACCATGAGGTTGCAGGTTTGATCCCTGGCCTTGCTCAGTGGGTTAAGGATCTGGCATTGCCGTGAGCTGTGGTGTAGGTCACGGACAGGGCTCAGATCCCGTGTTGCTATGGCTCTGGTGTAGGCTGGCAGCTACAGCTCCGATTAGACCCCTAGCCTGGGAACCTCCATATGCCTTGGGAGCGGCCCAAGAAATGGCAAAAAGACAAAAAAAAAAAAAAAAAAAAAAAAAGAATCTGCTTACTGTGAAAATAAGGTATGTCTTTGATATTTTGGTATATCAAGAGTACACAATTGTTTTTTATTTATGTATTGGATCATGTACAATTCAAAGGCTTCTGCAAACACCATGTTCCAAAACACTTCTTCCTCTAAAACATGCTTAAAAAAAAGTATAATTGTGTACAATCACTTATAAAATCATACTCATGTCAAGTAGGAAAATGCACCCCCATGTTGGCAGCAATGGAGTGCTGTACTCTTACATCAAGAAGAGGCTTGTGTTTTGTTACCTAGTGAGAGGCAGGTGGTCTAGCAACCCCCTCGAACAACTGGCAGCTTAGTTTACATTCTGCAGAGCAGCTGCCTCCTCCTATTTTAACTTGGCATTGCATCACAGACATAGTCATCACTTGTGTAACTGGCAACTTGGACAGAAATTGACCTTATTCCCACACTCCTCCTCAATAGCTGAGGATGTTATCTAGTTTTCTCACATTGTATAGTATTTAGAGGTCCATCCAATTCAAGTATTTATCGCTACCATTACCTAGCAATTGTTAGTAGTCCGCTAACTTTTCTAAATAGTGTTAATACCAGAATATTTTAACTTTTTTATCTGTTGTTACAGATAACTTGGAATTCTCTTACTTTGAATTTGGAACTCAAAGACACTCAAAATATTCACTGAGAATGAACAAGGCAAACAGTATATATTAAGAAGTGTATATGGTTTACTTGAGCGGTCACTATAACATAATAAGCTTCAAAAACTAAACGTTGTTGTTCTGGAGTTGATCAATTGATAGATCCCTCCTTGTCAGAATGCAGTGAAATCCTTAGCCACCTGGGAAATGCCTAGGTCTGTGGCAGGCTACGTGGACGTGTTCTTTCACCATCTGCTAAGTGTACTTACTGAATCCTATTCTTGTCTACTGGAACAAACCCTTTGTTATCAGAGCTTCTGATAGTAAATGAAGAAATTATCTCTCTGTCTACATCTGCTCCAAGTCCATTCTTTCAGCACAGATTCTTTATCAATGATCTAAAAAGATCAGAACTGTGGTTATTTTTCTGAAGTTGTTTTCCTAAGCAAAGCTCTGCCCTTATGCAAAAGAAAACAAAATGAAAACAAAAACAAAACAAAAAAACCCCACAACACTCTCCCATTGATTTCATTTTAAGCCTTGATCTACAGATGCTAACTGAGTAAAATGGCTCCTGCAGTTGCCAACTTCCCAGCAATGACCTCTCTCTGTTGACAGTTTTGTATAGTTTTTCCCAAGTTTAATGTAGCAGCTGGAGGAGTTTTATATCTCACTCTAGCTTTTGGCAAGATGACAACAGAACAGCTTCCAGGCTTGATATAACATTAAAAAATCTCCCTTTGGGATCCTTCTGTTTAGACTTACACATTCCCCTCCCCGCCACCATCCCAGCTCAGCTGGGGCTTTACTGTTTAACCATTGGGTGATCACCTTCCAAGGCTGCCTATACAGAAGCAGAACACTTTCAAAGTCATTTACACCATAATGTCAGTCCAAGCACTTAATTTTCTTTGGTCTTTTAAGAACTCACGGATACTACAGTCATGGTAACTGCTATACATAGGGAATCCATCTGACCAAAATTTGACCATCTGATAAAAAAGTAGTTAGAACAGAACTGTGTTCATTTACTAGTGTTTGTTTCTTAAAGCAGAAAGGTAGTCTCTTATACAAGACTTGACTGGCTGTCAATCAAGTCAAAGCTTAGAAACTTTCTAAGGAAAAATAAGCATTTGCAAACTGAAATGAAACACAAATCACTTCGATAGCTTAGATGTGTACTTTGAAAAGTGTCAAACTAAACTAATCATAGCAGGAAGTGATGGAGTATTAGCCCTGGATTTCAAGTTATAATTTTTCAATGTCTTCTCTCACATTCTTGGCTGTCTGTCAGATATAATCACCTTGGAAATCCCATCCTTAGTGTTAGTTCTCTGTTTAGGGCCTTGGGGGAGCAACTATAAAAATGAATTAGTCACATGAAAACAAACTACTTATGGGTATTTTCTGCACAGTATTTGGACTACAGAATAGGTATTCTATAACCTTGACTTGACAAAAGTACAAGGTGGTAGATGATAATATTTGGGAAGGCAATGAATACAAACTCACAAAGATGGTTCTAGGTTGTTACACCCACTCCAACCTTCCCTCCAATGTCTAGAGGAAAACATGGATATTGTTCTCAGGTTATGTAAAAACTCTATTGCCTTCTTCATTTGAATATCTGTAACCTTCATTTTTAGACAATTACCAAAAAAGTGAAACAAATTTATTTAGTGCTGTTTTGTAGTCCATCTACTAAAATGTCTTAATTTCATATGCAGTGGTATCGGGAAATGATCATTTGAATAATCTTCTAGAAGAGTAAGGCACAGGGGCTAGGATCAATGGTTCTCTCACAAGCCTGATGCTTTCTAGTATAACCTTAGGTAAGCTATTTAACCAATAATTAATCCTTTCATTCATGAAAGGGGAAAAAAATGAAGATAAAACTATATTCATAGAATTAAGGTTAAATGAAATAACGCATATGGAGACTTAGCACAGTTCGTTATTATGGTTTTGTACATAATAAGTTATAAAATGTATACCTTCTAGTATAAGTTGTAGGATGCACTATTCAAATTTTTAATGATTTTGTTGAACTTATTTACACTTAATATGTTTATAGGTACTAGGAGGGTTTTGCATGGAATGTGCTCATATTTAATCACTTATCTATGTAAACTGTAGAATCTATGCTCTCTATATATGGCAAATTATTTAAAACAGATATCCCATAGACATGTGATAGTGCCTCCTCATCAAATATCTGTGGCCACATTTTAATAAAGAGAGTAAATAGGATAATAAGCAAGAAGAGTTAAGAATGCAGACAGCTAAACATTCCCAGCTTTGTCCTGAGCATCTAATCAAAACAGTGCCCATTAATAAGTTATCAAATATAAGAATGACTAGCGTTTATAGCACTAGTCTTTAGGAAATACAGACCTGCACTTCAATAAGTGCCAATTTAGGCCAACTCATCACATGTATTGAATAGGTACTTTAAATTAAAAACATGCTAGTAGGTCTGCAGATCTATTTAGTTCTTAAATGATTGCTCTAGTTCTATCCTTAGACTGGGCACGTGAAACATACCAGAGCTATCTGTCCATTGTCCAGTGGGAGAGACAGATAACAAAAAAATATGTACTATGAATTGTAATATGTATTGTTAAGAAACTACCAGGACACAGTCTATTTGTATAAAGGGCAATTATCTACCATAAGTTGTCCAAGAAAGGTTCTGTGGAGAAGTAACGTTTAAGTTAAGCTCTGAAGGATGGAGTGTTCAGTAAAGTGACAATAGGGAAGAAGGTGTTATGGACTGAATGTTTGCATCCCCCCAAAAAAACTCTCATGTTGAAATCTTACCCCTCATTGTGATGGTGTCATAAGATGGGGCCTTTGGAAAGTAATCCTCATCTGAGGATACGAGGGTTGAGCCATTTTGAATAGGATTAGTGCCCTTATAAGAGTCAAGAGAGAACGTGTTCCCTCTCTCTGCTCTCTGCCATAAGAAGATATAATGAGAAGTGGGCAATGTGCAACCTTGAAGAGGGTCCTTAGCAGAAGGAATGAATTCCTGTTGTTTGTAAGCCATCAAGGCTATACTTTGTTAGAGCAGCCAAAATCGACTAATCCCGGAGGTTTTATGCAAAGTGGTTAGGCATATTGGTCAGATGCCAGACAGGAAATGGCTAAGCCGTAAGGCTTCAGAATCACTACTTGCACAAAGAGGACAGTGTTCCACAGGAAGTGTCATGGCACTGCATTCTACGGAAGACATGACTGACATTGAACCTTCCAGTAGAAAGTGACTTTTCTTACTAAAGAGGACCATTATCAAGTATCTCCTTCCCCAGAGACCAGGAAAGAAGGCTAAGGATGGAGCTGATTCAGTTAGAAGGAGCTGCAGGGCGAACACAGTGAGCTGCTTGAATTTTGCAGAACATTTCAAAGGCAAGTTTCAATTAGTGAAAGGACATACTTTATTTAAGTTTACAGAGCTTGAGAATGAGCTGAAACTACAATTGGGGCAGTCCGTAAAATAGTACAGAGGGCACACAAAAGAAGTTGCAAATCTTGGACAATTGAGAAGAAAATTCAACTGAAGCAAAAGAAAGAATATATTCATACCTGCAATAATTATCACCAGCTTGTGAGAAGAAACTAAAAGTTAATGATGTTAATTCAACAAATATGCATTGTGTTACATCAGGGTACAAAGAAAACAAGGAGACAAAGACACCTGCTCTCAGGAAACTTACCACTGAGGGGGCTGGGAGGGTGAGGGGAGGAGTGATTGACATCAAGCATTAAACACAAGGAATAAGTAAATGATATAGTTTGTTAGAAAATGCCAAGTGCTGTGAAAAAGAAAAAGTCCAGCAGTAAAGGTAAGATGGAGCTGGGAGAGGGGAGAAGGGATGATTCACATTAAAGCCAAGCATCACTGAGCAGGTGACATTTGAGCAAAGGGGTGAAGGCAATGAAGGAATTCCTCAAGCAGCTCTCTGAAGGGAGAGAGAACTCTAGGTTAAGAGTATGCAGCTCAGGGAGTTCCCCTCGTGGCAAAGAGGAAATGAACCTAACTAGGAACCATAAGGTTGCAGGTTCGATGGCTGGCCTTGCTCAGTGGGTTAGGATCTGGCATTGCCATGAGCTGTGGTGTAGGTGGGTGGTTGTAGCTCCAATTCAAGGTTCAACCCCTAGCCTGGGAACCTCCATATGCTGAGGCTGCGGCCCTAAAAAGACAAAAAAATGAGGATGCAGCTCAGGCAGGTGTCTGGTACTTAAGTTTTCATGGAGTAAAATTCATCATGTAGTATTACATTCATTTACGTGATAATTATGCATATATTAAAATATATTTTAAGCATGGATTATCATTTTCAAGCAAATCCTTTTACTGACTCAACTAAGTAAAAGAACCCTTCCAGGTGTTACTCAAAATAGATTCCCTTCCTTCTTGGACCTTAAGTAGCAACCACAATTAAGATTCTGGATCCCAGAGAAGGCAAAACAAAGGAAGTAGTACCTATTACAAAATGCTGCTTTGTGAGGGATCATTTCTATCTCAGCATGTGTCACGTTATATTAGGTGAAATAGAGGAAATAAATGTCATGAACCCTTCCTGAGAAGTAATTAAAAAATAATTGAGGTTAATATCCAACTTTCACTTTTGACTTTGTAGTCCCAGGTAAATTCTTCTTTTCCAAGTTCTAAGACAGACGTTAAGAGCTTTTGAGAAGGTTTGGAGGAGTCAGGGAAAGCTCCACACTGACTCCCCTGCCACCCCAGTTGGGAGCGTTGTCTTAGGGGAAGTAAAGAATGATTTAGAAGTGATAAAATGATATTATCCTTAGATAAGTTACATTATGTATTTTTAATATAAAAGCAATTCAGTGATCCATTGATGCTTGAAAAAAGAGAGACCCAGATTGTTTTAATGATGGACCAAGGGGAGAAGGGTGCCAACTAAAGCAAAAATGTGATGTAACTGACGAAAGAGCCAGTCAAATCTTAACTCAGCATTCATGGAAATACAGTATCCAGATCTTAAAAGTAATATATCCAGTGTGTTTTGCATCAGTCCTTTCATGTCTAACTAATAAAGTTCATTTCTGAGCATTACATTTTAAAAGAGATGTTAAGAACTAACAGCTAGGTTATAGGGTCGTGCCCTCAGTGATGTGAGGGTACAGAAACTGCCATAGGAAGGATGGTTAATGACCACAGTTAGAGACAAGACAGAACCTTCATATATTTGGAGGGCTGTCATAATGGTTATCACAGAAATTTTTAGTACATTCCATATGACAGAATGAGGCCCCATGGCAGGCAGCTAAGAAGCAGATTTTGGCACAGCATAAGGAGAAACTTTATGAAAATTAGAACATTCTAGATAAAAAAAAAAAAGGCTTATCTGCTCATGAACTAAACCCTGGTTATTAGAAGTATTCAAAAAGAATTTAGATGGTGAACTAGAGTCAGAATTCTCATATATAATAGAATCCTACTGCCTAGGCTTGATCTCTGAAAATTTTTCCCATGTTCACATTCCTTGACTTTATGATGTTTATACATGAGCAATGGCTAATCAAAAATGCCTTCTCCTCTGAATTATACTTGTCACATGAAAGTTAGCATAAATTCAGGAAACTTGATTTATATGTTTGTTGATAGTATGATTATCCAAGCTATCATGCACCAAATTAAAAGTGCAAGAAGTGAGGTAATATTGCCTAGTGAGTTAACTTTCTTTAATCACAATGAAGAATGAGGTCGTTCAGTTTCCTCATTTAGTATCTTTTATCTCCGCAAGTTCTTTTGGCCCGGCTCTGTGATACCAGAACTGGGCTCTGCAAAGCTCGCTTCTCCTTCGCCAGCTGGCTTAATGTTAGGTTCTGCCAGTAGAGGGCGCTGGGAGAGACTGCCGGGCTGGAAGAAAGGGAGTTTTTTCTCTTCCAAGGTTGTGCTTTTCCTGCTGTGGGGAGATCGGTGTGGGGCTGGGGGGTCCTGAAAGTCTTTCCCAGCAGAGGGTAGTGGCAGCTTTCACAGTTCTGCAGCGGCGGGTGACCTCCATCTACTTTCTCCATCCATCCAGCTTCCAATAGCACATTCCTACCATAGCCACACCCTCTCCTCAGGTAAGAATTTCGGCCTGATAAGAGGGTCTTTCTTCCAGAAGTCTTTTCCTTTCTTGCATTTTGTCAAGTCCTAAGAGTCCTTCTTTCTATACTTGCTACCTCAGAATACCTTAGAGTTATCCTTTACCTCTTTTAATCGTTAACCATCCAAAATTTAGTTGGTAATTATTTATATTTGTTTATCTGCTCAAATGACTGACTATTATGGTCCCCATCCCCTGACTGCACGGTGATTTATACAAGACTTGACAACAACAGCAAAATATAAAAGCAGGAGTTCCCATTGTGGCTCAGTGGTAAGAAACTCAGCCGGTATTCACTAAAGATGTGGGTTCTATCCCTGGCCTTGCCCAGTGAGTTAAAGGATCTGACTTTGCCATGAGCTGTGGTGTAGGTTAAAGACACAGCTTGGCTCCTGTGTGGCCGCATCTGCAGCATAGGGCAGGGGTGACAGCTACAATTGGACCCCTAGCCCGGGAACTTCCATGTGCTGTCAGGTGCTGTCCTTAAAAAAAAAAAAAAAAGGAAAAAGGACAAATAGCAAAATCCAATTAAAATCCTCTCATTATTGTATTCTCCTGAAACTGTCATATAACAGTTTAACAAATAAGAACGCTATTCTCTTCCCCCTCATTTTGTGATTATTTCTAGTGTACTGGTTGGGTTGGGTGGAAATTGTTTTAAACATATTTCACTGGACACCAGTTCTGTTCTGACGGAAGAACATGATGAGTTATCATATATATTCATAGTCTTCCTATAGCTTGCCTGACCATACTCCCCAAGGACTGCTTAGAAATATTTGAAGCCCTTATTTGTGGAAAGCAGAAGCTTGACATGATAATCAGTCATGTAAAACCTCATGTTAAAAAAAAAGAAATTAATACATGTCACACCAGTTTCTTTGATGTCAGATTTAAGTGCATCCAGTGATTATGAAAAGGATGCTAAAAAAAATTCGGAGTCTATTTTAAGTTTACATATCAAATAATATACTATGAATTTGGCATAAAAATATTGTGTACTCCTGTTTGGGCATATATATATAAACCATAAATGTCCAGTCTACACATCTCATAGACTCTGAATACTCCCTGACCCAAATTGTATGAAACGCAATAATAATCACCAGAAACAAATGATGTGAGAGAAGAGGTCAAAACATTAAAAGTCAAATGTTCACTATCTCTCCTCCCAAGACTTTTACTTCCTCAGCTGTACTTCATCATTATGCTGATTGAGAATGGTGATGGGGCTGGAAGTTATAGGTATGGATAGAGAATGAAAAAAAAAAAAACAGATAAAGGGAGTGATTTTGCTCTGCAACAGAATAAGTATAGGGAGCAAAGAAGGAGCCAATAAAAGTCCCTTTAGGTGTTCACAGAGGGAACGAAAAATGTAGGGAGGACAGAAAATTGGAGATTGATGTAGAAGAGACAGAAAGAATCTGACACAGAAGTAGAGAGTTTGGGTTGGAAGACTGGGAAACAAAATGGGTGGTTACGAAAAAGGTGGTGATTTTGGAGGAAAGATGTATAAAGAAAATTTTAGTAGGTTTTCCTGTGTGATGCTACTTTAATACTCCCCATAGTACCTACGATAAACTTTAATAAAGTTTTCCATTGCTTTTCAAGACTTTTTTGTTTTGTTTTTATTTTTTTTTTTAATTTTATGGCTGCACCCATGGCATATGGAATTTCCTGGGCCAGATATTCAGTCTGAGCCACAGCTGTGACCCTACACTGCAGTGGCAATGCTGGATCCTTTAACCCACTGTGCCGGCCTGGGGATGAAATCTGCACCTCTGCTGAGACCTAAGCTGCTGCAACTGGATGCTTAACCCACTGTACCACTGCAGGAACTCCAGACTTTTTCTGCTTTAATTGGTGTAGGTATATTTTTGTGCATGTGTAGAATAAGAGGAAAGAGGCAAGCCTCAAGATGGCCCAGTTAGATTCAGGACCCAAAGGAAAAGGAGAAACCTTCTCAAACCATGGTACACCTTTCTATTACATGCTTTCATTACATATCCGTTTTCCATTAAAAACCATTGCAGCTTGAGGCTCAATGAATGGCTCAGCTGAAACGAATCTGACTAGCATGCATGAGGATACAGGTTCGATCCCTGGCCTCCCTCAGTGTGTTAAGCATCCAATGTTACTGTGAGCTGTGGTGTAGGTTGCAGACTCGGCTTGGATCTGGTATTGCTGTGGCTGTGGTGTAGGCCAGCAGCTGCAGCTCCGAGTGGACCGCTACCCTGGTGACCATCATATGCTGTGGGTGTGGCCCTAAAAGGACAAAAAAAAAAAAAAAAAAGCAATTTGAAAAAGTAGTGAATAACTACAGCTCTTTGTATTATATGTATGTTCCCTTCTTACCCCAGAGTTATAATATAATTCAAATGCATCTCAGAGTTCCCATTATGCTCAGCAAGTTAAGAACCCAACTAGTATCCATGAGGATGCGGGTTCAACCCCTGGCCTCAATCAGTGAGTTAAAGATCTGGTGTTGTTGCAAGCTGTGGCATAGGTCACAGACTTGGCTTGTATCTGGCGTTGCTATGGCCGTGGCTGTGGCTGGCAGCTGAAGCTCTGATTTGACCCCTAGCCCAGGAACTTCCATATGCTACAGGTATGACCCTAAAAAGATATATGTGTGCGTGTATATAGATATATTATTATCCAGTTAAAGATGTCCATTAGTACTATACATAATAGCTGGACCTTTCAGATTCTGTTTAGGTTATAGAATATACTATTAAGTATAATTCTGTTGTAAAATTTATAGCATTTGGTGACTTTATTTATATGATCAATACTATACTCCTCACAGAACAACAAGTGCTAAAGTTAAAAGGAAATATACCTAATATTATTATTTACTATATTTCTTACTTGAAGATAGCCACTTACAGTTTTTCAAAATCTGGAATAAACATTTAATACCTGCTTGGGAGTTGGGGGGAACTAGGTAATGGGGAAGGCCAAGGTAAATAGCACACAGATCTGCCATCAGCTAATGCATGAGAATGATTTAAATGTGGCAGGCACAACTGATGAGCCCTCTTCATTACAAAAAGAATGTCTGATGTTCTAGAAACTGAGGTTTTTCTGTTTTGCGTGTAAGAGAAACTGTGCACCTTTTAATTATACAAAACTACCACCTCTGACTATTGTGGGTTTCACTTCTAGTAATAGAGAATTAGTTCTTATCAGATCAATGTCCCCACAAGATAACAATATGAAACTTTGAACAAAGATTTTTTTTTTTTTTTAATTACTAGCATTGGGACTAGAGTGAGGTAAGTGAGGGAGTCCCCACAGGTGCAAAATTTAAGGGGCACCAAAAGCTCAGTAATTAAGAGAAATCACATTCTAATGTAATATTTTTAAAAATAAATTTGTGCAAAAACGCCATGATGAACATAGTATCAAAATTGTAAATAAATGGAGTTGTCTGGTGGCTCAGTGGTTTAAGCATCTGGCTTGGGTTCAGTCACTACCCCAGGAACTTCCACATGACATAAGTGCAGACAAAAAAAAAAAAAAAAAAAAAGATTATAAAAAAATTTAATAAAAATAGGACCAGTGTTATAGATTTTCCTCTTTTATCTCTGGTTCTATTATTCATAGCTTTGTTCCTGATCCTATCCTTATTTAAAATGTTGGTATTTTTCTCATCATGGATTTTTGCATTAACTTAGTAAACGAGAATTAGAATGAAGGAAAATTCTCTGGGTTCTGCGAAGGAGGTAACAGCCCAGGAAACAATTGAGAGAGAAATGATAGCAAAAAATGAGTGGGGATCATCTCTGCCCCATCCAAACTAATCACATTTATTCCTCTACCAAGTGTCAAAAAATGTGAATGTGAATGTTATCGTCTCAACAGTTTCCTGACCATTAAGATTAAGTACCAGTTTCATCTTCCTCTCTGCCTGGCATTTGGTGCTTGCTCTTAGTTCAGAGTAACTCCAGTCTGGAACACTACAGAACTACTTGACAGTTTGAACCAAAACTGCTGCAAAGGGAATCATTATCTAGTCGCCACTAAAGAACGTTTCTAAAAAATAGGAAAAAAATCTTTTGGAAATGGCCTCCGTCTCAGGTTATCTGAGTGCATTTCTACAGAATTTGTAATAGGGATGTGCACTAGAATCAGAGATACTCTGCCAGAACCCTTTCAAAGTACTTGCTGCCCTGCTCTGGGGAATACAGACACCAGGCCACTCCACCACCGGGCTATCAGCTCCTTCAGGGTTCGTAAAGAGGCATCTATATCTGCTGGATGGGCAGGGCAGGAATTGTAGGGCCCTCAGCATTTTGGTCTAAGGCAAAAACACTGAAGGGCAACATGCCCCACACAGCTCCCACTGGATTGGCCCCAGATTTGCTGGCCTGCATTAGTTCAAGTTCTCCTAAGCCCAGCCCGGCTTCCTCCCTCTTCCTTTCACATCGCTCATTCCAAAACACATCTCTGCATCTGCTTCCTGAAAAACCCAACCCGAGACAGAGATAAACTAAGTGACATTTTTCCTTTTTATAATTATTACTCTGAACAACAATAAAAACCAATGCAAAAAAAAGAAAAGAATGAATAACTATACAACTCTATTTGTAACATATTTCTTTAAGGTCTCTCAATTTAGATCTGAATTATACATAGTTGTAACTGGCAGGTGTATATGATTTTGGATTCAGATTTTTTTGACTGACATTTTTAAACGCAATACCTTGTAGCAAATTTGTCCACATGTTTGTCTTTTGCAATGCCCCTGTGGTATTTCATAGTGGATTTCTTAACTGTCTCCAAATTTATGGCCTTAAATTTTTTCTATTTTTTCACTGCTTAAGATAGTGCTGTGATAAATATTTTTGTGCAAATTGCTTGCTTTCTATTTTGATTAATTCCTTTGACAGTTGCTTTCCTAGAATTGGACCAGAATCCTGTTAATATCAGCACTGAGACCAGTTAGCAGAGGAGAGAGGAAGAATAAAAAGGAAAAGAATAAGGATTCATATAACTACCACCTTTTCCTTTCTCATATATAAAAGATGTATATAAATGGAGTGAATATAAATCTGGAACAACCTGAAATTCCAAGTCCTAACTTTATTTTCCCTATGATTCTTCTTGAAAGCCATAATTTATAGTAGTTTGGACTTTGAATAAGGGTATTGAATTATATTTGTTTATAGCACCATTATGTGAAATCTAGTTCATAGAATCTTAGATGACTGATGTTCAATATGAAGGAAAAAAAGTTCAGAGAGTAAACAAGTTTGGCAAGCGCTACATATTAAATAATATTCTTGAAGATTAATTATAGAAGATTATGTTAAAAGAATTCTTGCAACAAAGAAATTATTAATTTATTCAATCCACCTATTGAGTAGATTTAATATGGAAAAGAATTTGTGAAACTATGGTATATAAGATGTCATTAAAAAAAACTTTTAGAAAAAATTTCTTATAGGCATAATTACTATTATGCATTATATTATTAGCCCCTCCAAAACCTACCGCCCACCAAGGCAAATTTTAGATGT
The DNA here is from genome assembly GCF_054392235.1 of Sus scrofa. Taxonomy (NCBI): domain Eukaryota; kingdom Metazoa; phylum Chordata; class Mammalia; order Artiodactyla; family Suidae; genus Sus; species Sus scrofa. Next base: position 100,750,996 of record NC_139397.1, read on the forward strand.
TTTACAAAAGTTTATTAAATTGTATTAAACATCTGTTAAAAATCACTTTGTTCTTTGCTAGACATTTATATAATATAGTTTTAGAGAAAGATAACAGCTGAGGGTAGCTACAGAAAAAAATCATAGAACTTATGTTGAATTATTTTTCTTGTACATATGAAGTTGTTCTGTGAGAACAAGAGCCCTCAGCAGATGTACAGATCCATTATCTTTTCACATGGCAATATGTTCTTCCTTTCAGAAAATTTGAACAAATTTGGAACATAAAATAATACAAATAGGCTGAAATGCAAAGCAAAGAAAATGAAAATGATTGGCACCAAGTAATGAAATAATCATCAGAGATGTTACATAGGTGAGCTTTAAGCAGGGCATTAACCATAGATACTCACCATTTCATGAAGCATCTAAATATATAATAATCCTGCTACAGATTTCCAGCACATACATCCACATACACTTCCCACATTAAAGCCCAATGGCAATGGTTTTCATATATTGTTTTTTCTCCCTTGACCCTCTCAAAAGCCTCATTGGATCTACTCCATGACTCACATAACCTGTGTATTCAGAAACAGGTGTTTGGAAATCTACATCTGGTGATAAATATTAAAATGAGAGATGAGCGTTCTGAAACAGTTTACTTAATTCATTCTCACTTGGCATTGCCGCACTAGCTACACTATTACAGATTGAGCTCGAAGGACTACTCAGAAATCCCCTCCTATCTTGAAATTCTAAATTATATTTCTCTCTGTATTTTTAGATAGTCATAAAATTATTACTGAAGAAAAGATTTTAGAAATCAAGATTAACCCCTCATTTTACAGTTGAGAAAAACAAGAGCCAGAAATTTGAAAGTACTTGCCCAGATTCAGAGAATAAATTTTGTGTAAATGTGTATAAAAATACAGTGCCTCTTGGCTCCTAATACATTTTCTTAACTGCATTATTCTAAGAAACTTTGAAAGTACAGCTAAAAAAATATTGCATTATGGTTAAAGAGTATTGTAAGTTTTGAAGCTGAGATTAAAGTAGCAAAAAGTGTCTTATTTATTAGCAAAAGAATAACACCGTTTTTATGACATAGTTTTGTTGTGAGTTTTAAAACATAGAGCATGGTTAACTGCAAAAAAAATTAACTAGTATTACTATGTAACAGTAAAATTTATAGAGTTTAAGTAAACTGTATTGTAAGTAAAATTTATTTTCTGTATATTACCATAGCCTTCAAAAATGCAGCTAGATTTGTGTCAAGTTTAGAGATTAGTCTCATGTAAATTATAAGCCAAATGTCATATCCAAAATTCACACTGATTTCAGCTTCTGAGAGAATAGAGTAGAGGTAATTTCCTTATTCCTCCCACTAGGTACAACTAATGATCCTGGACATTGTATATAAAACAAACATAGAAAGGTATTCAAAGGTGGAAAGAAGAAAGTGAGACAATCTAGGAGACTAGAACACTAGGATTTACACAGTGGTGAGTTCCCTGCATTTTCTTCTTACCTCATACATCCCAGCCTAGTCAGCAACCCAAAATGCTAATGACAGAGACCAAAACTTCTCCAAGAAAAGCCTGCCCTCCTTTCCAACAGCCCAAGAAAGGGGCAGCCTAGCAACACAGCCAACATTTAGACAATAACCACAAAAAAGCCTGTAGCCCCACCCCGCAAACAAAGGCCCAGTGGAAAGTCTAGACTTTCCTCCTTGGCAGGCTGTAAGGAGCTTCCACAAATCCCGCGCCACCTCCAGGGCAGTGTCAGAGGAGGCCAGGTGGAGTAAGGACTCTCACCACAGTTCAGTGGTATTAAGGTCACCCCAACAGTTCTGGTGAAGGTCTTATAGGAGGCAGTAAGGAGATGTCCCTCCCCTTTCCAGCCAGGGTAGTATCAACAGAGGCCAAGTGGGGAGGTGATTTTGACCAAAGTACAAAAGCAATTCAATGGAGAAAGATAGGCTTTTCAACAAATAATACTGGAGCCGTTGGAATATCTGTAAGCAAAAAACTATAAACCTTGACCTAAGCCTCAAACCATTTACAAAAAAATTAGCTCAAAAGAAATCATAGATTTTAAAGTAGAGTGTAGAATTATAAGACTTCTGGAAAGTGACATAGGAGAAAATTGGAGGACCTACACTTGGTGAAGAGTTTGTAGACATACCACCAAAAGAACAACCCATAAAAGTGAAAATGAACAAGTTAGATCTCATCAAAATGAAAATGTTTGCTTTGTGGAAGATCCTATTAAAAGGATGAAAAGACAAGCTACAGAGTAGGAGGAAATACCTGCACACATATCTGACAAAGCACTCATCTAGAACTCTTAAAACTGAACAGTAAAAATAATCTATCTAGAAAGTGGGCAAAAAACATGAAGAGATATTCCATGGAAGAGGATATATGTATGGCAATGTGAAAAAAACATTTGGCATCACTAGCTATTAAGGAAATGACAAAGCCATGATGAAATGTCACTATATATGTCTCATTGTGATTAAAAAACAAACAAACAAAAACAGTTACAATACCAAATGCTAGCAAGAATGCAGATCCTTGATATCTTACACATTGTTGGTAAGAATATAAAATGGCATAGCCTCTCTGGAAAACATTTTGACAATTTCTTAATTAAACATAGGCTTACCATACAATCCAACAATTGTATTCCTGGGCATTTGTCACAGAGAAGTGAAACATTATTGTAGCAACTTCATTGTAAGAGCCAAAAACTGGAAACAACTAAAATGCTGAGCAATAAAGAGAAAGGAACTATTGATACAAACAACTTGGATGGATCTCAAGGACATTATGCAAAGGGGGGGGGGGGACTCTGAAAAGGGTGTGTACACTGTGGATCCATTTATCTAATATTTTTGAAATGATAAAATTTTAGAGATGGGAAACAGATTAATAGTTGCCAGGAGTTAGGATAGTGTAGGGAAAGGAATTGGGTGTGGCTATAAAGGGGTAGCACAAGGGAGATCTTTGTGGTGGTGAAATAGTTCTGCATCTTGATTGCACTGAAAGTTACAGGAGTCTACAAATGAGATAAAATCACAGAGAATTATACACACACATTATGTCAGTGTCTAATTCCTGTCTTTGATGGTATAGTTAGGTACGATGAACCATCGTGGGAAACAGAATGAAGAGTACATGACTCCTCCATGTGCTACCTTTGTAACTTCCTGTGAATCTATGATTATTTCAAAATAAAAAGGTTGTTTTAATTTCATTTGGTGGGCATCCCTGGGAAACAGCAGAGGCTGACATGACTTCTAGTCAGAAGAACCATGCTCTGTCAAGGGCAATGAAATCCAAGCACTACTCCAGTTGGCTACCAGTTGAAGGGCAATGCCATACATAGAGAATTCTGTGGCCAAGCAAACAATCATTCCTCCCCATATGAGTTCCAGGTAGATTTAATGCTTTTTAACCCCTGACTTCAGGGTTTTTTTATTTTTTTATATTTTTAAATTTTTATTTATTTATTTATTTTTGTCTTTTTGCCATTTCTTGGGCCGCTCCCACGACATATGGAGGTTCCCAGGCTAGGGGTCGAATCGGAGCTGTAGCTGCCAGCCTACGCCAGAGCCACAGCAATGCAGCATCTGAGCCACATCTGCAAGCTACACCACAGCTCACAGCAACGCCGGATCCTTAACCCACTGAGCAAGGCCAGGGATCGAACATGCAACCTCATGGTTCCTAGTTGGATTTGTTAACCACTGAGCCACGATGGAACTCCAGCAGGGGTTTTTTTAAATGGGGAGTTTAAGTGGGGAGTTTTTTAAATGTTCAATTTCCAGTGCTACCTTCAGTGATTCTAAGTCTTTTGAGTGAAGATGAGCATAATTATTTAGAAGATTCTAGAGTGCAACCTGCACTTGAAGAATACCATAGAACATTAAGGAATGTAACAGCAACTCAGTGTCTGAAATGTGACACTGTTTTGAATCCTATAAAGGCAAATGAAACCTAAAGATTTATATTATTCTAATGGTGAGGTTATTTTAAGGCCAGTTTATGAGCCCCCTGAACCTCCTAAATCTTAATTAGTGGGGCAATATTCAGAACCCAGGCAGTTTAAAAATACCATAGGTGGTTTTCAATGTGATATGTTTAAAAAAGAAATCAATAGTTTATCTTTTGGATATCACTGATTCTCTCAAATGATTCTTTTGCTTTTTTTGTGGCAATTAATAAGATGCAGAAAAAAGGTGCTCTAAATTTCAGGCACTACTCTGTGATGAAATGCTTCTAGAAGGAAAAATTCTATGTGGTGTAAACCAAGGTCAAGAGCAGCAGGGATCCTTTTATATTGCCCAGGACAGTAGAATGACAAATGTGTTCTATAGAGAAGATTTGCCACAAATTTAAAAATTAAAAACTATTAAGCTTTATATTAATTACTGTAATTATGAAAGGTTATCAAAATTCCACATTAATATTTATAGTTTCAATTAAACTTTATTTAACAACAGTTAATGATGTTCTCGAGCAAAGTTGGATGTTACAATTAATATAAAACTGAGATATAAGGCAAAATCCTGGAAACAGAATGGGAGCTGAAGTAGGGGGCTTCTGTTCACCAGTAACTCTGCTTACTGGTTATTTGATTCTGGATGAGTTCTTTATCAGTTTCCTCATATGTAAACTTGAAATGATAATATTCTGAGGGATGAAAGAAATACTCATATGAGAAAGCACTTTATGCTGCAAAGTGCTAAACATTTTGTCATTGTCATAATTATTGCCATTTCAGTAATTCAAATCTTAATTTTTACCTGCTCACTTATAGGTCAATGAAACTAACTTTTTAAAAAATTGTAGTTTATATTACTAGAGCAAGTTTCCCATGATCCAAAGTATTATATGGAGAATCATAGTTAATTAAAGAATGATGGCTTCCAACTTGCAAATGATTTGGACATATTTGCTGTATTGATGAATCCTATTAATTATAACTCATGGAAGTGGCCAGCTCCCTTGGCATACAGAGCCATGCGGCAGGCAAATATTAGATGCCATTTATAGTTTTCCTTTTAGAAATCTAAAAGTTGCATTTTATTTTTATATCTAGCCTTTCCATTAAAGGGTGCTTCAGCTGTGCTGGCATTTAATTTTTTAGCTTTAGATTTAAGAGCAGAAGAGTTCTAATCATGTACATCCAGCTGTCAATATTGCACACCTTGAAGCAATGCAGAGGGCCGCAAGGATTTCTGGAGGAATTTCAAAAATGTCTTTAGCATTCAATATGAATTGGGAAGTATGAACATGATATAGAATAGCATGGGAATGGATGACATGTAAATTTTTTAAACCTCACAAATATGAAAGTATGTAATAATCCTAAACAATAAATTATAAATAAGCCTCAGTGAATGATTTATCAGAACAATTGAATAGTAATTTAAGAACTAGCTATGACTTGAATATTGAAAATCACAAATAATATTTTTATTGGAACAATTTTATTATGTCATAAATTGTAATTTTGTAATGAACAGAAGCATTCTGAATATATAAGTATGAGGGGAGTTTCCATTGTGGCTCAGCAGTTTCAGGACCTGACATTGTCTCTGTGAGGATTCAGATTCGATCCCTGGCCTCGCCCAGTGGGTTAAGGATCCCACATTGCTGTGAGCTGTGGTAGAGGCTACAGCTGTAGCTGTGATTCCACCCCCTAGCCCAAGAACATCCATATGCTGCAGGTGCAGCCATTAAAAAAAAAAAAGGTATGAGGGCTTTCCTTCTTTTATCTATTTAGATATGTAACTAACTTCATGTTTTTTTCAAACATACTACATCCACATCTTTAAGAAAATTACTGTTAAAAATTGATTTAAAGTACAAGCATAAACTTGATAATTCCCCATTTTCCACCATTTTCTATACTAGAGCTTTTTTTTCTTCTCAAGTTGAGATATTTACTTCAAAGTACATCGATGGAGTTGTCCTTATATATGCAAGCAGTAGGCAATGTGATTTTATTGGCTTGTCTGTTTTGTTTATACTTCTCATTCCCCCAAACAGAATTGCAATGACCTATTATAAATAGCTACATCAAACATAAAATAATCAGCCAAGGAACCTGAGGTAAATAGAATAATGAGTGTTCTAGAAATAAGCTGAAGCTCAAAGTAGTTTAGAATACACATGGTTCAGAGTACTTGCCTGAGAAGGGCTACAAATTTAGCTTTAAGATGAAAATCTGATCCATTAATGATACATCTGGTTCCACTGCTCAGAAGATGTGGTTATTTCCAGTGCTGACATGCATGAGATACCTCTCCTATGCATCGTCTTAAAGTGAACTCTCCTTGGTATATGAAATGGCATCAACACCACCTCTACACTAGTGATTAAGTGTCACAAACCTTTTCTTATAACATCTCTCTAAGCTGGCTGATGCTATAGCATCAAAATTCAGGAAAATTTATTTTACAGGAGGCAGAACCATGCAGAACAGAAACCCAGTTCCCTAATGGGCAAGAAATATTGTCTTGAACCTTAACTAAATAGTGGCGAAGTGACTCCATCTTAAGCCACAGACAATTTTAAAGTTAACCAGAGGAAAGACTTTTATTGTGACTTCTATTTCCTATGTAACAAGACAGAATTGGGAGACTAGGGATGTTGTTAAAACATTGTTTTAGGATTGCTGGAGAAACACTCCAGAGCTATTGTGATAACTCCAATTGCTGACTGGTTTGATTTAATCATATTTCTATGATATAAAAATCTCAAAAGAATTTGTCGAAATAATTATCTTGAAGTCAAATCACAGAAGTTACTATTGTCCTTAAATTACAGAATGTCTTACAAAAAGATGAACTTAAGGCTCCATTCAATGTTTTGTTGTTGTTGTTGTTTTTTACTACCATGCTATCAAAGTAATAATAATGGCATATTTAGCACTCACAGTGTGAAAGGTGCTGAATAACATTCTTTTAAAAATAGCAAATGGCATTGTCCTCAGATGCCGAAATCTGGAGAAATGCTATGTAAATATTTGAGGTCGGAATTTGGTTTGAAGTGTTTAGAAAAAGAATGAGATATTTAAATGAGACAAATGGTGTAGACACTTAATGGAAACAGATGGAAAGCAATTAGAGGGAAAGCTAAGCTCGAAGCACCACAGCGAATAGTTCCCGGCTGGAGAAGGGCTGATGATCAGAGCCCTGGAATGAGAGGATCGCGAGAGGACGAGTGGAAATTGCTACTCCAACTCTTGTTTCACCTTAACTTGTAAGTTTAAAAGCAAAAAAGGAAAAAACTTAAAGAATTTTAAGGTCGAAAGTAGCTTAGGCAATGCTAGCAGATGCAAGTCTACTTTAAATTATAGGATATCGTTTATTCTTTCCCTCCTGCTTCCCACTTCCTGCCCTCCCCTCTTCTTTCCCCTATTCGCCTCTCACCAAAAGTCAGGATTTGTTTTATAGCTTTGTCATTTTCTTGACTCTGTCAGAAAGGGCCACAGGCTTCCTCACAACTGCTGTTTTGGGTTAATATTGTAAAGGAGAGAGGAAAAGAACCTATGCTTCAAAGTGTGGGAGGATAGGGGGCAAAGGATTGGCTACTAAAATTTATTCTTTTTATGTTTGGTAAATCTAGAAAATCTGAATAAAGCAGAAGAATGAAGTGGCTAATGTGACTTAGAGGTTTACCAGGTTCACTTTCAAGAACAACTATTTGTGAATTCCTGGCTTGGGAAATCACTTTTAACTGGGATAAGAGGCACAAGATGGGATAGGAGAGGAACTGTTGCAATGTTATTACTTGGCTTATTCTGATTATATTTCTTTTTCTTTTTCTTTTTTTTTTTTTTTTTTACTTTTCTAGGGCCGCTCCCATGGCATGTGGAGGTTCCCAGGGCTAGAGGTCTAATCGGAGCTGTAGCTGCCAACCCACACCACAGCTCACAGCAACGCTGGATCCTTAACCCACTGAGCAGGGCCAGGGATCAAACCCGCAACCTCATGGTTCCTAGTTGGATTCGTTAACCACTGAGCCACAACAGGAACTCCTGATTATATTTCATGATATGGCACAATGATAGGAAAAATATACCATGCTAATGATTTTAATTTGATAGTTTCTTTTTTGAGGCCACCACTTAGCCTGAGGCATTAGTATTTTGACAGGAAAGGCTAGGCATACTTGTAAACTATTCACCTTCAAAATCTTGAAACATGTATCTTGACCATTAAAAACCTAATTGAAATCATGTTGTGTCAAATAAGATGAATAGTACAAGAAACAGTGTACATGAAGAATGAAAATATTTGGGAGGAAAATAAATCTTTCTAATTACTGACTGGTGTTTGGGAGAAAACAGGTGCTGGCTCTTAAGGATAGTAACTTGCTTCAATTATGGAGATTCCTTGCTCTTTTGGTGATGAAAGAGCCACTGGAGTTTTCAAAACGTATCAATCAAGTTATAGTGATAAATATGTATGTTACTTCAAGTGGAATTTAAAAATTAAACTTTAAATATTAAAATAAATATAACTTATTGAATAACAGAAGAAATAAAGTAAATATTAGAAATACCTAGTCTTGGTAATTAGTGCCAAATATCTTCACAGATAATTGCTTTTTAGGGCCACACACACTGCATATGGAAGTTCCCAGGCTGGGGGTTGAATTAGAGCTGTAGCCTCTGGCCCCAGCCACAGCCACAGCCACACCAGATCCTAACCCCATCTGCAACCTACTTCACAGCTCACAGTAACACCATATCCTTAACCCTCTGAGCAAAGTCTAAGGGTGACTCTAAACTAGAGTAACCTCTCTGATGAGCTCCATAATACTGTCAAAATCCTTTCTGAAAGATCCACAGTATTGCCCTCTTCTTGATCCATTTTTCTCTAGTCTTTGTTTATTGTTACCTGTTTAGTCTTGTATGACTCACTTTTGTTGTCCTGTAGTTCTTCTTGACTAAGGACCCATTTTGGAGAAATTAGAAATTCCTTCTGCATTTGCAGTGGTTAAGCTTTTTGGGCAGATATGGCTTTCTTCCTCATTACACTTTTGCACCATTATTTTCTTTCTAAGTTGTCTTTTCATAAGTATCTTCTGCTAAGTCATCCATAGACCTATATTTCACATGAATTTTACCTGATTACATTTTAGAAATTAATGTTATTGTGCTATTACAATTTTTCCCAATCTGATAATGTATCTAGTTTCTTAAACATTTTCATTATTATGCCTTTTCTCATTAGCATTATTTCTAGTATACTAGTAATATTTAAAACCATGCATGTTTACAACCAACATACTAATTACAGCCAAAACAAATATATATTATTAAATGTGATATTAAGGATGATCTTGATAACATCTGAAAAATGTTTTCATTTTTCAATAATCTAGGTGGGAGTGTTTCATTTCCCATAGACAGCCTAATCTGATCTTCACTGATTTTGGAAAATTCAGGATAGTATACTGAAATAGTTTGTTATTTATTAGAACTGATTTTTTTAACCACTCTTCTCTCATTGTCCTATAGTCTTCTATAGTGGTATTTTATTATTTTGTATCTAAGCTACACTCATCATGCTAAGCTACATTCATCATGCATTAAGCCTATGTCATGATATTCTCTAACCAGTAGAAAAAAAATCTCTATTTTTAATCTATAGTTTAAGATATATTAGGTTAAAATAATCTCTCGTGTCTTATCATTAGCTTTGTAATTTATCTTAAAAATATTTCAAGTCTTATAAATACAAGGCTCTTCGGTAGACACAAAGTCAAACTAAACATTAGCTTTGCCCTCAGGGAAATTTCAATCTAGCTACGGAAGTAAAACAAATTATAATATCCCAAACTTGATTACTAGCTGAACTTGATCCAAGTTCTTTAGGACTATACAGAATAAACTACAGTGTGTAATCATAAACTTCACATTAACTTGACTATGAAGATGATCTGGCTACAACAATCCAGAGCTCATTAACCACCAGTATTGATTCAGTTGATCTGACTGATTTGACAAATGTACCTCTTTCCCCTTACCTCTTAGCCCAGCATAGAGCACGTCATAAAATGTCCAAAGTGCTTTCCTCTGAATAACACTTTCAGTGGGTCTTACTATGTACATTTTAGACATCAAGAAATTAGGACTCAGAGAAGCTAAGATCTTTGTCCAAATGTGACATATAGGATTCCAATAAAGCATGATCATTATGAAACCACTAATATCAAAATCAGCGTTCCTTCATTATATCCCCAAAGCACCTAGATCTATCCCCAGGAATAGTACAATCTGATCTATGCAAAATTGATGGAGACTTTTGTCTGCTCTACATTCATAATTAAGGCATTTCTAGAAGGAATGGAAATTGAAAAGAAGTGAGATCAATTAATACACTGCTTACAATATTGTGTTGTGAAGGATTCTGAAGGCTTGAGATTAATTTTTTTTAAGTGCCGTAATTAATTACCTTGTTAACATGGGCATAGAAAGGGGAAGCAGTTGTATACAGCTAAGGGTTTTTTCATCCCTAATCATCTGGAGAGTAGCACAGTTTATACATTTTACGTAGAGTGTAATTTTACTGATTTATGGTCACTTTATTTTTCACTGCCGTCCATGCTGTAATCTGCCGTGACCCTCTGCTTTGCCCGCTCTTATCACACAACATACTAATTTTTTCTATTCTTGCTTGTAACTATCTACTTCAAACAGTTCTTTTTATAATCATTAGGGGGAAAGATCCTTAACCCATTTAATTTATCTTTATGGAGAGACTATAGTTTGTCACTCTGAATAACTAGATATCATGGACATAAAGAATCAAAGTTAACATATAGGAATAAAAAGTAATTTATAGACACAAAGAATTGAGTTATGGTTACCATAGTAACTTTAACTATGAACATTAAGGATTTCTAAGGTAGAAAACCCAAACATAATAGTACAGAAACATGGCTGTTTTCATGCTTAATAAGCTAGAGATATTATATATCATAATTGTATGCAATGAATTACTTCTCTGGAATAAAAAAAGCCTCTAAGATGGTAAATCAACAATTTTTAAGGGTTTGACTGGCTTCTTCAAAATGTCCTGTGGGCAGAAAAACAATATACCTTCTACTGAAAACTGTCTATTGATATCTATGTAATAAGAGAAGTAAAAATAAACATTTGGACATATAATAGTCTTGAAAATAAAGACAAATTTCTAATAAAAATCATAGAACCTGAGAGTTAGTTAGGACCATAGGGACTAGCCCGAAGCAGAAATGTGCTGTATAGACTCCCTAATAGATTGCATCCAGCTTTGGCTGAAACGTTCAACAATAGAGATCTTATTTCCTCACCAAGCAGCCCTTCTTATTGTTGTACAGATTGAAGTGTTATAAAGTTGTTTCGGTGAGCCAACAATCTGCCTTCTTTTTGCTCTCATCCACTGATTCCTGCTCTGCTCTCTGGAGTGACACAGAGTGAAAATAAACCCTGTAACAACACTCGACAGTCCTTTAAATATCTGAAGACAGCTATTAAGGTTTTTCACTAGTCTGATTCCTAAGGTTAACCTGTCTTGGTTTCTTCAACTCTTCCTGTAGGTCGTAGTTTCCAAACACTGCCAGCATCAACTGGTCATGTTACAGACTGTTGATTCTCCCTTGAATTAAGAGAGAAGAGATGCTGGATTGAGCCAAAGAACTTTTTCATATATGTGTTAGAATACAGGCATTCAACCAGTGTCGTCCAACTATCTCAGACTCAAAAGATCTAAGCTTTTCATAATATTCTTATTAATCATGCGGTCAGCTAAACCCTGCATTTTTCAAGTGATTGCCTTTTCCTACTGTTTTGTGCTTATATATTAGCATTTCCAAGTCTAAGCAGTACCCATTTATTCCTGATAAATTTCATCTTGTTCTGGTTTGATATTTTTTGCCTAGAAATCTAATTTGGCAGAGTTGGTAGGTAAATAAATCTCAGTTAGTTGATTGGTTGGTTGGTTTTGAATCTTGAGGCTACTGTTGCCAAGCCCTTGATTTCTAATGTCTTCTATCTCCACTGATGAGAGATTTGACCAGGATAGATTCAGGAAGGGAACCCTCTGGTCTTCCATGTTTGCCCTCATTCATGATTGAAGTAGAGATAGTGGTGATAGCCTATCTTTTTTTTTTTTTTTTTTTTTTTTTTTGTCTTTTTAGGGCTACATGTGTGGCATATGGAGGTTCCAGGCTAGAGGTCCAATCAGAGCTGTAGCCACCAGCCTGTGCCACAGCCACCGCAATGAGGGATCCAAGCCACATCTGCAGCCTACATCACAGCTCACGGCAGTGCCTGATCCTTAACCCACTGAGCAAGACCAGGGATCAAACCAGGGTCCTCATAGATATTAGTCAGGTTCATTAACCGCTGAGCCACAATGGGAACTCCAATACCCTTATCTTGTATTTTTATGCCTAAGCATACTTTGTAAAGCCTTCTAAACCTCAAAACTACCTATAATATTGGCAACAGCAATTGTCATATCCTTATTTTACAGATGAGGTTACTTGCAAGGTCATACAGCTACCAAATGGCACAGTTAAGACTAGCACACAGTCTAATTTCTCCCCTTTTGTCCTATTGTAGCTTTCAACAGGATCCATGCTTTCTCTAAGAAGGAAAAGAGGTTCCATCACTACTAGCACAGCTGCCCTCGACATCCAGGCAGCATCAGGAAGAAAGGAACATCTTCATTGTCCCCTAACCTCACATGCGCTCTGTTCATGATCAACAAAGCTTGCCAATTCTTAAAGTAATATAGCCATCAGCATTTTAGCTCCAGTTGTTAAAGAAGGTATGAATATACCTGGACTGTTATCCTATTTATATTACCAGCTTATCCATAAGGATATTATGAGAGTTAATTCTTTTTTCCTAAATTATTGTATACTAGTCTTAATACTCCATCCCTACCAATCTAGTAACTGATAAAATATAAAATATTTTGGAATGTTTTATCCTAAAGAAGTTATGTAAAATCTTGTATTCTTTTTAAAATATTAATAATTTATACAATAATCTGTTCTACCATTTTGCAATTAATAGGTTTTTACTCTCGGAAATGGAGATGTTATTATCTTTCTAGTCTCCAGAAACCTTTGCGGGACTCTATGATTTTTTGGTATTTTGCTAATAGAAAACCTTAGATAACTGATGAAAGTTTCTTTGCCACCCTGAAATGATACTTCATCTGCTTCTGAAGACTAAAACTCTTAGATTGCAGTTATCAGACGTTTCATGTAATCTTCTTAAATATCTTGATCTATGGTTCCTTTGATAATTTGTTGATTTTCCATTTTTATTTGGAAACCTTGCCATTTTATAGCAAATATGGACATAATATATCATTTGTGACATCTATAAACCTGAAATCATTAGCCTTTAACATTGATCCTAACCCTCTCTTATTCTTATTATTCGTGCTCTAAATACAGCTTAAAAGTCATGTGAGTTGTTTCCAATAACTTTTGTCAAACCCTCAGTTTATTCTAGGTCTTAATATTTCTGGTATTATTTCTAGATATTTGTGCTTCCCTTTTGAATTAATATTTATTTCTGAGTCTTCATTTTTTGCACATCTTTTTAAACAAAAGATAGTAATCAGAAAACTCCTTATACAATCATACTGATTTTTTTAAACTAATTCTTCCTTGTGTTCTTTTTCTTTGAGATATTTCATTTTCAAGGTCATTGTTACAAATCTCCAACTCTCAAAAGTGTTTTTAAAAAAGAAAGAAATCTCTGACCCATTATATATGCCATATATCTTTTAGGGTCCCTAATTTAGAAATGTACCTGTCTTTTCACTGAAATTTTTGTAATCTGTTTTCCTACTTTATTACTTTTTTATGGTCTTTGAGTTACTGGCAAGTACAAATTAGCCAACAATAGGGCCAAGGAAACCTTCATACTACAGACAAACGGTTGTGATAAATGAGTTTGACCAGATGTTTTCCTCTTTGGTTTAAGCAGAAAAAATCTGGGGAAATACTCTTCCCATTTCATACAGATTTCCTACGGATAAAGTCTTGGCAGCACCAAGTGGGATGAGAAAGGTCTTTGTAAAAGCAAACTGTTATTCAGTGACATTTGATTACTATTATTACTGGTATGCCAGTACCTTGAAATTATTATGCCACATAGTGGAAAATTTGAAGATATACATGAAAATTATTAAATCCCCAATGTGTACAGACTTGATATCTTAAGGACCTGGTATTTTATATGTATTAAGGTATAGCAGATTAGTCTTATCAGAAATCCTAGAGTTCCCATTGTGGCTCAGTGGGTAATGAACCTGACTAGTATCCATAAGGATACAGCTCAGATCCCTGGTCTCACCCAGTTGGGTTAAGGATCTGGCATTGCTGTGAGCTGTGGTGTATGTTGCAGATGCAGCTCAGATAAGAAGGAAATCCTGACATGTAGAAATAAGCTCTATCATTGTGGATTAGCTAACTCAGGATCTAATCAGTTGCAGTGATGCTGGCCAGAACACAGGGTTGTTCACATAAAGGCTGCTTCCACCAAAGTCACTTGGGAAACTTGATAAGTGGTAGACAAAAAGGAATTGGAACCTTGACAAGTAGAAATTCACTTTGTTATAGTCCATTCTTTTGTGTACACAGTACAGTGGTGCCAGATGTGTAGGTTAGCAGATTCTTTCCATTTATTTCATCATTTAGTCTCTTTCCAAAAGGGATATTCTAGTCACCAGAAAATGTGAAGAAAAATAAGATTAAAGCCCCTTAAAATCTTTATTATTTCCCTCATTCCAAATTAGTGATATGCCAAAATTCCAGATTCCTAACTCATCTGGGATGATAGCAACTGTAACATCAGCCAACATTTTTCCTCCTTTAGAGTTCATAAAGTATCTTACATATGTTATCCCATCTGATCCTCACAAGAGCTCTATTAGGTGGGTGTAATTATTCCGGTTGTACAGATGAGAAAACTGAGGTTCTTAGAGTATCAATCACTTGCCTCAAGTGAAACAATGACAGACCAAGGACATCAATGGACATAGATCTCCTAAAATTTCAAAGAGTGTATCCTTTTCACTACAACTGTGAGGAAATTTATGGTTTCTTTAAAAATCCCATCAGAGGGATTCAAAGAAGAAATAGATACAGAGGTTAGGTGGTATAGGTCTGGAATAAATGATGTTAGAGAAAAGTAGACCTGAATAGCAAGAGTCTCAACTGGGAAAAAGACATTTAAAGAACTGTTATACAGAATGATTTGAAGAGAACTATCCAACGATAAGAATGTCAGTGGCCCAGGTCCTAGAATTTGCTCTTATTCCCAATTGGATGAGTCCTAAGAGGAATTTAAAAGGCTGATTAGGATCTTTGGTTGCTGAGAAGTATTTCATTGTGCATTGTGAGTCAGTGGAAAAAGTACTAGATAATGCATTGGAAAAGAGAAGATATAATAGTTGATAGGTGTTATTTTGGAGAATTGGAAAGAGAGGGACTCTTCCAACTTCAACTCTTTATCCTTTGCAGTAAACTGTACTTCAGTTTGCCAAATATTGATTCCTCTCCCTGAAGTTTTCCTCATTTCTGGGTTCTCCCTGTGGTAGAAAGATAATACATTCCTTTCCTGTTATACTTAAAAGTGTTCATTAAACTTAGAAGTGAATGTGTATCTTTTGAGCGGAAGTGTTTAAGAGCTAGCTTATGCTTTGCTCTGTTACTTTCCTCTACCTCAAGAATGGCAGCTTCTGAATTCCCTTGTGGCTCAGAGGGTTAAGCAGCCAGCTTTGTCACTGCAGTGGCCTTGATGGCTGCTGTGGCGTGGGTTTGATCCCTGGCCTGGGAACTTCCACATGCCATGGGCATGACCAAAATAAAAAGTGAAAGAAAAAAAGTTACAAAATAAAGGTAACTCCTTGAGCCTGGTTCCTAGAGACAAGAAAATGTAAGAGAGCCACAGCCTGCTTGCAATATGCATATACCATGAGTGAGAAACTTGTGATCATGATCAGTAAAATGTTGGGGTTGTTAGTTTCTGCGGTATAATCTGAGCTCTGCTGACAGATATATTCCTCTTTCTGTGTATTTACCCTAAAAAAACCCTGGATAAATAGCGAAATGTACACCAATTCAATCTCTTAATAATGATTGTCCTGTTCATTTTTTATCTTTTTAAATAACAGATTAACATGACATGGGGTTTAAATATTTCTAAAGAACATGATACCAATAAAATAGAAACTGGGAAATTGATATATCATCAAATGCATGAGAAATATCTAACATAGAATATAAGCAAAGATAAAATGAAAAGTCATGAAATTTTACACAGTTGGTATTTAATGGTTACAGACGTAGTAGTGAAAAGTTCTACAAAAGCAAAGTATCGCATTGAGCAAGGCAAAAAATATGCTTTAAAAAAATCCCAGAAACTCCCCTAGTTCTAAGAATCTTTTCTAATTATTCCTATTATGAGTTCCCCAGTAGTTCCAAAAGAATTTCGAAATTCAATGGAGCCTGTTTCACTTAAATTTGCTACTTTAAAATTGAATGTCATAAGGAGAGGTTACTTTTTTTTTCTATTTTGGGCCACACCTGCAGTATCACCGCAACTTGCAGCAACACCAGATACTTAACCCACTGAGCAATGCTGGGGATCAAACCCACATCCTCATGGACACTATGTCAGGTTCTTAACCCACTGAGCCACAATGGGAACTCCAGGAGTTGATTACTTTAACATTATTTTTTAATGAGAAAAGAGATATTTGTGTATCTAAACTGATAGCTTTGTCAGTGGTCATTACCTGCATTTTCATTTGTGCATTCTCTATTTAAAGAATAACTTCTGGTATTTTATCTCATTACTAAAATTTAAATTTTTATTTTTTTTACTTACGATTATAGGATTATTTTACTCCAGGTATATTTCTTTTAGACTTAACTTCAAGTTTACAAGTTGGCAGATTGCTTGACCTATATGTTATGTACTAAATCCCCATATCAGAAATATCTCAAAACATTTCTTTTCACTAGCATTTAAGAACACACCCTATAATCCCAAACTTTTGCATCCTAGACACTTAAGTTTTCCTGTTAAAATACTAACAGTTTAGTCAGGTATTACTGCTATCAATACCAGGATAATTACATTTACCACATCAACAAGGTGTGTTCTGAGGGTATGCTTTGATAGAGGTAGAAAAAAGGAAGAAAAGAGCCCAAAATACAAACATATCCACTGTTGACTCATCTCTCTCTCTCTCTCACACACAGACACACAGACACACACACACACACACACACACACACACACACACTCCTGAAACCTACCACCCACGTGTGTTACGCACCTTCTCCCCAGCCTTGCGTTAGAGTGCTTACGGTCAATCCTGGGACCCCTCTCCTCCTCACTCCAACCACAGTCACACTCTAGGTGGTCATGTCCAGTCCCATGACTTTAAATACTATCTACAAATGAACAGCAGTATTTTTGTTTCCTGTCCCAATCTTGCCTGTGAACTGCAGGCTCATATAGCCTATGTCTCCTCTCTGATGTCAGAAAGGGGTCTCAAGTCTAACATGACGAAACACACCATTTGAGTTTTCCCCAACCTTCTCTTTTCACTGTCTTTTCTATGTGAGTAAATGGCAATTGCCTTCCTCTCACTGTTCAAGCAAAAAACTCAAAATCATTTATGTCTCCTCAATTTTTCTCATAAGCCATATCCAGTTGGCAAATCTTGTCAACTCTAGCTTCAGATTATACCCATAAACTGACTACTTGACCTCCACTTTTATCCCTATATCCTCAACCATCACCAGCTCTTATGTGGTTGTTGCAATAGGCTCCTATTGAAACCCCCTCCAACTGGCCTCTCGCCAATGTATTCTCCACATACAGGAGCCAATGGGATAATTTTAAAATAAAAGGTCTCAATTTATCTGCTTTCTCAAAATAAAAGCAATGTTTATTTTCTCCCCCTTCTTCTGCCCTCCTGTTGGCCCCGCATATTCTCCCTTCTTAGATCTCATCTGTCAACCCTCTGGCCCTCAGTCACTTCCACCCACACTGGCCTCCAACCTGCTGCCACTTTAGACACTTGAATTTGCTTTTCTGCTATAAAAATTTCACCTCCCTACTACCTTATCACCTTCATTCAAGTGTCTGTTCAAATAACACCTTATCAAAAAATCTTGGGGAGAGTCCGTCATGGCTCAGTGGTTAATGAATCCAACCAGTAACCATGAGGTTGCGGGTTCCATCCCTGGCCTCAGTGGGTTAAGGGTCTGGCGTTGCCGTGAGCTGTGGTCACAGACTTGGCTCGGATCCCATATTGCTGTAGCTCTGGCATAGGATGGCGGCTATAGTTCCAATTAGGCCCCTAGCCTGGGATCCTCCATATGCTACGGGTGCAGCCCTAGAAAAGACAAAAAGACAAGAGAAAAAAAAAAATGATCACCTTAAAAAAAAAGTTTTCCCTGAGCACACTATGCAAAATAATCCTCCATCCCCCTTTCCCACCTTTATTTTGACTTCAGCCCTTACCACTCCTGATGAATTGCATATTTATTTGTGTCATTTTCCTGCTACTTAAACACTAGTTCCTAGAGGGTAAGGATTTTGTGTTTTGTTCACTCCTGTGCCTCTGGTACCAAGAACAGTGCCTACCATATAGCAACTATTAGTGGACTAAATTAACTTCTGATGCAGTGTGGAGTTTGGGATGATCAGAAAGCAGCACGAGAGCTGCTGGAAAGGTGTATCAGAGAGGAAGGAAGCAGGTCCTAATTGGAAACATACAGGTAGTAAAGATAAACTTTGTCTCTTATACACTTTCCCTAAAGTGAGCTCTGGATCATTTATCTTTCAGTGTGAAATGTCAGAGTCTCCAAGTTCTACACTATTCATGGGAGATCATTTAAGTAATTTTGGCAATAAAAATTAGGGCAAGATGCTACATCCCTTCCTACTCATTTTACACTTTAGCTATGTCCTCTTTGGAGTATGAGTTATTGTCTGCAGCATAATCTCCAAATTTATTTCAGTCTTTTTATGACTCCATAGTAATCAGACAGATGTTATCTTGGTTCATTCGCAAAATATTTTAATGAGGAAATTCGGTGTTTTCCTTTAGGATGTGAGATTCCAACTTGGGTGTATGTGGTTGATTTTGGAAGCTACCATAGGAAGCAGGTATGAGAAAGCAGGTAGAGTAAACAGAAAAGGAAAAAAAGTCAATATAAAGGGATATTATGCATATTACTGCTGTGAGCAAAAGTCTCAATGGCACTGGGACTTCTTCAGAGCCTATGTAAGGAACCCCCAGGGTTGTCCACCTGAAAGCAGGAGTCTAGAGGACAGGTAGTCCAACTATGGCCTGTGGGCCAAATCTGGCCAGTGACTTCTTTGTAAATAAAATTTTTAAAAAATGTTATTGGCATATAGTTGATATACAATGTTGTTTTAGTTTTTATTGTACAGCGAAGTGATTCAGTTATACAAATCCATTCCTATATATGTTATCATGAAATAATGAGTAGAGTTCCCTGTGCTGTACAGCAGGTCCCTATTGACCATCCATTCCATATACAAAATTGTGCATTTGCCAGTCCAAAACTTCCAGTTCATCCGTCCCTCCCACCCTTCTCCTTTGGTAACCATAAGTTTGTTTTCAAAGTCTGTAAGTCTGTTTCTGTTTTGTAAATAAGTTCATGTGTATCATGTTTTTTAGATTCCACATATAAGTGATATCATATGATATTTATCTTTCTCTGTTGGACTTACTTCACCTAGTATGATAATCTCATCCATGTTGCTGCAAATGAAATTATTTCATTCTTTTTTATGACTGAGTAGTATTCCATTGTATATATGTACCATATCCTTATCCATTTCTCTGTCTATGGACATCTAGTTTGCTTCTAAATCTTGGCTATTGTAAATAGTGCTGCAATGAACATTGGGGAGCATGTATCTTTTCAAATTATGGTTTTCTCCAGATAGATGCCTAGCAGTAGGATTGCTAGATCATGATACTTCTATTTTTAGTTTTTTGAGGAACCCCCATACTATTTTCTACATAGCCATGCTAATTTATTGTTTGTGGCTGTATTGGGGCATAAGGAAAGAACTGAGTAGTTGCCACAGAGACAATGCGGTCTGCAAAATCTAAAAAAATTACCATTTTAAGAATAAATTTCCCTGCTCCTATTTAAGAGCATTTATGCTCAAGGTCCCATCCACCACTGTTGAAGGATTTCCAAAATGAGCTTTATTTCTTCCTCACTTCTTGGCCTTGTTTGTAAGAAGGGAAAGCAGTGTCTTTTTTTTTTTTTTTTTCTTTTTTGTCTTTTTAGGGCCATACCCGCTGCATATGGAGGTTCCCAGGCTAAGGGTCGAATTGGAGCTGTAGCTACTGGCCTACACCACAGCCACAGCAATGCCAGATCCGAGCTGTGTATGAGACCTACATCACAGCTCACAGCAACACGGAATCCTTAACCCACTGAGCAAGGCCAGGGATCGAACCTGCATCTTCATGGATACTAGTCAGATTTGTTTCCACTGAGCCACGACTGGAACTCCACAAGCAATGTTTTATAGAGTTAACAAGCTCCTGGCTGAATAGGGACGTATGCTGTGTGGGATATAATGGCTACTCGCTGGTCACTGTCCATGCAAGTCAGTTCTGACTGGCACAGAACTGCCCCTTGTAGCTTCAGCTGAAATCAAGATTGAGCCAAGAGAGTGTAAAGCATGTCCCACAGGCATCTGTTGGTCTTGATTTGAGAATATGTTAAAAAGTTTGTGTCCTGGTGAATGAAAACCTATTTACTGATGAAAACATTTGACTAATGACAATACTAAATGAGACTTGGAGAAAATTGACTTACTGATTGAAGCAATTATTACAAATTTGTTAACTATTGAGTACAAAATCCTGGAAATTTTAATCATGTACAGTGAAGTTTCCCTAAACTCTCCATAATTCTTTTATTCTCTTAAAAGCCAATAAAACTCAAAAAGTTTTTTTTTATTTTATTTTGTATTTATTAGTTTTAGATTTATGTGTTTAAATAAAAATTGATAAATGCTTAATGAAAAAAGTGATGAGGGGAGTTCCCTTGTGGCACAGTGGGTTAAGGATCTGCCATTGTCACTGCAGCAGCTCAGGTTGTGCTGTGGCACAGGTTTGATCCCAGGCCTGGGAATTTTCACATGCTGTGGGCACAGCAAAAAAAAAAAAAAAAGTTAAAGGAACCTACAAAGAAATGAAAATTTTACCTGTCTTATCCCACTGCTAGGATTCTTTTTAAATGTTGTGGTTTGGTATGTAATCTTCCAGAGTTTTTAAATTTTCTACTTGAAAATACACCTACTTATAAACAATGTTTAAAATAAACAATACCAGGAGTTCCTGTTGTGGCTCATCAGATTAAGAACCCGAATAGTATCCATGAGATTGTGGGTTCAATCCTTGGCCTCACTCAGTGGGTTAAGGATCCAGCATTGCCATGAGCTGTGGTGTAGGTTTCAGACCCAACTCTGATCCTAAAATGTTGTGGCTGTGGCATAGGCTGGCAGCTGCAGCTCTGATTCAACCCCTAGCCTGGGAACTTCCATATGCCACAGGTTTGGCCCTATAAAGGAGCAAAAAAATAAATAAAATTAAATTAAACTATACCAATTGCTAACTAACTTGCTTTCCCTAAATATGATATGTATTAGACTCTCTTCTGTATTACTTCAATAAAGTTTCCTCATTTTTAATAGCTATTTAGTATTCCTGTCCATAGGCATACTTTAACTGATTCTTCCGATGTGTTAAATTATTTTTAATTCTTTACTATTTAAAAACAAAACAATAAAAACAAATAAAGATCAGTGTTTTGCATACCTTCTTCCCAGATCCTGGTTTCTAAGTACCTTTCTCCACTAAATAGAACTAGGGGTCCTCAGGAAAATGGCTGATTCCAGGGCTAGGACAAGGATAGTGAGCCGTCATATTGTGCCAGAAAGTAGCAAAAGTGTTCTAAAGATAATTGGGATATGTCAGAAGAACACAGATGCTTATGTAATGTGTTCCTACCTGCCAAATCTGGTCCAATTTGAGCACCAAAATAATAAAGATTGTATCTTAATAATGAATATAATAGTGTTAATATTATATGTTAATAAATGTTAATAATGATTTTATTGGCTAAAATTAGAATTGATTAGTCTAAACAGATATAAAAAATAACTAAATACACAGAAAGAGAAAGCTCTTCCTTGGAATAAAAAAAAAAAAACAATTTAGAAGAAATGATGAATTAGAAAATCACCATTTGGCAGCCATCATATTACCAATTGACTCACGTGCAAATCAGCACTGGATACTAAAATTAGTGGGAGAAAGTATGAGAAATAAGCAAATTTTTTGTGTGTCAAATTATACCCACAAGATACCGATTAAGTAGAAAGAGAAATATGGTATGCTAAAATAACTTGTCCAACACCTAAACCAAGTGATTGATTTTAATACTACCAGTAAGTAAACAGAAGTGCAGCATGTACCTCCCGGTGTAGTTCACTAAGGAAAACATGCCATCTCTCCTGTGGCCTTCCTACCAAAGTGCATGACATGAACCAAGTCATGAGAAAACATCAGATTAACCCAAACTGAGAAAAATTCTGAAAACTCCCTGGCCTGTGCTCTTTTAAAATGTCAAAGTCATGACCTACAAAGAAAGTCACAGAAACTGTTCCAGATTAAAGGAAACTCAAGAGACAAGCCAATGAATACAACCCATGGATTTTCCTTGTCGTAAAGAACATTACTGGAACAATTGAAGAAATCTGAATCTTATCTACAGAACTGAATAAATTCTGTAAGAAAATAGTATTTCATCAGTATTAATTTCTTAACTTTGATAAATGTGCTGAGATTGTATGAAAATGTACTGGATTATTGGGAAATACGCAACAAAGTATTGAGGGGTAAAGGAGTGATCTTATTCTCAATACAGAAAAAATAACTTGTGTTTAGGTGTGTGTGGAGAGAGAAAGATAGAGGAAAAGGAGGATAAGAAAACAAATGTGATGAAATGTTAGTATTTGAGAATTCTAGGTAAAAGCTATAGTCTTTGGTTATTCTTGCAATTTGTCTATAAATCTCAGAATATGCAAACAGTAAATTTTATAAACAGTCCTCTAGTGAACATCAATATGTCTAAACATTTGTGTTATTCTAAAGGTGTTACTGTAGAATAAATTTCAAGTGGAGTAGATAAATCAAAGAATACACACGTTAGATTTTCAAAGAAACTGACAAAATTCTTCTTTACTCCTATGTACAATTTGACATTGCACAAATGACACAGAAAATAGCACATTTTCTGACACCTCAACATCAGTGAACTCTGTCCCGCTTGTGAATGGAGTCTGATAAGTAAGAAATGAGATCTCCTTGCTGCTGGTGCTTTCATTCCTTTGATTGGTAGAAAGGTTGAACATCTTTCCATATATTCAATAACCATTTGAATCTCATTCTCTTTAAAGTACCTGTTCATATACTTTGCCCTTTTAGATGTCATTTTTTTTAATAATTTATATAAGAATTATTAATATGGCATTCCTGTTGTGGTTCAGCAGGTTAAGAACTTAACATAGTGTCTGTGAGGAGATAGGTTTGATCCCTGGCCTCATTCAGTGGCTTAAGGATCCAGCATTGCTGTGAGCTGTGGTGTTTAAGTCTCAGATGCAACTCAAATTCTGCATTGCTATGGCTGTGGTATAGGCTGGCAGCTGCACCTCTGATTTGACTCCTAGCCTGGACACTTCCATATGCCATAGGTATGGTCCTATAAAAAGAGAAAAAAAAAAGAATTATTACTATGTTAAGAATAATAACCAATGTAATATTGATTATAAATGTTGATTTCACTAGTTTATCTATCTTCAACTTTTTAATTGTTTTATAATTTTATATAATCAAATCAGTCTTTTCCATAGAGATTCAGAATTTCACATCATGTTTAGAACATTCTTCTCGATTTCCAAGAATATAAAAACATTTTTCTATCTTTTTTTTTTCCCCTTTGGAACTTTTATTATTTTATTATTTAAGATTTAAACCATCAAAGCTATTTTGCTTCTCCATTGTTATTAAAATCCACTCCGGTGGATGGTCAACTGAGTCTATGTAAAACTTTTTAAAGTGTTCTATCGACTGAAGGGAAATCAGTAACAATCTGTAAGCTAACTGCTCTGCGTGTTCGATGTTTAAGACAGTTATGTCACAGAGTAGTTGAGTTTCCCTGGCTTGCAAAATATGTATGACCGATTTGGATCCCAAGGACAGATTTGGTATTTCCCTTCCACCCCAGTCCTACTTTAACAGATGACATGGTATGTAGGAAAAATGCTGTCATCCTTCCCAAATAAGCTATCTTTTCCCAGAAATTGTATCTTAGAGTAAATATCCGCCTGGAGAGAACCTAGTTGTTTTCTTTTCAGACGGGGCTGGCCCACGGTGTCAGTCCCTTTGATCCCTTGAAAGCACGTGGGCCTATAGGCTGCCATCCTCTTGAAGGATCTTGTCATTCCCTGTCAATCCATATTAGACAAGGATGGTGTTTTGTAACAATTTATCTCCTTCAAGGTGATTTAGTTATTTTCTGCCGAGATTATGCTAGAGGATGTCATTACTTTCGTCCTGTCTGCCTCGTTATTTTTATTGCCAGAGAATGTTGTCATACACTTTCAGTGATAATCCATCTCTCTGGAAAAAGATTGTATTAATACTTTCACGCTGGGTAAAAGCTCTATTTTTACACGGGAGAACATAGAAATAAGATTTCTGTCCCTGTTCTTTGAAGAATGCTGTCACAAATAAACAATAAACAACTCTAAGGGGAAAAAAAAGCACTTTAAAAGTAGCAACATGTTATGAGTGGAATACTTTCAAAAGAAAAGATCATCTATATAAGCATTCATTCCATGCAAATTGACATCTTTGAATTCTACCGCTTTTAGTTTAGGGGAAAGCTTTGGACTTAGTCATTGCTGGCTAAGTAACATTGAATGTGTGTTATACACACTTGTAATTCACTTGCCTTATCTCTAAAATAGAAATAATAACAGTCCTGTGTCCTATTGCTGTTGTGAAGATTTATTTAGATAAATCTATGGAAAATATTTGTATACTACTTGGTACATATTAAGAATTCAAGGAGCATTAGCTATTGCCATTGTCATCATCGTCACTGTTATAAATCATCATACACTGCAATAATAACTAAAATGCATAAATTCTAAAATAACATATTTAGTCCTTAATGGTGTTATCTATAATACACAAATCCCCTTGTACTGGATATTGACAAATACTGATAGGACCAAAAACTTCTCTTTAACTCATGAACTACTAAAACAAAGAAACCTGTATAGCAATTATAGGAATATTTTTTAAAATGTTTTTATTGACGTACAATTGACTTACAAAGTTGTGTCAATTTCTGCTGTACAGTGAAGTGACTCCAGACTGGAATACATTTAAAAATATAGCTTTAGTTAAGTCAGGCCTCTATAAAATACATTTTTTCATTTTTGGATAATAACATTTTACCATAATTGCTTCTCTAATTGAAGAGGTTTGTAATGGACTTGCCGTGAATAAAGTAAGGCTTCTTTTCCCACGGTGTCTTCTACAACTTTTTGACCACTCTGGAAAAGGTGGCTGCCTGACATCTCTTTGATTTACACCTTGGACAGCTCCTTGCACAACCCCTAAATTTCTCATTCTGTGATTCCCTCACTCCTCTCATTCTCGGTCTTGTTCAATTCCCTGCTCCAATATTCCTCCTTCCAGCCATCTTTCAATTTAGAAGAAATAAGTGTTACTCTACTTCTATTATTCTTCCTTTTTTATGTACTGTTTATTTCACATTTTGGAAAAAAAATCCAAGTTGCTAGGAAATAAACACTATATGATGTATTAAAGGAATTAAATAGCATAATAAATTAAATATAGAACAAGGTATAAGAAACAAAGAAAATAAGTGCAAAAAATGTATACTTCATTATGAATTTTTTTTTTTTTTTTGGTCTTTTTTGTCTTTTCTAGGGCCGCTCCCATGGCGTATGGAGATTGCCAGGCTAGGGGTCGAATCAGAGCTGTAACCACCGGCCTACACCAGAGCCACAGCAACTCGGGATCCGAGCCGTATCGGCAATCTACACCACAGCTCACGGCAATGCCGGATCCTTAACCCACTGAGCAAGGCCAGGGACTGAACCCAAAACCCCATGGTTCCTAGTCGGATTCATTAACCACTTCACCACAACGGGAACTCCTTTCGTTATGAATCTTAAAACTGATTTGTGTGTCTAATCTCATCTGTGGTTAGAATTATTGGACCTATTAATAAGTCAAGGAGCATCATGAACATAACATAGCTTTATTTAACATGATCAAGTAACTCATGATATCCTTGGAGATAATGGACAAACAATGACTGCATAAGATTCAGATAGATCGATGCATTGACAATTTAATTGCCCTGCCCGATGTGTGCCAATTAGTAGATTGAGGAAGGGGAGTTTCTAATGGAGAACAACAATTAAAATGTTATATACTATTTCAGAGTTCTCTTTGTGGTGCAGTGAAATGAATCCTACTAGTAACCATGAGGTTGTGGGTTCAATCCCTGGCCTTGCTTAGCAGGTTAAGGATCCAGCTTGACGTGAGCTGTGATGGTGTAGGTCAAAGACTTGGCTCAGATCCTGCGTTTCTGTGCCTGTGGCATAGGCCGGCGACTACAGCTCTAATTCGACCACTAGCCTGGGAACCTCCATGTGCTGCGTGTGAGGTCCTAAAAAGAAAAAAAAAAAAAGTTATATACTATTTGAAAATTATCGATATATGATTAAGACACATAGAAATGCACAGATTTTAAGGTATCTTTCACTTTTAACAAATGCAGGCACCCACATAACCTACCCATATCTCAAAATATAGGGCATTTCTCTCTTCAGGACATTCCCTGTGCTGTTTTTCCCCAGTCAGTCCCTCCCACCCAGAATATAACTGTTCTGATTCCTGTCACAAAAAAAAAAAAAAAAATAATAATAATTTTGCATGGTCAAGAACTTCATATAAGTGAAATCTTACAATATATACTTTTTGGACTCTGGCTTCTTTCACTTAGCACAATATTTTTTAAGCTGCATCTGTATTTCAGATTGTGCCACTAATTTGATCCTTTTTTTTCCTGAATGATATTCCATTTGTGAATATACCAGTTTGTTTTTCTATTCCCCAGTTGATGGACAAACACCTAGGCAGTTTCCAGTTTTTACTACTATGAGTAAGCTGCCATTAACATTCATCTACTAGGCTTTCTGTTGATATGTATTTTCACTTCTCTCGGATAAACATTAGGAAGCACAATGCTATGTAAATGTATGATTTTTAACTTTATCTTTCTAAGAAACTGCCAAATTATTTCCCAAAGTGTTTTACCATTTTTATTCCCACACTAGCATTACGAGAATTCTGAAAGCTCTATATTGTTGACAGCATTTGGTGTTGCAAGTGATTTTTTTGTGTGTTTGTTTTCATTTTAACCCTTCCATTTTTTTTTTTTTTTTTTTTTTTGGCTTTTGTCTTCTTAGGGCCACATCCACGACATATGGAGGTGCCCAGGCTAGGGGTCGAATTGGAGCTGTAGCTGCTGGCCTACACCACACCCACAGCAACACAGGTTCCAAGCCATGTCTGCAACCTACACCACAGCTCACAGCAACACTGGATCCTTAACCCACTGGGTGAGGCCAGGGATCAAACCTGCCTCCTAATGGATGCTAGTCAGATTCATTTCCGCTGAGCCACGACAGGAACTCTAGCCATGACAGTGAACTCCTTTTAAACCTTTTAAAACCTTTCTCATTGTAGTTTTAATTTGCTTTCTTGAGCTTAATGTTGCTGAGCAATAATTTCTTTGTCAACATATAGAGAATATTTTCTCTCAGTCCATGAACTGACTATTCATTTCTTGGTGGTGCTTTGGAAAAACAAGTTTTGATTTTGATGAACTTAGGTTAACAACATTTTATCTTTTATGATTAGTGCTTTTTGTGTCATTGCTAAGAAATTTTCACTTTTTGCTCAAGGTTGCAAAGCTCTTTTACAATGAATTTTTTTAGAAGCTTTATAAATAAGCCTTTATGTTTAAGTCTGTAAGCCCCCTTGAATTAATTCTGATGTATAATATGGAGTAAGTAGGGTAATGTGTTCATTTTTTTTCCCATATGGATATCCAAATGTTCCTGCACTGTTGGTTGAAAAACTTTCCTTCACCATAGAATTACTTTAGTAATTTTGTATTATTTAACCATATGTACATAAGTCTACCTAGGGGCCATTTATTCTGCACTACTGATCTGTTTGTCTATATTTGACCAATGCTACACTGTTTTGATTACTAAACCTTGATACAAGTTTTTCTTTTTTTTTTTCTTTTTGTCTTTTCTAGGGCCGCACCCACAGCATATGGAGTTTCCCAGGCTAGGGGTCCAATCGGAGCTGTAGCCACTGGCCTACGCCAGAGCCACAGCAATGCGGCATCTGAGCAGTGTCTGCGACCTACACCACAGCTCATGGCAATGCCGGATCCTTAACCCGCTGAGCAAGGCCAGGGATCGAACTTGCAATCTCATGGTTCCTAGTCGGATTCATTAACCACTGAGCCACGAAGGGAACTCCCATGATGTAAGTTTTGAAATTAAGTCCTCTAATGTTTAAGATTACTTTGATCATTTTAGAGATTTGGTCATTTAAGTTTTCGAATCAACTTGTCAATTTCTCAAAAATTCTAACAGTTATTTTTATTGTTTCATTAAATATGCAGCTCAATTTGGAAAGAAATTATATCTTAAATAATTGAGTCTTGGAGTTCCTGCTGTGGCATCTCTACAGTGCTAGGATGGAGGTTCAGTCCCTGGCCTGGCACAGTGGGTTAAAGGATCTGCTGTTGCCACAGCCTTGGCACAGGTAACAACTGTAGCTTGAATCTGATCCCTGGCCTGAGAACTTTGTATGCTGCAGGATGGCCAAAAAAAACAAAAAACAAAAAAACAAACAAACAAAAAAATTTACTTCCCATCCAATAACTTGGCATATATATTTTTTTATTTATCTAAGTTTGCCTTAGTTACAATGTTTTGTAGTTTTGTAGTTTTCAGTATAGAGTGTCTACACATTTTTTTGTTAAATTTCTTTGAATACTGTTGCAAATGCTTTTCCTTTTTCAGTTGTTCACTGTTGTTGTAGAGAAAAATAATTGAGTTTTGTATACTGACTGGATTCTCAACATGTTAAATTCATTTACTTTCAGTAGGTATTTGGAGATATTTTAGAATTTTCTGTACACACCATATTATCTGAAAAATAGTTTTGTCTTTTCCTTAAAATCTTGTCTTTTTTTTCCTTACCTCATTGGGTAAAATGTCTGTCTCATACAATATCATACAGAAGTGGGGAAAACTTTTAAAATTTCAACACTGAGCACTAGGCATTAAGTGCATTCTATCAGATGGGAGACGTTTCCATCTATCTCTAGTTTGTTGGGAGTTTTTATTATGAATAGGTGCTAAATTTTGTCAAATACTATTTCTGCATTTCGTACAAGGATTGTGAGGGTTTTCCTAATTTGATAAACTATTGTCATGTAATCTGAATTATGTTGATTTTTGAAAGTTAAAAGATTCTTGCATTTATGTCTGTCCTACATACTCATGATGTGTTATGCTTTTAATATATATTACATAATATGATATTCTAATACTTTATTAAGATTTCTAGCAACTATGGTTATGAGAAATACTTGTTGATAATTTCTTTATTTTATAGTATTATCTGGTTTTGGTGATAACATTATGCTGGCCTTACAAAATGAGAATTGTCTTTTTCTCCCCTATTTTCTGAAAGAGTTTGTGTAAGTTTGATATTATTTCTTAATTAAATACTTGACAGAACTCACCAGTGAAGCCATCTGGGCCAGTAGTTTTCTTTGTGGAAAGATTTTTATTAAAAGTTCAGTCTCTTTAACAGTATTAGTTATACTGGCTTTTGTTGCCATGTAATAAATTATCCCTCAAACTTAGCAGCATAAAAGAACAAACATTTATTATCTCATAGTTTCAGTGGGTCAGAAATAAGGGAACAACTTAATTGGGCGCTTCCGGCATAGAATCTCTTATGAGATTTCAGTTAAGCCATCAACCTAAGCTGTGATTGTCTGAAGACCCAGCTGGAGGAGAATCCACTTCAAGCTGACTCATGTGGTTTTTGGCAGCCTCAGTAGTTTGCTGGTCTTTGGCTGGAAGGTTGATATCTTTGTGGGCTTCTCCATAGGCTGCCTCACTCTCCTCACAACATCGCACCTGACTTATTCCAGAGGGAGTGATACAAGTACTATGTCTGTATGTGTGTACGTTACATATGTGTGTGTGTATGTGTATGGAGAGAGAGAGAGAACACCCCATGATCTTTTGTAACCAAATCTCAGAATTAACATGCCAAAATTTTGGTTGTCTTCTATTGGTGCGAAAACCAGTATTGCTAAATGCATGAATTAATATAACCATAATTGGTGGAAAAATAAATATGTACTTTAAAAAAGGGAAGTATTTGTCCCAATAATATATACACAAAAATTGGGAATTTTATGTTCCTTTCTGACACTAATCTAGAAAGGCATTGACAAACTAGAGTAGGTAGGCAAATCCTAGTCAATAACTATTGTTGAGTGTTTCTCAAGTGCCAAATGAAG
This sequence comes from Sus scrofa, assembly GCF_054392235.1. Taxonomy (NCBI): domain Eukaryota; kingdom Metazoa; phylum Chordata; class Mammalia; order Artiodactyla; family Suidae; genus Sus; species Sus scrofa. Next base: position 100,781,820 of record NC_139397.1, read on the forward strand.
AATAGTACTTACAAACGGTTGGAAAAAAACCTTAAAATCAGCATATTCTTTGACTTGATAATCCTATCTTTAAGGATTTATCCTAAGAAAATACCTAGATAAGTGCATGAAGAGCCTTCACAGTATTGTTTAGCAAAGAAAAACATGCAAAGAAATTAACTTGTTCAAAAGTAAAGGACTGTTAAATAAAGTTGATATTTTGTAGCCATCAAAATGATTTTCTAGAAGAATATTCATTGACATGGAAAAATTTTTATTATTGGCTTAGGTAAAATGAAAACAAGTCACAAATAGAGTGTTCACAGAATGAGTCCACCGTAAGAAAAATATGTTTACTTAAAAAGTATAGATATTATTACTCAAAATATTAACAGTTTTGCTAGAGTGGACACCTCTCATTTTGGATTACCCAGGATCCGTTTCCCCCTCTAACAATAAGACCCGTACTTTCCATTTATCCCTTTCATATTTTCTTTCCCATGATTGGGTAGAACTAAGTCAAACCCAAGCTCAGTAAAAGAGTTAAGCATATGACCTAATCTCAGCCAATCATTATATTCCCAAGTAGTCACAGATATCAATTTAGGGCTGGAATTGAGAGAGTCAAGTCCCAGAATTTGGTTTGAATAAGTCTGGAGCAAGAGTAGCCATGTTGCACTGCTTGGAAGCCAAGATGTGGAGGAATACCTGATGAGATCATTTGACTATGCATCTCCAGTCAAGCCTAGTGTCCTAACCTCCCAAGGCTCTCATACACTGTACTGTGCATCACTCCCCTCCCCACCACATGTACCCCTACTCTGCTTAGCTCCATGTCATGGCTTTTGGACTGAATTAGGAACAAAGGAAGAAAGGATGGAGGATAGGGAGGGAGTAAGGAGAAAGCTTGGTTTTCATTTTTTTTAAAGGCTATATAAGAAATTAAGGGAAATTATTTTATTTTTAATTTTTATGATAGTTCATTTACAATGTTCTGCCAATTTCTGCTATATAGCAAAGTTATTCAGTTATACATACATATATATATATGTGTGTGTGCATTCTTTTTTGTCATATTATCTTCCATGATGTTTCAACACAATTGATTGGATATAGTTACCTGTGCTATACAGCAGGACCTCATTGCTTATCCACTGCAAATGCAGTAGTTTGCATCTATTAACCTCAAACTCCCAGCCCATCCGTCTCCCTCCTCCTGCCCCTTGGCAACCACAAGTCTGTTCTCCAAGTCCATGAGTTTATTTTCTGTGGAAAAGTTTATTTGTGCCATATATTAGATTCCAGATACAAGTGATCTCATATGGTATTTGTCTTTGTCTTTCTGACTTATTTCACTTAGTATGAGAGTTTCTAGTTCCATCCATGTTGCTGCAAATGGCATTATTTTGTTCTTTTTATGGCTGAGTAGTATTCCATTGTATATATATACTACATCTTCTTAATCCATTCATCTGCTGATAGATATTTATGTTGTTTCTGTGTGACTATTGTGAATAGCGCTGCAATGAATGTACGGATGCATGTATCTTTTTGGATTATAGTTTTGTCTGGATATATACCCAGGAGTGGGATTGCTGGATCATATGCTAGTTCTATTTTTAGTTTTCTGAGGAACTTGCATACTGTTTTCTATAGTGGTTTTACCAATTTACATTGCCACCAACAGTGTAGGAGGGCACCCTTTTCTCCACACCCTCTCCAGCATTTGTTATTTCTTGACTTGTTAATGATGGCCATTCTGACAGATGTGAGGTGGCACCTCATAGTAGTTTGGGAAATTTATTTTAGACAAATGAAAAAAGAAGAGGAGCCATGACCATTCTCTCCAAATAGGTTAAGGACCCATATATAGAAACATAGAAAACTTCTTCTGAATTCAATTAAATAAGCTACAGGGAAGCATATTTTTTTCAGTATAAGCAAACACAGTGTGGACTATCTAAAGGTAATATGGGATGCTTCATAAAGCTATGAACTTCTTGTAACCAGAAACATTCAAGCGACTAAATGACAATCCTCAGAGTTTTGTATAGAAGATTCATTCCTATCTTAAAAGAAGGGTAGTACCAAGTGACAACTAAATTAGTTGATCTGGATAGATAACTAACCTGGGAATCCTGGGCTTTCAGTTCGTCATTTTATTTCCTAATATGATAAATTAGTCCTTATACACCCCACTTTTAAACATAACTCAAAACATGTCTAAAATAATATATTTGGAAAAAGACCCTTTCCCAAAAAATCAAATTCACACTTTTCTAGTGGCAAAAATAATTAGATCCTTATCTTTCTGTGACTTAGACCAATCAGTAGTCAATACATTAAATCATACAGCCTAATAGGACACACAGCTCCCTTTTTGAAAATAGAACTTCTCCAAATTACACAAAGAAAAGAAATTTCCCTTGGATAAAATTTGAAACATTACATACCATAGCAAGGAAAGAAAAGTGTTATATTTTTATCAGCATGGGACAACAGAATGTTTTCTGTGAAAATGAGCATGACAGTAAAAAAAAAAGTTGATAAATTTATAAACCATCAGAGTTTAGCAAATAAAATAAAACCTCAGTTTCTTATAGAATAAATTTTACACATGAACATTTTATTCCTTTAAACAATAGAAGTTTTGTTTTGATAGAAATCTTTATATAAAAGTATAGGCACATTTGCCACTTTCCTGCCTTGTTAAGCAGATACTAAAAATATATATATATTTAAAAATGCCTTCCTGACCCACACAATTATCACTCTATACTCAGCTTGCATTGATGCCCTTGGAGTCTGCTGAAGCATGTGTATATATAGCCCCACATTAGCATCCCAGTGATGTGTGTTTTGACTAGTAGTGTCTCCTTTTTAAAGTTTTTTGGTTTTCTTCCTTACTATCAGAATCCAGTCTGTCATTCTTCAATGCTGTTAATAAGTCTATCTCTAGCAGCCTTTTTCCTGACGTTAAATTTGCTGCTTTTTATCTGCCGCTGTTTTGAAAAATGGATAATTTAAGCAGCATAAGAACACATATGAAAGATTAGATCAAAACGGTGAACTGAGTGCATCTTTGTGCCTTGTCTTTCATTTCCAAATCTTTAGAAATGGAAGAAATAATATGCTGTATATATGCAATAGAAGAATGTATGGCATGTTTAAAATGAATTTACCTGAAGTGGAAAATTCCTAGGAGAGAACACAGTTTGGAGTATCTTCGATGCTACACCCTCCCTGCAATACTGGAGCTTAGATTGAGAATTCGTGATGTAGACAATAGAAACCCTGCAGCTTATGGGAGGATTAATCCCTAAAAGAAAGGGGCCTTTGATAGACAAAAACAAAGTGTTTTCTATATGCTGACACTTGGTACAAGGAGACCTCCCCCACCACCATCCTGGCCACTTGTCAAACTTTAAGAAACTTGGGTTTTAAAAGGATGGACTGACCCTTTTCCATTTAACTTGAGCAGAATTCACACTGTCTTCAAGCCAATATGCAAACATCTTATAAGAATGATAAACTTTAATGTGTAAGTAAATAATATTATTGAACCCATAAAATATACCTTGAGAGTTTTGGATCTGGAGACACATGACTTTCTTCAGTTCTGGAAAATTCCAAGCTATCATTACTTCAAATATCACTTCTCCACCAGTCCCTCCATTCTCTTCCTCTAGAACGCTTGTTAGAAGTACGTTAGAATTTTCGTGTGTATCATCTATGTCCCTTAATTGGCTTCTCATGTTTTTAACCTCTTTTGTCTCTCTGTACTGTTTCTTGGATGAATTTCTCAGACTTTCTCATTCCCTAATTCTCTCTTTTACCATGCCAGGGTTTCAATTACCTATTGCCACCTAACAATTCACTTCAAAATGTGGTGGTTTGAAATAACAGTCTCTTATTTCTCATGATTTTGTGGGTTGACTGGGTGGTTTTTCTGCTGGTCTTGCCTGGGCTCCTTCTCACAACTATATTCATCTGGCAGGTCAGCCAGGGTCTGGGTTTCCCTGCACCATCAGACGGCTGATATGGCTGGACCCCTTACTCCACGTGGTCTCTCAGTACTGAGGAGGTAACTCAGGCTTCTTTCAAGGTGGCCTTAGTGTTCCCAGAAGCAGGGGTATGTAAGACCCAACACTGAAGTACTTTTTAAAACTCTACTTGAGTCACTTTGCTAGTGATCCATTAGCTAAAAACAAGTCATGTTGCCCAGCCCAGATTCAAACGGAGGAGAAACAGACTCCACCTTTTTTGTGTGTGTATGTGTGTTTTTCTTTTCTAGGGCTGCACCTGTAGCATATGGAAGTTCCCTGGCTAGGGGTCTAATCGGAGCTGTTGCTGCTGGCCTACGCCTGAGCCACAGCAACACCAGAACCAAGCTGCGTCTGTGACCTACACCACAGCTCATGGCAACGCCGGATCCTTAACCCACTGAGCAAGGCCAGGGATCTAACCCGCAACCTCATGGTTCCTAGTCGGATTCGTTAACCACTGAGCCGTGACAGGAACTCCAGACTCCACCTTTTGATAGCTAGAGCCACAAAGAATGTTTGGTCAGACTTTATAGTTTTCTATACCTGTCTAGGGTTTATTCATCTTCGATATTTTGAATTGCAAATGCAGTTTTTCATTTACAATATTTCTAACTAATTCTCTTTCATATCCACATATTCTTTTTTATGCCTATTTTATTTCATGAAATACTGTTCTTTGTAATGAATTCCTTTCTTTTTTTTTTTTTTAAATAACAAACTTATCTTAAGGCCTTTGTCATATTGTGCCATGCAATTGATATCATATGGAGTAGATTTATTTGCTAACTGTTGATTTTGTTGTTTTTTCTATCATTATTTTTTTTTCATGAGATTCATTTGGGCGGGTAGATTTTATTTTGTTGTGTTATTTGGGTTTGTTCTTAGTCTCTCTCCTGCACCCATCTTCCTTTTACTCACTCTCCTATTCCTTTAGACCTCAGAAATGAGTGTTATAATACATTTTGGGATTCCTACATTATTATGACCTATGGGTTTATAATGGTTTTAGGCTTTGGGACCAGAAGCATCTTGACTCATTTCCTAGTTATAAGTCCTCTTGTCTCCTTAGCCTACAGCTTCCTGTAAGCCCCCAGACAGCAGGTTAGCAACAAGCAGAAAAGCAGAAAAAGAGAGTCTTTCTTTTTTTTTTTCCTTCCTAGCAAAGGGGTGAGCAGGAGAGGCCCCATTACAACCACTGGCTTCAAACTGAGAAATAGGTCAGATCCTCCCAACTCCTGTGGAGAATTTAAAATGTTCATTATCATCAGGAGCAAGCCATTCCCCGCTTCTGTTTCCAGGCCCATCATCTGCCATGCCTTCAGCTTTGGTCTCACTTATTCATATTTCTGTCTGTTTATGAGCCTTGAAGATGTTTACATGTTTTGGACTCTGTCTATGGCTTTTTCATGTTATCTGTTATGGCTAGGGGCTTCATCTAGGTGAAAAAAATGTTATGCATGAATCTACTACCCAACTGATCAAACCCACAATAGTTTTAGCAAGCACTTCGTATTAATTCAGAAGTACATGATAGTAAGCCCATGAAAAGATACTCAATATCATTAGTCATTAGGGAAATATAAATTAAAACCACAATGAGATGTAACTGCATAATTATGAGAACTGCTAAAAAATAAAGACTGATCACACCAAGTGTTAGCAATGATAGGGAACAATAGTAGTACTCACATACTGCTGGTGAGAGTGAAAAATTATATAAGCAATTCGTAAAATACCTTGATGGTTTTTTTAAAAAGTTAAACCTACACCTACATATATATCGAGCCAGTCCACTCTTTGGTATTTATCTGATTAATGCATTCCTCCATATAAACACTTGTACATGAATGTTTATGACAGCTTTATTTGTACAGCCAAAAATGGGAAATGATCCAAATTCCATCAACAGCTGGATGGGTAAATAAACTGTGGTATATACATGCGAGCCATGCTACTTAGCAATTAAAAAGAAAGAACTATTAATACAAACATCAGATGACTAAATCTCAAAATAATTAAGCTGAGTGAAAGAAGCCAGACAAAAAAGGATACATACTACATTTCTTTTATAAACATTCTAGAAAATGTAAACTAATCTACAGTGTCAAAAAGTAGATCAAGCTGTTGGGATGAGGATGGGAAATAGGGAAGGGTGGGAGGGAGGAATCATGGAGTCATTAGGGAAATGTTGGAGGGATAGATATGTTCATTAAGATGATGGTTTCACAATGCAGTAGTTACCTCTTATCCGTAGTTTTCCTTTTCACGGTTTCAGTTACCTGAGATCAGTGTGTTCTGAAAATATTAAATGGAAATTTCCAGAAATAAACAGTTCATAAATATTTGATTGCATGGTGTTCTAAGTAGCAACGATGAAATCTCATGCTGCCCCATCCCACTCAGAATGTGAATCATCCCTTTATCCTTCCTATCTACCTATTAGTCATTTAGCCATCTCGCTTATTAGATTGATTATTGCCTATCACAGTGTTTGTGTTTAACCCTTACTTTACTTAATAATGGCCCCAATAGCAAAAGTAATGATTGCCAGCATTCCAAAGAGAAGCCATGGTGCTTTTTTTAAGTGAAAAGGTGAAAGTTCTTGCTAAGATCTTCCAATATCCTATCCATAAAGTTGTGAAGAAGGAAAAAGAAATTCATGCTAGCTTTTCTATTGTACCTCAGACTGTAAAGGTTAAAGCCACAGTGTGAGTAGTGCTCAGTTAGGATGGAAAAGGCATTAAATTTGTAACATAAGACATTTTGAGGGAGAGACCACATTCACATAAATTTTATTATAGTATATTATTATAAGTATTCTGTTTTATTAGTTATTGTTGTTAGTCTCTTACTCTGCCTAATTTATAAATTAAACTATATCATAAGTATGTATAGGAAAAAAATATAGTACATATAGGGTTGGGTACTATCTGAGGTTTCAGGCATCCACTAGGGGTCTTGAAGCATATCCTCCCATAGATAAGGGCAGACTTTTGTACATGTGTGCAAACAAATTGTATAACTTCAAATTTATCTAGGTTATTATATACCAATTATAACTTAATAAAACTGTTTAAAAAATTAATTTGATGTTATGTATCTGAGCTGATTTAGCTTGGACATATTAGTTTCACTTAAAAGTGTAACATTGAAAAAAACTGTGAGCAATGACAACTAACATTTATTGGGCACTTTGCCAGGCCAGTTGTGTTAAGCATTTTATTTAGATCATCTCACTTGACCCTCTTCAAAAAAACTTACCAACTAGATACTACTCCATTATCTAGATAATGAAACTGGGGCCTCAAAGAACTAAATAAATTGCCTAATAGGCAACTTATGTACTAAGTGGCAAAAATGGTATTTGAACCATATTCTATGGTTCTAAAACCAAGCTCCTAACACCATCCCAAGTCAAGTGAGAACGGACAATTTGCCTCACTCTTACTCAGTTTCCTTGTCTTGAGCTTTAAAACTGTCCTCATCCCCCCCACTTCCCCTCATCCCATTTTTATCTTCTGGGGATGACTGGAGATGAGAGTCAGCAAAGAGTACCATCTTCTGGTTATACTGCACAGGGTTCCATGTATAGGGAAAAACTCTGAAAAACTTAAAATTATGGGGGTATCCTTGCTAGTTTATACAGTTAGTTACCAGCTTTGCTTGTCTTTGATGAACTATTTTATACTTTGTGGAGCTGCAAATTAACTTGTAGAAAATGGCTAGAAATGCAAATAATTCCTGTCCATAGAAATGCAAATTACATCTGATGGAATGCTATTGGTTATTGCCCTGTGGACAATGCCTTTTTTTGGCTAGTGTTGTATCCATTTATATATTCATTTCAGCATTCCTCATCTGACTGTAAGTTGTCTTTTGAACTGGTTGTAACATCTTCTGGTTCCTGCATTAATTACTGAGTTAAATAAAATCTATGACATATGTTCATTTTATATTTGTATGAGAGTTTTGACTTTACCCTTTAAAAAAGTCTATCCTTTAAACTATATATCTTGTAGTATAACTTGAAATAATTTTTAAAATGTTACCTAACAGAGCAGCTCACTGAATTTAGTAATCTCTTCCTATCCCTGTCTGACCATGAAATTCCCTTCTGTATATATTTTCATTGACTATGAGAATTTCAGTTCTCCTAAACAATGGTGAGCCCCTCCCATTTAATCGAATTAGGAAAAGGGATATTTGGGTGGGGAAAATAGAGAATAGAAGAAAAAAAAGAGGTGAAGTAAAAATGGGATTTTTGCCCTCTTCAAAGGGATGTAAAATTTAAAAAGAATAGGAGGAAAAAAATAAATAAAAAAAATAAAAAGAATAGGAGGGGGAAAGTAATTGTAGACTTTAGGAGTCCCTTCTTGTGACATCTATAAGGAGAAGGAAAGGAAGCCAAATACATGTTCTCAGGCTTGAAGTAATCATTGAAAGAGCTGGGACTTTATAAAGCAATATTTGGACAGAGTAAGAAATACCTGCTTTATGATGGTTGGTGAGTGTATTAAATCCAGATGACTCATCTGTAGTTTTCCAGTTCAAGTATCCAAGTTCTTTTCCGCCCCTTAGCTAAAGCAGTAAGGAGGTAAGATAGGAGATGAGGAGGAGTCCTGACTAGGATTCAGGTTCTGGAGCATACGATTAAATAACCTTGGACACAGAAAATCAGAAAAGTATTGATAGATCCAGAACTGAACAAAAGACTCATTATCCAAATTGTTTGCCAGAGAGAAAATAAGTTCATGACCACCAAAAAAGAAAACTATCGGCCAATATCATTGATGAATATAGATGCAAAAATTCTCAACAAAATCTTAGCCAACCGAATCCAACAACATATCAAAAAAATTATACACCATTACCAGGTTGGGTTCATCCCAGGTTCACAAGGATGGTTCAACATACACAAATCAATCAGCATCATACACCACATTAACAAAAAAAAAAAAAAAAGTCAAAAATCATATGATCATCTCAATAGACGCAGAAAAAGCATTTGACAAAGTCCAACATCCATTCATGATCAAGACCCTCGCCAAAGTGGGTATAGAGGGAACATTCCTGAATATAATCAAAGCCATTTATGATAAACCCACAGCAAATATAATACTCAATGGGGAAAAACTGAAAGCCTTCTCACTCAAATCTGGAACAAGACAGGGATGCCCACTCTCACCACTGCTCTTCAACATAGTTTTGGAAGTCCTAGTCACAGCAATTAGACAAACAAAAGAAATAAAAGGCATCCATATAGGAAGACAAGAGATAAAACTGTCACTATATGCAGATGACATGATACTATACATAGAAAACCCTAAGGACTCAACCCCAAAACTCTTTGAACTGATTAATAAATTCAGCAAAGTAGCAGGATATAAGACTAACATTCAGAAGTCAGTTGCATTTCTGTATACTAGCAATGAAATATTAGAAAAGGAATACAAAAATACGATACCTTTTAAAATTGCACCTCACAAAATCAAACACCTCGGAATACACCTGACCAAGGAGGTAAAGGACCTATATGCCAAGAACTATAAAACTTTAATCAAAGAAATCAAAGAAGATGTAAAGAAATGGAAAGATATTCCATGTTCCTGGATTAGGAAAATCAATATTGTAAAAATGGCCATACTACCCAAAGCAATCTACAGATTCAATGCAATCCCTATCAAATTACCCATGACATTTTTCACAGAACTAGAACAAACAATCCAAACACTTATATGGAACCACAAAAGACCCAGAATCACCAAAGCAATCCTGAGAAACAAAAACCAAGCAGGAGACATAACTCTCCCAGACTTCAAGAAATACTACAAAGCCACAGTCATCAAAACAGTGTGGTATTGGTACCAAAACAGACCGACAGACCAATGGAACAGAAGAGAGAACCCAGAAATAAACCCTGACACCTATGGTCAATTAATCTTTGACAAGGGAGGCAAGAACATCAAATGGGAAAAAGAAAGTCTATTCAGCAATCATTGCTGGGAAACCTGGACAGCTGCATGCAAAGCAATGAAACTAGAACACACCCTCACACCATGCATGAAAATAAACTCAAAATGGCTGAAAGACTTAAACATAAGACAGGACACCATCAAAGTCCTAGAAGAAAACATAGGCAAAACACTCTCTGACATCAACATCATGAATATTTTCTCAGGTCAGTCTCCCAAAGCAATAGAAATTAGAGCAAAAATAAACCCATGGGACCTCATCAAACTGAAAAGTTTTGCACAGCAAAGGAAACCAAAAAGAAAACAAAAAGACAACTTACAGAATGGGAGAAAACAGTTTCAAATGATGCAACCGACAAGGGCTTAATCTCTAGAATATATAAATAACTTATACAACCCAACAGCAAAAAAGCCAATCAATCAATGGAAAAATGGGCAAAAGACCTGAAGAGACATTTCTCCAAAGAAGATATACAGATGGCCAGCAAACACATGAAAAAATGCTCAACATCGCTGATTATAAGAGAAATGCAAATCAAAACTACCATGAGATACCACCTCACACCAGTCAGGATGGCCATCATTAATAAATCCACAAATAACAAGTGCTGGAGGGGCTGTGGAGGAAAGGGAACCCTCCTGCACTCCTGGTGGGAATGTAAACTGGTACAGCCACTATGGAGAACAGTTTGGAGATACCTTAGAAATCTATACATAGAACTTCCATATGACTCCACAGTCCCACTCTCGGGCATCTATCCGGACAAAACTCTACTTAAAAGAGACACATGCACCCACATGTTCATTGCAGCACTATTCACAATAGCCAGGACATGGAAACAACCCAAATGTCCATCGACAGATGATTGGATTCGGAAGAGGTGGTATATATACACAATGGAATACTACTCAGCCATAAAAAAGAATGACATAATGCCATTTGCAGCAACATGGATGGAACTAGAGAATCTCATCCTGAGTGAAATGAGCCAGGAAGACAAAGACAAATACCGTATGATATCACTTATAACTGGAATCTAATATCCAGCACAAATGAACATCTCCTCAGAAAAGAAAATCATGGACTTGGAGAAAAGACTTGTGGCTGCCTGATGGGAGGGGGAGGGAGTGGGAGAGATCGGGAGCTTGGGCTTATCAGACACAACTTAGAATAGATTTACAAGGAGAGTCTGCTGAATAGCATTGAGAACTTTGTCTAGATACTCATGTTGCAGCAGAAGAAAGGGTGGGGGAAAAAAATGTAATTGTAATGTATACATGTAAGGATAACTTGATCCCCTTGCTGTACAGTGGGAAAAGAAAAAATAAAATAAAATAGAGAAAGAAAAAGAAAAGAAGTTCATGGATATCTGGTTAAAACTGAAAGAGAGGGGAATTCTTAGAGTTTTCTATAAGAAAAATAAGTGAGAATTATATAGTATATACTGTTATCGTTTAAGGTATAAGAAATATCAATGCTATTCTTATGAATAAATAATGGTTGATCTGGGTTGATGGAAAATATTTAACACCTTAAGGCACAAGATAGATTTATTTGGAAGGATACAGGGCCTCACTGGAGCAAGGTTCTGGAGGCTCTTTACTGTGCCTGACAGTGCCATTGGGCTTCATGCTGCATCTTGGAAAGTCCAGTAAGCCTCTGGGGAGTAATCAAGAACACTGTACTTAGAAGGCTTGGAGTAGTAGCGATTTACAAATTGTATGGAAGTATTTCTTTCTTTCTTTCTTTTTTTTTTTTTTTTTTTTTTTTTGGTTTTTAGGGCCACACCCATGGCATATGGAAGTTCCCAGACTAGGGGTCGAATTGGAGCTATAGCTGGACCCTATGCCTCAGCCACAGCAACACCAGACCCAAGCTACATCTACAGCTATAGCTCACGGCAACACCGGATCCTTAACCCACTGAGTGAGGCCAATGATCGAACCCACATCCTCACGGATCTAGTCAGGTTCCTAACCAGCTAAGCCACAACAGAAACTCCCTCAATATTTTAAATAAAATGCATCCCTCTTCTCTCCCTCTTTTCCTCCCCAATCCCCTCTCTCTTTCTCCTCTCTTTCCTCTCTCTCACACTCACTGACTCCCAAAGTAGTTGGCACTGTTCACCTAAATAGAAAAGGGCCAAGAATTTGTATGAGAACTGGTTCCCATTGGAGGCTGGGAATGTGCATAGCTACAAATAGTAGAAAACTCTACCATAGAGGCTTACACAGAAGAGTTTTTTCCATGTCGTAATAGAGCTGACTAGCTCTGGGTCATCTAGGGGTGGTGACATAGTGATTCACAGTGATATCATCATGAACCCAGTCTCCTTCTCTCTTTATCTTCTGCCATCTTGGCCACCCTCATCACACCTGTGGCCTCATGGTTACAAGATGAGTCTTGGGCCCCCATACTTCACATCTGAGTTTCAGGAAAGAAGAAGATGGAAGAGCAAAGGGGTAGTGTCTGTCTTAGGAAAGCACCTGCACAGCTGACTTCTGCTTGCCTTTGGCCAGATGTATGTCACATTGCCTACCTTGGATGCTGGGCAGCATCAGGAGGCCAGAATTTTTACTGGTGTACTTTGTCTCCTTAAGCAAAATGAGAATTTATTAGTAAGGGTGAAGAGGAAAATAAATATTCGTCGGGTAAAAGGTAGCACTTCCCACACTCATCCAAAAATCTCAGAAATTGCTTAGGATTGGCTCTACTGATGAATTCTTAGCATTTACAAAAAAAAAAAAAAAAGTCTTTAAATAGCAGAGAACATTTCACTCTGCTATGAGTTTTTAAATAATGTATTGTGTCAACTCAGTAAATGTTATATTTAAATTTCACATCTGCAAAGATGTATACAATCAAAACCTTATGTTTAAGTAGAAAGCATTGTATTACATATAAACTGTTTTCCAAATATGTATAACTAATCAAATTTCTAAGCCAAATTTCTTCTTCTATGCAGAAAAAAACACTCCTCATAGATGTTCACATAAAAGCTTTTCATGAATGTAACATTAATTTTTGCAGTGTTTGAGGAGAAAGGGCATGATTTGAAAAATTGTGAAACTATCTTGGTTGAGGCAATCAATATAAAGGAATTTTTAACTTAAAAAATTGTTTTGAATTTCAGCGTTATCTGCCATTTTAAGGTAATTACATTTTGCTCTTCCGGTTCTGCTTCTTTTCTAGAGTGATCTTCAGATTCTGTTCAGTCTTTCTGTATCTTTGTTTGACTTTTAATTTTTTTTTTCCATTTCAGAACAGAATTTTTACAAGAGCAGTAGAGAGCTTTTCTCCAAATTGCCCAGCATTATGTATCTCTACTCTAGAAAATGGGATCCTCCTCTGTCTTTGCAAAGAGGCTTTTCATAGTTTCTAGTGCAGCAAATGCAGTGCAATAAGTTATACTCCCAGTTTTAAAACATCTCTGATGTAATATGTAAGAGTTCATTGGAGAATAACCCTTGCATAATACGTGTGAGCATTGCTTATTTAGTCTGAACTCCCTTTGGAAAGAAAAATGTTCTCAGAATAGTTTCTGTTGGTAACTGTTAATACGAGTGATCCACCTCTAACTACACCAGGCAGCAGAGGAAAATCAGGAAGAGACCAATCTAACAGTCAGCCTTTTGTATGCCCACGTTTCATATCTGAGGATTCAACTAATCATGGATTGAAAATATTCAGGAAAAAAAAACGCAGAAAGTTCTAAAAAGCAAAACTTAAATTTGCCCTATGCGGCAATTATTTACATAGCATTTACATTGTATTTACAACTATTTACATAGCATTTACATTGTATTAGCTATTATAAGTAATCTAGGGATGATTTAAAGTATATGGGTGGATGTGCATAAGATATATGCAAATACGACACCATTTTATATAAGGGACTTGAGCATCCTTGGATTTTGGTATCCTTGGGGAGTGGGGGAGACCTGGAACCAAACCCCCACAGTTATCAGGGGAGGATTGTGCAGTTAAGATGCTGATATTCAGGAGTTCCCGTCGAGGCACAGCAGAAACGAATCCGACTAGGAACCATGAGGTTGCTGGTTTGATCCCTGGCCTCACTCAGTGGGTTAAGGATCTGGCATTGCCAGGAGCTGTGGTGTAGGTTGCAGACTCGGTTCAGATCTGGCATTGCTGTGGCATAGGCCGGCAGCTGCAGCTCCGATTTGACCCCTACCCTGGGAACCTCCATATGCCATGAATGTGGCCCTGAAAAAAAAAAAAAAAAAGATGCTGGTATTCACGTATCATACATATAGTGCTATTTTGCCTCAATCAAAAAATGAATGATTCTTAGAATTTCCTTGTGGCACAGTGGGTTAAGGATCTGGTGTTGTCACTGTAGTGGTTCAGATTACTGGTATGGCACAGGTTTGATCCCTTGTATGGGAACTTCCATGTGCCTCAGGTACAGCCCCCCCCAAAAACAAACAAAATGATTCTCAAAAAAAAAATAGAAATAGAGGGTAACAAGACATTTCCAAGATGTTAGTTCTATATTTACATATGTATTTATACATACAATTTATCCGCAATTGAAATTAACTCAATGTTAAGAGACTGAAATACTTATTACATTGGTTTAAGCCCATTTATCCTAAAATTTATGTCACTAATGACTAATGTGTCATGGTGATGTCCTTTCTTTCTCTACTTTCTTGAAGCCCAGACAAATGCCTGCTTGACATTGAATGGACCCAGTGAGTCACCTAAATCTAATCAGAGTAGCTTTAAGCTTGGCCAGAATATGGTGTCACTATAAAATGTCATATCCTGCTAGTGAAGGTATAAGTTGGTTCAGCAATTCGGAATATCATTTGCTAATGTATTGAGAGTTTTTAAGAGCTCAGAAATTCTATTTTGTGCTCACATCTGAATATCTCCTTTGGATAAAGTAGGTTTACATAAAATGATGTTTGTCATAGCATATTTATAAAAGAAAAAAACTGGAAATAACCTAATCATTACATTGTTAGGACATATGCTAATATATGACTGTGATCAAAGACAGTGTGAAAAAAGGTAGAATTTGACACAGTATATGTATATATGATCTGAATTTTTTAAATTATTCATAAATAAGACTCAACATTAAAAATTACTGAAAGGAGGAGTTCCCATCGTGGCGTAGTGGTTAATGAATCCAACTAGGAACCATGAGGTTGCAGGTTCGACCCCTGGCCTTGCTCAATGGGTTAAGGATCCGGCGTTGCCATGAGCTGTGGTGTAGGCCAGCAGCTGCAGCTCCGATTAGACGCCTAGCCTGGGAACCTCCATATGCTGTGGTGGAGTGACCCTAGAAAAGGCAAAAAAAAAAAAAAAATTACTGAAAGGAAATTCAACCATGTAGTAGTCATATCTAAGAGATTGCATCATTTTATGCAAATGTTATACACATATTTGATTGATCACTTTGATTAAATTCCTAAACATAGAAATGATATATGTATATTGTTATTTTTAAGTGTTTTGTGTCACAGTTTCAAATGACCATCCTGAAGTGTTATACCAATTTATATATTTTAATTGTAAGCAAGTCAATTTCACCTAGCTTACCAGGTCTTCTTAATATTTTTCCTTATTGTCTAAATTATCTGAGTTAAACAAGAATATTTTAATAATAAAAATGCATACACATGTATGAAAAATGACTGTAAGATACAGTAATAAAAACACAGATCAGGAGTTCCTGTCGTGGCTCAGCGGTTAACTAACCTGACTAGCATCCATGAGTAAATGGGTTTGATCCCTGGCCTCAATCAGTGAGTTAGGGATCTGGCATTGCCTTGTGCTATGGTGTAGATCACAGACATGGCTCAAATCCTGCATTGCTGTGGCTGTGGTGTAGGCCGGCAGCTGTAGCTCAGATTTGACCCCTATCCTGGGAATTTCCATATGCCATCTCTGTGGCCCTAAAAAGACAAAAAATAAAATAAAATCAAAATGCAGGTCAAATAAGATATAACATAGCATCCCTCAACAGTCACTGCTAGAGTTCCTTGGGACCAGTATGAGATCCATGCATCAACCTCAAATATCTGGCTATCTTCCTTTCTTTAACGTGTTGGTAGATGTTTCTACTTAAGTGTCTCATTATCCATCTTACATTACAAATGTCAAAAATTGGACACCAAACCTGGTTTCCACTAGCCTCATTTCTATCAGCGGTACCATCTGATTGTCATGCTTGAAACCTCTGAGATATCCTTGACTTCCCCTTTCTTGTCTACCATATCCAGTTACCAAATTATAAATTCTTCTGAACCTGTTCTCTGTCCTTTCTCTTCCATTCCAATAGCTCCCACCCTAATACATTAACAACCATCACCTCACATACTTGCATTTCCCCCCTTCTGATGAGGACTTTAAAGATTACTCTCTTAGCTGTTTTCAAATATACACTACAATATTTCTTAACTATAGTCATCATATTGTGGATTACACCCCCAAAACTTATTCATCTCTTATAACTGCATGTCTGTACTTTTTGAGTACCTTCATCTTATTCTCCACCCCCTCCTCTGGCAACTACCAGTCTGATTTCTGATTCCATGAGTTTCTGTTTTTTTAGGTTCCACATAGCATCTTGTCTTTCTGAACTCAGTGTTTAAAATGAATTCATGTTATGTCGAAGTGACTTCTGGCATAATATATTGTGGTTTTTATTACCTCTTTTCTTGCAACGAATACATATTGAACATCTCGTTTGCACAAGGCATTCCACTATGGCAGTGATGTTAGGACAGATGCCATTCCTACCCTCAGGGAATTTGTAGTGTGGTAGGATGGACAGACAATAAGTGACAAATCATACAATTAATCATGTAACTGCAATTGTTTCAAAGAAGGACTAAGAAGTATAAAAGTAACTAGAGAGGCATATTTAGTCTGGAGGGCTCAAATGAAGATTTCTTGAAAAGACACCATTTGCCTTAAGATCAGAAGGGGTGGCATTGACCACATGAAACAGAAAGAAGTAATCTAGGCTCAGAGAACAATGTGTTCAAAGAAACCGAGGAGAAAAGGACCTGGGGCGTTCAGAATTCTGAGGCAAAGCCTTTTGGATGGAAGGCAAAGAGAGGAGGTCTGCCCTGAGGCCATCAGGGTAGGGTGGCCAGATCATGTGGCCCCTTGTAGCCTGTGTACTAGGTTGTAGCCCTCGAACAGTCTAAAATTACCCTCCAGGTTATAAAGCCTCTTCAATTATTATTGCCCACAACAACTAGATACATCTTTGTAAAAGATTTACTGGATCACAATAGTTTCCTGACACAAAGAAAACAACAACAACAAAAAAAATTACACTTAGAAGCTCACCACTACCTGTAGACTCAATAGACTCCTGAAGCTTTGGTTAGTGTTGAATTGTATCTCCCTGCTCCCCAGCCCCCACAATCCTTATGTTGAAGTATCTCAGAATGACTTATTTGGAAATAGGGAGAATAAGGTCATTGCAGATGTAAATAGTGAAGCTAACTTATTCTGGAGTAGAGTGGACTGCTAATTGACATGACCGTTGTCCTTCTAAAAGGGGGAAATTTGAACACAGATATATGCCCACAGAGATATGCCATCCATGTACAGGTTGGAGTTACATGGCCACAAGCTGAAGAACTACCAGAAGCTAGAAGACAGGACTGGAACAAATGCTTTGCTAGCACCTTCAAAGGGAGCATAGCTGTGCCACACCTTGATATCAGACTTCCGGACTCCATGTGAGGCAATAAATTTCTGCTTTTTAAACCACTTAGTTTGTGATACATTGTTACAGCTATCCTAGCAAGCTAGTACCAGCTATTAACCTTAACCTTTATTTATGTTTTTTCTAGGGCTGCACCTGTGGCATATGAAAGTTCGCAGCCTAGGGGTCAGATTGGAGTTACAGCTGCCAGTTTACACCACAGCCACAGCAACACCAGATGTGAGCCACATCTGTGGCCTACACAAGAGCTCACAGCAACGCCAGATTCTTAACCTGCTGAGTGAGGCAGGGATTGACCTACGTACTCATCGATACTAGTTGGGTTTTTTACCACTGAGCCAAAACGGGAACTCCTAACCTTAATCTTTAATTTGAGATATACTGACCTTTTGTCCCCAGACACAAAGAGGACTATCACCTCTCTTTTGTTTTCCTATTTCCTGACTAAAATGCTCTCTACTCCTCTCTGCTTATCTACATCAGTACTTCTTTGTAAAACTCACCATGGGAAGCACCTTCTCTTTGGAAGCCTTCATTATTATTATTATTATTATTATTATTATTATTATTATTATTATTATTATTATTATTTATGGCCACATCCATGACAAATGGAAGTTCCCCTGTCAGGGACTGATTCCAAACCTTAGTTGTGACCTATGCAGCTGCATGATGTATCCTTTAACCCACTGCGCCAGGCCAGGAATAGAACCCATGCTTCTGCAGCAACCCAACCTGTTGCAGTCAGATTATTAACCCATTGAACCACAGCAGGAACACTGATAATTATTTTTTAATGTCATATTTATGCAATTGTTTTTTTGGTCTTTTTGAGGGCCGCCCCCACGGCATATGGAGATTCCCAGGCTAGGGGTCTAATCAGAGCCATAGCCACCAGACTACACCAGAGCCACAGCCACAACAACACCAGATCCGAGCCACCTCTGCAACCTACACCACAGCTCACGACAACGCCAGATCCTTAACCCACTAAGCAAGGCCAGGGATCGAACCCACATCCTCATGGTTCCTAGTCGGATTCGTTAACCCCTGAGCCAAGAAGGGAACTCCTATTTATGCAATTTTTTAAGCTACCTTAAATAATTTGGGGGACATGGTGGATAAAAAGATAGTGTGGTGCCTAATTGCAATACCATTCATTATCTATTATATGCTACTTTGTATTGTCATCTTGTTACAGATTTGTCTTCCCTCTCCAGCTAGATTATGCACTTCTTGACCTTTTTCCACTTATTTGAATCCCCCCAAAGTAGTTCACCAAATCCTATTTGATTGCCTGAAATAGGAATCCCTGACTGATCTCTTGTAAAACCTGATCTGGATGATTTCCAGGGAGTAGCCACCATGGTGAACTTGCCTCTGGGGCAGGGGCTCAAATTCTCACTCTCAGTATTCACCTTCAGCCTTTCTCTCTGACCATCACAGCCCCCCTTTCCCAAGAGTCTCAGGGCTTTAGAGAACTAAAAATCAACCTCCATAAAAAAGGATTGGGATTGTCCATATATTAAAAAGTGTTCAATTTAGAAATTCATAATTTAAGAAAGGATAGAACAAATAATAGATATGTACTTTTCCTATTTTAGGTCTAGTTTTACTATTAAATATGAATGATGAAAATGAAGGTAATAACATAAAATTGCTTTAAAACAAGATTGGAAATTTCTGCTCTGATTCAGACATGGATATTGGGTGGGGTTTTTTTTGCTGTTTTTTCAAGAAATGTGAAATTCAAGATCTTGTGTTCCTAATGAAAGTAGCATTTACTTGTGAAAGCACATCAGAAACAGAAGACAGTTAATACTTCATGGTACTATTAGTTTAACTGCTAGTTTATATTAAGGAATCATACTGAACCACCTAGAGACATATGTTAGTGTGTAAGTAGAATATGGTTAACCCAGTAATTAAAAGAACATTATTTCCCCTTCAGTTAAGAGGAAAAGTCAAATGATGCTAATGCTAATAGTTAAATGGAGTATACAATGTCTATAGCAAATGGTTGTTTTCATTTGCTATATTTTGATGGTAAGGAACCTGAATTATGTTTAGCAGTAAGGCATTAACCTGACTCCAGTTCCAAAATAGGCATAAACTGAAAAATTTTAATGACTATTTGATGGATTGTACCCACAATATATTATCTCAGAAGCCACCCCTACATAACATGAATTCTTTGTGTCTGTGTGTGTCTTTTTAGGGCCGCACCCATGGCATATGGAAGTTCCCAGGCTAGGGGTCAAATCAGAGCTGTAGCCTCATTCCTACACCACAGACACAGCAACGCAGGATCAGAGCCACATCTTCGACCTACACCACAGCTCACAGCAATACAGGTTCCTTAACCCACTGGGTGAAGCCAGGGATTGAACCTGCATCCTCATGAATGCTAGTCAGATTTGTTTCCACTGATCCATGATGGGAACTCCAACATGAATTCATTTTAAACAGTGAGTTTAGAAAGACAAGATACTATGTGGAATTTAAAACAAACTCTTAGGAACAACATCAGACTGATAGTTGCAAGAGGCAGAGAATTAGATGAAGGTACTCAAAAGGTACAAATTTCCAGGTGGAAAATGAGGAAGTTCTGGGGGTGTAATCCATAATATGATGACTTTAGTTAACAAATATTGTATTGTATATTTGAAAGTTGCTAGGAGAGTAGATCTTCCAAGTTCTCATCAAAAGGGAGGAGAAATTTAACTATGTGAGGTGATGGTTGCTAACTAAACTTATTGTGGTAGTCATTTTGCAGTACAGACATATATCAAATCATCATGTTGTACACCTGAAACTAATTTAATATTATGAGTCAATTATATCTCAATAAAACTGGAAAATTGAGCTTAAACATTATTTTAAGGGCTTCTTTATTATTTATTTTCATCAACTAAATTTCTATTCATATTAACCTGTAATATGTTGCTATTTTGCTCTGTTTGAAATATATATGAAATACAGAGGATATGGTTTGGGTTGTTAAATAAGAGGGGGGGCACAGTGATCCCCATCTCTTGGTATTCATCCTATGTATCATCTCCCTGTGAGTGGGGCTGGACTCAGTGACTCACTGCTAACCAATACAATAGAGCAGAAGTAATGTTATACTGCTTTGGTTATGAGGTTATAAAATGACTGTGGTTTCTGCCTTGAGTACTCTTGCTCACTCTCTCATTCTGTTTTGAATCTTGCTCTCTCTTGAATTACTTGAGGGAAGTCAGCTGCCATAATGTGAGGCAGTCCTGTAAAAAGATGCACAGGCGTCATCCTGGAAGTGGATCTTTTGAGGCCTGTGAGGGCTACATGAATGAGCTCTGAAGCAGATTTTCCTTCAGATGAGAATTCTGTCCTGCCTGAGAGCTGGATTGCAACCTTAGGAGTAAACTTGAGCCAGAACCATCCAGCTAGGCCACTCCCATGTTCTGATCCACAGAAATTGTGGGAGGTGATAAATGTTTGTTGTTTCCAGCCACTGAGTTTGGGGGTATTTTTCCATTGCAGTAAATAACTAATACAACATAACATTGTGTGCTACGTAGTACATCTGTTTTCTTTCTGTCCTGTGCCCAATCATATTTTGGCTATTGGGAATGGGGCTGTTCACTATATTAAATTTGGTCTTCTGTGGAAGAACATATCATTATATAGTCTGGTTTTCAGTGGAATTTCCATATCAATCTTAGTGGATTACAGTGCTCTGTTGTGTTCTATGTACTATGGGAAAATTTATTTCAAAGATCGTGATGAAACTCCTAATAAGGCAAAACAAACACAAACCTCCAGTACTTGAGTATCATAGTACACTTGCCAGTGTGCTTAGAGGCATCTATCTTAAAATATTAAGAACTTCCAGGGAGTTTCCAAGTGGCCTAGTGGTTAAGGTTCCAGTGTTGTTACCATTGTGGCTTGGGTTGCTGCGGTGATGCAGGTTCAATCCCTGGCCTGGGATCTTCCACAGGCTCTGGGAAAAGCCAAAAATAAATGTTGAGAAATACAGTATATGGTTTGTTCATTCATTTGCTTCTTATTAATTCCATTAGAAGGCACCTGTTGAGCTCCTGTAATGACCAGGCACTGTACTAGATGATGGGCATAGCAAATGGACTATTACTGATTCTGTGCTCCAGAAACGTAAGGTCTAATAGGATAGACAAACCACTAGCAATGATAATAGAGGCTGATAACTGACAGAAATAGGAGTTGGTTCTGGGTGCTGTTAGCACAGGAGAGGGACATTTGGAGGATGAGAGAAAGTTTCCTCTAGGAAATCATGACTGATTTTGAAGGATAAAAAGGATTTTGTCAATTAAAGGAAAGCTTGAGGAAATCTTAGATAGATGTATGTCAAAGCACAAGGCAGAAACAGTTTACAACTTTAGAGATATCAAATTGTTTATTATGGCTGTAAGGGAAATGGTGTGTGGTGATGGTGAGACAGAAAAGAAATGAGAGAGGCAGATTGTAAAAGAACTTGTGAGCTAATTTAAGGATTTAGATACACTGATTTATTTCCAGAAGACCAGCGACATTAGAGTCACCTAGAACACTTACTAAATTATAGATTCCTATGTCCCATCAGAGACCCATTTAATCAGATTCTGTGGACTGAGAATTAGACATTATAGTAAGCTCTCCTGGTCAGTGCTTCTAAAATTAGTGAACATATGGACCATTTTTATAAGAAAAGTAAATTGTTATTGACCACAATTATTTCCAAATTAAACACAAGCAAAAAAATGTGAAACCAATGAAATTTAAATCTAATTACATCAATTGCAATTGTGGAATAATATTGTTTGTTAA
This sequence comes from Sus scrofa, assembly GCF_054392235.1. Classification (NCBI taxonomy): domain Eukaryota; kingdom Metazoa; phylum Chordata; class Mammalia; order Artiodactyla; family Suidae; genus Sus; species Sus scrofa. The sequence goes on from NC_139397.1 coordinate 100,804,359, forward strand.
ACTAAGTTGCTGCGTCCTTAGTGACTGGCTGCTGCAGTGCTAGATCTTCAGAGTTTAGTAAGTCAGTAAGATTGTATGTCATGTGATGACAATTCATCCAACATTTTTTCCCATTTGAACTATTGCAAACTCTATAAGGCCCACTTGGATGCTATTTGACCTCCACTGAAGAATTTTTGGATATTGAGTCCATGTACTTATTAGGATTAGGTTCATTACAAGTCACTGAACCCCAAATAACTAATTTAAACTGGATGGGTGTTTATTACCCTGGGAAAGTGATCCAGACTCAGTATAGACTCCATAGTGTCAGAAATTCATGCTTCTTGTACACTTACCCCATTGTTCAACCTTAAATGCCCCTGGGTAAGCACTAATTATCTCATCAGCTAAGAAGGGTCCTCCAGCTCCAGGCATGGGAATACATTCCACACAGCAGAAGAGAGAAAAGGGAAGGAAAAGTTCATGCTTTCTTTGTTTAAGTGTATTCCCCATAGGTTGCACATATCACCTTTAATTTTATCACCTGGCCACACATAGCTACAAGGGATTCTGGGAAATAAGAGCCTTTTCTAAAAGCAGACATGTTTCTATTACTGAGGAAAAGAAAACCACATATTGTTGACAGATTATTGGTAGACAACTTGCAATCTCTGCCATACTTCTTGTTTTTTTTTTTTCTTTCGTCTTTTTGACGGCCACACCGCAGCATATGGAGGTTCCTAGGCTAGAGGTCTAATAGGAGCTGTAGCTGCTGGCCTACGCCACAGCCACAGCAACACCAGATCCGAGCTGCATCTGCAACCTACACCAGAGCTCGGGGCAATATTGGATCCTTAACCCACTGAGCGAGGCCAGGAATAGAACCTGCAACCTCATGGTTCCTAGTCGGATTCGTTTCCACTGTGCCACCATGGGAACTCCTCTGCCATATTTCTTTATTTTCTTTTATTATTAGCCCACCACACAACAAGCTATACTATTTTTCATGCATTCTATCATTAACGTAAAAACAGACAAAGGGAATTTTCTGTTGTGGCTCAGCAGTAAGCAGCCTGACTAGTAGCTCCAATTCAACCTCTAGCCTGGGAATTTACATATGCTGCACATGCGACCCTAAATAAGCAAAACAAACAGACAAACAAACAAAAAAAGACACTGAATAAGGTAGTCATTGAGATCATCCAGACTACACCAAAATACACTTGTTTATATCATGTTAGATCATCATGAAAGTGAAAATACAAATGTAACGTATATTTTTATTTACTCATGGGATTCACGATGAAATGGAACCCCACCACCATCATGAAGGTCACAGACTTGAAAATCAATTCTAGACAATGTAGAACCATTAAAGAATTTTAAGCAAATTTATGCTACCAATAATATTAGTTCTCAAAGTGGGAAGGGGCTGTGGAGAGCCATGCCCAAATCTTGGGGTATTCATTTTTTTTCAAAGCACATCAATATATCTTTTTTGTGTGATATAAACAGCAGAGAGTAAAGTTTGGTATGATCTTCATGGAACAATATGGAAGAAAAAGAGAAAAACATTTTAGAAGATTACAAATTTTGACAAATACTACTTTAGGAAGACCACTCTGGCAGGAGTGTAAAAAATCATTTGACGATGAAACTAGCAGTAAGGAACCCAGTAAAGAGGCTACTGCAGTTATACAAAGAAAATATAAGGGACCTGAGCTGTCACTGGAGTGGAAACGATGAAGAGCAAGTCTGTGCTGACTTTACATTTTCTGACTTGGACCATGTGGATGTGGATGATCTTACTACTTAGCGAGTCATTGAATACAGGAGGAGATTCGGGTGTCATATACTTTTTCACTTGTTCGCTTAGCAAATGAATTTAAGTGTTAATTATAAATTACATTCTGTTCTACATACTGGGGATATTGTGTGAGCAAAATACATGTGGTCCCTGCCTTCTTGGAACTAGAACTTTAGTGATGGAGAAAAATGCATGAGAAAATAAATAATGAATTACAATTGTGATTAAAAAAAAATAAAGGGAAAAACAAGAATGCTAAGAGACAGAGAGGGGATCCATAAATGGTGGCATTGTTGGGGGAAATAATTTTTATTTTAGACATTTATTTTTTAGATGATTATGGGGTATCCTCTTGGAAAAGTCCCAGTGCGGTATATTCGAGTGGAACTGGGAGGAGAAACTTGACCTTAGGACTAAAAATTTGGGGTTCATCAGTGTATTGGCATTAGTTAAAACTGTGAATCTCAGGAGTTCCCATTGTGGTGCAATGGAAGTGAATCCAACTAGTATCCATGAGGAAGTGGGTTCAATCCCTGGCCTTGCTCTATGGGTCAGGAATCTGGCATTGCTATGGCTGTGGTGTAGGCTGGCATCTGCAGCTCAGATTCGACCCCTAGATTAGAAACTTCCATATGCTGTGGGTGCGGCCCTAAAAAGCAAAAACAAACAAAAAAAACCAAAACTATGAATCTCAATTATGACCCCCAGAAAAAATATGCAGGGTCTTAAAATCATCAATTATTGAAAGAACACTTTTTGAGGTAATTTTTAAAGCATCTGCATTTTTAAATCATATTCTGAGAATATTACTTTCTTATGTAGCATAGGGTTTAAAAATAATTGCAAATAATTTTCATTAAATTATAATGTTGGCAACCCCCCAAATTGTTACTAATAGGATGCAGTGGGCCTTCAGAAGTTCCACTTGGTAAGTTTGTAAGACTAAGAGGCAGTTAAGCTTTAATGCCTAAAAACCACAGAAGGGTTGTGAGGGCTTCTGGTTTAAAATGTAGGCTTTAGCACTGTATGACCATAGGTGAGTCACTTAAAATCTTTCATAGCAGTTTGCTTCTCTGTGAAATGGTAAGTGTGAAAAAAAAAAAAAAAAAAAGAGAGAGAGAGAGAGAAAATACTGGCAGTCTGTGGCCCATTGTAAATACTCAACTAAAACATAGTAGCAATCTAAATACTATTCTTATCCTTAAAAATCATGATATCAGTGGTAGTAGTTAGTAGTAGTAAATACTTATTCTCTGAAAACTTCCTGAAAATCTGTGGGATATTTTGAGCTATAGAATTGTCAGTATTTTTATGTTTTCCGGTTACTGTTGCAGTTCCTCATATGACCTTAAAAAAGCAATGTGTTTCTTTCCTGTGTTTGAAGTAGGGATGCAGAAAAAAGAAAAATGATCATAGAAACACTAAAAAATTAGGTCAAGTGATGGAAGACATGCCTTCTGCCATGGGAACTCAAAATCTTAAGATTTTTTGCAAGCCCCATTTGCTCCTTAGATACTTAGTACTGCTAAGGAATGTGATCATTTTCTGTTTTGAATAATTGTGGGGATGATTTCTTTATTGTCCCTTTACATTATTTTTAAATATGAAAATGTTGTTAAATTTTCTTACTGATTGCGACTAATTTTGAGGGAGCTAAAACATGGCCAACAACTTTATGTTTACCTTTACCTGTTTGTTCTATTTAGACATTTTTACTCTGAATGTGTAGTACTTGTGTAATTCAACATATAGTTATTAAAAAAATTTTAAGCCACACAGATACCTATGCAACAAGCAAAATAATTTAGATTATACTATGACAGCACTTGACTCTTGAATAATTCTATAAATATCCAATAAAGAATATAGGTAGTAAAAAAAAAAAAAAAAGAATATAGGTAGTATCCCCCCCATCCCCATATTTCCATATTTTTTCGATTGGCGTAAGTGCTTTTAAGTCTAGTCTGTTACTAATATTATTTCCAGGTATTAAACTTCACTAGCTCTTTATAAACTAGTTCATTTTAAAATAGGTTATTCCCATGAACAGCATTCAACGCTAGATGCCTGACCAGAACAGTCCTTCAGGGTCTTCCATTAAGAGTTTCTTTCCCTGGGAGTTCCTGTGTGGTTCAACAGGTTAAGGATATGGTGTTGTCATCTATGGGGCTTGTGTCACTGCTGTGGCTTAGGTTCAGTTTCTTGCCTGGGAACTTCTACATGCTGTGAGTGCAGCCAAAAAAAAAAAGAATCTCTTTCTTTGGAACTTCCGTTCATGAGTCCAGGAACTTCTGCGTTTACTGCTAGATATATTCCTTTGTGACTGGAACCAAGCAAGAATTCCATTTCTGCTATTACATACATTTAATAAGTGATTTGTATAACACTTTAAAGTCTTTTAAATCTTTTCACATCTATTATCTCATTCTCTCTTCTGAAGACCCTGTGCAACAGCCAAAAGAAGATGATTGTATCTTTAAGACCCTTTTCTAATGGCGTGTTAAATCTTTTTATACAAGATATTTTATTTAAACAAGCATAAGCTTCAGAGTTAATAGTTCCATTTTCCATGTATGTAACATTGGGCATAATCATTAGAGAGATGGCAGATGTTTCATTTATTTATTAGTCAGTTGCGTTTACTCCTTTGTGAATTGTCTGCACATTACTTTTGCCCATCTTTTTCTATTGAGTCATATTCTTATTGATTATAGTGAGTTCTCGATAGTATGATATTAATCATTTTCAATAATAGATGTTACAAATATCTTTTAAATGGTGATGGGTTACCTGTTCAATTTTTATGATGTTTGATTTTAAGTTTTTCATTTCAACTCTGTTTAAAATATTCTTCAAAAAGTGTTAAAGTTTTGCTGTTAATACTCAGGTCTTTAATTCCATCACCCCAGCAGCTCAATTTTGTACATAAGATGAGAGGGAATCCAATTTTCCCCATGTGAAATACCAAAGTTGCTAACTGCAACTATGCAATATAGGAGTCTGGTTGAAATCTTGGGCCTATGTACTATATGGTGTTTGGATCTATTTATTGAAGTTTGTCTTCTTCCCACTGATATGAACTGCTGGCTTGCTCATGCTTTATTCTGTTTACTTTCACTGGTCTATTTGTCTATCCCAGTGATGACACCACATTGTCCTAATGTAGCTTTAAGTCTTTATAGTTGGTAGAGCACATCTTTTAAATAGGTTCATCTTCAAAATTGTCTTGGCTACTTCCTTTGCTTTTTCCTAAATATTTTTTCAGCTTTATTAAGGTATAATTGATAAATAGAAATTGTATATACTTAAAGTGTACAACATGATATTTTGATATACTCATACATTATAAAATAATTACCACCAAGTTTATTAACATATCGATCACCTCACATAGTTACTATTTTCTTTCTTTCTTATGTCTCTCTGTCTAAAAGAAAGAGAATGCTTTAAGATCTACCCTTTTAGCAAATTGCAAGTATACAATACAGTATTGTTAACATGTCACCATGCTGTAGGTTAGAGCTTGAATAACTGATACTCTGTACCCTTTAACCAAGAGTCCCCCATAACCCCCTCCTCCCAGGCCCTGGAAACCACCATTCTACTCTCTCCTATGAGTCTGATATTTTAGATTTCACATATAAGTGATATCATGTAATATTTGTCTTATTTCTGCCTCTGGCTTATTTCGCTTAGCTTAATGGCCCCCAAGTTCATCCATGTTGTCACAAATGGCAGGATTTCCTATTTTTTTAAGGGTGGATAATATTCCAGTGTATTTATGTGCATGTGTGATTGACTTTTTCACCTTCTCTTTTTTTCATTCATTCGTCAGTGGACATTTAGCTTGTTTCCATACCTTAGCTGTTGTAAATAGTCCTACAATGAACATGGGAATGCACGTATCTCTTCAAGATCCATATTTCATTTTCTTTGGCTCTATATCCAGAAGTGGGATTGCTGGATCATATGGCAGTTCTATTTTTACGTTTTTTTAGGAATCTCCCTACTGTTTCCCATAAATGGCTATACCAATTTACATTCCCACTGTTGGTGTACAAGGGTCTCCCTTTTTTTCTTTTCAGGGCCATACCTGTGACATATGGAAGTTCCTGGACTCAGGGTCTAATTGGAGCTATGGCTGTAGCCTACACCACAGCCACAGCAACACCGGATCCATGCTGCATATGCAACCAACACTGCAGCTTGTGGCAATGCTGAATCCTTAACCCACTGAGTGAGGCAAGGGATCAAACCCAATCCTTATGGACATTAGTAGGATTCTTTTTTTTTTTTTTTTTTAACCCATTTTGAGTTTGGTTTTTTTTTAACCCATTTTGAGTTTTTTTTTTTTTTTTTTTTTTTTTTTCCCTTCCCACTGTACAGCAAGGGGGTCAGGTAGGATTCTTAATCCACTGAGCCACAAGAGGAACGAACTCCCAAGTGTCTTCTTTTGTCCACAATTTCACCAACACTTTTGTCTTTTTGATAATAGCCATCCTAACAGGTCATATTTCATTGTGGTTTTGATATGTATCTTTCTGATGTTTAATGACATCGAGCACTTTTTCAAGTACCTGATGGCCATCTGTATGTCTTCTTTTAAGACATATCTATTCAGATCCTTGCCCAATATTTTCATACATATTTTACAATTCTTGTGTTGAAATCCTGACTCCTAGTATAATTCTATTAGAAGGTAGGGTCTTTGGGTGGTAATTAGATCATGAGGGTAGAGCCCTCGTGAATGGGATTAATGCCTGAACAAAAATAAAAACTCCAAGAGAGCTCCCTTACTCTTCCCCATGTGGGGCACAACAAGAAGACGGCTGTCTAAGAATCAGAAGGCTGGCTCTTACAAGACACTAAATCTGTTGGCACCTTGATCTTGGATTTCCTAGCCTCCGGAACAGTAAGAAAAAGATTTCTGTTGTTTATGAGTCATGTGGTCTATGGTATTTTTGTTATAGTAGCCGTAACAGACTAAGGCAGTGTTCCTTTAGAATTGTGTTTTCACTCTTAAAAAATGATAGTTGAATTACTTTTAAACAGAATAACTTCACAAAGCCCCAGTAAGTAAAACAGATAAAAGTGATAAACCTAAGGTAGATAACCCAGAGCTGAATTTGTCCTGTCTGCTCCATCTACCTTGACAATCCACTTTAAGGTACCTGGGAAATCCTCCAAAACCTGGAACTGAAAACAAACAAACAAACAAAGCAAAAAAGGAGTTCCCGTTGTGGCTCAGCAGTTAATGAACCTGACTGGCATCTATGAGGACACAGGTTCGATCGCTGGCCTCGCTCATTGTGTTAGGATCTGGCATTGCCATGAGCTGTGGTATAGGTCTCAGACATGGCTTGGATCCTGCATTGCTGTGGCCCCGGAGTAGGCTGGCTGCTGCAGCTCGGATTGGACCCCTAGCCTGGGAACCTCCATATGCCATGGGTGTGGCCCTAAAAAAAGAGAGAAAGACAAAAGATATTTGTTTTATTTATTTGGAAGTGACACAGAGACAAATCCTCCCTCTACCCAGGTTCTTCGGTGTTTAGTTGGGCATTTGGGTGGGTAGGAGTCACCCAGATACTGTTTCTTGAACCTCAGCAGAAACAGCCAGAAGAGGACAGCTGGTAGCAAGGCCGGGTTTGGGTTGGCCACCTTATTTTGTTGTTATTTTTTCTGACAGGACAACTGATCCTTCAGTTGTTTGGTAGTGATTCAATCAAAGGGGAGAAGAGGCGTTCAGAGCTCTCTTAAAGGGCATTTTTACAAGCCTTTGTACCAGCTGATCTCAGGAATGCACTGCCCAGAGGGCAGGGGTGGGGTGCCTGAGAGTCTATAGAGAGGTGCACAGTGATCTGTGTGTACCAGCAGTCCGGTGTCATTTGTGCATCAGGAGTTTCAGAGGGTGTTTCACAATTAATGTGGAATATCCATCGTTGATATTTTTCCACCAAGGAGAGAGCTTTCTGTAGGGGACATTGTACAGAAGAAATGGGTTATTATATTAATCAAAACTGCTTAATTGTGTTATGACCTTCTTTTCTCTGGTAGGCATATAGACATGGCTTTATAGGACCTAGATATCTTAGAATATGTCACAACTTTAATGGGTAATTTAATAGATTCTTACAAAGAAAAATTTCTTAAAATAAGTGTAACAACTGTAAAACATGTATATGAATTAAGCACTTGTGGTAGGCTGAATAACGGTCCCAGAATATATCCAAATTCCAATCCCAGGAACCTGTAAATGTTACTCTGTGGAAAAAGAGACTTTGACTAAGGGTCTTGAGAGGGGAGGATTATCCTGGATAACTGGATAAGCGCTAAATGGAATCACAAACACCCTTTTAAGAGGGAGGAAGAGGGAGACAACAGGGAAAAGAGAAAGCCATGTGACCTCAGAGGAGAGAGATTTGGAGATGCAATGCTGCTGGCTCTGAAGGAGGAAGAAGGGGCTGTAAAACAGCAGCATGCACTCCTAGAAGCTGGATAAGGCAAGGAAACAGATTTTCTCCCATCCTGGACCCTCTGGAGGGAACATAGCCAGGCCAACACCTACAATTCATCTCAGTGCAATCAACTTCAGACTTCTGACTTTCAGAACTGAAAGAGAACACATGTTTGTTGTCTGAAGACACCAAGTTTATGGTAATTGGTCATGGTAGACATAAAAGACTAACATACTGTGCTCTGGATGTATGGCAGGAAAAAATGAGGGAATTAAAAAAAAAAAAAAACACAGAAAAGTAATCATAAGATGTCCTAACTCTAAACCTCTTGAGAATTCTGAACTAAGAATTTATAACCTTGGAGTTCCCACTGTGGCACAACTGGATGGGTGGTGTCTCTGACGCACTGGGACACAGGTTCAATCCCTGGCCAGCACATTGGATTAAGGACTGGCATTGCCATTGCTGCAGGTGCAGCATAGGTTGCAACTGCGACTTGGACCCAGGAACTCCTATGCTACAGGGTGACAAAAAGATAGATAGATAGATAGATAGATAGATAGATAGATAGATAGATAGGAATAAAGAGAGAAAAAAAGAAAGAGAGAAAGAAAGAAAGAAAAATTTATAACCCAAGGGTTTTGTTGTTGTTCTTATACCAGTCTCTTTCTTTTTAAGGCACTCTAAAAATCACACACTAAAATCAACAAAATGCAGCCAACACAGAAGTTCCCAAATACTTGCTCATAAAGCAACATTGTAAAAACAGGATATTTTTACTGGTCCTTGGATGAAGTGAGGAAAATAATGACAACGTAATGAGTTTTTTCCAAATTCATTGATTTATTTAAATATTTGCTCTTACATGTTATATTTATATTATTATTCCTTTATAAAACTTTGCAATAATATGCTGGTGTTGTAATTTTAATAAGTTTAGACTAAGACAGCAAAATTAAAAGCTGTCCATTGGCCCTAACATTCTTTAGAATTTTTACTGGTCTATTAAACTTGCCAGTCTGGTAACTATTTACCTAATGCAAGCAATCAGTCATAAAAATTTTTCTGCCCAATCAACCGGATGAGTTACTTATTGCTGATGTAACAAATTACTACCAACGGTGTCTTACAACAGCAGAAATGTTATTATATTGCTGTTCTATAGGTTAGAAATCTGACCTGGGTCTCACTGGGCTAAGGTCAAGGTGTGGGAGGCTCCATTCTTCTCCAGGGGGAAAAAGCATCTGCTCGCCTTTTTCTCGGCTTTACTCTTGGAGGCCTCCAGGACTCCTTAGTTTGTAGCTCTTTCTCCCATCTTCAGAGTCACCAACAGGAGAGTGATTTCCTCTCACAGCACATTATGTTACCCCAACCTCTGCCTCACTGCATCTTCTCTTTCTTCTGCCCCGCTCTTTTCACTTTTAATGATCCTTGTGATTACACTGGGTCCACCTAGATAATCCAAGCTAATCTTCCTATTTTAAGATCCGCTGATTAGCTATTTTAATTCATCTGCAACCTTAATTTCCCTTTGCCCTGTAACTTTTCATATTCTCTGTTTCCAGGGACAATGATGTGGATATCTGTTTTTCTTTCTCTCTCTCTCTTTCTCTCTCTCTCTCTCTCTCTCTCTGTGTGTGTGTGTGTGAGAGAGAGAGAGAGAGAGAGTGAGTGAGAGAGAGTGAGTGAGTGTTGGTGGGATTGTTTTGCCTATCACATTAACAAACTTGGCCTAAACAGCAACTGAGTCAGAAATATCAATGTGGTTTAATTTCGGTTATTTCCTTAGGATGAATTATGAGCATTGAAGTTGCTGGATATGTGCACATTGTAAAGGTTTTACAAGCATATTGTCAGATTGCTTTGCAGAAACCGTTGCAAACTATTACATCGAATTAAAGATTAGATTCTAAGATGCATTATCATTTCATGTGCCATTAAGGAAGAAAAATGACTGCCAATTAAACTATGACACAATTTTTTATCACTTAGAATTTTTACTTTAAAGTTATTCAAAGAATTTTCTTAAACTTACTTGGCCTTGGGCTTTTATCATGCAACACAACAATATGAAGAGCTATGGCCAAGTTCATGCAGTCACAGGCAGTGCCAACTACATCAGAAGTGCTGCCTGGCTGAGGGTGATTTAAGAGCTTATTGATTGGATGGTACATTTTGATTTCAGAGATGTTAAAATGTGCACGTTAGAATCAATGAAATGGAATATATAGAGACCCTTAGAATATGATGATTTAACATTCTTGAGTATCGCTCTTCACTTATAACTGAGATGGTCCATGATGGTAGGTGATTTAACTTTGTGGAGACACATATTGCTTGTTTCCCACTGGTCCCGGGACAGGGTCCCTCACCTGGTAAATGAGCATGATGGGTTACGCACTCCACTCACATGGCCACGAACACACCTGTGCTGCAACATACATTCGCCTTGCCCCTCTACGCCCCAATTTAAGAATATGCAAAAATTTCCTTTGACTCTCATGAATGTCGAGTCTGTGGTGGGAAGGTATGAAAAACAGCACATATTACCCTCCTCCCCCCGGGGGGGGGGGGAGAGCTGCAAAAAAATGCTTGAATAATTAAAAATCAACTACCATTTATTTGGAGCTTACTGTGTGCCAGCTGCTATGCTAAGGGCTCTGTCAACACTTCCTTAACCTCCCACAGCTAACAACCCCATACAGAAGATATAAATATGCCCTTTTTGTGGATGAAAAAAGTGAGTCCTGGACTAGGTAAATGATATGTTCCAGGAAACACCAGCTAGGAGGGGCAGAGCTAGAGCCTTATGAACCCTGTTTTGTTTGAGTCTAATCACTGTACATACCGCCTTCTATATTAATTATATCTAAGCAAATAAATCTCTGCTTCCAATTTACTGAAATTATATTAAAGTTAGAGGGAATTTTTCTGTCTCTACTGTAATTCATCTTTTCTCCTGGATAATACTTCAGGAAAGCATACTTCGTGAAAATGAACAAATTTCAAGGAGTAACAGCACAAAATATATCATTTTTTCCCTAAAGTGACAATAGCTAAAATCTACTCTGCTCCCAAGAACATCCCTGCTACCTCCAACTACCACTTGAAAAGTGCTTATTCTGCGTAAGTTTATGTTTGAATTAATAAAGTATTTTTTGCTAAGTGTTAAAAATATTTCTTTGAAAAAGAACTCCACAAATTAAAAATAATGACTATATGTTAAATAAGCAGCAATTTATATCACTGGTGTATTTCAATCTTAATAAACAGGTATAAACACCTGCATAATCTGGAAATTTACCTTATATAATAGATGGGACTGAAGTTATGATTTTCAAAGAAATTTTTAAAAGATAGCCTAATAATCTCTTTCTGCACTATTGTTGGTCTATGGCAATTTGAACACTCACTGATATTTACTTTTTAATTCAGTAAGAAGACTTTCTCTTATTGTTTCTCCACCTCACTGATTCTCAGCATCCCTACCACTAAGTACTTTTCCACCTTGACCATACATTGGAATCGCCCAGGGGAGCTTTTAAAAAAAAAGCACTAATGTCTGGGTCTCACCCTGAGAGTTTATGATTTAATTAATTGGGAGTGTGCCCCGTGCATCATGGGTTTTAACAGCTCCCCAATCATCACCAGATGATTTTAATAAGCAGCCCAACTTGAGAACCACGAATAAAAAGCACTGGGTAATAGAAAACACATCTGTGAGTTTGAGAAAGAACACTGATTCTGATAGCTTAACAGTGATACTTTTGAATTAGCTACAGATTCCTGCATATATGTTATATATCTGTTCTAACACCACAGAAAACGGAGACTTAGTTTTCTTGTTAAATACTCTAGGCAATTCATAGACCAAGAAATATAACCAGATTATCATCTCATTTGTCAACTCTGCTCCTAAAATTATCTTATTTGTTCCTGGAATTCTGTAACAAATTTGTGTTTGGATCATAGCACCAGAAAATTCAATAGTACTACTGTCTTGGGGGAGGGGAATGGGAGTGTATAGTAATAAGGTTTAAAATTTATAACTTACCATCTTGGGCAGTAATCCTGGCCAAGTTTCTTAAAAGACAATTTGACACACTAATAAACCTTCTGCCAAAATAATCTTTTGCAGAGCCAAAGTAACTTTAGGTATGATAAACTGGCCCCAATGCATGAATTTATGAAACAAAACAATTGTAACAGGCTATCTGTACTTTCTGATGTTGCTGTTTTCTCTAAAAACACACATAGAAGAAAGCAAGATTTTGTATAGCAAGTAGTGGAAATGCAGCTAGTCCCCAAATAATAATAATTTGTATTCATACAGAATTTTGTAACTTTTAAACCTTCTTAACAATAAAGTCCTGTATTTGGTTTCTATGGTGATTTAAAGTCACCTCACTTCTTGGTAATGTTCTTTCTTAAATAAATGTTTTTACAGCTCAAGCAGTGTACTAATAAGGTAATTTAAAAGAAAATTCATGACTGGTTGATGAGAAGCTATCATGACGCTGTCAAAAAGGATAAGGTAAGTCACTAGGATGTTTATATCTGCATTATTGCTGCTTCTAATTAGCATATTTACCTCTGGCTCAGACGCCACATCATTGTACATCAATACTCCACTTTACGTAGCTCCTTAGTGTTATGTCTTCTAAATAGACAATTGGCAACCGCAATAGCAAACACTTCCATAAGAGGAAAATATGACCTCTTAAGAGGAAAGTGTCATCTACAGGGACTTGATGTCAGCAAATGAATATTCATTCAAATAAACATCTGTTACTTCCATGAGCCACTGCAGTAAATCAGTTTTAAGAAGCTACACAGAGATGAATATCATATCACCTTTGCTCACCCCAAATCAATCTCTTTAAAATGGGATCACTTCTGTTAGGATTTTACACCTCACACTGAACCACATTGTAGCTACTTAGTTTAGGCAATATAGAGCCTGTGCATATGTTCCTGATATTGGTCCCTGATACTAGTTTTTACTCATCCTGTATTTGCAGCACCTAAGTTATGTGGTTTATCAAGTTTTGTGGTTATGAATGCTGCAATGTTGATCCTTATTTTCAGTCTTTAACAAACAAGTGCTTGTTCTTTATTTTTTTATTTTTTGTCTTTTTGCCATTTCTTGGGCCGCTCCCGCGGCATATGGAGGTTCCCAGGCTAGAAGTTGAATTGGAGCCGTAGCCACCAGCCTACACCAGAGCCACAGCAACACAGGATCTGAGCCGCATTCTGTGACCCACATCACAGCTCACGGCAGCGCCGGATCCTTCACCCACTGAGAAAGGCCAGGGATTGAACCCGCAACCTCATGATTCCTAGTCGGATTTGTTAACCACTGTACCACGACGGGAACTCCAACAAGTGCTTGTTCTTGTAGCAAACTATCTGTACACACATACACGTATATTCATGTATGTATACATATTTATATTCCTTTGCTAATTAAAGTTTACTAAGATTAAGTCATTAAGCTATGCACTGTACCAGGCTAGGCACAAGCTGCCTGGTGATCCTGAGATTTTTCTCTAAAAAACTCCTGTACATGATTCACTGTTAAGATTATATACTCACAAAGTTAAATAAATAAATATAATTAGTCTTTTAGTGTTCTTTTCAGAAACCGAGGAATTTCAGTATTCTATAAACCATTCCTTAGCTGATATTAGGTACAAATGAACTCTTGATCTTGTCATAAAGTGGAGAGTTTAATCAATATTTAAATGTTGTTAAATCTAAACTTGGAGATTTTTTTAAAATATTTTTGTTTTTTAAGGGCCACACCCATGGCATATGGAAGTTCCCAGGCTAGGGGTCAAATTGGAGCTGCGTCCACCAGCCTGTGCCACAGCCACAACAACAGCAGATCTGAGCTGCAACTGTGACCTACCACAGCTCATGGCAACACCGGGTCCTTGACCCACTGAGCGAGGCCAGGGATTGAACCAGCAACCTCATGGTTTCTAGGCAGGTTCGGAACTCCTAAACTTGGAGATATTTTTAAAATTTGAAAGAAAATGTTAAATTCCAGCATGAAATTCTTTGTATTTAAGATTGGACATCTCTTCTAATATTGAGATGATGGAGTACCAAGATTAATTTTTATAATCTCTCACTTTTTAAGGGTTAGTCTACTTTGGGAGACTTTTTTTCTATTCGGAGTCACTGACCTACATGTACAACACTAATAAGGAACCATGTTGAAATAACTTTAGTTGTTTTCTTTTAATGGAGGTTCAGAGGAGAACAGGATGATTTATACATTTGATTTAATAAATACAATAATTTAGGGAGTTCCCATTGTGGCACAGCAGAAACAAATCCGACTAGTATCCTTGAGGGCACAGTTTCCATCCCTGGCCTCGATCAGTGGGTCGGGGATCTGGTGTTGCTGTGAGCTATGGTGTAGGTCACAGACATGGCTCGGATCCCACCTTGCTATGGCTGTGGCGTAGACTGGCAGCTGTAACTTCAATTCATCCCCTAGCCTGGGAACTTCCATATATTGTGCGGGTGTGGCCCTAAAAAGCAAAAATAGCAACAACAACAAAATTTTAAATTTAGGTCAACATTATAACAAGCTAAAGGGATAATAAAGTAAAGGGACAAAAGAAGAGAATGGCATAAGAAGGGATGATCAAGACAGAAATTAGCAGGAGAAAATTTGCCCAAACCAACCATAAATCATTTGATTTTTTACAAGTGCTTCCTTATATGTCTTTCTCATTGGACTGTCTCAGCATCTGAAGACTATCCAAAAGCAACCTCCCTTGGGATGCCACACACTTCCCATTTGTTACTGACTGTCAGCATCTCCAGCCTATCCCAATTCTTAACCTTTTGACTATGGGACCAATGATGCTAGTTCCTTCTCTTCACTCTTATTCTCTCAGAATCCCACTGATTTATTTAGAAGTGGCATAGCATAGCAGTCAAGCATATAGTCTGCTCAGCCAGAGTCCAACATTTACTAGTCATGTGACCGTGGGGAAGTTGCTTTATCTTGCTGTGCCTCAGTTTCCTCATTCTAACACTAATATATAACAGTACCTGCCTCATGGGCGCTATTGAGAGAATTCAATGAGTCAATGCATATACAATACAGCACAAAAGACAATAAGTGATATAGAGTGTTTGCTATTATTTAACAAATATTCAAGAAATATTTGTTAAATATTCTAGGTACAGTGATAGTGCTGTGATGGAAAGGGGTGAGTGAAAAAGACCAATACCTGGAGTAACCAGCAAGGACCTACTGTATAGCACGGGGGAACTATAGTTAATATTTTGTGATAACCTATAGGGGAAACAAGTCTAAAAAAAGAATGTGTGTATATGTGTGTATATTAAAAAAAGAGAGACTAATATCTGAAGTATCCTAGCTGGAAGGCTGAACTCTGAACTCTGTTTTCCTTAAAAAAAAAAATAAAAGCAGAGTTGCTCAGTGGGTTAAGGATCCAGTGTTGTCACTGCAGTGGCTAGGGTCATTGTTGTGGCAGGGGTTCAATCCCTGCCCTGGGAACTTCCACATGCTGCAGGCATAGCCAAAAATAAAAAATAAAAATAAAATGGATAACTTGCTACAATGCAAAAAACAATTCAATTGCTTTTTTAACCATAAAATTATCCTAAGATAGAACTTTTCCATCTACTCAACCTGTACCTACTTCTTCAGAGCCTGCTGTGTGTGTGTGTGTGTGTTTTGAGAGACATGCCCTCTACATTCAAAAGTACAGTTTTCTTCCATTGTTCAGTAGGTATTCAATGCTAGTTTGTTAAATAAACATATAAATCACCCTTTTATATCCTCTGGCTTCTCTAATGTGTTTGAACATAGTAAAAGCACAGTTTTAAGAATGTGCTTATTACATGAGGCGGAGGTGGGTGAAATTCTACCACTGTTTTTTAGGCTGGAAACTCCTCTTCTGGGACCTTGACGTCCTCCCTCTTAAACCATCCTGCTAGATTATACACCCTGCAGAGCAGAGATAGTATCATGTCTCGCTTGACATGTATATATCTTCTGTGTGCTTTGTCCTTGAAAAGGCATTTGTTATGTTTGTTAAATGAAAAATAAGATATGCAAATAGTTGTATTTCCTAAGTTCAATTTTATGAGGTTTTTTTTGGGGGGGATGGCAGAAATAAATGGCCATAGATAAATTATGGACTTTTTTTTTTTTTAAGAGATTTTTCAAGGGACAAGAAAAAAAATTAGGTTTAGAATTAATCTGAAGAAGTGGAAATCTCACCTGATATAAATAACCTTATTAGAAATTACATTCTTTTCTTTATAATATTCCAAACAACTAAAATTTCTGGTATATAGATTTTCCTCTTAAATTGACAGCTGGTTTGGACACATGTATATTCAAAAAGCCAAAGTAACTGTGGGTGGGTAAGATGAGGGTGGAGTGGGGCGGCTGGTGTAGTAGCCTTAATGTAAGAAAGGCATTCAAATTTTTTAAACCAAATTGAGTTTTAATGGTTAATCAATTTGTGTGGCTACATACGGCCTTAAATCATTGCTGGCATAATCTTTCCATTAAGAAATGCTAGAGTGTACAAAAGCACTACCAACCATACTAGTTAATTCAGTTTGCCCAATAGCATAAATCATAGATTCCAGAATCAGAAGGAACCTCAAGATTCATTTTGCTGATGAGGAAACTGGCATCTGTAAGTTTGAGGCCATATAATTGGAACTAGAACCCAAGATGCCAGGTTTCTGGGTCAGTGACCATGATGTTCTTATTAAGAGCTAGAGAAAACTTGACCAAATACATAACAGTTTTATTTTTCCACTGTTCCTTTTAAATACCTCTTCCAATGAGTCTGAGATTGATTGAGGTTGATTGATTTTAATCTTAATTGCTAGCATTTAGCTTTATAGAGCACATAACATGATCTCTTCTGTAGAGCACTTTAGACACTTTATAAAGCAGATTAGAAAAAAATTTTGCTGTCCTACTGTATTTTTAGAAAAGAACATAAGCCAATATTCATCCTCTGACCATGTCTCTATAAGTTTGCTGAGAAAAATGTGGTCATTGTTCTTCTGACCTGTATTTCAGAGGTTAGGGTCACGTACCAAACACTCTTAATTTATTTGCATGTATGAACCTATTGTCTTTTAATTTCTGTAAATAATTTTAGATTTTCATATGCTTGGCCTGTGCTACTTTTAATGAAAATTGGTATATAACTATATCAGGCAGACGTGAAAAATCATGTTTCTTCTTGTTGCTCTTATTCTATAACACTTCCTTCAATTGACTTTGAGCGTGAAAGTGAACTTGGCCATCCATTCACTCATTCAGTTATTATTTGCTAAATATTATATGCCAGGCACTGTATTAGGCACAAAATACAGACATGGCCCCCTCCCCTCATTCTAGTAGGATAAAAATAAAGAAACAATCACACCAGAGTTTCTGTTGTGGCTTAGCAGGTTAAGAACCTGACTAGTATCCATGAGGATGCGGGTTAAATCCCTGGCTTTGCTTAGTGGGTTAATGATCTGGTGTTGCCACAAGGTGTGGCATAGGTTGCAGATGCTGCTCGGATATGGTGTTGCTGTGGCTGTGGTATAGGCCAGTAGCCATGGGTGTGGCCCTAAAAAGACAAGAATAAATAAATAAATAATCATACAAATTTTACTTACAAACGGTGGTATTATACAATATATATAGGATATTATACATGATTATTACAGGATTGCTAAATTTATATTACCATATCAGAGATTTTTCTCTTGCTTATGAATAAGGGTGAGAAGAGACTACTATACTTAAAAGAACTTTCTGATTATGTCCTTTTGACATTTCTACAGGAGCTATTGACTTAGAAAAATGGATTATATGCTGATGAATATGGGGGCAGAATTCAGACTTTAGGAAGGTAATTTAGTTTCTCTGAGACTCAGTTTCCTTGGTTAAAAGTCTAGTACTTCAATAGCTTTTTTTTTTTTTGATTATAAGTACTGGTACTAGTACTAAGTGGTCATTACTTAATATGAGTCCAAGGTAGACATGCTACTTACCCCCACCACACACTGAGTACATATTCTTACTGAAAACTATTTATCACTTTTTTTTAACCCACTCACATCACTCAGTCATGTTTACTTTATCTGAGTTAATTTGGGATGTTATAAGCCAGAGTAGTTAAAATCATATGCATTCTGACATTTTACTAGGTACACCTTTGAGATCTTTTATAAATTATAACAAACCTCTAGAGTTTGGACCTGAAAAAAAAAAATAAAGTAGAACTTAATTAATTTAAAATATTTTTTAAAATATTGTTTTACTTCTTCAGTTATAAAGACATTTAAGTAAAATGCAAACTTTGTTTCTCATGTAAAATTAAACTACTTTCTTTGCAGCCCCAAATTAAAGCATATTGTTTCCTATTAAATCTCTTCCAATTAGGTAACCACTTATGCAATATAGAAAAGATGGTCGGCATCACAAGTAAACTGGCCCTTAACCCAAAATGATTGCTTGCATATTTCTTCTATATCTCTTTTATACATTTTCCTGACAATCTTATTGTTTATACAAGTTTGTTTTCTGAAGCAGAAGGTATACACTTAAACTGATTTTACATACGACATACTATAAAGCATCCTGGAAAAATTTAAGTTACACAAAATAAAAATATTAGTTAAAAGATAATGCGTGACATCTTTGTTAGTTTTATTAACTAAGCAGGACAGGCGCTGATCTCACAGAAAAAGATTTACCATGATAAGAAATTGGTGGTAAAAATAATAGTTATAATAGTATTTTATTCATGTACATTTCATTGAGTGTATGGACCATAATTTATGAAAGCATAGCCTTTATATCGGACAGTTTGATAGTTTCCATTTTTATATAATATAAATTACACTGGGATAAACATTGTCAAGTGTATGGCATTTTTTAATATTTTGGATTATTTCCTTAGGATAGATTCCCAGAAGTAGAATTACTAGGTTAAAGGGTATGAGCATGTTTATGACTCTTGAAACACATTGCCAAATTGCTTTCCAAAACAAAGTTATATCAATTTACAATGCCACCAGTAATATAGGAAAGTGCCCTTCTCATAATATTCTCACAGATACTTGGCATTACACGGTTTTTAGATTTGCAAATTTTGTGGGATACACACACACACACACACACATACACGTGTGCATGCAAGCACACCAATATACATTTCTTAGATTGTTAAGGTAACATATATAGTTGAATAACCTCCAGTTTCTAATATGTCCTTTATCTATGATGATTTGATAATTTTATAAGTCTGCATAGAATTATAGGTGATATAAATCTTTGCTTTGTCTACTTGGTTGTTTCAATTTGGTTACTGCACGTGTGTGTGTGTGTGTGTGTGTGTGTGTGTGTGTGTGTATGAGAGAGTGAGTGAGAGAGAGCGCACGCGCGCGAGCAAGCGAGCATGCGTGTGAAGAAGCATATCCAGGATTCAATTTTTGTACCTGGTTAAATACATGTTTTCTTCTGGGATTTTTTTCTGTTGGTTTTTAGTATAGTGTATCATAATTCATCTCTATCTACATTAAGTAATCAAATTATTCTAATTTTTCCAAGGAGCGACTTTTAAACAATGTAACTCTTGAATTCATCTGTAATTTATGTTGATGTATAAGACATAGTTCTAAATGACCTTTTCTATATTGGGAACTAGTTATCTCAATATCAGTAATTGAATAATCCTTTGTTTTTCTGTGTTTTAGATGAAGTCTCATTTGTTATATATTAAGTCATCTAAGTATTAGTTATTTCTTCTGCTTCAATGATCTATCCGTCCTTGATCCACAGCTTATCATTTTATTCAATGAAGAGTCCCTTTGCACAGCTTTTTTTTTTTTTTTTTTTTTGTCTTTTTGCCATTTCCTGGGCTGCTCCCGAGGCATATGGAGGTTCCCAGGCTAGGGGTCTAATCGGAGCTGTAGCTGCCAGTCTACGCCAGAGCCACAGCAACGCGCGATCCCGCCATCCGAGCCCCGTCTGTGACCTACACCACAGCTCATGGTAATGCCGGATCCTTAACCCGCTGAGCAAGGGCAGGGATCGAACCCGCAACCTAATGGTTCCTAGTGGGATTCGTTAACCACTGCGCCACGACGGGAACTCCCCTTTGCACAGCTTTTGAAGGATTTTAAAAATGGTCTTGCCTATTTTTTGTATTCTATTAGCCTTAAAATTTTGATAAATCCTGAACATCTACTTGAATTTTCTTTCTCCCTTTCTTTTTTACATTCTTCTTTCTCTTTTTCTTTCTTTCTCCCTTTCTTTCTTTCTCCCTTTCTTTCTTTCTTTCTTTCTTTCTTTCTTTCTTTCTTTCTTTCTTTCTTTCTTTCCTTCCTTCCTTCCTTCCTTTCGTTCTTTCCTTTCTTTCTCTCTCTTTTCTTTTTCTATCTTTCTCCCTCCTCTCCTTCCCTCCCTCTCCTTACACCTTCCCTCTTCCTTCCTTCTTTGTTTTGGTTGCACCTGCAGCGTATGGAAGTTCCCAGGCTAGGAGGTGAATTGGAGCTGCAGCTGCCAGCCTACACCACAGCCACAGCAACTCACACCACAGCTCAGGGCAACACCAGATCCTTAACCTACTAAATGAGGCCAGGGATGGAATCTGCATCTTCATGGATACTAGTCAGGTTTGCAACCCACTGAGCCACAACGGGAACCCCTTCATCATTTCTTTTAATTTATTAAAAATAACAATTTAAAAAACTGTTAAAACAGTGTTTTTTTTCACCAACTATACACCTCTGTATTTATTCACATTTTTCTTCATTATAGAAGTAGTGCCTGCTTATTAAAAAAAAGCAAAGAAAAATAATATAGGAAGAATTTAAAAAGTTAGTCATAGTTGCTCTAAAATATAAGCTTAGTTAACTTTTAGAGTATGTTCCTTTCAGATATTTTTGTCTTGCTAGTTGTAAAGATATGGTACATATTCATTTGGTAGACATTTATTGAGGATGTACTTTGTGTCAGATACCTTCCTAGGTATTGATTCAGGCTCTGATTTAACAACATAGACAACCCCTGCCTTCATTAGTATTTATAATAATCTGCTTTTGTATTTTTATATATTCCTCATATGTATTATTTTAATAACTGAAAATTTCATTGCGTGGCTGAATCAGTTTGTGTAATCATTTTCCTATAGTTGGACATCTCCAATTTTTCAATGCTGCTTTTTCCGTTTTTATTTTTTTCTTTCCTCAATTTTTATTTTTTAAAAATTTTTTTACTTTTTTTTATTACCCAATGAATTTATTACATTTATAGTTGTACAATGATCATCACAATCCAATGTTATAGGATTTCCATTCCATAACACCAGGGCATCTCCCCACCCCCGAACTGTCTCCTTTGGAAACCATAAGTTTTTCAAAGTCTGTGAGTCAGTATCTGTTCTGCAAAGAAGTTCATTGTGCCTTTTTTTCAGATTCCACGTGTCAGTGAAAGCATTTGATGTTGGTGTCTGTTTTTTCCATTTTTAGAATACTTCTTTAAGATACACTTCATGAAATGGAGAAATTTGGCTAAAGGATTTCAAAACATTTAAGACTAGACACACACTTCCAAATTATTTTTCAAACAGCTAGTACCAACTTTCTTGCCACTGGAAAGGGATAAGGGGAATTTTTTTTACCGATTTGCCAGCAATGATTATAATCACTAAAAATTATTTTTGTTATTTTTGAAAGGTGTCTCATTTTAAATTTCCTGTTTTTGGTACCTAGCAAGGTTTAGGTTTGTTTTCTTTTTTAATAAGTTTAAATAAATGTATTTCTTTTAAAATGCATCTGTTCGTGTCTTTTGTCTTATTAAGGTGCTTATGTTTTCATCTCATGTGTACAATATCTTTGTGGAATAAACTCATGAGCTCTTTTTGCTATGCACTCTGAGAGTTATCTGAAAGGAGAAAAGCAGGAAATGATCACTCAGCTTTGTGCCCTGAAGTCCCTAAAGTCAAAGAGAGGCTTACAGCACCTTCCAATTTCAGGACCCAGTCCAGGGTCTGGTGCACAGCAGGTTTTGTACACATGACACAATGGAGGAACACTAGATGTCAATCAGTGCATTGGACTCTGGAGGTCCAGAGATACTGAGACTAACAATGGCAACTATGGCTTCTTAAACTAATCCTGGGCCAAAGAATGACTTCCTAATAAACTAAACTCTTCTTTTTTTTTTAATAGACAGAAAGAGAAAATTTTATAGCCAGGAAACAAAAGGATACAAGTCACTGGACAGCATCTGAAACAGTCTGAAAAAAAAAATAAAGGGATGTTGAGAAAGGGTAGGAAACGAACAAAAGCACTCCGAAATCAACAAATTTATAAGCATTTTACATCCATTACTTGTGAGTTTTTGTTGACCATGGTGGATAATTTTAAAAGATCTGTAGCCCTGGAATAGCTTACCTAATCTTCAGAAACTTCTTGAGAAATTCAAATGGTGTATTCCTGTAGAATTCTTAGTTATACACACATATACTTATGTGCATATGTAACACTGAGACCCACTGAAGGACATGGGAGAAAGCAACTCCCAACTAGGGAAGTCTAGGGGATTTGGGGGCCTGCCTTATTGGCCCTTATAATGGCAGGTTCCTTTTGGTCACAGCATTTGTGGAGAAAAGGGGGGGGGGTCTTTGTGGCAATATCTGATGCATTTGGATTTAGTGTCTTTCCTCTTTTGCCTCTCTCAGAGTTGTGAGAGAAGCTTGCAGGACCTCCTATGAGAAAGAGAAAAAGGGGAGACGAAGAGGGAACAATCTTGTGATAGCTGAGGTCTACTTAGAGGTACTACTTTGAGGGGACATATGGGAAAAATTATTATATACTTTATAGAAAAACTTGTAGTTGGCAAAATATGTATGCTCTCAGGAACGCCTATAAGACATGATCCCTGTTTTCAAGGGTAAACATGGCAAAAACAAGAGAAAGATAAAATAATTACAAAAGATGTGTCCTAGGAGGAAGAACGCCATGTTAGACAACAATTTATACTGTACATGTTGCTTCTGGTCAAGATGGTGATGTCATGTTACCTTGGAGGAGAGCTGTGAGCTGGAAAAGACCACTTGAACAACCCCTTTAGTCAAGTGAATAAAGGCAGCTGGGTACCTAATATTGTTGGGGCAGGCCACTAATGTCCCTAAACTAACAGCCTCTTTATGGTGACTTTTAACAATTTGATAAGTACTATTTATTGAACATCTATTATGTCCCAGGTACTGTGCCAAGAGCACTATTTGTATTACCACTTATTGATCCCTCCAGGCCCAATTCGTTGCTACTCTTTTGACCCTATGGTGCATAACCCCAAGCTGAATTAATTCCATTACTAATTTTTAATTGATAGTTAATAACACTCCACTCATTCTGTCCATTCCTTTAATGCAGCACTTCTCATCCTTTAGTCTACATTTCTGGCTCTCCCCCTACCCACTGAGCTCAATAAGAGCAGAACCCATATTTCATTCCAACTTCTCAGCATTTGGTAATTCCTAAGTATTCTAAGTGAATATTGAATGGAGCTCCATGATTTCAAATTCATTGAAGAATCATGAAATATTCGAGCAAGGGAGAACTTAGAACTTCTGGTACAATTTCCTTTTACATATAAGAGAAACTCAGTTGAAAAGAATAACTTGCCTGAAGTCACATGAATCTGGTAAAATGAAATTAGAATCCAGTTCCCTTCCTTTTCAGTATAGTATAGTATTGTTTTTTATATCATGGAAAATGCTACCAAAACACAACTGAAGATCTTTATCTCCTAGCCCCACCCTAATCCTATCAGCAATTGGCTTGTGGGCCTGCAGTTTACTTCTGTGATAAACTTCCTAAAAGAACACACTTTTTAATATATAGCTTTCCTTTCACAACCTCCCATTCCAAACAAAGCAAAGTCCAAACTCCGAACTGGCTAGCTTTTGCTGTAGCATCACAGTGTGTAAGTTGGGGGGAACCTTCAATCTGTATCTTCACTAACAGTCTCTTTCCACAGTACCCTTTGATCTAGCCAAATCAAAATGCTTGTCTTCCCCCCCCCCCCACACACAGGGTGCCTTCTTCAACAGGAGACTTCCTGACTAGAATATCTTTCCTTCTTATCAACTTGGTGGACTTTAACATTTGCTCTCCTTTTGGACTGGTGGCTTCTAGAGCAGGGAGACCTGGCTTTAGTCACACACTAGTTGAATGAGAGAGTTTTGTGTGTCCAGCAATTAGGGCATAGTTCTCCAAAAGGTTCACCGAATGACAGTGTCTTTGGAAAATTACAGAACTGTAACTTACTCTTCAGATTTGTAAGCAGCACTTTACCAAAACTTTTCTCTCTGGAGGAAAAAAAAGTCAATATGTTGGCTCATTCAGCCTTTTTTTCCCCTTTTTCCCTTTAATTCTAGTTCATCTGTTATGACTCTGCCATTGTCATTCCTGCTCTGAACTCCACATTCTCCCAGCACCCCTGCTCCTGACATTTGTGGGAGAGGAATCCACAAATTCCTTTGGGGCTCCATCACTGGAGCAAGTTCTCAGGAGCTGGAGAAGGTCTGGGCTGCAAACAGGAAGTTTTTGTACTTCTGGTTACTTTGTGCCTGGGGCAAAAACTGCAGTCCACCTGGAGACTGCAAGAGAGAATGACAGAACAAAACTACTAACCTTCACTATCTCCACCTGAAGCTTTTTTTCTGGGTGGACATTCTGACCTAGTATCACAGATGGTTCTCTTTCCAGAACTGGCCTCTAGCATGCACCTCACTAGAACCACGCAGCAAAGCATCAGGTATAAACCCTGTTTATGACCTTCTTCACTTAAACAATCTTGAGTGGGACATTTAAAAAATTGTTTTGAATTTTTAAGTTTTCAAAGCACCCGAAGGATCACCTTCTCCTTTGGTATGCTGAGGGCCAAAGAGAAGCAAGCAGAGGCTGGTCAACTAGTCTCAAAATCTCTTTTCCTCCCTCGATGCCGAAGACCCCATGTTGCCCTTTTAGCTCACACGAGGGGCAAGAGGCAGCTTTCCTCCTCCTGCATGCCCGCCTTCGTCAACGACACCCATTAGTCTGCAGTCTTCTAGGGCAGTGGGGGACTCTCGACCACGCACCCGGGGCGCTAGTCCAGAAGTTGGGGCCCCTGGGGTCCAAGCCGGCCCCTGCACATGCAGTGGGGCTGCAGGTCAGCCCCAGGGATGATCCCGGCCCAGCGTGCGGGGTAGGTAGCCCAATGGGCAGTCTCGCTCCGGAGGCGGGCTCAGGCCGGAAGCCACCCCGCGGCACAGCGGCCCCACGAGACGGCGCCCGCGCCCCCGCCTTTTCTGGCACCCGCTCCGCGGCCAAGGGCGGCAGGGGCCAGCCCGCTGGGTCCCCGCCGCGCTCTTTGTCCGGGCCGCGCGCGGGCGGACGCGTGCGCCCCCCGGGTGAAGGGAGGCGCGGAAAGAGCGCGCGGGAGCGCGCGAGAAAGGCTCGCGCCCGCCGGCGGCGCGTGCCCCTTCGCCAGGCAAGCAGTGAGCGAGCACGCGCGCCGCCGCCGCGCCCGCCCCTCCCCCGCGCTCGCCTCGGAACTTGCTGACTGCGCGGCCGGGAGGAGCCGAGCCGGGAGGCGGCGGCGGGAGGCCACAGCGCGCGGGGGTCTCCCGCGTCCCCTCCGCCTCGCCGGGAGCTCGCGCCCTCGCCCAGCCGAGCTCCCACCCCCCCTTTTTTCCGAAGGCGCTGGGCGGCGCCACCCTCCGGCCGGAGCCCGGCACTGCACAACCCCCTCCGACTTTCAATGTTCCACACTCCCCGGCCAGAGCCTCCTCGGCTTCTTTTTTTCCCTCCCCCCCCTTTCCCCCCCCCAGCTGCCTCCATTTCCTTAAGGAAGGGTTTTTTTCTCTCTCCCTCCCCCACACCGTAGCGGCGCGCGAGCGGGCCGGGCGGGCGGCCGAGGTAAGGCGGCGGGGCCGGGGGGCCGCGTGGGGGGCGGCCGGGGCGGCGGCGGCGGTGGGGGAGGGGGCGGGGGCGGGCAGCTTTGTTCGCGCCGGGCGCCCGCGCCGCCGGTGTCCGCGAGCCGCGGCGGGGCCGGCCGGGCTGCTCGCATCACTTGGCGCCCGGCGCGGCGAGCGCTGCCCGCGGCCCCCGCGCGGCCCTCCCCACAAAGGGCCGCGGAGCTGCGTGGCCGCGCCGCCGGCCGCGGCTCGCCTCCGCGGGCGCGGAAATTTGTTGCACTTCTTGGGGCTTTGTTTGTTTGTTTGTTTTTCCTCTGATTTTTTTTTTCGTTATTTTGGACAAAATGTCGGTCCGTGATGTAAAAATTGAGCGAGGAACCTTGATGGCATGGGGAGCTTTGCAGAAGGTGCAGTTTGAATTTTGCTTTTCCCAGGGTGGCAGCTCGGTCTTGGCCGGATGAATCTTCCCTGCTGGCCGTGGAAACGGCTAGAGCAGCTTGTTAGTTGATTTTTTAAATTCCTAAGTGTTGTATTTAAAGGCTTACGTGCACCGAGGAGGAATCGCCACCTTAAATAAGCATATGGGCGATTAACAGGGTATGTTTTCCTCTTGGAAAGGGAATTTGGTAGCTTTGACCAATGTCAGCGTGTAAATATTTAGACGTTATTAGTGACTTTTTAACATTTTTCAGCAAGATCTGTTATTTACAGTGTGTCATATGTTATTAATGCTCGTTGCCTAAGTTCCCTGGCAAATCTGTTTCATGCCTTCTGAGAAAGTAGACAATTGATAGATTGTCCAAGGGATGGAAAAAAATGTGAGTGGGTTTTCTAACTTGAGTTCGTAAATCCCTGAACGCTGGCGTTGTAAGACCCATCACCTCCCCTGTAACCTTGCTTTACGACGAGATAAGTGTGAACACTTTTGAAGTCTTTTCATTAAAATACGATTTTAGGTGAAGATAAAGAGATGAAAATGCTGTTGGTTTATTTAATAGACTTACCTGTCCTTTCTCCCTTTTCTATTGAAAAGTTTTCCAAGAAATAACTTCACCAAGATGTCCAGTGATCGGCAAAGGTCCGATGATGAGAGCCCCAGCACCAGCAGTGGTAGTTCAGATGCGGACCAGCGAGACCCAGCCGCTCCAGAGCCAGAAGAACAAGAAGAAAGAAAACCTTCTGCCACCCAGCAGAAGAAAAACACCAAACTCTCTAGCAAAACCACTGCTAAGTTATCCACTAGTGCTAAAAGGTAATGTGTGAAAAAAAGGATTACGCATGTTGTCTGTGTTGGACACTTTTGTTGGTTTTACATCAGTAGCAATAGTTGAAAAATACTTCCTTCTTGATCAGTTTTATTTGTACTTGAATGAGTTGTCATTCTTTAGATGGTCTATAAGCCACCTCCCTAGAATTAGGCTTTTAAGCAAACTTGTTCTGTACTTTGGTAACTTCAGTGAGAGTGTCCTTGGAGAGAGATTGGATTAACCTCTGACAGATTGTTTAAGGAGTTGGCAAGGAAAATTTGGTCAACTCAAATTAACTGGTACATTGAGGATATTTCCTTTTTATGAGTCATTTTCTTCTTCATTGAAATTGACACTTCTAGAGATCAGCAGTGCCTCTCCATGAAACTTAATGATCAGAAGTAATCATGTGTGCTAGAAAATTTGTAAATTCAAGGCCTTCCTTGGCTATATTTGAAAGCAAACTTAAAAACTGTGCGCTAAGTCCACTTTCAGTTTTACAAACCTGACTTTAAGTCATATGTCCCAGGTATTACTTTTTGTAGTTAAGCTGTGGTTATATTCGTGTGTCCTTGTGAGGGCAAATAAAACTGAAAAGCAGCCATTTACATTTTAGGTGGCACTTGGTGATTGAAAACTTTGCCATAGTGCCTCTCCACTCTAAAACTTGTGGATATGCTTGACATGCTAATACTCAACAGCAGGAGAAACATATTTTGTTGCATATAAGAGAAAGATCATTTGTTTCCTGTTGATTAATATTATCTGTGATGGTGAAAAAAAGATTCTGTTAATGGGACTCCCATCAGTGGTAGTAGTTGTGGAACATCCATGAATTCTAGGAATTATACATCAGATGTTTCTACAGCCTTCAGCAGTATCGACATTTTGTTCATTTTTTTATCACAACCAAAAGAAAAAGAAAATATAAAAGCTGATCAAATGTTGGCATGCTGTAGTAATTTTCTATGAATTTTTTACTGTTGTGTCAGTAATCAAGTATTAACTAGAGTATTTTATGAAATGAAAGAGGTCATTGAAATAATTTAAAATCCTTTTCAGTTTGTTGTAATCTTGTTGAGGAACATTAAACACATCTTAAGTTTTGAAAGCATTTTAAATTTGAATAAAATAGGAGAACTGCTTTTTTTTCCTCTTACCTCAAGGCTGTCATTACCTCTTCTCCTCCTGAATTTATTAAATTTAAGTGCTGTACTTAAGGTCAGGGAAAACAGATTGGGTTAAATAAAAATGCCAGAGTCCTTTTCAAGTTTTTCACTGGTAAAAATATTTCTAAATTCAAACTTTTTTCTGACAGATAAAATATTGTGCAAATTATTAGTGTGCTCTTGCAGTTGCTGGCTAATTCTCACCTCGGTAAAAGTGGCTTGAAGTCATTGTCAAATATTCTAGTGCTTTCCCTCCTCCCTTCTTGTCTCATTTGCATATAAGCTTGAAAAGAGAATTTCTTTTGTAAAAAGTGTTTTAAAATGCATTTTATATCTTTTATTGAGTACTAGTGGAAGACTATTTCTCAAATCAGGTGTAAATGTCCTACTTATTTACAGTAGCAAGTGAGAAAAAAAGCTGCAAAGTTTCTGTTAAGGGATTTGGGTTATGCCTCTGAGAACAAAGAGGAAGCAGCCATGTTAGCATTACTGAAGGCGAAGCCAGCCTTGCATTTAACTGCATGGTGGTAGAGGGCAGTGTAATTCCCCGGTTATTCTGTAGACTCTCTCAAATCCTTTTTGTCTGTTCTCATTTCACTAACAGAATTCAGAAGGAGCTAGCTGAAATAACCCTTGATCCTCCTCCTAACTGCAGGTAAGAAACAAATTTTGTTGTTTTAATTTCACATTGTGGAAAAACATCAAGAGATTCATGTTTCAGCCTTAGATATTTGTGCTGCAGAAGAAGGTTCATTTGCTTTTTAGCTCTGCAAGTGGATTAAACAAAAATTGTCTAAGATGAATTAAATATGGGAGAAAAAACTTGAGCAGGTATCATGCATTTGGGATTTAAGAATATTATTGATTTTGTGCTTCTTGCTGGGATTAGTTTGAATGGTGCTGATTTTTGTTCTGCTGTAATATTTTTATGGAGTGTATGTGTTCAGAAGTATATTGCAGAAACTTCTAAAATTTGGCTAAGCTTTAAAGTTACCGCTTGTGTGCAATCCGAACTGACCTTCCAAATTTAGAAATTGCTGAATGTGGTGTTATAAAATGTAAATTCAGTAAACAAGAGTATAGTTGTTTCTGTCCTTAAAGACAAATTTTATGTGCTAAGCTAATGGTTTTAGTTGTTGTTTTCTAGAGAATGCATTGTTGAAATTGTTTACATTTTAACCAGATGGTCTAATTGGGAAAATTCTTAGTAATTTTGGTACTTGAAATATGTATGAAAAGCAGTAAATGAATTGAAGTTTGTGGGAAGAAGTCATTTCAGTGAAACTCATGTAGAATAAAGACTGTTGGTTGGTATAAGGTATATTGGAAGTAACTGGTTGGTAATTTTTCCCTGAAACTTCTTTTTAAATTCATCTTACTGCTTAGTTTTTCAGCAGTGACTGTATGGCTTCCACAATTCATCAAACTTAGAAAAACAGTCTTGTAGATAATTTGCATGGAGATACTTGCTCAAAAAAGGAGAGTGGCTGCTAGAAATAGGACATTGTTAAATGGTTTGATATGAAAATGTTTTCTAGTCTTACCTATATATTTGTTGCACGATGTGTTTGCTTGTGATGATCGGACCTACTTCTGAAGTCTGCTTGAGATATAATAGAGTATAATCCAATTGCTTCTTTTTGAGTGTGAACTGGTTCCTTCGATAAGGTGATCTGATCCTTATTTGTAATCAGCCATTTCAGTTCAGAAAGGAAATCTGAATGTAAATAAACTGATTTTAAACAGATAGTAGGATGACAGATATCAGAGTATTAAAGAGTTGTGCTGTCCAGATTTTCAGTTGTAGACCGAAATGTGATGTGCTGTAAATGTGAAATACACATCAGATTTTGAAAACTTAGTTTGAAGAAGAAAGTGTAAAATAGCTTATTGATTTTCAAAAAAAATTACATATTGAAAATAATATTTTTGATATGTTGGGTTATATGAAATGTTTTAAAAATAATTTTGCATTTTTACCATTTTAATGTGGCATTTAGACAATTTAAAATTACATATGTGGCTTACATTTTGTTTCTGTTGAACAGTATTGCTTTAGAGAATAAATAAGTCGAAGTATTTCCTTCCAGGCTTCTAAATGGTGTGTCAAATCTGTAGCTGTTTAGGGAGGTCAAGTTAAATTTGCTCTCTGGAAGAATCACTTAACTTGCAGAGTGTATTCGGTATTTCTCATCATAAAAGATATAAAGATCTATCAATTCAAAACTCTTAAATGTTTTAAAATTGCATGTAAGGTCAGACTTTTTTAAAGGTTTTTTTTTGTTGTTGATTTTCTGCAAATGGCACAAAGTAGGGTAGTTGTTTAAATCTAGCAAGCCCAGTACACATGTGTTGAATGCCCTCTGAGCAGTAGCTTAGTGTTGCAGTTGCTGAAGAAATATGCTTTACATGTTTAACCCAGGAATGTTGCCACAAGGTCACTGAGGATTATTTTAGAGGAAGTAGTCTTTCTTGGAGATAGAAAGTTTAACTTATTTTTATTTTTCTCTTCATATGCCAGATTTCCTTTCAGTCCATGAAATAATGCTTCACATTTAGGTGAAATAATAGTGAAATAGTAAACCTTTGAGCTTGCTTGTAAGCATTAACTCAGAATACATCATCTGTGCTTTCCCTCTTCCCAGCTTGTAACTATTGCAAATAGCATCTTTCACTTCTCTGGTTCCTGTAATATATGAGTTTCTTTATGACTGTGTGAGTGATTAAAGAAAAAAAAAAACAACAACAAATTATTTGTCTTAGTGTGGGATTGGAGAAGTATTTTTTATTAGTTTAGGGACAGTCTTCTTTCATATTCCAGACAAGTAAAATATCCACGTGCTTTGTGTGTTTTACTATAAGTCTTTGGATTCTTTTGGGTGAAAGATCTAGTCCTTGTCCTTGAGCAGGAATTTGGAATATTGAGGATTTAGTGGAGGCATGCTAGGATTTTGACAAGTTTCCAAATTTGTGTTATATATTCATCTTTGTGTCAGATATATACCTATGGTGTCCTTGTAATTCACAGGTGCATCGGTGAGAATTTTAGCTTTATAGTGGTTGTACAGTTTAAATTTATTAATTTATGTTATAATTAAAAGTGGGATTCTATATTAATAATTCTAGAATATATGAATTCATATTGCCTGAAAGCTATGAAGCTTAATTGTTTTGACTTTTCATTTGTAGTTAATCAGAATGCCATTAAGGTTTTGAATGTGATTTTTATGAACTTGTCAAGTCTGTGACATGTAATTCTTCAGGGAAGAATTGTAAGGTATATCTGTGTACATTCAGGAAAAACTTGAATGAAATACATGAAAACTCAACCAAACCAAAATTACTCAGACTTAAGATTTTTCTTAAATCCCTTCTGGTGTCCAATTAATAAAATATTCTTTAGTTATTATATAGCTGTGTCTAATATGTATACACTCAAGGTGATCATAGGAAAGATTTAATTGTTGAATTAAGTGTGTGGCTTTAAACATGTTTGAGTATATTTTAAAAGTATTGATATTTCTTTTCCTGATAGTATGAAAGTTTGGTAAAGTGTTATTTCCAGTGATTTGATGGCATTTCAGTTTTTAAGTATTGGAGTGCTTTAGGCCAAAGCATTCTAAACACAGGGATATAATCCTAACTTCAATTTATATTCTTTATGTATTCTCGATTACAATATAAGCAGTTGATAGACCAGTGAGGATGAAGGGAAATTGTATTATGTACATTTCCTTATCTGTTTTTAGAGAAAGTTATTGACTAGAATTGAGTGATGTCCTGTTTAGACATTTATATCTCCTTCCCAAAGGGTGTCCTTGTCCTCTTAGTTACCACTTGACATGTGGCAAAAGTTTAGAAAGGTGCTGGATTTTTAACTCAGGTTCTGATTCTTTCCATATCTGAGAAAGTACAAAAATATGCTTTAAAAATATTCTTTAATATGTTCAGGTTGAATATATGTTAAGGTGGCTAGTCAGGGACATTTGTAAATAGTATTTGAATGTTAGAAAGGCCTTATTGGGAGGGATGTGTTACATTATCAAGTTATAGTATTAATGTGTAAAATCTGAAAGTAGCTACTATAATGCTTGCAAATTTTGCTAATTTTCTTCTTTTTTAAAAAAAATTAACAGAAGCAGCAGTTAAGTTCTAGACCAGAAGTTGACAAACCCTGTTTTACTCATAAGCCTAATTGTCTAATTGTGGATGAGCTCTACCTCCTTTTAAGGGTTACCACCGCTCTGCACCATTTCTAGGGAAGATAGAACTTTGCTTCTCAGGGTGATCTTCAGACCAGCAGTATTTGCATCACGGGTGAGATTTTTAGAAATGCAGAATCTTGCCTTCCCCACTGCAGAAGTACTGAATTGGGATCTGAATTTTATTAGCATTCCCTGGTGAATTGTATGTATATTAAGATTTGAAAAGCACTGATACTGGATCTGTGCTGTGAGGGTTCAAATCCTTGCTCTGGCACTTATTAACTGTGTTACCTTAGATAGGTTATGGGCTATTTCTGTCTTTCAGTTTCTTAGGTGTATAATGGAGATTAAAGTGATACCCCCAATACCCACTTTCTTTTTTTTGTTGTTGTTGTGAGTAGATGAATTAACATATTTTAATTTTTTTAACAGTGTAATTGGGTCAGTAAAGTGGCCATAGCATGGTTAAAGAGCTAGTTTAGCAGTATGCTCTCATATTTGTTGTCATTTTTTTTTTTTTTTTTTACTGCATCAGCATCCTACTATAGGAATAATTTCATCTTAATTCTGCACCTATTAATTTAATAATTAAGTAAATGATTATTGAGAATATATCAAGCAGCTGTTTTTTGATGTTAGTAAAAGAGGCACTTTGGAACGTGAATAAAAAATGAAAATGAACCTAAGAACATTGGGCAAAGTTAAATAGTATATCCCTTTAAAGGAATGTGCTTACGGTCAATGATATTTAATTCAATAGAAAATGTTCTGATTGTCCAGTGAATTATAATAAAACATTTTAAAATAATAGCGATAGTTATGTTTTCCCTTTTAAATATTCCATTATAAGAATTTGTAGTTTTACTGAGAATGAGATTATATCAGTGTTTGTAAAATTTAGATTCTGAATTGATATAATATATCTGTTATCTAAACATAGGATTCTTTGCTTCTCTGTGATCTAAGGAGAGATTTGGGGAGCCTTTTCTAATAGGTATATGAAGGCGGGTCATCAGAATAACATGTAATAGCTACACAGCTTTGCTGGTTGCTTATACAATACTTGGTTTAAAAAACCCTCTTACACATATGAATAGATTGCTTTTTCTTTTATACATTTATTGTTATTGCTTATATTAGTGTGTGCTACAGGAAGGTACCCTATTTTATAAAACAAAATTGTATCGTTAATCATCTGATCCTTTTATTTTCAATGCTTGAAAAATCCTGTAACTACCTTTTTATAAAAATTAAATCTTACTTGATTTGTGAAACAGAGAAGTACAGAACTACTTTGACTGAAAGTGTTTTGCATCCTACTCTACTGTGGTCAGCTACCAAGAGATAATTCTTCTTATTACTAGTTAAATTTTGGCATCAGCCTAAATCTCAAAAATCGTGAGGATTTTTCTTGGTACTTGGACATTACTGATAATTTTAAACGATATTTCATTTTTCAGTAAGCTAATAGTTGCTTCAACACAGCTTAATACACAATCCAGTGTGTTAATGCTATGTACTGTAATTATTTACTTGTTCATCTGTCTTCTACAAGAGTTAGTGTTATTTTGAAAGGAGGATTGTCTTAAGCATCTTTGTATCCTCACATAGTGCTTTGCATGTGAGGATTTATTAAATTAATAAATAAATTGAAGGAATAGAAATTCTAGGTGAAATAATGGCTGGATTGGAGAAAATTAAATACCTAATCTGATCTTTTTTTTTTTTTTTTTTTCCTTTTTAGGGACACACTCGCGGTATATGGAAGTTCCCAGCTTAGGGGTTGAATTGGAGCTGTAGCTGCCAGCCACGGCCACAGCCATGGCAGTGCAGGATCCAAGCCATGTCTGTGACGTACACCACAGCTCACGGCAGCACCGGATCCTTAACCTCATGAGCGATGCCAGGGATTAAACTGGCATCCTTATGGATCCTAGTCGAGTTTGTTACCATTGAATCACGATGGGAACTCCTATATTTTTTACTTTTTCATCATTGTAATTTTTATATGGTTATTCAGATATATTTGGCTACCATTTTTATTATAAAAGGAAATTGATTCACAGTGAGACTATTTCCCTCATATATGCCAGTGTAGCAGAAGGACTCACTACTGTTGTGACTAAAAGTTTTTTTCCAAAAGAATGATGTCATTGAAAGTGATATTCTCCACCCCTGAAAGGTCACATTTTTATTAGAGATCTATTTAAGTTCAATGCAGATAATGTAATCACAAAGTGGGTGAAAATTGTGCATTTAAAAAGTTTTGTGGTTACTTTGCATCTACATACAAGACTCCTAAATTGTTTTGTTCCTTTCTGTAGGTGACCAGTTGGTCCCTTATTTCCTCCGCGAATAAGTTCCTATAACAAAGATGGATATGTTTAGTTATAAGAAAGTCAGCAGGAGTTCCCATTGTGGCTTAGTGGCTTATAGACCCAGTGTTGTCTCTCTGAGGATGTGGGTTTGCTCCCTGGCCTTGTTCAGGTCAAGGCTCTGATGTTGCTGCAAGTTGTGGCATACGTTGCAGGTGCGGCTTGGATCTGGTGTTGCCCTGGCTATGGTGTAGGTCTCAGCTGCAGCTCAGTTCGACCAGTAGCCAGGAATCCCATATGCTGCAGGTGTGGGCTGTTAAAAAAAAGTAAACAAGCCATTGTTGCTTAGAGTGTGTGAGGGCATTCTGATTGAGAATGGAGAACTTGATCTGCCGTTTTCATCTATCTACAAAGTTAAGATAAATACATAAAATAAAACCATTTGTAGATCTAGAGAAATTGAAAATGATTTTTTTTTTCCTTCCCATGTTGCTTTTGACCAGGAAACATGTTTGGCATTTGAGTACAATCTAAAAGAAACATCTTTAAACTTTTAATATTTCTCCTGCCTCTGGATTGGTTGTTCTCAACTAGGGGTAATTTTTGTCTCCTTATCCCCTCCCCCCTCAGTCTGTGGGACAATTGGCAGTGCCCAGAGACTTCACAACTGAGGAAAGAGGAGCCACTACTGGTAATTCAGTGAGTAGAGGTCAGGAGTGCTGCTAAATACCTTTCAGTGCCTACCCTAGGTCAGCCCTCACCCACAAAGATTTACCTGGACTGAAATGGAAGTAGTGCTGAGGTTGAGAAATCCTGTAGTAAATATTTATTCCAATATATTACCTTTTTAATTTTTGCATAGTTTGCTTTTTACTGTTTTCCTATCTTATAGTGATGCTTTCTGAGTATATTCTCCTATACTTTCCTCAACTTGGTATCCCTATCTCCCACTACTCTTATGCTATAGTTTATCTTATATTATCTGATACATGTGTGTTGTTTTCTGTGAACCTATAGGCTATCTTGGTTACTTGCTAAATTAGGGTATATTGAGGCTAGAAATAATACTTACAGAAGTATTTTTAATTAACTAGTCTCTTGCTAGTTACTTACATACCCTTGCATGATACTAGCTTTAGGCTGACTGTTTCTGTGTGGCTAATAGGAATATTGAAGTACCATAGAGTAGAAATATCATTGGAAAATCATCAAAATTCATTTGATTCAGTACATCGAATTACAAATAGATTAGTCAGTCATGCTCTTCATTTGATTTTTATTTTTATCATTGAGACAATACAGAGATTATTTACTTTGATTATTGTTAAAAGTGCTCAATCTTTTATTTCAGGCCCATAGGGCCAATGGTGTTTGAGAATGTGGATTCAGATTTTAGAAAGGAAATGTGATGTGTTTGTTGTGTTTTTTTTGTAACACCCCCAGTGGGTTCTAAGGCACTACCCTGTAATCAAACACATTCATATTTCTACACCAAAACTATGAGTGTTCATACAAGTGGGATAAATAGAGACTACAGATAGTTTCATGTTAGTTCGTGTTGGTGTTGCTGCCAAATTATTTTTGTTAAAGTTTATTCCTTTGATTTTTAGAGCTTTGGGATTCCAGAATTGTACGGTGACAAATGACACCAACTATTTTGTGCATGGTGAAAGGATATTAACAGTCTTGTTCTGTTTTTCTTTCATTTACCTGTTTCCTAATAGCTGTTTTTAGTTCCTCAGTTGTTATTTTTGGATCATTACTTTTTTCTTTTTAATTGTATGCTTAACTAGAAAAAAATTTAGGCTCTTGATTTTAGAGTTCTTTCTCCTTAAGGTAAAACTATAAGTATCAGGTTTTTTTTAAGCTATTCTTGTATATTGGATTACTTTTCTACTTTGCTATCAATATTATCTTTTAATTATTCTATTCGTTATGGATATACAAAGTTTCACAAAAAGGAATATATCCTTTAATACTTAAACACAGGACTGGCCATTT
Source organism: Sus scrofa (assembly GCF_054392235.1). Taxonomy (NCBI): domain Eukaryota; kingdom Metazoa; phylum Chordata; class Mammalia; order Artiodactyla; family Suidae; genus Sus; species Sus scrofa. Next base: position 100,841,524 of record NC_139397.1, read on the forward strand.
TTATGTGTATGCATTTCGTCTTAACAGCATTTGAATACAGTTAGGCTTTAGAAGGATATGTTAAATTTTGCTAAGCTGTGTTGCATTAACAAAAAACATAGAAAGCTTAAAACATGAACATATAAATGTTTATTTCTCACGCGTGTGAAGTCCACTGTAGGCCCAGGGACTGTCTTGGGTAGCTCTTCCATGTGTTGGCTTGGATCTGTGCGGCTTATATCCTGTAGCTCTGCCACTTGGAACATGTGTCCAGGCAAGATAGCTAGAGGGTCATGTTCTGGCTTTAATTTAATGTGCTTTGGACTGGAAGTAAGATGTGAATTAATCACATGGCCTCAACTAACTGTGGCTGGAAAACCTAGGGGAGCATGTGGGTATTCAGTGAGAAAAATTAGTTCCTCTACCTATATATGAAGGATATATACTTCATGAGTAAGTGCCTTTCACTCTCATTTCAGAAAAGAGGAAAGAGGAAATAATTGAGCACCCAGCCTGACACTACTGGATTCCATGGTATCATGCCTATTAATGTTCTATCTTGCTTCATTCCCCAAACAATCTTATGAAGTATCATTCTTGTTAAGATTTCAAAACCTAATCTGAAAGTTGTTACATGTGTAGTGTTTATATACATACATAACAGCTCCAGGGCAAAAATCTAGGCATACATTTAATGTGAAAGTAAGCACTTACGCTTTTGTATGCTGCTGGAGAAATTTGGTAAAAGCATTCAGTTGTTTATGGGTCTAGAAGTGCATGCTTAGTGTTAGTATATCTTATTTGCTTATAGTCTCTTGAAGGATCCAAAGTACTGTATGGTTTCAGAACCTGGCAAGAGAGATCCAGTTGGAGAAAGAACAGTTTCCTTCTTTGGCTTGGGGGTGGTAGGTCTGCCTTAGTTGTTGGGTGTTTTTTTTTTTTTTTCATGTTTTTAGGGCCATACCCGCAGCATATGGAGGTTCCCAGGCTAGGGGTTGAATCAGAGCTGCAGCCACAGCTGCCGGCCTGTGCCGCAGCTACAGCAATGCCAGTTCCAAGCAACATCCGTGACCTCCACTGCAGCTCACAGCAGTGCTGGATCCTTAACCCACTGAGCAGGGCCAGGGATTGAACCCACATTGTCCTGGATAACATGCTGAGCCATAATGGAAACTCCAGTTTTGTTTTTTTTTTTAATCATTCAGAAGCATTTTCTTTTCAGGGAACTTTCCCCAAGTTGCCAGCTCTCTTGCCTATTCTTTTTCCTTGTAAGGAAGAAGGTCAGGGATTGAATGTGATCATAACGAAAAAGCAAATCTTTGTTCTCTGGCTTGTAATTCCTTGTGTAGTAAGGCTTTTCTTTGGGTAAAGAAATGGCTTTAAATCTACCTCAGCTTTTTTCTCTGGGGTATTGTGAAGCGGTCTATGTCTATGAATTGCTTTGAAGTTGGGAAAAACATCTCACTACAGATACAATTTCTAGCTTTATGGGGAAAAGCCCCAATCACAAAGGATTTTAGAAGTATTTTAATGCTGATTCCTCAGCAACATGTGTACTTGTTATTTTTTAATCCTGATACCAGATCTGACTTTTTATGGAAATTTTCCTTTATTTTAGATCTCTCTTTGTTTTGTTTTATATAGTTTCATAGTTTATTTAAGCACTGTTTTTCTTAAATCTGTGAATTTATACAGATATATTCCTAGATAATGATATGAGGGCTTGTTTTTTTTTTTTTTTTTTTTTTCCCTGGGAGTCTCTTTGGAAGAGAAGCTGGTCCACTTGGCAAAACAGACTTAATGTTTCCAGTGTGACCTGCTAGGTTTATATAGTTCATTTTAGCTTGAGGAAACTAATGAATTTTGTGAGTCAAGTCTGTGTCTTGCTTCTTGTCTAAATGCAATATTAAAGTTAAATTCTAAAATTTTCAGATGTTTCTTTTCTGTTGGCATTTCATCAGTTTTATAAGGGTATAGAGAAGAAACAGCATAAGCTTGTTTTTAACACCTGTGTTAGATGTGCAGGCCAGTAAGACATGATTAACCTAAGTAATAGCAAGAGGGTCAAATTTCTAGTTATTAAACTTTTAAAAATCCAAGCCTCCTCTATTTGGTCCTTGGTGTATATAACCTTAATTTTATGGTTATTTGCAGCAGATAGAACTTTGAAAGGGACTGCAATATTGCCAGTATTCATTTATTGTCTAAGGTTTAGTCTGCCTGTTTTGGAGAGATTTGCACCATTTATACCATTCTGAAGTTTCTTTGCTGCTTCATTGTCCCAGAGTAAATATACTTTGTCATTCTGTTTAACTTCTCGCTTGTCTGGGGAAAAATAAAGACATCTCTAGTCTGAAATTGCTTTTGGGAATATAGCTCCACATGTTTTGGTCTGAGTGAAAGGCCTAGGGAAACATGAATTTTGTTACCTTTTTATTTTATTTTCCTTTACTTATAAATCATGATGATTCTCCCTTTACATCCATGAGACTCGCTTTTTATAAACACCATTCATTCCCTTTCTGAGGGTGGTTATTTGTAGTTTGTTTCGCCATTTACAATCTTATAGGCCCTTTACAAATGGATCATTTTTTTAACATTAAATTTTAGTAGGTCAAGAATCCATTTATTTAAAGTCCCCAAGAGAATCGATCTTAGAAGATTGCGGCTACATGTTTTTTATGGCTTCCTACTGCTTTCTGTAGTCTTCTCAATTTAAACAGTAGCAACAACAAAATATAGAGGGCATCATAAGACCTTGGCTTTATGGTTTTATTTTTGTTTCACACTTGTTTCTGAGGGTATTGGTAGTATTTGTTGGATTTGTTTTATATATATATTTGTAGTAAATTTACCTGCTGTCACAAAGAGGGAAAATGTAACATTTGAAGGGTTTGAACACAAACTTAGGGTGGAATTCAATGACAGTTTTAACTAGTGTACTTTTAGATTTTCTTACATCAGTGTCTGTTTAAAATTTTTAAAGACATTTCTATTATATCCTCCCAGATGGTTAATATCCCCATATCTATTAGAAGACTATGCCAAGTATTCATTTTGTTCTTTTATAAGCCTTAAGATAAACATGTTGCAAATGATTGCTTTTCCCTCTGTTGAGGTTTTTAAATTTTTTTTAAATAACTTTATTATGAAGAACTTGACGTGTATACAGACGTAGATAGACTAGTGTGATGAACACCCATGTAGTGGTCTCTCAGTTTCAGTAATTTTCACCCTTGACCAATCTTATTCCATTTTGTAACCCCAGCCATTTCACCCTCCCATATTACACTGAAGCAGATCTCAGGCATCATTTTGTCTACATTTTTAAAGAACAGATATTTCAGTATGCATTTTCGAAAGATAAGGACCTCTTTTACACAGTGTTATTAACCACAGTGTTATTAACACATCTAAAAATAACAAAATTTCTAAATTAGTCATTGTTCAGATTTACAAATATCTCAGGGTTGTCTGCCTTTCCTCCTCACAACTAATTCGATTCAGTATCCAAATAAGTCACATTGTGATTGGTTGATATGTTTTTTGTATCTTCTAATCTGAGTCTGGATTTTGCTCATTGCACTCTTATGGCATAGTTTAATATCTTTCTTTGTGTTCACATTTCCTATAACTTTGGGAGTTAGGTCAAGAGGCTTGTTCCAATTTAGGATTGATTACCCCTTCCTCCCTTTTCTTTTGACAATATTTCTTCATAGGTGGTAGTGAGCTTTTCTTTCAGTAAACACATAAGATCTGATTGTCTTTTTGTGATACCTGGAGCCATTGGAATACATCTCTAAAGAGAAACTTATCCACATCTTCTATTCTGATCTGGTAACTTAGTGAAGTCAGGATACATGCTTAATTTTTACCCTTGTTTATCAGATTTACTTTTTTCTTCCTTTTCAAATAATGAGTTGGTTTCATAGTATTCTTTTCAGACTCATTGTGAACTCATTTGTTATTTTTCAGTCCATTGCAGTACTGTAGAATATTGACACTATAATCCTTATAGACCATCTTAATTTTAAGTCAACTTCAACTTAAATTGCTTTGCCTTAGGAAACTTTGGGTGTATAAAAGTTGCATGGACATTTCTGGTGATAAAGTAATACAAATTCATGTTTTTCAACTTAACCGTTGCCCTAGGTATTATTTTGAAAACTGAATACTGTTTTAAATATCTGACCTGTTCCTAGCCACCTCTTCATCATTTGTCAAGGGATAATTAAGGTCCGAGCATTAGCATAATTGAAATATCTTTATTAGAACTATAGATCTGTTTTTAAGTTCTGAACTAAAGTGGATCAAGTTGGATGCAAAGACCTTTATCAGAATCAGTTTATCACAAGAATTAAATTCTGGACTGGGCTGTGCTTTACCTTAGAAGACACTGGGTATCTTTGCTGACATAAAGCTGGTAAGGCCTCTCAATATTGTGGCCATCAGAAACCATCTCCTCCTATTTCCAAATGTCTTGGGTGGAAGAGGAGTTATTTCCAGTTGCAAATTACTGTGCTAGATTCCACATTGTAATGGTAGCCAAACATAATGTTGTAATAAAAATACTTGTATAGCATTGCTAGAGGTAGTGTATAATAGACTTCTGTAAAATCTATCATGACCAAACATATATGATTTTTACGGCATATGTAATTGTCTTACATGCAAAAATAGATATTTTCATATTCTAGCATTTTACTTTTTTACACCTCCCCCAAACTCTGAAATCTTATACTAAATTTAAGCTTTGTGCATGAGCTTAACATGTACATATACACACTCTCTGGCAAATATGTGTCTCTGTATACTCCTTTGAACTTTTTATTATCAATGAATTTGATTTTATTTATAGGAAAATCAGTGCTCTTAACAGGATTTTTCCGCTAGCCCATTGCCTCAAACTGAACCTTTCATTTTCATTTGTCTACAGTCTCTAATTCCCCTAATCTTATTTTTGAGAGTTTTTTTTTTTTTTTTTTTTTAAAGTCCTTTCAATTCTGTCATCTTTTCTTATCCACTGTCTGGTTTCCCATTTATCTTGAGTTAACTGAGCATATATGTGGCCACATTTTCACTTTTCTGTCTTGTATTTCTTTCATCTTTGTGTTATCTGGCTTTTCCTCTTCTGTTTTATTTTAAAAAGCTATTTGATAATCTAGTTGTCATATGATTTATTTTTAATGTCTTTTTCATGCCTATTTTCTTATATCTCTTTCAACTTCTTTTTGACATTCCCAAAATGTCTCCTTTCTCCTGATTACTGTTCTTTACTATTTAGTATTTCCTTCTTTGTGTGGTATGTATTCTTTCTTCACCTTTGTGTCTTTTATCCCTTCTCATCATCCCTCAACACTCATGCCACGTTGTGTCAGAGATGCTTTTTGATTACGGAATGCTTTCAGACATCTTAGTGGTTGTCCATCAAGATTTTTGCCTTTGGCTCTAATCTTTATTTTTATCTTCTATTATGTATAAAAGGTATGCTCTAGAAAAAGCAGTCTATTTCCCACCCCTGGGTGTAAGTGACATGGATTTTCTGGGCTCTACATCTTTATTTACTTTCTCTTACTGCCTAGAATGGCTTTCATCCACCAAACAGTAGTGTTCCTTTCAGGCTTATTTCAAATCCTACATCCTTGTGAAGCCTTTCCTGCACATCTCTCTTTTGAGAGACTTCCATATTATTTATTCTCTATTTACCGCCTCTTGTCATGTGCCCATTCTTCCCACTTGAATTGGGCACCAGAATTGGGAAGGATCTTGTTTCTTTGTATTTTCAGCTCTTAGTATAATTCTCTTGCATTACATTTTAGGAGAATGTTAATGAACTCTTTAGTTGAAAGTACTTCTGAAACTAGTCAAATTCTCAGGTGTGGCATACCACAGGAGCCCTACTTTGACCATACATCCTGGTTTATATCTTTTGTCTTGGTGTAATTGTTAATAGTGTTTCTTTTCACTTTCAGAAGTATCCAAGTTAGTATGAAAAATTGTAGGATTACCTTACCTTGATGCTGTATGTGGGAAGTGTTCTGGTTAGGCTTGGTGAATCAAGGGAATCTTATAATCAGCTATTATCCAAAGAAGATATTCTAATTTTGTAGTCCAAGGGTGGCCTGAAAATGTGCATTTTGAGAAGCATGGCTTGGGATTCAAGTACTAGCTGCACTCTAATCAGTTTTTTGAGAAATAGTGCTCTGAGGCTTATGGTTTTTGTTGGGATGAAGAGAGTTGGAAGGAGCAGGGGAAATAATGAAATACCACTTTTCTCTATGAAGTTGGAAAAGAACAGTTAATATTGTGGTTCTTGATTTTTAATGGCTAGCTATTTCTTAACATAAGCACCCTGTATACTTTGACTGCCTGTGTCAAAATACAAAAGTATTGGTAAAAGTGTGTGGAAGGAGTCTGCTAAACATTAGGGCCATGCGTGTACATGTATGATATGTATGTGTGTATAGCTAATGACTTAATGAGGGCATGAAATTTTAGTGCAAACAGCCGAAAATAGAAGTAAATCAGCATTTAAAAAGATGAACTTTGGAGGAAGATAGTGAAAAAACAAAAAGCAACAGAGACATCCCTAAATTTCACTGTTTTTATGTAAAAAAAAAATTATCTTAAGATAATCAACAGAGGATGATTCATTTGAAAACATGGAATGAATTATTTGTAAAATAACCTTAAAAATTTATACTTTAACATTAAAAAGATCACACACCACGGCCAAGTGGGATTCATTCCAGGTTCACAAGGATGGTTCAGCATGTGCAAATCAGTGTAATATACACCACGTTAACAAAAGGAAAGTCAAAAACCACATGATCATTTCAGTAGATACAGAAAAAGCATTTGCTAGAATTCAACGTCCATTCATGGTGGTAACTCTTACCAAAGTGGATATAGAGGGAACATATCTCAACATCATAAAAGCCATTTATGACAAACCCATGGCCAGTATAATACCCAACTGAGAAAAGCTGAAAGCCTTCTTGCTAAAATTTGAAATAAAACAAGGATGCCCACTCTCACCACTTTTATTCAACATAGTAGTGGAAGTCCTAGCTCCAGAAATCAAACAAAAAAAGAAATAAAAATAGGCAGATTGAAAGAGAAGAGGTAATATTGTCGCTCTATGCAGATGACATGATGCTTATATTACAGAGAAAACTCTAAGGACTCTACACAAAAGCTACTCAATCTGATAAATGAATTCAGAGTAGCAGGATATAAGATTAACATTTGGAAATCAGTTGCATTTCTGTATACTAACAATAAAATATTACAAAAGGAAGGTAAAAATAAAATACCTTTTAAAATTGTCCTCCCTCCCAAATACCCTAGGAATAAAGCTGGCCAAGGAGATGAAAGATTTATGTGCTGAGTACTATGAAACGTTAAAAAGGAAGTTAAAGGGGATTCAAAGAAATGGAAAGATATCCCATGCTCCTGGATTGAAAAAATTAATATCGTTTAAATGGTCATACTTCCCAAAGCAATCTACAAATTTAATGTGATCCCTATCAAGTTACCCATGACATTTTTCACAGAAGTAGAACAAATAATACAAAAATTTAAATTGAAGCATAAAAGACCCAGAATTGTCAAAGCAGTCCTGAGGGGGGAATAAAAACAAAGCAAGGGGCATAATTCTCCCAGACTTCAGATAATACTACAAAGCTACAGTAATCAAGACAGTGTGGTCCAAAAACAGACATGCAGACCAGTGGAACAGAATAGAGAACCCAGAAGTAAACCCAGATACCTATGGTCAAAATTAATCTTTGGCAAAGGAGGCAAGAAAAGAAAATGGGAAAAAGACAGTCTCTTCAGCAAGTAATACTGGGAAAACTGGACAGCTGCATGTAAATCGGTGAAACTAGAATACATCCTCACAGCATGTACAAAGATAAACCCAAAATGGCTTAAAGACTTAAAACAAGACACCATAAAACTCCTGGGGGAGAACACAGGCAAAATCTTATCTGACATAAACCATACCATTGTTTTCTTAGGTCAGTCTCCCAAGGGGCAACAGAAGTAAAAATAAACCAGTGGTTCCTAATCAAACTTACAAGCTTTTGCACAGCAAAGAAAACCATTAAAAACAACAAAAAGAAAACCTATGGAATGGAAGAAAATAGTTGAAAATGATGCAACTGACAAGGGCTTAATCTCCAAAATATACAAACAACACAAAAACAACCCAATCAAAAATGGCCAGAAGACCTAAATATATATTTCTCCAAAGAAGACATACTGATGGCCAGCAGGCACATGACAAGATGCTCAGCATCACTAATTATTAGAGAAATGCAAATCAAAACTACAATGAGTTACTACCTCATGCTCGTCAGAATGGCCATCATTAATAAGTCTACAAGTAGCAAATGCTGGAGAGGGTGTGGAGAAAAGGGAATCCTCCTACATTGTTGGTGGTAATGTAAATCGGTACAACCACTGTGGAAAACAGTACGGAGGTTCCTCAAAACTAAAAATAGACCTCCCATATGATCCAGCATTCCCACTCCTGGGTATATATTTAGACAAAAACTGTAATTGAAAAAGATAATGCACCCTTATGTTCATTGCAGCACTATTCACAATATCCAAGACATGGATACAATCTAAATGTCCATCAACAGATGAATGGATTAAGAAGATGTAGTACATATATAGAGTGGAATACTATTCGGCCATAAAAAACCCGAAATGATGGCATTTGCAGCAACATGGATGCAACTAGAGATTCTCATACCAAGTGAAGTAAGTCAGAAAGAGAAAGATGAATACCATATGATATCAGTTATATGTGGAATCTAAAATATGGCACAAATGAACCTGTCTTCAAACATCCTTAGGACCATTGAGAACAGATTTGTGGTTGCCCAGGAGTAGGTAGAGTGATGGACTGGGAGTTTGGGGTTAGTAGATGCAAACTATTACATTTAGAATGGATAAACAGTGGGGTCCTACTGTGCAGGTTAGGGAACTCTATCCAATCTCCTGGGATAAACCATGATGGAAAATAATATAAAAAAAGAATTTATGTGTATATGACTGAGTCACTTTGTTTTACAGCAGAAATGGGCACAACATTTTAAAGCAACTATACTTTAATAAAAATATTTATACTTTGTATTTTTAATACTTTTCTTTAGATGTACAGATGTTTTAAACTTCCAAATGGTAGCTACTCCCCATGTTATCTTTTATTTTACAGCATAGGAAAAGATGACAAACTACGGTCCTTAAACATGTTTTGGGGCAAATGTGACCTAAATCTCCAAGCACTGCCACAATTGTCTAATCTCATTGTTGAACAAAAGTATTAAAACTGTGGAAATAAATAGAATTCATTTATTATAAGAGACTAGTACCCCTCAAACAAAGGAAATTCATTGCAAGACTATGAAGAATGTCATTTCCCAGCCCTCTGACATGTCATAGCAGTAGGCTAAAGAAGAAAAATTATTTACCATTTCAGGAAATACGTAATATGTTATAACAAAAAAAAAAAAAATGGAGAGAAACAGACTCACATATACAGAGGACAGATTAGTGGTTACTAGGCAGGAGGTGCAGCATAAGGGTAGGAGAACTATTGGGTGCAAAATAAGCTACAAGGATATATTGTATAACACAAAGATATAACCGATATTTTATATTAACTGTAAATGGAATGTAACCTTTAAAAATTTGAGAATTACTATGTTGTACACCTGTAAAAAACATCAACTTGTAGTTCAGGTTTTTTTCATTTGTCTTCATTAGGGCCGCTCCCGACGTATATGCAAGTTCCTGGGCTAGGGGTTGAGTCAGAGCTATAGCTGCTGGCCTATGCCACAGCCACAGCAATGCAGGATCCAAGCCACATCTGTGACCTACACCACAGCTCACAGCAATGCAGGATCCTTAACCCACTGAGTGAGGCCAAGGGTCGAACCTGCATCCTCATGGATACTACTCAGGTTCGTTAACCTTAGAGCCATGGCTGGAACTCCAACTGTTGGTTTTATTTTTATTTTTTTTGTCTTTTTGCCTTTTCTCCCGTGGCATATGGAGATTCCCAGGCTAGGGGTCTAATCGGAGGTGTAGCCACTGGCCTACACCAGAGCCACAGCAGTGTCAGATCTGAGCCACGTCTGCAACCTACACCAAAGCTCACAGCAACGCCGGGTCCTTAACCCACTGAGCAAGGCCAGGGACTGAACCCGCAACCTCATGGTTCCTAGTAGGATTCATTAACCACTTAGCCATGACGGGAACTTTCCTCCCGCTCTTGGTTTTAATTCTTTTTTTTTTCTTGCTTTCCTGGCTAAGAGCATTTACATACATTTCGTGCCTGCCTGAGTGTCTTTTATAATTTTTTTTTTTAGCTTTTTAGGGCCATACCTGTGGTATATGGAGGTTCTTGGGCAAGGTGTTGCCACCACACCATAGTCAGAGCAACACTGGATCTGAGCTACTTCTGTGACCTGTGCTACAGCTCATGGCAATGCCAGATCCTTAACCCACTGAATGAGGCCAGGGATCAAACCGACATCCTCCTGGATGCTAGTCACTGAGCCACAATGGGAAAACTTAAAGCAAAAAAGAAAAAAAAAAAAAAAAAGAAGAAGACGACAAAACACACAGTATGAAATAAAAGCATTTGGTACATTTTACCCACTTACAGTTTTGGACATTTGAGTTATTAACACCTTTTAGGTGTTGTGAGTAGTGCTATGGTGAACTTGTGTATACCTATTTCTTTGAATACCTATTTTCAGTTCTTTAGGGTGTATTCCTAGTGGAACTGCAGTGTCATAAAGTAATTCTTAAGTTTTCGAGAAACTTGCCAAACTGCTTTTCACAAAAGGTGTACCGCTTTACTTTCCCACCAACAATGTATAAGTGTTCTAATTTCTCCACATCTTTGCTATACTTATTTTCTGTTTTTTTGTTTGTTTTTTAATAGCCATTCTGACGGGTGTGAAGTGGCATGTCTTTGTGGTTTGGGTTTGCATTTTCCTAATCACTTGTGATGTTGAATATCATTTAGTATGTCTTAACTGACTCCCAAATTAATCAGTGAGGTAGAATTCTTCAAAATGATAAAATATGCGGAGTTCCCATAGTGGATCAGTGGAAACAAATCTGACTAGTATCCATGAGGACGCAGGTTCGATCCCTGGCCTCAAACAATGAATAGAGGTTGAGGAGCTGGCGTTGGTGTGAGCTGTGGTGTAGGTTGCAGATGCTGCTTGGATCCTGCGTTGCTGTGGCTGTGGTATAGGTCGGCAGCTACAGCTCCAATTCATCCCTTAGCCTGAGAACTTCCATATGCCACAGGTGAGGCCCTAAAAAGACCAAAAAAAAAAAAAAAAAAAAAACCAAAAAAACAAATGCTCCCCTTTAACAAAAAGCCAATGTTCTGTTTGTTGAAAATGCTTGTGAACAGTTCTTTTAAGTTTAGAGTTGGGGGAAGCCAGAGGTGCCCCTGATTTAGTTAGGTGATAACTGTGACTATAATATAAAGTTTGAAAAAGAAAAAATATAAATATTAGGAAGTGAGAGACAGATCAACCCCCACCCCCTAAAAGAAAAACAAGCAAGCAAGCAAGCAAAAACTGTCCTTTTTGTACTGACTTAGATAAAGGGCCTTGGAGTTAGGCAAATACAAGTTCAATTCCCACCTCCACAAAGTTACTGTGAGGTTTTGAGCAAGTTATTTAACTGCTCCCTCAGAAATGCAGATAATAATCATATTCATCTGGGTTTTTTTTTTTAGTGAATTAGATAGTATATACCTAGTGTATGTTACATGTAATGGTAAATAGCTGTTATATGGAAAAATAAACAGCAGTGTTTATGGAGGAACATTTTGAAAAAATGTTCAAACCAAGTACATTAGAGCCAAGTATTAGAACCAAGTATTATACAAAAAATAGTTTTGTTTTTTTTTTGTCTTTTTTTTTTTTTTTAGGACCACACCCACCGCATATGGAGGTTCCCAGGCAAGGGGTCAAATTGCAGCTGTCGCTGCCGGCCTACACCATAGCCACAGCAACTTGGGATCCTAGCCGCATCTGTGACCTACACCACAGCTCATGGCAACGCTGGATCCTTGACCTTCTGAGCGAGGCCAGGGATCAAACCCACATCCTCATGGATACTAGTTGGGTTCATTAACCGTGGAACCACAACAGGAACTCCCCAGAAAATAGTTTTAGTCCATAAATAGCAATGACGAGTGGGAATTAATGCTCAGAATAAGAAAATATTATACAGCATGGTAATTGATTTATTTCTTTGGTAAGACTAAGTTTTTTGTGTTTAACAGCTGTCTTTTACATTTTTCATTATCAGCATTTAGCCCAGTTTCTAGCACATAGAAGATACTATTGTATTAAGTTTTGTTGAATTAGAGGTTCAGATTGAGATTGAAATGTATATTAAGCAAACACCTTAAAAAAAAAGAGCCTCTTAAGTAACTTTTCAAAACATGGAATTAAGATTACTTATTAAGTGAAGTTGGGATAAATGAGTAGTGATTTAAAAAATTATTAATCTTGGAGTTCCCATTGTGGCTTAGTGGTTAACAAGCCCGACTAGCATCCATGAGGACATGGGTTAGATCCCTGGCCTTGCTTAGTGGGTTAAGGATCTAGCATTGCCGTGAGCTGTGGTGTAGGTTGCCGACATGGCTCAGATTCTTCATTGTTGTGGCTCTAGTGTAGGTTGGCGGCCACAGCTCCCAATTCGACCCTTAGCCTGGAAACTTCCATATGCTGCTGGTGCAGCCCTAAAAGACAAAAAAAAAAAAAAAAATCCTTAATCCCAACTTTTACAATATAAGCTCCAGATGGGTGAAAATCTTAAATATATTGTAAAAAGTCAAGCTGTTATTTGGGAAATGGGTATGTGTATTGTTGGTTGAACCAGAACATCTACATTGTACAACTCCAGAGAGTGCCTTTCACACTATGTTCAGCACATCACAGAGTACAGGGTAAGTGGCAGGACTTGGGGTTGTGCAGTGTGGCCGTGATTAGATGCTGAAGATTAAATTTAATTTTGAATCCATAAGATGATTGAAATTACAATATGTTTAGTAAGAAGTCTTGTGCTATGAAAAGGAATGAAACTTTAAATATACTAGAAAAATGTCTGCTTCAGCATTACAAAGAATATGCATTTATTCATAAAGACTTCATCAGTAATACAAAATCAGGGTTCTCATGGTGACTCAGGGGGTTAGGAACTCGACTAGTATCCATGAAAATGCAGGTTCGATCCCTGGCCTTGCTCAGTGGGTTAAGGATCTGGGGGCGTTGCCTTGTCACAAGCTGTGGCGTAGGTCTCAGATGCGGCTTGGATCCAGTCAGTGTTGCTGAGGCCAGAGACTGTGGCTCATATTAGACCCCCAGCCCGGGAACATCCATATGCTACATGTGTGGCCCCCAAAAAGATTAAAAAATTAAAAACAATAAGAAAATCAAGATTTATAGTGATTAGATGAAGAATATGACTTCACAGAAGCTCTTCAAAAGGCATAAACTAGAAATAGCCTTAGAGAGGTTGCACTCCTTTACTGCTTCTAAAACCTATTAAAAGCCATGACTCAACCTTGCAGAAAAATACTTATGTGTAATATTTCAGGAGGTTTGGGAATCACAAAGTTCCTTCCAAACTCCAGAGGTTTATAAATGAATTATTACATTTAATGTAAATTAGTATGAAGAAACAAAATGTCACTTTTGTTTTCAGGGAAGATAGTTGGGAGAGAAATAACTTTATACCCTTTAGAAAGTTGAGGGATCGCATGTTGAAAGTAGAATTTAAAGAGTTTCTTAAATAGCTGGGGAAAATTGTTTTGCCTTTGAGTGGTAGAATTCCTTTTCCCTGCTTTGAATGTGTAGGGCACCGAGAGGTGGAAATGCAACGAGAGATTTGGAGGAGGAGTGGGTTAATGGAGCACAAGATAAGTTTGTTCAAGGAATATTTAGAAAAATAGAGGAAAAAATAGTAGTTAGCCTAATGAGACTCAAAATTAAAGGTAAGAATCCTGACATGTAAGGGCAGTAGGAAATCTCTGCAGAATATTCTAAAGAGGAGTTGGGATTTAGAGGTGAAACATTTAGAGTCTGTAAGGAGAGTTGCAGTGGTTTAAAGAGACTTGGTGGGTAACTAATTAAGTGGATGGTTTTAGGGGGGATGATCTGGATACAATTCATCTGTAAAATCTAGTAATATATTCTTTTCAGATATGAAGGTGGAGATTTTATAATTTTACCTTTCACTCGTAAGAGTGCTTTTCCCACTATTAAATATTTGGTGACCGAAAAAATGATGATGTTTATCCATGTCTTTGTGTTTAATAATGGATGTTTACAAGGAACTTGCACTTCTCTAGCTCTTGCATGGGGATTTAAGGGCTTAAATATCACAAGCCACAGGCATTACAGTATAATAGAAGTTCAGTTGTCATTAGCTAGAACTACTTGTGGCCTTCTACACCTAGCTGGCAGATGAAATTCTAGGAATTAGGTTGACTTGATGATTGGCCTATTAACCACCTCTTGAAATGGGTTTGCTTTTATGGATTTCTGTGTATCAGTTGTTGGCTGCATGATAAAAGCACTAATATATTAGTAACAACATAACATTCAAGTATCTATATTAATATGTTTATTTTGTATTATTTGCTGATGTTAACAATTCCTAAGGGGTTATATGAAAATGTAAGGAGGTGTGATAGGGAATGCGGATTGTGTAAATTGGCAGATACATATCTGTTTTTTGTTGTTAAAGACAAACTTAGGAGTGATTACAAATGAAGAAAATCATTTAGATTTTTAAGTCATGGCATCATATTTAGATGCCATGACTTAAAACAGTGCTGTCCAATAAAAATATAATTTTCAGTTTACTAGTAACAATATGAAAAATTAGAGGAAATGCATGATTTTTAATATATTTTTATTAATGCAATTATTTTAATGTGTAAATCATGAAATTATTAATGGGCTGTTTTACCCTTTTGGGGGTACAATATCTTTGAATTTTGGTCTATATTTTACACTTACCATATATTTCAGTTCAGACTAGCCACTTTGTAAGTGCTTAACAGCTACAGGTTGCTAGTGGCTACTGTATTGGACAACATGGATTTAGAATGTTTGCTGTCTTTCTATCATGGATTAACTTGTCTTTTATTCCCTTTTACCACTCATTATTGTGCATAGATTTCCAGAACTGGGGCACAGCCCAGTTTGTGAAAGGAAGATTAATAACATTTCTTGGTTAGAGGTAATTATATGTGAAAGGTCCAAAAGAAAACTCAACATCCAGTATAGAAATGGAAGCTGTTTTCCAGGAGATTCTGTTTTAAAATCTCTCTCTCTGCCCATAAGTCTTCATGATTGCTGTCTTACGGTAGTATTTGCATACTTTTTGCTTGAGAGGGGAATCTCTTTTTGAGAATGGAGAGTCTGTCTTGAACATCACTTGAGTTAGAAGAAATATATTTGGCTTAATTAGGATTCCTAAATGGAGGAGTTTATTATATAGCAAGGAGCTTACATTGGACTTAAATGTATTTTTATTGGTTTCCTAAGCTGAAATGTTATTTGTTATGAGTTTAATTTTGTATATTAAAACCTTTTGAGCAAATGTGAGCTAACGTGTCTTTAACTCTTTTATCTCATTATAGATAATCTTACCATTAGCAATATTCCTATTTGAGACAGCCTCTAATGAGCAAATATGGTGTTCCCAACTCTGGACATTTATAGAAGTACTTTATAAATAACTTTAATTCATATTATTTATATCTTACTTTCCAAGAATGTATTTCCTGGAGGGGTAGTACTGTCTCAAGATGTACAGTTGACTTAATGTAATTAAAATTTGATGTAAACTTTAAATAAGATATAGTTGGTTCTCTGTTTTTTGGGTAGGGTTTTTATTCACTACCCTCGTACCATAGTCAGTTTGCTGTGTTTGAACACTTAATGTGAATATTAAGAAACTTCATAAAACAAAATTTGCCCAGAGTATACAGTAGAACCAGACTGTTTCCCAGTCTTTTAGTCTTGCATATTTTTATACCGTTTTTTTTGTGTGTGTGTGTTCACTTATGACAAATGTTAGTTGCAGGTATGTGTGCCCATTTGAAACAATAGCTCTTACTTATTGACTATGCTAGGTACTTTGCTAGATAATTTACTTACATTATTTTTTCTCAGTTCTCTCAGGGAGACATTACTATCATCTTATTAGAAATGAAAAGAGCAAATCTTTGAGAGATTATGTAACTAGCCTAAAGACTTACTCATTAATGATGGAATTGAGATTCAAACTGAAGTCTGATCTCAAAGGTCATGCTATTCATCACACTTTATTAGATATTCTGATGGCATCAGGTGTGAATATTTGTGTATGTGCACCTGTGTGTGTGTGTGCGCGCGTGTGTCTGAGTGTGTGAGAATGTGTATGTGGGATGGGGGCGGGGGTAAAGAGATAAGGATAATCAGTTTAGTACAATATTCTGACAAGGACTACTTGTCAGTTTATATTTGTGTTGGATGCATATACTTAGGGCTTGTTTCTTTTTAAAGAGGCCTAGGCATTATAGTCTGCTATACTTGTAAAAAATAATATATGTTATATAGCAAGTGACAACCAAGGCCGCTGTTGTGTCTTGGCCCTTTGTCAAATGTAGTTTTGAAGACTAGTGTTGGCATATTAAGTCTTAAGGTAGACTGTATCTTACAAAGAAAATATTTTGAAAAAAATTTAAATGAAACCCAAGAGTTGGGAGTTCCCAGTGTGGCTTAGTGGATTACAAAACCTGACTAGCATCCATGGGGATGCCGGTTTGATCCTTGGCCTCACTCAGTGGGTTAAGGATCTAGTGTTTCTGTGAGTTGTGGTGTAGGTTGCAGATGTGTCTCAGATCTCAACGTTGCTGTGGCTATGGCATAAGCTGGCAGCCAGAGCTCCATTTTGACCCCTATTGTGGGAACTTCTATATGCCACAGGTGTAGCCCTAAAAAGCAAAAAGCAAAAAAAAAAAAGAAAAAAACCCCAAGAGTTTATATTTGCATATACTTATATACTGGCAGTCTGTAAACCAAACGTAACACTCTGGGTTTGTGTGAGCTGTTTTTAAAACTTCACTTTGAATGCCTGTATTAAGACTCATTTGGTTGCAGTAGTACAAAAATCAAACCAAACTGGTTTGTGAAAAACATTAATTTGTTGGCTTGACTGGTTAATGACACAACTAAATAAGTTGTCTCACATACTGAAAAGATCAGGGTAGAGTTGGCTTTAGGCATGCCCTCAGCATCTGACTTACCCTTCCATCTGCTCCTTCTGCTTCCTCTTAGTTGACTCCAGTATTGGATAAGCTTTCTCATTGTGGTCATAAGATAATTGCTAGCACCTCCCAGCTACATCCTTTAGGTTCAGATGCAGTGTAAAATAGTGTGAGATTCCAGGCCCCAGTGGTTCCATCAGACGTTCAGTTGCATCTCCTTATTTCCAGTTGGGTTCATTATTGAATCATTCACAATGGAGTGAGTGGAGTAGGGGTGAAATGTATTAAGGTTTATGCCTATCCCTGAGATTGAGGTCAGCATAAGTTCTGAGAAAAATTACAAATGCAAAGTGGGTTACCACAAGTCTGACGAGTGGGGCTATGTAGCAAAATCAATATGCATCTTTTAGGGGTAGCAGGTATTCTTTATTTTACTATAGTCCTCACTCTTTCTAGTGTTTTGGCTTATTTAAGTAATTTATATTACCTGCTTATACTTGAGCATTTGGTTTTAATTCCTCTAGTTTATAGTTTCCTGTTATCAGAATTACTGATTTTTTTTGCCATGCCTGCAACATGTAGAATTCCTGGGGCAGGGATCGAAACACACTGCAGCAGTGACCTGCGCTGCTGCAGTGACAATGCTGAATCCTTAACCTGCTGTACCACAAGGGAACTCCCTTAAATACTTTTTTTTTTTTAATATAAAATTTCATTTGTTTGAGTTACAGAATGGCGAGGATGTTTACAAAGGATTGAATTAGCTTTTCGAATGCCTTTACCAAAACAAACTTATTTGTTAGGTAAACCTCAGCTAGATGTCTTGAACTGCTTCTGGCAGGTTTTTTGTTTGTTTGTTTTTTTTTTTTTTTTTGCTTTTTAGGGCTGCACTTAGAGGCATTGGAGCATAGGGAAGTTCCCAGCCTAGGGGTTGAATTGGAGCTACAGCTGCCGGCCCACACCACAGCCACAGCAGTGTGGGATCCAAGTTGCATCTGTGACCTACATCACAGCTTGCCGCAACACTGGATCCTTAACCCACTGAGCAAGGCCAGGGATTGAACCTATATCCTCATGGATACTAGTTGGGTTCCTTACCACAGAGCCATAATGGGAACTCCTTGGCAGTTTTTTAAAAGAACCTGTAGCCAAGATTTTGGCTTGTAGGTATGGTTAAAACTAAACCCGGAGCTATTAATCTAAGCCCAGTGTTTGGGCTGAGGGTTAGGTGGCTGCTGTAGTTGGAAGAAAGAGGTTTTAAGCCTAGTTCTTCTGTAGGAACAGAATCATAGGCATTTCCAGAGTCCTTTACTCTGAGAGCAAGCCAGAACTGGAGAGAGCGGAGAGGCACAAGTCCGTGGCACTATTTGGGATTTGTGTCAGTAGGTTAAATTAAGAATTGAGCACAACTAATGTAGAAAAATTCTTCTGACAAGATTCTCTTACACTGACATTAGATTCAGAGGCTTAGGGTTTGCTCTCATAGGCATGTCTTTGCATGTTTTATGAGACCAGTGCTCTAATCCCTGAGCTACAGAGCCTCAGCTTTTGCATGTTTTAAAGTTACACTTCTCCACCCAGTGTCTCTGTTTACTCTCTCCATATTGATTGTGATTTCAGATTTTTGTCGACTTCTAATCTTTTTTTTTAAACCCTTTTCCTTTTTATTTTATTTATTTATTTCCCATTTTTGGCTGCCCTGTGGCATATGGAGTTTTGATCAGATCCGAACCCTGGTTGAAACCTATGCCACACCAGATTCTTTAACCCACTGTGCTGGGCAGTAATTGAACCTGCATCCTGATGCTGCAGAGATGCTGCCATTACCATTGTGCCACAACAGGAACTCTGCCTTCCGCTCTTTGCTTTTCCAGATTTCATGAAGGCTAATCCTTTTGAGTCTAGTGTGGCCAGATAAAATCTAGGATACCTAATTAAATCTGAACTTCGTATAAATAGCAGCTAACTTCTAGTATATCCCATATACAAGAAATATAAGTATAAATACTTCTTGTTTATCTGAAATTCATATTTAATTGGATGTCCTGAGTTTTTCTTCAAATAAACTTTCAAAACAATTTCAAAAAAGTTCATGGCCATACCCATGACAAATGGAAGTTCCTAGGACAGGGATCGAGTCTGAGCCATAGCTGCAGCAATACCAGGTCCTTTAACCCACTTTGCTATGTGGGGATTGAACCCGCATCTCTACAGCAACCCGAGCTGCTGCAGTTGGATTCTTAACACTGTGCCATGGTGAGAACTCCTCAAATAAACTTTTTGTTTTGAGATAATTGTGGATTTGTATGCAGTTGTAAAAAATAATTCTGAGAGACCGCCTTGTATTTTTATTTGCTAAATCAGGCAACCCTCTCTGGGTCTTTTCATCATCAGGAAACCCCAACTTCAAATCAATTGTCTTTTCCAATAAAAATATTGATTAGAAACCCTTTGGGGCCCTCTTATACTTCAGAGAAGACTGATGCTTGGAAGAATAATGTTTGTCTTAAGATACTACTAAAAGTACTTTAACATTTTCACAGTTGCAGAATAAAATTACTTTAAAAGCTCTGCAGGATACTGCCTTGGCAATGTTAGGAAACAATGAACTAATTTAGCTTGAGGCAATTCTGAGCAGGTAATAATTGAGGCCAGTAGTCTCAGATCTCTTTCATCTTCCAGTACTTCAAAGTTGTTAAAACTCCCTTGACCCAGATTTGGCAAGAGGGTTTATAATCCTATCTTTTCTAACAGTTTGTGGTGGTTTCATAACTGTGGAATTATAATTTGTCAACCGCATCTTTGAATAAGATGAGAAAAAGAAAAGGCACTCTTTCATTTTTCAGAGTACTTGAGTCAGATTGGAACACCTTGCTTCCTTGTCCTTTTTCTCCTGTCTTGGCAGTAGGTGGCATGGCCTGGGGAGAAAGGTAGCCAACAGCTACTTAGTTGCACCTGTTACTCTCCATTGGCGGACAAACTTCATTAGTACTTTTATTTTAGAGTAGTCTGAGCTGGGGGAAAGAGAGGAAGTGGAACTATGAAGTAAAACTGTACTAAGTAAAACTGTTAATAATGAAGTCAAAATTGATCATCTCTTTTTTTTCCTTTATGCTTGGAAATATTTGGGCAAGTAGCTAGCTATTAGAACGTTGTTTTCTGATGAGGAGATGGAAATTGGAGCTGGATTCAATTAATCCACTGGACCTTCCATTGGGTCAGCTTTACACTTCTCTGGAGGTGCACTGTGTTGTTGTGTTCTTGTGCCACCACTCCCTGGGAGGCACTATGGTGAGTGGAGGCCATTAGGTCAGTGGTGCTGCTGCGAGGCTCTGTCTACAGCAGTGTTGTCCAAAAAAACTTTCTACAGTGGTTGAAATGTTTGATCTGCCACACATGGGAACTGAGTGCTTCAAAGATGGCCAGTATGAATGAGGAATAGAATTTGTCATTTAATTTTACTTAATTTATTGAAGTATAGTTTATTTACAGTGCTTCAGGTGTACAGCAGAGTGATTCAGTTATATATATTTTTCTGATTCTTTTTATTAGTTTATTTACAGTGCTTATCATAAGGTATTGAATATAGTTCCTTGTGCTATACAGTAGGTCCTTGTTTATTTTATATAGCGTGTCTGTTAAACCCTAATTCCCAATTTATTCCTCCCTAGTTTTACTTATTTTAAATTTTAATAACCTCACGTGGCTAGTGGCTGCTGTAGTGAATGGAGTCTTAAATCTTTACCCAAGCTTCTTTAGGGATGGACAAATCATTTTGTGTTTATTCCCCAAAATACACAGAAAATAAAACCAAAGAAATACAGTATTTTGTATTCTGAGTAGTCTATAGTCTGACTTTTTAAAGTAGAACCTGACAGGTGTCAAGATCTAATCAGTTTAAGCTTTGGCCTTAGTGATAAAATCACCAGTTGTGACATCATGGGTCTCTACAGTATAGACACATGTGATTGCTGTACCAGACAGGCAGTTATTTTGTATAAGGGTTTTATTTTTCTACATGTGGTTTATCTGGATGCTTTGCAAATAGTTCTGAAATTTAATGAATAATTACTGTTGCCAAATATTATTCAAGTCTCACATCAGCCTTATGTATGTTATTCTTACTTTCGGAAGAAAAAACTGAGGCATAGAGAGAAAATAATTGCCTAGGATCATACAGTTGGCAAAAGGTTGGAGCCAAGATTTGAAGTCAGGCATACTGGCTCCAGAGTTCATGCTCTTAACTGCTCTACTGCCCTGGTCTTGTAAGTTATTGTTAAGGTGGCCATAGACATTTTGTTTGTATGCGTAGAAACTGACTGCTGGTGGAAAATGCATTCTTAGTTCCAGCTCAGTTCCAGGGATGTATACTGCAGCCCTGATTGTGTAAGGAAAGGCATCCCATTTCCAAGCCACTAAGGGGAGTGCTAGGGGCAGCTTTGGCTTCTAGCTGAGCAATAGCTTGAGCCTGGCTATGGCAGTCTTTTGTGATGAGTAGAATAGTGGAGTGGGAAGGAATTCCTCAGTGGCTTTGGGTTGGGAAAAGGGTGTATTTAAAGTAGGTCTAAGAGCACTGGGTATGCTTAAGGTAGGTCAGGTTCTTAAAAGCAAACACTAACAATTACTGAGAGGTGATGGTTTAATATGAGAACTAAGTTTGAAAAAAAATTTGGTAGATTATGACCATATCTCTTTGACAGTCATTTAGTCGCATATTACTTTTTCCTTATCAGACTAGGCTATAATTTGTTTTATTTTCCAGTGGAAATATAAAATTAATTGAATAACATTGGGTCTTGATGCATTAAATACTATAGCAGCGCTAAAGCTGGTTGTTATGAAACAGCATATTTTGTACTATTTGTATAAGGTAAAGGAAGTAGTTATTTCTTTTAGCCAACTCTTGACAATTTCTTACCTGCCTCCTCCTTTTGAAAGAATGTCCTACCCTGGTTTTCCTCAGTAGTTAATTTAATAGTAGTGGGATGTTTTTCCTAGGCATGTAATATTTTTGACACTGAGAGATTGAATTGTACTTACATTACAAAGTAAGTATCTGAAAAGTAAATGATCTTTTCCACCGTTAATCTATTGAGCCACTGTGTGATATTAAGTTATCATATTGCTTTTGTTTGTTGTATATACACTGGCTTGAAGTTAGGGAACAAATATAAACTTCTTCCTTTTGGTCTTGATTTCTCTTCTACTAAAGTGTTGATTGTGAAAATTCTTCTGACTCCTGCTAATGTGTGTGCCTAGTATGCATCTATTTAGGAAATGTAAGAAGCACTGTTTTAAGGATTTGTTGATATCTAGATTTGCAAGGTGGTATTTATAAAGGACATTGGCCCTTAGCTACTTTATAAATGTGTGTGTGTGTGTGTGTGCGCTCTCATGTGTGTCTTTTTAGGGCTGCACTCAGGTCATACGGAAGTTCTCAGGCTGGGGTCAATTCGGAGCTGCAGCTGCCGACCTACACCACAGCCTCAGCAATGCCAGATCTGAGCCGTGCCTGCGGCCTATACCATAGGTCATGGCAATGCTGGATCCTTAACCCACTGAGCAAGGGCAGGTATCACACCCTTGTCTTCATGGATACTAGTCAGGTTTGTTAACAACTGAACCATGATGGGAACTCCCATAAATGCTTTTTTATTATAAAAATACAACTTAGAGAGTTCCTCTCGTGGCTCAGTGGTTAAGAATCCGACTAGGAACCATGAGGTTGCGGGTTTGATCCTGGCCTCGTTCAGTGGGTTAAGGATCCAGCGTTGCTGTGAGCTGTGGTGTGGGTCACAGAATGCGGCTTGGATCCCGAGTTGCTGTGGCTCTGGCATAGGCCAGGGGCTACAGCTCCGATTAGGCCCCTAGCCTGGGAACCTCCATATGCCATGGGTGGGGCACTAGAAAAGACAAAAAAAAAAATTACAACTTAATAAGTTTTGCAGTTTCTTTAATATATTTTTTTACTCCTCATTAATTGTCCTCTTAGTATATTTGTATTTTGAAATTGTAAGTATTATTTTTATTCTGTTCTGTTCTAGCCAGATACATGATTGTAGTGGATTCCTGTCACTTCTATTTTTTACCCTTTCTGGATCACAGTAATGTTTTACCAACTAGAAACTGAATAAAGATGAAAGTCTACCATAGTATTACTTCTGGTATGGTACTGTTGCAATAACTAGAAGATATATACTTGTGGTAGATTATATTATTTTACATTATTAATTTGTATTTCCCTATATAATTCCTATTTTGATTCAAATAAATCAGTAGAAGGGGCAGTTTTAGGTATCTTAGGATAACATTATTATATTACTCTTTCTTGTTTGCCCTATCCTTTATAATATTGAAGGATTTTATTTTATTTTATTTTTTTGGTTGCACTTGCAGCATTCATAAGTTCCCTGGCATTGAATCTGAGCCACAGCAGTGACTTGAGTCATAGCAGTCACATCAGATCCTCAACCGGCTGTGCCACCAGGGAGCTTCTTGAAAGATTTTTTTTTCTTGAATGACTGCTTTTAGCTGATTTCTTTTTGAAGTAGGAGTAGTGGTTGATATGCTTAGCTATAGGAGAAGTCAAAGGGATATTTGTGTATTTCTAGATATGTCTACCTGCCCCCAATTTTTTTGTGCGCGTGCTCCTCAATGATTGTATACTACTGCTATTACTACTAAAAGGATTATCTGTAGAAACTATGCAGGTTTTTAATATTTCTATAAGATTGAAAAATTTCCTGTGTTGTAAACATTGTTACACTTGGCAGTGATTTAGGTAGATTTTGATAATTGTTTTGTAGCTGCCAAAAAATGGATTTAGAAGTTAACATGTGAGCTTGATTTCACAGATATAAAAGGAAAAAAAAATAGCTAGTAGAATTTTTCTCAATATCATATTATATTTTCCTTTTTCTCTGTTTGGATAAAGTGTTTTCTGGTGTGGCTTAAGAATAACTGAAGCAGGTTTTGACTGATAGAGGGAATTTGGTGGTGGTGGGGGACAACCCAACAAAAGGAAATATAATGTTACAGAGTATTGAATATATATACTTCCTGCTTGTAGTTTTTGTTATATTCTCTTATTTTTGCATTTTAACTATCACATGGATATGCTTATTGGTAGTATTCAATATGTCAGACTTTTATGTGTGCTTTGAGTGTCTCTGCAAAAATGAACCTACCGATTTCTTTATTAGTGAGTGCCCTGCATTCAAACTTCCAACTGAAGATTTATTAGTTTCACCTGTACATCATAGACGAGATGGGGCTTTTGGGGATTTACCTACCATTAGCCCCTCATATTGTTATATCAAGAAGTGATTTAGTGAGTTGGTCACAGGTCTTGAATCATTTTTGATCAGAGTCAGAACAAAAGTCCCCATCTCCAGGGCTCCAGTCCATTGTTCTTTCTAGTGATCCAAGCAAAATTTTCTTTTAGAAAGATAACCCAGTAGCTGCAAAGAAATCATGATACAGAACCATCATTTCTATCTGTATTAGTTGTCAGGTAATATTTTTCCATTCTTCAGCTTTCGTCTTAAATGCCAGCATTGTGCTTAATCACTGAGATCCTCTGGCAAGTGGTGTTATAAAAATTGGATCATACTATTATTTATTGTTTGATTTTAGCTTTGAAATGAATGAACCATGTATCTTCCTTTTAACTGCTTTTAGGAAGAACAAATGATAAGGATTGAATGTAACATTTTTTTTTCCAGTTATTGTAATTTCACATATGGACAATGGCTTTTATTTTTTGTTCTTAAATTCCCTGAGTGAGGTTTATTAGGCAAAGTGGACTCCATAGAATATATCATGTTTTCCTGTCACTTTAGTGTTTTCAGAATTTTATTTCTAAGGACAGCTCTATTTTGTTCCACTGTGAGGTAGAGGACTCAATAGGAGGGGGAAAATTAATTACTGTCTTCTTTTGAGAGAAAGCAATGCAGTGGTCACTGGCTACAGATTTGTTTTGTCCTTGGCCAAGGATGACATTTTTTATTTATTTTATTTTTTGTCTTTTTGCCTTTTCTAGGGCCATGCCCGGGGAATATGGAGGTTCCCAGGCCTAGGGGTTGATTCGTAGCTATAGCCGCCGGCCTGCGCCACAGCCGCAGCAGCATGGGATCTGAGCCGCGTCTGCAACCTACACCACAGCTCACGGCAATGCCAGATCCTTAACCCACTGAGCAAGGACAGGGATAGAACCCGGCAACCTCATGGTTCCTAGTCGGATTCATTGACCACTGAGCCACAATGGGAACTCCAAGAATGACATTTTTTAATACTATGCATTTTCCTTTTTTGTGTGGCAATTCTGATTATATTAGCAACACTGATTAGATTGGTTTTTAATAACTCTATTATACATAATAGGATATGCTGGGAATTTTCAAACATAAGTCAGGCAAATATTTTACTTTGTCTTAGTGAGTTGGTAGAGAGCCAACATGTTTGTCAGTTACAGTTGTCATTTGAATCAGTAGTATCTGATGATTTGCATTATTTCCTAGGTAGTTTGCTGTACATTAGGTACTTGACTAGCTTTTAAGCAAAACATGGTCAAGGGGAAGTGTGCGTGTATATACATACGCATGTGTGCATGTGTTCTTATAGATTCATGTGTGTGTATAATTGATTTTTAAGCACAAATTAATTTCTTTGTTATACCTGAAGCCGGTTTGAAATACCTGACTACTTAAAAAATGCATTATATTCCATGTATACTAATAGTTTGATGAACACACATACATAGTCTTATTTCTTTACTGCCCTTAGGTATACAATATATGTGTAATTAACATCTACATTTTGAACTAAGGTACTAAGCCATTTACTGATTTCACACGTTAGACTAAAGGTTTTCTTTATTTGGCTGTGGCATGTAGCAGTTTGATGTGGGATTTTACTTCCCAGACTAGGGATTGAACCTAGGCTGCAGCAGTGAAAGTGTTGAATCCTAACCACTAGACCACCGGGGAACTCCCTAAAGTTTTGTTTTCTTTTTTTTTTCTTTTGGCCTTTTTCTTTCTTTCTTTCTTTTTTTTCCTTTTAGCCATGCCTATGGCATGTGGAAGTCCTGGGCCAGGGATTGAACTCAAGTCACAGCAGTGACACCACCAAGTCCTCCTCCAGGCCACTAGGAAACTCCCTCACTAAAGTTTTATTACTATAACAACACATTTATAGTAGTGAAATTAGAGATACAGATAGGTATCCTCATCTTTCATATTAAATATTTCTGTAGTCCCCACTGTGTGTTAGACATTACACCAAGTAATGGTGAACAAGTCAGGCTTTGTCTGTCTCCATATGCGTCTTCCTTTTTAGTTATGAAGACGTACACAGTATTTTTTTTTTTAATTGCAAATATCAGTGCAACAAAGGAAAAATAAGGCATAGATGCCATAGGGGTTTTTGTTAGTTATCTATTGGTGCTTAATAAATTACCCCAAAACTCAGTGGTTAAATAGCAGACTTTATTATCTTATACTTTCTATGAGACAAGAATTTAGAGAGGATTAGCTGAGTGATTCTGGTTAAAAATCTTCCATGAAGTGCAGTGAGGGTATCAGCAGGCTGTAGTTATCTATAGGCTTAATTTGGAGGATTCATTTTCAAGATGGCTCATCCACATAGCTGTTGGCATGAAGCCTTCGTTCTTAACCACACAGGCCTCCTCTCCATAGGCTGCTTAAATGTCCCCATGAGATAGCAGGTAACTGCCTCCAGAGTAAGTGATGGGGCGGGGGAGAGTTGGAGCATGGCTTTTCATTGTGGCCTAGGCTTCCTTAAAACATGATGGCTGAGGATTTCTCTTGTGGCACAGCGGGTTAAGGATCTTTCGTCATTATTGCAGCGGCTGGGGTCACTGCTATGGCCCGGGAACTTCCACATGTTGCAGGGGTGGCCAAAATAACCCCCCCCATACCACGCTGGCTGAGTATCAAAGGCAAGCTTTCTTTCTTTTTTTTTTTTAGGGCCACTCTTGTGGCATATGGAGGTTCCAGGCTAGGGGTTGAATCAGGAGCTATCGCCACTGCCCTGTGCCACAGCCACAATAAAACCAGATCCGAGCCGCATATGTGACCTGCACCACAGTTTATGGCCATGCCAGATCCTTAATCCCCTGAATGAGGCCAGGGATTGAACGCACGTCCTCATGGATGCTCGTCAACTTCGGTTCTGCTGAGCCACGACGGGAACTCCAAGGACAGTCATTCTGAGAGAAAGACAGAAAATTAGATGGAAGCTACATTGCCTTTTCTAACCTAGCCTTGGGAGTCATATGTTACTTCTGCTGCATTCTGTTCAAGTTAGTTTCACAGTCCCACCCAAATTCAAGAGAAGAGAAATGCACCATGTCACTTAAAGGGGTGTGGCAAGGTTCTGGAAAAAGCTTTGGACCATGGTATTGATGTCCATGGTCCAAAGCTTTGAAAATACTACTTGCTGCAGAAGGGAGAACAAGAGAGGATGCTGACAGATAACTGATGGAGGGTGGTGGCAGTGGGGGAGGAAAGAAGTGGATACATGTAAGAGATACGCCAGAAGGTGGACAGCATCTAGTGATTGGAAAGAATGTGGATGGTGAAGATGGGGTTAGGGATGACACACATGTTCCGGATGTGAGCATTCAGGTGTATGTGGTGCCACAGTCTGGGATGGGAAGACAAGACCAAAGTGGGAATAGAGGTTTTGTTTTTGTTATCATTGGTTGTGGTTGTGGTGAGCTGAGTTAGGAGGATTCTAAGTTCATTTCTGAACACACTGAGTTTGAATTCCATGAGAGACATTCTTTGGGTATGGAATGCTGCTCTTCTAGCTCAAAGAAGGCGTTTGGGCTGGAAATAATTATTTAAGAATTTTAGATATATAGATCACAATAGGTATGGGTAAATTCACTTAGGTAAGTGTAACCTGAGAAGATTAAGGGGGCAGGGAAAAGTTCTGAGGAATGTTATCTTTAAATGGTTGATTAGAGGAGATTACATCTGCAAATAAGACTGAGAAGGACAGGCCTTGGGAGATAGGAAGAAAACAAAACTATATCAAGGAAACCTTAGGAAGATAGTATTTCAGGAGTACATAAAAGTCAAGTAAGTTGAGGATTCAATAATGTTTTGTGGATTTGGCCTCTTAGAGGTGACATTAACAAAATCGTTTTTGGAAAGAAAAGAGTGGAGGTGAAAAATTGGAGTGATGTGAAAAGTGAGGGGGAAGGGAGGATTAGAGATGCCTGATGAGGCAGCTGTTTATGAAGTATGGTTAAGGAGGAGAGGAGAGGAACTGAGGCCTATAGCTGCAGAGGAAATTTTTTTTTCCATTAAAAATTTGTCTCTTTTTAAAATGAAAGGGACTTGATACTTTAAATGTTTATTTAATGATAATAGAAATATATAAAAGGTAGGAAGAACCAAGGACCCAGAGAGAAATAAATCTCTTTCTCTGTGTGTTAGAGGCCAGAGTCTGGAAAAGCTAGAACAGTTCAGAGAAGAGGTAAGTTTAGAACTAGCAATTTAGATCCTTCCTGAGGACCTTTGCACAAACACAGAGATGAGTATAGAGTGAGGAGCACCTGGATCTAATTTAAAAGCGAGTAGTCAGGGGAGTTCCCATTGTGGCTTAGCGGCTTAAGGACCTGATGTTGTCTCTGTGAGGATGCAGGTGGGTTAAGGATGTGACAGTGCCACAAGCTGCGGCATAGATCACAGATGTGGCTCTGTTCCAGTGTTGTCATGTCTGTGATGTAAACAGTTCGACCTCCGGCCTGGAAACTTCTGTATGCCACAAGTGCAGTTGTAAAAAGAAAAGAGAATACTTGGGGGTGGAAGACAGAATTGGTCTAGAAATGGGATTACAGGAAAGCCTGGCCCTGAGGATGGAACATACTCTGGGCCACGGGGAATAGCCTAAAGGGGGGCCAAAGGAATTGGGAAGTTTGGAAGAAGCATAAAACTCAACTCAGATTAAAGCAGGATAGTTGCCAGGACTCTCCGGAGATTGAAGAAATGTGCAGGTAAAGTCTGAAGCCCAAGAGGGGCCTCAAGGACAAGTAAGGGTAGGGCCAGGGAGAGGAGCTCAGAAATGAAAATTTAGAAGTGGGTACATCTGAAGTTGTACCTTAGAGCCTGAGTCAGGGGCATAGGTCAGGGAACTGAGTATGAGTTCCTCTTATACTAAGCAAACAGTTTTTCTCCTAAGACTAGACCATGAATGTGGCTGTTTGGTCAGTTTTCTCCAAGGGAAGATTGTATGTATACTATCCAGAAATCATCTCATGCATATGTAGTGTGCATACACATCTCGTGTACGTGTAGTGTATATACATTTCATGTATATGTACACTGCAATTTTAGTACCTGTGACTGATTCTAGATTTGATTCATTTGAGCCTTCCAGCCCTGGGTTCTTCCTTGATTTATTTTGTATAGTACTTATTCTCTTCTTTTTTGTCATATGTTGCTTATTTGAAAAGTGGTAAATAAAAGGTTTTTGAAAATCTTTTATTTAAGTAATACTTAGATTCATAATACTCCATTAGCCTGCTTGTCTTTCAGCTCACAACTAAAAAGGCGGCCTTGATAGCCAGAGCATGGGGGACCCAGGCTGCCTTTTTAAAGAGATGGTTTGACTCTGGGGACCGAGTCCTACTCTGCACATTTTCTCAGTTACAGGAATCTCATCTCTCATGTTGTCATCCATCATCTGCCAACTCCAGAGCTCGGTTTACCTTTTTTTTCCCATTTCCTTTCATCAGTATCTTTACTTTTTACTTTCTCTTTCTACTTAAAAGGCCACTCTGGTTTATATTGAGACTGCCACAGTGGGCTTTGCGTTGGTTTCATTCATGCCTGTTGGACTTTGATTTTCTTTGCTCTTGGTACTTTGTTGGCTGTTTCTTCTAAAAGGAATAGTCTTAAATAATGAATACAATGAAAAGGTTACATTACAGGAGTGCTTTATGCCAGTAAAATCTAAAGAATGGTTTATATTTAAAGATTTCTGGAGTTTCTGTGGAAATGACTCAGTGGAAATGAGTAGTGTCCATGAGGATGCAGGTTGAATCCCTGGCCTCGGTCAGTGGGTTAAGGATCCGGCATTGCTGTGAGCTCTTGTGTAGGTTGAAGACGTGGCTTGGATCTGGCATTGCTGTGGCTGTGGTGCCTGGCCTGGGAACCTGCATATGTTGCAGGTGCAGCCCTGAAAAGACAAACAAACACATATGTATACATAAACACATGTCAGTGTAGATGATTCATTCATTATTAGCTTTTAAGCCAAAGGACCGAAAGAGGGTGGGTAGGTAGTATAGGTAGTTAAAACTTTGGTCTTTCTTAGCTGACAGCTCTATATTTTGTTTCAGTTTCTACTATTTGGTCTTTTATTACACCTTTTAATAAGCAGCTTCTGAAGAGCTTGAAGGAAGAAGTCATTTTCTTCCTTCCTCCCTCCCTTCCTTTTCTTTTTTTCTTTCTTTCTTTCTTTCTTCCTTTCTTTTTCATTTCCTTCCTTCCTTCCTTCCTTTCTGCTCTCTTTCTCTGCTTCTTTAGGGCTGCACCTGCGGCATATGGAAGTTCCCAGGCTAGGGGTCGAATCAGATCTACAGCTGCAGGCCACATCCACATCAACACAAGATCTGAGCAGCTTCTGCAACATACACCATAGCTCACAGCAATACCATATCCTTAACCTCCTGAGTGAGGCCAGGGATGGAACCTGCATCCTCATGGATTCGTTTCCGATGAGCCTTGACAAGAACTCCCATAGGAAGTCATTTTAATTGCAGGAGTTAGGACTTTTTCATTCTGGTTTTCCATTCTTTCCAGGTTTCTTCATCTTTGATTTGATACACTGGCAATATCAGTAAATGGACATGGTGTAGTACAACGTATATAATTCCTCCTACCCCCCCACCCCGGATCTGCAGGACCTAGAAAAGCTTATCCCTTTTGTATAAGAGAAAATCATTTTTCCTATAAACAGTTATCTGGCCTAGGAGCAGGAGAAATCTAGGTTTTTCTGGTCTCAGATTTTTCATTGTAAAGTGAGGAAGTTGGAAATACTGAAACTCTGAAGTTTCTTTGCAGCTCTGAAATTTATGAGAATATGGGTCCATGAAATTCTTAGTTGACAGATGTTAAATCATTGTAGCATGTTCAACTAGTGCTCAAAATTTGCTGGCTATAAATGTCACTCAGAAGTGTATTAACTTTGCATTAATCTCTTTTTTCCTCCCTGTAGTATAAACTTTCAGACTTTGAAAATACACTGTGCAATGGCCTTTTTAACTTCTTATTTCAGGTTGTTACTTTGGAGAGCTCAGCATGGATTTTATTCCAAACCATTTTGCATTTTGGAGGAATAATAGTAACTACAAAATTTTCAGGAGTGAGGAGCTTTATTTGTAATTATGTCAAAATTTATTTTCATTGGAGGGCAAAATGTACCAGTAATTTTTTTTTGCTTTTTAGGGCTGCACCTGTGACATATGGAAGTTCCCAGGCTACGGGCCAAATTGGAGCTGCAGCTGCTGGCTTATGCCCCAGCAACTGCAACAAACAGCATGGCAACGCCAGATCCTTAACCCACTGAGCAAGGCTAGGGATGGAACCCACATCCTCATAGATCTTAGTCAGGTTCATAACCTGCTTGAGCCATGGTAGGAACTCCCATGGCAATTTTTTTTAAGTCTGTTTACTCTTAGGGGTTTTTTTTCCCTCCCCCAAGAGGTTGATGTATTAGTTTCTTTGGGCTGCTATAACAAAGTGCCACAAACTAGGTGGTTTTAAACCTAAATCTATTGTCTCATAGTTCTGGAGACTAGAAGTTCTTGAAAGCAAGGTGTGGGCAGAACCACACTCCCTCTGAGACCTCTGGGAGTGACTCTTTCCTTGCCTCTCTAGAGTTTGGAGGCAATCTTTGGCATTCCTTGGCTTGTGAATGCATCTTTTTTATTTTTTTTCCTTTTGGGGCCACACCCATGGCATATGAAAATTCCCAGGCTAGGGGTCAAATCAGAGCTTTGACTGTCAGCCACAGCCACAGCAACGCAGGATCTGAGTCATATCTGCAAGCTATATCATAGCTCAGGGTGATGCTAGATCCCCAACCCACTGAGCAAGGCCGGGGACTGAACCTGCATCTTCATACTAGTTTGATTCATTTCCACTGTGGGAACTCTGTGCACAATGGGAACTCCTCTATTGGATTAAGGTTCTACCTTTCTCTAGTATGACCTCATCTTAACTACCTAGTTCTGCAGTGATTGTTTATGAATATGGTCATATTTTGAGGTTCTGTACTTTAGGACTTCAACATATCTTTTATGGGCGATGGGGGTACACAGTTCAACCCATAGCAGTTTATAAGATTATGATAGTACGTAATAGTGTACTAAAACCAGATTATTGTCCTTTTATTCTTTAGTTCATAATTCTTTCAACACCACTACTACCACCTCTCCATCTGCTGAGCAAATGTTACTAATTCTCTTTGTTTCTGGTATCTAAGATCAAATAAAAACCTTACTGTAGATTCAGAGAAATGTTGAAACTAGTTTTCATATACGGCTAAGAGAAAGTGAACAGTTAGAAGTGGCTTACATATGTAATGCATGAGAAAAAATTCTGGGTAGTCATAGGAAGGAGAAAACTTTAAATTCATTAACGTATCGGGGAATTCCTTGTTGTGAGTATAAAATCCAGTAACAAGGTTGTTGCCGCCTAGGTAGATTACAATTCTCATTAAATTTTTAGGTTCAAAGAATGATAAAAGATGGAAAAGAAAGGGGGAATTTACCCTTCCTAGTTTTCATAATATTTTATTTGGAAATGTTTTAGTATTTTAATGTATAAGCGTTTGAAATTAGTGAATGGGTCATTGCATACTTTGTCAACAATTTTATAGACTACTGTGCATAGAAAGCAGTAATTATTTCAGGAAAGGTGGTTTAAAGGTACCAAAATACTGAGCAGATAATTGCTACGGTAATATACCACTTTGTGAACTTGCATTTATAATAATATAGTTGGAATTAAAAAACTTGAGACTGGTCAGGATTTGTGGTGGTTACTGGCAGACAAGATATTAATCCCAATGGAGTGTTGTTCTCCCTCTTGAAATTATGCATTCATTTAAATTGCATTTTTCTGTCCTTAAGTTTTAAAGATAAATTATTCACACAACTGCAGACTGCTGCCACCCCCCACTTACAATTTTTCTTTTAGATGTACTATATCTATTAATAACTTTAGTCATGGAACTAAGTAATTTAGTAGTGTTTGAACTGGTGGATTTCTTAATATTTTTATAGACTAAATTATCTATTTTTTAAAGTTTATACTTTATCTTTTTTAAAGCCCATATGTAGATTGGAAAATGGGGATTTTGGTTTTTAAACTTAAGGGATTTCTGAGTGTACCTGTGGGTTAAGTAGGCCTGAAAATCCATGATCTTAGTCTTCCTTATATGTGAAACCTCCAGTTTTTCTCTTTTGATTAATTGTTCTGTTAAGAGTAAAAGCTGCCCTGTCTCACGTCTTTTGTAAAAATAAAATAAAAATCTGTGCATCATTGTGGAAACTGTAAAACACAGTATTGATGTAATAAGATGCCATTAACAGTAATATTAGAACGTAATTGGGAATGTGTGATGTCCTCTGATTAATATTTGTTTGGTAAATATACTTTAAATCTAGCAATCATGGACTGCCTCTTTAAAAAAATGAATGTTTAATAGTTATTTGATGGTTTTGAAATTTAATGTTTTCAGTAAGGCTGTCTTGGAAATCAGATTAACTTTGCTAACTCTGTCCATTTCAGGAAGATTTATCAGATGGTTAGAAAAAGAAATTTAGTCAGTTCCCATTATTTGTAGTGCTTATGTCTTTAACATTGCCACGGACATTAAATTAGTGAATACCGAGACATTGTTCCTAAGGAAAACACAGGATTAGGTTCCTGTAGGTCTCTGGTTACATCTTCATCAACAGATGAATGCAAACCATGTTTATGTTTTTGTTTAAAATACCTTATATAACATATACTGTTAATTTATTAACATTGAACCCATGGCCAGCAGCATTATAACTCATTCCTGAAGAGAGCTTAAATAGCGCATATATTTTCTTAGGGCATAACAGAGCCTCCTTGCATTTAGGGTCAGTAGACAGAACTTCAGCACTATGCTTTGTTGCCCTTTCAGATAGCAAATCACCCACAAAAAGCACATAATGGAAAAAGCATGGTGCTAACTATATGAAAAGAGCACGTGTTTATGATATCAGAGCTGAAACAAGAAGGCAGAGTGTTGTCTCATTCTACCTTAGTTGAGACTAAAATTTTCTGCCACTCTGTGCATGCCTCAAATGACTGCAGAAGTACTGCTAGTATTGATTTGGGGTTTATAAATTATTTGGGAGTAGGTGAATTGACAAATACAAAAATACATGAATAAATGAGGATCAGCTGTATACTGACCAGTGAAAGAATGAGTTAGGTTAAGTTATTAAGTTGTTAAAGTTGGATTCAGAGACTTTTCATCTTTTTTTAAAAATTTTTATTTGGAATAAATTGTACATCTTCTCTCTTTTCTTCTGATTTCACAAACAATATAGCCACAAAATCTCCATTATCAGTGATATTTGTAATAAATAATTAAATATAATTGCTTGCCCTTTCATTTGATGATGAGAAATCTGCTTCGCAATCCTGAAATGCTATGTGGCATCAGAAAAATGACAGCGGACTTCAGCCAGAGTGGCCAGTATGCAGCATCCCTTTATGCTACCTGACTCAGCAGTGGCTAAGGAACTCCTCTGACAACCTCTGGATATTTCTGGGTGTAAAAAATCAGAGACAAAGGGGTTAAGAGCATGGACTCTATATATCTCGTTGTGATCCTTTACTAGATGTGTGAGCTTAGTTCTGTTAGGTTCTTTGTGCTTCAGTTTCTTTTTTACAGTGAGGAAAATAATAATACAGTCATGGTTTTGGTATCAGAATTAAATGACGTAGTACATAGAACACACTTAAAATAGTGCCCACCACTTTAGTGCTTAGTAAATGTTCACTCTCGTCATTACTACCTGCTATTGGTAT
The DNA here is from genome assembly GCF_054392235.1 of Sus scrofa. Taxonomy (NCBI): domain Eukaryota; kingdom Metazoa; phylum Chordata; class Mammalia; order Artiodactyla; family Suidae; genus Sus; species Sus scrofa. Next base: position 100,876,924 of record NC_139397.1, read on the forward strand.
TATCCTTAATTTAAGTAGACCATTTTTTCCTTCCTGCCTCTTAGTGTCATGAGTGATAGAGCAGTTAAAAACTCTGTGCTATGTATTTCTCATATTTGTAATGCCTCCTAGTAGTGATGTTTCTTTCTTTCTTTTGTCTCTTTAGGGCTGCACCCGCGGCACGTGGAGGTTCTCAGGCTAGGAGTGGAATTGGAGCTGCAGCCACTTGCCCACACCACAGCACAGCAACACCAGATCCGAGCCATATCTTCGGCCTGCACCACATTTCACAGCAACGCCAGATAGTTAACTCACTGAGCGAGGCCAGGGATCGAACCTCGTCCTCATGGATGCTAGTCAGATTTGTTTCTGCTGAGACATGATGGGAACTCCTTTCTAGCACTCATGTTTCTTTATTGTCAATCTGATTACACTCCCACCCTTTTACTTGTAGTGTAAGAGGTCAGGAAGGGGAAGATAGAAACACATATGTTCTGTCCTCCATTATGAGCCAAAAGTTGATAAGGGGACTTTAGCAGTGAGTCACCAAAGAGGTTTTTTTTTTTTTTTTTTAAATTTATTAATATCTTCATCTTTCTTCTCCTAAGAATAGCCTGTTTTTTTAAATAGTGATCTGTTTTGCTTTTTTCTAAAGTAAACATACTTTTTAAAATTAAAGTTATTTTTTATTACTCAATGAATTTTACTACATTTATAATTGTACAGTGATCATCACAGTCCAATTTTATAGCATTTCCATCCCGAACTCCCAGCACATCTCCTCATCTCCTGACCTGTTTCATTTGGAAATCATATGTTTTTCAAAGTTTGTGAAGTCAGTTTCTGTTCTGCAAAGATGTTCATTGTCTCTTTTTAGATTCCACATGTAAGTGATAGCATATGATGTTGGCAGGAATATGTTTTGACTGACTTTTTCTCAGAAAATGGTTGACACTGTACATAAGATCAACTCTTAAAGTGAATAATGGATTACGCTAGGATTTGATCAGGGAAAAAAGTGAGATTCCATCCTCCTACAGTCCTACAGTCATTCTGCTTGTATGAGAAGTAATTCAGAAAAGTTTTCAAAAAGGTAGGAACAGTATTTTGGAAACTGAGTTTTGGTCATGAAATGAACAGGAAGTAACAAGATTAGTAAAGCTCCAATAAATGGAATTATAGAACTGTAAATTATGCTTGAGGTTTTTCTCAATTTATTTTCAAGCTTCACATTATATATATATATATATATATGATCTTGTAAAGATGTAATTGTGATGTGCTGCTATGTTAACTCAGAGTTAGCGTTTTTCTCATCATTTTGTTAGAAAAATGTTTAAATATACAGCAAAGCTAAAAATTGTATAGTGACTACCTGTATGCCCACCACGTAGATTCTGTTACTGAGCATTTTATTTTTTAAAGATAATTTTATGTAGCAGTTTTGAAAAGTTATGCATCTAAAAAAACAAATATGTATTCCTTAAAGTAAATAAAGGTATCTTTTTTTTTTTTTTAAACTTGGGGTACTTTGCTCGAATTTTAATACTTCAAATGGAGTATTTTCAAAAGTAGATTTTTCTGATGTATATTGTCATACTGTTTCATATCAACTCTACTAATAAAAGTAGACCAACAGCAGAACAATCCTCATGATCCCACTGATAGGGCAGCCAATTTAAAAAATTGTAATAAATGATTTTTAGAATCTAGCATAATCTTTTCTTATGGCTTTAGTCACCCATGGGTGGGTTCTGGGACCAAGGTTAGAAGTGTTCTCAAAGTTTAAAATATCAAGCAATTTTTTTTTTTTTAGCGTCAGCAGTGTTTTGAGGTAGTGTTTAGGGCATTTGTCTAGAGACCAGAGTACTTTTGCTCAATATAGTTAAATTCCTACATGTATTTTCTAGCCTAAACACACTCCTAAATAGACCAGAAACTTTGATCTTAATAGCATATAAGACATTGTTTTAAGTTTGCTTTTGGAAAATGTTTTCATTTTTACGAGTAATATTTTATGTACAAATAAATGTAATTTGCAGTTATCATGTTAATTTTTGTCGTTGAGGATCTTACCTATTTTTTTTCCCTGATAGTTGATGTTAAAATGTGTTTTAGCCTTGTTGACCAAGGTGACGTCATTAGTTTCCTTCAGTGTTTATAATGAAAAAGGTATAATTGCCCGGAATATATGCATTTAAGGATATTCCTTTGCAGCAGTTATCTAAGAGCTACCTTTAATCATATTTGTTAAATACAGCATCAGTCACTTTTTTCTGGATTTAAGTGACGTCTCAGAAAGGATAGAAATATAGGGTCATTATATTAAATTAATTCTAAATTCAAGTCATATTATTGGCTATTAATAATCTTCCAGAGTCACATTTACATATATTAGCAGTAAAGAATCACTTTAGTGACAATCTGTTAGACTTAATAAAAGAGAAAAAAAATAAAATTTAAGTTCACACTTTGCCTTCTGCAAGAACAAGTCTGAGGTCAGTGTATGGCCGTTTTTTATTTTAAAATTGTTCAACCTTATATGGAAATAATTTTCAAGAGAGTGGGAAATGGTCTTGTGGAAATACGTACATAAACTTGTACTCACATTTTACCTAAAATATACAAAATTATTTTTAATATTCAGAAATACTAAAATTTGAATAATACCAGGAAGCAATTTTATTTCATTTAGAGGATCAACAGAGTAGTTAATAAAGTAATGCTAGAACTGAAGAGACTTCTTCTGTAGAATCAAGTGTGTTGGGATAATGAGTAGATAGTTTAATTAAAACAGCAGGAAAAACTGAAATAGCAAACTCAAGTCCTTTGGGAGATTTAGTCAAAAATTTTGAAAATAATGACTTGAAGCTAATAGATGTTTTCATAGAAACAGGAAAATAGGTTTTTGAGTATAGCAAGTGTAGATTACATATTCTATAGATTGTTTTGGCATTTTCTTGTAATCTGATTTTTTTAATTTAATTTTTTTTAATATGAATAAACTTAGGTAACTCCTTCAGTTAAATTCCCTGAAAAAGACACCTGTGGTCTCTCATAGAGAATTTTTATTTTGGTGCTTTTATTTTTTTTCCTTTTCTGGCTGCCTCAAGTCATATGGAGTTCCTGGGTCAGGGATCAGATCCAAGCCACAATTGCAACCTGCAGCTGTGGCAGCACCAGATCCTTTAACCCACTGTGCCAGGCCAGGAATTAAACGAAGCATCCTGGTGCTGCAGAGACGCTGCCAATCCCATTGCACCACAGTGGAAACTCCTCTGGTGTTTCTTTACCTTGTTTGTCTGAAGGTAAGAGAGAGGCACCTCTGTGGGTGTTTTCTTTTCTACTTCTTTTTCTTTTTTTTTTTTTTTTTTTTTGTTTTGCTTTTTGTTTTGAAATTTATGGGTTTTATTTATTTAATTATTTTTATTATTTTTTCTTTTTGGCTGCAGCAGGTAGTGGCTTGATGTGGGATCTCAGTTTCCAGACCAGATCCTAGCTGCAGCAATGAAAGCATTGAGTCCTAACCACTAGACTACCAGGGAACTCTCCTGTGAATATGTATTTTCTGTCAGGCAATTATTAGATCTTTCAGCCTTGCTTTGGTAATCCTGGAGAAATGCCTTCCAAAGGTTGAGAAAGAAGAAAGAGAAGGGGGGAAAGCTGCATATTGAGTAGATTAGGTGGAATAAATCACTGTTCTTCAGGTTACAGTAATGCCATTAATTTAAATGTTTGACTCTTTTGTGTGTGTTTTCTTCCATCGTCATTTCAAGTAGATTATATTACCTTGACTAAACTGCCTATATACAACTTTTGAGTCAGTCAGTATGGTTATGTTTAATTAAATCTGTGGCAATGGCAGTATTGGATGTATTGTAAATAAATTGTCAGTAAGCTTTTATTCATTTGATATTAATTGAAATTCATGTCCAACTTGAGTCTACTGACCATGTGACATTTTGTATAATTTCTGTGGTTATTGTAAACGTTAGACTGATAACCAGTTACTTAAGCGGTTGTATTTTAAATGTTTTGATTTGGATTTTACTAACCAGTCAGAAATATCTCTCCATGAATCTAATTATTTGTTAGTAAAAAGATTTATGGACCATATCCAAACTTTAAATTTTTTTTATTCTTCTTAGACTACATTTATGAATGAGCTCAGCATTTTTATTAAAACTTTATTCAGAATTTCATAGGTAATCTATGCTTCTTAAAAATGTTACCTACAGCGTTAAAATTAAAGGTCATATTTTATAACTCATTAATTTCAAATTTATTGCAAATATATGCATATGTATATATGTTTACAAATCAAATCTTAGGGTATAAAATGAACTACAATAAAAAGTTTAGTTAAGTTCTATAGTAACAATATCCTGATTTTTCTTGCTTTTCTGGTTAAGATGTTAGTAACTGCATCATGGCCAGCCAAACCTCTTGTTTGAAATGATAGGCATGGTTAACCATAATTTAAAATGTCAAATGCATCTGAAAGTAGAACTATTTGACTCATTAAATGAAAGGATCTAACCAGGAATTCCTAGATGAAAAACCATTTAACTCTGAGATTTAACTAAAAAAATAAGAAGTCGTTTATGCGTAGACTTTTAAATAGTTTTGTCAGTTAAAGCTTGTGGAGGATAGATACTTTGGGATTTTTATTATTTGAGGTTGTGGGGGCAAAGTGTTATATAATTTTGACATGCAAGAGCATATTGTATCTCTTAAAGGTCTTTTACAGTGACAGAAAAGCCCAAATTCTCTTAGTGTGGCTTTTTTTTTTTTAATCCTTTTAGGGCCACACCCACAGCATATGGAGGTTCCCAGACTAGGGGTCTCATTGGAGCTGCAGCTGCCGGCCTACACCACAGTCACAGCAATGCTAGGTCAGAGCTGCATCTTCAATCTACACTATAGCTCATGGCAATGCTGGATCCTTAACCCACTGAGCAAGGCCAGGGATTGAACCCACAACCTCTTGGTTGCTAGTTGGATTAGTTTCTGCTGCACCACAAGGGGAGCTCCTCTCCTAGTGTGGCTTTTTAAATAAACTATTGAAGCTGTAGTTTCCGTCGCGGCTCAGCAGTTAGAGAACCTAACTGGAGTCCATGAGGCGCGGCAGGTTCCATCCCTGGCCTTGCTCAGTGGGTTAAGGGTCCTACATTGCCGTGAGCTGTGGTGTAGGTCTCACAGGCAGCTCGGATCCTGCGTTGCTGTGGCTGTGGATGGGCTAGTGGCTACCACCCTTATTGCTCCTATTAGACCACTAGCTGTGAACCTCCATATGCCGTGGCTGTGACCCTAAAAAGAAAGACCAAAAATAAAAATAAATAAGGTATTGAAGCTGAATGTAGTACAGCTAGGTTTTGTTTGCTGTCTCCCTCTTTAACCTTATTGTAACTATACTTTTCTAGTCATTTGATTATACAGAAAAGTATACTCTTTATTTTCCTTAAGTATACTGTTATTAATGAGTATCCATGCACTTGCACAATGCATAGAAAAATTAGCTGTAACATACTATGAAGCATAATAATAAAATAAAAACTGATGACTTCTCACTTAACTTGGGAAGTAGAATATGTTGAACCTATATCTTGTCCATTCTCACCCACTCCTCTATTTCCCTTCACTCAGATGAGACTTTAAAAGTTTATTACCTTACTACTGTAAAAATAGAAGTTCTCTATATATTCCTAAATGGTATATCTTTTGCTTTTTTTGAGCATTATCTGTTTGGTATCATAATGTAAGTAGACTTCTACACTCTTTCTTTTCTGTTGATTTTTTTTTTAATTAAAAAACATTTTTTTTGTCTTTTATCTTTTTAGGGCTGCACCCATGTCATGTGGAGGTTCCCAGGCTAGGGGTAATCAGAGATACAGCTCCCGGCCTGTGCCACAGCCACAGCAACACTGGATCCGAGCCACATCTGATCTATACCACAGCTCACAGCAACCCCGGATCCTTAACCCACTGAGCAAGTCTAAGGATTGAATACTCATCTTTATGGATAATAGTCAGGTTCATTAACCACTGAGCCACAATGGGAACTCCTCTTTTGTTGATATTTTGAAAAAAGTTTAAATGAGATATAATTGAGGTGTAGTGTAGCATATTACTTTCAATTGTATAACATAGTTATTGGATTTATGTGTATGCTGAAAAATGATCACAGTAAGTCTAGTTAACATCCATAACCACATTTTTTTTTCTTCTGATGAGAACTTTTAAGATTTATTGTCTCAGCAACTTTTAAACATAAAACACAGTATTCTTAACTATGGTCATCATGCTATACTTTACATCCTCAGGACTTATTTATTTTATGACCAGAAGTTTGTATCTGTTGACCTCCTTCCCTCTTTTGATCCACTCACCATCCCTTCCTCCTCCGACAATAATTGTTTTGTTCTCTGTGTTTAAAGAAGACATCCATATATAGTGATCCAGCAGTCCCACTCCTCGGCATTATCTGAACAAAGCTATAATTCAAAAAGACACGGGACCTAGTGTTCAAAGCGGCACTGTTTACAATAGCCAAGGCATGGAAATGTAAATGTCCATTTAGGTTGACAGATGAATGGATTAAGAAGATGTGCTATGTATGTACAATGGAATACTACTCAGCCATAAAAAAGAACAAAACTGCCATTCACAGTATAGTTGGAACTAGAGATTCTCATACTAAGTGAAATGAGTCAGACAAATACCATATGTCACTTAAATGTGGAATCTAAAATATGGCACAATGAACTTATTGGCAAAACAAAAACAGACTCAGGGACATAGAGAACAGACTTTGGTTGCCAAGGGGGAAGCAGAGGGATGAACTGGGAGTTTAGGGTTAATAGATACAAACTATTACATATAGAAATGATAACAAAGTCCTGCTGTAGAGCACAGGGAGCTCTATCCAGTCTCCTGGGATAGACCATAACAGAAAAGAAGATAAAAAGGAAATGTATATACATATATGTATATGTGTATCTATCTGTCTGTTTGTCTGTATAACTGAGTCACTTTACAGCCGGAATTGGCAAAACATTGTGCATCAACTTGAATAAATTTTTTTTTAAATTCCACCAGTAAGTGAGACCATATGGTATTTGTGTTTTTGTGACTAACTTATTTTACTTAGCTTAATACCTTCAGGTTCTCTCTATGTAGTTGCAGAGGGCAAGATTTCATTCTTTTTCATGGCTGATTAATAAACACACACCACACATTGTCTTTATGTGTTTATCAGTAGACATTTAGGTTGTTTCCATATCTTGGCTATTGCAAATAATGTTGCAGTGGACATGGGGGTGCATGTATCTATTTGAGCTAGTGTTTTTGTTTCCTAAAGATAACTACCCAAAAGTGGAAATGCTGGATCATATGGTAATTGTATTTTTAAGTTTTTGTAGAGCTTCCATACTGTCTCCCAAGTGGCTACACTAATTTACATTCCCATCAGTGGTGTATAAGTCTTCACTTTTCTCCACATCCTTGCCAATACTTATTTCTTGTCTTTTTCAAAAGGCAGTGACCATTCTAACAGGCATGAGGTGGTAGCTCATCATGGTTTTGCTTTGTGTTTCTCTGATGATTGGTGATGTACAGCACCTTTTCGGGTACCTTTTGGCTCTGTCATATGTATGTCTTTTTTGGAAGGATGATGTTTTAGATCCTTTGCCCATTTTTAAATTAGATTCTTTGGGTTTTTTTGCTATCAAGTTGTATTTTTAAATGTATTTTGGATATTAACCTCTTATCAGGTACATGGTTTGCACATGTTTTTGTCCCATTTTTTAGGTTGCCTTTTCATTTTGTTAATGGTTTCTTTGCTGTGCATAACTGCTTTTCAGTTTGATCTAGTCCCACTTACTAACTTTTGCTTTTGATGTAGCTCCACATGTTTATTTTTGTTCCTATTCCCTTTGCTTTCAATGGTGATGTCAAGGAGCTTACAGCCTGTGTTTTCTTCTAGGAGTTTTATGATTTGAAGTATTGTGTTTAAGTCTTTAATCCATTTTGAGAGTTGATTTTGGTATTTGTTGTAAGACAGTGCTCTAGTTTTACTCTTTTGCATGAGACTGTCCAGTTTTACCATCACCATCTTGAAGACTGTCCTTTCCCATGGCTCCTCTGTTTCATATTAAAAGATGTGCACACATGCGCACGCGCGCGCGCTCTCTCTCTCTCTCTCTCTCTCTCTCTCTCTCTCTCTCTATATATATATATATATATATATAGGTTTATTTTTGGGCTTCCTGTCTTGGTGCATTTCATTTATGTTTGTTTTTAATGCCAGTACCATACAGTTTGATTACTACAGCTTAATAATAAAGTTTGAAATCAGAAAGTATATTGTCTCCAGCTTTCTTCTTCCTTCTGAAGGTTGTTTTGGCTATTTGGGGTCTTCTGTGGTTACATCCAAATTTTAGGATCATTTGTTCTTTTTCTGTGAAAAATGTCATCGAAGTTTTGAAAAGGGAGGTCCCGTCATGGCTCAGTGGTTAACAAACCCGACTGGTAACCATGAGGTGTGGGTTTGATCCCTGGCCTTGCTCAGTGGGTTAAGGATCTGGCGTTTCTGTGAGCTGTGGTGCCAGTTGCAGACGTGGCTTGGATTCCGTATTGCTGTGGCCGTGGCCGTGGCCGGCAGCTACAGCTCTGATTCGATCCCTGTCCTGGGAACCTCCATATGCCGTGGTGCAGCCCTAAAAAAAGACAAAAGACAAAAATTTTTTGAAAAGTATTTTTATGGAATCTTTAGGTTGCTTTGGATAGAATGGGTATTTAAACATTAATTTTTCCAATCCATGAGCACTGAATATCTATTTGTTTCAGTTTGTTTCGTCATTGTCATAGTTTTTAATGTACATGTAGGTCTTTCACCTCCTTAAATTTATTCCTGGGTATTTTATCCTTTTTGATGCAATTTAAAAATTTTATTTATTTATTTTTTTTGGCCACACTGTGGCATGTGGAAGTTCTCAGGCCAGGGATTGAACCCTTGCCAGAGCAACATCCCAGGCTGCTGCAGTGACAATGTCAGATCCTTAACCCACTGCACCATAAGAGGACTCCTTTGATGCACTTTTCAATTGGATTTTCTTATTTTGTTTTTCTTCATAAGACAAATGAAGTATCCCAAAGACAATGTTCATTATTAGTATATAGAAATGAAGTATATTTCTGTATATAGTCAACCATTATTTCTTTTAAAAAGTTTTCCGTCCGTTTGTTTCTCTTCTTCTGGGGTCCCTGTGATGTGGATTATTGGTCCTCTTGATCTCTCATAAGTCCCTTAAGCTATCCTCACTCCTTTTTATTCTTTTTTCTTTTTGTTGCTCTGATTGGTGAATTTCTGTGCTTTGTGCTTGAGTTCACTGATCCTTTCTCCTTCATTTAGTCTGTTTGTTGAAATCTCCTCTGTTGTATTTTTTAGTTCAATTGTTGTATTCTTTGGCTTTATAATTTCTACATGGTGTTTTCTTATATTTTCTATCTTTGTTGAAATTCCCACTTCGTTCATACATTGTTCTGATCTCCATGAGCATCTTTATGCCAGCTGTTTCGAACTCTTTATCAGGTAAATCACTGATCTCTGTTTCATTAAGGTCTATGGGTGACATTTTATTCTTATTCTTTTGTTTGAAATATATTCCCCCTCCCCTTTTTTTTCTCGTTTTCCTTGACTCTCTGTTGGTTTCTATGCATTAGATAATTCAGCCATCGCTTAAAAGAGTGGTAACCTAGTGTAGGAGAGCAACCTTATTGTTTACTCTCTCCTAGCTACTCTTAGTTGTCTTTCAAACCTTGTAATAGTCCAGAGTCCAAGCAGCCTACTTTGTTTTTCATTGCCCTCAGTAATTCAGGGTGTATCAGCACTTGTCACTGTTCCAAAGTGGAGGCTCTTAATCAACATCTAGAGTTAGGGGCATTGGAAGCTAAACTTTCGTATCTTTTATTTATTTATTTATTTATTTAGGTCTTTTTTGTGTCCTTTTAGGGCTGCACCCATGGCATATGGAGGTTCCCAGGTTAGGGGTCCAATAGGAGCTGGCCTACTCCAGAGCCACAGCAATGCAGGATCCGAGCTGCATCTGCAACCTACGCCACATATCACGGCAACACCTTATCCTTAACCCACTGAGCAAGGCCAGGGATCCAACCTGTGTCCTCGTGGATGTTAGAATCTTTAAAGTATTCAGATATTCCTCTTTCTGGGGAAGTCTGGGAAATGGGCGTTTTTGTGTGTTTTCTTTGTACTGAGCCCTGGAGAGATAGCCACTTAAGAGCTGCTTGTTTGCTTTTGTCTGTTGAGCACAAGCCCTGCTGGCCATCAGAGGCAGGCTATGAAGGGAGTGCCAGACATGTGCAAAAGCTCTTTTGAGTTTGGAGATCTCAGTAACCTGTAGCCAAGCAGAAGGAGAGAATGAAGCTGATGCCCATTGATGTCCTCTTCTTTGTTTCTTTGTTGAGTATTTCAGTAGGCCCCTAGATGTTATGTTAAGTTAGAGGCTGCTCTCTGGCAGAAGTTTTCAAAATAAGCAAATGACCTCTTTTATGGAAACATTGGGTATTTCAGGCTGCTGCTTCCCTCTGGGCCTGTGGTATAGCCTTGGTGAGTTTGTTTGAGCCCTTTAAAAACTTTTTCATTTCATTGTATAGCTTTGTGGGTCTAGGGGACACATGTCCCATTTTTTTCATTGTCTTTTAAAGTTGACATTTTGTAGGCCTGTCTCTTGGGTGCAGGCCTTAAGTGTTGTGGTTTGAGATGTGTATAAATCTTTGCTCTTAGAGGAAGAAGCAACCCCTCACTCCTTAGGGAAGAGCTGAGTTGTAAGTTTTTTCCATATTATGAGCCCTGTGCCTAGATTGAGGAGATTGTGTTTCTCAGCCTCTCCTACCCATTTTGATGTGGGCTTTTTTTCATTTGAAACTGTAGGAGTCACTACCCTAGTATTGGGGTTTCTTTCAGAGGGAATTGTTCCGTATGTATTTGTAGATTTGGTGTATCCTTAGAGAGAGGTGAGTTTGGGGTCCTCTAATGTTACCATCTTGAATTGAAACTCCTTTTTCCTTTAAATCATGTTTCAAGATTTATTTGAGTCCTTGCATGTAGCTGTAGTTCATTAAATTTCACTTCTGTATGTATACTGTTTCATTATGCAAAAATTCCTTGATATATTCTACTGCAATGTGGAATATTGAGTGTTCAGTGTTTATTTTCTCATGAGCAGTTTCAACGTGATGCTTACTTAACATGTGTTCTGGAATATGTAAGTAAACTCTTTAGGTGTATATCTAGGAATGAAAAAAGTAGAGTCACAGGGTATGTACATGTTCATTCATGTAAGATAATGCTAAATTGGTCATGCACCATTATACAGTCCCATCAGTAAAGTTCATTAATTCTCTTTGCTATATATATGCTAATCAACACTGACACTTTTCAGATTTCTCATTTTATTTTTATTTCCTAGTCCACGTGTATAATTCTCTTGTATGATTAGAACTTTTTTATGTCATGGTTAAGAACTCTTTACCTGCTGTAAGACCTTGAGGATACAATCAATATTTTATTTTTAAAGGTTTGCTCTTTCTATTTATTATAAATCTATTTGGAATTGGTTCTTTGGTTAATGTAGGTTAGTGGTCCAGTTACATTTTTTTTCATATGGATAACTGTTCTATTACCATTTATTGAATAGTCTGTACATTGATTGATCAGACTTTTTATCTCTTCACAGATATTACATGAAACTGTTTTAATTACTAAAATTCCCGTTTTTTTTTTTTGGTCTTTTTAGGGCTGCACCCGTGGCAAATGGCATATGGAAATTCCTAGGCTAGGGGTTGAATTGGAGCTACAAGTGCTGGCCTGCATCATAGCCACAGCAATGCCAGATCTGAGCTGCATCTGTGACCTATATATACCACAGCTCACAGCAACGCCAGATCCCCGACCAACTGAGCGAGGCCGGGGATTGAAGCCACATCCTCACGGACACCAGGATACTGGTCGGATTTATTTCCACTATCACAACGGGAGTTCTCTAATTACTGAAATTCTAATGTCTTGATATTTGATAGGGCAAGAATCCATACCTCCTTCATCAGGAGCTGCTTGACTCATCCATATACTTTGAGAATCAGCTTATCAAATTCTTGGAAAAGAAAATTTTGTGATCTTGATTGGAATTTAATTGAATTTGTTTATCAAATTAGAAGTGAAATTCTTAAAAATGTTGAATGTCGTTATCCATGAATATAGTACATCATCCCATTAATTTAGGACCTCTTTGATAGCTTGTTTTATAATTCTATGTAAGTATTGACGTCTTTATTCCTAAGTATTTAGTACTTTTGGTGGTATTATAAATTATATCATCTAAAAATTTCAATTTGTTTCTGTTCTTCTATTTAGAAATTGTTGATTTTTTTTCTGTTCTTGTATCTACCTAACTTAACTTTGATCAAATTTAATAATATGCTTATATATTTTTGAGCTTTCTGTGGAGACAATTTTATTATCTCTAAATGACAATTTTCTTTCTTTTTCTGAATCCCTTTTCCATTTAGTTCTTTATCTTACTATAATGTCCACTAAGTCATAAGTGGGCTTTCTGTCTTGTTCCAGATTTTAAACAGTGGTATAAGTTTTTGTTTTTAAAAATGTTGTTTGGTTTAATGTGTATGTTTGAGAGATTACTGTTTATCAGTTAATGAAGTCTTTTTTCCGAATTTTCTAAGAAGACATTTTTGTTGGCGATATTCTTAGTAGACTCTTCATTGGGTATTAAGATTTTTGTCACATGTTTATATGCTGTCATTTTTTTTTTAATTCCTCTAACCTGTGAGAAATTAATACCATTGGTATGCTTTTCAATTGTCAAATTATGCATTCACAATTTGGCCTTGATATATCCTTTTTAATATAAACACTCTTGGATGTGATTTTATTAAGAGTTTCACATCTATGTTAGTGAGATTAGCTTTTTAAAAAAATCTGCTAATAAGTAGCCTGTTTTTAACATCAAAAGAATTGATATAAAAAATCTCAGAAGAAAGTTTTTTGTTCTTTAAAGAGTTTTAAGGTTGGAATAGTAAAATTTAATAGAATTCTCTTGTAAAACAGTATTTGGACCTAGTAGTTATATATTTGGAGTGGTGTGGGATAGATAAAAGTTAGAGATCACATCTGCCAGTCTATTTCTTAATTGATTATAGTAGTATTCTCATAGTTTGTTTTGGTAAGTTATGGTTTTCTAGGAGTAGGACCATTTGTCTAAGTTTTTTTTTTTTTTTTTTTTACTCCTGATTAGTTTTCTTTTATTTTATGATTTTTATTTAGTTCATTATAGTTGATTTAGTTCATTATAGTCGATTTAGTTCATTATATTGATTTAGTTCATTTCAATATCATTCATTATAATTGACAGTGTTCTGTCAGTTTCTACTGTACAGCAGAGTGACACAGACAGACAGACAGACAGACACACACACACACATTCTTTTTCTCACATTATCCTCCGTCATGTTCCATCTTAAGTGACTGGATGTATGTGCTATACAGCAGGATCTCACTGCTTATCTACTCCAAATGCAGTAGTTTGCATCTAGTAACCCCAGACTCCCAGATTTTTTCATGTCTGTTGTTTGTGTGGGTTTTTTTTTTTTTTTTTTTTTTTCAGTCAGTCTTGTCAGAGGTTTGCATATTTTGTTAGTCTTGGCCAAAATAAGCAAAAACCACTTTTAATCTTTGTTGATTTTCTATTTTGTGTTTGTGTTCTATTTCACTCATTTCTTTGTTTACTTTTGTAACTCCCTTTCTTATTCTGTAGCTTTTTCTTGTCATTTTTATAGTTTTTTTTTTTTAAGTTTGAGTGTTTTGCTTACTAATCATCAGCTTTTCTTCTTTAATGTAAGCCTCTGAAATGTAATTTTACCCAAGTACTGTTTTTGTGGTCCCTCTAATAGTATGACTCTATAAACATTTGTTGAGATGTGCTTTTTGGCCTAATATATTCTTAGGTTTTGTAAGTATTTTCATTAGTTTGTCATCTCTCATAATTAGGTTTAGGGTTCTATGTGTCTCCATTATATAAAGCTTAGCAATTATGTGGTCAAATATATTTTATTTTCTTTTTCTTTTCTACATATTAAAAACAAGTGTGAAAATGTGTGCATTGTTTAATCTCTTTTGTAACAATGTATCTTGAAGCAAATTTAAAATGATATGCCTCAGTAAATTGAAACATTTATCTTTATAGCTTTTGGGTTTTGTCCTTTAAAAATGCTTTCTTTCTTTTTGTGTGTAAGTGTGTATGAGACAGAATTCAGTTCAACACTCTGAAAAGTGACCCATTTATATTTATTGGTTTGGAGCTTGTTTCTATCTTCTATTTAGTGCTTCCTATGTTTCTGCCTTTTTCTGTCTCTGTCTCACTGTTACCCCTCCCCCACTTTTTCACTTCTTCCTCCCTTTTTTAATTTATTGAAGGTTTTTTTTACATGTTTACTAGAATTTTTTTTCTTCCTTTTTTTTTTTTCTCTTCATCCTTTTTTGGAAGGCATACACTATTTCTGTTTTCTTAAGGTTCTTTTGAAATTATACCATGCCCACTTAAAGAAGTCCTAATAAGTTAATGTCTTAACACCCATTATCATATAACACTTTGGAGCAGTTTGACCTCAGTCAGATCCTTTCCTGATTTAAAATGGTTCTAGACTAACGATTTTTTAAAGGCCATTGTTTCTGCCTAACTCAGAGTTTACCAGGCTCACAAATGGCCACTTTGGAAATGCCGTGTAGCCTGTGCTTGTCATCCAGTTTTGTTTTTTTTTTCTGCAATGGGAAACCTGCATCAGGGAGGGGGCTCCATTAGCAAAACCCAGAAACCGAAAACAGCTGATAATCACTCTTCTGAGTTTTTTATTCTCTGAAGAAGCAGAAACTTCTTTGAGCAGATTGTATGCCATTTTTCCTTGGGAGACATCTCTGACAAAATGAAATTTTATATTAAAATAATATTTTATGAAAGCTAAAATGAACATTATTTCAAAGGAAAAGAGAAATAGAACATGGCAGTACTTATTCATTTGGTAGCAACTGTATGACATAACATATGCAGCATTAATTTTTAATTGGTGACATTTATTTCTCTGTAGAGTCAGCTTCTGTTATCTGATAAAAATGTATATTATTCCTTCATATATATAGACTACAGAAAAAATCATTTAGCTAACTTATTCAAATGACTTCTATCAAAGGGAACCTCTGTAATGTAGGTAGTGTGGATAGGATGATGAAGTTTCAAAAAATATTAGTGAATCATTTAGTGTTTTTGCTTATTCTTTGCATTTTATAATTTTCTCATTTGTGTGCATTTCTTTATTGTTAACTCTCTCAATCTTTTTAACCTGGTTATTTCTTTTTTTCTGAATAAGGAAAATTTGTAGTCTCTGAAAATGTAAATGAGAAAATTTTGAGGGCATCATCATGATTTGGACATGCAAAGAAAATGAGATTGTAAAAATAAAATTTTTATTCCCAAGTATGATTCAGAACCACTGAAACTTATGGCTACATGTTTTATGTAATTTTAGGATTATCTAACACTATATGAAATTTCTTGGAACTAGCATGTTGTAATATTATTTTATGCCCTACTCACATTTTACTATGTGCTTGAATTGTATTTCACTTCTATTTATATTGAAATTTCAAAGGAGGTACTGAGGACAAAATATGACCCTTGGCAGGTGAAATGGTTTCAGTAATAGAAAGCACAGCTTTATCAGTGTTGTGGAAATTTTTCTAAAGTTAACATATTTAAAGGATATATAATAATATCTTCAGGAAAGAATTGGTTTGAAACTTGTAGTTTATGAAAAGTAAAGAAATGGGTATGGTAAGACATGAGTATTTTAGATAATTCCAGGTAAGTAAATTCTATTTAGATTGATGGCAAAATTCCCTTTGGAAAACTACTAAGATACTTATTATAATACAGATCATTCATAGAGAACAGACTTATGGTTACCAGGGGGAGTGGGGAAGGAGTGGGATGGACTGGGATTTTAGAGTTAGTAGATGGAAAGCATTACATTTAGAATTAATAAGCAGTGAGGTCCTACTGTACAGCACAGAGAACTATGTCCAGTCTCTTGGGGTAAGATAATAAAAGAAAGGAAATGTGTGTGTGTGGTGTGAGAGACTGAGTCACTTTGCTGTATAGCAGAAATTGTAAATCAACATTGTAAATCAACTATACTTTAATAAAAAATTAAAAAATAAAAAATATAGGTCGTTCATGAACTATTCACATCACTTAAATACTTTAAGTGTAGTATTCATAACTTTTAATTTGTATATATTAGAGCAAAAAAAATTTTTTTGGGGGTGTGTGCATTTTCTTTAAGGGACAAAGCCATTTTCAGTACTGAAAGCTTCAAGTGAAAAATTTCTAAGGTACCAGCTATCCTGTGATTTGTATGATGCAAGGATATATATGAAAGTATGTATATGTGTGTGTATTTATGTATGTATATATGTGTGTGTATTTATGTATGTATGTGTGTGTATATATATATAATGGTAGATAGATGTATAAGAATATATAAGGATGGGTGTATAGTGATAGTATGTAAAATAGCCATATAATAGTATCTAATTACGCTTGTTACAAACATATGTATATATTCCTTTCCCTGAGGTAGTCTTTTTGCTGTTGTAGTAGTTCTTCCAACTACTAATTTTCCTTCTTACATGCAATAATTGTCATCATTCTGTTGCCTTTTAAAACATTGTTCCTAAAGAATATGAGTTATTTTTAAAATAATTATTACTGTTAACACAAGTCTTATATTATATCTTCCCATGGTTCTTGTAATGGGAGTATGGGAACAAGAGGAGGGTCGCATAATGGGCAGTATCCACCTATAATGAGATTTTTTAATTCTTCAGTAGTCAGCTGTCTTTGGATTCAAGATTTACTTTATGTGAGATTGAACTCTGAAGCAAATGCAGATGCGCGCATGTATGTGTATATACTCACACATACACACACTTTAAGTATATATTTATACTTACGTTTGTTTAAGTCTCCAGTGTGGTAGGTAGTATCAGTACACAGTACATTCCTTAAACAGCAGGGACATAATCCCCATTTTCTTGAGTAGTATCTTTGAAACACCAAGTTTTTAATTGAAATAGACAAGATGGAGGGACTGGATATGTCTCACACTATCTTGGACATTATAATTTTTGGAAGTGAAGAACAAAGTTGAAGCACTCGAACTACCTCATTTCAAGACATTACTGTATAAAGATAGAGCAGTCAAGATAGTGCGGCATTGGCCTCAGGACACACATACAGATAGTGGAATAGAATAGAGAGCCCCAAAATAGATCGACACAAAAATGATCAGTTGATTTTTGACAAATGTCAAGACAATTCGGTGGGGAAAGGATTTCAACAGATGGTGCTAAAGTAACTGCATATCCATGTGCAAAACAGTGAGCCATGACCTTGCCTCTCATCCTATATAAAAATTAACTCAAAAGGGGTCATGTCTAAATGAAGATGCTAAAATAATAAAACTTTAAAACATATATGAGACAATTTTTATAACCTTGAATTAAGCAAAGATTCTTAGGGCACAAAAAGCATGAAATAAAAGAACAAAAATGGTAAATTAGACTTTGTCAAAATAAAAAACTATTGAGAAAATGAAAAATCAAGCCACAAACAGGAATAGCTCTATGTCTGATAAAAGACATGTTTCCAGAATGTATAAGGAACTCTTACATCTTAATCGTAAGAACAAACAAGTTCAAAATGGGCATAATATTGAATGGATATGTTAACCTACAAAGCTATCTAAATTCCAGTGATCCTTAACATCATTAGTTATGAAGAAATACATTTAAAACCACAGTGAGATACAACTATACACAGTCTAGAATGGTTGAAATTTTTATAAAAATCATACTAAGTGTTAGGAAGGATGTGGATTAGTTGGAGCTGTCATACATTGCTGTTGAGTAGGCAAAATAGTGTGTCCTCTGAATAATAGTTTGACAACTTGTTGTTATAAACATACACTTACCATATGACTCAGTACTAGAGGTTGAATTGTGCTCTACCCCCCAAGGTATGTTTAAGTCCTAACCCTCAGTACCTCAGAATGTGACTTCATTTAGAAATATGTTCGCTGCAGTTCATAGAAGGTTTTCCTGAAGTAGAAAGTTCCTAATCCAGTTTGACTTAGACTCTTCCAAGAAGAGGAGAGAGACAGAGGAGGATACAGAGGGGGGAGATGGACTGCCGAGGGTTAGTATTTATAGACACTAACAGAACCTAAGAATATCACACGGAGAGGTTTTCTCCTAGAGGCTTCAAGAGGGTATGGCCTTGATGACACCTTGATTTCACAGCTTAAGCCTCCAGAACTGGAAGAGAATAAATTTATATTGTTTTAAGACACTCAGTTTGTGATACTTTGGTATGGCAGCCTTAGGAAATGAATACACCCACCAGTACCACTTATAGGCATTTATTAAGACAAATGAGAAGATGTTTTTACAAAGATGTATACTGGAGTATATATACATAGCAGTTGTCCTGACAGCCAAAAGCTGAAAACAATCCATTGTTTACAAATGCAGTGAATGAATAAAAATTTGATATACCTGTACAGTAGAATGAACTACTTACTGATAGACATCACAACATGAATGAAAGGGATTATGCTAAGTGAATGAACCCACTCACAAAACTTCATGCTCTATACTTATATAACATTCTAAAAAAGGCAAAACTGTAATGACAGCAGTTCTGAGAGGATAGGAGTTCGGAGAGATTACCTCAAGGAACATGAGGAAACTCTTTCAGGGTAGTAGAAATGTTCTGTATTAGGGTTTTGGTGATGTGACAGGCCTATATATATTTGTCAAAACATCTTATTATAAATTATAATTCACCGAAGCTGATTAAAACATATTAAAAGGGATATAATAAATGGTTACTTTGAGTGTGTAATGAATATACTTTTAGGTTGAATTAAAAAAACATTTAATGCTATACAAATTGTACTTCCTGATAACTGTCAACTGCAGAATCAAAAAGTACTCTATCTCAGTAACTTAGATGTGAAGATCATGTACTCTAGAAGATTCTTCTGATGATGAAGACACCACTGTCAAGGAGTTGAGTAAAATTTTAATGAAACCTGATAGTGGAGAAAGGTATTATTTGCAAGTTGATTTATTGTTTTGTTGAGTGATTTTAAATAATGATAAGCTGGTAAATATTTTAAATGGCCATTTGACTGCTTCCTTAACATTCCTAAAAATTGATATATTTAAATTGGAGAAAAAAACCTTTTTTTTCTTTGTACTGGGAAAAGGGTGGATTGCCTTATATTCAGGCATGCATAGAGCCTCCTGTTACACACGGTTAAACAGAGTTGATACATACTCCTTTGTCCTTCTATGGGACATTGAAGTCTGTAATTCTGCACATGTTACACTGTGTTTCATTTAACTATTCTGTAAATTTAGTTATGTGGCGTTTTATTTATCTTTTTAAATCCCTACTGCAGTCTGTAGTGCCTGACTTCTCATGTATGTAAAATAAAAAATTGGTGGATAGGACAAAAATATTTTTATAAAGAATCACTCTTGTGCCATGATGCCTTTTATCATGCTTGACATTTACTCAACAAGCATTTATTAAGTGTTTGTGGAAAGCATTATACTAGCTGTTTTGGGACATGTAAAAACACTATAACATCTAAACTTTTAACGTTAGAATAAATTGTAATCTCTGTTTAGTGTAAAGTATAATATAAAGGATGAGGGTGGGTAATCACCAGAGCTTTCAGATGGATCAGATGTTAAAATAATGGAAAAATTGTTTAGCCTACTGACAAAGGAAATCACTTTTCAGCAGCTATAACATTCAAAGTAATCATAGTTTAAATGTCATTTAACAAAACAGTTCCTGGGATTTTTACAAAATTATTCTCCTTGGTGTCATATTGTTAGGTTGTTGAAAAGAGTTGGACTCTGCAGTAAAGTCTTTACCTTAGAACG
This sequence comes from Sus scrofa, assembly GCF_054392235.1. Lineage (NCBI taxonomy): Eukaryota > Metazoa > Chordata > Mammalia > Artiodactyla > Suidae > Sus > Sus scrofa. The sequence goes on from NC_139397.1 coordinate 100,897,010, forward strand.
GAAGACTTGAATTTTCATAAATAGGCTCTTAGAGGTTCCTTCTGATGCTTCAGCACTTTTCCTTTTCTCTAATGAAGTACAATGAAGAGTAATGTTTCAGAGATTCACTGGCATTTTTTTTTTTCCTTTTTAAAGTAGATTTTAGAGTGTTAAATAGCACTTGAGACAAAGCCCTTAATTTTCCTCATGGGGTATTGAACAGTAATAGAAGCTTAGTATGAACTACCTTTTATGTAGATGATTGGTGTGGCTCAATGCTACTTGTTAAAATGGATGTCAGGGTTTTCTGTCAGTGCTGTGAAATGTAAGGATTCTTATGTTGCAAACTGTGATAAAGATTTGTCAAATAGAGCTATATTCATTTCATGGCTGGTGCTTTCACTCTGTGGATTAAATGACCCAGCCTTGGACACAAGGCAGTGTGGTCTAGAAGAGCATTGTAATATGAGGGAGAAGACCCCATCTCCACCATCACAAAGTGGAGGGTCATCTGGGCAGACCTTAGTAGCACTGTTGACTCCAACACTGCATTGGTGCCTATCATGTAGGCAATAGGAAGTGAGAAAATATTTGTGAAACCTTCTGCTGTATCTGTCAAAACTAAGAAATTAATACTGGTAACATTATTAACTAAACTGTAGGCTTTATTCAGATTTTTTTCTCTAATACTCTTTTTTTGTTTCCAGGATCCATTCCAGGATACCATATAGCATTTAGTTGTCTTGTCACTTTGGTCTAACACATTAGTTTTTAAGCATATTTTAAGTTTTCCAGATGTTTGAAAATTAATGCTTGCCTGTCTTAGGAAACAGAGAATATGTCCTGAACATCACTCAGACTTGTTTTGTTAATTCAAGGCTGTTATTGTGAAACATGTTACTATTTGGTGCCTTCAGGAGTGTTTATAGTGTTTTCATGTTTTCTGCCTTGACCTCCAGCTGCTTTGTTCTTCTAGTTGGTTCTCCATCAGTATAACCTAACCAAAACGCCTTGTGCATTAGTTAAGTTCAACCAAAGGGAGAAGTCACTTAGTCACTTTTAACATTATGGAGGGCTTTCTTTTTTTTTTTTTTTTTTTTTTTAAATTTTTATGGCCACACCCACTGCATATGGAAGTTCCTAGGCAAGGGATTGAATATGAGCTGCAGCTGTGACCTGTGCGGCAGCTGCAGCAATGCCAGATCTTTCAACCCACTGTGAGAGGCAGGGGATCAAACCTGTGCCTTCTAAGTGATCTGAGCCTCTGTAGTTGGATTTTTACTAACCCACTGTACCACAGTGGGAACTCAAGGGAGCCTTTTGTTTATTAATGAATTGCAAAAAAAAAGAATATTGAAAGAGGCAGGGGTGATGATGGAGGTAGGAGAAATGGAATAATTAGACATGAGGAATTTTCCTAGAATTCCAGAGGATTTCCAAGGCTTCTCACTATAGTTAGTTTACTACTTCCGTTCTAGTGTTATAAGAAGGACTTCTTAAAGGGCTTGTTGCATGATTAAATACAGGGCTTGAAGAAGAAGGAGGCCTAAAACTCAAGTCTACACAACTGGAATGATAACTGAAAGTGCTATTTTTAAAAATATCATTCATTTTCTGATTATAAAAGTACGATTATTATACAATATTTGGTAACATGCAATAAACAATAAAAATCAATTATGATTTCGTATAATCACTGTTAATGTTTCCATTCATCCTCTTTAAAATATCACATAGGTATATACTTTGACACATTCTGATTACTACTAATACAGTTTTGTGACCTTTTTTTCACATTAACCTGTCATGAGTATTTCCCCATGTCAGTAAACAATCTTTAGAATCTTGATTTTTAGTCCCTACATCATGTTACATTGAAAACCATACATTATTTAGCTCTTACCATTTTGTTGCACATGAGTCTCATTGTTATTTTGCTTTCAGCCTTCTTGTACAAAAATCTTTATCCACATTTTTATTTATTCTCTTAGGATAGTTTCTTGGAAATGGGATTACTTGATCAAATGGCTCTTGACACATGTGGTTAAGGAACCTTTAAAAAGTTATATTCCTTTCTTCTCTCATCAGTAATGTGTGAGCATGACAGATCACACTTTGCTATCAAGTACTAAAAGTTTTGGTCTTTAGAAGGGCTGGGTTTTATTTTGAAGATTATTTTGACCTTGTTGAGTTTGAGATGACATTTGGACAGATAAGTATAATATTTAAGTAGTGCTTGAAAGCAGCAGTTTGATAAATACAAAATACACGGTGCTATGACTAAAGATTTAGAAACTATCTCTATGTAGTTTTTATGTGAAATAGGTTATCTTTAAGCAATAAATACAGAGTGTGTGTAATGATATCTGTGGTATATATAATAAAAAGTAGGGTGCTAGAGACTAAACTTTAGGGCAGACCCAGATAATGAGATGGAAATGGAAAAAAAAAGAATCCTTCATGCTGATAAAGAATGCAGGTTTACATTAATAAATAAGAGGTTGGGTTTTCTGTAAGACCTTATCCTAAGGAGCATTTGGTTTTAGCTTACTGTGCAGCAACTGCTTTTATGATTTCAAATTTCTCACCTGGTTTCACTGTTATAAGGTTATGTCAGTAGAACTGTTTTTTATGTTACATAGATTAATGTACTTTTGATCTTCTTCGTGAACCTTTTGCTGTTTTATATTCTTTTGAATGATATTACTAAAATCCCTGAATGATAGTTACATATCTCAAACTGTTCAGGTCTGTTTTACAAGTATTTTATATAGCTCAGTGGTCATGTAATATCTAGCGATGTCACCGGTTAATGTTCTAGATTAATAATTACAATTAATAATATATCTTCCCATTATGTGGAATTTTCTAGGTGTTAGATTTTAAAGTGAGAAGAGTTACTGAATTTAAATAGGATTTAAATTAAGATTTTACCTGTGTCCAGTAGCTCTACCCAGTGTTTGATTTTAAGTCTGCTTCTGCTTTATAATCAGAGAGCGGGTGAAATGGAAAGAAAGCAGAGAAAAGAGCAACGATGTTAAACTGTCACAAAACATTTTACTTTTTAGAAACAAATATATAGGCAAAATTATTTGTGCATTATATGAGTAAGAATATTTTTGAGACATTTTCTCATTTGACCAATTTTTTTTTGGGGGGGGATGGTTGTTATATGCTGCTGCTGGTTATCCTTGTAGCTTTTTGAGGTGATAGGTAAGTTGTCTGGGGAGGCTGGCATGCCTCTACTGAATCCAGCAGAGCACCATTACCTTCGTAAGTTCGCTATAGTCCAAAAATGATAATGAGGTTTGGCAAAAAGTTACCGTGGTCTGTTAACATCTGTCTGCACAGTAGGAGTAACAATTACAGAGCCTCGGTAATTATGTCATATCTGAGGAGTGGAATATTTTCTTAGGCTTCCATTCTGCCATTTCCCATTTTTCTGCATAACAGGTCTCCTCCCCTAAGTTGTTTTGAATCTTGACTGCACTTTATATCACCTGATGAGTTTGCAAATCTCTCTAAGCTCAGACCACACCCCACACTCCACACTGATTAAATCGGAGTCTCTTGGGGCTATGGCCTAGGAATCAGTAATTTTTAAAGCTCCACAGGTGATTCCACTTGGCAGCCAAAGTTGCAGTGACCTATGGCTTCAAATGTAGTAATACCACCCTGAACTTAGTAGTTCATAAGGAGATTGTTTATTAAAATCACCTGGAATATATTCTCCACATTCTTCTTTCCCTCCCTCTCCCCTTATTATTCTAGTGAACCAGTGTTAACTGGTGAAAATAGAGCCCATTCCTTAGATGTGTTAGGACAAAAAAACAACAACAAAGGATCCATTTCCCTATACACTTTTTGGGAGATATCCTGCTAATGTAAGTGACTTTGCATTTATCCGGTATTATTTCATGTTGATAATTTTGTGATGTTTGTGCAGTGTTTGTATAATCTCTCTGGGGGCAGAGATCATGTCTGTTGTGTTCATCTTTTTATTTTCAGTATCTAGGAGTGCGCCTCATATAGTGGGTACTCAGTAAATATTACAGGAATGCATCATCAACACTGAGTTTCCAGAGTACCTCACTTACTGTTTTGTATCTGTATGTATTACCTGTATTAATTATGAAACTTTATAATTATATTATCCACTGAGGAAAAAGATCTTCCATAAAAGAGATTGGGAGCAGGAAATAGATTTGTTGATATTTTTAAGTTTTTTTCAGGTCAGAGATTCAGTGTGGACATTATTATGTTTTGAACAAAGATGCAGTGTACAACGCAGATAATTCATTCTTAGCCCTCAAATCAAACTTCAGAACAAAACATGAAGAAAAACTAATAGACAAATTTTTAGAGCCTGTACTTAGTTTAAACTTGATGGTAAGCTAGATTAGCGCTTGGCACATGTATCAGCTTGTTAGTTATATTTTACCCAGTCATTGTCTGTCTTAAAATAGAAGGTGGTAAGTTACAATGAGATGACCTTGTCAGATATGGTTGACTTATGATACAGATTTACACCATATTGGCAGAATGGCTTAAATTTTGTATGAGCCTTAAACTGTACATTGTGCAAAAAATGAGGGGGTGGCGGGAGTTACCTAAAAAAGGTTAAGTTGGAGTTCCTGTCGTGACTCAGTGGAAACGAATCTGACTGGCATCACTGAGGACACAGGTTTGATCCCTGGCCTTGCTCAGTGGGTTGAGGATCTGGTGAAATCGCTCTGAACTATGGTGTAGGTCACAGATGTGGCTCAGATCGGGCGTTGCTGTGGCTGTGGTGTAGGCCAGCGGCTACAGCTCTGATTCAGCCCTTAGCCTGGGAGCTTACATGTGCCACAGGTGTGGCCCTAAAAAGACAAAAAAATTAAAAAAATAAAAAAGGGCAAGTCATTCTAGTCAAGATATCTAAAAGCTCTTATTAAATCTTTTCATTATTCCTGAATTAGACAATCTCATACCAAATATTAGCATGGAGGATAACCAAGTGTTTCATGAGAATTCACTCTGCCTCTTTAAAATCCTTTATGGTTTCGATTTTCTCCTGTGATATTAGTGCTTTATCCATATCAATCTTACTGTTTTCTATTTTTTCTCCCTTTTTTTTTTTAGTTAGGAAAAAAATTTTTAAAAATCATTTTGGGGGCACATGGTGAACAATTCAGAATAGAATATACAGTGAAATGTAGGTTTCATTTCTACTACAGAGCACCAGATTCTTAGAGGAAACCACTATTAGCATTTTCTTCTGTATCTTTCCAGAAAGAGTCAGTTTATATTGCCAGCATACACACACAGGTAGTTTTTGCAATTTATACCTAAAAAAGAAGCATTCATGTCCATTGCTTTATACCTTCTTTTTTCTTTTATTTATTGATTTATTTATTTCCGCTGTACAGCATGGGGACCAAGTTACATATACATGTGTGTATTTTTTTCCCTCCCATTGTTCTGTTGCGATGTAAGTATCTAGACATAGTTCTCAATGCTACACAGCAGAATTTCATTGTAAATCCATTCCAAGAGCAATAGTTTGCATCCGTTAACCCCAAGCTCCCGATCCCTCCCACTCCCCCCTACTCCCCCTGGCCAGCCACAAGTCTGTTCTCCAAGTCCATGATTTTCTTTTCTGTCGAAATGTTCATTTGTGCTGTATATTAGGTTCCAGTTATAAGTGATATCATATGGTAGTTGGCTTTCTCTTTCTGACTTATTTCACTCAGTATGAGAGGCTCTAGTTCCATCCATGTTGCTGCAAATGGCATTATGTCGTTCTTTTTTCTAATGGCTGAGTAGAATTCCATTGTGTATGTATTCCACGTCTTCCTAATCCAATCGTCTGTTGATGGACATTTGGGTTGTTTCCATGTCTTGGCTATTGTGAATAGAGCTGCAATGAACATGCGGGTGCATGTGTCTTTTTTAAGGAAAGTTTTATCTGGATATATGCCCAAGAGAGGGATTGCGGGGTCATATGGAAGTTCTATGTATAGATTTCTAAAGTATCTCCAAACTGTTCTCCATAGTGGCTGTACCAGTTTACATTCCCACCAAGAGTGCAGGAGGGTTCCCTTTTCTCCACAGCCCCTCCAGCACTTGTTATTTGTGGATTTATTAATGATGGCCATTCTGACTGGTGTGAGGTGGTATCTCATGGTAGTTTTGATTTGCATTTCTCTTATAATCAGCGATGTTGAGCACTGTTTCATGTGCTTGTTGGCCATCTGTATATCTTCCTTGGAGAACAGTCTGTTTGGGTCTTTTGCCCATTTTTCTTTTTCTTTTTTTGTCCCCCCACTCTCACCCCAGTTAACATATATCTTAGCGATCTTTCCAGATCATTTTTCTTACCATTAGCTGGTGTGATCCTCATATCCTTACCAGATGAAGTCTTCCTTAGTCTCTAACATCCTTTTCAAGCCTAGTCCCCCCCCCCATGTTTCTGCATGTAACTCATCTCACCTCTCTTTGCTCCCATTTACTTTCTTTGTCCCACTGTTACACACCTGTCACAGGTCTACAATATATTATCATGAGTTACATGTCGTTCTCTCATCCCAGGTGTCATCTCCATGTGTCTCTCTGTACTCTTTCTATAGTCTGGCTCATCCCAAGTGCAGGACCTTGTAGATCTATAGGTATATAGACACATGCACATACTTGTCTTTGACACATTTATTTCTTGTGTATCTCAAAGGCATCCTAATCCAAAGCCATCTCTTCCATTGTCTCTATCTTAGAAAAAAGTATCTATAGCTCTCTCAGAGGTACAGTCAATGAACTATTTTTTTGATGTCATTGTCCCTCATCTCCCATATTCCAAAAGCATAAGTTTGATTTTTAACCTCTTAAATCACTCTCAAATCCACCCTCTTCTCTTTATCTCTAACACTGCTTTAGTTCAGTCTGCCATCATCTTCACCTGAATTATTGCAGCAGCCCACCCACATAGCCCCTCTGGTGCTCTTCCAGACCATTTTCCACACAGCAATGTGAGGAAGGTCTTCAAAATGTAAATATTAGTATGACCCCTTCCCTTGCTTAAACCCTTATGATGTCTTCCTGTTGGTTTTAGGATGAAGACAAGATTCTTAATGTAGCCTGACAGGGTCCTGCATGGACATTTGTTAATAACTCCTTCTTCAGCTCAGCTCTTACTGCACTCCCCCTTGTTCCCTTTGTGTCTGCCACAGGAGACTTATTTCCAGGCCCTGCCTTTCACCTTGCTCCATATGACCTCGTTTTTACATATGCATTCAGTCTCCCCCAGCTTCCCTTTTACCTTTTCCTCGTTAACTCCCACTGAGTTTCAAATATCATCTCTATGAATCTCCCCTGATCTTCTTAACTAGGTCACATCCTCCTGGTGTTCAGCAAAGTATACCTCTCCTTTGTATCACGTTTTCTGCTACATTTTGTGTGTGTGTGCAGTTTATTTGATTAATCACTAGATTCCCCAGGTATACAATAATCTCCCTGAAGGTGTGGCCTTTATATCTCTAGTTTCCTACACAGATGCTCAGCACAAAATAGTATCAACACTCAAATCTTTAATGAATAAATTAATTTATTTCTGTTTTCTCCATTGAGTCAACTAGGGAAAGTATGCAAAATTTTACTAAAGCTCAAATACATATTTCAGATACAGAGTGAATTCATATGTTCAACAAGGCATACTATGGCTTAATAAGCAATACCACAGACTTTCCAAGGCCTTAAATTTACCAAAAAGAGGTCATTCTTGAGGAGGGGAATGGGAAGATAATTGTGATTGCTAGGTCTGTTTTTTAGGTAGTGGTTTTATTTCCCTGTATTGTTCCCTAAGTCATTTCCCCTCTCCCATTGTCTTATATCTCTCCCTAATAAATCATGTACTCCTAATACGAGTTTTTCCAAAGCAGTCAGGAATAGCCCGTTTATTTATAAAACAATTATTTGAAGTTCATAAAGAAATATAAAGGTGTTGTTAAGATTGTATTGTCTCTAGATAGACTCATTGTGTCTGCCTAACATACTGGCCATGAGATTTTAGCAGAAGCCACCTAGGTGCCCTGAGCCTTGGTTTTCTCATCTGGAAAGCTGGGATAGTTAGGGTATCTATCTCTGAGTATTACTGTGAGGAATAAATGATCTGTGTGGCATTTAACAGAGTGACTCCTGGCAACATACAAGTGCCCCATCAGTGTGCATGGTTGCTGCTGTTGCTGCAGCTGCTCTTCTTGTTGGGACACATTTTCCTAATACAAGGGTTGCCTAGTCTAGTTCACACATACCCATTTAGCATTTGATGTACTCAGTGTAGTTAAATTTGTTCTACATGCTGGCGATGTCCTAAAGCCCCTACCCCATTGATAACCTTGATGAAGTGAACAACTAATTGATTACTGAGATTTCTTTCTCCCCCAACCCCACTTTCCTGTGTCTAGGGAAGGTAGAACTGTACAGGCTTCCACTGAGAGAGTAGAGTGGACTAGAAGGATGATGAGTGTTTTGCATTAGCAGTTCAAACAATTTGGAGGGGAAAGTAGGTATTATTTTTTTTTGACCAAGGCCGCAGCATGTGGAAGTTCCTGGGCCAGGGATCAAACCTGTGCTATAGTACTGACTTGTGCTGCTGCAATGCCAACACCAGATCCTTAACCCACTGTACCACAAGGAACTCCTGGATAGGTTTGTTTGTTTTTGTTTTGTTTTGTTTGTCTTTTTAGGGCCGCACCCACGGCATATGGAGGTTCCCAGGCTAGGGGTCTAATCGGAGCTGTAGCCGCCAGCCTACGCCACAGCCACAACAGCATGACATCTGAGCCGTGTCTGCGACTTACACCACAGCTCACCATAATGCCAGATCCTTAACCCACTGAGCAAGGCTAGAGATCGAACCTGCAACCTCATGGTTCCTAGTCAGATTTGTTTCTGCTGCACCATGAGGGGACCTCCTGGATAGGTATTCTTGATTTCTCCGTAGTAAAAGAAAGTCTGAATCTACGTATACACAGTACCTCATTGAAAGTTTTTGGGGAAATGGTTTAACTTGACTTGTGAGCCAGCATTGAAACCACCATTTTATATTACCGTGGTTAAAATGTGATCAAATTTCCATACCTGATTTTAGAACAAATTTATGATATGCGTCCCTTTTTAAGTTTGACACTTTTTATAAACCAGCAATTAAACAGTTATTACTTCTTGCTTTAATATAGAAATGTTTACTTGTTCTAAACTTTATTTGTATTTTTTTAATAAACTTTATTTTTAGAGCAATTTTAAGTTCACAGCAAAATTGAGCAGAACTACAGAGAGTTCCCGTATACCTGCTATCTCTCTATGCACAGCCTCCTCACTATCAACATATTGTATTACACTGGTAAATTTGTCACAATCAATGAACTTATATTTGACACATTGTCATCATTTACTGTCCTTAGTTTATATTAGGGTTCACCCTTGGTGTTCTAAATCCAGAAGAGTTATGCTATCTTAAAGATCCTCTATGCTCTGCCTGTTTGTCTTATCCTCCCCCATTAAAACCTAGTAACCCATTTTTACCATCTCCATAGTGTTTTGCTTTGTCGTTTTAAGACTGCAAGTACTAAGCCATATTGAAGTACCCAGGCTAGGGGTCGAATATGAGCTTCAGCTGTTGGCCTATGTCACAGCCACAGCAGTGCGGGATCCAAGCCAAGTCTGTGACCTACACCGCAGCTCATGGCAACTCTGGATCCTTAACCCACTCAGCGAGGCCAGGGATCAAACCCGCATCCTCATGAATACTAGTCAGGTTTGTTACTGCTGAGCCACAGCAGGAACTCTGCATCTCCATAGTTTTGACTTTTCCAGAATGTAGAGTTAGGATCATACAGCATGTATGATTCAGATTGGCTTCTCACCTAGTGATAGGTGATTTAAGTTTTCTCCATGTCTTTTCATGCTTTGATAGATTATTTCTTTTGAACACTGAAAAATGTTCCACCATCGGGATATATCAGTTTATTTTTCCATTTACCTACTGAAGGAGATTGTGGTTGCTTCACAGTTTTGGCCATTATGAATAAAGCTACTATAAACATTCATGTGCAGGTTTTTGTGTAGACATAAGTTTTCAATTCATGAATACCATGGTGCACAGTTGCTGAATTGTATGGTAGGAGTGTGTGTGGTTTTGTAAGAAACTATCAAACTGTCTTCCAAAGCGGCTGTACCACTTTGCATTCCTACCAGCAATTAATGAGAGTTTCTATTGCTCCACATCCTCTCTGGTATTTGTTGTTGTCATTGTTTTAGATTTTGGCCATTTATATAGGTATATAGTGATATCTCGTTTTAATTTGGAGTTCCCTAATGACATCTTAGTCCATTTGGATTGCTGTAACAGAGTACCATACAGTGGGCGGCCTATAAACAACAAAAATTTATTTTGCATGGTTCTAGAAGCTGGAAAGTTACAGATTTGGTGTCTGATGAGGACCTGCTTCCTAAATCGTAAATGGCTTTATCCTCACTGTGTCCTACTAGAGCAAAAAGGTTACGGGAACTCTGGGGTTTTCTTTTATAAGGGTACTAATTCCATTCATGAGAGCTACATTCTCATGACCTAATCACCTCCCAAAAGGCATATTCCATTACATTAGGGGTTGGGATTTCACCTTGAGTTCTGGGGGTACACAAACATTCAGTCCATACCAAAAATATGATGTCGAGCATCTTTTCCTATGTTTATTTGCTGTCTACGTATCTTCTTTGGTGAGGTGTCTGTTCAGGTCTTCTGTCCATTTTTTAATTAGGTTGTTAATTTTTTTGAGTTCTAAGCGTTCTTTGTATATCTTGGATAATAGTCCTAATCAGATACGTCTTTTGCAGATATTTTATTCTGTAACTTGTCTTCACAATCTCTTGACATCTTTTACAGAGCAGAATATTTTAATTTTAATGAAGTCCAGCTAGTTAGTTATTTCTTTCCTATATTGTGTGCTTAGTGTTGTATTTGAAAAGGAATCACCATACTCAAGATTAACCAAGTTTTCTCCTATGTTATCTTCTGGTGGTTTTATTGTTTTACATATTATATTAGGTCTGTGATCCATTTTGAGTTAGTGTTTGTGAAAGGTGAAAGTCTGTGTCTAAATTTCAGTTTTTTTAACATGTCCAGTTGTTGCAGCACTGTTTTCTGAAAAGACTGTCTTTGCTCCATTGTATTGCCTTTGCTCCTTTGTCAAAGGGCACTTGACTTTATATGGGTCTGTTTCTGGCCCTTTGATCTATTTGTCCATTCTTTGCTAGCACCACACTGTGTTAGGTCTTGAAGTTGGATAGTTTCAGTCCTCTGACTTTCTTCTCCTTTGATATTAGGTCAGCTATTCTGGATCTTTGCCTCTCCATATAAAATTTATAATCAGTTTGTTGATGATATCCACAGAGTAATACCAAATACTGGGATTTTGATGGGTTTGCATTGAATATATAGATCAAGTTGGAAAGAACTGACATCTTGATAATACTAAGTTTTCTTACCCATGAACATAAGAGTATTCTCCATTTATTTAGTCCTTTTTTTGTTTTCATTAGCCTTTTTAATAGGTTTTGTATTAATATATAGCATTCTAAAATTTAGTCACGGTAGGTAAGGTCTATTGAAGTTATACCAAATGGTATCTTAATTTAAGCTCTTAGATTTTTATAGCCATGAAATTAAATCTAAGCTTAAATAAGAACTTTGTCTTAGTAAATTTTTTTTTTCGTTTTAAATACTACACACCCAGGAATATTTATTTTAACAGTTCAGTGGGTTTTAAAACAGGACACTAAACAACTATTACACCAGTTTACATAGTTAAGGAAAAGTCTTAAGTCACTGTTCTATTCTTTTCTCCTTGAATTTAATTCATCTCATTTTAAGATTGCCATAGGGTTAAAAACCATATAGATTGTAACATAAACCTTTGCATTTGTCTTAGAACAGGATTAAAAAGTGGTGTGTGTAAAAGAATTGTGTTTTTTAAAAAAGGATGTGTTTTAAATTGAATCTATTATTAAGCATTTGAAAGTTCTTACGGGGAATCACTCCAGTGCTGTAAAGTCTAGTGTTAATGACCCTTGCAGCAACAGTAATTGCTGAATTAATATTCAAGTGACAAGAAAATGGATTTTGCTAAGATCAGTCCTCCTGCTACTAATGTTTAAAATAATGTCACTCATTAACACTAAGAGCAGCTGGTAACAAAAAATTCCCAGGTGTAGGTTTGTCGCTCTGTCTAAACTTTTGCCTTCTCTTTACTTTTGTTTGTTTTGTGTAGAAAATAGACTAGCTTATGGGAAACATGATGTTTAAAAGGAGGAAAGGAATGTTTGCAGGAGAAAAATAGTGAAATAAAAATACTTCTCAATTAATAGTATTTAAACAAAAACCTAAGTCCTCAATTATGGGATTTAATAACTGATCCTTTTGGCATTAGCAAATATTGAGGTTTCAGTAAACAGGGTCTTGGTTAATGTTGTCTCTGCTTTTTCCCAGTTTGACTCAACTGGAATGAATTTTAGTTTTGCTGCAACAGTGAATTACTAAGTAAATGAACACTTTTTTATCAAGTTAATATAGGTTTACCCCACTATCCAAAAATAGAGTGTTCCTATGAAAAACCTTTTATAAGCCTAAATGATGTAACGTGAAGAAGCAGTTACCTTAGGGCATGTCTTGCTAGCAGTTCACAAAATAAATTGAGATAAAGCACAGAGGCTCACATATACAATTCAAAGCTATGGAGGCTTGATGCTGAGATGCTGAGTGTAGTCCTGGGGAAGGAGCTTGGTGCTCCTCCACTGCTCAGAGTGTGTGCTGCCTCTGTAATGTTCACTGCAAAGCAAACACTGAACACTGTTTTTGCAAAAGCGAAAATCCTCTTTGGATTTCTTTTGGTTGGAGAAAACACGTATTAATATATAGCATGCATAAGAGCGAAGTATCATAAAGTGAATTTTTGAAAAGTAGGGGATACCTGTTTAAGAAAAAGATTCTTTTCTGTGTCCTTTTTCCTCTTTTTTTCCTTTCCCCTGCTAATAAACATGCTCTGTGAGATCTCCTTTTCCTTTCCCCTTGAACTTACCCTGCAACTCTTTAGTCACTTGAATTATTAAAATATATATCTGATTTTTAGGGCATAAAAAGCCCAGGCCACTATAAAGAGTCTAGTCCACATTTTTTAACCCCCTGGGGCTTTCATTATAGTAGGGGACAGACAGAAGTGAGTAATAGGAATAAATAAAATACATGTAAGAGAGTAAAGATGCTTTAGGGAAAAAAACAGAAAGGAAGGTGAAACTTGTGGCAGTTCTATGTGACGTTTTAGATAGAGTGGCCAGGAGAGGTGTCCCTAGCAAGCCTGCTTTTGAGCCAAAAAAGACCTGCATAAGGTGGTGGAGCAGACCATGTGGGTATCTTGAGGGAAAGCAAGTATTCCCAGCAGAGACATACTGCTGCAGAGGTGGATATGCTGGAGAAGTAGGTTCCTACAGCCAGATGAACAAGGAAGAGGGGAACAGGTAAGAAGGATGGATGTTAGTGGTGATGGTAGCAACAGATTATCCAGTGCTGCATAGGTCATAAGACTTGAACACAGAGTAAGAAGGTAAGCCTTTAGAGGGTTTTGGCTAGGGTATTGTGATCTCACTTGCTTTTTAACTGTCGCTGAGCCTGGTTGTCCTTGAGAATAGACTATTGCTGTGTGGGGGTTAGGGTCTCAGGTGGAAGCAAGAAGGCTATTGCATTTAACACCAGAGGATGCTGTTGTCTTCCACTGAGGTTGGGCCAATAGGAGGAGGGAGAAGTGGTAGAATTTGGGGTATGTTTTGAAGATAAAACCTGTGGAATTTGCTGATATACAGTATGTTAGATACAGTGCTATCAAGGGGGAGGTTTAGGCTTTCCCCCTAAGGAACTGAAAGTTGCCATTCACTGAAGTAGGGAAACTTGAAAGAGAAATTGGAACATCAGGGAGTCAATTTGGGAAATATTAAACTTTTTAGAATTACTGGATTCAAAGTATTAGATTTCAGAATAAAGACTGTTTAGTCAGCATTTAGATATATAGCTCTGGAATTCAGGGTGGAATTTTAGGCTGGAGATAGATTTGGGGATTAAGAGTTTATTGGCACTGTAGGAGATCAACAAAAGACTGGATGTAGGTAGAAAGGAGAGGTTTAAGGGCTGAGCTCTGGAAGAGTGGCAGTATTTAGAGGTTAGAGAGATAAGGAACAGAATTGTTGATTGAGAAAGAGGGGCCAGGAAATTTAGGAGAAAAACTGGTAAGTATGTTATTCTAGCAACAAAGCAGAGAAAGTATATCAAGGAGAAAGAAGTGGCCAGCTGTGTCAGATGTTGCTGTGGCCTAGTCAGATATGATGAAGATTGAGAAATGAACATTGGGTCTAGTGATGAGATCATTGGTGACCTTGGATGAGAGGAGTTTCTATGGAGTGGTGAGGTGTAAAAACCTGTTAAGGTAATTGAGCAGAGAACTGGAAGGGGTAAAGGAATCAAGGTTTTTGTTTTATAATAAGGATTGGGGAAATGGATTGTAGTATTTATTCATGTGGGTATGATTCACCAGAGAGGGCGAAATAAATGATCCAGGATAGAGCAGAATTACTGGAGTGTTGTCCTTTTGGAAAAGAGAGATTGAAAATGAGTGAAAAAAAAAATTGAATAGCAGCATGAGAACTAGTGAAAAGCACCTATCTTGAGATTGTCAGCAATTAGGACCCATTTTCTACTCAGCTGTGAAGCCTCAGTGGCTGGTCAACTACTAATCTATAAAATGTTGTATTTTGAATTAGGGTGGAGTCAGTAGTGCTAACCCCACCCCTCATGTCTTGATTAGCAGGTGGTACCTTTCTGAGAAAGATATGGGGCTCTTATTTGAGACAAAGAAGCTAACAAGGGCTAGATTTTAGCCCTAACTCACCTTAGGCTAATTGTGCTTAAAACACATCCATAAGCTGCAGCCCTACTCTGTCTACTCCAGGACAGTTATAATAACCATATCTTTAGTGTGTTGTAGCAAAGTAGCATAAATGAGAAGAAAGCAAATTTAAGAACACAATAGTTTGGTTTGGAATCCCAGTTCTTCATCAGCTAGCAGAAGGAATTTAAAATGGATCACTTTTTGTGAATTGGTTTCTTCAACTGTAAAGGGGGTGGTTGGCTTCAACTACGTGTTTTTCATGCCGAAATTTTGTGATTCATTAAAATATAGTATTCCCCCACATCGCTATCCATCTATCTGAGGCCTAGCATGGTTTTGCTTAAGAACCAAAGAATATCACTGAGGAAATTATTTCTTTAGAGAGTAGCTCTACTTGGGTTCCTACCCAAGTAAGTATTTGCAAAATTTGACTAGAGATTAAATTACATATAGTAGCACTTGAAATTATAAGAGGAAATATAAATATAGCAAAGGTCACTGAGGTTAGTAGAGATTTATTCAGACATTGTCCAGATTCTCTCTGAGGCATTTGTAGCTTTGGGACATGTGGGGAGTTATTTAACTTTCTGAACTTTAGTTACCTCATCTAAAAATAGGAATATAATAATAGTACCTACTTTATAGATTTGTAAGGAGAATTAAATGAGATATGCACTATGATGCTTTGAAAAATGTTTGGCTTATTATGGAGTAATGTTATTAGCTACTGTTATTATTATTAATGTGTGACACATATAGTTTAGAAATGTTTTTAGTAAAGCAGTTGTGCTATAAAAGTCTCTTAAACTATAATTTAGTTTTATAATGATTACTTTACATCATCAGGGAAGAATTAACTTAGAAGAGGAAATGCCATTGAATCAGGTTAAACTTTCTTTTTTTGAAGAAAATTGGCACTTCATTTTGTATGTTTTTAGTTACAGTGCGGATTCCCTTAGGGAGTATACCTGATTCTCAAATGATGGCAGAACAATGAACCACTGTTGTAATTAGTTCCAGTTGCTGTATATGCTTAAAATTTATAAAATAGTATTTTTCAAGTTTCTTTTCCCTAAGTAGGCTGTGATAGTAAAATTTTCTTGTTCATATATATGCATTAAAGATAGGTTTTTGAAACATTTTGATTTTACTATCAAAGTTTTTACACTCTTTTTCTATGACCTGTTTTCAGGGCACAGATTTGATTATTGATAGCATTGCTTACTTGATCTTTACAGTCTACAGTGTATGTTTTATAGAATTAATAAGATGTGGTTAAATCATTTAACCTATACCTGAATGTCCTATTGTAATTAATGCAGTTGCATTATCAATTCTTTTTTTTTTTTTTTTTTTTTTGGTCTTTTTTTGCCTTTTCTAGGGCCGCTCCTGTGGCACATGGAGGTTCCCAGGCTAGGGGTTGAATCGGAGCTGTAGTCACCGGCCTACGCCAGAGCCACAGCAATGCGGGATCCTAGCCGTGTCTGCAACCTCATGGTTCCTAGTCGGATTCGTTAACCACTGCGCCACAACGGGAACTCCTGCATTATCAATTCTGATATGCACTTATTTTAAACTAAACATGCAGATCATTTCTAAACTGATAGGTCACTTAAGAAAAGCTTTATATATACCGTAGTTCAGAAAAACAAGTTAATCTGTGATGTAAAATTGAGGGAAAAATGGAAATCTGTAATGTACATTTGAAGAGGGTCTAAGGAATATTAGATGTGTCTTACAAACAACTGAATTTGGATTTAATTTGAATTATCTCATTGTATATTATAAATTAAATGATAGTTTTGAACACAGTGTAATGTACTTGGAATTTGGTACTAGCTTGAACAACATTCACTAAAAGGAACCACAGCTCTTTGAAGAAATGGCTGATTCAGGGGTGGGAACGTGGAACATATTTATGCCAGAAAATAAGGAAGTGTTCCAAAAAACGATATGGGGTCATTTTGAAAGTATTTCCACTGGCCAAATATGGGGCAGTTTGAACATCAAAATAATTAAATGCAGTAAGAATTCTAAATCATTAGGGGAAAAAAAATGGAACTCATGAAACTTCATCTGTAAAACACATTTTTATACAAACAGGAAAAGAGAGGGCTCAAGGGCCAGCTGGTAAATATGGAGGAATGCTGAAGTTGGAAAATGATGATTTTATCACTATCATGATGAAGTTTAGTTCAACCAAGAATCGCAAATTGATGTTAAGTCCGGGGAATAAATTTGGTGAAGACCAGGGTATTTGCATGGTCTTAAAGTGTCCAAAGGTTGCTTATTGGTTGCAGAGGAAAGATACCAAGTAAGAGGTAGGAGAATGGGACAGCATTTGATCTGGGTAATGAAAATTAACATCACCATTGTACCTCTGGATGTGACACCTTGAGAACATAGCATCACTTATGTACTCTTCTAGCCAGGAATGCACTCTCTGCATCTAATCATGAGGAAATATCAGACAGGTTCACAATGATGAGCATTCCATTAAAAGAACTGCATTCTTCAAAAATGTTGATATTACAAAAGGCAAAGTAAGACTGAAAGGCTCTCTCTATTAAAGGGGACTAAAGACACAGGAAGGGCATAGACGATCAATACCAAGACTGGAATCATGTATCTGAAGGAAAACTAAAAATCTTTTGGGGCATTATTGGTCAGTTGACAAAATTATTTTGCAGATTATAGATATCATATAGATTGTACTTTTACTGAAATTATGGCTATATTGCAGTTGTATTATAGGTTGTAGAAAATGCCCACTGAAATATTTATGGGGAAAGGGCCATGATATATTCAGCTTACTCTCAAATGGCTCAGAAAAAAAACACTTTTTCTGTGTGTCTGTGGGGTGTGTGTGCTTTGTGTGTGTGTGTGTGTGTATATGTTTGGTGGGGTGTATGTATTTTAGGAGGGGGAGAAGGAAGGGAGAGAGGGAGATGATAGAACAAATGGAGCACAATGCTAACAGAAGGAGAGTCTGGATAAAGTTAAACAGGTGTTCCTTGTTCTTGCTTTTCTGTAAGTTAGAAATATTTCCAAACATGTTTATATACATATGCGTGCACAAGTTAGTTGGGGCTTATTTTTTATATATTTACTGTTTATTCTAGATTGCTAATTTGCCTTTGATACTTAATTGGTTTAAGATATTAATATTCATTGCTCACAGATGTACACATTGATTTTTAATTTCTTTTAAATAGTGCTGGGCCTAAAGGAGATAACATTTATGAATGGAGATCGACTATACTTGGTCCACCAGGTTCTGTATATGAAGGTGGTGTATTTTTTCTGGATATCACATTTTCATCTGATTATCCATTTAAACCACCAAAGGTAAGAACCTGGAAGTGCATTTTTTAATATTCATTCTTTTCCAAAATTAATTTATTCTAGAGTTAAATGTGTGGATGCAGTTATTTTTATTTGATTGTTTTTCATTTGGAAACGCTCATATAACCAGGAATGTTAAAACTAGAAGTAATTGATTTCTTTCACAAATAACTTTGTAATCAGCAAGAGTTTGTTAATTGTATGCCACTTAGTACATCAGTAAGCAGGTAAATTTTAGACTTATGAGAGAAAAAAATCCTGTGAACTTTGTGTAAGGAACCTATTGAGATAAAAAGTAAATCTGACCGCTTCTGGAAATAAGAATTAAAATAAATTTGTGCTGAATAGCCTATCTTTATAGATCAGAAAAAAACTAGAAAACTATAGCAAAGAAGAGGGAACTAATATTATTTAATAAACTAATTTTGTGCCCTCTGTAATGATGAATTAATGGGAATGAAGATGGCTGGGTTATTTATGCCTCCTTGTTGTCTCTGAATATGAACTGGGTGGATAAAGAGAGAATGTTTGAGCTGTGCCTTGTGATGACTGGCAATTAATTTTCAAGTATTAAACATAGTAATTATTTGATTAGCTTTCTCCTCTGACTTCCCCCTATAAAATGGTCAAGACAACAGTTAAAAACCACCGATATTAAGCCTGAGCATAATTAGAACCTTGTTATGTCAGTGTTATCAAGCCCTTAACTTTGATAAAATGTTTTTCTTTTCAACATAGTTCCTTATATTCCCTCTACTATTTAACATTTATGTAGTGATTTAATGCCTCCACTCAGGTGCATGTGTGTTGTGTTTGTGTGTAAAAATAAAGGGTTTATTTTGTTTTAAAAAAGAAGGCAGACCTTTTCTGTTTTGCTTTATTGAATAAGGTAACAACATTTCCACCTAGTGGTATTTACCTTAAATTGCAGACACCGAGGTTCCCTATCACCAAGAGGTATTTGCTCTTAAGTATAGCTATCACTATTTTTTGAGTGCTTTACTATGTGGTCCCATCAGAATCTAAGATCTTGAAATGACTGTCTTATTGCAAATTGTGTTCACATTCCAAATGACACATTCTAAATGCCAGTATATCACTATTCAGTTTGCATTCAGTGCTTAAATTAATTGTTATAGCCACCTTTTAAGAGCTCTGTGTAACTAGTATGTGCTATGTTAGAACAATTCTAGTCGTCCTTACTCTTGGGGATACATTCTGAGACCCCAGTGGATGCCTAAAACCACGCATAGTACCGAACCGTATTTAATGCCATTTTTCCTATGCGTAAATACCTATGATAAAGTTTAATTTATACATTAGGTGCAGTGAGAAATTAACAATAACTAATAATGAAGTAGAGCAATTATAACAATATACGGTAGTACAAGTTATGTGAATGTTACCTCTCTCCAAATACCTTATACAAAATTGAATGCCTTTTCCATTGTAACTAAGTATTTGTGGCTGAAGCTTTTACAGCTTCAGGTACAACAGCAAAGCTAGCACACATTTCTTTTTCATTTTTCACAATTTCACAGATAAAAGTCTTATTCTTACCATAGACCTTAGCTGCCTCAGTTAGGATTTTTTCCCCCCTACCCTTAAGTTGAGAACTTTCACCTTTTTACTTAAAAATCAAGCACTTTACAGCTTCTTTTTGGAAGATTTGAATTGCCAGCATCACTACTCTTGGCTTTGGGGCCATTTTTAAATAAAGTACAGATTACTTGAACACCAGCCCTTCAGTAACACAGCAGGTGATCTGATAACTTAGCAGACTGAACAGGATTGGGCTGAACACCCAGGACGGTGCATGATTTCTTCGCACTACTCAAAACAGTGTACAACTTAAAATTTGTAAATTGTTTAATTATGGAATTTTGCCTTTAATATTTTTGAATCCCTGTTGACCTTGGGGGGCTAAACCAAACCTAAAACCACAGAAAGCAAACGTGTGATCTCTTTTTCCCCCTTCCCTGCTAGACCAGTGGTTTCTTTACCATTTTTAATTATGCACTCTTCTCAGAAATACACTTTTGAGGGCTTTAAATGTTTTCTTCCCAGACTCCGTGTGGGAGATCACAGTATATTGCCAGTTGAGAGGGATCTGATACTCTCTTTTTCTTTGCAACTCCAAATTAAGAATTAACCACCCGATTTATGTTGATTGTTTTGAAATTTTTGTTCCCATCATTTATTTTATTTTTTCACATTTCTCAAGGATTTAAGTTTCCTTTCTTCAGTGTCTTAAGACCTTACTTGTTTTATTTTATTGTCTTAGTCTAACAGGACAGAGAGCTATTTGTGGAAATGAAAGGCTGAGAAATAGAAGAGCCAGTGATATCACCAACCTTCCTCTAAATCCTTCTCCAGTATTTTCTGACACAGGGCAAGAAATTAGCTGAGTTGATGATTTTTTTTTTATTAAGAAACTAATGTAACTTGGTTTCATGTTAAAAAAAGAATTCTTCACCATTTTCTCTTAACTTTGGCACCAAAATGTTTCTGTTCTCCCTCACTTCTTTTCTTTACAGGAGTGTGTGTATGTATGCCCACACACAGACATAGAATTACTATCTCACTTATTTAAATTAAACAAACCAATAACTCTTTTTGGTTTAAAAACAAATATAGTTTTTGCTATACTGGGTAAAAACACAATTCTTTGAACTAAACAATTTTGTTATTACTTAAACCTAGTTAGTTTGAGCTCTTCAGTGAAATTACTTGCTATTTGCCATGATCTATGGTATATACCACTTCATTTTTGCTAGTGAGAGTTATGGTTTATAATGAAACTTTTATTTTCTTTCTTTCTTTTATGTCACTGCCCTTAGGTTACTTTCCGCACCAGAATCTATCACTGCAACATCAACAGTCAGGGAGTCATCTGCCTGGACATTCTTAAAGACAACTGGAGTCCTGCTTTGACTATTTCAAAAGTTTTGCTGTCGATTTGTTCACTTTTGACAGACTGCAACCCTGGTAAGCAGACTTTTATTAATACATACAATGAGGCTATAAAAACTGTGGATTTGAGAAGTAAATGCTGTTGGTAGAAAGATCAGCCTAAAACGTTTTTTGAGGAAACTATAAATGCCATTTCAATTAGAATAGACCAAAAGCTTCACAGTAGCTTTCTTTAGTTTGTGAATGATGTGCTATCCTGTAACTGTTTTCTCCCTGTTATTGATGGGCTCTATTTTCTAAATTATGGTGGTGTGCAAAAGACTTTTGATGAGAGTAAAGCAAGTCTGTAACACCACTGCCACCTCCTCTTGGTCCTTCCATGCCGTGTCCTTTAATGCAGCCATTCAGTAATAAAGGGCTTCTTCTTCCTTCCTTCCTTATTGGATTATGGTTAGTTGTATTAGATGTAGTAATAGTGGGTATAAAAGTGATAGCTGATGAGAGAGTTGGACTAGATTATGATTGTAAAAACTCAGAGATAAAGTCATAATGCTTAACTGCCATACATGATCTTTTAATGTGGGTAGCTGACTTGAAAAAGTAATGTTTAGGCTTGGGATTTCACATATCCTATCTTACTGTGTGGTCATTTTTTTAAAGTGGTTGACTTATTTTTTCTAAAAATTTATAATCAGTCACCAAAAGCTTTTACCATTCCCTTGGCCCATACACCCAAGATAGGTAGGTAGGTAGGTAGGTAGATAGATAGATAGATACAGGGATTTTCAGAAAGCTATTCAGAAGTTCCCTGGTGGCCTGGTGGGTTAGGAATCTATTGGCTTTGTCACTGCTGTGGCTTGAGACACAGCTGTGGTGTGGGTTTGATTCCTGGCCTGGAAACCTCTGCATGCCTTGTGCATGGCCAAAAAGAAAAAAAAAAAAAAAAAGAAGAAGTACCTGTTGTAGCTCAGCAGTAATGAACCTGACTAGTATCCAGGAGGATGCGGGTTCGGTCCCTGGCCTTGCTCAGCGGGTTAAGGATCTGGCGTTGCCATGAGCTGTGGTGTAGGTTGCAGACACAGCTCAGATCTAGTGTTGCTGTGGCTGTGGTGTAAACCGACAGCTATAGCTCAGATGCGACCCCTAGCTGGGGAACTTCCATATGCTGTGGGTGCAGCCCTAAAAAAAAAAGAGAAGGGTATTTATTTTGATGTTCATTTATTAAAGTAAAAGATTGGAAACAACCACAGCCATTACAGGAGGATGTAGCTTAGTGAAGTAGCTCTATATGTTTTAATAGGGAAAACTCTCTAAGATATATTAAATTAAAAAGCAAGGTACTGAACAAAAAACATGCATAACAATAATATTCTAAATGCTTGAAATATGTATAATATCTCTGGGCAGAAATGCATTAAACAGGTATATAAATCATTTGCCAGGAAGAGAAACTTTTTGAAAAGTTGGAATCAGGAAGAAAGAGAGGTTTATTACTTTTAATTAGCTATTTGGTATATTTCACATATCATAACGTGTACACAGGCAACCTTTTTAACAACAATTTACATTAAAATTTACATCTGAGATTCTTCTGTTTCTAGCTCAGAATTCTATAGTAAGTTTTCACATGGAGATAAGGACCATGATTTGAGTCATATTATTGTACAGAATGAAGGAAACATTTCATTCTAAATAGCATTGCATCATAATATCTGAGTTTTTAAAAAATTACTCTTGGGGGGCAGGTGGAGCACGCTCACAGCAAGTGAAAGTTACCGAGGCAGCAGGATCTGATGACCTGAGGCATAGCAGTAACAACACAGGATCCTTACCTGCTAGGCCACCAGGGAGCTCCAAAAAAAATTACGTTTTTAAATATCCATGGGAAGACAGAAATATAATCACCAGCATGCTTTTATTGTCCAATAAAATGCTGAGTGAAAAATAGTTTTTGTATACTAAAGGCATACACATTTTTAAAAATTATATTTATTAAGCCAGCATTTTTTTATAAAGAAGCTTTTTTAATTTGAATGTTAAAATACTCAGATGATATGTTACTTTAAACATTTTTTCTTTTGAGAAATTAGCCTTTGTATAGCAAAATGCTGCTGAAAAATTGACATTTCAATTCAGTAGACTATTAGAACGGAACCTTTAAGAAACCATGTAATATCTTTTAATGTTCTTTCCACTTTTCCAGCGGATCCTCTGGTTGGAAGCATAGCCACTCAGTATTTGACCAACAGAGCAGAACATGACAGGATAGCCAGACAGTGGACCAAGAGATACGCAACATAATTCACATAATTTGTATGCAGTGCGAAGGAGCAGAAGGCATCTTCTCACTGTGCTGCAAATCTTTATAGCCTTTACAATACGGACTTCTGTGTATATGTTATACTGATTCTACTCTGCTTTTATCCTTTGGAGACTGGGAGACTCCCCAAAAAGGTAAATGCTATCAAGAGTAGAACTTTGTAGCTGTAGATTAGTTATGTTTAAAACGCCTACTTGCAAGTCTTGCTTCTTTGGGATATCAAAATGTATTTTGTGATGTACTAAGGATACTGGTCCTGAAGTCTACCAAATATTATAGTGCATTTTAGCCTAATTCATTATCTGTATGAAGTTATAAAAGTAGCTGTAGATGACTAGGAATTATGTCATTTGTATTAAACCCAGATCTATTTCTGAGTATGTGGTTCATGCTGTTGTGAAAAATGTTTTACCTTTTACCTTTGTCAGTTTGTAATGAGAGGATTTCCTTTTACCCTTTGTAGCTCAGAGAGCACCTGATGTATCATCTCAAACACAATAAACATGCTCCTGAAGGCATAGTTTCCTGTCGTAATATTTTTAAGTCAGTCTTGTTAGAAGGTGTGTCTGAGATGATTGTTGATGAAATAAAAATGTGGATATGAAGGTTGACTACTAAGGACTAGTACAAATAAATCAGTTATTAAATTGAAAACATTTGAAATCTTATAAATATGTAGCGTTTTTTCCTTTAAGTGCTAATGAGAGAATATATGAGCTTAAACATACAAAACTGGATTTTAAGCCATTGGTCTCAAAAACACATAAAGCTCTACTTTATGGTAAAATAAATTTGAGCTAAAAATAACATGAAATCCTGGCTTACCTGATTTTGTTTCCAAAATGGTGCCTTCTTTTCATCATTGGGCAGGTATTGTCAAATAACTTTAATCTGGTAGCACCTCTGTGTCTTCCATGCGTTTTTTTACTTCTAATCTTCTTCTTGAATTTTCACGGTGTTTTTGGTATGCATTGCTATTCTTATTGTGGCATTTGTCCTGCAGATAGAGCCAGAGGCAGAGTTGAACACAGAAACCCTTGTCTGCCTTGAAGGTAGAATTGAACTCTGGAATAATCCAGTGTGCAGATGTGGCATTATTTCTTAGTTCAAAAAATAGCAAATTTTAAGGGTTTTACACATTATATAAATTACTTATTTCTAGGAGTTCCCCTCGTGGCTCAGTGGTTAACAAATCCGACTAGGAACCATGAGGTTGCGGGTCCGATCCCTGGCCTTGCTCAGTGGGTTAAGGATCCGGCGTTACCATGAGCTATGGTGTAGGTCACAGATGTGGCTCGGATCCCGAGTTGCTGTGGCTGTGGCGTAGGCCAGCAGCTGAACTGCGATTCAACCCCTAGCCTGGGAACCTCCATATGCCACGGGAGTGGCCCAAGAAATGGCAAAAGACAAAAAAAAAAAAAAAAAAATTTACTTATTTCTAGTTGTAATTATTAAAGACTAGATTTCTTGTAGGAGTTAGATTTCTTTTCAATATTCAGATTGGTGAACAGAATATAGTGTTTTTTTCTGTGACTGGGATAGTTATTGGGATAATTCTCTGGTCATGTAGGCAAGGTAACAGAGTACCATCTCAAAATTTAGAGTAGAATTGATTAGCATAAAAATACATTGCTTTAAGATAATAAAGCATTTCTAGTTGTATATACCCTCACTAAGAATAATGGACTCCTACTTGAGTATTTGTCAGCAGAAGTCTTAAATCAGGGTAAAAATAAAGTTACACTTAGATACTTATCTTTCACCTAACCCCTCCCTCCCCACCAAAAAAATCTCTCCACATTACAAAGGTACACCAGATAGGCTTGGGTATATGAAAAGCTCTGAGCCTTAACTATTTTAAATGGTAACTAATCTGTCCTGGAGTTCAAGTCAGTGTGATGAGAATGAGTATCTTTTGTGTAAGCTATAAGGATTTCTACCTATATGAGCTATAGAAAGTAGTTTTTACCAGTATTGTACATTCTACATCCTAGAGTATTAAACTTCTCTACTAGTGCTAGGAAAGATTTCATCATGCCGAATGTCAGAATGTTTGGGAATGCTCTGTTTGCATTTGCTCTCAGCCAGCCTATTTTGCTTACTTGCGGACAGTGTCTGGTACTCACCTGGGGCAAAGTGGAGAGAATTGATGATCTAAAGTACTTGTGGCCCTTCCACAAAGTACCTCTAAGGCCTTAATGTCTTTGAGTTTTATAAGGGTTGAATTTGATTATTTCCCTCTTCTTTATTGGCCCTCAAACTCAGTCATTCTAATATTTTAAAATTTGTTAGGCTTGGGAGTTCCCATTGTGGCGCAGTGGTTAATGAATCCAACTAGGAACCGTGAGGTTACGGGTTCAGTCCCTGGCCTTGCTTATTGGGTTAAGGATCTAGTGTTGCCGTGAGCTGTGGTGTAGGTTGCAGACGCAACTCGGATCCCATGTTGTTGTGGCTCTGGCGTAGGCTGGCGGCTACAGCTCTGATTTGACAGCCTGAGAGCCTCCATATACCGAGGGATCGGCCCAAGAAAAAGGCAAAAAGACAAAAAAAAAAGAAAAGAAAAAATTTGTTACGCTTGTTGTTTTGCAGGGAACAGGTTACAGTTTCAAATGGACTGAAAAATAAGTCACCATTTGGGTTCCTACTACTAGGTTCCCTTAAAACTCTGAAATTTTTTTTTAAATGGTTTTTTTGTTTTTTGTTTTTTTTGTCTTTTGCCATTTCTTGGGCCGCTCCAGTGGCATATGGAGGTTCCCAGGAGAGGGGTCTAATCTGTAGCTGTAGCCATCGGCCTATGCCAGAGCCACAGCAACGCGGGATCCGAGCCACGTCTGCAACCTACACCACAGCTCATGGCAACGCCGGATCCTTAACCACTGAGCAAGGCCAGGGACTGAACCCGCAACCTCATGGTTCCTAGTCGGATTCGTTAACCACTGAGCCACGATGGGAATGCCTGAATTTTTTTTTTTTTTTTTTTTTAATCTTCTGTTGCTGATCTACTTCCAGTTACATGGATGTCTGTCTGTATATAAAGGGGGGGGGGGGCGTTGTTGCCACGATATTTTGCTCTAGATGTAAATTGTGATATTTTAAAAACTTAGACCTTTTTTTCTTCATTAAAAGCAAATTTTATAAGTTACAAGTTCAAAGGTAATTTTGTAAGTATTTAAGAATGGCCATAGCACCATGTATCCTGTTGAGCTCGATCATGTGCCCTCAGAGGAGCCACGCAGTGTACCACCACTACACACTGGGCACCATTTAGTTGCTGGGTGCCTTATCTCATTTAATATCTCTGAAAGAGCTTTAGGAGAGAGACACTCTGATGATTCTCAGTGGACAGAATAAAACTGATTGGTAGACAGGTTAAGTAACTTGCTCCAGATTATACAGCCAGTATGATATGGAGGCACAGCCCCCATTCTTTACCACTAGGCTAAGAGTTTTTGTTTATAGCATCACCATTCATATTGGATATATATGTATGTAAAAGCAGATATACATAGATTAATTGAAAACTTCTGAAAGTTAATCTATAAGATACAGTTTTGCATTTTATTTTATTTAAAAAAATTTTTTTTGGTTTTGCTTTTTAGGGCTACACCCAATGGCATATGGAGGTTCCCAGGCTAGGGGTAGAATCAGAGCTGCAGTTGCCGGCCTGTGCCACAGCCACAGCAATATAGGATCCGAGCCTCATCTGCGACCTACATACACCACAGCTCACAGCAATGCCAGGTCCTTAACCCACTGAGTAAGGCCAGGGATGGAACGCGTAACCTCATGGCTCCTAGTCGGATTCGTTTCCTCTGCGCCACAACGGGAACTCCACAGTTTTGCATTTTAGTCAGCGCTTGCTTTAATCTTCTATTTTAAAGTCTTAAATGAAACTGTACAAAATAAGGCTTTATTAATTATTCCAGAGAATATAAAGTATGTTTATTTATCTTCTGTCTTAGACATTCGTTACAGGAATACTTTTTTAACGTCACTGATTTCCCTTTTTTATTTGGAAAATGAGATAAATGATGTTAATTTAAATGTATTTAACCATGAATCTCATAATAATCACATCAGAAAATTTATATTGATAAATATATTAATCATTTAATAACACCCTTTTTCAAGATAACAAAATGTGTTAGTTATCTGAACTTGCTTTTTTTTTTTAATTAGGAAATCTTAAGGTATCAGGGATAAAATTTGATTTGACCCATGAATAATAAGCATATGTTATTCTTATAAGAACTTTGAAGTGATGTGTACTTGGGGTCAGCCCACTCTTTGTCCAGGTATATTCTTAAAACAATACAAAAAATAACTGCATTGTAAAATTTAGGTCAACTTCAGTCCAGTGGCTCCCTACATAACCTACGTTGTAGTGGTGTTGATGCAGTACATTAACAGTTTTTGGTTGACATTTGTATTGTCTTTGGACAGAATTATGGCATGATTTGAAGCATTAATTATTT
Source organism: Sus scrofa (assembly GCF_054392235.1). Taxonomy (NCBI): domain Eukaryota; kingdom Metazoa; phylum Chordata; class Mammalia; order Artiodactyla; family Suidae; genus Sus; species Sus scrofa. The sequence goes on from NC_139397.1 coordinate 100,925,005, forward strand.
TCATAAAACCATTGCAAATTATTTTAAGAGGCTGAGATAATGATTCTGTAATAATTATCCACTTATATTTCAGTTAGTGTCTCCTATTTTAGATAAGTAGAACATATAAATCTATTGTTTCATGTCTAAATTACTTTTTCAAATAATACCCAAATAATAAAAATAATTCATAATTACGTTTTAGTAGATAAACATTATTTGAAACATCAGTTTTTAGTATATAGTTTGTCAACTCTTTTTGGTGAAGTTATTTAGTGATTTAAATGTGTATCGCTGTAGTATATAATGGGATGTTTCTATACAATGGAATGACAGTCCTTTCAAAACTGTTATAAGGTGAATTTTTGAAACTGGATTATAAACTACATTGCCAACAGTGAATAAGTGGTGCTAAAGCCCTGTCAGACAAAATGACCCTAGATGTTAGTAATGAATACATTTAGAGAAGTATAAATTCACTTTAAATCCTTTGTACCTATAGGTTACTTTGTTGAAATCCAGTGAGGCAAAAGCCAGCTATGCAGGTTCACCTAACACAGAACATTAAAAGCTTCTAATTCCTAAAGTTTATCTCAAGCCTAACTCCTTTGGTTACAACTTTCTTTACTATGTGTACCTTTAGTCTGTCAGTCAGGTTCTCTGAGATACCATCTGTACAAACATCAGACATAATAGAAGGAATTCAAGCATGTGCATATTTCCAAGTGCAAGCATCAACCCAGTTGCCCTCCTTGGCAAGAATTCTTTTTTCCTTTTCTTTCTTTTTTTCCTTTGGCTGGGGTTGATGAAGGGGAGGGTGGTTATGTTATAATAATACCACCCTAACTAGCCTCCATTGTGCATTTATTCTACAGATTTTAAGAGTTTGCTAATTGAAGGTCCTTTCAGGCACTGTGATACATGCAGCGATGAGTACATTGTCACAGCCTTAAATAGTTCAGCATTTTCCTGTCCAAATAGATTTTTCCCTGTTCTTAGCAGAGAATACATCTTTGCTGATGTGTATCCATCTTCTATTGAATGAGAAATTAAACAGATGTCCCTACTGATTTAGCTATGAAAATGTTAGTATAATAATTTGGTTAAGTTTTGTCCAATCTATATGATGTTAAACATACTTGATACTGTTTAATGCTTTTAAAATATTCATTGTATGTCTTTCAAACTACTTTGAATACCCAATATCTCTAGCATGCATTTTGATATTTTATCATATTCATTTTAATATACGTATTTCTAGATAGTGAGCTTTTGGAGGATAATATTGGTAGTCCTTGTTTCTCTGTCTCAGTCTGATATGTAACGTGATGTATATCTGTGGAACGGATGGATATTATACCATGTGTGTAATCTTCATAGGGCTATCCAGGGACTGAATGAAGTATAGCACTAATGTCTTTAATTCCTCATCATACTGATTCAGTCCTTTTAAACTTGGTAGGTGCTGGATAGCCCCATTAACTTAAACTGCAAGAGGTAGCAAAGAATAATCTTTGTAATCTACTTAATGTCTGTGGTGCCAAAATTGAGATTGAATTAATGTTGTAATTTCAAATCCTTGAATAAAGCAAAATCCTTTCTGTCCTACAAAATTTACATCATTTCCCACTTATTTTTACCATCCTCTTAATTGATTCATTTCTCCTATTCCTTTTTACTGGTAAAAAGAAAAAAGACAATGGAATACAGATGTCTGCTTACAATATTCTTTTAGGGGAATCTAGGGAAAATGAAAAGTGATAGCCTTTGGGAAAAAAAATGTGCTTAAGAGAGGTATTTTAGGGAAAAGAAACAAGTATACTATGTAGTAGTATGGAGGGGGTAGTCCTGGAGTGTTGAAAGTTAGTCATTGAAATTTATCCATATCTCTTATTTTTTTCTTTTCCACTTCTGTCTTCTGTGAGAAAAGGAAATAGAATAGACTCAAACATGTCCCTTTCTTTATTGCTGCTTGTTATTTCTGTGCCAGTATGTGTAATTGAAAGGCGACTGTGTAAAAGCTCCTTGATTCCATAAGTGGAATTCCAGCTTCTCATTGTATCATGAGTATTTCATAAATCGCCTGAGCAAATTCAGACATGTTTGGCTGCTTAAGCTCCAGGCCTGTCTTACACGGAGAGAGGGGAGAGAGAAACCCTTGGAGTAAAGGGTTATTGAACATTGTTGGACACTAAGAGAAGTCTGATACTCGGTGCAAGGAATGTTAGATTCTCGAGGACTGAGACTGGGTGCTTAGGAGAGGTCTTTATACAAGTATTTCCTGCTTCATCACAGTGATAGAGAAGAGTAATTATGAGGAACACAAGGGTTGAGGGTATAAAGCTACATGCAGGGTTATCACTGGCATGCCTTTCCTGATCCCTTTATTATTTTTAGGAGCACTTTAGCTCTCTGTTGAACTCTTTCCTTGGCCACAAAACTCCAAAATGGTAAAGGTCATTTTAAGTATACATGACAGGTTTTTTTTTTTTTTTTTTTTTTCTGTAGTTTTTTTTTTTTTTTAATGAGCTCCTAGAAATCAAGGATCTAATTAATTTCACTCAGTAACTTAGTCATTGCATACTCTGGCAAGCATTGGTTTAGGTTGCTTAGGATTAGCAGTGAACAAAGCATGCAAAAGTAACTGTTTTTAAGGTGTTTACTTTCCGTTTCAACGCAAGAGACAAAAAAAATTTAAAGGAGTGGATGTGTTGTGTGTGTGTGTGGAGAAAACTAAAGTAGGGTAGGGAAATAAGGAAATAGGAAGTGTATGCTGAGAGGGAGAAAGGGGAGTTTGCAGTGCAGTTATAAGGGATAATTAGAGAAGACCTCACTAGAAAGATGAGCCAAGAGCTAAAGATAAGCCACTTGAGGGAAAGAGAATTCTGGATGAAAAGACCCTGGTGCAGACTTGGTGAGGAGGGTGAGAGAGAGCCCGGTTAGAGATGCTGATGACTTGGATCTGGGTGGCATTAGTATAGGTAGTAAATGGATCAGAATTCTGGTTGAAGGCAGCTAATAAGATTTGCTGATAGATTTTAACTATGTGGTGTGAACAAGGAGTCAAAGTTGGGCACCTGAGCCAACTAGAAGGTTATGGTTGCAGTTAATTAAGGTGAGGAACCCGAGGGTAGAGCAAGAATGGAGAAAGATGAAGAGCTTCATTTTTGACAGACGAAGTTTGAGATGCCTGTTAAACATGCAAATGAAAGTGTCAGAGCGGTGGAACAAATCTGGAATTGAGGGATTATTTCTGAGCCAGGGACATACATCTGGGACCCCTGAGTGGATAGGTGATATTTACAGCCATGAGACTGAATGAGATCATCAAGGAAATGAGTGCTGCTAGAGAAGAAAGAAGTCTGGGCACTCTAGCATTTAGAAGCTGCCGAAATGAAGAATCGGCCAAGGAATCCAGGAAAGAAGCAATCAGAGAAGTAAAAGGAAAACCCCAGAAAGAGCAAAGGGACCTGAAAAGGAAGTGAAGTGTTTCATGGAATTGGGAATAGTCTACAGCTTTGAGGAGCCGATGAGTCAACTAAGATGTGGGACTGAAATGGCAATTCTGTTCAGCAACCAATAGTTGGTGGTCATTGTTAGCTTCTACAGGCAGTTTTGTTGGGAGTCATGAAATCAAAAGCTCTGTTGGAGTAGGTACCAAAGCTAATGGAGAAGAATATAGACTTCTGACAATTTTGCGATAGAGAAATGGGGAGTAGTTGGACTTCTGTTTTTGTTTTGTTGTTTGTTTTTTTTTAAGATGTGGGAAAATTACATTGTATGTTGATGGGAAAGATAAACAGGGAGAAATGGATGAGTAAGGCAGAGAAGGAGTGTCCTAGAGAAAAATTAACTTGCTGCACTGTTTACTGAGGGTGATTCCAAAACTCTCTGAGCTTCCCTTGAACTTTTCTCTCTCTTCCCGACTAGACTGGAAGATCTTGGGAAACATAGAATCCCCACTTGAAGCAGTATTGGCCTTCACCAAACACTTGAACTCTCCTAGTCAGGCAGAAGGAGATGCAATCTAGCACACAAGTGAAGTGGTTGTCCTCTGCTGACAATTTGACATCTCATCCTATCCATAGTGAACAGGAGAACAAGCAGAGGATGAGGGGATGGTCCAGGCTGGAGGGTAGATGGAGAGTGGGAAGTGCTCGTGTGGCTTCTACTGCACCTTAGAATAGGAAGTGATTACTGGCTGAAAGGGAGGATGAGAGAACCAGAGCTCATGTGTCGGCTTCCTCTGTGTTTGAGAGAGTGGTCGTTTATGGTTGAGAGAATAAATGGTTAAGTGAATTATTTACCCATTCACTTGTGCAGAGTGATTGTGTAGATGGGCCTTCGATTTTGTAGTTGCATATTAATAATAAACAAGTAATTAAAATTCCCATAGCATTTGGGATGGCTCTTTTGCATCAAGTACGGTTAGCAATTGTTGACTTGAATCTTAAGCCCCTTAGCATTCTTTCCTTCGAGTGATTTTCTTTGATGTTGAAGACTCTACCATGACACCAATTTTAACTAGATTTAAGAGTTTAAATCAATAAATTTAAGTATTCATTGTTAACTAATACTGCCCTAAATGCTAGAAATGGAAGAAACGTTTCCCAAAGAGCTCATCATAATCTAGTCCAAAAAGGAGATGTCTTAGGTAAGCACAGAGAGCTTTCAGGAAAATGGCTTATCAGAAAGCTTTCTTGGAGTTCCCACTGTGGCCCAGTGGAATAGGAATCTGATTGCAGTGGCTTGGGTGGTTATGGAGGGGCAGTTTTGATCCTTGGCCCAGGAACTGCCATATGCTTCGGGTGCAGCCATTAAAAAATTCAAAAAGAGAAAATCTCTTCTTGCCCATTCAGATGATTCTAGAAAACAGAACAGTGTTTATCCCAGGTCTGCTTTGTGGACATGGTGATGCCAACTCCTTTTTCCCTGACTTCTACCCCTAGTTCTGTGGTAAGACACTCCCAGTTCCAGGCCTTCCATCCCCTTTACTCAGGAAGGAGGGAATTTGAAGGGCAAGTTTCTTTTCCAGAGACCCCATGGGGCAGTGAGCTAATGACCAGAGCTCTTTCTTACCTTCTACAATGTTTCCCTTCCCCAGATACTGTCCTGACTTCTGCTTCCCAAGGTTCATACCTGAGAAGTGGGTCATCTTTTAGCTTATTTTCTATGAAAACCTAGTCAGAGACAGACCCAAATCATAATTGGCTCAACCACTTAATTTTGCTTAGAGAATCAAGGGTTGACAGATACTTGGTTAACCTTTGTCCCTGGTTGAGTCTTGCTAAACAGTACTGACCTGGTGTAATAATTGCACATTTAAACCCAACTATTCTGGAGTTCCCGTAGTGGCTCAGTGGTTAACGAATCCGATTAGGAACCATGAGGTTGCAGGTTTGATCCCTGGCCTTGCTCAGTGGGTTAAGGATCCGGTGTTGCCATGAGCTGTGGTGTAGGTTACAGATGCGGCTCAGATCCCGTGTTGCTGTGGATCTGGCGTAGGCCAGCCAGCTACAGCTCTGATTCGACCCCTGGCCTGGGAACCTCCATATGCCATGGGAGTGGCCCTAGAAAAGGCAAAAAAGACAACAACAACAAAAAAACCCAACTATTCTAATTATCTTAATTTAAATAGGGTTGACTCCTTTTTGTTAGTTTAAATTAATCAAAACAGTGGTCTTTAGAATATCTGCATTATACAGGCTGATAGTTGCTGTATTTTTATCTTTTTTCTGAAGGACATTATGTTTTGATTCTATTCTCTCTTTTCCAGTCCTAGGTCTAATTCAGAAGCCTTTTAAGTTGTCCTCTTGTCCATACAAAGGACTCTGACCTATTCTTGCTGCTACTATCACATTGAACTTCCCAGAGTAAGCACATTCCCTGCTCAGAAGCTTGAGTGCTGGCCCACTGTCTTCAGAATAAAGTTCAAACTCCTTTAGAAGCCCAGCTTTCTGTCATGACATCATTATGCTCCCATGAGGAAGCAACATCTATTTCAGTAGTAGGTTCAGATGTACTTGTTTTTGGTAAAAAATACCAGTCATTCTTGCCAATGGCAGCAGTTCCATCTATCACTTAAAAATATTTTCTCAGAGAAATAGCAATAGTGACTCATTGAGAAAACTTCCTTAATCTTCTGACTTTCTTCAAGGGTTTCTGCTCATAGGACTACAATTCTTTGATGCTCTGACATTTTTATAATTTCTTTTACTACTAACAGTTCAAAGTATTGATGCATGTAACCTTGTTGCTGGCTGTGTTAAGTTTCAAGCATCAGAAAATGGATTGCTTAAGATAGTTTGCTAGGCATACCAGTATTTGAAATCTGAATTGATATACTTGGTGCTTCAAGACAGATGGTGCATTGCTTCTGTGCCGAAGAGCATTTGGCAGTGCTGAAATTAAGCCTTCTGTTCAGTCCAGAATAGTTCAGTGATGAGTGGGCAACTTTGTACATTTTTTTTTAATCTTGCTGAATTTGAGTATTTGGAAATGTTTTAGCTTACATATTAACTATATGTAGGCACCTTCATAGAATGTCATTACAAGTGTAGGCAAGTACATAATCACTGGATAAGCACTGTAGATCAGTTTGGCATATGGCACCACTTGTTTGTATTTTCATCATAGTGATATGTTTCTAGTAGGATTAACAAGTATTCGGTCACGTTTAAACATGGGCACAAAACTTCCCGTGTTTAAACTGTTAGCTAGGCTAATGCTGGTTAAAATCAAATGGAAGGGTTTTCAGTGTCATTGAAGTGAGTCTGAAGGAGCAGAGGTTTTTAAGTCTCATGTTGATCATCTCTCCTCAGTTTCATTTTAATCCCCTGATTAACACCTCTCTTCCTACAATAGCATTTCCTTATCTAAGCCCTGGCTGGAAGATGACAATGAATAGCATCTCTAAAGCCCTGATTTTATTAAAATTAGAAATTGTTTTGTATTCTTTTTGACTTGCAGCTTGTTAAAACTTTCTTAGTGATTAGCCAGAAATGTATTTTCTCTCCATGTGTTTTCAAAGTAGGATTTATGTAATTCTGTGGTTATCATTAGGGGAAGAAGAGGTGTTAGGATGCCAAAAGCCCACAACGTGAGAACTCCAGTGGGGACGTGTGAAGATAAACAGCAAAAGCACCATCATCCTGCAGTTGGTTGTGGGTTATGTTGGTGAAGGATGTTGGTGGTTGATTTCAGAGAGGGTACTGCAATGTGGAGAAAACGTCCATCCTGTTTAAGCTTTGAGAAAAGGTTTACTCCTGTGACCTGGGGTCAAAATATTGTATTGCCTGCTTTTATAATGCTGGAAGGATAAAGAGATCAATAAAAAGTTTGCTCAGATTCTGTTAAGTCAGACTTGTCTCTGTTTTTTTCTACATTTCCAGGGAAGCAAAGATCACAAAGGCCGGGAGAGACTGTATTAGTATTAATTCCATAATGTTCCTATGAGTTCTTTTTCTGACAATAAATATATTGTGCACAGGTATTCAGACCACTTCTCTAGATTCATTTCATGTAACACATCTATGGACTGATCTCGTAAGAGGCACCTCTTCTTTAGCATCTACAACTTGGAACGTGTCTGGAAGACTCAGTTTCTGTCTGCTGCATAGAGGCCACCCTGGGACAGTGGAACTAGAAGAGTGACTTAGGAGGACACATACGCATAACCCAAATGACTGATGGCTTCTCTGAAAATCTCTGCATTCTGTTTATTTAGTACAGTGGGGATAGTATTTTAGCTCTAATCCCGGATCCTATCCAGGAATCTTTAAAATCACCACATCCAAAATAAAATGTATCATCGAGTAAGGTAGATAATACACATGTATGAAAACTAACTACCAAGAGTTGCCACCTGATGTATTTTGACACTTTGTCTTGAGCGAAATGAATATATGGAGATCATGACTTTTAAATTTTAGTTGTATTATCACTCAAAATAATTAAAGGTCATTGATGTAGCACAACAGTTTCTTTATGAGTAAAACACTCCAATAGTAATTATTTCAATTCTGACTCTTGGGTTTTAGCCTTCTGAACTCTAGAGCCAAAATAGTTTAATTAATTCAACTACCAGCCTATTTATGATAGAGTAAGCTTTCAGATTTCTTATGTGCTGTCTTATTCTATAGGTAGGATTTTTTTTTTTTTTTTTTAGCTTCTCTAGGCCCGAATTTTCTCACTTATATAATTGAACAAAAAACAAGGAACAACACTGCAGAAATGTGATGAGAAAATTCTGTTTAGTAGTAAAACAGTGGGCAGTGTCAAGTATCTCTGGAAAGACTTTTTTTTCTAATAGTAAAACAACACTGTTGCAAATTGTATGGATAATTATGTTTGAGTGCAGCATGAAGCTTCACTATTAGAACATTGTTTTTGCTTGTGCTAATAGGTTGTGTCGCATCTTTTTTTGTTGTTTTTTGTTTGTTTGTTTTTGTCTCTGGGCTCTGAAGACTGAAGTTTACTATTAATTGCCAAGAAGTACATATGTAAGTATATTCCTTTTTTTTTTAATTTAGCAAGCCAATAATGGATACATATTTATGTGAGAGTATTTGATTACATAATTAGGCAATGTAGCTGCCATAAGATTTTCCAGGATTTTACGCTTGAGAGCTGGCCTGGTCTAGTCATTTCTAGGTGATTCTTGTGATTCCTAGACAAAAATGAAAGAGTGCTGGAATTAAAGAATTTAGAGTCTTTCTGGGTATGATAGAAACAAACTCATGCTCATTCAGCTCTAGAGAAAAATCACACATTTCCTAATCCTTGGGGTTCCTTTTAATTCCATGTAAGATGCTTACACTTTTTTCCTTTTTTGTTCCTTTTTCTTTCTTCTCTCCCCTCCCCCCCTCCACCCCACCAGAAGAGGTGTGGTGAAAGGGTCTGTCAGAACCAGAGGCTTATAAGCACACAGCAGTATAAAATAAACTCTTTATTCCAGCTTCCAGAATTCATCCTCTTCAACCTTTCCTGTTCGCTGGAATAATGAAGCCATTAAACAGTGGTATCAAGAAGTCTCATCCAGTGGTTAACGCTCAGTAGAGAACAAGGAATCAGGCAGGTGCAGATCAAGTAGACTATCTGCATGTAGTCCTTCCCACTTTCACCAAAATGAAGGGTGGGGTGGGGGGAGGAGACAAAATTTAAATTTGTTATAGCAGATCTGATGTGATGGTGACAATCTTCCAATGAATATTTATTTTAATTTAAATAGTCACATGTTAAAGTATATTGGTGTCAAATTTATTTCCTCCTAAGGCCGCTCAACATTTATTTCTTATAGTCTTTGGAAAGGATAGAGAGGAAACACAGAGTCACAGTAGACACTTGTGAAAGTTAAGTGTAATAGGACATTTTATTTTACATTTTTACTCCAAAGTAAAGGCAGTATATTAAATGAGTAGGTTTAGATAAATGTTTAGTGATGTGCCAAAAAGCTTACACATGCATTTGCTTACAGAAACTTGCCCTCTGGATTTAATAAAATTCTAACCACAAAGAGGTACAAAAGTCATGGGATGTACTGAAAAAGCTAGAAAAGTTAACTTTCCCCGTGTTTCCTTCCTTTACCTCCCTTTCTCCACCGCTATCCTTGCTTGCATTCATTGTAGAAAAAAAGAGCAGGTGACCACAGTTATGTTATTCCTTTAAACTGAATCAGAAGGGGGTTTTCTGGGAATTCCCACATGTGCAATGCTACTCCCACCTGTGTCATCCCGTAACTTTTGATTAAATGTTTGGAAAATTAGCCAGTATTTTCAATTAAACAAGCAAAAATTTAAATATACAGCAGTGTAGCTTTGTTATTTAATCTGAATATTTTCTTAATACCTAAAGACCAAAAGGTGCTTTTGCTTTTCTCTGCTCCAGCCAGAACTGTGGAGTTATTTGGGGGGTGGATGGTACTTCATAGCACACCATAAATCTCCACTAGATGTCAGTGTGTCACCAAATGAAACACGCTGCAGACCTGTTCTTCAAACGGTGGAAGTGTGAACACTATAATTTTTTATTAACCAGAATGATACAGAGAAATTATTTGTCCTAATGAATACTAGTATAAAAGAAATCTTGTAAAAATCTAGGACCTCTCATCTGAGGATTTCAAAATGCTTGACTTGTGTTCTGGTTTTTGCCACAATATCCCCAAAGAGAATGCAAATACTCATTTTTCATTTTGCAGTAAATTAACCTGAAGTGCAAGGGGACAAAATGATTGGCTCAAGATTGCACAGATGACATCTGATGGATCCAGGTTGCTATTTCTGCCAGCACCTACTCTACCTAAACAGCACTGCTGCCCCTTTGGCATGGAAAGTTGTATTTAGATGCAGATGCCCTTCATTTCTCATTAACCACTTTGCCTAAAAAAAACAAGCTCAAGAAAAGTGGAATAGTAATTAAGAATGATTGAAATTATTGATTCAATTAGTATGGGGATGTTTAAGGTGTAACTTAAAGATTTTTAGAAACATTGCACAAAGCAAATGTGCTAACCAACCTAGACTATAACACCTGTATTTTACCTGTGCTGTTTTACAGATGGTGAACTCAGACCAATGTTAGCCTTGTCTTAGCCATGTGCTCAAGTGCAGAAGAAAGGCAGTTGCAATTTGGTCTATAAGGTTGAAGCCCTTGGGTATTTGGGGATTATGGGGCATTTTGCATTTTTAGGTTTTACACTATGATTTTCTTAAAAAGAAGTATACATACAATCTGGTATATTAGGATTTAAATCAAAATTGTGTATACAGCTTGCAACTGTTTAAATTATGTTTGTGGATAAAGATTAAAAGAATACACAAAACTTTAGGGTGGTGGGATTATGGGTAAATTTAATCCTTCCCTTTATGTGGTAATATTGCTTTTAAAATAAAAAGAGAAAAATGGTTTTTCTTTTATTGTGTTGTAGAAATTTCCCACAATCTCAGCTTTGAGGGGCTTGTTTCTTATCAATGAAGTACATTGTAAACAATTGAAGTTTGAGAAGGTTTGGTTTGTTTATTTCAGATGTTTTCGTTTAATCATAGAAACCAAGGTTAAACTGACAGAATTACAGGGTCATATTTTTGAACTTTACTGTGAATTTGAAGTGAAGATAAATGATTGCCCCAATCCCAGCAGGCTGTGTGCTGTAGTGTTTAGTGCATTGTCAATGTTCATACTGATGAAGTATGTAATAAATGGAGCTCTCTTCACTTTATATTTTCATTTGAAGTGGTACAAGTTTAAAAGAGTTGCCAGTAAAGTTCAAGAGATTTTCAAAATTAAAAATTATAAAAGTTACGGATTTTGCATGCTCAGAATTGTTTTGATTCAGAATTTGTATTTATCAAATCATGCATGGATCAAGTTGAAGTATAAAACATTTCACATATGTGAAAAAAAAACTTGTGCTTCTATGTTTCATTTCAGTAATAACAGTGTGGCCACCACTGAATTATGTATAAAAACTTCATGAGCAAAAATAAAACTTAACCAATTTATCAGTGATTAGCTGTTGCAGAAGTTGGGTGTGTGTATCAGGATTGCCTAGAAAACTTAAAAACCATCTATGTTTCCCTGCCACCATCTCCCATCCCGGTAATCACGGATTTCCAGAATTGGTGGTGCGGTGGGTGGGTGGAGGATGCAAGAGTGTTCAATTCCAGGGCTTTTCAGGGTGCTGCAGTGTACTGGTGCCTGCAGGACCTTCCAAGTCACTCCCACCCCGGGTGAATACTCAGTTTGAGTCCTTCGCTGCTGGAGCCGCTAAAACACCTTGAATACTGGGCTCATAGTTGGCTAGTTATTAGATAATTGAAACAAATCTAGCTGATAGGTTATGGAAATGATCAGACTCCCATTTGGAGGTGAATTCTTTGTTCAGTCAATTCTGGGTAAATAGGGAAAGAATCTGGATGGAACACCAGGACCACCTCAGCCTCCCTCTTATCTGATTTGTAGCATATCAAAAACTCCAGCTCTCACAAAACTTATTCTCTAGGTTCTCACTGTGCCTCGAATCCCACCATTAGATTCATTCTTGAGCTTAAAATTACAAGCATCTCCAGAAATCTTTTCTTTTTAATACTGGTATTACAGGAATTAGTAACATGGGTTGAGTTTTATCAGCCTTATCAGTGACTATACACTGCATCACACTGGCTCAGAAAATCATTCCTCACCCCTGAGCTAAAGCAAATTAGGTAAATAGGGATTTTGATAAGGGAAAGAGTGAAAAGAAGCCCAGAGCACTCTAACTACTGTTGGAGAGATGGGGCAGGAGGGGCAGGGGCTGGCTGCCTAAGGGAGTACCCTCCAGGAGCACAGAGATCAGTTAACCAAAAGGCAGACTGAGTGTAGGGCTGAGGCAGCAGTCTGCATTCCAAACTCCCAAGTGAAGTCCATGCTGCTGGGGGGGTGGGGTGGGGTGAGGGGGTAGGAGGAACTTCATCTTCTTTTCACCTGTCTACAGCAGGTGCTATACCCAGCACACAGGGGACCATTAGACCAGAGGTCCTTGTTGCACTTGAGTGAAACTGAGAATCACCTGGAGCGCCTATTAAAGCAAATTCCTGAGCCCTGCCTCATAGATATTGCTTCAATAGGTGAGGATCGCCAGAGTTTGCCTGACTGCTGAAGCCTAGGACTGAGTACCAATGTTCTAGGCGACGTATATCCAAGCTGTGTCTGCTACCCTGGCAGAGCACCTGCTACCCCAATACAAGCTGAAGAAGTTCTGAGCTGTGGGTGCTTCCCGACATGCGGAAAGGTGAGTCCAGCATCCTCCTATTTGCCAAAACATGTCAGCTAGGAGATCTCCCATTCGGCTCTTGTGATGTTGCCTTTCTTGTCTTTGTAAGCTTAGCCACATGCAGGAAGATCAAGATTTCGTACTGATGGCTTGCATGCCAAGTTATCAGGAGGATAAAGAACAGAAATTCAAGAGGCAGGAGACCTAAAAAATCATTTAGATCAATTTCTTGGCTGTGGTGGGTTGAATTGCTTGAAATCTGTAACCTGCTTATGGAGGCTCAGCAGGAGTTAGGAATGACACTTTTAAATGTTGCAAGCTTTTCTTGGCAAAAATCTATTTAAAAACTTTGATAGAAATATTTTAAGAACTTGGAAATTCTTAATTTTTTTAAGAATTCAACACGTTGAAAATATATTGAAAAAAAGCATCCATAGACAACTGGAAGAAATTTCTTTGAGTTCTTGTCTCCCTAGAACAATGCTTATTATACGGCTTAAAGTGTAAAGTTGTGAAGGATAAAAGTGTTTCAACTTAACTTGAAAGAAATTTCAGCCTTAATGTTTATTGAAACAGTTTAAAATACAAAACTCACTCAGATTTTTGTTCACAAGTGGTAGTTCCCTTTCCATTTTAATCAGTTCTCTTTCCTTCAGTATCTTTGAATGTGTTATCATTATTATTATGAGAAAATATGGTTACAGTTCCTCAATCTTCACATAGCAGTATTTAATAATAATTACTTCAATTTAAATTTCAAAATTTCCCCAAAGATTAACTATATTAAATATGGTTTTAAAATATATTTTAAAGCATGTTAAATATAAAGGTTTTTATTTTTCATTTTTTAATGTAGTTTTACCTTATGGAAAGTTTTACTCCCTTGTTAATATGTAGCCCTCCTCTTTGAGCTGTCGTGTGCTATGACATGTAAAATTTCTCTCAATGGGCATTTATTTAAGAGCATTATCTTCACTCATTGGAGATTTGTGAGAACTGATAAATAATAAAGTACCCCATGCCACAGCTGAGTATTACAACTGGAAATAGCTAAGAAATCTTGGTTTCATATCAACATGTACTATATAAAACTGCAATAAGATTTATCAACTGTTGCTTGTGAGAGGCTGGTCTACTTAGTGCTCGTCTCAGTAAATCTATGGAGAGTGCATTTCTCCCATATTTGTAGAAACCTCTAGGTCATCTACTATAGTAGGTAGATTTCTTAGGTAGCTTTCAATGTTAATAGTTGAGTTGCATTACATACTGTTCTGTTGCTGTAAAAGATTTTCAAATCGGAAAACTCTACCCACCAGCACAGAGAAATTTCCTTTATTATATGTGCTCACATTAGTAGGCTTTTAGCAGGAATCACTTCAGCCTGTAACTAGGCTTTTTTCTTAATTTGCGTGTCTCTTTGATTATACATCTTCCTTACCTGGACTTCTGGGCTACATGTGCACAAGGACCATGCCTTCTTACTCTCTGTCGCCGGACCTGGGCCCACCATAGTGGTAGTTGCTCGAGAACTGCTTTTTATTAGTAGTTACTTGCTATGAAAGATTTCTCTATATTCATATGTAACAGATATTATTTCCCTAGGTCATCTGCCTCTGAAGCCAATCAGAATGTATTTTAATAGCTATTTTGTACTTTGGTCCCTCAAATGTCCCTCTAGTTCAAATAAAGAAGTGGTGATTGTGTGGAAGTTGCCCAACCGTCATCTTCCTTCTGTTAAAATGTGGCTCCTTTGACCTTCTCTCCCCGACTTCCTAGTAGAGGCCTGAGAACCCACAGGCTGTGGCTGTCACTGCCCCACAGCTCCTACCTGTGTCTAGAGTGTCTTCCCTTCACACAAAGGCTGCATCTTAAAAAAAAAAAAAATTTATTATAGTTGATTTAATTTCAGATATTATACATATATACACATTCTTATGCACTCTACATATATATACATTCTTTCTCATATTATCTTCAATCATATTCTATCAAATGTGATTGAATATAGTTTCCTTTGCCATATAGCAGTATCTCTGCTTATCCACTCTGAATGCAATAGCCTGTATCTGCTAGCCCCAAGCCCCCTCTCCCCCATGGCAACCACAAATCTCTTCTCTATGTCCATGAATTTGTTTCTGTTCTGTAGATAGGTTCATTTGTGCCGTATCCCACACATAAGTGATAGCATATGGTATTTGTATTTCTCTTTCTGACTTACTTCACCTAGTATGAGAATCTCAAGTTGCATCCATTTGGCAAATGGCATTAGTAGTATTCCATTCTGTATATATACCACATGTTCTTAATTCATTCATCTGTCAGTGGACATTTAGGTTGTTTCCATGCTTTGACTATTGTGAATAGTGCTGTAAAGAACATAGGGATGCATGTATCTTGTTGAATGAAAATTTTGTCCTGATATAGGCCAGGAGTGGGATTGCTGGACCATATTTAGTTTTCTGTTATATTTAGTACCTCCATACTGTTTTCCGTAATGGTTGTACCAATTTACATTCCCACCGACAGTGTAGGATTGTTCCCTTTTCTCTGCACCCTCTCTAGAATTTATTTGTAGACTTACTACTAATGATAGTCATTCTGTTCTGGTGTGAGGTGGTACCTCGTTGTTTTGATTTGCATTTCTCTAATAGTGATGTTGAGCATTTTTTTCATGTGCCTGTTGGCCATCCATATGTCTTATTTGGAGAAATGTCTATTTAGGTCTTCTGCCCATTTTTTGATTGTGTTTATTTTTGTTGTTGTTGAGTTGTATGAGTTGTTTGTATATTTTGGAGATTAAGCCCTGGTCAACTGCATCCTTTGCAACTATTTTCTCCCATTTCATAGGTTGTCTTTTCGTTTTGTTTGTTTTTTCTGTGTTTGATTGAGTCCCATTTGTTTATTTTTGTTGTATTTCTATTGAAATGCTGCATCTTCCATGGAGATGGGAGCTAGCAAAGCTTGAGAGCCCACTTCTCCTCCAGGTCTAGAAACCATACTTTTCTACTTCCATTGCTGGTGAACTCAGAAGCCCCTCTGTAGCTATAGGCTGTTGAAAATCTTACCGCATTCTAGACTACAGGTAGTCTTCCTGGAGGCAGAATTGTCACTTTTTATTTTTAAAGTCTAACCTGATGATGGACACGTATTTTGTGCCTTTAATGCATTCTTGTGAACAAAGCATGTTTGAGAGGGTATTTTGCCACTTCTGTGCTAGGAACTTGAGGCTTTGGTTTTGCAAACAAAGCATGTTTGAGAGGTTATTTTGCTACTTCTGTGCTAGGAACTTGAGGCTTTAGTTTTGTGAACAAAGCATGTTTGAGAGGTTATTTTGCTACTTTTCTGCTAGGCACTTGAGGCTTTAGTTTTTTTTCTTTTGGTAAAATTGAATGCTTCACCCCCTGCCAGAGTCCATCATCAAACGGGTTAGCTAGGCAGGTACACTGTTTCTAAAGCTCCTGAAGTTGTTTGCTGAGTCCTCACCATTCTCAGCCCAACCCAGTCTGAGCATTTTTTCCTAACTCTTCCTGAGAGATGTATGCTCGTAAATCAGGCTGTGCCCTACCCAGCTGTTATCCAGCCACATGGCTCCCTGGCATAGTTTCCCGTGAGAGAGGGCAAAGGGGTTTTTGACTAGGAAAATGTTTATTCCTGTCTTAAAATGCAACATTAAGAAAATATATAGAAGCACGTGTTTTGTATCAAGTTTATTTCTACATTTAGCATTATTGCTGTTTGGGGGAGGGGGTTGTAAATAAAAACTGTTATAAGACTTTTATGGGTTTTAAAAAGAAAATCTTGGGCCATCTGTACCATTTCAATTTCTTTTTGTTTTTAGTAGGACAACTTCATTTTATACCTTGAGAACATGGTTGGCTTTTACCCACCCTGGTTGTTTATCAAGAATTCTCCTCCTTTCCTCTATTCTTACGGTATATTTTTCACAGTGTAATCTCCTTATTTGGATTAATTAAATCATTCGTTTTGTTACATTATGGTCCACTTACCTGCACACAGTACAACTGATCTACTGACATAGGGTTGTGGTGAAGAAAAGTGCAGTGTTTATTGCAGAGTGTGCCAAGCAAGGAGTGCAGGACTGCTAGTGTTCAAAACTCAAACCCCCTGAAGGGTTTCAGCAAAGCATTTTTAAAGACCAGGTGAAGGAGGGGTATCGCAAGGTAGGTGATCAACTTGTACATGATTCTCTGATTTGTTGATGGTGACAGAATGATGTCACAGGAGTTAACATTATCAATTCTTAGGCTCTGGTATGCTTGGGGGGCTACATGCTCATGCTCCTGGTCTTCAAAGAGTTAATGTTTTCCATTGGTGGGGGTAGGGGTGGTGATTAGCATCTGTAAAACAACCCAGGAAATGTGTTATCTAGGTACTAAAGAGAGGAGCTAAAGCAGAGGATTTATGTGTCTGTCCCAGCATCCTCCTCACTTACAGTTTTATGCTCAGAAGAGAGGAAGTATAATTTGATAGTTACCTTAAAGCTGTTAACAACAGGGTTTTGCTTTGTTTTTCCAGTTCATGAGAACAGACAAAATTTGACTAGTTAAATCTATCAATATCACACGGAAGGACAGTGCACTTATTGTGGCAGTAACAGGGCTCTTTACCCCCGTTAGCAGTTTAACTTTGAATAAATTACTTAACCTCTCTGGTTTAAAATTTTCATCTATAGATATACATCACAACAGTGATTATTTTTTAGAATTGTTATAATGAGATAAGGGTTGCCTAACCCTACATAAACCTGGCACAATTTAGGTGCTCCGTCAATGTCAATTATTGTGTTTATTGAACATACAATATCAAACAGTTCCTCATTGTCTTTATCTTCAGAAAAGGAACCCTATTTCCTAGACAATCTGACTATTTTTCTAGCTCTAATTTTATGATTAACTGCAACTACTCTACCCTCTCATAGGGGGCTAATTTCTTTCTTTAGCATCAGCTTTCCCGTTATAGATGAACTTAAAAAAGAAGAAGGAACAATAAAGTGGTAGGTAACTTGTGTCACAGAAAAGCCTCCTTGTCATGTGTCATGGAGGGACCCAGGATTCTGCCCAAATCCCAGAGCACTTTCTTATAACCTCACAAGACTGTCTTGTGTTTGGCAAATGTCTGAATAAATCTCTTAACCATTGTTACAAGGTCCAAAGTGTGTTTAATCTTGTTGAGGACAGATTTCCTGGACTACATATGATGGACCAGTCTCTGGGGTCTGTGCGTGCTGCATTTCTTTTCCTGCTGGTTCTAAGTTTATCACCGCTGGTATACAGTTGGGGTCTGAAAAATTGACACACAAGCCTTCAGAACTTGGTTCTAGGAATTGTCAGCACAAGAACAAGGCAATGAAATTCTTCGGTTTTTTCAGTCACCGTTTTATGTTTTGTGTAATTGTACTGTAATATCTAGGACCATCATTTATAATAGATGTATTGGTTTCTGAAAATCACTTATTTTACAAATGTTCATTGGTTTCTAACAAGTTTAGCTTTTAGAAACCATTTGGAAGAACAAGGGTAAAGAAATGGAGTAGCTATGCCTTAAGAGAAATCATTTAAAACGTTTCATTCTTAAAAACATGATGTTTTAATACTTTGAAAGAATTTTATTTTCTTGGAACATACCTCTTGATTTTTTTCTTTGCTTCTACATTTCTAATTAGCATAGATACTCTTTGTCTCTTGGTTCCCTTTGTTAGAAGACACTCAAAGGAAACTCCTTTCAGTCAAATCGAAACAGTGAACTAACATACCTGTGGAAGGAGTGATTCGTTTCTCCTTCCTAAGGGGTAGGGCCCAGGGGTGAGCTGGCAAACGGCTTGTTTCGTACAGGTCTTAAGAGCCTCAAAAGAAGGCAGGGACAGGTATTGACTATATACATTAACAATGTATAGAGTCATCCTACATCTTCAGGACTCCATCCAGAACTTGAGTTAAAAGGCCGCCCTAATTCCTGGAGCCAGGATCCATGTGCAGAAGGAGCTCTGCCCTAGAGCATGAGCCAGGTGTGTAGACTTTTGACAGCATAGCGTGTCTCTCAGCTGTCTTGTACCTGCAGGAAGCCCATGTAGCACTAACTGATCAAAGTCTTTGTGACATTCTGAAATTAGGAGACATCACCCTCTCTCCCACAGAGGAATAGAAGGGGAAGAACAATCTAGATAAAGTAGCCATCAGATATAAAGGCCTAATGGAGCAGATGGCCTCCATGAAGATCTCAGGAGTAGAGCTGATCAACTTGGGGACTAACTGGATGGAAAACTTGAAAGTGGTGAATTTTTAAAAATGATGCTGGGAGTTCCTCTTTTGGCTCAGCAGTGATGAACACAACTAGTATTCATGAGGATGTGGGTTCAATCCTTGGCTTCAGTCAGTGGGTTAGGATCTGATGTTGCCTTGAGCTGCAGTGTAGGTCGCACACATGGCTCAGATCATGTGGCTGTGGTGTAGGCCTGGCAGCCGTAGCTCCTGTTCGACCCCTAGCCTGGGAACTTCCATATGCCATGGGTGCAGCCCTAAAAAAAAGCAAAAAATAAAAAAAAAAATTAAAAATAACACTGAGCCTCTCAGTTTAGATGACTTGCTCCATAGTTATACTGTCAATCTAGAGAGGAAATGTAATTAAGCAAGGAAGTAAGAGGGTGAGGGCTCACTATGGCTGTGCCTTGTCATCTCCATGTGGGATTTCTTTGATTCTTTACAAAAAAAAAAAAAAAATCCTCAATGCAAGAGATTTTCTTGAGACCAAGTAACTTGTGCAAGGTTGCAAAGCTAAAGTGGCAGAATCAGGATTCAAACTCAGGACTCTGTAATTGCAAAGCTAGTGGCCTTTTGTTACATCACAGCAAATAGACCACAAGGCACCCTGTCTTAGGATGCTTCTTACACTGCTAGCACTGCACCCCAGATCTAAAAATGATCCTCTGTACAGAAATGCCCACCAAAGTAATCATTATTGTAAGGACTCAATGTCTATAACAACCTGCCTAGTCAGACTTTCTCAATTTGCATCAAATGCTGACTATTTCATTTAAGAGAAACGTATCCACACAATCAAATCATTAAAAATATAGTACTGGAGTGTCAAGTTGCAAGTATCACAGGTTCTGCACTAGCTTCACTTCCAGTCCTACCACTTTGTTAGAGCAAACTTTCCTTACTGGAAATTTTCATATTAGAATGACTGACTGCCTCAGAGCCCAGATTGGTTGAGGTCCTGAACAATATTGGTGAGAGACCCATCAACCTTATTTCCGTTTCTCACTGTAGAGAGCATAGCCCATGTGTTGTCCAAGATCCAAAGCAGTGTTCCTTAGTGTGTGGTCTTATGGAACCTTATTTAGGCTGAAGGCATTATATGAGGACTTGAGACCCTCTCCAAATGTTCTCTCATGGAAATTATTGCAAAGTGATCTGAGTATCTGCATTTTAATATATGCCTAATATGATTTTCATGTACGTTTGAAACAGCTGGTCAAGATGGATGTAGACAGGCCACTATTACAATTATGTCATTGACAGCAGAGGCATTTCTCCCCAGGGAACAGGGAAGAACAGGTCCTTGGAAATACTTTTTTTTTCTACCATTCTTTTTTTGCTTCTATAGGGCACAAAAGCAGTGATCATTTTTATTTGCTTACGATCGTTGCTACAGTGGAGATACCCGGTTATTTTTTTGGAGACGGGAATTAGCCCATGAAACTATTTTATATAGGGTGGACAAACAAGATCCTACTGTATAGCACAAGGAACTATATTCAATGTCTTCTGATAAATCATAATGGAAGATAATATAAAAAGAATATATATATATATGTGAATCATTTTCATATATATATGATTCATTTTGCTATGCAGCAGAAATTAACACAACACTGTAAATCAGCTATACCTGAATAAAATAAATTTAAAAAAGAAGCTACCCAGGTTATAGCAAGAGCTTCTAAAAAGCTTCCTCGTGCTGTTTAAAAGTGTGTGTGCTTTGGTGAGATGTGTATTTCATATGCTACAAAACACTGGGGTTCAGTTTTCTTGGCATTATTCTTTTTTAATTTCTGTAGTTGTAATCTGCAGTGATTTTTGTTGGAGTTGGCCAAGAATATTTTTCTCCCAAGTAATGAACTAGTATAGTGTTGTGCAGAGCTATCCCAAAACAATTCTCAATCAGTAAAACCAGAAGCAAAAATAGGTCTCATAGGAAGCACAGCATGTCATCATCACTGATTTCTTGCACAGTAGCGTATGAAATCAAAAGTGACCAAGAAAAAGCCAAGCAAAATGTTTCTGTGGACAGTTTGTGGCTCCAAAATTCCATTATTTTTATATTTATAGAGCAATCAGTAAAACAATATGATGGATACACCTATCTATGTTATTAAATGTGAGAGATGTTGATGGAAGACCCTCAGCCAAAAATATGTTATGCTCAGGAAACTATACTTAATACTAATAGGGAGTCCTTTTTGAGAGATGCTTCAATAAGCATTTGATAAATCAGCACAGTAGATCTGTTCTACTCACTGGCAGAGCCTTAATCCTACCCTCCTCCCAAGATGAAATGTCTTGTAGCTTGTGATTGTGAAGATTGATTTGGGAATATCAGCCAAAGCATTGTGACATAGAATTAGTAGAAAACCTCAAAGAAATGAGAATTTATGAGATCGTATATTATTATGAATGATTCTGCTTAAAGCATAGAGCTGAAAGGTTGAGAGATGCAGACAGTGTCCTTGTCATTTGTCTCTATAACATTAAGCAATGACATTTCCGATGTTTTAGGTTACTTTTACTGAGTTTAGTGGCCCCTTCCTTGAGGCAGCCTAGAGACTAAGGTTTGTACATTTAAAAAGATAAGGATTAAATAAATTAATGATTCACACATATATCTTAAAGCCATTATTGTTTTGGAGGGGAGTGGGGGAAGTGGCTGGCTCCAGGCTGTACTAATCTGTAAGGCTTCCTGGAAGAAGGGCCTATTGAGCTGAACCTTGACAGAAATTAAATAGAGAGCAGAAGGGGAGAAGAGTGTGGTAATGCCTTTGATGATGATGAAAAAATACATTTGGTAGAGGATATGCTGAGAAATAGTTGTAGGAGAATACTTGCATTGAAAAGGAGTGAAAAATAAGGTTGAAAACATGAATTCATTGAAAGTAGGTAGGTTCATTGAGATGTTGCCTGATGGGGCACGTGTAACATCTTCTGCCCTAGGGCCTTCAAAATATATCCTCCTGAGAACAAAAGTGCCCATGTACAGATGAAAGCCCCTCTTGGCATTTGTCTCACACAAGAGTACAATGGGGAGACAGTGGAGATCTGAGCTTACATCACAGCAAAGCAAATACCTTCAAAAAGCACAGAACCATCAGACCCTCTACCCTTGAGGGTTTCCCTGATTCTTCTCACCTCCTCCTAGGTTTCTTTCCATCTTGCTGTCTCTCCTCCTTCCTTTTCGTCAGGCCTTTACTCATTTTTGCCCCTTTCATTCAGAGGCGAAAATACAAATGAGAAATCCCTCTCTTAATCCATGCTGAGTGGTGTCCCAGTCCTCTGCTCTCTTGCTTCCCGCCATGCTCAGCATTAAATGGGGAAGGGAAAAGCACACCGGGACAACCTTTTCCTGAACAGAGACTGCTCTCGCCCTAAGAGAAATTCTGGTACCAGATGTGAAAGTCCTAATAAAAAAATCAACTTCATTGTACACACAATAAAGACTATAACAAGACGTGTTTTCTCCAGGTCCTCCAAGCTTGCCCCTGTAGCTCAAGCTCTCTGTCTCACTAACTTAGACACCCCACTTACTGTTTCTTTGCAAATGGCAATTGTTTTATTTCCCAGTGATCAGGATCCTCCTTTTGCCCTCCCTTCCCCTCTCTCCCCTGTGGTGATGAGAGAGGGTAAGACTCTCCCTGCCAGGAAAAGTCACTTAGGACCTGGTGTCCTTTCCCACGCTCCCTGGAAGCAACGAATATTCATTACGCATTAATGACTTCTTGCCAAACATAATGTGAGTTTTACATTCACGTACATTCTCTTATTTAATTACCTCCATAACCATGTGAGAGAGGTATAATTATCCCCATTTTCATACATGTGGGAGCACAAGATTTGAGAAATGAAATAAACTGTCCAAGCCAGAAGAACAAATTTAAGACAGAATAGGGATTTGATCCCTTTTCCTTAAGAGATTTGAGGGTAAGTTCTTTTGACCCTTATGACTTTTTACTATTTCAGCTTTTCTTCCAAATTTTTCTTCAGCTTTTGGTTTGACTGAAGAATTGCAGCTGTGTTAATGTGAATATAACCACCAGCATGACATCTCTTATACTACTTTAAAGTTTAAATCCTTGAACAAATATGCTTCATATTAATGATCCTCTTTATGCATTTCTCTCTACTGCAATCAAACAAAAACCTAGCCAGTTTATCTTTGCTTTTCCATGTTCTGCCTGAACACTTCGTTAGAATATATCCTGTATTAGTACATTCCCCTCAGCTTTCAATTCTATTCTCAATATATCCTTTAAAACACTCCTGTATTAGATGTTCCAGAGAAACAGAACCAATAAGACATGTTATATAGACACACACAGATTAGAAAGATTGGTCAAAAGAGAATTATTTTAAGAAATAGGTTCAAGTAATTATGGAAGCAAAGACAAAACCTGCAAGGTAGTCTGGCAGACTGGAGACCCTGGAAAGAATTGAAATTTGTGTTCAAAGACAGGCTCAGAGGAAGAAATTCCTCT
The DNA here is from genome assembly GCF_054392235.1 of Sus scrofa. Taxonomy (NCBI): domain Eukaryota; kingdom Metazoa; phylum Chordata; class Mammalia; order Artiodactyla; family Suidae; genus Sus; species Sus scrofa. The sequence goes on from NC_139397.1 coordinate 100,948,503, forward strand.
TCTCCTGGGGCTTTCATTCTGTTTTTGCTTAGATGACGTCTACCCACATGGAGCGTTGTCTGCTTTACTCAAAGTCTAATGATTTTAATAGGAATCTTATCCAAAAAATTTCTAGAAACACCTGGAAACAAGCAGAATAAGGTTTCACCAAATATCTGAGTACCGTGGCCTAATAACCAAGTTGACGCAAAATTAAGCATAACAAGTATTTACCCCCAAGTCTCTTCTTTCACTTAGATGCATATTGGGGTGTGCAGAAAAAAATGTCCTGACGTATATATACTTTACAACTAGAAAGGCTATGTCACCTTGAGCAGTGGAGGAGGTGGAGAAACTTACTTTTATGGTAGGGCCATTCTGCAGTGCTCAAATTTCTTGAGTGCATTGTGATCACTGTTACTTGTACAGTCGTCTCTTGGTATCTGTGGGGGATTTGGTTCCCAACCATCAAGGATACCAAAATCCACAGATGCTCAAACCCCATAGTTGGCCCTCCGTATCTGCAGTTCTACAAACAGTGGCCCATGCAGTACTGGAGAGTTTATTGAAAAAAGACTGAATATGGGTGGACCCAAGCAGTTCAACCTGGGTTGTTCAAGGGTCAACTGTATTTTTAAATTAGTTTTTAATCAGAATAAAACATACATACAGCTAACGTAAAATAATAATACAAAGCTTATGAGGAATTCCCAGGTCTCTGTTCCACCCCTCCCCACCATCTGATTCTACAGGCATTCACTTTTAAGTCTTTTAACTTTTTTTTCCCTCATTTTAAACTCAGTTTCCACTAACACATTTACATAGCTATGTCTTGGCTTTCTAGTTTGAGACATTATCTATTGACGCAGGATTCTACCACAGAAGATGAAGTTTTATACTACCCCTTTCTCCATACCTTCTAATTTCCCTCATGCCATTCCCCCAGACCATGTCGTATATGGGTTAAATATATACTTAGTGTTAACATTATCATGACAATATAAAAGTCATCCACAGGGAAGAAGTATATTATTTTACAATTAAATCTCCTTTCTTGTACAACTTATAGTGCCCCCCATTACGTAATTTTATTTTGTTTATTTAGTTTTCTATGTTCTTATAGTTAACTCATTTCCAAACTACATCTCTAAAACTTGCCTTAATATAGTTTAATAGATAACCAGTTTAAAATTTTCCCTCAAAGTCTGTGCTCTGAGCTCTCTATCTTCCATTCTTGTACTAATCACATGTTATTTATTATTTAAGAATTTACTCCCTGTTTATTTTTTCTGAATCAGTTTTCTGGAGCTCTTATTAATGGATACTGAAACTCCTCATCTGAGTCCATTATTATTTTCCTCTCCCATTTTCATGCTTTTTCTCTTTTTGTTTAATTTTCTAAAAAAACCCTCAACATTACCTCCGAAGCTGTTATTGAATCTTTAATTCTACTGTGTTTTTGTTTTTTAAGAGCTTATTCTTATTTTCTGAATATTCCTTTTTCTGATATCTTGATCTCTTCATGAATGTAATATTTTCCATCTCTCTTTTAACTTTTCTTCAGCTTACTGCATTGTCCTTGATTCTATTTTTTCTACTTATTTCCTTTGCTTTCTGTCTTTCACATCAGAAGATTTCCTTAAATTCTAGGTTATTCTTGATCGTATTTGAGTCAGTCACTAAAAAAAAAAAATGGACTGGAAGTTCTTTGTGCATGATTGCACCTGTTGACTGTGGGTTTCGTTATAGGATAAGGATTTTCGACGGTAAAGACAACAAAAGGCCAATTTAGGTAGGATTTTCCTCTTGGGTTTGGTTTAGTAACTAAAGGAATCTTCCGTTTTTCAGCCTAGGAGCGTATCTTGTTTGCCAGCATCTGAGTGTGGCCTGGAGAATGGTCCAGTTTGGGGAGTACTGGGAGACTGTAATATTACAGTTGGTATGCAGGCTCTTTTTTTAAAAAAGAACAATAACTCTTTTTCCATAGATTTTTTTCACCCTTTCTTTAGCTGTCTCTTGTCCTGGAAGCAGTTAGTATATGAGAATGGTGGACAGTTATAAAGGGTAGGAGTGAGAGTTCAGGTATCCAACTGCCAATTAGATACACTTAACTTTCAATCACTGCTCCATTCAACAATATCTAAAAAGAATTCTTCATTACTAAGTGAATTTCATTCTGGGTGTGCAAGGCTGTTTCAATATCTAAAAATCAATCCATGTAGTCCACTATATTGGTAGAAAAGAAAAAAAAAACATATGGTGGTATCAATTGATACAGAAAAACACTGGAGAAAATTTAGCAACTATTTATGATAAAAATGCTCAGAAAAATATGAGGGAAATTTATTGGATTGATAAAGATAATCTGTGAAATGACTACACTTTATTATGCTTAATGGTAAAAGACCGAATGCTTTCTCTCTGAGATAGAAAACAAAACAAGGATATTCACGCCTACCACCACTCTTATTTAACATAATGCTGAAGTTGTAGCTCATGCATTAAGGTGAGAAAAGGAAGTAAATGTAATACATATTGGAAAGAAAGTAATAAAACTGTCCATATTGGCAGATGGCATGGATTTTTTTGTAGAAAATCCCAAGGAATCTACAAAAAAACCTCTAGAACTAATAAATGAGTCGGTAAGTTCAGAAGATATAACCACACAAAAATTAATTTTTATATACTAACAATGAGCACATGGACACTGAAATTAAAAATAAAATGCCATTTAATATCACTCAAAAGAGAAACACTTAGGTGTTAAGTCTAATAACATGTGTATAGGACTTGTATATTGGGAACTATATGACACTGATGATAGAAATCAAAGACCGATATAAATGCAGATACATACCTTGTTAATGGATTGGCAAACTCAACACCGTAAAGGACAATTCTCTCCAAACTGATATACATATTTAGTCCAATTCCTATAAAAACCCCAGCAAGATTATTTGTAGATATAGAAAAAATTATTCTAAGGTACATGTGGAAAAACAAAAGAACTAAAAGAGCTAAAAGCATTTTGAAAAAAAAAATAATAAAGTATGAGGAATTTGTCTATCCAGTTTCAAGACTATAGCAACCAAGACTGAGGTAGGATTTCCCATTGTGGGAAATAGTTTTGCATCAATAACCCCAAATTCCCACTCCATCCCTCCATCACCTGCTCTTTGGCAACCACAAATCCGTTCTTTATGTTTGTGGGTCTGTTTCTGTTTCATAGATAAGTTCGTTTGTGTCATACTTTAGCTTCTATGTGTAAGTGATACCACATTAACAAATGAATATTTTGACACAAAAATGTATGGTGGACCTTATTTTTTTTCTAGTTTTATCAACCCCTTTCTGTGGCTTTAGTCTCATTTGGATGATTAATGGCTAAAAGCAAGTTCTTTGTGATGTTTTCTGTGAGTGTTCATTTCTTCTCTATTAAGGACTTTATACACCTTCCCTACTTCCTTTTACCTCCTCATAGCTCTTGGCTTTTCTACTTTTAGATGTCTGGTGAACAACCAGTGCTGCCTCCTATGTGCATTTCTCACTGACCAAGCAGTTGTGCCCTGAGTACCTGAGGCCCAAAACATCCTGACTCTTCTGGAAAGAATATTTCTCAACCCAGATCTGAAGAGGCTGCCTAACTGTGAAAGTGGAATGGCTGTAGTATTTCATTCCTTTAATCGTATGCGTTTTACAAATAAGTTCTATCCTTTGGGCTATTATATTTCTCTTTTACAAAGAAATATCGAAACTTTAATTTTGTCACATTAAAATTAACTTACATTCACATACAATGTGACAAATTTTTCTTCAAATCTTTCTTCTTCAACCACTCAGAGGTGGTTTTATTGATTAAAAAAAAAAAAAAGCCACATGGAATACCTAGTTTCTTTTAATCATGTACTTTTTTTTTAGGTTTAAAATTATTTAGTTTTAAAGAGGGAACACTTCCACATTAAATAGTTAAACCACAAAACTACAGTGTCCTTGCCACCTTGGTTGCTGACTCACAGGTCCCTCTGTGAAGGTAATTTTTCCAGCTTCTCATCTATCCTTCCAGAGAGTCTGTAAACACATTTCTGTACAAGTGGTAGTTTGTAAAACACACTGTTCTATATCTTGCTTCCCCCCCAACTTACCGAATATTTTAGAGATTGTTCCAAAGCAAGATAAAGCTCTATTTCTTGCTTTATTTTATGGTTATACCATAATTTACATAAACTGATCACAGTGAAGCTTACAAATAATTGTGTAAGCTTGTATATATATCAGATCAGACACATAGGCAAATATATCCATAGGTTCTGCAGTGTAGGATAAAGGCCTAGAAGTTCACCCACTTTTTTAAAAATAGGATGTTGCCATATCAACTACAGGATTTTCATGCACTTGATAAATGCACAAAGCAAAATGGTTTTAAATAATGTTTTATTTCCAACTGATAGCATTATGTGGATTGTGTGAAGAAGTAGATCTTAAGACCTGGAAATAGTGTGTGTACTTGTTTGTGTTATATTTTCTTCTCTTTTTCCTTTTCTGTTTTTCCTTTCCTCCTGTTTTCCCTTTTTCCTCCCTCCTCCTTTTTCCTTTCTTGCTCCTCTCTATTGTAAACATCACAGCAGCTTCTATTTGGTTTCTATTAATGGGCCGATTGAGAGCTACATAACCACTAGGTGGTGGTACAAGAACACAGGGAGAAATATTTTTGTAAACAGACTAAGAATTAGTTTTGATTTCCTGCTCAGTTTTTAAATTGCTATACACTCGGGCCCTTCAATTCTTCCTAAGGGATGTCTTTGTGATCGCTGTTTAGCAGTTGAGCCAACATAAAATTGATGTTGAGCTTTACAACAGCTGTTACAGGCCACTTTATGTTGATGTTGAGACTTTAGAAATGCTCATTGCTTGAAAATGTTAACTCTTCAGTAGGAATCTGTTAACTTTTCTGAGTGATTTGAAGGGCTTGCTTGTATTTCTGACTGATTTACAGATCTTACAATGTTACAGTGGAGACTACTTAGAATTTATAATTGTGCTTTATTTAGCTGACTGAATTTTCAGTTAAAAAAAAAAAGAAACCACAACAGTTTCCTAGTTCCTTCCTATGGAAACGAAAAAGTGTCTGCTTACTGTGGTTTTACCCTATCGACTGCAATTCTGTGTTTTATACAACCTTACAACACTGACTCCCTCTAAATGAGTAAACTATGTATTTTAGATGATTTTGGAATTTGATGTGAAAATATTTTCTATGTGTGGGTTAGCTTAGTTCATGTTTAGAAGCTTACCCTGTCTTTTTTAATAATTTGAATTTGTGCCTAAAACTTTTTGATTGGTTGATTCTCCTTAAATTATACACAAACACACACACACACAGAGGAATCCAGCATAAATACTTAAGGATCTTTGCTTATTTTGGAACTGCATGCTCATTTATATTTATCCCTCTGCTGAAATTCTGTATAAAGTATTCAGCATAGGAGCATGGTTACATTCTGCTGGACAAGCTCTCATCCTGTGTAACCTCCTTGTTGGGTTTATGGAAGTGGGATATACAATGACTCTCCGGCTTTGTCACAGCATGTTCATGCCAAGTGGCAAATCCACATCTTCCTGAGAAGTAACCTTAACAACAATGTACCTTTTCACTTGCTTTGATGGGTCAGGTGTTTTTGGACAGGTGTTGAGGCATGTCACCTCATTTCCATAGCTATTGATAGTACTACAGAGCATTTCTACCAATTGCTCACTGGGTTAGAAAATGAAGAAGCAAACATTTTTGCTAAGTTGTTTCACAGGTTTTGATGGCAATAGTACCTTCTTACCATTTAACATGTTTAGTCTTCCTAATGAAATTATATGAGTTGGCATCCAATAGGGGTCTGTTATAACATTACACCTGAAGCCCTCATCTAAGACATTTGGTGTTTAACTAAAGGAAAAAATGGCTTCTTTGTACCTGTTTACACAGTAGAGTGGAAGAGCACTCATTTAAAAGAAGCCTCCCTTGGATGATGAAATCATTACAACACTGTTCCAGGAAATAAAATCAACTGCAGCCAATTCCTTGGTTTTAGTAGGAAAGATAGCCCATTTTGTGATCTGCAATGTTTAAATCAATTGAATGATGGTGAAATCTCTCGCCTGAAATGGCTATTACACAGCTTGCAACCTTTTGTTCAAGAGATTAAGTTTGCATCTCCTCACATTATCTCCTTGTAATTGGAAAACTTTCATTTTGACAGAGAAAATGTGCCAGTATCCCTGTGAGCTTTGCCACAAGCCAATGCAGAATGCCATCTGGAGGATGCATGCCCCAGTCATGCAACAGCCTCCTGTCGGCTTGTATCTGGAACTTTGCAACAGAACAACTAATAGCATCTTAAGCTCCATTTGTCTAGCTCGCTAGTGCTCTTGGCAGAGGTCATAACCAGCAGTGGTTTTGTTGATTTGCTGCATCAAATGTAATTAGGTTAAAGCACTCACTGACAGAGGCTCTGATAATGGCATAAAAGCCTCGGGCTTAGATTTACCCATTGTGTCAAATTTAAGTTTAGATCAACAAAGACATACTAATTTCATCACTGGAACAATAGAACTTAATAGTTTTTAAAGATGCTTGTTTGAGATGACAAGCTTTATCTTTCCTTTGGATCTCATAATTGTTTCATTTTTTCTCCCCCTTTCCTTTTATTTTTAGTCATTGGCTTCCAATGAAGTGGTGATATTTCCTGCTGGGAAAGACAGTGTCATCTGTACACTGGCCATACATCCCTTCTAAACCTGACATTTGAGTGCCTTGTGGAAAATGATGAGATGTTTTTTATCAGGTTACACCAAATAATTTTGAACTCTAACAGTTTCATACTTGTAAGGGTAGAGGTAACATTATTACTGACCCTTTAACCCTTGCTTACTGGAAAACCCCAATAGTGTCAGAAGCCTCTTTATAAATGAGTCAGTTTCAGGCTCTGAGTAAGATGGAGAAACCATTACTTGGGGTTACATTTAGGGCAAAGCTGAGCTCAGAGCAGAAGATAGACTTTAGCTGCTATTAAGAGTCAGAGAAAAATACAAACAAGAATTTCTGCTTATTTCAGAGAAGGCTAAATTTACCAGATACAAAGTTTAACAATTTTCCACATAAATGTTGTAAAACAAATCAGTAGGGGTCTATGCAAGAGAGGGAGAACTTGGACATGGTGTCAGTGGGGTGGGAACACTTTCCTGGAATGGCTGTGCTGATGACATGGATGAGATTTTTTAAGAACTAGTAGAAGAGATAAATATGATGTCATATGCAAAATAGTAATGTGTGAAATGCATTTTTTTATTGACTTATAAATTTCCTCTCACTTCCACTGATTCTCTAACATCCCTCCAACCCCAGAGCTTGCAAAGAAAACCCTCTGAATTTCCAGGGGATGGCACTGATTTCTGTGGACTTTGTGCCTCGTTGTGGAAGCTATCTTGGTTTGAGTGTTCCAGGTATGCTGCTTTTGATAAAAGCAATAGGCACATGTGAGAATGAGGTTAAGTAAGTGTTTATTTGAGGATTTAATATCACACACACTCTAGGAATAAAGCAATTATCATGCTGTTAATTTCATATTCATGTATGGCTTATTTATTTGTTGTTTACCTCTCTGCATAATGAAAATGCCATGGAAATCTGCTTCTTCTGGCACTCTAATTTTAAATGATGCTAAATGTTATGTATAATTTTAAGTTACAGATTGCTAATTCCATTCTGTTTTAAATACTCCATGTATGAGAAGCCTCTCTGTTCTTGCTGAGTCCTTTTAAAGCAGAATCAAAGCATAACTGTCTTAAGTAATTACAGAGTAGGTAGTTCATAGATTAAAACATGAACTCAAACATTGTATTTTGAACCATAAAGTTATCTGAGTTATACACATGTATCTCCCTTATATTTCTAAGAATCAACATCTTAATTACTTTTCTGACAAATATAATATAGTCAGAAGATAGGGGCACATTGTCCCACTGATAAATTATTTGCATTTGGTTTACTTGTAATCTCATGGTAGGGTCAGCATTTGGTGAAGTGATTCTGAAAGCTTCAAGCTACTGAAGTTTTCATCTATTTACATGACATGATATATTTAAAGAACCAGTCACTGAGAGAATTCTAAGCTAGTTCATCTGGGGATGTAACTAAGAAAAAGAAAAAGAAATAAATTCATATCCATTGTACGTGAAGTCTCTCTCCAGCCTGGGAATCCACTCAAGTTACATGCTTCAAATTCTATTTTCTGACCCTTTCTTACCAGATCCATATCTGGAACCAGAATGATGTGCCATCCAAATTTGTCTAAATATTTTATTTATTCAACCACTATTACTCTGTGCCTACCATATGCATAGATTAAGTCACCACTCTTGAGCTACTGCAGCCTGATTGAGAAGATAATACAACAGATGTGAAATATTGAATAATAATACTTTAAATACTTCAAAGGCAAAAATTATTGAGGAAATTCATTTCTAAACACCCTTAACACAGTCTGCAAAGCTTGGTATGTGCCAGTTGTTCAATTTCCATTGTTATTTACAAAAGTGAAACTTTGAATTAAGGGGAAAAAAAAAAAAAACCACCATCTGCCTACCCAAGTAATAATGCTTGGTTTTATTCCCAAGCATATCAACCACTGGCTTGGCATTTTAACTAACTGAAGCACTTTTCTCATTAGAGTGTGTCTGTGTCTACAAAGGGCCTTTTTTCCTGGTTGCTCATTTTAACGTTTCTGCCCTGTGACTCTGCCTTTTGATGGACTTGAAGCATTCTGTTTATAAGTATGCCCAGCTTGTCAAATGACACTTGCATTCTAGGTACCTCATGTGCAGGCTACTGGCCTTTGCCAGTTACTTATTCAGTCAATCCTTTTATCAATTGATGGCTTAATCAATATTTATGTTGTGTGACTATTTTCTGTGGCCACAAAGGGCATATATAGCTCTTTAAAGGTGCAAAGTAGAATATAATACCTGCCACAACTAAATTTCAGTCAAAGAAAATGTGCATTTAAAAATACTCTATTTTAAGCAGAACTTTCTAATTGCCAGAATGAATGTTACACATTTATTCACTTAGTCAGTCACTTACTTGACAAATATTTATTGAGTTTTGAGATGTGTCAAGTAGTCTGTGATTCACCGGAGATATAAAGATGAATAAATCATGCATGGTGCCTGCCCCGCCCTATATGAATTTAGAGGAAGTAGATACCACTGTTGGCTAGAACCTTGCTACTCACAGTGTACCTGAGGGCCAGCAGCAGCAGCATCACCTAGAAGGTTGTTAGAAATGCATAATCTCCAGCATTGTTTAGAACTACTAAATCAGAATCTGCATTTTAACAAGATGCCCAAGTGACTTGAAGTCAAGTTTGAAAAGGTAGAATTATGGAATGCTTTACAGAGAAGGTGAAATTAGTAGGAGTCACCAGGTTTTATAAAAAGAGGAAGGAAGACATATTTAGGCAGATTACAGAGCTTGTTGTAATCTGTTTGGGCTGCTATAACAGAATATCATAGACTGGGTGGCTTACAAACAACAGAAATTTCTTTCACACAGTTCTGAAAACTGAGAAGTCCAAGATCAAGGTGCCCCAGAGGTCTGGTGTGTGTTGTGGACCTGGTTCAAAGACTGTGTCTTCATACTGTGTCCTCACAGGGCAGATGGGGTGATGAAACTTTCTGGGGTCTTTTTATAAGGGCACTAATCTCATTCATGAAGGTTCTGCTCTTATGACCTAATCACCTCCCAAAGGACTCCACCTTCTTTTTTTTTTGTTTTTGTCTTTTTTTAGGGCCACATCTGCAGCATATGGAGGTTCCCAGGCAGGCTAGGGCGTCAATTCAGAGCTGTAGTTGCCAGCCTATGCCACAGCCACAGCACCTCAGGATCTGAGCCACATCTGTGAATTACACCACAGCTCACGGCAATGCCGGATCCTTAACCCACTGAGCGAGGCCAGAGATTGAACCCACATCCTCATGGATCCTAGTTGGGTTTGTCAACCACTGAGGAACACCAGGCCTCACCCCACCTTCTAATACCATCACAGTGGTGATTAGGTTTCAACATAGAAATTTTGATGGGGGACACAAACATTCAGTCTATTAGATATAAATGTAAAATGTGACTGAAGATGTAAATTTTGGAAGCTAGTTGAAAATAATGCTTCAAGAAATGATGGGAAATGACCCAGCAATCGGTTGATGGTCCACAGGGAGGAGTGGTGACTAAAGTGTTATGAGATCCAAAGCTAAGAGGAAGCAGAATGGTTTAGACTCTAGATCGCAGAAGTAAGGATGGGTTACCAGTGGTATTGCAGTGACAGGAGGTGTGCCTGTTTTATCCAGGCCATGTAGAGGTAACCATTAATATTCTCAAGGGTGATTTTTAAATTAATGTTTAAGGTTGATATTTTTGAATCCTAATATTACAGGGAAAGTCAACAAGTAGATATAAATCAAGATATAGTGTTTTATATACACCCATTTTTCTAAGACACATACAGTGATCTTAGATATGGGAGAAAGAGTTATCAGGTGAAGTGGATCAGTAGTCTTGCTTAAAAATCAGTGAAGTATGTTATTTAGGAGATGAAGGCTCTTTACATCTTTATCTACATAGAGTTATGTCTTTATAATCAAATGAGGTCCTCCCAAGATTGTGAGAATATGCATTTGTGGTGCCTTTGTCTACTTTAATCATGCTTTCTGTTCCCCTCTGCTCAGCTGATGCAGTCTAACACACAAGGAAATGAAGTTACCATGAACAACAGTAACATTCAGCCACTGATACCCTTCTCAAATACAGCATCTCAAATCACACTATGCCAGGTGGTTCCTGTCCTCTTGTGTGTTAAGTTCTCTACACAAGGATATGTCCATCCTCAGGTTTGAAGGAATTGGGAGGCCAATTCTCTGTAAACTAATCAACCCTATGACAATCACAAAAAATTTACATTGGTTTATTAGGCCCTTAAGACTGCCTTGGCAAATGATTTCCTTTCTGATGCGCTTTAAAAATGACATCCATAGCTCACATTTTATGGGCATCTGTTAGTGTGGCATCCAGTGTGCTTTATACACATGACTTATCTGCACACAAACCTGAGCTGACAGGGAGAAGCCTGCAGCTCTCCAATAAATGACAGACTTAATCAGTGAGATATAGAGCCCAGAGCAGTGTCCCAAACAAAGTTTACCTTACAAAGCTCAGAGAGAACCATTTGAAAATTCTCATTGCTGATGTTTCAGATGTATTAGCATAGTTGTGAGAAGTTATTCTTTTCTCTGAAGAGAATATCTCAAGGCAACCTCATCGATAAGTCCAGATTGAAAGTCAAGTCCAAGACTATTATCCATCTCTTACTACTACTACTACTACTATTAAATAAGCTTTAAGGTCTGATTGAACCTGAACCACAGCAGAGACAATGCCAGATCCTTAACCCACTGCATCATGAGAGAAATCAGAGAAGTCTTTTCTTTGTCAATAAATAATATGGGAAACAGGAGATATGAGAGTGAATATGCAAGAGTTTGGAAGTAGAGTTTTCTAGCTGGAGGTAGATTCAAAAATTATTTTCTAATGACACATAAAGTCATATTTTTTTTCCTTATCTATATTGGACATCCTTTGGCTCAGAATCAGCTCTATGTTTTGTCTCCCTTTATGATAATATTTTATTTTCTCTTAAGCTTTTTTCCCACTACTACATCAGAGTCCCATCAGTGAGAATGACTCAGAATAGCTTTCTCAGTTAAGGAAAATCAAAACAAAGCAAAACAAAATGGAAAACTGGGAGCCAATGGAATGGCTGCCTGGTGACGGCTATTGGAGTTCAGCCCGTGAAAGAGAAAAATGTCGCAAAAGTGGCACCACATAAATGATTATCAGTGGGAAAAATGTCACACATCATGTGGCCTCTGTCTGTTAATTTAATGTGATGCACTTGAGTGTAAAGATAATGGGCTCTGTCAGCCTTATTAATTATCTAAGCTTGTTCTAGAAGTCAGGATCATGAAATGCCTCGGAATCACCTGATGTAATGGGCCATTTTAGAGCTTTACACGCAGGTCTCCGAGCGAGCCATTGGGAACCCTGATGGTGCTCTCATCTGCAGTTAGGGATGTGGTCCTGAGCCGGACTCACACAGTAGCAATATTGGCCACAAGATGATGGAGAAATCGATCTTTCTATAGTGGATTTCTTTAGCCTGGTGGGACAAATTTCCTAGTTAATGAAACCATTTTGGTGCCTGGGGTGCTTCCCTGGCTCATGCTGCCTCTGTTTGTCCATTATAGTTTAAATATACTGCATTTAGGTTAATGGTGGAAGCAAATTAGCCTGTTATAATTACTCACATGTGCTCCTTTGGGGTATGCGTTCATATGGCCCTTAGAAGCAAGAAGACAAGCTCTCTAACACTGGGAACTGTTAATATCTTCATGCATGAGAATTTACTAATGGGACATTGTAGGGAAAAAAATATTTGTGAGTGATACACTAGCTGCTGAGGGCCATTGCTTCTTTTATTCTTCAAGCAGTCTGATCCGTTTCAGTGAGTATGTGTGTGTGTACATGTACATTTACAGTCTGGGCTACTGAACAGTAGAGACCTTATCTCTTTTTCTGTCCTGAATCTTTGAGTTGTGCTAAGTATCCAATGATTCTGTAATGCATGTTTGTGAAGGGGTGGGTGTTCTAGTGAAAACCTATAAAGGTTTATTGAGAAGCTTATGTTTTGGTTCTTTTTCATACTTGCTAGCTATGTGGCCTTGGACAAGTCACTTATCCTCTTTGAATCTCAGTTTATCACCACTAAAGGAATTATAATCAGATCCATTCAATTTATGGCATTCTTATTTGTTTGAGGATCAAATTAGATTATGGAACTAGTGATAAAATGGTTTATAGGCATTTGATGGTATTATCCCTCTATCACTATTACTACTACTAAATAAGCTTTAAGATCTGATCTCCTCCTATAAATTTTTAATATTGTGATGCTCCTTCTTAACAAAGTTCAGGGGAGCCCTTTGTTGCCATTGTTTTCTTTTCACCCACCTATATATCTAGTATCCAAGGGATACAGTCTGCTTAGATCATTCTGGGGGGAAAAAAAAAACCTGTTTTGAAGGAATGAAAGTGAAAACTTATGTCAAACATTCAAGTCTACTTGCCAGATAACGGTTATGAAATGACCTGATTAAGGGAAGATCATTATTTATAAAGTTTCTTCCCCTGGGAATTAGATTGGAACTAGATTGATAACCAGATTTAGTGAGCCATTTATATGTGTCTCATTAACATAGAATAATTAGTAAATTAATGTATACCAACAAAGCTTTTCCCTTCACTTTTTAACAATGAAAGCTAATTGTTCAGCTGAAGCTATAGAACACTGAGTAAGCCACTTAATCCACCTGAACTTTAGTTTTATTGTATAAAATGAGGGAATAATGTTGAATGATCTCTAAGGCCCTTTTTGCACTGAAAAGATTTGACTTTTTGTATGTCTTTGAGTATGACATATGTAAATGATATTATACTTTTCACACCAGGAAAAAATTATCTTTAGCTCTTTGAAATGGTTCTTCTCTCTCAGTTATTCTCCATTATATTATTCATTTTCTTTATAGCTCTTACCACAGTCTCTAATTATCTTGTTCTTTTTTTTTTCAGGTTTTATTTATTTATCTATTTATTGAAAAGTTGTGTTCATTTTTTTTTTAATTTCCCCAATACAATTTTTTTCCTACTGTACAGCATGGTAACTGAGTTATACATACTTGTATACATTGTATTTTCTCACATTATCGTGCTCCATTGTAAGTGACTAGACATAGTTCCCAGTGCTACGCAGCAGGATCTCATTGCTAATTGATTCCAAAGGCAATAGTTTGCATCTATTAACCCCAAGCTCCCCATCCACCCACTTCCTCCCTCTCCCCCTTGGCAATCACAAGTCTATTGTCCATGTCCATGATTTCCTTTTCTGAGGAAAGGTTCATTTGTGCCATATATTAGATTCCAGATATAAGTGATATCATACAGTATGTGTCTTTCTTTTTCTGACTTACTTCACTCAGTAAGTCTCTAGTTCAATCCATGTTGCTGCAAATGGCATTATTTTTTCTTTTTTATGGCTGAGTAGTATTCCATTGTGTATATATACCACATCTTCCTAATCCAATCATCTGTTGATGGACATTTGGGTTGTTTCCATGTCTTGGCTATTGTGAATAGAGCTGCAATGAACATGCAGATGCATGTGTCTTTTTTAAGGAAACTTTTGTCCAGATATATGCCCAAGAGTGAGATTGCTAGGTCATATGGTAGTTCTATGTATAGATTTCTAAGTTACCTCCATACTGTTCTCCATAGTGGTTGTACCAATTTACATTCCCACCAAGAGTGCAGGAGGGTTCCCTTTACTCCACACTCCCTCCAGCATTTGTTATTTGTGAATTTATTAATGATGACCATTCTGACTGGTGTGAGGTGGTATCTCATGGTAGTTTTGATTTGCATTTCGCTAATCATCAGTGATGTTGAGCATTCTTTCATGTGTTTGTTGGCCATCTGTACCTTGGAAAAATGTCTATTCATGTCTTTTGCCGATTTTTCCATTGGGTTGTTAGCTTTTTCTTGCATGGTGTGAGGGTGTGTTCTAGTTTCATTGATTTGCATTCGGCTGTCCAGGTTTCCAAGCAATACTTGCTGAAAAGATTGTCTTTTCCCATTTCATGTTCTTGCCTCCTTTGTCAAAGATTAATTGACCATAGGTGTCTGGTTTTATTTCTGGGTTCTCTCTTCTGTTCCACTGGTTTGTATGTCTGTTTTGGTACCAGTAACACACTGTCTTGATGACTGTGGCTTTGTAATAGTGCCTGAAGTTTTGCCTCCTGCTTGGTTTTTGTTCTTCAGAATTGCTTTGGCAATTTTTGGCAATACACCTCCTTGGTCAGGTGTATTCCCAGGTATTTGATTTTTTGGGGGTGCAATTTTAAAAGGTATTGTATTTTTATATTCATTTTCTAATATTTTGTTGTTAGTATACTGAAATATGACTGATTTGTGTATGTTAATCTTATATATATCCTGCTACTTTGCTGAATTTGTTGATCAGTTTGAGTAGTTTTTGTGTTGAGTCCTTAGGGTTTTCTATATAAAGTATCATGTCATCTTCATACAGTGACAGTTTTACCTCTTCTCTTCCTATTTTGATGCCTTTTATTTCTTTTGTTTGTCTGAGTGCTGTGGCTTGGAATTCCAGTACTATGTTGAACAACAGTGGTGAGAGTGGACATCCTTGTCTTGTTCCAGATTTTAGTGGGAAGGCTTTCAGCTTTTCTCCGTTGAGTATTATATTTGCTGTGGGTTTGTCATAAATGGCTTTGATTATGTTAAGGTATGTTCCCTCTATACCCACTTTGGTAAGAGTTTTTATCATGAATGGATGTTGGACTTTGTCAAATGCTTTCTCTGCATCTACTGAGATGATCATGTGGTTTTTGGCTTTTCTTTTGTTAATGCGGTGTATGATGTTGATTGGTTTGTGTATGTTGAACCATCCTAGTGAACCTGGGATGAATCCCACATGGTCATGGTATATGATCTTTTTTATATATTGTTGGAGTCAGATGGCTAAAATTTTGTTGAGAATTTTTGCATCTATATTCATCAAAGATATTGGCCTATAGTTTTCTTTTTTGGTCTTTGCCTGATTTTGGAATTAGGGTGGTGGTGGCATCGTAGAATGTTTTTGGGAGTGTTCCTCCTTCTTCAACCTTTTCAAAAAGTTTAAGGAGGATGGGTCTAAGTTCTGCTTTGTATGTTTGGTAGAATTCACCTGTGAACCATCTGGTCCTGGACTTTTATTTGTAGGGATTGTTTTTATGACATACTCAGTTTCATTTCTAGTGATCAGTCTGTTCAGTTGATCTATTTCTTCTTGATTCAGTTTTGGCAGGCTGAGGGTCTCTAGAAAGTTGTCCATTCCTTCTAGGTTGTCAAATTTGTTAGCATACAATTGTTCATAGTATTCTCCCATGGGTTTTTGTATTTCTATAGTATCCATTGTGACTTATCTTTTTCCATTTCTGATTTTGTTTATTTGGGTTTTTTCTCTCCTCTTCTTGGTGAGCCTAGCCAGAGTTTTGTCAATTTTGTTTACCTTTTCAAAGAACCAGCTCTTGGTTTTATTGATTTCTTCTACTGTTTTTTGAATCTCTATTTTATTGATTTCCTCTTTGATCTTTATTATTTCCTTCCTTCTGCTGTCTTTAGGTTTTGTTTTTCTTTTTCTAATTCATTTAGGTGTTGGGTTAAGTTGTCGATTTGAGATTTTTCTTCTTTTTTGAGGAAGGCCTGTATTGCTATGATATTATCTTGATCATGGAAGGATGCCCAGTGCCTGGAAAAGTGAGTGTCTAGCATGTAAGGGGGAATCCAGTAAATATTTGTTGAATTGATGGATAAAGGAATGTATGAATGAAGCTCTCTTTCCAGAGTGCAGGCTCCTTATTCTTTAAAATAACTTCACTCAGGGTTCAGTAGGATAAAGTTGTAGTTAAATCTACCATTCATGGAGAAGAATCACTAGAGGATATGGTTAAGTGTTTTGCTTCTTATACATGAGAACCATCTGTATTTTATTTATTTATAGCCTTATTACTTTAACTAATCAAGAGAGTGATTTTCATCTGTAAGTTGTTTATGTGCTTGTATTTTTTTTTTACAACTAAATTTGATTAGCCCCTTTCTTCCTAAAGTTTATGATTAGCTGTCACACTTGAGTATATAATAACATCTAGGTATACTTTTTGCAATTATTTTATTTTGCAAAATACCTTTTTTTCTATTGGGGCATGGACTTCCATGTGAGGGAATAACTTTTATCACCATTAAATGTGAATTGTAAATTTTGGAATTTTCTATGAAAAGTAATGCAGCTTGAAATTTCCTACCGAGATAATAGAACATGACGAGTTTTCCCTCACTTACATAATTTCTCATAACATGGAAGTGTTTGAAAATCTTGTAATTTATCCTTAATTGCCTGAATCACTCCTTGCTTCAACATACATTCAAGTTAAGGTCACTCAGGGAGAAATTTTCTCAGCTTTAAATTTCTTGGAAATATAGACCTTTCTTTGTAAGATAGGACACCATGGACCTTTGACTCCCTGTGAAGTAAACCCTTGCAAATTAGAAAAAAAAATTTTTTTTTAATTGATTTGGAATGCAGGGTCATGAATATTGGTGACAGTGGAGTCTGCTATTCCCTGTTAGAGGACTCTATCATCACTCTGTTTTGAACAGTTAAAGGAGACATGATCTCTTTTATTGTCCTTGATGTTTTTTACAACATGAAATAGTTTTTCTAACAATGTTAATTTTATCTGTAAGCTAACAATTCTTCTTCATTGAAAAACTGTCAAATTTTGGTAGAGCAAATTAATGACTCTTTTTTTTCTTTTTTATATTACTCAATTTATTACATTTGTAGTTGTACAATGATCAAATTAATGACTCTTCATGAAGACAAGCCTTTGCAACCTTCTATTATGATGCCCCTGCCCCTGGATCTAGGAACCATTCCTGACACTACAGTTAAGCTCAGCTGTGTTTCATAAGAATACTCTAGATTATAAATTAGCCAGAAGGTAAAAAGCAAACCCCTTAACACACGAAGGAACACAGATTGTGACATAGTAAAGGAACACAGGACACAAAGTACTTTCATTTGCTTGCCCGAAAGGCATTTGTTGTGCCTTGGCCCCAGTGGACCAAACGCTCTTCATAACCTCCTTGCTGAGTAGCAAAGTGTTGGGCAGGAGACTCATCACAAACTTCTTTCAGTATCACTCATGCCTGTGTGTATATTTCCACCATACTTTTACTTTGACAATTCTTGAACAGCAGCACATTGCATATTAATTGAGTACAAGTGGTTTTGAATTGCCTTTAAGAAGGTGCAAATTATGGCTTCAAAGTGACCTGATAGAGGTGCAAATGAACGTTAGCACAACATTTCTAAAATGGAATCATTTGAAACATACACATATAGACATGAATTCAGAGTCAGTCTACTTCATTTTTTAGTTGGTAGCTTACTGCCTTAAAATGGGAAATAAATGTGTGAATTCTATCCAGGGTGTGAAATTCTCCATTTGTACAGACGGGAAACTTGGTAATAATTATGAATATAGAAATAGCAGACATTATACAGAAGTTTTGCAACAGTTTAATTTTAAATGCAAGTGTTTCAGAGTGTTTTAAATTGGCTTGGAGAGATTTTCTTGAAGTCTTTGATATTGAAAAGTTAGGGATTTCCGAACAGCCTACAAATGCTACTTTACTTATAATTCGAAAACAGAAAGTTGCATTGACTAATCTTTTATTTCTAAAACTGCTTATTCTCAGTGTGTTTGAATCGGATAAACCCAGGAGCCCCAACTTAACCCAGCCTAAACAAAACTTCACCTTTTCTGTCTTCTCACATCAGTGGACAACGAGCCTCAGCTGCAGGGAGCATTAGAGACGCTTGCCCAGTCTCCAGGCCAGCTGGAAGGCCAGGTTCCCCTGCTCTCAGCCAAATAGACACTGGCACTAAGTTACCCTAGGGCAGAGGTTTAACATGATTTGAATGAAGCTTGGATTTTGAAGTATCCATCCCTTTAGGTTGATGTCACTGGGAGTCCAAGACTCCTCTTTCATTAACTGGCCTCTCTCATCAATGGCAATGGTGACAAAAAACAGCCAACCACTAAAACGGTTGGTTCTTTTTTATTATTTGTAATTTTGTCTATTTGCATGAGAGCCTGGCAGCATATGGCCTGATGAATTAAAAAAAAACAAAACCCTGTAAACCCTCATCTACTGGCTGGAGCCTCCAGCTCGTGGCATTAGCAGGGGCTAGTGCAGCTCCACCTGCCTCTTGTCTGGAGAGTGGGGGCATAAACTGATGACCTACTAGGTTTCCACGTCCAAATCATGCTCAGCTAATGCCATGATTTAATTCCTAACAGTATTGTCAAAAATGGCTCAAAGTGGCAACACCCACTGTTTCAGTAGTAAATCTGATTGGCAAGCTACCCACTCTCTGCCCTGCCTAATACTCTACACTAATTATGCCTTATCAGGCCAACAGGAATAGAGAGGAACAGAAGTGTTTTGAATCCATGTATGCAGGTCAGCTTTGAGTAGAAATACATAGAGATATACATTCTTATCATTGTTCCCTGCTAAAAGGGGCTAGCAGCAAACCCTTAGAGAAGGAAACAAACCTCTTTGCAATGCATCTATTTACTTTCTTATGCACTTGGTCTTTCAAAGTCAAAGGTTTATACAGTTCTTGAATTTTGATTTGCCTTAATTAGCCATTTTCTTTAATCATAAAGTTAGAAAAAAATTTATTTTATGATTTCTTTTGAGAACTGAATTTTCTTTTGCCTGGAACAAAGAAATTACAATTCGTACTTCATTGTTAAACCAAATCACAAACCTTTTCCTCTCCTTCATTTTGTGTGCATTTGATTATACAATGTCAAACAAACTCTACTGAGAAACAATGTACAGACTTTCAGTAATGGGTATGAAGTAAAAAATGAACTCATTTTGAAATTCCAAATCAGCCAACTAACTCATTTTCATGTAGTTAATAAATCTTTCCTTTCCCTACATTTTAAGATTGCTAAATACATTTACACTAAATACATGAAGTCAGGATTGCCAGCTATCAAAGAAAGGAGGAAAGAATTTGGGGGTAAAAGCTTCTATGATCTTATGAAGTGTGAGATTTTCTTGATAAGCCACAGCAGACACATTCAGTACTATGAGATTGAGCATAGATAGAACAGTTTAAGATGCAGAACACACATTCCTGCTAAATGCTAGGCATTTCTAGCTCACTAAAATCCTAAAAATAACTGTGTGAGGTGTTTTGTGTTTATTATTTTATGTTTAACAGAACAAGAGTACTGACCAATCAGAATGATAGCGCTGGAGTAGAACCTCAGAAGCCTCCCACTTTGCGAGGTGTTGACCCTTTGGTTCCTGAATTTGGGGAGGTCCAGAGGATCCTGGTGTAGAGTGGGACATGGGGTTTGGTGGGATTTAGATGGAAACTATTTGTCAATGTGTGAAAGTGCTTCAACTCTTTATTACCAATATGGCAGTACCTCTGTGAGCTGGCTGAATGTTGGTCCCAGCGGTAGGTATTATTTTACAGACGAAGAGGCTGTGGCTTAGAGAGGTTAATTAACTTGTTCAAAATCACACAGCTCATAGGAAGCAGAGCCAGAATTAAAATCCATATCTGTCTCACTCCAAACACTGAGCTCTTTTTTTCTATGCCGTTCTGCTACTATAATGCTTCTTGAAAATTTTGCACTAAAGAGTTGAGTCCAATTTTTGCTGAGATTCCATCTGAGTAATGTGGATAAAGACATCAGATATACCCTAGCAAGTGATGACAGTTGACTGAGAGCAGAGAAATTCTATTTTAAACTCAATATATTCCTACATGTAATTGATGTTTAGTAGTTTGTTGAATTAAAATGTTACTGATGTACTTTTATATAGAGAGGTATGCAGGATGTATACCAGCTCTCTTGTTAGATAAGATGCAATTCTAGGTAAGAACAAGATATTAAAGAAATTTTAAAATGCTGTTACTTTTTTACAGTTGAAATAGTTTAGTTTAAATAGAACTGAGCTAAGTGAGCAAGTTTTGCTTTGATTCAAAATGAATATAAATTACTATAGCTTAAATTGTAAGGTACACTTTGAGGTTTAAAATTTTCACATGCAGAAGTGAAGTTTTGTCCTGAACAGTAACATGTATGAAGTGCTATGTTGTAGTTGATTTCTTCCTAAGGAAATTAATAAATTGGCAAAGAAATGCAAATTGATTAGGGGCTAAGATCTGTCCCTTCTTATGGGACCAGTCAAAGAAAGACCATAGATACACTCTAATATATACCATATTAGATTTAGCAAAATAAGTTCAAAGAATATTGATTTTTTACTAGATATAATGTAAATACAAACAGTCCTTAATATAAGAACAGATTTTGTTCCAAGTATTTATTTATGATTTGGTATTCTAGAATTTCATATGCAAATTTCTATGTATAAAACTGAAAAGTCAGTAGATAAGTCCTCGTCTGACTAGAGAAATTTATTTTACTGTTACCTATAACTGTATCTCAACTACAGAACAAATTGTGTTTTAGGCTCTGTTTTTCATGTATTATACTGTTAATGATGAAACAACATTAGGAATTACAAATTATTTTCCAGGAACATATTTGCATTTGGACCTTCAGTCTTAACATAAACAAGGAAACAAACCCATCATTGAGATCACATCCTCGTATATTTTCTCAGGAATAAGACAGAAGCTGGTCAAGGAAGGGACTGAAGAATGAAGTTAATTGATAAATTTGTAGTGTGATTTTAGGAAAACACTTTGAAGAAGACTATAAATCTGTGTTGCAAATTTGGAAGTTAGGCATATCCTAATTTGCATAAACTGAATGACATGTCTTTCTTCTCTTTCTTCATCTATTTCTTAAACACAAGTTGAGTCCAGAGAATCTCCATGCCTTTGCCTGGCCCACTTTTCTTGTTGATATGTGGAAGCTCACTATAGGGCAAGATCTACAGGATATTCAAAGGTCCCATGTCAAAAAAAATTTCTCTCTCATTACAGCCTTCTTTTCACTAGGGTATCCATTCTGTTACCAGGGTCTATTCATTGTGCAAATATTTTTTACATTTCTATCCTCTGCACAGCACAGTCCTAATTGATGGGCAAATACGGAAACAAATAAAATGTGGTTTCCTCCCTCAAAGATTATCTTCTAGAAAAGAAGTAAAGAAACACACAAGTAAAGCAAGTATTAAGCCAAGAGCTTAATCAAGAAAGTAAAAACATGCTTGCAAAGTAAATAGTTCAGATAAGGGAGGTACCATGAATTCTAAAGGAAAGAGTACTGTAGTGGAATTGAGACAGATTGATTTATAGAAGGGCAGGACAACTGGGACTGAACTTAAAATTATGTGTTTGAGTGGATGAAAATGGAATAAAGGCATAGAGCATGGGAAAGAAAAGGACTCAATACCAATTGGTGATTTGTTGGAAAGGGTTAATGAAACAGAAGACAGTCTAGGTTTGACATGTACTCCTTCAATCACCCACTAACCAGTTGTATAGGAATAGTGATAACCTGATATGGTAGAATGGAGCTTCGGCTTGGCGGATGGTGGGTGTGTGGGGGGGAGACGAAGCTATTGAAAGACAGAAGTTCATTTCAGCCGCACACCAGAGATATGGTTTTGGATGAGAAGCTAGTCTTTTCCTCTCTCATGTTTCTTCAAATATGCAATGAGGGATTTGAGTTTAACGGTTTTGTATGAGAAGCTAGTCTTTTTTTGTCTCATGTTTCCTCAACTATGAAATGAGGGGTTTGAGTTGAATGGTCTCTAAAATGCCATCGAATTCATAGTTTCTGTGTGCTTTGATTCATTTTCATGAAAAGAGAGTTAAGTGAGATAGTTGCAGAACAGAGAGGTCTGGAAGGGGGTCTCCAGAAAGGGGTTCTAAAGAGGTCCAGAAGGAAGCAGGAGTGACAGGCAGCAGGTGGAGAAGTGTGGAGCTAAGCAGAGGCAGGAGAGCATCTAGAGAGGCATTTCTGTTGTTTCAAACGGTATCTGGGTCTGGCCCTGAGATCCTGTGTCACTACCCTAGATTCCCCTGTTAAGCAGACACATTCATTAACTACCCCCTTTCTTCTCTCTCTTGCACTTCCTTTGCTGTTATCACCACCCCACCCTTTAACCATGTGCACCCAAATAGTGGAGAGCAGAGAGCACAGAGGAAATGGGCCTCTGCTTCTTTCTTGTGGTGGCTTCTGGAGCTCTTGCTTTTCCCTTTTTGATCTGTACGTTCTGAACTGCTGTGATGGTGGCAACTGCTCCTTTTGTTTGCAAGTAACAAGGCCAGTAACCTGATGACTCTGTCTTTCCAACCTGCCCAGACACAGCTTGAGACAACATTTTCAAGTATCTCCAGTTCTGTGTGAGATAGAGAGGTTGGTTAGCAGTAGGGACTAAAAAGAGACCTAGTGAATGCATCTCCAGGGATCCCAAGGGAAAAAGACTCTAGTTATTTAAAAAGCAGTAGCAATTACAAGCTGAAGAGCCAGGGTCACTACCCAAAGCTTTTCTCAGTATGCCAAATGCAGCCTTATGTGGGACTTCCATCAACATGTAGTTATTGAGTGCTTACTGTATGCCAGACACTATTACAGATGCTATAATTTTCTCTTAGCTTTCTGTCATTATGATAAATGAAAATAAAGTAGAAATTTTAGTGTTTTATAATATAATTCTTCTTCATGTGGTAGCACTTAGAACATGTTACCACTGTGGAAATCTGTTAACATATATATATATATATTTTTTTTTTTTTTTCTGGCATGAGTTACAGTGTTGAAAGTACCTCAATGCATTTCATTAACATTTTTCTTTAGAGTGATCAGCCTATTTCTTAGGAAGTATTACATGGATATGCTTGCCGTTTATTTTTGCTCTGTGAGAGCAATGCCTCCTGATATTAAGTTATCTTGTTAATATCTGTCTCATCCCTTGTCACAGTCCTCTAGGCTCCATCAATATGGAACTAGCTGCTGTACTATTTTGTGTCTCTAGATCTTTGCATAAGTGAGGTTTCTGGATGAGAATGCATTTCCTTGTATGTAAAATGCCCATGCAATCCTCTTTACAACTGTTAAAAAGATCTCCTTTGACCAGTTCTTCCACCCCAGTGAGAGCAGCCATTTCTCTGTTCAGGATCCCTGTATTCTATACAAACTCTTATAATCCTTGCTCTCACATGGAAGTCACAGTTACTTGCTCAGGTTTCTTTTCCCAACTGGACATCAAGGCAGGGACTATATCTTATTTGTGGTTATATACTCAGAATATAAAGAAGAGAAGTTCAACTTATGTCTAATAAATTAGATGAATGAATAAATGGATGAATGGATGAACAGGCAAGCAAATGACACATGCATGCCTACCTTCAACTGCTGTGAACACATTGTGCTAGTATTGTGTGGAATCCAAGGAAAAATATACGAGGGAAGCTCTCCTAAAGTTGCCTTAGAAGGTGCTACAGCAATGCATTGTAAGGGATGCGTTTAATGGTTCCTGAATGATACACCTTACAGGAAGAAGCTGCCCCTTTCTCAATAATACAGTCTTATAATAGTCTTCGTAAATTAGAAGAAATAGTTTTAAAAGGCAGAACTCTGTAGGTAAAGAAAATTGAGTGGTCTAAATGCTTCACTACTCCATACATGGGTATAGTGGAAACATTTCACTGCCTGCTAGCCCACTGCCACCACCGCTGGCTTCTCAGTTTTAGTCTTCGAGGCTCACCTGAACTTGGCACGCTCTGTGTTAGATTACTCAACCTGTCTGCCCCACAGAAACTCACCTCCCTAACTGCTGCGTGCTGCTTTCTCTTTTCGAGAGTTGGACTACACCCAAAGCCACTGTCAAATGTCATGGGGATGAGACTTCACGAGGTAAGTGGAAAAAAAACATAAAACAAAAAAAAACAAAACAAAACAAAAATAAAATAAATGCTTTTCAAAACAGAATTTGGTGAAGGCATTGGCCCAAGAATGATAGGAAGCACAACCTTACAGGGTTTCTTAATTGGGGTGTGGCAGTGCCACACAGCCCTGCTTTACATGGGATCCTGGATGGTGTGAATGAAAAGAGGCAGAGGCTGGGTTCCCAAATGTCCTATCTGAGAAGGAAGTGGGCTAAACAAGAGGAAATGCTCTATTTTTCAAGGAAAGGTTATCAGGATTTTAAAAGCCAAATGATGGCCAGAAAACATAACTGAAGTTTTACTGATTCCTTGATTATTAGAAGACTTTCTTCTTTTTTTGTTTCATTCTAAAAGTCTATCTTTAAGTTAAAAAAGCAAATTAAAGCAATTAAGTTGGCAATTCCAAAAAGACACAGTCCTTGCACAGCAGATATCCTCTGTTTTTTTTTTTTTTTTTTTTTTAAATTTACCCTCAGGAGTTTTAAACTTGGGGTGGAATCAGTATCATGTGGAAGATTTTTGTTAGCCTTCTGGCAAATACAGGGTGCATGGCTATTTTAAATGGTCATTTAATCATCATCTAAAAATGCTGTATGATTCAATATTTGCAATCATGGAATAATGCCATTTGCAGTAACATGGATGGATATAGAGATTATCATACTAACTGAAATAAGTCATTTTATATGTGGAATCTAAAATATCATGTATCATTTGTATGTGGAATCTAAAAAATGATCCAAATGAACTTATTTATAAAATGGAAATAGACTCACAGAGTTAGAAAACAAGTTTACAGATACCACAGGAGGTAGGGTGGGGGAGGGATAAATTAGGAGTTTGGGATTAAGAGATACAATGACTATGAAATAGATAAACAAGGACCTAATGTATAAGTATATTAGCATTGGTTCTCAGTCACCCTGAGCACCGCTCTTTTCAGAACCTTGGTGCTTCTGTTCCTAAAATCATTAACAAAGACATCTGCTCTCAGGACCAGCAGTAACCTTCACAAGACCAGCTGCAATCTTCTGCCAAAATGTGTGCTTAACTATACCACCCCCTTCACCAGAATCATATATACACTGAGCTCCCAACCCACCTCTTTGGAGAAGTTCCTCAGAGCTATCTGAGAGGACTATAGACATCATTTTTCCCCACATAAAACAACTCACAACTCTAATGCTGTGCTTTTTTTTCAGTCAACACTAGAAACTATAAAGATAGTAACACACATACTGTAGCAAAACCACTTGTGTCTTCTAAAATCAATCACTACGAAAAAATAACATACAATAAAAATCACTACGAAATCTTTATCTTGCTTTCAGGGCTTGTAAGTTTAGAATTGGTATTCTTAAATGGTTCTATTTAATAAAGTAAAAATAGATGGGTGCCTGAATATTACCATCCAACGTCAGTAAAAGTGGTGCACAATCCCACCCTTGGAACTAGTAGAAAATACAACCAGCCTTAGGAACATAAACATTCAGATGACTAAAACTCATGATAAAGGGGACATATATCTTACCCGAAAATACTGGTTTTCTGGTCATTACTTGTATTGTTAATGATTCAAATCATATATTTTGCCTCTGCCTTCTTGCATTTCTAAGACAATGCTGCTTTATTTTCAGAATGTTTACCATTTCTAACTCAATATTCTTTTCCCAAAATTTCTATCAGAGGGCTCCTTAAAGTGCACTTTATGTATATAAAACACACAGCCATTGAATCAGTGTGGTCATCCTCTCAGTTACAGCTTCCTGGCCCAGGAATTTTGTAGGCCCTAGGTAACCATAAATGCCTAAGCAGTCAAGAATTAACTTCCTAATGTTTCCTCAGAAAATTTCCAAAAGTGATAGGTAACAACCTTAAAAGCATCAAGAACTCATCACATGAAAAAAGAGTAAAGTACATTTAAAAAAAAAAAGTATTTTTTTCAGGGAATGCAAAGAAATTCCAAGTGGCGGATAAAGGCAAGCCTTGAGTACATTGCCTGGAACCTCTACCAGATCATCAAGGCTGAAATCTGAAGGAGAATAATTACCTGGGGGCAATCAGCCACCATGAGTCAAAGCCTGAAACTAAGGGTGAGGGCAGGGTGGAGAAAGATTTAACTAAAGTTGTTGTAAGTATATCTAGCTGAAGCAAGGGGAGCTGGATCTTATGCTAGCAGTCATTTTATTTCCATTTCAGCCAACTTTTAGCCTCTGTCTCCCTTTTCTACATCCTGCTCAACCATCACCCTGCACACTTTTTCCTAAATAATCAACATTTACAACCTGTCAACTGAAAAAACAAAACAAAACAAAAAAACAACCCATAATGTGAGAATTATGAGTTAAGTTTTACCTGGGAAAAAATGAGGATATTAGCCAAGAAGACAGCCTCTCAGATAGCTCTGAGCAACTGCTCCAAAGAAGTAGGTTGGGAGGTCAGTATATATGTGATTCTGGTGAAGGGGGGTAGTGCAGTCAAGCACACATTTTGGTAGAAGATTTCGGCTAGTCTTGTGACAGTTACTGCTGGTCACGAGGAACCAGCAGATGTCTTTGTTAATGATTTTAGTGCTTTTCTAGATATGAGAAGATGCAAAAAAAATGGGCTTGTAGAATCTTCTTCTGAAAATACCTATCTGAAAGCCTCTTCTACCAGTTTTCCCCAGAGCATAGAGTGCCTCATTCCTGATCTCTACCCTGAACTCCTTCCAGCATGTGTTGAAGGTCAGTGACTACAGCGACTAGGGACTTAATCCTTGTAGAGGAAGATGGCAAGTGAAAATTTTTCGTTGGCACTAGTTTACTACTGTTTTAAAGGTACATCAATGGTAAAAACTTAGGAAGAACGTTAAAAATCATCATGGTAAAATAAGAAACTGGACCAATACATAAACCATTTTGGCCATTTTTAAATTAATTCAAAAATTATTTTTCTGAGAAAAGGAAAGTATATTTAAACTCTGAAATTGGGAAAAAGTAATTCTGAGTATTTTTCCAAGCTTTAGGTTTTCTTTGAGTGATTTTTCCCCTCATCACCATATTGACAAAAACAGACTCTTTCCTTTTTTCAAAAAAAGTATGTATTATAAAGAGAAGTAGAAGAGTATTCAACTAATGCAGTATAAGAATTCTGAATTTCTAACACACAAGCTTAATAAATCACCCAACAGCAACAAATTGCAAAGGTTAGTAATTGTTTTCTTTCTCTATAAATGCTGTGCTTTGACAATCATTTGTTTACGGCAGAAGTCTTTGGCGTACTTGAACCAGCAGAGCATAAAAGAAATACATACATACACACATGAATACATGAATGCAAATGCCCTTTTCGCTATTCTTTTGGAAGGAAATCAGCAGTACCTTAAAGAGCAATAGGTCAGATTACTGCTCTTCCTGGAATCTCACAATCAACCTTCTACTTTCTGTCACTCTAAGTTAACACTTCTGAAAAAAATTGGAGAGTGGGGCACTTCAGTATCCTTTTCAAAATGAAGGAGCTGTACTTCTAGGATGATAAAGCCCTGATGAAAGCCCAAGCCATTAGAATCCCATGGGAGGTTTGCATCTGTTGATTAGCTGAGAAGTTTGCTTTCAGTATTACCATGCCCCTGTCACTCCAGTTTCCTTCTGGTAGAAGCCAGTATAGATATTAGACATCAGTTTAAGACATGTTTGATAAGACATGTTTCTACAGGGAAGGCCCTCAAGTGCCCT
Source organism: Sus scrofa (assembly GCF_054392235.1). NCBI lineage: Eukaryota > Metazoa > Chordata > Mammalia > Artiodactyla > Suidae > Sus > Sus scrofa. Next base: position 100,976,875 of record NC_139397.1, read on the forward strand.
AGGGTTTTCCTTAATTGTGAGGTTTAACATCCTTACCCTTTTTAAGATCTTGAAACATAAAACATTGAAATAATGTACTTCAATCTTATTAGTAGAGAAAACAGTAGAGAAAATTAGTAGTAGAAAATGTATTGACTAACTACAATGACCTCTCATCCTATACACAGAGAGTGACCCTGGAGAATCTTCACAGGAATTGAAATAAAATCCTTCCCTATGTTATAAGTGTGTCTGCCAAGTAATATGCTCAGAAATGCATTAATGGACAACCATTTAAGATGATGTTCTTTATAAATGTCGTTGACCTGCCTGCTCTGTACTTGCAGTCTCTAAGATTTATTATTTTCTGTTCTCATCTTAAAACTACGGATATAATTCATTTCTAGTAAAGCACCATCAAAGAAAAATAAACAGAATGTCTTTCTTTTGACTGTATGTACACACTGATGTTATCTGCTGTTTGATAAATAAGAGGAAGTACTGAGAGAGAAATAGGTTTAAAAATAATTTCATGAGGAGAGCTCACTGAGTGTTTTCATGTGATTCAGATATAAAAATGATCACAAAGTAAAAAATAAGAAAGCAGGTATATTACTGAAAATATAATGAGCAGTATACAAGTATTTCTGCCTGTGAATATGGAGATCTTTAAGCAGTTAAAAAATTTGTAACTGAAATTTTATGTGTACTAAATCTTTTTTTCTTTCCTTCCTCTTCTTATTTTATTTTATTATTTTATTTTTTTGCTTTTTTAGCGTTGCATGTGTAGCATATGGAAGTTCCCAGGCTAAGGGTGGAATAGGAGCTACAGCTACTAGCCTACACCACAGCTGTGGCAATGAGGGATCCAAGCTGTGTCTGCAACCTGCACCACAATTCATGGCAACGCTGGATCCCCAACCCACGGAGTGGGTCCAGAAGATGAACCCGTATCCTCATGGATACTAGTCAGGTTGTAACCCACTGAGCCACAATGGGAGCTCCCCTAAAACTTTTAATATATTTTTTTTATGATCCACACATCATTTTATCTTATGTACAAAATTAATTGAATAATTAAATCATCTCAATCCATTCTCTCTTTTATATTTTCTCTCTTCCCTTCCCACACCCACACCATACCACCTTTTTCTTTACCAAATGCACAGATGGAATACTTTGATGGACATTAAAAGATCGAGATCCATATAAATCTTCAGATAATAACAACTATAAGCACTGAGATTTTATTTAGAAAACTCAAAGTATTCCTATGAAATTAAAAAAAATTAGATTATACAGGCTTATTTTTACATGCTTATGGAACATGGATACAAATTATATGCGTTTACTCTGTTACTCATAAACTGATTTTAATGAAGAGTTTTTTCAGTGAACAATTTGATTTAGAAATGAAGAGAAATTGCCTTTGTCACATTAACACCTTCTTCCATTAGTGGCACCTACAAGAATAAAGCCTTTCCAGGAGTTCCCGTCGTGGCGCAGTGGTTAACGAGTCCGACTAGGAACCATGAGGTCGCGGGTTTGGTCCCTGCCCAGTGGGTTAACGATCCAGCGTTGCCATGAGCTGTGGTGTAGGTTGCAGATGCGGCTCGGATCCCGCGTTGCTGTGGCTCTGGTGTAGGCCGGTGGCTACAGCTCCGATTTGACCCCTAGCCTGGGAACCTCCATATGCCGCGGGAGCGGCCCAAGAAATAACTAAAACAAGACCAAAAAAAAAAAAAAAAAAAAAAAAAGAATAAAGCCTTTCCAAATGCTCTGGGTTCCCTAACCACTAAAATGGACCTCACTGTAGATATATCTTGGGTTTGGTCCAAGGAGGTTTATATTCAAAAAGTGTCAGCACTTTAAGTTGGCTTCATCTAGAACAGTGAAAATCACAAACACTAGGAATAGAACTCTAGTCTTCAACTTCTAGTTCTATATTCTGGTGGCAAATAATACCTTGATTTACTTTTGTTTACTTTCAACTAGACAGGATGTTGATGAGATTCACATAGAATGAGCCCTGGCTCTGGGCCAAGTGAGACGTTCGTACACTTTCTCAAATTTTACTTTCTATTGCCTTTTCCCACAACTTTTATTATATACTGCTCTGTAACTGACAACCACAAGCTTTTGTTTGTCTCTTTGCCTGAAAACGATTCCTCAAATACATTTGTTAAAAATTGGAACTCGTTGTTCAATGGTCACTTTAAACAGTATCACAACATAATCATTTAGTAGGGTTTATTCTTTGCTAACAGCCCTGCTTGTTGTTGACTAGACATGGCTTCTAAGCCATTAAGAATTACACATTTTCTTGAGTCTACCAGGTCCTGGGTGAGATAGCCAAGAAACTGAAGGAAGCAAGACTTTTTTGGCTCCAAGAGGGAGAAGTCTTTTCTTCATGAAAACTCAAATAATTCAGGAGGCTACAGGGAAAAACATGGATGAGGATAAGGATTGTCCAAGAAGAGGGGAGAGAAAGAAAAGGGTAGAAAAATAGAAGCATGCAAATTCAAAATTTAATCTGAGAATGAAAAACTCAGAAACTGAAAAGGATAAGCCAGCAAAGTGAGGGGAGATAGGATCCTAGAAGGAGAAATAAAAGGTGTTGTTTGGCGTGGTGGGGTAGTGGAGTAAGGGGAGATAGGATCCTAGAAGGAGAAATAAAAGGTGTTGTTTGGCGTGGTGGGGTAGCGGGTGGAGTGGGCGTAGGGGGAAGTTGTGAGAAGAATGGAGCCATCTGCAGTGTCAAATGTTGCAGTGAGCTCAAGTAACAGTGAGACCAGAGGAGAGCTCCGGAAAACCAGTGAGCGCGATTTCATGGTAGATTTTGAGAGAACTGCTGTTAGAGAAGACAGAATGGCTGAGAGGGGTGGAAAGGAGAGCCGGCGAGCATAAACAACACTTTCAGAAATATTGGCTAATAGGAAGAAGCAGAGTGAGTAGCCTGACCTGGAGAGAAGACTCAGGGAAGAGATGCATTGGACTTTGTTTTTGTTTTTGAAAATAAAGCTTTCTGGTATAAATAGGAAATTTTAACCTAAAAAATTCCTAAAGTGTTTAGAAGTTTTCAGTGTTTAATATATCAAAATAGAAATAAAGAAATGGACAAAGTTCATGTAAATTGTCACTTGAAATAATTTACATTAAGCTTAAACAAAATTTACGTATCTTTGAACTCAAGCTTGCTTTAGGATACACTGACACATATCTCAAATACCAATTAGGATGACAAAGTTCACATTTTCGTTTCTGTGAATACTTTATATTCTGTATGCTATTGATGACACATGCAAAATATAATATTTTTAGTTGAACATTGTTAGAATGCATTGTATCTTCAGAACATATCAGAAAATTTCATAGAAATAAAACGTTTTCACTATAGAGTTCTGAATGAAACCTTAAAATAATAACTTTAAGGAAAAAGCAAAAGATTACGTCTGTCAATTAATATCAACAATAATCATGTTAAATGCTATGGACTAATGAATAGGAACAAGTATAAAAAGACACAGTAATTGTTAAGTTACAAGCTGCATTAAGTGGACCTGTATTCCTACTCTAATGAATAAAATGATGATCAGATGATTTACTGGTTGGCTTAAAACAATTTGAAAAAAAAACCAATCAATCAATGGAAAAATGGGCAAAAGACCTGAATAGACATTTCTCCAAAGAAGATATACAGATGGCCATCAAGCACATGAGAAAATGCTCAATATCGCTGATTATAAGAGAAATGCAAATCAAAACTACCATGAGATATCACCTCACACCAGTCAGAATGGCCATCATTAATAAGTCTACAAATAACAAGTGCTGGAGGGGCTGTGGAGAAAAAGGAACCCTCCTGCACTGCTGGTGGGAATGTAAACTGGTACAGCCGCTATGGAGAACAGTTTGGAGATACCTTAGAAATCTATACATAGAACTTTCATATGACCCTGCAATCCCACTCTTGGGCATCTATCCGGACAAAGCTCTACTTAAAAGAGACATGTGCACCCGAATGTTCGTTGCAGCACTATTCACAATAGCCAGGACATGGAAACTACCCAAATGTCCATCGACAGATGATTGGATTCGGAAGATGTGGTGCATATACTCAATGGAATATTACTCAGCCATAAAAAAGAATGACATAATGCCATTTGCAGCAACATGGATGGAACTAGAGAATCTCATACTGAGTGAAATGAGCCAGAAAGACAAAGACAAATACCATATGATATCACTTCTAACTGGAATCTAATATCCAGCACAAATGAACATCTCCTCAGAAAAGAAAATCATGGACTTGGAGAAGAGACTTGTGGCTGCCTGATGGGAGGGGGAGGAAGTGGGAGGGATCAGGAGCTTGGGCTTATCAGACACAACTTAGAATAGATTTACAAGGAGATCCTGCTGAATAGCATTGAGAACTTTGCCTAGATACTCATGTTGCAACAGAAGAAAGGGTGGGGAAAAAAATGTAATTGTAATGTATACATGTAAGGATAACCTGACCCCCTTGCTGTACAGTGGGAAAATTAAAAAAATTATAAATAAATAAATAAATAAATAGCACCAAAAAAAAAAAAAAAAACCAATTTGAGAAAACCGATGAATGTGTCATGATCTTCTTCATCCTAAACGTCTAAATCTTGGTGTTTCCTAAAACAGCATCCTAGACCCTCTTGCCTTTTCTGACTAATCTCTCCCTAGGTGATTTCATTCATTCCCAAGCTCTGAGTGTCATCTATGAGGTAATGACATCCAAAATTTATCTCTAGTAAATACCACTTAACTTCTTTCTCCTTCCTTTCTCCCTCCTTTTTCTTACAGCTTAATTGAGGAATAATTTGACATATAGTAATCTACTCATATTTAAAGCAAAGCATTTGGCAAGCTTTGACATATGTATTTACTTATAAAACTATACTACAAACAAAGTAGTGAACATACTGATTACCCAAAATTTCCTCTTTTTTCCAATTCCTCCCTTTTCCCCTGCACCCTTGCTAGTTTCCAGGAAACTAAAAATCTGCTTTCTGTCACTAGACATTGATTTACATGTTCTAGAGTTTTACATAAATGGAATAATTTAATATAATGTATGGAATCTTCCTGCAGTATTTGAAGAGTTTCAGGGCTACAACTTTAAGACGGCAAAATACGAATAAGCAAGGTTAATTTAAACAGCATTTACTGTAATTTTTAAAATCTTTTTTTGGTCTCGCCTTTTTTCACTCTGCCTAATTATTCTGCTATTTATCCATGTTGTTGCATATATCAATAGTTCATTCCTTTTTCTCACTGAGTAGTGGTATTCCATTGTAGTGGCCTTCTGTTGTATGAGTATATCAATTCATTTATCCATTCACTTACTAATGGGCATTTGAGCTGTTTCCAATTTTTGGCTATGACAAATCAAGGAATCTTCAGGAAAACAGGGACTATGAAGGACCAGCAATATTTCTGAGTGTTCAGATTATATTCTCTATGTTCAAAAGTACTGTTCTTGTTTTCTCAAGAGACTTATATTTAGAATACTGTCCTCATATTTAAAAATTGTCAAGAATCTATGACCCACCAAATCTAAAGTAGCTGCTATTAGCTATTGGATGACTTTGATCCCATTCTCCTGTGATTTTTTTTTTTTTTTTTTTTGTCTTTTGTCTTTTTGTTGTTGTTGTTGTTGTTGTTGTTGTTGTTATTGTTGCTATTTCTTGGGCCGCTCCCGCGGCATATGGAGGTTCCCAGGCTACGGGTTGAATCGGAGCTGTAGCCACCGGCCTACGCCAGAGCCACAGCAACGCGGGATCCGAGCCGCGTCTGCAACCTACACCACAGCTCAGGGCAACGCCGGATCGTTAACCCACTGAGCAAGGGCAGGGATCGAACCCGCAACCTCATGGTTCCTAGTCGGATTCGTTAACCACTGCGCCTCCTGTGATATTTAGAATTTCTAAAAGCACAGCTATTAAACTCATGTCTGCTTTTGTTCTGATTTTTGTTTGCTGCTGTATTGTTACCTATCTATTGGAATGTAAGATCAGAGATTAACCTTCTAAAACTATTGAAAAATATGGTACAATTTTAATGTATAAAATTCTACATAGACACTGGTTTGTCAAAGTTTCTGATCTAAGTCCTTGTCCCTTTCCTCCTTTCAGTAGGTAATAGATTGCCCTGACTAGATCAGAGGTAACTAGGGTTTAATCTTTATTCACACTATGACATCTTGTCACCCAAGGGAGTTTTAACTGGCTCTAGTGGGGCAGGCTGATCTCACAGCCAAGTTGAGATTGGTATCTATGCAAGTAGAAGGGTATGGTTTCCAGTTTCTCTCTTCTCTTCCCTACCATGTTGTCCATCAAGTTCTGACTGCTGTGTGACCTACTTTAGTTTATTGGTTTCCCATTAAGTTTCATTCATTCATAAATATTTATGATGTGAATACCATGCTCTAGGCACTAATTTAGTGCCAGAAATTTAGTAGTAAACTAAAAGGAAAAAATATGTGCTTGCGGGCTTTATATTCTAGCAGGGAGTTAAACATTAAACAAAACAAATAAGTATATTACTCAGTTAGTTAGAAAATGTCATGCATGTTGAAGAAAAATACAGCAGGAATAGAGTGGTTTGGGATGGAAAGAGTTGAAATTATAAATAGGGTAACCAGGGAAGACATCGCTAAAAAGATGACGTGGGCTAAGACACAAAAGAGGTAAGGGAGGAATCAGTGTAGATTTCTGGGGCAAGAACTTTCCAAATGAGAGGGAAAGAGCAAATGCTCTGTGGTGTGAGCATGCCAGGAATATTCTAGATGCAGCAGGGAGATCAGAGAGGGTAGAGTGGAATAAGAGGAAAGTACCATAGGTGAAGTAAAAAAAGAAGCCCAGAGTTACAGACTGTAGGATTTTATGCAGCATTATATATACTTTGGCTTTTACTCTTTGAGGGTTTTGTTTTTGTTTTTGTTTTTGCCATGCCCATGGCATATGGAAGTTCCTGGGCCTAGGATCAAACACTTGCCATGGCAGTGACCCAAGCCACTACAGTGACAAGGCCAGATCCTTAACCCACTGAGCCACAAGAGGACTCCAGCTTTTATCCTTTGGAAAAGTTTTACTGGATTAGTGATGGTGATTGGACAAATTTTGGCTTCTGTGTTAAAAATAGACTGTGGAGGCAAAGGTTAAAGCAGTTAGATCAATTAAGAGGCTCTTTTAGTAGTCGTGGCTGGTTGAAGGTGCCTTGAACCAGGAAAGTGACAGTGAAGGTAGTGAGAAGTAGTGAAATTCTCGGTATATTTTGAAGGTGGAGTTGATGGGATTTGGGCCAGAGTGGAAATGGGCATGAGAGAAAGAGAAAGTCAAGAGTGACTCTGAGATCTTTTGTTCCTATCAACTGGAAAACTGGATTTGCAGAGTTCCCTTTGCAGCTCAGTGGATTAAGAACTTGACATAGTGTCCGTGTGGATGCGGTTCCATCCCTGACCTTGCTTAGTGGGTTGAGGATCTGGTATGGCTTGCAAAGTGCAGTGTAGGTTGCAGATGTGGCTTGGATCCAGTGTTGCTGTGGCTGTGGTGTGGGTAGGCAGCTGCAGCTCTGATTTAGCCCTTGGCCCAGAAACTTCCATATGCTGCAGGTGTGGCCCTAAAAAGAAAAAAAATTTTTTTTGAAATAAGAAAAAGAACAGTGGATTTGTCATTAACTAAGATAGAAGGTCAGAAGAACAGTATTTTTTTTTTCATTTTTTAAAGTTTTATTTAAGTATAGTGGATTTACAATGTTTGACAATTTCTGCTGTCCATCAAAGTGACTCATCTGTACATGTATACACATCCATTCTCTTACAGATTATTTTTTTAATTATTATTATTTTTTTTGTCTTTTATCTTTTTAGGGCCTCACCCTTGCCATATGGAAGTCCCCAGTCTAGGGGCTGAACTGGAGCTGTAGCTGCTGGCTCTGCCACAGCCACAGCAATGCCAGATCCAAGCCTAATCTGTGACGTATACCACAGCTCATGGCAACACAGGATCCTTAACCCATTGAGTGAGGCCAGGGATCGAACCCGTAACCTCATGGATACTAGTCGGGTTTGTTAACCACTGAGCCACAATGGGAACTCCTCTTTCAGATTCTTTTCACATACAGACTATCACAGAATATTTGGTGGAGTTCCCTGTGCTATACAGCAGGTCCACATTGGCCCATCATTCCATATAACTCAGTGAGAAGAGCAGCTTTTGGAGGGGAAGGTCAGGATTCTGGACACTCTGAAGTGGAGATATCGCTGCTTGGATGTGTATTAGGTATCAAATAGGTAGTTTTTAATCTGATTTTGTGGTCAGAGGCGGGGCCAGCGGAATAGATGTTATTGGGAGCTGTGAGATTGAATGAGGTCACTAAAAGACACAATTACCGGCTGCAAAGAGGAGGTGTCTAAGTTCTGAGCTCTGGGGTATCCCAGTAGTAAGATCTCATAGGGAGCATAGCCAGTGAGCTGGGAAGAAAATTAATGTGGACATGAAAGCAGAGTGAGGAAAAGAGGAGGGGGTGATCAATTTTGTTAAATTCTGATGAGAGAATAAATGAGATAAAACTCATCATTCCAGTGCATATGGAAATATGGAGGTCCTTGGTGGCCTTAGAAACATCAGTTTTGGTAATGTTGGTTGGGACCAAAGCCTCGGTGGAATCATTTTAAGAGAAAATTGCAAGGATATGAATATGTACCTTTTCACTTCAAATATTAGTGTAATGTAGATTGTTCTTAGTCCAGACAATGAACAATAAAATCCACACAGGTTGTTCTTCTCTGCTTTATTTTGCTCCACCTGTGACTTTAAATACACTTTGGGCTCTCTTTCTATCTGATCCTTAGGCGTGATCTCCTCTGCTCATTAGCAGTTTTGTTTTTGGAAAAATTCCTACTTTCCCAAATTGCAGAGTTTACTTTCAGTTTAAATAGCCATCCTTCTTCTTCTTCTTCTTCTTTTTTTTTCCATCTTTGAAAGTTTTATTGAAGTGTAGTTGATTCACATTGTTGTGCTAATTTCTGCGGTACAACAAAGTGAGTCAGCTATGCATGTACTCACATCCATTCTCTTTCAGACTCTTTCCCCAGATAGATCATCAAAAGAACACTGGGTAGAGTTCTCTGAGCCATATAGCAGGTCCCCATTGGCCAATCATTCCATATGCCAATCCCAAACCCCCAGTAGTCATCCCCTCTTGTTCAAACACAAGAAATGCTTATTTATGCTTTATAGAAAAGTATGTGCCAAATGAAGAAATTAGAACATTCATATATTTCTACATTAGTGTTATTTGCTAGCCTTTTTTTGTGGCTAGAACTCTTCAAAACAGAAAATGTTCTTAACAAATGTTAACGATGAAAACCAAACATTTACCGCTAAAGAGCTAATTTGGTATATGTGTTTGCAAGTTTATGTGCAAAGGAGAAAGTTACGCATTTTTAACATGAGTGAAAAAGTTTGTGAGAAAAAAGACTGGTTGAAAACTGAATGTCAAATATATTGTGCATATGTGTGTTTACACAGCTAAACAAAATATTATGTTATACACGTATTTCTTTCTAAGTTTGCTTATTTTAAAATAATATTAAGGTTTTCTTGTGGCACAGTGGGTTAAAGGGCCAGTATTGTCACTGCAGTAGCTTGGGTCACTGCTATGGTGTGGGTTCGACCCCCGGCCAGAGAATTTCCACATGCAAGCAGGTGCAGCCAAAAATAAATAAATGAATAAAATAAGATCAAACTTCCAGAAAAGTTACAAGTCCAGTAAAAATAGCTTTTCTGATATTAAAAGTTGATACTGTGTTATGACATCACCCCCAAATATTTTAGTGCATAATTACTATAAACAAGGACAATATCCTACATTACCGCAGTACAACCATCAAAGTCAGGAAATTAACACTGTAAGTACTATCGTTTAATCCTCAGAACCTATCAAGTTTCAAAAACTGTCCCAAAAAAATCCTTTTAAAAAAAGAATCCAATCTAGGATCACATAATGCATTTAAATGCCACAAAACTTTTCATCTGGAACAGATTCTTAGTGATTCCTTGATTTTTTGTCACCTAGACACTGGTCAGCTGTTTGGTAGACTGTTCCTCAATTTGAATATGTTTCATATTTCTTCAGTATTAGATTCAGATTATGCAATTTTTGGCATTAGAATCATAGAAGAGAAGCTGATTTTTTGTTCCATATTATAAGTATACCCACTACTTCACTTTATCTCATTACTGTTGATGTAACTTGATCACTTGGTTAAGGTTGTGTTTGTCAGGTTTCGCCCATGTAAGGTTATTCATTTTCCCTTGATAATTTAATCACTATCTGTGTAAAGATAATTTGAAATTATGCAAATATCTCATTCCTTACCAAACTTTTTCCTCTCCCTTGATTTTTAATCCATTAATGTTTCTTGACTGGATTATTATAATTATGGTTGACACATATGATTTTCAAATTCCTTTATTCTGCATTTATTAGTTGTAGTTCATTGTAAGAAAAAACTTTCTCTTCTCTCCATTTATTTATTCATTTATTTTTATAAGCATTGATTCATGGATCCCCATTTTATGCAATGAGTTATAATTTGCTAATGTCATTATTTCTTTTGATACACATTTTATCCCAGATTTGGCCATTGGGAACCCATTTCATTCTTGTTTCTGTGTATTTTTAGTATGTCCCTTACATTTATCTAGCACTTTCTTACTTTCTGGCACAAGAAGGCTCATCTTGTATTTTCTCTGCCCCAGCCCTGGAATTAGCTTTTTCTCCAAACATCTCCACTTCCTTTTATGGAGGATGGGATTTAGAAATGAAGATCCGAGTATTTGATGTATTTATTTCTACCTGAGTGTCAATACTCCCAGGTTCTCCCAGTGGACAGTGCTACAGAATATATACACACACATATATGTTTATACCTGTTTATATATATATATATACCAATGAATATTGAAACCTTGAGTTTACACTAATATTCCAGTTCTAATCCAACACTGTGAAGTTTATTCTAAGTTCTTCATTTTTATGTGGAAATCCTATGAATGGTGAGAAAAGTGCCCTTATTATTCTAGGCATATGTGATAGCAATATGATTGCTTCCATATGTAAACTTCATGCCTAGCTGCCCCTTAATAAATACCTTCCTTATCTTAGGCTTCACCTATGCTCCAGGCTGGCTTTCACCATCTCTCGCTTTACATAGTCAACCTCCTAACCCCATTTGGGTTCCAACACCACAATACCATGCATCAAGCTAGGTTACTCAAATCCTCATCAATATCTGCCTCACTAGAAAAAAAGGAGGGAGGCAAGGAAAGAAAAGTAGATATTTTAAAAAATATGTAGACTATTTATTTTAATAAAACATTATCTGTAATAATCAGTGTTCTCCTTTAATCTATGAGGATGGCAAATTTAGGAAGCTTATACAATCTTAATTCCTCTTAAACATATTGATAACTTTTTCATAGTAAATATGATTTAATACAAGTATATTTATTCATTTACAGCTTCAAAGTCTTTTTAAACTAACTTCATAAAATACTTGTATTATTGCCTTTTTTCTTTCAATGAATTTTATTACATTTATATTTGCACAATGATCATCACAACCCAATTTTACAGCATTTCCTTCCCAAACCCCCAGCCCATACCCCCACCTCCCAACCTGTCTCCCTTGGAAACCATAAGATTTTCCAAAGTCTGAGTCAGTGTCTGTTCTGCAAAGAAGGTCATTGTGTCCTTTTATTTTAGATTCCACATGTAAGTGATAGCATATGATATTAGTGTCTCACTGTCTAACTTCACTTAGCATGATAATTTCTAGGTCCATCCATATTGCTGCAAATGTCATTATTTCTTTCCTTTTGATGGCTGAGTAATATTTCATTGTGTATATATACCACATCTTCTTGATCCACTCCTATGCTGATGGACATTTAGGTTGTTTCCGTGTCTTAGCTATTGAAAATAGTGCTGTGCTGCAATGAACATTGGAGTACATGTGTCTTTGTGAGTTATGGTTTTCTCTGGATAGATGCCCAGGAGTGGGATTGCTAGATCAAATGGTAGTTCTATTTTGAGTTTTCTAAGGAATCTCCATACTGCTTTCCACAGTGGTTGCACCAAGTTACAATCCCACCAACAGTGTACTAGGGTTCCTTTTTCTCCACACCCTCTCCAGCACTTATTATTTGTACTTTTTGATGACGGCCATTCTGGCTGGTGTGAGGTGGTACCTCATAGTGGTTTTGATTTGCATTTCTCTAATAATAAGTGATGTTGAACATCTTTTCATGTGTTTTTTGGCCATCCATATGGCTTCTTTGGAGAATTGTCTGTTTAGATCTTCTGCCTATTTTTTGAAGGGTTTGTTTATTTTTCTGGTATTGAGCTGCAGACGGTGTTTATAAATTTTGGAGATTAAATCTCTTGTCAGTCGCTTCTTTTGCAAATATTTTCTCCCATTCTGTGGGTTGTCTTTTTGTTTTGTTTAGGGTTTCCTTTACTGTGCAGAAACTTTAAGTTTGTATAGGTCCTGTTTACCTTTTCTTTTTTTTTTTTTTTTTTTTTGTCTTTTTGCCATTTCTTGGGCTGCTCCCACAGCATATGGAGGTTCCCAGGCTAGAGGTCTAATCTGAGCTGTAGCCACCGGCCTATGCCAGAGCCACAGCAGTGTGGGATCTGAGCCTCATCTCCAACCTACACCACAGCTCACAGCAATGCCAGATCCTTAACCCACTGAGCAAGGCCAGGGATTGAACCTAGAGCCTCATGGTTCCTAGTCAGATTTGTTAACCACTGAGCCATGACAGGAACTCCAGTATTTTTGTTTTTGTCATTACTCTAGGAGGTGGATCTGAGAAGATATTGCTGTGGTTTATGTCAGAGAGTGTTCAGCCCATGTTTTCCTCTAAGAGTTTTATGGTATCTGTTCTTATATCTAGGTATTTCTTCCATTTTGAGTTTATTTTTGTGTATGGTGTTAGGAAGTATTCTAATTTCATTCTTTTACATGTGGCTATTCAGTTTTCCCAGAACCACTTATTGAAGGGACTGTCTTTTCTCCATTGTATGTTCTTTCCTCCTTTGTCATAGATTAGTTGACTGTAGGTACGTGGGTTTAATTCTGGGTTCTTTATCCTATTCCACTGATCTATATTTTTTGTGCTGGTACCCTATGGTTTTGATGACTGTAGCCTTGTAGTATAGTATGAAGTCAGGGAGCCTGATTCCTCCAGCACCATTTTTCTTTCTCAGATTGTCTTTGGCTGTTCTGGGTCTTTTGTGGTTCCAAATAAACTGTTAAATATTTTGTTTGAGTTCTGTGAAAAATGTCCTTGGTATTTGATAGGGATTGCATCAAATCTATAGATTTCCTTTGGTAGTATAATCATTTTGATAATATTGATTCTTCTAATCCAAGAGCATGGTATATCTTTCCATCTGTTTATATTACCTTTGATTTCTTTTATCAGTGTCTTACAGTTTTCAGAGTACAGGTCTTTGTCTCTTTAGGTAGGTTTGTTCCTCAGTATTTTATTCTTTTTGGTGTAATGGTAGTGGGACTGTTTCCCTAATTTCTCTTTCTGATTTTTTGTTGTTAGTATATTGAAATGCAGTCAATTTCTGTGTATTAATTTTGTAAACTGCGACTTTGTCAGATTCATTGCTGAGGTCTAACAGTTTTCTGTTAGTGTCTTTAGGATTTTCTAGGTACAGTATCATGTCATTTGCAGATAGTGATAGTTTTACTTCTTCCTTTCCAATTAGGATTCTTTTTATTTCTTTTTCTTCTCTGACTGCCGTGGCTAGGACCTCTAAAACTATGTTGAATAGTATTGCCAAGAGTGGACTTCCTTGTCTTCTTTCTGATCTCATCAGGAATTCTTTCAGCTTTTCACCATTGAGAATGATGTTAGCTGTGGGTTTGCCATATATGGCTTACTATGTTGAGGTAGGTTCCCTCTATGCCAACTTTCTGGAGGTGTTTTTTGGCTTTTTGTTTTTTGTTTTTTTTAATCAGAAATGGGGTGTTGGATTTTTTCAAAAGCTTTTGCTGCATCTATTGAGAAGATCATATGGTTTTTATTCTTCAGTTTATTAATGTAGTGTATCACACCAGTTGATTTGTGGATATTGAAGAATCCTTGCATCCCTGGAATAAATCTCACTTGATCATGATGTACAATCCTTCCAATGTATTATTGGATTTGGTTTGCTAGTATTTTGTTAAGCATTTTTGCATGTATATTCATCAGTGGTATTGGCCTGTAATTTTCTTTCTTTCTTTTTTTTTTTTTGTCTTTTTAGGGCTGCACCCACAGCATGTGGAGGTTCCCAGGCTAGGGGTCTAATTGGAGCTACAGCTACAAGCCTACACCACAGCTCATGGCAATGCTGAATCCTTAACCCACTGAAAAAGGCCAGGGATCAAACCCACAACCTCAGGGTTCCTAGTTGGATTTATTTCCACTGAGCCATGACAAGAACTCCGTAATTTTCTTATTTTGTGGTATCTTTGTCCGGTTTTGGTATTGGGCTGATGGTAGCCTCATAGAATAAATTTGTGAGCATTCCTTTCTCTGCAATTTTTTGGAATAGTTTCAGAAGGATAGGTGTTTTCTCTAAATATTTGTTAGAATACGCCTGTGGAGCCATCTCGTCCTGAACTTTTGTTTGTTGGAAATTTTTTAATCACAGTTTCAATTTCAGTACTTATGATTGGCCCATTCATCTTTTCTATTTCATCTTGGTTTAGTCTTGGAAGATTGTACTTTTCTAAGAATTTGTCCATTTCTTCTAAGTTTTCTGTTTTATTGGCACATAGTTACTTGTAATAGTCTCTCATGATCCTTTGCATTTCTTTGATGTCCTTTGTAACTTTTTCAAAAGATTTTTTCATTTCTATCTTTATTGATTTGAATCTTCTCTCTTTTTTTTCTTGCGGAGCCTGGCTAAGGGTTTATCAATTTTGTTGATCTGAAAGAACTAGTGTTTATTTTCATTCATTTTTTCTATGATTTTCCTCATTTCTATTTCATTGATTTCTGCTCTGATCTTTATGATTTCTTTCTTTCTGCTAACTTTAGGTCTTGTCTGTTCTCTCTCTAGTTGCTTTAGATGTAAAGTTAGCTTGTTTATTTGAGCTTTTTCTTGTTTCCTAAGGTAGGCTTGTATTGCTATAAATTTCCCTCTTAGAACTGCTTTTGCTGCATCCCCTAGGTTTTGGATTGTCGTGTCTTTGTTTTCATCTGCTTCTAGGTATTTTTAAATTTCCTCTTTGATTTCTTCAGTGATCCATTTGTTGTTTAGTAGCATGTTGTTTAGTTTCCATGTGTTTGCATTTTTTTCAGGTTTTTTCTTTTGTTGATTTCCAATAATATAGCATTGTGGTTGGAAAAGCTGCTTGACATGATTTCAGTTTTCTTAGTTACCATGGCTTGATTTTTGGCCCAGAATGGGATCAATAATAGAGAATGTTGCATGTGCACTTGAGAAGAATGTGTATTCTGCTGCTTTTGGATTGAATGTTCTCTGAATATCTATTAAGTCCATCTGGTCTAATGCATCACTTAGGGCTGTGTTTCCTTGTTGATTTTCTGTCTGTACAATCTGTCCATTGCTGTAAGTGGGGTCCTAAAGTCCCTTGCTATTATTGTGTTATTGTCAATTTCTCCTTTTAAGGTTGTTACTGTTGCCTTACATATTGCCGTGATCCTATATCGGGTGCATATATATTTACAAATGTTATATCTTCTTGGATTGATCCTTTGATCATTATGTAATGTTCTTTTTCTCATGAATTCTTTAAGATCTATTTTGTCTTATATGAGTATTGCTACTCCAGCTTTCTTTTGATTCCTGTTTGCATGGAATATTTTCTTCCATCCTCTCACTTTCAATTTGTTTGTGTCTCTAGAACTGAAGTGGGCCTCCTGAAGGCAGCATATATGTGGGTCTTTTTTTTTTTTTTTTTGTATCCATTCAGCCAGTCTATGTCTTTTGGTTGGGGCATTTAGTCCATTTACATTTAAGGTAATTATTGATGTGTGTATTCTCATCACATAATAAAATGTCATTTTATTAACTGTTTTGGATTTGTTTTTGTTGGTCTTTTTTCTTCCCTTCTCTTGTGATTATCTTTACTGTTGTATTTGAGTTGCTTTTTCTTATCTGTGTGCATATCTGTTGTACATTTTTGATTTGCAGTATGTTTTAAACTATATTTACCTTGTAGTTTTGATATAGGTATACACACACACACACACACACACACACACACACACACACACACAAGATTATTTTAGTTGTTGTTCTCTTAATTGCAAGTACATCTCTAGTGCCCTGCATTTGTACCCTCCTCTTCTCATGATTTCTAATTTTTGTAGTATATTTATGTGTGGATGATTTCCTACCTTTACTGTATGTATTCCTTTGCTGGTGAGTCTTGTCATGTGTAATATTTTGGTTTCTAGTCGTGACTTTTCTTTTCCACCTAGAGAAGTTCCTTTAGTATTTTTGTAAAGCTGGTTTTGTTGTGCTGAATTCTTTTAGCTTTTGTTTGTCTCTAAAGTTTTTGATTTCTCCTTTGAATGTGAGTGAGAGCCTTGCTGGGTAGCGTAATCTTGGTTGGAGGTTTTTTCCATTCATCATGTTAAGTATATTGTGCCACTCCCTTCTGGCCTGCAGAGTTTCTGCTAAAAAAATCTGCCATAACCTTATCGGGGTTCCCTTGTGTATTATTTGTTTCTTTTCCCTAGCTGCTTTCAATATTTTCTCTTTGTCTTTAATTTTGGTCAGTTTGATTAATATGTGTCTTGAGGTGTTCCCCTTGGGTTTATTTTATATGGTACTCATTATGTTTCCTGGGTTTGAGTGAGTGATTCCTTTCCCATGTTAGGTAAGTTTTTGGCTATTATGTCTTCAAATTTTTTTTCCGGCCCTCTCTTCTCCTTCTGGCACCCCTATAATATAGATGTTGGTGTGTTTAACGTTGTCCCAGAGTTCTCTTAGACTATCTCTATTTCTTTTCAATCTTATTTCTCCTTTCTGTTCCTCATTGGTGAGTTCCACTAGTCTGTCCTCCACCTCACTTATTTGTTCTTCTGCCTCCTGTATTCTGCTGTTGGTTGCTTCTAATGAAATTTTTATTTCAGTTATTTTATTTTGCATCTCTGATTGCTTAATCCTTAAATCTTGTATTTCTTTGCTCAGTGTTTCTTGTAATTTATAAATCTTTGCTTCTAGTTTATTTCTAATGTCTTGAATCATCTTCACTATCATCAGACTAAAGTCTTTTTCATGGAGGTTGATAATCTCCACATCACTTGGCTGTTTTTCTGGTTTTTTTTTTCTTGCTCCCTTATCTAAGTCATAATTCTCTGCCTTTTCATTTTGTATAGATTTTTGGTGTGGTCTCCTTTTTGCAGACAAAAGAGATATAGTTCTCTTGCTCCTGATGTCTGCCCCCCTTGTGGCTGAATTTGGCATGGGGGTTGTAGGCTTCCTGATGGGAGGGACTAGTGCCTGCCCACTGGTAGTTGGAGCTGATTCTTATCCCTCTGGAAGGTGAGGCTTTGTCTCTGGGTGAGATTAGAGGCGGCAGTGTGCCTGGAGGGTCTTTAGGCAGCCTGTTTGCTGAGTGGGGGTTTGATCCCATTTGGATTATTATTTGGCCTGGGGCCTCTCAGGGATGATGGGTGGGGCCAGATTTTTCCAAAATGGCCCCCTCTAGAGGAGCACACTCTGGTGATTATTCCATAGATCTTTGCCTCCAATATCCTTCCACCACAGTGAGCCAGTTATTCCCTGTTTTCCCAGGAGATCCTCCAAGAACTGCAGCCAGGTCAGATCCAGATTCCTATGGAGTCTCTGCTTTGCTCTGAGACCCAGTGTGCATGAAGGCCTGTGTGTGCCTTTCAAGAATGTGGTATCCATTTCGCCCAGTCCTGTAGAGCTCCTTCCTATGCATAAACCCCACTGTCCTTCAATGCCAAATATTCTAAGGGCTCCTTCTCCTTGTGGCAGATCCCCAGGTGTGAGGACCTGACGTGGGGCTCAGAACTCTCACTCCTGTAGGTGAGTCTCTGTGATACAGTTACTTTTCAGTCTAGGGGCTGTTCACCTGGTGGGTATGGGATTGCTTAAATTGCATAATTGTCCCTCTTACAATCTTGATGTGGTCTACTCTTTGTCTTCTGGAGTGGGATATCTTTTTTGATAGTTTGCACTGTATTTGGTTGAAGGTTATTCAGCAATTGGTTGTAATTTTGCTGCTTTGATGAGAGAAGGTGAGCTCCAGTCCTTCTGCTCTGCCATCTTAATCCTGTCATGTATCTTTTTGTTTTTTACTCTCATTTTGTCTAGGATTTCATTCTTTTTTTTTTTTTTTTTTTTCCGATACTTTGATTTGTTGGACTGTTGGAAAGCCATGTGAGTTTCTAGAAAAAGTATATTACCTGAGAAGACAGTAACATTTCCCTAAAATTCAGTAATTGTGGAAAAAGTGCCACTGCTCCTCTGCCTCCCTCCCCCTGCCCCAATCCAGCCAAAGAGTACTAATGTCTTTGTCCCTTGATAAGTCAAACAGAAGATCTGGAGATCAGTGGCATTTTGGATATGGACACATCTATTCTTTACAATTTCCTTTTTCTTGTTTTTCCCAAGCATAGCCAAGCATAAGTAATCTGTTTGCTTTTTTTTTCCATTCTAGCATACATGAATTCATATAACTTACTAGAGAATTTTTTTAAGTATATAATTTTAAACACTTTAATTGAATTTTTAATTTTCTTTTATGTCATTTTTATAGTATATGTTATATATATTGTTATATACAAATATATGTACAAATATAATCTATGCTACTTGATGGAAAATTAACATAAAAACAAAAATGGGAGGAAATAGTTTAAATCATGAGCTTAAAAGAGGAAGAAAGTTTAAGAGAAACTTGAAGAAGCCAGAGAAGAATGCACGTGAGGACAGTTTCTGAGTAAGTGCAAATAGGAAAGCCAGAGGAAGAAGAGAATAGAAGCAGGTGATCAGGGATGGAGGGAGAAAACTGAACTATTATAGAAGCAAGGATATCAAAGGGAGGCAGACTCAAAAATCTGCACTTGGTGAACAGTGTAGACTATCTTATGGTGATTTGTTGCAGTTGGAAATGAAATAATTGTTGGAGGCCGGTGGGAATGCAAATTCAAAACCAAATTATGGGAGATGAAATCAAGGTGGGAAAAATAAAAATTAAATCTAGTCTAGGTAATTCTCAAGTTTCAGGTAACAGTTCAACCATCTCTTACAGGAAGCCTCACCTGCACCCCCTGCTGGCAGACTTTTTTTTTTTTTAAGCAATTTGCACCCTTCCTATCATACCAGTTATTAGAACTTCATTTTACTTATTATTTAATTTTGATATTCCTGTCAGGGCAAGGATCATCTCTTCACTCATTAAGCAACCAACACAATGTTTAACATATTATAGTTGCTCAGTATATAAATTCTAGCATGAAAACAACAGGAGAGTAGTTTGAGAGAACAACATGGTTATATATTCAACAACAATGGAATAACCATAGAAAGACTTAGTTAGCTTTTCCCAACAAGTTCCTAAAGATAAGACAAAACTTAAACAGATTGAAAAAAGTTTACAAATCAAGCAATAAAATTAAACAAACAAATACAAAATGTCTGATTGTTCAGGTTACAGGAGAAATTGAAGTGGAACAGGTTATAGTAAATGTTAAAACTGAGCAGTGGAGAGGAATGAATGAGAAAGCACTGTGTAATCATATTACATCGGTTTAAATTCAAGCTACACATTTGATTTTTAAGTGTGTGGTATAACTTTTATAAACCTCAGCTTCCTCATTTTGGAAATGAAGATTATCCCAGTCTAATGCCAAGGTTTTCATTAGGTTTAAATATGTGCAAAACTTGTAGATACAGTAAATGCTCAACAAATATTAAATATTATTATGCCTAGCTCAGTTTTCTAATTTCTGCTCTTGATTTTGTTTAAAAATGATTATGTTTAATAAAACAAATGTTCTAAATAATACTAATAGCTAATATACAAAACTTTTTGCATTTTGAACATCTTAGTGAGAGAGTTGTGAGTTTTTAGAGGGAAAAAAGTCTCATTCTCCAGTTTGTCTCATATCTGGTACACACTATGCTCTACATATGGAATGTTGTTACTAAATAGACAATACATTGAAAATATTCAACCTCCCTTTACTTCTTGTCTCTCTTTTGTAAGTGTGCTTTCACATGTAGAAAAATTAAACCAGAATTAAGAGTGCAGTCCATGATGAAAAACTGAGATAAATATGGCATTAAAAGTATCAAGGACTTCACACCAAAGTACTGAAACAAGCCAGCTATGAGGTGGTTGGTAAGTCTGCACTCTTTAAACATTGCCCGACAAAACAAATTCTGATCTGTTAGATAGTCATAGTGCAATTACCTTATTTGCCATCTAACCTTCACTATCTCTTTTGATTATTGTAGATAGCTCAGGTGTTATTTTTAAAAGTTGGAAAACAAATTGATTTTGTTTTTCTGCCCTGCCATAACCCCAAAGTAGTTTGCACGCCTTTCCTTAGTAGAACAGTATGTATAATTTACACATAAAGCTATCATAGACTTATCATCCTAGACAGTATGCCTGGGGATAATGTGGAAATTACACTCTTTTGTGTAACTGGGAAGGTCTCCAAGATGAGGGCCATTTCTCAGAACAGCAGAATTCTTTTCTCACATGAGCTACATGACAGAGGAGTGTTATACAGCTCACCCATGGATGCTGGCAGCCAAGTGACACCCAGACACAGTTCTGATTCTGCATTATGTAATTGGAAATCCCTGCGGTGCAGTAACTTCTCAGTGTGCCCAGTGATCTAAATTAATGTCTCACTTCTGCTCTGGGAGAACTAGGCTGCCAATGGTTTCCTTTTTTTTTCTTCTTTTAGTTGAAAAAGACAATTTATCTTAGAGAACATTGTAATGGATGTTTCTGCATATCTGTTTTGCAAAATGAAGTTGAGTTTTGTGCTGTATTTTTGGTTTTGTGTCTTAATCCTTTGAGATAATGTGAGCTCAATGTATTTCAGTGTATTTAAGTGCCCTTGTGTGTGTGTCTGCATTCATTCATTTGCTCTGAGGTACTAGGAAGCTGCCTTGGCTACTGCACTTTTACATACAAAGCATTTTTTTTACATACATTTTTTTTTTACATACATTTTTTTTTACATACAAAGCATTTTTGCTTAGTGGCCAAAATATGGAAGAAACTTCTTAAGGCTGTAAGCGGGTCTTCTGTTAGATTCCAAAGACAATGCCAATGGTTATTTTAGAATTACTATTTGATCTGTTTCTTATGACTTTCTTCCTTTCCTGGGTGTGTTTAGTTTTTTTCAACGTGAATTCAAAAGTATTTCTGCTCTTAATGTATGTTTTTAAAAATAAATGATTGTACACAACAGTGGGAGGAAGAAATATGTATACATGTATGTGTAACTTGGTCCCCATGCTGTATAGTGGAAAATAAATAACTAAAAATAATAAATGATTGTTTACTTATAGCATTTTTATAGTAAAAATGTTTCAATAGAAATTATTTACTTTGGTTCATTTTCAGTGTTGCATGTTTATGGTAAAACTGAACAAGTTCTTTCACCTAGAGGGAGATGATGCTGATAATTTAGAAATTGGCATTTCTCCCCTCATTGAATTCAAATGTGTATGGAAGCCCTACACCTACCATTAGCTTTACTTGGCTTCTCTAGAACAGTCCAAAAGGAAAATACCTTCACACACAAAAAAAAAACGTGCTTGGGCGGTGAAAGACAAGAATGCATATTTTATGGAAAACAAAGCTCTTCCTCTGTCTATCACTTGCAAATGTTTCTAGCTCAACTGCCCTAATCTAGGCTTCCACATTATCTTTCTTGAACCCAGACAACAGTCTCCTAATTAGTTTCTCCACAAGTTGTCTGACCCCCTCTAAAACTCTTCTTCACACACAGAATTCACATTGGATCATATCAACTTCTTCCTCTCCTCAACACCGACAACATACCAGGCTTAAAATTCTTCAGTGGTTTTCCTCTGTTCTTAGGATAAGAAAACAAACTCTTATCAGGGCTTGCAGGGTTTGGCTGACTCATCAGCTTCACCTCATCCATGCTTCTTCTCTGAGCTCCCATTTCACTTGCCTTCCTTCAGGTCGTCAAAGGGGCCAAGTTCCCTCCTACCTACACATAGATCTTTGTTCTTGGAGCTGAGTAGCTCAGCGAATAGCTCACTGTTCTTGTCCTGGTAATTCCTCTCATTCTTCTGATACCAATTCAATGTTCACTTCCTCAGGGAAGCTTTCCCTCACCAACACAATTTGTTCATTTCCTTTTAAAGTTATCCTCCCATAAGCACCAGGTTTTTCTCCTTTATACACCTCTTTTTGTAGTTGTAATTTTACATTCATTGTTTAATAATTTGATTAATATTTGTCATCCTTAAAACATGAAGACAGAGGTTATAATTCTTTTTTTTTTTGAAATTGTATCTCACTACCAAATATATGCCTGGATATAATAGGGGTTCCATAAATATTTTTTCTTTTCTTTTCTTTCTTTTAAATGAATGAATGAAGAAATAAAGCACCTGGCCAGAATTTGGACTAAACCCTTGACTAACTTTATTGTGACTGTGTAAAACTAGAAAAATAAAGATATTCAGACGTATTAGAGCTTTTCTTTATTACCTTTTTTTTTTTTTTTTTTTTTTTTTTTGGTGAGATGCACCAGCTGCATTTGAAAGCAAGGCTCACATAGATTTTGCGTGTCTGCAATGCTCATATGAGGAACTATCTAATCATATTGTAACAACAAACATGTATTGCGTTCTTACTATGTGTCATACTGTGTACTAAGCTCTAAACCTGTGCTAACTCATTTCTATCCACAAGTTTTCTGGACCACTGATACTACCACTATCTGCTTTCAGTGAGTGAAGGAACTGAAACAATAACTGACCTGAGGCCACAGAACTAGTAGGTGGATCTGAGAAGTTTGCAGACTCTAGAACCCCGCTCTTATACTGCCTTATTTAAAATAACATCATTTGGAGTTCCCAGAGTGGCTCAGTGGAAATGAAACTGACTAGTATCCATGAGGATATAGGTTCGATCCCTGGCCTTGCTCAGTGGGTTAAGGATCCAGCTTTCCTGAGCTGTGGGCATAGGTTGCAGTTGTGATTTGGATCTAGCATTGCTGTGACTGTGATACACCAGCGGCTACAGCTCCAATTCAACCTCTAGCCTGGGAACCTCCATCTGCCGCGAGTGCAGCCCTAAAAATACAAAATAAAATAAAATATCATTAACATCTTTTTGTTTTGTCTAGCGAGTAGAAGATCAACAGTCTGTGTTTTGCCAAATAAATAAGAGTAGGATGTGAACACTTATCTTTAAGAGGAAGTGCAGATTTTCTGCTCTTCCTCCAATATAAATATCATCCGTATAAAATTTTCAGGACATACAGAAATAAAAATTAAAATTATACTCTTTCCACTCACTTTAACATTTGTTTGGATTGTTTGAACGTGTACACTAGGATTTTAGTGCTGTTTCAGATCAAGTTTAGGTGTTAGCAATAACAAGATGCTACCTTCCATTTGTATATCATTTTATAGGTATTTTTGTTTACATGCCGAAGTTAATTCTCTCAAATACCCCATTAGATGGGAATTAGGATCTCCATTTTAAAGATATGAAGGGGAGAATTAGAGCTCTTCAGCATACAGTGGCTGACTAGATCAGGCCTACTCTCCGGATCTTCTGACCCCAGACCAGCCATGTGGGCTATGTTATCACGGGGCCTCTCAATTATCCCACATCACAGGATAATCTGCAGCTGGCATGCATATCTTTATAGACAGGGTCTGAGCACTGTTTCATGTATGCAGAAATATTTTGTTGCAATATGTTCTATTTTGCTTAATATCTTCCATGAAATTTAACTGAAATCCATTAAATGTCATTTGTTGTACAGAAAAGAAAGAAACTAAAATTTGGGTTTTTTTGTGTGTGTTTTTGAGGGTTTTTTTTTATTAAAGAAGTTTGCCTGTCAAGCTATAACACACACACACACACATATTGACTTTATATATACACATTTATATATAAGCATTAGTAATTATTTTACAAGACTGCAAAAGAAGTATGGCTAGCAACATTTTCTTCACAGCTCATTAGTATCATGATTTCTAGTAAAAATGGTCTCAAACTGAGCTTAATGCTGCTATTTTCTTGTTGTTAGCTGCTGGGAATAACAATAAGTACAAAGCATTTGTATAGATGTTAAAACAAAGTGGCATTTTAATGATAAGTCATAATATTAAGGCACAAATGATGGAGTTTTTAATGCAATAATTATTGTCTTCTATTTTCTGAAAGTCTATTTTCTAGAAGCTTTCTTTTTAATCTTGCTCTGTTTACACCAAACTATTAACAATTTCTTCAGTGGAGCATTAGCACAGGAAATGAGTGACAACAGGGTAGCCTGCCTGACCTCCAGACCGCCGCCTTTTTTGCTTTGAAGGCCTGAGTGCTTGTGCATTGAAATTCTTCCAGCATTTACCAGAGTGCAATGGAAATAAAAATAGAAAACACATCTTCAAGCTTGTTTTTTTCTTTTTTGAAAAGACCAGAGCAGAATATGATTTAGATTTCCCATCAAGTTTTGACTCTTTTCTCTAGTGTTAATCTATATGCTGTCACATTGCCTCCTGTTGTGGCTAGGAAGATGGGGATTATATGGGTGGATGGAAGTAGGATGAAGAAATGATTCACTGTTTTTTTTTTTTTTTAACTAAAGCATTCCTAGATATAAAGCAATAAGGTCAGCCAGGAGTTGTATCAGTAGATGCAGTTGGTTATCTAAAATCAAAATTACAGAACACGGTGTTCTGAGGTTCTGAGTCAAAAGCTCCCATGTTGTAATCAGGGTTTGTTTCATTTTGCAAACAGCATTTCCTTTTTAACAGTTTTGACCTTTATTGGGAAATTTTTAGTAGAGACCTAGAAAAGAGCATGTCATTGGATTCTTCCTTCAGCATACCAGTAAAATTTATTAAGTATTTATATTCTCACTTTCCACAACTAGGGAAAGCCTTTGCTCTTCAGTGAAGGAGAAAACCTAGACTAACTGAGAAGGCACAAGCTATGTACTAGCATTGAATATGAGCTCAGAGGGGCCTGGGATAGAGTCCTGGTCCTGCCACCTACTAACCTTGAAATGGGCTCTTCACCCACTAAGTGACAGAAAGTACAGCTAATGACCCGGTCTACCTAATTCCCAGAGTCATGATGGGGCCACAAGTTTCTGCAAGTGATAATTCTATGAAGCTTTATGCCAAATGGCATCTCCATCATTTTTAAATTTTACGCAAAGACTGACAAATTAACAACACTTTTATCTTGTTTCCTAAAACCAGAGTCAGTGATATCTCTGTCAAAAAGTGAATAGCTGAAGAAGTGTAGATACAACTACAGAGAAGTTGGTCAGATCATCAAGGTTGTGATGAGATTTGTGTACTTCATTGACTGTCTTTTTTTTTTTCTTTTTTTGTCTTTTTGCCCTTTCTTGAGCCGCTCCCACAGCATATGGAGGTTCCCAGGCTAGGTGTCGAATCAGAGCTATAGCCACCAGCCTCCACCACAGCCAGAGCAACGCGGGATCTGAGCCGCATCTGTGACCCACACCACAGCACACGACAATGCCAGATCCTTAACCCACTGAGCAAGGGCAGGGATCGAACCCGCAACCTCATGATTCCTAGTCAGATTCATTAACCACTGCCCCACAATGGGAACTCCTGTCTTTGTTTTTATTCTCAGTCCTTTGTAGTGTTTTAAATGGCAAGTCTGTTGAGAATGGGTATTCCAATTATATTACTGAAGGTCAAAGTTAAGCTTTATATAGGAAGGAGGCCATTAGTGGTTGGCCATGACTAGTTTCCTCGGCATCCCCCACAGGAACTATCAGAGTATTTATGACGATGCTGATCATGAGGCATGGAGACCCATATGCACTCTGGTGGTTTGATTCTGCCATGTTCCTATCATTATAACATAAAATATAGTGTTTTTTCAACTTCTTTTAACTTAAAAGCCAGTGTCATGGAGGGTGGTAATGGTGGTAGAATAAACCAGTAACAAGAAGGATTTAACAGGTGTCTTTTTTCTCTTGAACTCATTTAGCATCACAGCTAAGAATATACTTGTTCTAGCTTACACTCCCTATCTACCTCACACAGAGATCAAGACTCTTTTCTTTTTTTAAGATTGACGTAATTTTTGAGTAGATGACACCTTCAAATAATTAAAAAAGAAACCAAAGTATAAATACATACATGAAAGTTCTTCCTTGCTTCACTGCCCAAATGTTTAATTTATATACATCCTTCTCCACCACAGCCACAAACAAGGTAACCCTGCTATAGATCTCTTGTGTACATTTACGGAGACACATTTTAATAGCCTTAACCTAATTTACACATATATTGTTCATCTTAAAAAACATGTGAGTGTCTTAAAATAACATACATGACTTGGCACCTTATTTTTACATAACTTCAGCGTTCTTTTTAGGCAATATTTGTCCATTTAATTGTATGTATATAAAACTATTTCTTTGAATGGTTGGTTCTCAAGACAAACTTCTGTAACTTTCTATAGTTTTTCTCAATGAACTGAGGAAAAGAAAGGTAATTGGTTCTCCCAAAAGTTGAGCAAAAAAGTGAAAAGTTAGATAAACGACAGGACCTACTGTCTGGCACATGGAATTATATTCAGTATCTATTCAGTATCTTATAATAATCTATAGTAGAAAAGAATCTGAAATATATATAAATATATATATTTTTTGCTTTACTATACACCTGCAATTAACACATTGTAAATCAACTATGCTTCAATTTTAAAAAAAGTGAAAAGGGTTAGATGTTATTATATTTTTGTTTTGAGGATGGGTTCCTTCCAGTACACGCTGTTTGAAGCTCAAGGGCATCCTGTTAAATATTCTTCCTGTTTTTTAAAGAAATTAATGTGTATGAATATATTTGTATCTCCTCCAGCTCATCATAATGTTGATGTAATGACCTAACATTTAAAGAAAATCACAAAGATCTGTCAGATTCGCTTTTCGGAGATATCTAAGAAATGTCATGGGCAAAATTGGTGTTCATCATAGCACTTAAAAACCTAGGCATAGCCCCTCCTTTCTCTGTAACTATGTTTTTAGGAGAGTATAAGGTTTTTCTTAGTTGGTCCTAGTGTATCCAGCATACATTTTCAGCAAAGTTTAGTATAGCATTCTTTCAGTGAGGATCAAAAAAAATTTTTTTTAAACACAATAAAATTCAGAATTTATAATGCTAAGAACATATTATTTATAGAGTTATTTAATGTTTCTTAAATATTTATCCATTAAAAAAATCACATGCTGGTCATGAATACCATTTCAGATGGTTTTTAGTCATGTAAATTTTTTCTCTCCTGATTGTGTAATTACATGATGGACTGGTTTCTAGAGTATCATATACTTAATGTGAGTTTCTAAAAATGCTTTAATCATATAATTGCTAGTTTATCAAGTAGAAAATATAGGTCTGAGAACACTATCATTATGTCATTATTCTCCACAAAAGACCGTGAAACACAGTGAAGAGGCCATTATGAGGCAAATAACAGTTTTCTGTCTAAATTGGCAAGGATTAAAAAAAAAAAAAAAAAAAAAAAAAAGGAACAGCAAAGAAAATGCCTAAAGGTAAATAGTTTAAAATCTAGCCAGGAAATTTATCTTATGTCTCTATCTGTAAAAATCAGTCCAGGCAAAAAAAGTGAATAGGCAAGAGGAGAACAGTAAAACTAGTAGATTATCTAACTCACTGAGTGACACTAATATTTAATAATTTATTCACTAAATTCCATGTAGAAAGCCTAAAGGAAATGAAATCAACTTGCGACATACTATTTGCTTGTTATTAGTGAATGTACCATGTTAAAATGTGATTACAGAGTTCCCATTGTGGCTCAACAGTAATGGACTTGACTAGTATCCATGAGGATGAGGATTTAATTCCTGGCCCTGCTCAATGGGTTACAGATCCGGTGTAGCTGTTATCTATGGTGTAGGTCGCAGATGAGGCTTGGATCTGGCGTTGCTGTGGCTGTGGTATAGGCTGGCAGCTGCAATTCGGATTTGATCCCTAGCCTGGGAACTTCCATATGCTGTGGGTGTGGCCCTAAAAAGAAAAAAAAAAATCATAAACACAAGACAGAGTGGTTTAAATTCACTTGGTCTAGAGCCAGGAAGAACCGGGTATATAATCTGGAAAGATAAGTGGCACATTCAAATATAGTTTTGTAGAAGTCAAAGATTAAAAAAAAAGGCTTTTTGTTTGACTCAGTGGGTCATGGGTAAGAAAATCTATTTCTTTTCAACAAAGTCTAATAATGTCCAAGGTAAAACTACTCCATCTGTGGGTTTAGTGTGAGAAGACAACACTCCTAAAAAGCTTTTCTCTTTCTGTCAATATATATTTACATTATACATCTATTTTTCTCCCCCCGCTCACTTAGTTTTTTCATTTTTTAATAGTTTTATTTAAGTATAGTTAATTTACAATGTTGTGATAATTTCTGTTGTATAATAAACTGATTCAGTTATACATGTATACACATCCATTCTCTTTCAGATTCTTTTCCCATATAGACTATCACAGAATATGGGATAGAGTTCTCTGTGCTATACAGCAGGTCTCCACTGGCCAATCTTTCCATATACCACAGTGTGCATAGGCCAATCCCACCCCTAGTCCATCCCTCGATCTCCCATCTGTCCCCTTTGGTAATCTCCCCACCCCTACTTAAACAGTTATATCTATAGCTCTGAGTAGAAGGAAAGCCAAAACCAAGATGTTAGATCTATAGATAAATGGGAAACATTGAACACATTCCTGCATTGCGGCCTCAAGATTATGTAGTTATTTATTTTGTTATTACTTAATCTGCTATTGAATCTAGTTCATGATTAATATATCCAGATAATTTTATTTTCATGCAACGAAAACATTTTTTCTCCCACAGTGATTTAAAAAAATAATACTTAGGTTGTTAAATCTCTGCTACATTTTGCATTTAATCCTTTGATTTACCTTCACCTACTAAAAAGGAACTAACACCAACATTCTAAGAAAATGGTGAGTCTTTAAAGATGTTAGCTTGTTAGTGAGACCGAAATGGTCCTGCTTGATGCATGACGGGCCAATAAATTGAGAGAAGAGATGTTGGGGCAAAAAATAGTAACATTATTCTGGCAAACTGAAAAGATGATAGACTCATGTCCCAAAGAATAATCTTGCCCAGTTAGAATTCAGGCTTTTTTTATACTAAAAGGGGAGAGAGAAGAGTCAAACATTCCTTGGTTCTGGAAGCCTCCAGAGGGGATGTGTTAATTTCTTCCTTCCTGCAGTCATTCACAGGTGAGCCTGGTCAGAATAGTTCCTGTAAGCTAAACAAAGGTATTTTAGCTTAACACTCATTACCTGGGAGGCAGTGTTCCCAGAGATGGGCCACTATGTGTAATTTAAGCTTAATGGCAATAGCCCTTTAGTGATTAACTTGTAATAGAATACAAAATTTCTTCCCTATTAAATGTTTGCTGAAATGATTGAAAAGTGATTATGCAGGTCTGTCAAGATAACGTGGAACTTGAGGGAGGTGTGTTGTTTGGTGAATTCTATGACTTACACTGGGAGGCTTCAGAGTCTGGGTCAATGGGTCACAATGTATGGGTTTGAATCCTGGCTCCGCCACTTACCTCTGTGACTTTGACCAACTTATTTAACTTCTCTGTACTTCAAGTTCCCCATCTATTAAATGGAGATGCTAATATTAAGTACCTCATAGAAGATTAAAGGCCACTGTGTGTGCAAAGGGCTTAGAACTCAGTGGGGCATGTAGTCTGCACTCATTAAATGTTAGTTCTTGGTTTATTTTCCATTACTCTCTTCACTTCTCTGGATCTGTGGCTTTCCCTCTTCCTCCTATACCTTCTTTATGAGTCTATGATATCCCCTTGCGTAAAAAGAGTCGATACTTCTAACTGAATTTGTTTTAAAACTGTCTCTGCCATTTAACTGGGCAATCTTAAAATGGTTCTTTCATGTCTGAGCCTAACTTTGGTCACTTGGAATCTATTTTCTTGTGAGACTCAAATGGCATATTAAATGTGAAAATACTTCAAAAGCTGCAAATTATTAGCAGTTATAGTTTGAAATGTGAGCTATGGAAAGGCAAAGATCATGTCCTTGTCTCTTTTGCTTTTTAAACAAAAGTTATTTTTCCATTTGAATAGATCTTTAGTTTGGAAAACTGGAAAATACAGAAAAGCAGAGAGAAGAAAAAAATACACATATCTCTTCCACTCAAATATCATTAACATATTGATAGAGTTCTATTTATTTTCCATACATTATATTGTTATACCATGAAAATTAATTTGGTATTGATTATATCACTTTAATTTTTGCATATTGCTAGCTAACCAACATTAAAATGTAATTCACACCATTATTCTTTAAGTCACTGTTATCAATCTCTCTTTATATATTACATACACATGCATATATATGTACAATGTAGTGTTTTTTCTTGATCTTTGTGTTTTATTTGCCTTGTAGTGTGATTTTTGCACAGCCTTTATTTTGCACTTTTGGATGGTGAAGTATTTTAGCCTTAGATGCTAAAAACTGATGTAAGAACAACCATCTTTAGCTTTAATTCTATCACTGAATCAAGTACCTTTTACTCAGCTGCATTATAAACAAAATGTCCTACAATTAGGTATATTTGTCTTTACACCTTAATTGGAGCAAAATTGTAAGTAAAAATAGCAATGAAAATTTGAAGTAGAGAGTAGGAACTTGATAAAAACCCTCAGCTTTAACAACATGGAACTTTAAAACTCTCATGGACTAATATAATCTAAAACCAATAGTAAAGATAAGTTATAGACTGATTGCAATTTTGAATCTGCAGATGATTAAAATGGGTATAAATATGCATATAGTGAAATAATGCTAAGTTAGTTAAATCATAGTTTATTAAAACATCATAGCACTTACTGTTATTTAAGGGCAATTTTTTTAAAAAACCTAAGTTGTAGTATAATTTTTGCCAGCCACTCTACTCATCACTAACTAACCATATAATATGATTTGAGAACTTAAAAAAAGCTAAAGAAAAATAGAAAACAATGGGTAAAGGTGCAAAGAAATACAATTTTTATTTTTATTTATTTGTTTTTGTCTATTTTTTAGGGTTGCACCTGCAGCATATGGAGGTTTCCAGGCTAGGGGTCTATTTGGAGCTACAGCTGCTGGCCTACATTACAGCCACGGCAGCACCAGATCTGAGCCGCATCTGAGACCTACACCATAGCTCATGGCAATGCCAGATCCTTAACCCACTGAGTGAGGCCAGAGATCGAACCCACAACCTCATGGTTCCTAGTCAGATTTGTTTCTGCTGCACCATGCTGGGAACTCTTCCAAAGAAATACAATTTTTTTAAAAAGCCAAAACTCCACACAGATTAAAAGAGATGCTCAGGTAAAAGGACAGCTATCAGATTGGATTTATGACAAGCAGCAGCCGTGGAGACAAACATTAGCAAAGTTGAACCAGACCTTAAATTTGGATGGTTCAACTGAGCTTACTTCAAAACATATGTTTAATTTTTTTTCATTCTAGAAATATTTATTAAGCATCTACTGTGTGCTACACTATCTGCTAAGACATTGGGATTTAAAAATTTTTAAATTGTCTCTTCCCTCTAGATCACAGCATAATGGTGAAGACACATACATACACTGATAATTTATTTATTTTTTTCCACTGTACAGCATGGGGACCAAGTGACACATACATGTATATGTAATTTTTCCTCCCATTGTCATGTTGTGGTGTAAGTATCTAGACATAGTTCTCAGTGCTACACAACAGGATCTCATTGAAATCCATTCCAAGAGCAATAGTTTGCATCCATTAACCCCAAGCTCCCTATCCCCCCCCCACACACTCCTCCCCTCAGGCAACCACAAGTCTATTCTCCATGTCCATGATTTTCTTTTCTGTGGAAAGTTTCATTTGTGCTATATATTGGATTCCAGTTATAAGTGATATCATATGGTATATGTCTTTCTCTTTCTGACTTTTTTCACTCAGTATGAGAGTCTCTAGTTCCATCCATGTTGTTGCAAATGGCATTATGTCATTCTTTTTTATGGCTGAATAGTATTCCATTGTGTATATGTACCACATCTTCCTAATCCAATCGTCTTTTGATGGACATTTGGGTTGTTTCTAGCTCTTGGCTATTATGAACAGAGTTGCAATGAACATGCGGGTGCATGTGTTTTTTTTAAGGCGCAGGGAGAAATATACTCCATGGTTGGATTACTGGAAAAGAAAAATGAGATTTCCTACAGCCTCCACTGCAATCAGGGAGGAAATGAGATCTATTCTCCCTGGAGAATGTAGAGGTGAAAACTGCTTATCAATTATCACTGGAGAATGGCTTTCTTAGAAGCAAAATGTTGATTTGGGGAACTGGTTTAGAAGTCACTTATTTAATCAATTTGGCAATCCAGTTTTTACTTTTTATCATTTTAATTTGTATTTCCAAATATCAAATTTCATTTGTATTTTCAACATTCACATGGAAGAACAAGAAAGGAAAAATATATGGAGTGGTTAAATTGAGATAGAGTATAAAGTAGTAAACAAATTTTTTCACTGATCATAAGGGATTACAAACTCAACAAAGGATTATAGCCAAAAAATTAAGTAATTATGTAAGATAAAGTATGATGGCAGTCTCAAAATACTCTCTCTCATTCTCTCCCTCATTCCTCTGGTGTCAGGCTGGCACAAAAAGCCTCCACATATGTTGGAGAAGATGGTTTATAAGCAGTTGGGATTGGCTTTAGAAAAGAAAGGAATCATTAAGGATAAACAGTAATTTACAACATAAATTTCTACCACTAATGTCCATTATGGATTAGCGATTGTTTTGTTGACCATTTTAATTAGTATTGGAATAAAGAAGACAGAGTGAAATATCATATTTATGTATGATAAATACATTTGAAATTGTTTCCAGCCACTGAAGTCTGAGAGAAAAGTAGAAACTGTAGTAAGCAGAAAAAAGCCAGTAACTTTGATACAGATACAGACAAGTATAAGAGTCTTTATGGAAAATAATTAGAGCTTTATGAACTAATGGACATTTTTCAGACAATTTTTTTGTGTGTGTCAGCTGGACATTTATTCATGACCAAACTGGAAATCATGGAAATTATCAGAAGAGCTCTTTGAAACCAACCAAAGTATTGCAATAAAGCTATTTAAAAATAGAATTTTGAAACCTGTATTATTAGCTATTATTTTGGATATTTTGCATTAAAAAAGCCAGTGAATTGCAGAGAATGAGGGGTAAATTCTTATAGCTCCAAGCAGGAGGCTTGAAGACATACAAAGAAGTTGGTAAATGTTTGAGGCTGAGGAGGTCCGAATTAAAACTATGAATATTGTCAAAATGTTTAGATACATTTATAATGATAGATTCTGGCTAGATCCTTTAAGGAATCCAGAACAAGACCTTTCTGCACAGTGGACATAAGCATGAGCTTGGGAGTCAGAATGAATTGTTTGAGCAAGTTACTTGAGTTAGAATCTGCTTTTTTAATAAATGAAAATAATGACTGGTGCCTACCTCAAAGGGTGAAGCTTTAATAAAATAATACATGTAAAGCTGAGGTCAGCAGCTTGAATTTAAGATGGTGCTTAGTACATAGGACTATATAGGATGGTAACTGCCCTTGTGATTACATTATTTTTATGTAAAGTACCCCTGTGCAATTGACTGAGACAGGTGTCTGAGTTAAATGGGCCATGGGTATGATTTAATAAACCATTTCTTAGGTATAATCTTGTCTAAGCCAGGGAAGACCAATTGCTGTAATGACTTATTCTGAAATCCCAGTGGTTTAATATAGTAAAAGGTTTACTGCTCAAGTTATAGCTCAGTGTGGATTGGCAGGGTCTGTGTGGGGTGGCAGGAGCTCTAGTTCATGTAGTACTTTAGGACATGATTCCTTTTGTCTAGTGGCTCCACTATGCCCAAGGATTTTAAGCTGTCTTCTGGATTCTTGGCATTGGACTTGTTGATGAGGGAAGAAAGAAAAATGAAAGGGTTTATGGACCAGTCCTGCAAGTTCTGTGTATTGATTCTGTCCATATTTCGTCATCCGGAACTTAAATACATGGCCTGCTCTAACTGCACTGGAGGCTGGAAAGTGTAGTCTAGCTGTAGCCCCAGAAGAAAAAGGAAATCGGTGTCAGAGATCTCTTCTTGAGCTTTCATCTACATGACAACCGGAATAGAAAGTGTAAATAAGAAATTCCTAGTGTATCACATCATACTAAAAATATGGAGCAAATGGTTAATAAGTTATATTAGATAATCAAGCATTCTAATCATTAATCCTTGCTTTCAATAATAATAACATTTAAAAAACTTTTCATGGAATTTCCGTCGTGGCGCAGTGGTTAACGAATCCGACTAGGAACCATGAGGTTGCGGGTTCGGTCCCTGCCCTTGCTCAGTGGGTTAATGATCCGGCGTTGCTGTGAGCTGTGGTGTAGGTTGCAGGCGCAGCTTGGATCCAGCGTTGCTGTGGCTCTGGCGTAGGCTGGTGGCTGCAGCTCCGATTAGACCCCTAGCCTGGGAACCACCATATGCCGCAGGAGCGGCCCAAGAAATAGCAAAAAGACAAAAAAAAAAAAAAAAAAAAAAAAGCTTTTCGATTTACAAAAAAACAGTCATATCCCTTAGGTGGTAGGTAGAGAGATATAGTGAAGACAGCATGATCTTGGAGATTAGACAAGCTTGGGTTTAACCTGTGGCTTCTACACTTTCTACATATGTCAGCTGAGCCTGGTTAGTTACCTCTTTAAGCCTTCATTTTTCTTTTCATGGTTTTTTTTTTTTTCCTTTTTAGGGCTGCACCCGAAGCACATGGAAGTTCCTAGGCTGGGGGTTGAATTGGAGCTACAGCTGCCAGCCTACGCCACAGCCACCTCAACCAGGATCCGAGCCATATCTGTGACCTATACCACGGTGCATGGCAACGCCAAATCCCTAACCCACTGAGTGAGGCTGGGGATCAAACCCTTATTCTCATGGATGCTAGTCAGATTTGTTTCTGCTGCACCACAATGGGAATTCCTATGCCTTCATTTTTCATCTGAAAAGTGAAATAAAGAATCCTTTCCTTGAATTACTACAAGTAAAGCATCTAGCTTAGTAGCTACTCTTGTTTTGTTTTGTTTTGATAGTGATTATCATTCAACTGATTTACTCAACACTTAAGAGGTAATATGAGCTCCAGGAAACTAAGACTCAGATAAAAATTTTATTCAAGTTCAGCCAGAACTAAATCTACTTTTTCTGATTCCAAAGCCCAGGATCATTATATTATCTTCCCAAGAAAATACACCAGGAATGTTTCAACTAACATGGTATAAAAGAACTTCAAAGGCAAGCATCTAAAATGTACATGGAAATACATCCAACTGTGGCTTACCTAAAAGATTACAAAGTAAATCCATACCAAAGAAAAGAAAATCCTCAAAAATTTCAAATATTTACCTATCATTTAAATTCTGTGTCCCACACTCCTTCCAGATTATAAATTAAGCTGTGTCTTCTACTTAGACATACTTTCTATTTCTTGGGAATAAAGTGGGTAGTGTTATTCTTTATGTGATTCTTTGTGGTTCAACTGTAAGCCAAACAAAACTGCAGGGTTCTACGGTATCAAAACCACCTAAGTGGAAACTCCAAGCTGTCTTTAGCAAGTAACCCAGTGTGGACACATATTGCAAAGCCTTCCAGGGATTACTATTATTCTGTTCCGCCATGGAGATTACGTCATTTCTGGGCAGGCAGTATCTTTAAGGCCCTATGACCTGTACCTAGTCTGATTGGTGAGAGTTCTTTTAGGAATCATGGTTGTAAACATGGACTTAATTCATTTTACACCCTGTTCTACACTTTTTTTTTCTCCCCACAAGCATTTTAAGCTATATTCACACCTATTAGGAAACCAATTGACTGCATATCTTCTCATGCAAATCCTTGTATTTTTTCAAGTGTACATTTCTCTCACCCATTTCTACTTTGGCTTCACACTTTTTTTACACTATAGCTCATTAGTTTTACTTCCTTTCTATTTGGCTGTATCACTTTTTTTGCTTATGCTCAGTGAAACAGCCTACTTTGCCAAAAAGTGATGCAGAAAACCATCTTTCTATTTGAGATTGTTGCTAAAAATACCACACTATTAAGGAATGGTAAAAATAAGAAAATGGAACTAATTTATGGCAAGATATTAGCTTAAAAAATCCAAGTGTCAGCTTATCCAATAAAAATTTCAAGCTGTCAAATCTACATTTTAAATCTTTTTTTTTTTTTGTCTGTCACAGAAAATGGAGGCTTCTTTATCAAACCCATATATGTGTGCTTTCAAGTTAGTGTATGCCTATTAAATATCAAATAATCTTTTTCAAGCTGATCTTAGTCCTTGGAAATTTTGTTCTTAAAATAAAAAAAATTGGTTCCTTCAGTCTCCTTTATTTAAATACTATGTTTCTTTAGACTATGTATTTTTTCTGGCAGAAACAAGTTTATCCAGCTGAAATATTCAATTAAATTAATGTATGTTGAAAATAAGTTAAAGGAACTGCAAAGAAAATATATGCTGCTATTTATAAACCAAATGCCTAAAATATAGGAGTTAGGGCTATTTATTTAAGCTTTATCTTTACCACACAATCACAGGAAAATTCAAGATGCATGTATTTATGTAACTAGGGTTACTATTGAAATATTTAATAGGACAGGAAATAACCAATCATAACAGACACATTATTTTGCGGTATAATGTGTGGGTTGATACAATTAGAGTTCTGTCAATATCAAAAAAAGTAGCAATATACTTGCCAGCAGATTATTGTATTTCCATGTTATCAAACCATGGCTTAACATTATTTTCAATAAAATTAGCTAATTTTTGTAGTAAAATTTTATTCAAAATTTTCATTGTAATCAACACTAGTTGCTTTAACAAAAATAATTTCCACACATACTATTGCTGAAATAATAATTCTTCTAGAGCAGCATAATTAACAAAGCCATTATTAGACTGACTTGTGGGGAAAAGCAATCATAATTTGAGGTGCTATGCAGATCTGGTACAAGGACACTATCAAAGTGTGAAATATGACTAAAATGTATTGGCTCGTAATGGGCAGTTTTAATTATACCACAGAATGCTTTGATTCTTAAGACTATACATTGAGATTATTACAAACATACAATTGTTTAGAACTTGAATACTATAATTACATATTTATTAGCTATATAATCATGTAATATTTGAATATTTATATAATTTTCTAATATATATTTATATAATTTATACTATGTGATTTGTATATAAAGATACAGCATTACATATATGTTATATAAGTATATTATACATATTATACTCTATAAACATATATAGTGATATAATTTTGTAACATGTATATAATTTATTGAATATTACATAACACCTCACCTTATTAAAAGAGATACAATAGGGAAGCAGTATAGCAGTATGAAAGCAGTTGGTAATGGAACAAATTCCACATATTTTATATCCTAATTCTGCCCCTTATTAACTACACAATTTAGGATACTTTACTTAATTTTTATGAGTCTTAGTTTTTCAACTTTAAATGGGGAAAAATCACATCCTCTTAGAATTTTTGTGAGAATGAAACAGAGGACTGTATACAAAATACTTATTCAATTGGTAACCGTAAAATACATGGTAGGTATGTGAGAAAAGAAGAAGGAGGGGCAGTTCACAGAAGCAAGAAATTTTGTAAATGTTAATATATTCTCTTACATTGTCCCATTTCTAGTGATCACATTGAAACACTTTATAATATATGTTATATATTATAGTTATGTGTTTTAAATATATAAAATAAGTGGGTTTCAAAAGCAAAGTATGGATTTAAAACTTCTAAAACAAGGAAAAATCATTGGATGTTCTCACACGAGTTGTGAGTTGCTTATTTCTTGAGTAACTCAGGGTAGTGAGACTTATGAGAATGAAAATGACCAAGATGAGGGAAGGTTTGCAAACACATCAATTCTAGTATGTGGTTTGAGATTGCAGAATCCTTACAGAATACTTTGTGTGGTGGGAAAATACTTATCTGAAATTACTCTTCAATTTTGAAGAGTTCATATCAAGGTTAAGACTAGTGTATGTAACATGAGAACGCTGATATATCAAACGAAGCCACAGAGTCAAATCTCCCTAAATGTCATTTGGCCAAGACCCTCTCGGTTAACAATAGAATTCTCCATGTGGCTTACCTCAGTTCTGCAGTCAGTACTCCCACCAGAAATGCTAATAGAGGTTTTCTGAAGCCAGAATCACTGTGAACATTTTCTGCTTACTTGGCTTCTCATACTTGGAAATCAGTTAGCATTTCTGGTTTTACAATCAGATGTGTAAGGAAGGAAAATAGTTTTCAGAAATCTTAGTGAATACTCTAAGCACAAACACCACTTAGTATTTTTGTTTCATTAAGGATTAATTGTTGCGCAAAGAGAAAAAAAAATAAAAAGAAAAATTTCTCTTTTTAGATTTCTCAAAAGAAGATTTTATTCTGGTAGATTTAGAAAAAAAGATATAGCAATGTTTGTATTTATTAATTTTATTATCATATGAAGAAAGTTTTCTAGGGTGTCTGATTACCTAGGATAACATATTATCTAAATATGCTTTGATTATATGATTATTTTGTTCAAGGAGTTCATAATACCTTATGTAAATTTAAACCTCTATGTTTACCTCTGAGTGCCAAACTGTTTGATTTATTAACATTGCTATAATAACATTCTGATACCTTTTCACATAAGGCCCTCAAAATATTGAAGTCACCCAAGCCCTTACTTGCCCCACCCTAAAAAAGGAATATTATCTGCTTTCTCTTTGGTAGGAAATTAGAATGGAGCTGAAGTCTCACATTTGTAAAGGCAAGGCATAACCATGGGGGATATAAACATATATAGAGAAGATCCCCAATCCTCATAAAGTTTAAAAGCATGTTGATATAATGGGTAAATCAGCAGGGAAAACTTGCTGTACTGAGTGGAAGGTGGAAGATGCTTTATAGAACATTTATAAATCTTGAGTTTTTGAGGCAGGTTAGGAAACAAATTTTCTGAGGTAAAGAAGCAAGGGTAAAAGAGCAAATAATTCTGAATTTACTGGCACCTGTCTACCAATATATATTTTGCCTCTATTCATGAGAGATATTTTCACTATATATAAAATTTGGGGTTGACATATTTTTTTTTCTTTTGGCCATTAAGGGTATTTCTTGGTGTTCTAGACCCCATTGTTTCTGATGAGATGTCAGCCATTATTTGAACTGTTGTTCCCCTATATGAAATATATCATTTTTATTTGACTTCCATTGACATTTGTCTCTTTCCATTTTGTTTTAGTAGCTTATTGTGATGGGTCTTTATATATGTGGATTTTGGGTGATATTTATTGTTTGTGTTTTGCTGAGCTTGATCTGTACATTATGTCTTTTTTTAAAAAAAATTTGACGAATATTTGGCTATTATTTCTTCCAATATTTTTTCTGTGATCTTCTCTTTTCTATTTTCCTGAGACTCCAATGTTATAACTTTTTAAAATAACCCTCAAATCCCTGCTACTCTATTTTCTTTTTAGTTATTTTCTCCCTGTTCTTCAGATTGGATTATTTATATTGATCTATCTTTTTTTATTACCCAATGAATTTATTTCATTTATAGCTGTCTAATGATCATCACAATCCAGTTTTATAGGATTTCCATCCCACAACCCCAGTGCATCCCCCCATCCCCAAACGGTCTCCTTTGGAGACCATAAGTATTCCAAAGTCTGTGAGTCAGTATCTGTTCTGCAAAGAAGTTCATTCTGGCCTTTTTTCAGATTCCACATGTCAGTGAAAGCATTTGATGTTGGTGTCTCATTGTCTGACTCACTTCACTTAGCATGATTTCTAGGTCCATCCATGTTTGCTAAAAATGTCAGTATTTCATTCCTTTTAATGGCTGAGTAATATTCTATTGTGTATAGGTACCACATCTTCTTGATCCACTCCTCTGTCAATGGACATTTAGGTTGTTTCCATGTCTTGGCTATTGAAAATAATGCTGCAATGAACATCGGAGTACATGTGTCTTTGTGAGTCATGGTTTTCTCTGGAGAAATGCCCAGGAGTGGGATTGCTAGATCAAATGGTAGTTCTATGTTTAGTTTTCTGAGGAATCTCCATACTGTTTTCCACAGTGGTTTCACCAATTTACATTCCCACTGACAGTGTACTAGGGTTCCTTTTTCTCCATACCTCTCCAGCACTTCTTGTTTGTAGACTTTTTGATGATGGCCATTCTGGCTGGTGTAAGGTGATACCTCATAGTGCGTTTGATTTGCATTTCTCTAATAATGAGTGATGTTGAACATCTTTTCATGTGTTTTTTGGCTATGTGTATGTCTTCTTTGGAGACTCGTCTGTTTAGATCTTCTGCCCATTTTTGGATGGGGTTGTTTGTTTTTTTGGTATGGAGCTGCAGAAGGTGTTTATAAATTTTGGAGATTAATCCCTTGTCAGTCGCTTCATTAGCAAATATTTTCTCCCATTCTGTGGGTTGTCTATTTGTTTTGTTTAGGGTTTCCTTTGCTGTGCAGAAGCTTTTAAGTTTAATTAGGTCTCATTTGTATATTTTTTTTTTTACTGTCATTACTCTAAGAGGTGGATCTGAGAAGATGTTACTGTCTTTTATGTCAGAGAGTGTTTGGCCTATGTTTTCCTCTAAGAGTTTTATAGTGTCTGGTCTTATATCTAGGTCTTTAATCCATCTTGAGTTTATTTTTGTGTATGGTGTTAGGAAGTGTTCTAATTTCATTCTTTTACATGTGTCTATCCAGTTTTCCCAGCACCACTTACAGAACAGGCTGTCTTTTCTCCATTGTATATTCTTGCCTCCTTTGTCATAGATTAGTTGGCTGTAGGTGTGTGGGTTTAATTCTGGGCTTTCTATCCTGTTCCACTGATCTCTATTTCTGTCTTTGTGCCAGTCCCATACAGTTTTGATGATTGTTGCTTTGTAGTATATTCTGAAGTCCAGGACCCTGATTCCTCCAGCTCCATTTTTCTTTCTCCAGATATCTTTGGCTATTGTGGGTCTTTTGTGGTTCCAAACAAACTTTAAAATATTTTGTTTGAGTTCTGTGAAAAATGTCCTTGTTAATTTGACAGGGATTGCATTGAATCTGTAGATTGCCTTGGGTAGTATAGTCATTTTGATAATATTGACTCTTCCAATCCAAGAGCATGGTATGTCTTTCCATCTATTTGTGTCATCTTTGATTTCTGTCATCAGTGTCCTATAGTTTTCAGAGTACAGGTCTTTTGTCTGTTTAGGTAGGTTTACTCTTAGGTATTTTATTCTTTTGGATGTGATGGTAAATGGAATTGCTTCCCTAATTTCTCTTTCTGATCTTTCATTGTTAGTGTATAGAAATGCCATTCTTTTCTGTGTATTAATTTTGTAATATATTGCTCTATCTTCAAGTTCACTGACCCTTCTGTAATTTTAGTTCTGCTCTTAATCTCATCCAGTAAAATTTTAAATTTAAAATATTACATTTTCAGGTTTATAATTTCCTTTTGATTCTTTTTTAGTTCCTACTTCTCTGGGGAGATTTTATTTTTTTTATTCATTGAACGCATATTTTCCTTTATGTCCTTGAGTATAGTTACAATGGCTGCTTTATTTATTTATTTATTTATTTATTTATTTATTTATTTATTTTTTCACTTTTTAGGGCCACAGTCACAGCATATGGAGGTTCCAAGGCTAGGGATCAAATCAGAGCTACAACTGCTGGCCTATGCCACAGACACAGCAGTGCAGGATCCAAGCCTCATCTACAACCTAAACCACAGCTCATGGCAACGCCAGATCCTTAAGCCACTGAGCAAGGCTAGGAATCAAACCCACAACCTCATGGTTCCTAGTCAGATTCATTTCCACTGCACCATGACCGGAACTCCTAATGGCTGCTTTAAAATCCTTACTTGCTAATTTTCACTTTTGTGTCATCTCAGGGTTGGTATCAGTTGAATTAGAATACCCTTTCTCTTGAGAACAGCTCATATTTTCCCATTTCTTTGTATGTCAAATAATTTTAGATTTTACCCTCATCACTGTGAATGATATATTGCATAGACTCTGGTTTATGTTATTTATTTAAAGAATGTTGAGTTTTGTAAAATTTTTCAGCAGACAGCTTGGTAGAACCCAAATTATAAATTCTTTCTTTCCTTTAGTAAGCAACAGCTCAAATTTAACTTCAGGTTATTTTATTTTTAGCTAGGCTATTTGTAATTGCTTCACATAAGCATAACCAAAGGGCCAAAGATTTGGGCTTCCCCTCTCAATCCTTCCAAATATCCTACTGGTTCTATCAGTTATGAAGTGTATGACCTGGAAGTACAAGTTACTCTTTCTAAGCCTCAGTTTCCTCATAAAGAAATAATGGCAACTTGAGCTTGATGGTGTATAATGTGAATGGAATATAAAAAACAGAGAAGCAATTAACAAGTTTTTTTTTTGTTGTTGTTGCTTTTCAGGGCCACACTAGCAGCATATGGAAATTCCAAGGCTAGGGGTCAAATCAGAGCTGCAGCTGCCAGCCTATGCTCCAGCCACAGCAGCACAGGATCTGAGCCAAGTCTGCAACCTACACCACAGTTCATGACAATGCCAAATCCTTAACCCACTGATTGAGGCCAGGGATCAAACCTGCATCCTCCTGGATCCTAGTCAGTTTCATTAACCACTAAGCAATGAAGTGAACTCCCCCATTTAATAAGTTTTAAAGAATTATGAACTTATAGAGGAATAAAGTATAAACTAGACTGATACATTTAATTCTTTCATTATACTGAGGGAAATTTGATGTAGTGACTTACTCAATGTTGCTAATTTTTTTTTTTTTTTTTTGTTTTGGTCCTATTAGGGCTTCACCCATGACATATGGAGGTTCCCAGATTAGGCAGGCTAGAGGGGTCAAATCGAAGCTACAGCTCCCAGCCTACGCCAGAGCCACAGCAACGCCAGATCCAAGGTGCATCTGCGAACTTCACCATAGCTCATGGCAATGCTGGATCCTTAACCCACTGAGTGAGGTCAGGGATCAAACCCGCAACCTCATGGCTCCTAGTGGAATTCACTTCTGCTGTGCCACGACGGGAATTCCCCAATGCTGCTAATTGTTAATCTATTTTGGGAAGATGCTAGAGATAAGTTTCCAGAATTCTATTCAGCATTCTTTCCTCTATGCTTACTAGGCAGCACAGTGAACTAAGTTGGAGACTCTAGGAATGCAGAGAAAACAAATGGATTCATAAAAGTTTGTGGAGAAAGATTTGACTGGTGACCAGCCAAGTGATGGCTTGAAAGTCCTAAGAGAAAGATATTTGCAATTTAGACCGCTGATAACTAAGAGAATAATACCATAAACTGAAATAAGCAGTGGAAGTTGGTAGGAAAGATGGTGGGTTAGCAAAGGATTGTAGTAGAAAAAACACACTTAAGCTAGGATGTGAAGGATTTAGATAGTATGTGAAGAATTTTTTTGTGAAGGAAGTCTGCTAGGGATCTGTAATAGAATATTTAGGCAGACTAGGAAAACCTTTCTATGATAGCTTTAAAACCAAGATAGTTTTCTGTGAGGGCTTAAATATAACATTGCTTATAAGCAAGAAGTTGTATTCAGTGACTTCTCAAAGTCCTTCCGAAGCCTGTGCTTTGAAGTTCTTAGATTTAGTGCACTTGGCTTGTAAAATTGATGTTGGATGTGGAACATAAAAATATGAAAGATTTGAAATGACCTTTTAAATGAGAGGGGTATCAGCTGTTCCATATCAGAGGGGTTACTGTGGTGTAACCTTTCCAGACTCGGCAGACTGTAGAGCTTTTAAAGACTCAAGAATCTGAAACTTCATCCATGTACTAACCATATGTAGCCAGCATGTCTGCCCAGGAAGTTACAGGGAA
This sequence comes from Sus scrofa, assembly GCF_054392235.1. Lineage (NCBI taxonomy): Eukaryota > Metazoa > Chordata > Mammalia > Artiodactyla > Suidae > Sus > Sus scrofa. The sequence continues at coordinate 101,021,225 of NC_139397.1, forward strand.
GGAAGACTGTTTTATCAAGAGGCAGCATCTATAACCAGAGGACTGCACTGAGCTGAATTTCATCAGCACAAGAGGGATGATGAGCCTGACCAAGTTGCCCCAACACTTTCCAGTTGAAGATGACTTTGTAATCTAAAGAAACTTAACTATAACTACCAGTTAGTTTTCTGACTCAACTGGTAAATAGTTATGATTTCTTCATTGTTGGCTTCCTTCAGGCATAAACATGGACACAAAATAATTTCAAGAAGTGCTTTTTAAGGAAAATACTATATTTCAGTCTGTGTTATTGTAGGAGAAATCAGAGTAATTAAAAATAATGCTTCAAAATCTTGCTTTGGGTGTTCCTGTCGTGGTGCGGCAGAAACGAATCTGACGAGGAACCATGAGGTTTTGGTTTCATCCCTGGCCTTGCTCAGTGGGTTAAGGATCTGGCGTTGCCATGAGCTATGATGTAGGTCACAGATGCACCTTGGATTTGGCATTGCTATGGCTGGGGTGTAGGCTGGCAGCTGCAGCTCCAATTCAACCCCTAGCCTGGGAACCTCCATATGCCATGGGTGTGGTCCTTAAAAAAAAAAAAAAGAAAAAATCTTGCTTTGAACTTGTCCTAGGCTGGGACCCAGAGAAGCTATTTCTACTCTGGAAATCTATGAGTCTCAGTGATCTAGACCAAATATATTTGCTGTGTTTCAGAGGAGTAGTTTATTTGCAGCATCTTGATGGGGGAAAGCGTGGAGGCTACTACTCCGTTTAACTGTAGTGGTTGGTGAGTACGAGTTGGGTTTGTTACCACCTAGCCATAATGGGAACTCCCCATGGATGTTTTCTTTTAATGACTATTCTAAAGTAGGTGGAGTGACATGGGATAGAAATCATTAACAATATTAATTAGCCAAACTATAGAAAAATTGGTGATAATTACTGCTGTAGGTGTGTAACAGTGTGATCTCAGTAAATCCTGCTTGAAATTAGCTGTTTGGGATGGTAATTGACCTAAGAATCCATCTATTTGGATAGAATGGAGAAGGCTTATAAGGATTAAATTTTGTGCACTAGACCTTGGGCCATAAAGAAAGATGATGCTGAAATGATAAAGACATTATGAAGTATATTAACAAACCTAGGCTATAGATAACTGTTGGCCTCTCTAGCTCTGAATGAACCAAAGAGAAATGCAGAGCCATTTTGGTACCTGTAAAGTTCTGCAGCTTTGTGAGCAGCTGGAAGCAAGAGTTTTGGTATACAGAAGTCTTTTAGTCAAATAGGGACAACCCCATGTGAATTGGAACTGTTTTTACTTTTCCTTGTAGCATTAGTTAGGTCACATTCTTGTTCTATAATCTATGCCCATTTCATGGAGAAAAATGGAATCAAATTCTTTTTTTTGGAAGTAGACTATTTTTATTTGAAAGCTGAATCACAAATGCAATCCAAAACTACACATATTTCTCATAAAGTAAGTTAAATTTATGTTTTAAAGGAATCTTTCAGCTAGATTCTAAATATAAATGAGGAGCAAGAAGAGATGAAAACAGAGTGATAATCTAAATTATGGTGGACCCTCCTGCGACATAGCAATGAGATAGGGTTTTGTTAGACATTGAGCAACAATTGAGGATCAAGAGAAGCACTAAGAACAATGGTGAAAAAGTAGAGCTTCTTACTGACTTTTGGTTATACCTGGGGAATATTTTATACTGTAATACCTCATGGCTAGAGTGATGCTGATTTGGAATACAAGCTATATCTGCTGTGTTGTACCTGGAGTACTGCATATATTTATACGTATTACACACCCCACCCCCATAGACATTACTATTTGCAATTAATCTAGAAGTACATTTTCAAGCACCACAGAGAAACACTGTGTCTTTATATTATATAAATATCACCAGGTCTGACCAACCTGGTTCAAGTAGTCTCATTAACAACGCGAAATAATTATGGTTCTTTACATATTTGACTCTTGGACTTCAGCACCACCTATTTCTGCAAATCTCCAGTGATGTCTCATGTGCAAGAGAAGAAAAAAAATCTGTTCATGTTTTTTATCATGCTGCCAACAAGTCCTTTGACAGAGTTGTCACATTACAACCACTGTAGTTTTTGCCTTCTTGGGGAAAGAATCTTCCTTGCCACTTATCTGGCCTCAATGGTGGCTACCACTGCTTGGCAGCTGCTCTGTAGGACCCATCATACATTGTCACCCTCTTTTGGTCCTGCAGTGGAGATGTTCGTTTTTCCATATTAGTTCCAAACTTCTTTTTAGGCACCAGAGCCTATTATCTCAGAGTTTTAAAGGACAATAGCATCTTTAGCTCTGAATCTACTTTTTCTTCTCTATGAGTTACAAAACCCATCCTTAGAATTGTTTGACAGAATGACATCAGGGCATGCCATTATTTACCATTTTTCTTTTATTTTCCCTATGTTCTTTCAAGCCCCATCTCCCACATACTTCGTATTTTCTTCTTTCAGTAAAAAAATGCAAAAGCTCTAATGTATTTTATCTCAACCAAAGTGGCACTCGAGCCTTGAGGAAATAAGGGAACCCACTTTTGGAAAAGCAAGATACGGTACTAGATTAATATTTCTCAGTGTAGATAACAAACTGCACTTATTTTCATGTTTTTATAGTTTGAAGGTATACCCATAATCACATCAGTATAAATATAATCTTTGTGAAACTTCTGTTTTAAAAGTTGGGACTGTTTTTCATCTATGCTAGTAAATTATACTTAAATGTTTTTTTCTTTCTATCTTTTTGTTTTTTGTTTTTGTATTTCTAAAGACACTTGCAACATATGGAAGTTTCCAGGCAAGGGGTTGAATCAGGGCTGAAGATCTGGCCAACACCACAGCCACAGCAAGAGCAACACAGGATCTGAGCGGCAACCTACCCTACAGTTCAGGACAATGCTAGATACTTAACGCACTGCACGAGGCCAGGGATTGAACCCACATCCTCATGGATACTAGTTGGGTTTGGTACTGTTGCACCACCAAGGGAACTCCTCTTTCTTGCCATCTACAGTTTATTGATACCGCTACAATGAAACTAACGTGTATTCAACTCTTTGCATTTCTTCTAAATGAGAGGTAAAACATAATTGTCTTGCCTTGTGATGCCTTTTTCCATCTTCTCCAAATATGTCACTCTCCTTCAAAACTTAATTCAGGACTTCTGTCTTTGAATCTTTTCTGGATTAATCATGTCTTGTTTTAGCTGCCTCATGTTAGTTCTCTTTTCTTAAAGGCTATTTTTGGTGGAGTACTGCTTTCTTAAAAGATATTAATAAGTGTTTTTTTGAAAGGGTAGGAAAATAAATTTGCGGTCAACTAAGATTTGAGCAAATATGTTCACTATATCCATCTTTTTCAGTATACTTGAATATATGAAGGGCTCTAGGATGTTTTTTGATAAACTAATTTAATTTTGTATCCATTATTATTAAATATATGCTCAAATATTTATGTTCTATTTGTCATATATTGCAGCTTTGTTAAACTGCAAATTTCTTAAGAATAAATAAATATTCCCTATTTCTGCTGTAAGTCTCCTTGGTACCTCATTGCTTATTGTGTACGGTTTAGCTAAACTTATTAAATATAAGACACCATGAATCACTGAAATCCTGAAGGTTCAAAGGTGAATAATTGTTGCCAAGATTTGTAGAATAATAAGTAGCTTTCAGTGAATAGTATGATGTTGCTATTTAGCATTTACTGAATTACCAGTTCCTTGGTATTTGATTTCCAATTCTTACTGCAAGAGTTTGCTCTCTAGTTTTCTATTTCCATTTAAGAACTTGCTAATCTTTTTCCCCTTGTTGTTACTCAACTATAAAAAGACTTTTAAAGTTATTTGGAAACAAAGGTAAAATTACCAAAATATTACACAGGAATTATAATTCTCTTTTCTGTTTCACTATGATTATGAAAAAGAAAGAAACATAAATATAAAGTATAAATATACTTTATTTGTTCTTTGGAAACTAATTTATTCTTAAATAAGAAATGGAAATTTTCCAACAGGAGGGACCAAAGGACTATGAAGTAGCCTAATAAGGCTTTAAAACAGTGGTGCTAAAAACCTGCTATCCCAAAGGCAAGAAGCATAGGAGACAGAGATAATGGCAATGAGAAGTGAATGGCATATTTTGTTACATTGCTGGCGAAGAATGTGAGGATGCTATTGTCATCAATGATGGTACACATCAGTGCTAATTACTAATCCTCAGAAGATTAGTAGATTTTGGATCCAGGAGGTAGACATTCAGAAATCAAAGTGACCCCTTACTACTCAGGAATTTTTATAGTGTTCTACTGCACGGGATTGTAATACATTTGGAATTATGTAAAAGAATTATGGCCATAAAAGGAGTGGGTTTGGGTTCATTTTTTAATTCAACAAAGACTCATTGGATCTCTATTTGATGTCACAAAGATATTAGGCTCAGTGGTGTTGATGGAGCTTGTGGTATTGGTTAAAAATCAATAATATCTTCTGAGGAGAATATAATATTTTGGGAGAGATGGAAAGTTTAATGCTATGTGAAAAGCTTCATAATATAACACAATGGAAGGATGCGAAGAAGTTACTATTACATGGTAGAGGAAAACACAGCAAAATGTTTTCTTAAGGAGTGTCTGATTTTGTTCCAATTTATTTAGGAGGGTAAAGAGCTCCTAGACAAAATGTTGAGATACATAAAACAGAAACTGAATAAAGTAGCTTAGGAGGTGTAAGGAAACAAATATTAAGGTTAACAGTCAGGGGAGTGAATGCCCACGTTATGTCACAGAGAAAAATGTGAAGAAGCTGCTTCTGGAATTAGATAAGTCTCATCTTGTAAAATACGAACTCCAACTTTTTTTTTTTGTCTTTTTCTATTTCTTGGGCCGCTCGAGCGGCACATGGAGGTTCCCAGGCTAGGGGTCGAATCGGAGCTGTAGCCACTGGCCTACGCCAGAGCCACAGCAACGCGGGATCCGAGCCGCGTCTGCAACCTACACCACAGTTCGCGGCAACGCCGGATCAGTAACCCACTGAGCAAGGGCAGGGACCGAACCCGCAACCTCATGGTTCCTAGTCGGATTCGTTAACCACTGCACCACGACGGGAACTCCACGAACTCCAACTTTTTAATGGAGCAGAATCTTCCTCATTCTATGGAACAAGTCTATGGATTACGTTGGCATCTGCCACAGAGGAAAAATCATGGCGGTGTTGGGAGAATGCTTGCTGTGGCGTAGTTTCCATGGCAAATCTCAAGGTGTACGTAGAGTCTTACAACCCACCAAATTCTACACACTTCAGCTAATATACCAAGAAGAAAAATATACCAGTGAGAAAAATATATAGAATGTATTTATTTCTAAGATAGAAATTGAATGGTATGGGTTAAAATTGAAACAACAACAAAACTCTTCCTGTATTTGAAAATCAAGAATTTGGAATAGAAAGAAGAATAAAGGAAGTGAAACACTGACTTCACAAATACTGCTGAAGAACATAATTTTTTTGTACCATTGCTTATGATGAAAAACACAGGGGTCTGTCAAGAGGAGGAAACATTTTGCAGCATGTGAGTCTGCCAAGATAATCTCAGATTTGAAAAGAGAATTTAAACTAAAATTGGAGAGAGTGTTGGCATAAGAAATGCAAATGCAGGAAAGGTACCAATTATTTCTTAGGAGGAAAAATGATAAGCTATTATCCTAGCTTCACATATCTATGTTACAATTTCCAATATATAATTATTTATCAAAGGAAGAAAAAGATTACAAATGAATGCTACCACCTGGCCATCCTCAAGGATTGTCCCTGCTTGATACTCTACTGTTGCCCACATAGGTTTGGATTCCATTGCTTAGGGAGGCTAAAATGGGCTGGGAATGAATTGGCCTCTCCATGCCCTTTTGGGATGCTCTAATTTAGACTTCTGCCCACATCCTCTTAACCCTGGTGAAGTTAATTTCATTTCTTAGCCTTTAGTCTGCCTTATTTCAGCATTTTCCCTTTCTCAGGCATTTTAGGCCTTGGCAAGACTAATACTGAATCACTCTTATGTTTAAGTTCCAACATATTGGGTAGATATATAACCTAATAAAAACTTTAGAGGGGTCCTTAACTACTAAGATCATACCTGTGATTTGTATTCTGTATTAAAAACATGAATATGATTAATGTAAAACTGAGGCTACCAGATGTCTCTGTCTTCAGTGGCAGCCCTAGTTCCCTAATAAGCTGCCTGTAGTGAATTATGGGAATAGTCTTTTGAAGGTATTTCTTGGCCTTTCCTAGCTGGTGAGGACAGAAGTCCTTTGATCTGTGAAATAAAAGTGTAGGAGCTAGTGGTGATGGTGGAGGGAGAGGAGGAGGATGAAGAGGAAAGAAAATAGGAGAGAATTGTCTCACCTTATTATCCCCACACCACCAGCCTAGAGCTCCCCATATTCAGTGTCGGGATCCTTCACCCGTGACCAAACCCAGACTCTCCCCTGGTTCATCAGTTCATCTCATTTCTACCCCACCAAATTGCAGTTTTCTGAAGGAACTTAATTTATTGAGTTCAGATGTGTCTTTTTAATAAAAAAGTGGTAAATTTTGGAAGATTTGTTGAATATTTTGTGGATTCATAAATACACTCACAACCTATGTGTTCTAACCCAGATACAAGAGACCAAATGTATAGTCATCATTGCTAAAGTCAAAATGTATGTAAAAACTAATAATTAACTAAATATTATTTTATGAATATTTTAAATAATTTTAAAAGCCATAGTTTATGTCACTAAAATTCAAAGGGGCTCATATTTCTCCAATAAAATTATTTTGCAGGTATTCAGAGAAAAAGTTTTTAAAGATTAAATTTATATTTCTCTGTAAGAAATGGTTATGGAATATGCCATGAAATTGAGTGTTTATGGAGTTCCTATCATGGCACAGTGGAAACAAATCCAACTAGGAACAATGAGATTTCAGGTCGATCCCTGACCTCATTCAGTGGGTTAAGAATCCGGTGTAGACATGAGCTGTGGTGTAGGTCACAGATGTGGCTCGGATCTGGTGTTGCTGTGGCTGTGGCACAGCTGCTGTAGCTCCAATTGGACCCCTAGCCTGGGAACCTCCATGTATGGCCCTAAAAAGAAAAAAAAAAAAAAGTGTGCTTATGAGTTTTTGTAAAGGCTAGGGCTATGCTAATGGAAATATTTCCATTGAGTCTGTCTAATATTTTAACATTTATAACTTCTTCACTCTTTCTTGCTAAGACAGAGGCATGGATAAATCTATTGATTTTCATGAAAGTGTGAAATGGCTCTTTTCTAGCTGAGATTTCTAATTGATTTCTAACACCAACCTCAAATCTTTAGTTAAGACCTCCAAATAAATTAACTTTATTTTTATTTATTTATTTTAGGACCACACCTGCAGCATATGGAGGTTCCTAAGCTAGGGGTCAAATCAGACCTGGAGATGCCAGCCTATGCCACAGACACAGCAATGCCAGATCTGAGCTGCATCTGCGACCTGTGCTGCAGCTTTCAGCAACATCAAATTCTTAACCCACTGAGCGAGGCTAGGGATTGAACCTTCCTCCTTGTGGACACCATGTCAGCTTCTAAACCTGCTGAGCCACAACAGGAACTCCCTAACTTTAATTTTAAAGGAGAACAGCTGAAAGGACTAGTCTTTAAACCTAAGACTTATATACAAAAGTATAAATCAAATGTATCTATGAGCCAGTACATAATTCCAAAAGCTAAATGAAATTTGATGCTCTAATCAAAAGAGACCATGTTATGAGAGATGTGGCAAAATGATACAATTGGATAGGACATGCACAGAGGTGGAAGAATGTTTAAGACAGGGTGTCTCAAACCTTAATAGGCATGAAGCAATTGAGGATCTTATTAAAATACAAATTCTGCTTCAGTAAAGCTGGGTGAAGCCTTTGATGCTGCATTTCCAGGGAATGCCTCTGATTCTGGTCTTGTACCACATTTTGTAATGTGGAATAAATTTCATGATCCCATTTCATTTCTCTTTGTCTCCCTTCTCTCCAGCAGTTGACCTATCTTTTAACTCAAGCAGGTTTGAGTGAATTGTGATACTAAATGGATAAGCTGAGGACTGTTTTTAAAACTTTGCTGCCTGTAAATTAACTGAAAAGAAGTTGCATATTTTTTAACTCGTTGGTTTGTCAAGATGGCTCCTAGGCTACAACAGAAATAAGATCATTGGAAACGTACTACATGAGTTTTTGTTTGTTTGTTTTGTTTTGTTTTGTCTAAGCTTCATGTGGTTTTGTTGATCAAGGTAGGAAAGTTGGAATTTTCCACCAACATGCAAGTTTATTATCAATATGTCTCTTCATAGTTTGAAAACAAGAGAAATTGTTGGACTGAAAAAAAAAAAAGGACGTAGGATATATAAATAAATGATTCAGCACCATTATAGTGATTTATTACTGGCCTATCAAACATATACATTTTTCTGATAATTATGTAGTTTCTCATTACTTATATATCTGTAAGTTCCTTGATAGCAAGGATCTTATATTCTTTGGGGTCCAGCAATTTCTGGTCATATGGTAGCATTCTGGACATTGCATGCAAACTTTTCTTCTCTTAACTGTGCATTCTACTGCTTTATTTTGCAAACAAGATGCTTAAGTATAAGATCTGTCCTGCATGGAAAGCTGCAATTAGGGGTTTATGTATGGTTTATTTTTCACATCCTGAGAATCATTTGTTTTGAGCTGACTCTTGTCCTGTTTACTTTTGCTTAGAGTTTGAAAAGAAGCCTGACCAGAACTGTCATAGAATTCTGTCACTTTTAGGCTTGTAAACATTTGCCAAGTAGTCTGAAGTTTGAGATGAATTTATTATACGATTCTCTTTTCAGTGTACAATTGAAAATTTGCACAATCAATCTGAAAGAAATAGAGAATCAAAATGAGAAAATACAATTTACAAGGTTAAATATCGATAAGAACAGAGAAACTTAAATGGACACAGAGACATGCATGGATGTATCTATCAATAAATTAAGGCTTATGTGTGTAATTTGATAGAAGTTGATAATCTTACAAGAGTATTTATTTGAAAAATTATTTATTCCTAGAGACTAAAAAGGGTCAAATTTTAGACTTTTATCACTATCCTGATCTATTCAAATAGGTTAAAATGTTTAAATAAATGTGAGGAGAGGAGTTCCCATTGTGGCTCAGTGGGTTAAGAACCCAATGTAATCTCCATGAGGATGCAGGTTTGATCTCTGGCCTCTCTCAGTGGGTTAAGGGATCCAGTGTTGCCACAAGCTGTGACACAGTTTGCAGATGTGACTTGGATCCAGCATTGCTGCATCTCTGGCATAGGCCGGCAGCTACAGCTCCAATTCAACCCCTAGCCTGAGAACTTTTATATGCTTCAGGTATAGCCGTAAAAAGAAAAAAAAAAAAACGTGAGGGAATATTTTAAAAAGCTATAATGCCTAATGAAATTTCCCTGCTAATTATCATAACAGAAAACAAAGCATTGAATTTAGTTGTTATATGGACCAATCAGTTTTGGCACCACTCACATATACTAAATCTGGTCTGTTATCTGAAATATTAATCACCAAGAAAGATTACATGAGAGCCTGGATTGATTAGTGCAAATCTAATACTACTGCCAGTGAAGAAATGCATTAGTCATTCATGCCCTTGTTTAAACAATAAACATTAAGGGCATATTTTATACAAGACACTATGCTAAGGATAACAAGAACAAGGTGTATTAGGTTTGTTCTTTCCTTGGTATCTTGTAGTTTAGTGGAGAAAATTTCATTTGTATATTTAACAAAAAAGACTGCTGGTCTCACCAGGAAGTTGTAAATGAAGACTAGGAGGTGGGCAAAAGGACATGCCAGGAAGGATGTCCCATTGATGATGGGCCCATAAAAGTATCTTCATGTTAAAAATATGTTTAGATATGCCAGTGTGAGAAATGCTACTTTCTGACCTGAACGTATCTTACCCTTTAGGCTTACTTATTTAGATATTAATAAACATAAGCAGGTCAAAATTGTGCTTTTACATTTTAGTACCAGATGTAGGTTATAAATTGTTGAGTGTAAAAATAAAGTTGCAGACATGGTATACAATATGATTCATTTTATAATAAGTAAGGTGTATATTCATGAATTTCTATACATGTTTGTATAGATTTGGGATATTTTAAGTATGATATATTCTAGACTTTAGGAGTTATTAAATCTAGGGGATTGGATTAGACAGATGAAGTGGGAAGAAAATTTTACTTCTCATGGCAGTTTTGGGATTTTTTTAGTTTTCTTTTACTTTTTCTTTTAATTTGCAAATTAAAGAGTTATGATTAGAGTTCCAATATAGAAAGGATCTTTTAAAAGTATCTAATCCATGTCTCTGTCTTTAGGCAAAATAATAAAATCATGTGTAGAGCCTTTTCTTTGGTTTTAGATTTTCCTTTTATCTAAACAAAACACTGTAGAATGATTGCATATTGTTCCTTATATAACAAAATGAGAGAAAATACACCAAAATCAATAGCATGGTTGTATGAGACTGAAGAGATTATGGATAATCTATTTTCTTTTCTTCATAGTTCAAATTGTGCATAATGTGATTTTTTTTTGATAAACATTAATTGAAGAATAAAACAAAAAGTTATTTAAACTACATTGGCTTATATAATGACATGCTTGTACATTTCAAAACTATTACAGGATTATGTTTACAGTGCATTTCAAGGCTATTACAAGAATGAGTTTACAATTAGGTATGTCTAATTTCTAAAATATAATCACACATATATTATACCACACAAGTAACTAACAAGTTAATGATGACCAGCTTTGAGGAGCCTCTTATTCTAGTAAGTGTCGTATTCACATTAAAACCATAACACACACACAGAGTTCCCTTCGTGGATCAGTGGTTAACGAACCCGATTAGGGATCCATGAGGATGTGGGTTCAATCCCTGGCCTTGCTCAGTGGGTTAAGGATCCAGCGTTGCCATGAGCTCTGGTGTAGGTTGTAGATGAGGCTCCGATCCTGAATTGCTATGGCTGTGGCCAGTGGCTACAGATCTGATTGGGTTCCCTAGACTGGGTGTGGCCCAAAAGAGCAAAGAAAACAAAAACAAAAACAAACAAAAAAACCCCACCAAAAAACCCACAAAAAAATAACACACAAAATAAGGACATTTCACAGATATCTGCTGAAAGTGTCAAGGTGTTTTGGTTATTTTATTTCCCCTCAATGTCAATGGTAAAAAAGGGCTGTAACACTGTCAGATATCAGGTATTTATTAGGAAGTGTTCATCATGCATTTTCCACTCTAGCTATTTGACAGCTGCATGGAATGGAAAGGTCAGGGGCCCTGGTTTTAGACCCAGGTCCACAACACGCATACCAGGTGGATCAACTCTTAGCTTAAGCTCTGTACTCAAACTCTGTGTCAGTTTCCTCACTTGTGAAGGAAAATCAAACAAAAAAAGACATCAAAGAAAAAAAAAGGTTCTTTTTGTCCCTTATTGGAAAATATATCTGCTATATTTTTGTCTAAGAGACCTTCCATTGGGTGGGCGGGTGGGTGGGAGAGAGCGGTCAGAATTCCTAGACTGGGGGAGTGGTTGAGGGAGAGAAAATAATTAATATTAATTGGATGTCTTCTCAGTGGCAGCAGGGCTGGGCTTCATGAACTGTGTGACCAGTGCAGTCATACAGGGCTTCATATTGAGTAAGGTCCTGTGCTACGGTCACCATTCTAAAATTTTTAATAAGGTTATCTTTGATTTTGCGATCTGTAAGTGAATGTGATCTGATCAGATATGTTAATGGAGAGATGCTGGGGGCTACTCTGAGTTGGTTTGGCAACTGCAAGAGCAGACTGAGAAAGGACGCTAGGTTGAGCACCATCCGCCTGATCACCTGAGCAGTGTTTAGATACAGATTAAAAAGGGGGCCATGGAGTGCCCGAACTGGAAGGCTGCTAACAGTGCCTTAACCTTGGCCTCTCTTTTCCCGGGTAGATTTCTTGTTCTGTGTGTGTATGTTTGAATTTCAAAGTAGAACATAGAGCAGCAGGAACCTGTCAAAGGTTTAAGGGTCTCAGCAGAAGGAGAAAAATAAAATCAACCTCTGGGAGGGAGTAAAATGCTCTGTTTTTGTGTATGAAATATTAGCTTAACTAAAAGGAGTTTACACAGCTTGTTGAGAAACATTTTCCAGAAAACCAAGCCTCTCTTTTATCTCATTTTTACCTTTGCCACTCACCCATAAGCAGTAGACTCAGAAATCTTATGAAGTAATATAGCCAACAAAATAATTCATGAATGTAATATGTTTGGTCTAGGAAAATCTATTTTTATTCATTACATGGTACATGGAGTGCACTGTACTTTCTTCCAAGTAACTTTTGGAAGATATCTGGCAAAATAATTCAATATGACTAGCAGTTATTTTTTGGAGACTGGTATTGTTTTGACATGAAAAGCATTGAAAACATATGGTCTTTCATGTTTCTTGCCTTGTGCTTTCCTTGAAAATGTTTATATTTGCTTGTGGTAAAATGCATTAAGTTTCCTAATCCTGAACAACCTTATGGTACACAGATTCACTTTCAAGCAGTGCAACTGGGGAAACAGAAGTTTTTACAAAAAAGATGAGATTTTCTTATGTAGCGATACATTTTGTACAATACAGGTGCCAATTTTGATCTTTTTTTTCCCCTAATGTTCAAATTCCAAAGCAACTGTTAGGATAAATTCTCTTTATGTTGCCTCTCCAATAGCTCATATTCTTCATCATTGTGTCCAGAATCTGTCAGCCTCAAAGTGACAGCAAATTTGTGCTCATTTATATGGTTTCTACAGTGTTCATTGACCCTTGTAATTATGACAGTAAACATTTCCTGTGCACATGGTGGAATGAGATGGCTCGATTGAAAGATTTTCCTTGACCCAGGATGACTACAAAAAGTACAATTTCTTCATCTACTAGGATAGAGCTATTGGGCATTATTGCTAGTGCTATTTCCTTTAAGTCCAGAATCAGTACTCTATCTTTCTACTTAGCATTTGCTCTATTTAAATCAAGGTAGTTTGGGCTGTGTTCATCAACAGTGGAAATCCAAAGTAAATGTTGAAGGCATTTAAATGTACATATTTTAGAAAGAGACATCATTTTCAGGTACATTGAAATCACATCTCAGCTAGAGATTGCATGCTAGTTGGGCAAGTTTATATTTTGATTTATCTTGTTATAAGTGTTATAATTTAATAGAACACAGCTCATCTTTTAAAGCATATGTACGCTTTTACTTTCCTGGCCTTTGTTTCAGTTGATGACAAGTTCAACATAAAATAGTAGTCAATACTAAATATAGAGTATTCTTATCATGCTGGCGATGGACTTTTTATCAAACTAGAATTATGACACCTATTCACAAGATTGGAAAATACCTTACTGTGTTCAATGTTGAAAGTCTGCAGCTGGTCTTTTCAAAGCCCTTATAGTATTTATATAATGAGCTATCCCAGCTATGTTTTAATTTCTCATTTTATTACAGTTGTGTCTCTTTAAGAGAACTTCAGCATCCCAAAGAAAGATTCCAAGAGAGTCCCTGCCCCAAAATTTATGGTGACACCAATTAAAATAATATTGTAATTATAATGCCCCGAATGCTCATCTTATAATGAATGTGGTTTCTAAGCATACATTTTTCCAATACTTTGAGACAATTTTCAATGAAAAATTATTTAATCCTTATTTGAGGTATTAAAGAAAAGCAAAACAGCCTGCGTCTGAGCCCTCTGGAGTTGATTCAAGATTCAAATTGTTAAAAGTGATTCAATCTGTTCATTATTTTGGGATTTTCAAAGATTATCCACCTGTACTAAGTTGAAAAACCAGGAAAGACTGTATTGTTAGAACATTTTCCAGTTGGACCATTAAGTACTTTCTGGAGATTTCTTCTCTGAAAACTATAGGCATGACATGCATTGTTTATTATATTTGTTTTGAGAAGGAGATAATAATAGCAACAAAGAAACAATCATATTCAAGATGTACAAATACTCCCATATGGATAGCATATGAATTCCCAAGGTTAAGGCACTTAGAAAGGAATTTTGACATTATGGAGGATCCATGGGCATAGAGATGGGAGAATCGGGCCAATTCTTATTAGTATGATTAAACCATTCTTTCAAAGGCTCTAACTAGAACAGAAACAAGTCATCCAGAACCTGACCGAGGTGAGGTAATGAATAAAATAAACTTCAGAGCAGGAGAAATCAGGGCGTTTCCAAATGGTTAGTTTGACTGGTTTTAAAATTAAAGGATTCTCTTGGAGTATTAGCAATTTTCACAATTTTCAGATGCTACTCTGAAAATTCTAACAAGTACTTTGGGACCGGTAAAGATTAATTTTGACCATCCAGTTTCATTGAGAGTATTTTATTCAAGGCAAACAATATTAGAACTTGTGAAAAGTACATGCCACAAAGTAATCAGAAATAATATGCCTCTCTGTCCTATAAATTCTTGATATTCTGGGTATACTTCTTAATTGCCTGCAATCTATTTGGTATGCTTTGTAATCTCTCCAAGGGGTCCTTGTCCATCTCTAGTCAATAAAATGTTTTGTCTTTTGAACATATTTCTGTTGTAGCAGTCAGATCCAGCTAGTTCAGTGGATTTCTCAGTCTGATATTGAATAGTTTTAGTTCAGAGATTTGCAGACTGGGAACATTTTTGTGGTGAAAGCTATAAAGAAGGAAGCTTTGTCCTACAAGTGTCTATTATAAAATCAGTCAACATTTAACTAATTTAGGTCGGCTATCTCAAATTACATTTTTAATTCCCCAATTTTATAATCATAAAAGTTATTATAAAATATTGTTGAAAATTTTTTTTCTTACTCCAAGCCACTTTTCAGTATCTGAAGATGCCCATGATTTAGCTGAAGAAGAACAATTGAGGTATCTTTTGAGGAAGAACAGTTGTAATGTTTTTGTTTTATTTAAACCTGTTTCAGCTGAATATGGATATGTGAGGAGGAAGCTAGATGCTGGGCCATATAACCTGTGATATCCTTCCTCTAATGAGGTTTGGTCAAGAACTAAAACTGAGCCACAAAAACAAATTAGCCTAATTTGAGGCACTTTTGAGAGGTGTTTTGAAAAACTTTGTACCACTGCCTCTTGCTTGAATAAGGGCATTTGACAAACAGCAAAATCCATGTGGACAATGGGCTCTCTTGAGGAACCAGTAGGAGGCTATAGTCCTAAACTGGCCTCTGTGCAAAGAGCAAATAAAAGAGGTCCCTTGTGATTCCCTTAGCTAGTTAGAAATTCTTCAAAATCATAACTTGTTCTTAGGAAGCAATCTCTATGGCTACCTTAATGAGAAGCCATGGAAAATTGCCTTCACCTGGTGGCTCATATTATCATTCTGGAAGCTAGTACTAGGGGAAATTCACAAAAAATCAAGGTCTTCTGTGAAGGTAGACGCGATTCTTTTATTCATCCCAAATATAAAATGTAGAAGAGTATAAAAAGGAGTGGAACAGTAATACAATACATATTGCAGAAACCATTTCCATAGAATGTCATAAATTGTTAGACCTGGAAAGTTCTCAAAACTAGAGGTCGTTTGGTATAACTCACACACCTCCTTTTCTTATGCCTTAACATAAACAGATAACTGGGCTTATTCAGTGACATAATTGCTAAGGCTTGTTTATGGGGTAAGATGCAGAAGTGGCTACTTGGGAGACTGAGACTTAAATTCCTATTTCCCTACATAATGATCAACTGTCCTTCTAGAAGTATTTATAATCTATTAAAGATCAGTATTGCACACTCTTGTCACATGACATCTTGACTAGCAAAATATTTGTGCAACTTACCATATTTTTACAACCTTTTCAACTTTCAATAGGTTTTCTTTCTAAATGAAAATTTTTTTCTCTGACTGGGGTATAGGTAAAAAAGTTTCGTGAGTTGTTTTTACTTCTATGTGAAGTGTTCGTATCATTTTAAGACATTAAGTCACTGCTGCGTTGAATGTTCTAATCTTACAGAAGTCAGTGTCTCATTGGCTTATTCTGTTTTGAGCTCTAGGGCTAAATGGAAATGGGTATAAACACACACCTATATATGTACATGTATACAAATATATATACATATAAATACATATATACATATACATATTTGTATACATGTCCTTTTTTTTTTTTTACTATAGACATGTTGGCATAAAATACTGACATTTAGCTAGGTCTACTCACTAGCCAGTTTTCCCTTTTGTTTGAGTATCACAGAATTTTGTGAGAGGTTGAAAATACAAATGTTATGTTTATTTATGCCAAGAGTCTGTTGTATCTCAAAATTAACATATTTTAATTTGACAAAATATTTTTTAATTTCAGGAAGTACTACATAATGCACCATTTCCTCTGCCTGTATATCTATCCATCCATCCATCCATCTGTCCATCTCTCCCCCCATCCATTCATTCATCCAGGCATTAAGACTCACCTGATTCACCAGTCCTCTCTGTTGACTGATGTATCATAAAGTCAGTTGACATTCCTGGAGGAAAATCTACTAGGCACCTGAATGGAAACAGAGCTTAACAATCAGTGTGTCAAAGGGAGAGGCCACCTGGAAGTTTAAGTGTATTGTGTATGTGTTTCTAGGCCTTTTGATCTCTAACTCTGCATCCAGTTACTGTCAGGCTATATTGAATCCAGAATCACCAAAAGGTTGACTTAATCATCATTACATTTCTATTTGTTTTTTAGCAGCATCCACCCATGTTCTCTTTCTATGGTCAGGTTTTTAGTTATTTTTTCCATTCTCACAGCTTCCATGAGCTAATATAGCTAATTCTTAATTCAAATACATATTTTTTTTCCTGAAGTAGCTGCTGTGCATTATACATTTCCTTAGTTAGACCTGTCAGAGAAAATAGGGTCAAATGTTACCCTTATTTTATAGATGATTAATCTGAGCTCTATCTGATAACAAAGCCCATGCTTTTAACTCCTGTGCTCTATTGACTTTTAGAAACAGCTTCCCCTCTTGATGAATTTTTCCACCAGGATGTGAAGCAGACAACACAAACATACCATTGCCCCAAAGCAAGTAATAATCTCCTCTGGGAAAATCAGCGGCAGCTCCAAACTTGATTCGCCTCTGTTTCTGTTGGTGGAATCCCCATCTTCATCTGGCCTGAGATCTCAGTGTCATTTTAAATTGCTTGCTCTTTCGCCGTCTCTTCTTCCAATTTAATAAGTTTCCCGGTTCTGTCTCTGCAGTGTCTCTGACAGATGTTTTTTTCTTTCCATTGCCACTCATGCCCCCCAAATCCAACCATCTTTACCTCTTACTTGAACAATAAATTTGTCTCTAATTATTTTCTCCATCTCTCTCTTACCTCTGCAGTTAAGTTTTATTTTCCTTTTCTAGATTAAGCTTCTTAAAGCACACCTCCAATTGGCCACTTTAGTCCTCAGAATATTTCAGAGCTTTGTCATGGGCTGCCAAATGAATAGCAAATGCTTTTAGCTGATGTGCAATGTCTTCCCTTATGATGGAGGTAAAGAATGAACAAACAAAAATCCCTCAAAACCTATACCCGTTAGATGCATGTGAAGCAAAGTTTAAGAAAATCTTTTGTCTTTGCTACAAGCAGTAACAACAAGCCATCCTAGATGTAATAATAACTGGCAAGTGGCACTTGCAAAGGCAGTAGGATATATGAGACCTTTAGCCATCAACAGAGCTTAAGCCCTGTCCAACAGTTCACTTCTGCTCATCTCCACTGATTACTGATGGGTGGAAAGGCCTTTCCAGCATTGCTGCAAGAACTTTAGATATTTTTAAAAGAAGCTAAACACTTAGAATTTTATATGTAAATCTCCCATTATTTGAATATTTATAGCTGATTCAAACACCAACTCTCTCTTTCTCTCTTTCTGCAGTTAGAAAATAGAACTAAACAATGACCAGGCCAAAAAAAAAAGTCACCAAGTAGCTAAATTCAACTCATGGTCTGAAGGTATGTCCCCACTGTCTGTCTGTATGTCACTCCCCTATGTAGGCTCTCTGTTCCATGCCTATGTTTCTCCCGTCAGGACTTCGGAGGTCTTGTGTGTCTGCCTTTGTTCTTGTAGTTCCTATCTCCAGGAAAGGCTCTTTTCCATCCAGTCTATTGAATCCTTACCTGTCGTTTCAGTCTGCCTCAAATTCTGTATCCTCCACAAAGTTCCTCCTGATCATCTCAGCCAGCCATCTTACTTTCTTAAGCTTTGAGTCGTCTCTTCTGTGGCCCATTTATTTATTTTTTGAACTTGTATTATTTTTATTTTTCTGCAGTAATGAATTACTACAAACTGAATGGTTTAAAGCAACACCATTTTAAAAGATCCATGCTTTTGTAGGAAGCAAAAGGCTCCTGTCAGGGGCCTCTCTTACTTCTTCTAGGCTTCTCTTTGGTCCTTCCACATTTCCTAGCTCTGTCTTGTACATTAGCTGTTGATACTTTCATGCTCCTCTTGACTGGAAGATGCATAAAGTAAGACCATCTCTGGAACCACAGTCTTTGTGACTAGCCTTTCAATATAGCTGAAGCTCAATAAACCTAATTTTGAACTTGCCAAGAGATGGAAGGAAGAGTTGTTGAACTGGGGTATTTCTGTTGCGATTTAGAAATTGCAGCTCACCTGCTTCTTATCGAAAGAAGGTGGGTTTATCTGATTCTCTTCTTCCTTATATAGCCCAGATACCATTTCTCTGTGCCTGTCAGAGCTCATATTTTTGGCACCAAATGTCACGTGGGATCTGCTTACTTTAAAGAGGAAAAGCGTCATTGTGCAGGAGGATTCATCTGGTATACGGAAAGTGGATCCTAGAGAGGAACCTTTCTCAGTCATGGGATCCTTGTCTATTCCTTTCTCCAGATTTTCTCATTCTTTTTTTTTCCTTTTCTTTTTCTTTTTGGCTGCACTTATGACATTTGGAAGTTCCTGGGCCAGGGATTGAACTCACTCCAAAGCAGTGACCCAAGTCACTGTAGTGACAACACCGAATCTTTACACCACTGCACCACAAGAGAACGCCCAGATTTGCTCATTCTTGTTCTTATTTAGAGCTGTTTTAATTCCTCTTTCAGACAACATGCCATATCACTCAGTCTTTAGAGTCAGTGTTCTGAAACGACTTTCTCTAATATACCATATTGAGTTATGAGCTGCTTCTGCTGATCAGATAATAAACAATCAGGCAGGCTACCACATAGTCAATAAATGACCACAGACTACATTGGGAACTTAGTCATGCATATTAGTCATATTTAAAAGCACTTAACCTGAGCAAGTTTTTATCAATGAATGAACTGATGCTTCAGCATATCCTAATTCTTGGGCTCTTATCAGGTTGGGGGTAGGACATGCCCTAAACTAGAATCTAGTGAACAGAGTTGTAGATCTGTTTATATCCAGCATAGTAGATATCGAAAAGCTGTTAAAAATATTCAGTATAATATTCAAGAAAATCTAAAAGAAAAAAATACCCATTTCCCAACCACCTAACATGCAATCATTATTTTGATATAATCATTATCTTGTTTCCTTTCAGTATTTTGTCACATCTGTAAATACCTTTTACCTAGTATTAAGCATATTTTATGTACGGTAATCACACGTTATGTGTTTTATGTTAAATATTTCCTAACCTAACAAAAATGATTCTCATAAATCCCAGTATCTTTTAATAGAAAGTGATCTATATACCTACAGATGTATATCCTGAGGTATTTAGTTCCTTGAGGGATTAAGGAAAAAATACATAAGTTAACAATAATCTCACCAACCATAGATAGAGCCTCTTACTTCAATAGTTTATTATTTGCCAATGCAAGAAACACAATCCTGTGATGAGGATGCAAAGTAGAGATTCATATAGAAACTAAAGAAATACTGCAAGACAGATGCCGGCCAGTATTAGTCTTTAAATAGATTTAACTTATATTTATAAAAAATTATACTTTTAAAGAAGAATTGACACTGATGCCTTATCAGCTAGTCGTGAGTCACATGTGGTCCAGAAGGTATTTTCTGAGGGAATACTTGGAATTCTTTGGGAGAGGCTGACAGGGCCATCCCCCTGGCTTGTTAACTTTAAATATGTTGAACAGTATTGCAGTTTTGTGCATTCAGTTAAGGTTATAGATTATATTTTTTCATTGAAAATTAATTCACAAAATGGAAAAGTAGCTTAAGATTTCAGGAAAGTATAATTAAGTCCCATTTGTTTATTGGTGTTTTTATTGTCATTACCCTAAGAGGTGGATCTGAGAAGATGTTGCTCTCGTTTATGTTGGAGAGAGTTTGGCCTATGTTTTCCTCTAAGAGTTTTATATTATCTGGTCTTTTATCTAGGTCTTTAATCCATTTTGAGTTTATTTTTGTGTATGGGGTTAAGAAGTGTTCTGATTTCATTCTTTTACATGTGGCTATCTAGTTTTCCCAGCACCACTTATTGAACAGGCTGTCTTTTCTCCATTGTATATTCTTGCCTCTTTTTGTCATAGATCAGTTGACTGTAGGTGCATGGGTTTAATTCTGGGCTTTCTGCACAGCAAAGGAAACCCTAAACAAAAATAAAAGACAACCCACAGAATGGTAGAAAAATATTTGCAAATGAATCAACTGACAAGGGATTAATCGCCAAAATTTATAAACACCTCCTACTACCCGAAAAATGAACATTCCCATAAAAAAATGGGCAGAAGATCTAAACAGACAATTCTCCAAAGAAGACATACACATGGCCAAAAAATACATGAAAAGATGTTCAACATCACTCATTATTAGAGAAATGCAAATCAAAACCACTATGATATACTACCTTTCACTGGCCAGAATGGCCTTCATCAAAAAGTCTACAAACAATAAGTGCCTGAGAGGGTGTGGAGAAAAAGGAACACTAGTACACTGTTGGTGGGATTGTAACTTGGTGCAACCACTGTGGAAACAGTATGGAGATTCCTCAGAAAACTCAAAATAGAACTACCATTTGATCTAGCAATCCCACTCCTGGGCATCTATCCAGAGAAAACCATGACTCGCAAAGACACATACTCCAATGTTCATTGCAGCATTATTTTCAATAGCCAAGACATGGAAACAGCCTAAATGTCCATTGACAGAGGAGTGGATCAAGAAGATGTGGTATATATACACAATGAAATATTACTCAGCCATCAAACGGAAAGAAATAATGGCATTTGCAGCAATATGGATGGACCTAGAAATTATCATGCTGAGTGAAGTGAGTCAGACAATGAGACACCAACATCAAATGCTATCACCTATGTGTGGAATCTAAAAAAAGGACGCAATGAACTTTGCAGAAGAGATACTGACTCACAGACTTTGAAAAACTTATGGTTTCCAAATGAGACAGGTTGCGGGGTGGGGGGATGCACTGAGGGTTTGGGATGGAAATCCTATAAAATTTGGTTGTGATGATTGTTGTATACCTATAAATGTAATAAAGTTCATTAAGTAATTTAAAAAAGAAGATATAAAAAAAGATTTTAGGAAAGTAGAGGGTTGAAGATAATACCGATAATAACAACCGAAGCACATTTTAATGAACATAAAAATTCTTTAGCGTAATTAGTGGATGATAAGGAGAAATACATATAGTAATTTATTTTGGTATATTATTAAACAGTGTTTTTCATTTCCAGTAATTCCTTCCACACCGCTTTTAAAAGCTGCCCCTGCCCCTTGAGCTTCAGTGTGATGTGGGCAGCATAGAATATCTGCCTTTGTGGCCAGGAGCTGTGAGGCTGTAAGCAATGAGCCTATGGATCCAGAGTCCTTTGGTGGTTGAGGCAGCTGCACTAGGGATCTCAGAAACTACACTGCAAGCCTTGTGTTGAGGGGACCCAGTGGAGCAGGTACAGAGAGATGTTACCTGGGGATTAGATATCTGCTGGCCTCTCAAACTCCTCTCATCTGCCTTGGTCTTTTATAGCTCTCTCCACCCCCAGCCCCTGCAAAGGAGCAACAGAGGGAAGAAGGGAGAGAAATGCTGGGGCTGGGAGCAAACTTCAGCTGCTCTGTGGCATTGGGGGCTTACATGAGAAATCAGCATCATTTACAGAAAAATAAAGATTTTTAAAAATAGATCTGAGTTTGTAGCCTGAAAATTACACCAGCTTCTTTATGCAGAGAGCAGTTTCAGTTCCTTGTTGTTTATCTTCCTGTTTTAGACCAGTGGTTCCCAAAGTTGTCGACACATTGGTTCCACCTGGGGAGCTTAAAAAACTACCAATTCCTGTGCCCCATACCCAGTGATTGTCATTTTAATTGATCCGGAGTGTAGACTGTGCGTTGCAATTTTTAAAGATTCCAGGTGATCCTAATTTGCAGACAAGTTTGGGAATCACTTTTCTAGAACATTTCCACTGATCTGTCAGTACATAAATAATACGATTTGTTTCTGTGCCTTTTCAAGCAGGAAGACCACCTACTCATGGTAACTAATTTTCACGTACAAAAATCCAAATACATTTTGAACTTACAGCCTAACTTTGTTTCACGTGTAATTGTGGTCCAAGACCAAACAAAAGGCAAACACACTGTAAAATTTTCCCTGCAGTCTTTTAACTGATAGCCATCTGCAAAACGCAGTTATATTCTCACACAAATTACATTAAATAGGAATGGTTCTGTGAATTATATATAATTAGAAGTATGTATGTACGTATATATACATTGGATAGAGAAATATCTGAATTTCTTTTCTTTACCTTACACTACATTAGCGTTTGGGGCAGGGCATCCTTTCCCAATATTCCCTATATGTAGAAGTTGCTCAGAGTAAAGATGGAAATATCTCTTCCAGGGAGTTCCTGTTGTGCAAGTTACAAACCCAACTAGTATCAATGAAGATGTGGGTCCAATTCCTGGCCTTGCTCAATGGGTTAAGGATCCCGTGTTGCTGTGAGCTCTGGTGTATATTGCAGATGGGACTTAGATCTGGCATTGCTGTGGCTGTCATGTAGGCAGGCAATTGCAACTCCAATTTGACCCCAAGCCTGGAAACTTACATATGCTGCAGATATGGCCCTAAAAACAAAAATCCCCTCTTCCTTGTAGAGACTAAGCTCTTATTTTATTCTTCTGGAACCTAGGCCAGTTGATTCTACTTTATGAACACTCTTGAATCTCATTCATCTTCCCATTTTCCTAGTTCAGACATGTATATCCTTTCTGGTTTATATAATAGTTTCCAAACTGGTTTTCTTGCACTGTGACTTATTCCCTTCTAGTCTATTTACAAAACCATGAGAGTGATCTTCCTAAAACCTGAAGATGATTGTTCTATTTGATAATCATGCAAAGATCCCCATAGCCCTCCCAGTGAAATCTAAACCACTTAACTGCTCTGGAAGTTCCCTCACTTTCTAACCACTGCTTCTCCAGGCTGACTCTAGGCAGTCCACCCCTCTGCACCTGAGCTTCAGTCTTGCGACTTGGAGTTTTTGAGCAGCACCAAGCCATGAGAGTTCTTCCACAAAGTTAGGCTTACTCTTGGACAAGGATACTTTGATCTGGGAATGTGTGTGTGGATTCTAAAAGCCCTGTAGCATTTGGTGCTTCTCCTGTCACAATACACGCTTCTGTAATCCAGGTCTCAGATTTGGTCCTTGTTATTTTCCAGTATCCAACGCAGTACATGGCATATGGAAGATAGAGAATATTTTTTGCGTAAATGAAGGAATGTAGGTCTTTGGCTTCTTTCCTTCTCATTCTACCCCATTCCCAACTCCTCCTGAACTAGAAAGCACTCTGGGTAAAAACAGATGAGTCATAAAGCATGGCTGCAAAAGCAACCCTGTGAGCAAACAGATGCACATATGCTCCTCAGATGAACTTCTTGATATCACCGATTTGGAGATTATGATCAAATGCCAAATCTGTTGTCATCATATTTTAAAAGTTGTGGGGAGAACATTTCTGCCTTTTCATTTCTGCAGTCCGTCAAGACCATACTATTTAGAGTGAATAATGAGGTACAAATTTATGAATGGTTTTTGTTAGATTGGTTCAAATTTATAGCTTCGTGTTTTTGAATTTTCTGTGTTAGTCTGCCGATGATATTTCATTAATTATTTTTACTGCACCTCTGAGTTATATATTTGTTCAGTTGCGAGGAATTTAGTTGGTCATAATAGCAACTTAATTTTAACCTTAAAATTACCACGTGCAGACTTATAATGTGTCTAAAGCTGCACTTTTCTATAATGTTTTAATCTCATTTTAGGTAGTGATAATTAGAAGATAAATGAACCTCAAAAATTTCTTGAGTCTTCTTTTTTTTGGCCATGTCTCTGGCATGTGGCAATTCCCAGGCCAGGGATCAAGCCCGCACCACGGTAGCAACCTGAATGAACCACTGCAGTGACAATGCTGGATCCTTAAGTTGCTGCACCAAAAGGATACTCCTCTTGAATCTTTAAAAAACCATTTTGTGTGTACATTTTGTGATTAGTTCTACAAATGGAAATATACATTTATATTTAAAAAGTTGACAATGGACTTTACCTGGTTATTCTTTATCATTAGGAACATGGGGCACATGGCCTGTGCAGAAGTTGGTGACCTATAAAATAAAGGTGATTGGCAAGAAGAAAAAGAAAAGCGAATAGACTTCTCTAGTTTTTTTCTTTTTTTTTTTGAGTAAATCTGCTATTCTGTCTCATCAAGTTCCCAGATCACTTGGTGAATCTTTGAAGGCATTAGGAATAATGCCTGTTTACTAAACAGTGATCGCTAGAATAGATTTTGTAAAATGCGAAAGGAAACATTCTTCTATTCTGTGAAACTATCTTTTTACGTTTACTGTAAAAGAAGTAGTTATGACATGTGAAGTGACTTGTAATATACTAAGTACAACTCAGATGACATCAAGGAAACTGCGTAAAAGCAAATAACCCACTTATCACTAGTCTTTTAAGCTGCCATCTTTCTGGACCCCTCATACCTGAATTGGATTAATCATAATTCTTTGTCCAGGACACACTATCATTTGACTAAGTGTGACTCTCATTTATTTAATAACAAAGATGCCCATATAAAAAGCCAATAACTGCATTATTACATTTATCTTTTTTTTTTTTTTTTTTTTTTTGTGCTTTTTAGGGCTGTACCCACAGCATGTGGATGTTCCCGGGCAAGGGATCAAAATGTAGCTGCAGCCACCGGCCACACCACAGCCACAGCAATGCAAGCTCTGAGCCATGTCTTCCAACTACACAACAGCTCATGGCAACACTGAATCCCCAACCCATTGAGCGAGAACAGGGATTGAACCCACAACCTCATGGATACCAGTCAGATCCATCTGCGATGAGCCATGACGGGAACTCCCTTATACTTATCTTTCAACTTATCCGTACATCTTTCTGACCCCCTTTCTTTTCCCCTCAGAGGGAAATATTATCCCCAGTTTTGTATTTATTCTTCCTTTGAAAATAGTTTTATTTCATACACATAAATAAAGAGATACACATATATACTAACAACACATTTTTGGGTTTTGTTTTAGTTTTGCTTCTTTTCCTTCAACATTGTTACTTATGTTCATCCTTGTCATTCTATCTGTAATTTGTTCTTTTACTGTTTTATAATATATATTGAACATGCACCACAATTGATTTATCCACTTCCAGTGACTGGGCATTTGGAATTTTCAAAGCTGTTACTATTCTGAACTGTGATTTAAGATCTCTCTTATGTGGGTCCCTGGTGCATACGTGCAAACATTTACTTCATCATACACACACACACACACACACACACACACATTGCAAGGCACTTGCCAGTCATAGGGTATACTCATCGTCAGTCTACATGATTTACACCTTTACAAATTATTTCCATAAAACCAGTGGTAGTTTCACTCTCTAACATGTATTTCTTTTTGTATAAAATAGTTATTCCTTTCTCTCATTTTCTGTTTTTTTCCTAATTGATTGGTATGACTTTTTGTATGTTCTTGATACTGTCACCTGCAGTTATGTGTTTCAAGTGTTTTCTCCCATTTTTTGGCTACTCTTCCATTTTCTTTAAATGTCTTTAAATTTTAATAGGGTTAACTGCTATCAATATTGTTCTTTATGAATTAAGCCACTTTACACACAGACACACATGTATTAGAACATGGCATTTAACATATATAGATGATTGGCTGTGTGTGTGTGTGTGTGTGTGTGTGTGTATTTCCAAATATTATTTTTATAATCCCAAATCTCATGATTTGAAAAATTAATTATTTGTGGGATGGGGGATACCAAAGCATTTATACAATGTTTATTGCAAGTGATTTTCTGAATTAAGATCTGTTCAAAGAAACAGTGCATCTTAGTATTAAATAGTACATTCTACATTTATTTATTACATGCAAAACTCCAATTTTAAAGATTCTACTGATACTTTTCTATTTATCCCAGGCCCAAAATGTATACATTATACACAATGAGAATGTGTATTCCTTCTAGAGAAGATATCTCCTAATAATTATTTGACATATATTTATAGGCAAATAACTAAGGATGAATCCAAAATGTGAGAAACTGCTCCTCAATATCTTTTAAGTCATAAAATAAATACCAGGACATAAAATCATAGCTAACTCTGAATACTTGCTAAAGACTAGGCATTATTCTAAGCATCTCATAGGCATGAATCCATATAGTTCTCACAGCCACCCAATGAGGTAGCTACTGCCATTCCCACTTACATGATTAAACTGTGGCAGAGGTCAAGCAACACACCCCAGTTGTCCTGGAAAATAACAGAGGTAGAATCTGAACTCAAGCTGTAAGGACACTTTTGAAAATCAAAACACTTTGGTACAATCAATAGGTGTACCAGGCAGAGAGTCAGGCAGAACAAGATGTGTGGCCACCTAGCCCTGCAACATCTTCTAAGGATTCTTATCATCACAGAAACAAAGGACATAATCTGTTTCATGTGGGTCTTTGCATCCTTTAATATGTGAAAATTGACAACTAGTCCTTTTCCTTTTTGCTTTGAGCAGTCATTCACACATCGAGGCATCAACACAGAGCAAGACTCAGCATCTGGAGCCTTGCCAAAGTGGGTCTCAAAATTTCCTTGCTTTGTCTTCTGCATGACAGCCTGGATCTCAGCCAGAGAAGCCTCTGCACTAAACATGTGTATATCATAAGGACTGGTCGTCGCTCTGTGATGTTTTAGGTAGAAATAAAGATGACATATCTAAGACTTCATGCAGTGTAAGAGGGAGGAAAGAAAAAAATGAGGTTTTGAAATATAGCTCAAAAGTGAGAGAAGAGTGAAGCTGAGGCCATAGGTCTTTCAAGTCCTTATTGACTTGTCTACTGATTTATCATCATAAATATTGCTGCTTTTTTTTTTTTAATCTATGATGGGGAACAAATTAACATCAGTCTTTTTAAAGCACCCCGAAAAAGCATAATGTGTAAGTGGCCATATTTACTACTATTTTTGTGTAAAAACAAATTAATGTAGTTTTCTCTTTCTTGGTCTAACTTATTTAATTGTGTTCATTTTAAGATCACATGTTATATATATATATTTTAAAATTTTTATATATTATGATGTTTTAACATCATAAAAAATATCTTTCTGGCTGGGGAGAAATGGCCCTTCCTGGGGTGAGATACCTCAGAGATAGCAAAGGTCTCAGTGCACGTATACCTTTGGTAGGCAAACTCACCAGTCCAAAGCAACACCTCCTCTATCTGGTCCATACACTCTGGGAGCAGTATTCCTCTGCTTTAATCACCATAGGGCCAGATACCTGGAAACCAGAGAACCAGCCCTGTAGCACAAGGCCCTTTGAAATGCTTCAAACTAGCCAATCCTAAGCCGTTTGCCCATTTACCTCCTAAGCTCTCCTTCTGCCTCTGACCATCCCAGTGCTTTTTTCCATGTGGCCCTGTGTGGCCTGGCCAGCTACCTCCTGTCTCTAGGACTTGTGGGTATAATAAGCGTTGTTTCCCTGAGCCTCTTCTCTGCCTCCTCTTCATAAAACAGCACAAAACAGGCCAGAAATCAGAAAACAGAAAAACTTAAAAATCAAGGGAAAGAGGGAAATTGACAAAGTGCTCTGGGGCAGGAGGAGGCGGCTCTCCAACAAGCAGCAACAGAATGTCCTCAGACATTTGCTCATCAGACTGACAGGAGCTAAATCTGCCCCTAACTTAACAGCTCCAAGACTGTGTGAATGCCCCACGCTCTTGTTTGTGTATGAGGGTAACCACTGTGTGTTGTAAAGAGAAAGAATGGCACCGCATCGAAGTAACACTTCTGTTAGCGTTGGTCCTGATTCAAGTGCTCTTCATTTATAGAGAAGCACTACAACTGAAAAGGAAAGCTTGAAAATGTTTTATTTAATAGTTTTCTTGGTTGTGTTTTTTGATAAAGTGCTTTTATTGATTCAACAATATTAACCTCATTGAATAAAGTGTCT
This sequence comes from Sus scrofa, assembly GCF_054392235.1. Lineage (NCBI taxonomy): Eukaryota > Metazoa > Chordata > Mammalia > Artiodactyla > Suidae > Sus > Sus scrofa. The sequence continues at coordinate 101,049,824 of NC_139397.1, forward strand.
ACACATATGAGGAAAATCTGATCATTATCTTGTAATGAGCTACGAGTGATTCTTTGGCATGCTCTTATTGGCCTCATACAGAAGCCAGTACATTTGGCTTGACATTTGACTTCATTTCTTAGCCATGTCCAGAAACAGAAGCTCTTAAATGGAGCCACAGTTATTAATCACGGGGATCTCAGGTTCCTACATAAAACAGGTGGTTACTAAATGTCAAAAGAACAATGCAGGGAGTCATGGAATATTTTTAGACTATGACATGATCCTTATTTTTTCATAACATTTTTTTTTCCCCTGAATATTGGCATGCTTGATACTCAAATGGGAAAAGAAACTGGATTCTCTATTGTAAAATGACATTTATCAGGCTTATCTTAAAGCTACTTTTCACTTAATGATTAAGTTTTACTAATAAGTAATATATTTTTAATCTGTTATCAGTAACGGTAAAGAAATAATTTGGAAAGAAGAATACCTTACCCCTCTGTCTTCATGAGCCTTGGCTGCTCAGGATGGTACTGCAAAACTTTCGTGTTGGTTGTAAATTATACACTTACTTGATTACACATTTGAGGTATTCAAGAAGTTATTTTGAGATTATCTATTTTTTTTTGCATGTAATTCAAATAAAATTCTATTTAGTTAATAAAGGCGTATTTTGGAATTTTAAGAACTATATACACGTCAGATAAAAATCCATTTTTATTAGGCCCAGGAGATCACTGGAAAACTCAGACATAAAATTAATTTCTTACAACACACAAAAGCTAGAACTCCCTCTAGTTTATGTCGGCCGTCAGGATACAGTGATATATTGTTCTTCTCCACTAAGTTGCTTCACCGCCAGCAGGTTTTAGTTAACATTATTATGATAGTGAATGACCCTAAAGAGGGTTCCCCCTATTCATTTAAGTCTCCTTCCTAATAACCTACAGCTGTGTGAACACCATCAGCTGTGGGAGTTTCTGATGCGCATATTAAAAGTGTTGGAATGTCACTCCATATGGTTCTTAGGGACTTCCTTTGACGACTCATAATATTCCATCAGTCCAGCTGTCAATGGCCAATTCTTCAGCTGGGCTGATGACTTGAAAAGCTACTCACCAGTCTTTAATCCTTTCTCATTGCTGCTACTAAAGCTCTAGGAGTTCTTTGTTTGCAGTGGGTAAAAAATGAAGAGTCACTCCTGGCAGATTAAAGCACCAAGGTTCCTCAAATCTCAGGAAGCTTTCGTTTCTTACACCTTAAAGCCCACTTGGTTGTGGGAATGCCAAATAACTTGTTATTGTTTCGCTTGCATAAAAATATAATCACACATTTGCAAAAGAGGCCCCAGACGCTGCACTGAGCAAGTTTAAGAAGTGATCTTATTTTGTTGGTTTGCAATGGAGATATTTAAAACTTGTTTGCTAAAGAAAAGCAATGAACATAAAGAGGTAATGTCAGTTTTACTGTGAAATTTTAATTTAGAAAGAATTAGTGGGACCATTGTGTCTCTTTTTGGGAAAAAAAAAGGAAAGAGGCATTATTGGAAAACAGCAGAAAACTTACAAAATATATATATAACGAAATAGAATTTAAAGGGAAAAGTAAATATATAAACCCTAATTCTGTAAAGAGGCTAAAGTTTTATTTTTTTAATCTTTTATTTTGGTACTAAATCTTAATTTAGAACCAGGCTTGTATAACATTGGCAATTTATTGCTTACATTGTCAGAGGAAAATAATGTTTTGGTGTTAGTATGTTACCCTTGTTGAATTTTGGACATTTACCTTTTTTAAAATTGGTAAATCCTTTTATTTTAAGAAGATTGGTAGAAAAGAGACAATTTCTAGGGCAAATAGTTTAGAATGATTGTCTTTGTATCTTTAGGTTTCTCTTGTCTTTAAAAATTCATTTAATTTCTCCATTTCTGTTTACCTGTTTTTGTAGAAGGCAAGAAAACACCAAGTTAATTCTAGGATATGAGGAATTTTTTAAAAAAATGTATAAATATTTTCCCAATACTTCTAAGGTCTGCTGTATGCATCATGTTGAAACAAAAATGAATAAGAATGATTATTCCTATTAGGTGATAGATCCTATGAAATATTCCAAAATCTTCAGAATCAATTAAGGCATGTGTTTATAGCAGCTCAAAGCTAAAGATTCTAGGGAACATTAGCAGAACTTCATTCACCCAAAATTAATGGGCCCTGATGCAGTTTGAATTCCAGGAAAAAGGGTATATGATCCTCGCCTCTCTAATTACACAGTTGTTTTCTCTTAGTGCTCTCCCCACATATCTGAATGTGCACTTATAGCGTGGCAGCCATTTATTTCTATCTCTTACTACTTTATCCTTCCTCATATATTTCATGTCTTCACAATGAAGACATGCTTTTTAAAGAAACTTCTATTATACCTTACAGATAAATCTCAATAGTTGGCTCCTCAACTCTTTTCTTACATGGTGTAAGAAATGTAATAATTGTTCTTTAAAAATGCCCTCATGAAGGTGGAAAGAAGGTGCTTTATTCACTTATTAAACTGTTTTCTACAACATGTTAACTTAGGCAAGAAACATCTTAGAAAACAGGATGCTAAGAATTGCCAGAGTCAGCACAGAAGAGTAAACATTCGAAAAATGCATAATTAAGAGGGTTTATTTGATGTTGACCAACAAGTACTTAAGCGTAAACTATAGATACTGTACGTATAACACAATAATTAATCTCATTTATTAAATATATCAACCAGAATTTAATTATCCAGCCTATTTGTGGTTTTTTTCCTAAAACACTGAAAAAGAAGAGAAAGACGAGAAAGACCAAGCATGAGATAAAAATTACAAAGAAGTCCAGCACAATAATTAATTTTTTATATGATAGTACTGGGTCTGTTTTATCTGCAGTTGGAATAAGATTATGGCAAAGTCCTTGACCACCCCTCCCCCCAGATGTTCCCTAACCCATTCTAATTGAAGACACGCAGGAAGGAAGCATCTTGCTTATTCAGATCCATTGTAATCAGTGAGTTTGGTTATAAAGATTAGTCCTTATAGGAAAACTGAGGAGATGAAGAGTAGGAAAACTCTTTCACCACAAAAAAATAGGAATTTGGGGGAACTCAGAGAAGCTGAAAATTCAGTCATTGAAAAAATGGCTGAGGATGCTAAAACAACTAATTGGACAGCCACATGCAAAAAAGTGAATCGAGATGCAGGCCTTCCTTACACATGTCACAAAAACTAACACAAAACATGGAGTTACCTGATGGTTCAGCAGGTTAAGGATCTGGTGCTATCATTGCTGTGGCTTGGATCACTGCTGTGGCTTGGATCAGTGCTGTGGCACAATTTCAATCCCTGGCCTGGGAACTTCCATATGCTGCAGGCATGGCCAAAAAACCGAAAAACTCCCCAAACTCAAAATGGATCCTTGACCTAAATGTAAAATGTAAAACTCGAGAACATAGGGAAAAAAACTAAATGACCTTGGGTATGGCAGTGGCTTTAGATACAACAGCAAAGGTACCACCCATAAAAAAAAATTGATAAGCTGGCCTTCATTACAGTTAAAAATTTCTGCTCTGTGAAAGACAATGTCAAGAAAATGAGAAAACAAGCCATAGATTGGGAGTAAATATTTGCCAAAGACCTATCCCATAATGAACTGTTACCCAGAATATATAAAGAACTCTTAAAATACAAGAAAATAGCCCGATTAAAAAATGGGCAAGAGAGCTCATCTATCATGTGATGTTACAACAGGAAGATGGTGATACATGAACCAGGAAGGAGGCCTTCATTGATGCTGAGTCTGCCTGTGCCTTCCTCTTGGACTTCCTGGCCCCCAGAAACCTAAGAAACAAATTTCTATTGTTTATAAGACAAAAAAGAAATGGGTAAGGGACCTGAATAGATACTTCATCAAAGAAGATAGATGGCGAAAGGCACAGGAAAAGATGTTCCATATAATATGTCATTAGGAAATTGCAAATTAAATAACAATGAAATACTACTATATACCTGTTAGAATGGCCAAGATCCCAAACATGGACAACACCAAATTCTGGGGAGGATACAGAGCAATAGGAACTCTCATTCATTGCTAGCAGGATGCAAAATAGTATATCTACCTTGAAAGACAGTTTGATACTCTCTCCATATGATCTACCAACTGTACTCCTTGGAACTTACCTTAATGAATGTAAAACTTTTGTCTACAGAGAAGCCTATTCAGGGATATCTATAGCATCTTCTTTCATAGTAGCTCAAACCTGGAAGCAACCAAGATGTCCTTCAGTAGAGGAATGGATAAATAAACTCTGGTACCTACAGATAATGGAATATCATTTAGCACTAAAAGCAAATAAACTATAAAGTCATGAAAAGACATGGAGGGACCTTAAATTAATATTACTAAGTGAAAGAAGCCAATTTGAAAAGGCTGTATAATGTATGATTCCAACTATATGACATTCTGGAAAAGACAAAACTATGGAGATGGAGATCAGTGGTTGCCAGGTGTTGGGGTGCAGGGAAGGATGAACAGGCAGAGTACAGAGGATTTTATTCTGCATGATACCACAATGCTGGATACATGTCATTAAATATTTTTCAAAATCCATAAAACATCCAACACCAGAAGTGAACCCTAATGGAAACAATGGATTTTGGGGTAGATAATGATGTGTTAGTATAGGTCCATCGATTTTAACTGATGTCCCGCTGTGGGAGACATCAGTTATATATTGATAGCGGGAGAGATGTGCATGTGTGGGAGAAGGGGGTATATTGGAGCTCTCTGTACTTTCTGCTCAATTTTACTGTGAAATTAAAACTACACTGAAAAATTAAGTGCACTTAAATGGCTGAGGACATTAAAGAATAGGACGAATATTTTATCTCAAGAAACCTCAAGCAGTTTCGAGCTACCACACACCCCCTCTACAGCTACAGACCTTCTCTGATGGCTGGTTTATGTGTCCTTGAGCTAGTTATAATTTTGGGGAGAAAGGAACTTGTGATGGTAGCAGCAACGAAGCTTGGAAAACACACACACACACACACACACACACACACACACACACACACACACACACACACACACACACACAATCAGGGCATAGTGAGAGTACCTGTCAGAGAAACAGCTGCCAGGTGGATGGTTCAGGAATGAACCAGCTCCTCTTTTCTCCAGAAAGATACTAAGAAAGGTAACTGTCAGTTGGAGATTGCACTTGGAGGGCTAGGACGATGGTTGGTAGAAAATCTGAGCTATTTTATTTTGCATTTTGTAATGCTTTTTTTAGGGTAGGTAGGGGATGAAATACTGAAGAAATGAGTGTCAGACACATAGTAAATACTGTTTAAAGTTTTAGGTGAATGGAGAGAAAGTGTAAGAGGCAAACATACAAGGTGGGTAAGAATAAAGTGGTTAAATGTAAACATTACATGAAAATATTTCATTAACTTTCTATTTTTTGAAACTACTGGAGCAGTTTTGTAAAGAGAACATAAAAGTGAGCATATTTTAAACTAATACTTATGGGTACATGAAGAAATAGAAGGTATTGAGGGAAATATAATTTTTCTGAAATTCTAAACTGTGACATAAGGAAATCTCATAGTTCAGTCAACTAGAAGGGAGATAAAATAGTGTCCAGGCATTTCTTAATTGGAAATTTCTTTTTCTAAGCCCAAAAAGAAACTTTCCATCTGTTCTAGCATCTGCTTACTGTGGTTCAAGAATTTCTCCAATTTAACAAGTAGGTGTGACAATTGGGACATCTGGGAATTTTTATAAGGATGCACAAAAGAGTTGGTAACTGGTTTCATAAGCTTTTCACAGATTCCTTATATACATACACAGAATTAAAATAGCTGATCACATGGCATGTTTATATATCTTTTTAAAAAGGAAGTTTTGAATTGATGTGATATTGGAATTCTACTTTAAAAAAAAACAAAACAAAACAAAACAAAACAAAACAAAACCTCTTTATCATGAGAAGAGCAGAAAGTGGTTTGCCCAGTTGCAGGCTATGGTAGGATTTAGGAATGTGCTTTCTAGATCCATCTGTGGGGCTTATCCCCTTGTAACTTTCAGAAAGTTGCCTCATTTTTCTTTGATATAATTTAACCACTGATGAAAACGCAAATTTAAATACTTGCCTTTTCTGAAAACACTGGAATGCTGAGGAAGAAAACATACTAGGAATATAGTTACAATAGATTGTTTGTATCCTCCCCTGATATTCCCCCCACCTCCATTGTCCGCCATGGTGGTATTAATAGGTGGGGCTTTTGAGAGGTTCTTAAGCCATGAGGGTGGAGACGGCATGAATGGGATAAGTGCCTTATAAAAGTGGCTCCAGAGAGATCCCTAGCCCTTTCTCTGTGTAAGAACACCATGGGAAGGCTGGTGGACCAGGAAATTGGCCTTCTCCATAACACAACCATGCTGACACCTTGGTCTTAGACTTCCCAGTCTTCAGAACTGTAAGAAATAAACTCCTATGGTTACCTGATCTGTGGCATTTTGTTATAGAAGCCTGGATGGATTAGACAATAGTATTTGAATGCAAATGAAGATCATTCCTGCTGAGACTTCTCCTACCTCTTGTGCTTATTTGGAAATCTGGATTCTGAAGCTTTGTAATTTCCTTTTCTAAAAAATTGAAGTATAGTTACTTTGCAGTGTTGCATCAGTTTTTTTCCGTACAGCGAAGTGATTCAGTGTGTATATATATATATATATATATATATAGTATTTATATGTGTGTGTGTGTGTGTGTGTATATAAAATTTGTGAATATATAAGCCATTATGGCTTATCTCAGGATATTGAATATATTTCCCTGTGCTATACAGTATAAACTTATTCTTTAGCCTTTCATTTGTAATAGTCTGTATCTACTAACCTCAAAACTCCCAATCATTTCCTCCCCACCTCCTCTCCCTCTTGGCAACCACAAGTCTGTTTTCCATGTCTGTAAGTCTGTTTCTGTCTTGTAGATAGGTTCACTTATATCATATTTTAGACTTCACATATAAATGATATCACATGATATTTGTCTTTCTCTTTCTGATTTACTTCACTTAGTGTGATAATATCCAGGTCTATCCATGTTGCTGCAAATGGCATTATTTCATTCTTTTTAAGGTTAATATTGTATATATATATGTACCACATCTTTATCCATTCATCTGTTGTTTCCATGTCTTGGCTATTGTGAATAGTGCTGCTGTAAGCATAATATGCATATATCTTTTTGAGTTATATTTTTGCCCAGATATATGTCCAGGAGTGAGATTGCTAGGTTACATGATAATTTTGTTTTTAGTTTTTTGAGGAAACTTCATATGGTTTTCTATAGTGGTTGTACCAATTTTCATTCCCAGCAACAGTGTAGGAGGGTTCCCCTTTCTCCACACTCTCTCCAGCATTTGTTATTTAGTACACTTTTTTATGAGGGCCATTCTGACTGGTGTGAGGTGGTACTTCATTGTAGTTTGACTTACATTTTTCTAATAACCAGCAATATTGAGCATCTTTTCATGTGCCTATTGGCCATCTGGATTTTTTCTTTGGCGAAAGCCTATTTAGATCTCTGCCCGTTTTTCAATTGGGTTGTTTGCTGTTTTGCCATTGAGTTGTATGAGTTTGTATATTTAGGAAATTAAATCCTTGTTGGTTGCATGATTTGCAATCACTTTCTCCCAGTCCATAGGTTGTCTTTTATTTATTTATTTATTTTTAATGTTTTCCTTTGCTCTGCAAAAACTTATAGCTTGATTAGTTCATTTTTGTTTTTGTTTCTGTTGCCCTGGGAGACTGACGTAAGAAAACAATGACACGGTTTATGTCAGAGAATGTTTTGCTTGTGATTTCTTATAAGAGATTTAGGGTGTCGGAGTTCCCGCTGTGGCGCAGTGGTTAACGAATCCGACTAGGAACCATGAGGTTGCGGGTTCGATCCCTGGCCTTGCTCAGTGGGCTAACGATCCGGCGTTGCCATGAGCTGTGGTTTAGGTTGCAGACGTGGCTCGGATCCTGCATTGCTGTGGCTCTGGCGTAGGCCGGTGGCTACAGCTCCGATTTGACCCCTAGCCTGGGAACCTACATATGCCGTGGGAGCAGCCCAAGAAATGGCAAAAAGACACACACACACACACACACACACACACACACACACACACTCTCACGTTTTAGGGTGTCATGTCTTATGTTTCAAGACTTAAAGCCATTTTGAGTTTATTTCTGTGTATTGTGTGAAAGTACATTCTAACTTCATTAATTTACATGTGGCTGTCCAACTTTCCCAGTACCACTTGCTAAAGAGACTGTCTTTTGTCCATTATATATTAGTCCTCCTTTGTGAAAGGTTAATTGACTATAAATATATGGGTTTATATTTGGGCTCTCTGTTCCATTGATCCATATGTCTGTTTTTGTGCCAGTACCACACTCTTTTCATTACTGCAGTTTTGTGGTATTGTTTGAAATATGGGAAGGTTATGCCTCCTGCTTTATTCTTTTTCTCAGGATTGCTTTGACAATTCTCAGTCTTTTATGATTCCATATAAATTTTTGGATCATTTGTTCTAGTTCTGTGAAAAATGTCCTATGTATATTTGATAGAAATCACATTACATCTGTAGATTTCTTTGAGTAGTGTGGCCATTTTAACAGTATTAATTTGAAGTTTTGTAATTTCTCACTTTCATTTGAGAAAAAAACATGGTCTTAAAAACTTTAGAACTTCTGAATATGGCTTATATATGTAAATTTTTATTTCTACCTTATAAAAACAAAAATTTTTTAATCTTAATTTATTAATTTTTTTAATATTTTTTTATTTTCCCACTGTACAGCATATTAAATTATTTTTGGTTTGTCTTTATAGTAATATAATGTCTCCAGTATTTCATTGTGCTTTTAAGTGAGGGTCAGGCACCTTGTGAAGCAAACATTTTTGTGCAAAATCAGTATCTTTCTATTTTTCACATTTGGAAATAGAAAAAGGAATAGTGCCACTTTAGTTGGTATTCTGCCATGTGCTCAAAGCAAGTGTCTTGCCCTTCTGAATCTAATGTATATTCCAATTTTACTTTTGCTTGAAATGATTCTCTATAATCCTGCCATACAGTTTATCCAAATATCATCGGGGTGACTCCAGGTGACCAGAGGGTTCTGTGTTCCTGGCCACTTATTCTGGGTTCTTCAGACCATGACCAGAACCCATGAGCTTTCCAGTTTTAAAAGGTCTAGGTCTTGGGTCACTCAGAATCATTCTGTGTAAAAGAAACCTTTCTTGTCCACATTCTCTTCATTTGATTAGAAATCTATGGGAATGGGGAGGGGGAGGGAGCGGGAGGGATCGGGAGGGATCGGGAGCTTGGGCTTATCAGACACAACTTAGAATAGATTTACAAGGAGATCCTGCTGAGTAGCATTGAGAACTTTGTCTAGATACACATGTTGCAACAGAACAAAGGGTGGGGGAAAAAAATGTAATTGTAATGTATACATGTAAGGATAACCTGACCCCCTTGCTGTACAGTGGGAAAATTTAAAAAAAAATCATTTGCCCATATTAAAAAAAAAAAAAGAAATCTATGGGAATGAGATGAGTTATGGGAAATGCTAAGAAATTGGAGAATTGTAAATTTGCCTAGTGTTATTATGTAAAGCAATTAACAGTTGGAAGTTAATATTTCCTGTAATTATTAAGCCAAAGTACATATTTTCTCTCACACATCCCCCAAGACAAAGAATATGAGTGACTTTGAGCTCTTAAGTGAGCCTTCATATTTTGTCGACTTTCTAGAATTTTGTATTTAGTGTTCTGTGATCTATACCTGTATCTGTACCTACAATGTTAAGGATATTAACAGAGCCAAAAACGAGGAATGAAAGAACCCATATATTCCCACAAAATGTATGAATAAATGCTCGACCCAAGATTAATTAGGAAAACAAGACCACAAGGAGATACCACTTTACACCAATAGACTGCAAAAAATTAAGCAGTCTAACAGTACCAAGTGCTGGTGAGGATGTGAATCACCTGAATTTCTTGTCGCTGACAGGAGTATAAATGGATACAACTACTTTAGAAAATAATTTGGCATTATCTTGAAAATGAGAGCATTTAAATAAAGTTCCTCTCCCTTATGTGTATACAACCATGTGTACCAGAAAACATGAACATGTACTTATAATAGCCGCACACTGGAAACATCCCAACTGCGGCCCCTGGATGAGTCTGTGATAGTGTCTGGAACCAAGGATAATGATTCTGCACAACTGGTGTGAATCCAAAATAAAAGACTAAGTTAAACCAGAAGGGCTAAGAAGAGTACCTCACACAGTATCTAACACATAGAACACACATAATCGTTTCTTGCATAGATGAATGATAAAAATCATTTACTTGGGGATATTATGTGACTCTTTAGGTATTGGCAAATGTTTAAGCAGTTTCTCCTGACTCACCTATTTCCCTCTGGTAAGACAATAAATATTTACTAAGAACCCCATTGCCAAATATATTCACTGAATATTCTGAATTATATTTATTTGTATTTTACCATGTAAATGGTACTAAAATTTTTTCACCTTGATCATTTTGTAACTGGAACAAGCTTATAAATTTCTGGAGGGTTAGGGCCACATTCTGAGTTTCCTTTTTCTTTTCTTACAGAACTACATGGAGTGGGCAGTCAGTAACTGCTTAGAACCTAATGGTGAAACAGAAACCTACTCAAGTTTTCCTCTTTTTTTGAAAAATGTCTATTTTGAAAAGAACAAATCATGGCCAAAAGCAAAATCTTTCAATCAGGCTAGGAGCTCCATGACTTCAAGTGAATTTTTTCTTAAAGAAAAATTTGATATATAGATAGTGAAGTAGTGGCTGTTATCTTTATATATAGGAATATGTTTATGATAAATACAAGGGAATTTTTATGTTGTAATTCTAGGATGTAATGAAATTCTTAGCATACAAGGCATCAGTGATAGAAAAACATTGCATATCTGATATTCATCCAATTAAAAAGATCTAAACAATGTGCTATGCTCATTATCTTGCTAAGAAACATAGAATCCAGAAAGCTGTTGATATTTCTGTTCTAAGAGGTTATTTTTGTTGTTGTTGTTTAATCAAGTACTAATCAGGAGAGATGCACTTTATAACAGGAGAGGCAATTTATCTAACATCAAAACTACAGAGGCAGTTAGCCTTGGATGATTATTCTTAGAATTAAGTTAGCTTATTTCCAATTAATCTGTACTTCCTGTTGTTATAGCGGTTCTAAGAGTCACAAATTTAAAGAGAAAGAGGAACTGTACTTACCTACTCTATCTAGTATGTCTCTAATTTAAACCTTCTAATATGCTAATTGGTTCATGTGTATCAGAAGAGATTCTTTTGATAGAAAGCAACAGAAGTCCCAAACTGAGGTAACTTAACCGAAAAGGAAGTTTATTGTTTCATTAATTGAGCATTCTGCATCTGATATAACCAGGATTTATTGCTAGTTTTGCTTACTCTGAGTTGGCTCCATTTTAAGGTAGAATTTATAGTGGTGTTTACATGTCATCTAACAGGAAAGAGAGCTTCTGTCCTTTAGGAGTAGATCAAAAACTTAGTTCTCATAGGTTGATATTGACATGGAGCTATTCCTGAATCAATCAGTGTGTCCAGCAAAACAGAATTAGTTTAAGCTATGGTGCAAGTCTACCTCTACTTCTACAGACATAGGACTAGGGAGTCAGTTGCTTCCAGACACATAGGCTGCATCTAGAAGAATAAATATTTGGACAGAATTTAGAGTACTATTACCAAGATTATCTCTGTGCTAAATGATCCATCATCTACTATGTTACATGTTTTCAGATAATTCCACATTTTCTTTTTTTTTTTTTTTTTTTTTTTTTGTCTTTGTGCCATTTCTTGGACCGCTCCCGCAGCAAATGGAGGTTCCCAGACTAGGGGTCTAATCAGAGCTGTAGCCACCAGCCTATGCCAGAGCTACAGCAACGCGGGATCCGAGCCCCTTCTGTGACCTACACCACAGCTCATGGTAACGCCGGATCATTAACCCACTGAGCAAGGGCAGGAATCGAACCCGCAACCTCATGGTTCCTAGTCGGATTCATTAACCGCTGAGCCACGACGGGAACTCCTCCACATTTTCTTATATCTTTAATAATTATGTTTGTGTGTATGTAGAGTTATGAGGGATACCTGTCAAGATAGAACGGCTTTTTTGCTTCTTGGTGAAAGAAGCTGCAAGCCACTTTTCTGCTAGGATACTACAAAGATCAATTTGGAGCAGATTTTCCTAATTCTGAGAATTTCCTGAAGATCACTTCTTATTATCCAAATGGAAGAAGTAGGAACCCATTGACTCAGGAAAAGTATGTATCAGAATATTTTGTGATGTTTTAAAGTTTTCTCTGTGTATCTTTTGCTATGAAAGCTTAGAGAAATGTGGAGTACATTTGCATTATGAAAGACTTCTAGGAAGAAATAGAATGTCCCTGTTTCATTTGAGACTACCTTATCACAACATCAGATCGATTGAGTTGATTTCATCTAAGTTCACCTGGGTCTCCAAAGGAGCGTCTTTCTACAGGTAAGACAGATATTTGATGAGCAAATTGTAGGAAATCATGAAGGAAAGTTCATTCCATTAATGGTGTGTGCCTGGGAGACCTCCCTGTCATGAGGTCTGACTGAAAGGGTAAATGGAGATTTGTAACTTTGGAAGTCTGTGTACCTCTACAGCTTGTGGTGCATCACTGGGAGTGTAAAAAGGCTCAAATGAATGCACTAGACAAGATGACTGAAGTGCAGTGAGTTTGTGTGGTGGTGACAGCAGAAATGACAATTGACTCTTGGGGCCAATATGAAACTGGCTAGACAGCTTGAATGCCTTCTCTTCTTCCTCCTCTAATCTTTCTCTTTCCTTTCTTCCTTCTCTCCTTCCTTACCTCCTTCCTTTCCCATGTTAATTTTCCTGCTAAGGTAACTGAGAAACAGAGATGACTCCTTTTGACTGCGTAAGTGTCCACAGTTCCTGACAACTTGGTTAAGGGGAAAGTTTTCAAGAGGTAATAACTGGCCCTATGGGGGATTGAAGGATTAATTTAAACATTAAAAAGATTTATGATCTTAATTATACCTTAAGCTGATGATGCAGGCCACATTGACTTTACCAGACTTCCCCCCCCCGCCAAAAAAACCCCCAAGCTTAGAGTCATTCCTAAGAATTCTGCTTTTCTTTCTGCTTTCTAGCTTCCAAACCTTGTCAAGAATAAAATTATCTTTAAAATAAACTGTTCCACACCATCCAGTGGGGGCTCAGATGTCAATAACATGTCTAAAGACAGAATGAAACAATCAGAAGAGAAGAGGGATCAGCAGAGAAAACAAGGGTGGGAAAGTGGAGCTCTGGCAACTTCTATCCCTGTGGAGGGAAGGCTGGCTCGTGGACTTGTCAGACATCTTGGCAGAAGTATCTCCGTTTTCAGTCAACTTTTCTTAGCCAGACAACATTGAACAATCAAATCAAATCATTAACTCCATCCATTTTCAAATTCCATGTTCATGAAGCAAATTTCTAATTATATTTTGGCCTCCCCATAGGGAAAGAATTCACTGAATAAAGTAGATATTAAACTGGAATCCTTGGTGGCAGAGGATGGCAGCATCCAAGTGGAGCTTTGAAAACACTGCTTTTAAAATTAAAAGAAAAAACTACATTGGAAAATGTAAAAATATATGACAATATCATTCTTGGTTCACACTAAAATGGATGATTGATTTCAGCTCTCAGACAATAAAGGCAGGAAAAAAAACCTTGTGCTTTAAAAACCAAAATCCTTTATTTTTTTTGAGAGAACCTATGTGAGATTCTGAGGATATAGCAGCGAACAAGATGGCTGTTTGCTGCCCCTGTGGAGAAGAATTCTACTGGAGGAAAACTGATTATATAACAGTACTTAATAATTAAATATAACACTTTATAACAAAAGTGAGACTGAGAGATAAAAAGTGCTAATAAAATGTGGAATTTGGTACCTGTCCTAGTCTGTGGGGCTAGGGAAGGCTTTGTTGAAGAAATAACTGTAACCTGGGATATGAAGTCTCAGGAAAGAAGAGGATTCGTAGTGGCAGAGGACAAAGGGGAAATATTCTGGATCATATTAGTCAAGGTTCTTGGTTGCAAACAATACTAGCCAACTGACTGGCTAGAAGATTAAAAAACAAATTATTAAAAAAATATTGGGCTTATCTCTGAATCAGTTGGGAGACTGTGAAATAGGATTAGTGAATGAGAAAGAACCAAAAAAATCTAAGACAATGGGAAACACAATTCAGAATACACCAGGGTAATTGTTGCCTGAGATGCTGTAACTGCTGCTGTCCCCACTTGGTATTTGTGCTGAGCTGTAATTCATCTTCTCCTGTCACTGTGTCCTTGTTTCACTTCCATGTTTGGCAGGAGCATCTGACTGGCCAAGTATGGTAGCTATTTTTTAAGATGACTCCTATTCGTGACATTGCTTGGTATTCAAGCCCTTGTTTGGCCCCCTCTCATAGTGTATTAGGGTTGGTCTTTGTGACCAGTAGAATGTAGCAGAAGTGGGAGTTCCCATTGTGGTGCAGTGGAAATGAATCCAACTGGTATTCATGAGGCCACAGGTTCGGTCCCTGGCCTCGCTCAGTGCGTTAAGAATCTGGTGTTGCCATGAGCCGAGGTGTAGGCTGCAGATGTGGCTTGGCTCTGGCATTCCTGTGGCTGTAGTGTAGGCCAGCAGCTGTAGCTCTGATTCGACCCCTAGCCTGGGAACTTCCATATGTGGCAGGTATCGCCCTAAAAAAAAAAAAAAAAAAAAAGAATATAGCAGAAGTATGTAACTTCTGAGGACAGGTCATAAAGACACTGTCACTTCTACCCTGTTCTCTCTTAGACACTTGCTTTTGAAGAAGCCATGTGCCATGTTGTGAGGGTACTTCATCAGCCTTTTAGAGAAGGCTACATGGTGAGGAAGGGAAGGCTCCTGCCAACAACTGTTAGCAACTTGTCACCCACTTGTCCCCCATAGGAGTGAACCATCTTGGGACTGGATCTCCAGCCACAGTCAAGCCTTCAGATGATGTCTCAATTACAACCTCACGAGAGACTAAGCCAGAATGACCTAGCTAAACTGCTCTGAATTCCTGGAGCATAGAAACTGTGTGAGATAATAAGTGTTTTTTATTTAATTTGCTAAATTTTAGGGTAATTTGTTATGCATAAATAGGTAACTAATACACGTGCCTGTATCTGCCAAAAAGAGAGGTCCTACCATTTTACAGATGAGGAAATTAACTCAGAGAGGTTGAAAAGCATTTTTTCCCCCAAGTCACAAACTTTGCATAGCTCTACTTTGTACCAGCCACTGTTCTAAACATTTCCAAACATTACTTCACTTAATCCTCCTAGAAGCCCTGTGAGTTAGGCACTATTAGTACCTATTTGGGACTGAATTTTGTTCTTCTAAAATCAATATGTTTAAGCCCTAACCCCTATTGTGACTGTATTTGGAAATGGGATATTTCAAGTGGTAATTAAGGTTAAAAGAGGTCATAAGTTTGGGGGCCCTAATTCAATATGGTTGATGTTCTTATGAGAAGAGGAAAAGACACCAGGCATGTACATGTACAGAGAGAAAGTCATTTACAAACAGAGGAGAGAAGCCTCAGGAGAAACCATACCTGCCAATACCCTGACTGTGGACCTCCGACCTCAAGAATGTGGGAAAATAACTTTCTGTTGTGTAGGGCACCCAGTCTGTGGTGTTCCGTTATGGTAGTCCTAGATGGCTAATCCTAGTCAGCATCTATGCAAGTGTGACTGCAGCTTTGTCTCCGCTGTCCATCATGGTAATCATCCCCATTTTGCCTTTGGTGGTTGAAGCTGTAAAGAAACTGAAGCACAGAGAAATTAAGTAACTTGTTCAAGGCCACACATAAGTGGTAAATTGGGATTTGAACTGTCTAAATGAATCCACTATGCTACATCTTAATACATACAGCTTAACTTCCTCAAGAACTTTATATTCTATATGAATTTTTACATTGAAATTGTTGGCATAGTTTCTAAATGGGTTTCTGAATTTCCTGAACTGCCTGAATAATTTCACTTCAGACTAAGTTTTTCCCTGGGATACACTAAACTGTAAGTAATCTCTGTCAATAATGTCTGTCCCCTTTCACCCTCTCAAATTTCCAAGTGTCAGCAGAAGCATCTGATTGGCTGAAGTCAACTCCTATCTACCAGCTAAATGCAGTTAACTTCCTTAGCTGAATGAATGGCAGGAAGCTTTCACATAATAACATGGGTAGAGAAAGACTCTCCAATGCAAGGATTTACCCTTTTGTATTAACCTCACCCAAATGCGGTCCATGATGTCCTTAGTGCTTGCCTTGTACTGAGACACTGAGCACTTGATTGGTTCCTCAGAACACAACCCCTTTTATAATACGTTTATGAGAAATTAATATTCTACTAAACCTCTACTGTACAAAATTTCCATTATACACAGCCCAGCAAACCCGTAATACAACTCACTGTTAGATCATTTGGTTTACATTCTCAAAATTTCTCTTCCTGCCATTAGTCTCAACTGTCATTTTTTTTTTTCTTTCCCTTACACAGTCCTTAAAAATCCCCTCTGCTGTCTGGATTATTTTAATTCTATGCAAACTCCAGTTGGCAAAACAAATGGCCCATCTTCAGTGATGCAACAACCATCTATTACAAATTCAATTGCCTGTAGGTAACACTGCAGTGGGCTAGGGGTTTGCGTAAGGAAAGAGAGATAACTGTTGATGAACTCTGAGGCTGTGTCTTTCTCTAAAGACACTCAAATTCAATGAAAAAAAAAAAAAAGTATCCAAACAAAACCCAAAGAGCACCTATGCTTGCTAAACAGAAAATTTCTGTGGGCTGGGTTTAGTTGGTTTTGCTGTACCTTCTTCAGTGTTACTCTACCCTAAGTGACTTTTCAAAGTATTCAAATAATGCAAAGTTATTTCACAGCAGGAATTCTAGGCTAAGAAAACAGTAGTGTGTAATGACTTGTAGGCATGGTGAGAGAGAGCATTGGATAAATACTTCACCAGTGATCTTGGGGCTTGTAGGTAGGAAAACGGGTGAATCTGTACTGAAATCAAAACAGATAAATCTCAGCCCAAATCTGAAAACCAACTATTTTATAATTACAGTAACAGACTACATCCTTATTCTGCACGCATTTTGCTATATGATATTGGAGAAACAATTTGGTTTCCTATTTTGGGTTCTGACCCACTGCCAGCTGATAGTGAGGCTTAAATTAAAAACAGAGATATAGATGCAGATTGGTAGGGATCTGGCATTTGGGCAATTTTCTCTTTTTCTTTTTTTGCTAATTGTAACATTGCCCTTATTTGAATCACCTCAGGGCTGAGATATATCTATTTCACATATATGTAAAACAAAGCAATCAAATCTTGGTAGGAAAGGGCATGAATTACATTGATCTATTTTTTCTCAAGTACTAAATTTTCATTCAAGGATTTTGTAGCATCAGAGAAAGCTATAACTGAGTAGAGTATTAATGCACCTAAAAGCTAAATGCTGATAATGTGTAATGAACAGTCTGCTAAATGTTAATACAATTTATCCATTGTAAAATTTATAAACATGACATATTGCATGCACTTAGTGCTAATCTATTTTAGACATTTCACTTAGTTTGACCTATGACCATAATATATTATGTTCCTTGAGATATTTATCTTGTCATTTGGAAACAAGATTACAATTAATGCGACACACATGACTTTAAATTACTACCTCAACTAGAGATGTGTCAGTAATGAATTAGCCACAGCTTTGAACCCTCTGCTTATAATTTAAATTACCACCCTTTAGCTGATGCATCATGGTAATCCATTAAATAAATCACAGAATCAGAGAACCAAATAGTTTTTGATTCTAGAGATATGACATTTTTCCTCTTAATTTACCCAACTCTAGGCTAATGTATCCAAATTCATGTAATAAAAAGAATCACAAGAGAGAACATTTATATGTTTATATTAATGCTACAATAAAATCATAGCCAGACTTCACATGCTAGATGTACAAAAACATTACCCTTTTTTGCTGCATTCCACTTTTAAGGAGAAAAAAAATGACATTGGAAAAAGTAAGCTCATACCAAGCACTTGGTCCACAAGGCATTTTTCAGGAGAGAACCTGTAAGAAGTTCAATTTGTAATATTTCCACACCTTCTCAGCACTGACTTTACCAGTCTAAGTTCTGGAAAGGCACAGAATAGAAACACACTAAATATTTGCTGAATGATACCTGTGATAATAAATGATAACCATTTATTATGAACATTAAATTTTGTCCACTAGCCTCCATTTGCTCTGACTGGATGGATACCTTATTAAGCTCTTACTGTATGCAAGGCACGGAACTAAAGTGTATTTTTTGTATAAACTCATGTTTTGTGTATTAACTCGTATACATACATAACATGTATATATATACACTTATATGTAACACATGCTTAATATACATTATACACACACATACATATATATAGAGATAAAATCTCTCTCCAAAAAGATAATAAGGTTCTGAAGATCAGAGATTGTCTTAAACCTCTTTAGTGCTTTCCTCCTTGTGCCTGGGAAAATGCTATCACATAATTGTCACTCAGTAAGGACTTGCTGAGTGAACATTACGATGTTCTTTTGTGACTTCCACATTTAGTAGTGCCCTAGAAGACTAATAGTCCCCCAGAGATAATAGAACTATAAATACCCAAACCAGTGGTAAAGTAACAAAAATAAGAGAAGCCTAGCTTTCAATATATTAAAATGCTGTGGATTTACTAGATTCAATCCATCAACAGGTTAAATGCCTGGTATTAGGCTGGAATGGGGGACAAACTTCTACTCATTTATAGTCTAAATGAAGAGCCTAGACTAGTATATATGACACAAGAACTATTAAATAGTGAATCAGGTGGTACTGTCTAGAAAATGAGTTCAGAGAAGAAAGCATTAAGGAACAAAAAACAGAGTAGTTCCCTAACTACGTAGGCCTTCAAGTCAAATGGGGCATGAATCTGAACTCCACTCATTTTTGCTGTTTATCCTGAGGCAAGTTGCTTAACTGCTCTGAGCTTTTTGCATCTTTAAAATGAAGTACTATTTCCCTGTGGAGTTGTGACGAATAAGGTCGTATATGTTAAACACTTAGAAAATTGCTTTACACAAGGTAAACAATCATTTGCATTAGTCAAAAAAGTTTTCAGAGTTCCCCTTGTGGCTCAGCAGTAATGAACCCTACTCATAATCATGAGTGGCCTCGCTCAATGAGGTAAGGATCCAGTGTTGCCTGTGAGCTGTGGTATGGATTGCACACGAGGCTTGGATCCCACATTGATATGGCTGTGGTGTAGGCTGACAGCTGCAACTCCAGTTTGACCCCTAGCTTGGCAACTTCCATATGCTTCAGGTGAGGCCCTAAAAAAAAGGTTTAAAAGTGAAGTGATAATTTAGCTAGACCGTAGAGGGTTAGGCTTTGGGTAAGAGAGGAAGAGGTCAAGGGCAATCCAGGCAGAGGAAGGGCATCCACCAGAGAAGGCAGAAATAAGAACAGCACCTATGAGCAAGAGTGAGGGAGTCCTTTAAACAGAATGGGAGAGGTTGGCAGCAGGGGAAAATTAAAGGTGTTCAGTAAAATGGGTTCAAATAGTTGGAAGCCTTGATAGCACACTAGAGGCGTCTAGACTGGAAATGACACAGCGGATGGAGGATCCTTGGTTGTTCCATTCTCCAAGTTTTAGATGGCATATCATTGGGACTAATTACCCTTTGTATCTGCTTTTTCTTCCAGCACTTGGCATGCTATCTTGTATCATGGGCAGTAAATATATTATCTTTATGTAAATGAATGGTTTGCATGCTGACAGTCTTTTACTTTGCTTTTTTTTTGTATGTGTCTGATGTGTGTACATGTGTGGCTATCCCTCCATAAGAAAGGAAGAGTATATAGATATTAAAGATGACCGATAAGTGTCTAGGAAGCTTAGAATTAAAGTTCCATGGAAGTATAATATGAACTGGATTCTACATAGAGCATATATTTATGAATGTTGTCTCTGTCGTGGTGCTGTATTCTCTTAAGGAAGTACTCCAAAATGTTGTTTTAATAATAGAATTAATTATATTTCATATTAGTTTAGCATATCCACATCAAAACTTTTTTTTCCCAAGTTTTAAAATAAGGAAATTTACATCTTTTGGAAATTTAAATTTCAGTTTATTGAACTTATTGTGACATTTAATAAATTAAGGCCATCAGTCAGTAATTTGACCTGTAGAATGACTCAGTAAGAATATATCATGAAAAAAGAAACTAAGACTTTTTTCAAAACACTAGGCTTAATTTTAAGTGAAATTAATCTCTTAGCCAACTGCTGGATATCTTGGATTTCCCAGGCCCAAAGGCCTGGGAATAAGTTCTTTTTATTGAACTTGACTATTGTACTCTAAGAAAAATGTGTTTGAAAAAATAAATGTTTATTCTCTGTACTTTAGAAATAGCTATTTGAGGAGTTGATAGGATTTTTCTGGGTGTTTGATTGAAGCTGTCTGATTCTTATGTAGATTTTCATCAACATACAACACTTAGTTTGCAGAATGGTGGCTCACAAGAAAATGGCTCCCTAGCAGAGGCAAAAGTATAATTATGATATCATTAGAAATATTTAAATATAAATAACATTCTATATTTGTCCTTGTCACTTGTCTGGGTTTTGACAGGAGGAGCCAGTTTTGATGGGATTCCTGTGGCCCCATAGATTTTTATCCTGTTATCCAATTTTCCGCTGCACTGCTCCCCTTCTGTCAAGCTGAATGCCAGCCAGCCTTACAATTTCCCGGGAGGAGGAGCAAAGCTTTGTGTTATAGTGGACAGAAGAAGGAGAACAAAAAAACTGATTTTTCCCCTCCGAGTGCTGCACTCTTTCTTCCTAATGGAAAATTCCATTGTCTGGTGGTTGAGAGCATAGGGGGGATAGGGGAGAGGAGACACCTCACGTTTTCCTTCAGTGGTGCAAGATAATGTTGCAAAGCAGATACCAAGCTGAGCAGCATACAGATCAGCAGTTTTCCAGGATGCTCAGAGTCATGAGTGGCTGAAATGCTGCCAGAACTGGTTTGTGCTGAGTATTCCCCAGCATTTCAAATATTGGCTTGTTGTTGTATAAAATAAAAGGATACTCATCATTCATGGAGTGAGGGAAAAGAGCATTTTTTTCCCCAGGTGAAGATATCGCAGTGGATGCTGTTCTGTTTGAGAGTTTTCCATTGACACTAGCTCATGTTTCAGGACTTAGAGCAGACATCAGATGGGTAACAGAAATAAGTGGATTTGACAGGTGTTAAACAATAAGGAAGAGTTAGAAGTGGGGAGAGGTGGCAAATCAGGCCCTATCTAAAGGCCTTCAAAATGCCAAACTGCAAAGACCATACCAAACTAAAACATACTCTTCAGGCCACACTCTTCAGGCCACACTCTTCACTCTTTAAGCTGAATGTGACCCATGGGCTTTTGGATGAAATTTCTGGGTGAGAGAAAGAGTGGCCCTATGGGCTTGTTAAGGAACAAATGATACATGAGATAACTGAGAGGGCAGTTTTTTAATAACTATGCTCGCTAGGATTAATTTTGGGATTAAGACTTTATGATGCCTCAGAAACTGGGTTTTGTTTTTCTCATTTAAGCCTTATAATAATCTTTGAAAAATTGATTTATTACATGTGCAAAAAGGCATAAAGCTCAACAAATATTGTCTTCTTATTTGTATAAGTAAACCATGAGAGTTTTTATTAGAAACTTGGGAATATATTTATCCTCATGTATTACACATCAATTTCTATGCTTGTACATACCAGTGTTATATGAAATTGAAAATGTTGAGCTATATAAGAAATTCTGTCAGCCATTTTTTAAGTTCCATTCTGAATCTAGTGAAATGTCTTAGTGAATAGGATATGATTTTCTCATAAACCTGTGAGTACTTCAGGAACAAGTATATTGGGAACAAATGTGAGAGAAATTCATCCTTCCTACCTTCTGGGGAGTCTGTGCTTTAAAATGGAGATAGTACAAGCATATGTAGTAGGGATTTTTGTTTTTACCCTTGGTCATAGAACAAGTGAAAAAGCTTAATCTACCTCTTTTTTAAATTTTTTTTTTTTTTTGTCTTTTTAGGGCTGCACCTCTGGAATATGGAGGTTCCCAGGCTAGGGGTCTAATCAGAGCTATGGCTGCCAGCCTGTGCCAGAGCCACAGCAACACCAGATCCAAGCTGCATTTGCAAGCTACGCCACAGCTCACGGCAACGCTGGATCCTTAACCCACTGAGCGAGGCCAGGGATCAAACCCACCACCTCACGGTTCCTAGTTAGATTCGTTTCCACTGTGCCACGAGGGGAACTCCTTAATCTACCTTTTGACATTGAAATGGGGTTCTGATGCCTGTCAAAGTCCTGGGCTTTCTTTAGTCAATGCTTGAGTGAATGTATTTGCCAATTTAATATAGGAGTCAGGTCATTTAAAGTCATTGTATCCTATTCTTGGGTATAAATACAGTATCTTTGACAATATTTCAAAATATTTTTGAACACTTTCAATCAAATTACATTCTTATTTTATAATCATTAATTCTTTTCTAGGTTCAGTGCATACAAAATGTTTTGAAAAGAGTTAAATACCTGAAACCCCACTTGATTTGCTTTTTGACTCACATTAATGTGTCTAGTCAGTAATGTACCATTTTTTCCCTCCATCTTAAGAGACACAGTTATGAGAAAAATTAAGAAAAAGACAATAGCAGTTAATAACAGTATTTTAGTATTCACACTAGCTTTTAACAAAGCCAAAATCATGTAAGTTAGTACATCTGTAGTGGAAGAAATGAAACATCCAACTATTGAAAAAAATTGTAATTTTTGTTGCTGTCAAATCTATATGTTAACTTTAGCTCCAGAAATTCTATTGTAGTATGAGATCAAATAAATATACATGTTCTACTCTCATTCCTTATATTTTGTTGACTATATAGTTTATTAGAATTATAACACATTAACCAGATGAATAAGATTAATTAAATAGTACAGTCTTGAGTAGGTAGCAGATGGAATTACCTGATTTCCTAGTCAAGATTGTATTAAAAGTATGTGGACAAATCGAGAACAACAAGAAGCTGTAATTTTTAACTTATATTTTTCTGCCTCTTTTAAGAAAAAGAACCAGATACCTATATTTTCTGACTTTGTTCATACAGGCAAACTTATCCTAGGTTTTACCATTGTATAATGAATCAAAGTTGCAACAGTTGAATCCACCTGCACAGTGTCAGAATCTATTGAGGTGGATTTTTCTGTGATTTACTAGAATAAATTTAAAACTAGAAATAAGGAAATCATGAGAATCTATTTCCGTGTGTATACGTGTACTTTTTTAATAGAGGTGAGGCCATGGATGGTCTCCCTTAAGATTTCCTGCCTTCCTGTTTGTGCCCTGCTTGTATCATTACACTCTTAGTCTACACCATTTTTCAATTCATGGTTTCCAATAGCATTTTAATGGTCTCTTTTTTTGCTGGCCCATATGGAGGACATCGATTCTGTTGTTCATAGTGGTATGAAATATAGTTTGTGGTTGCTTTTGAGGCTAAAAGAAACTCTTTACAGCTTCCTGTTCCTCCCTGTGTTGCCAAAAATGTTATTGTTGGTCAGGTCTGGAGATATCTCCTGAATCTGTGACTATTTTTTAGATTTTCACAATAGCATATTTCATAAATACAACAAAATTTGCCACAGGAGTTGGGCTTAAAATAATCAGGGATGTTTATCCCTATCAAAGATAGTAAAACAAATAAAAATCAACCTTTTGATAAACAATTCTTAAGGATTTCAAAGGGAAACTCCATGTGTGCAATCCTTTTGATGTACTAAGGCATACAAAGGGATGGAACACTAACTAGTCTAAAGGTTAAAATCCCAAATGAATCAGACAAAAACTGTGGGAAAAAAAGGATAATACTTAGCAAAAAATTCTAGGTCTCAAAAGCCTTGTTGTTCAAAATGTCACCTGCTGACCAGCAGCTTCAGCATCACCTGGATGCCTGAAATGGTGAACCCTTAGCCTTATTCCAGACCTTCAAAATCAGAATCTGCATATTGACAGGATCCCAGGGGATTTGTGTGCCTGTTCAAGTCACAGAAGCACATAGTTTGTTCTTGGGCAATCAACACAATCATTTCAAACTTATCACTAGGTGATGTGTTTAGAAAGAATTGGGGTTTATAGAGGCAAACTGCTTTGTAAATACAGTCTGAATTATTTCTGTAGCACAAGAAAGTTAATCTCTCCAATAGGACCAATTTAACTTTTAATTGCCATTGTAAGCTTAAAGATAGATAATCTTAGAATAGAAAATATAAAACAATATTAGAACCCCAAAAGTCACATTTGAAAAACCAAAATACCTACAAACATGCTACAAAATATCCATTTGTGTTTAAATGCATGAATCTTCAAAATCATGCCTTTTTTTATTACTTGAACTGTTGACAGGATAGTTACTTGTGACTTATTTGAGTGTAAAAATGCCACTGGGGAAGGAAACATATGTTTTCCTCTTTTCAAAATTCAGAACTGGCTGAATGAATTAAACTCAAACTTAAGAAAATAATTTACCTTCAGGCTGAGCCTTTCCCATCACAGTGACAACCAGAATTTAAGAGTGACTTGAGTGTCATTTATGAATACTTACAGTCATAGGTTTTAATAAGGACATTTTCTCCTTCAGCATTCACAGTTGGGTTTTATGTTTGAGAACTGGTGGTTAAAGTGATCACTGATATTTGTTCTATTATTTGGATGCCTACTGATGTGATGGTACAGAATAGTTTTCTTGGATGTTCTCATTTTTTCCTCTCCTTCTCTCCTCCCTCCCCCACCCCCAAATAAGTATTTGAGTGCCTCTTATGTGCGTGGCTTTCAGGCAATAAAAAATTCAAAAGGAACAGAAGACTTGACTCTTCTAAAGTTCCTAATATTTTCCTGAAATAAAACACCCTCTCAACATATCCTATCTTAGTATTTTTCTTGCTGTTATTACATATTCAGGGCCAGTTACTTCTATTTTTCACTCTAGTTTCTTTGTTCTTCTTCCACATCACCCTTGTTTCTTTATAAGTAGGTCAGTTACTACGGCAACAGCACTATTCTGGGTGTGGTGACCACCACAATATATGTATGATTTTCAAATCTGAGTGCCTGAAACCAAGATCATGCTTTTTTTCTAGACATACTGTACCTTAACTGAGGCCTTATCATCCTATAAAACACTTTTTACCTGTTTGATGCATTTTAAATTTTAATTTAGGCATATTTACTCCCAAAATGTATATTTGTGTTAACCATTAGCATATTTGTTTTAAATAAAAATTCTATTGTATTTCAACATCTTGCAAAAATTAACGAGATATACTAATTTGGTCCTAAACTAGAGGAGTAGCATTCAACTCTATAACAGTATTTACCAAACTCCATAAATTCCAAAAAAAAAAATCAGGAAAAATTAATATAAATTTCAAATCTAGCTTTCAGGGAGTTCCCATTGTGGCTCAGCAGGTTACAGACCTGATGTGGTCTCTATGAGGATATAGGCTCAATTCTTGGGCCTCACTCAGTAGGTTAAGGAACTGGTGTCACCACAAGCTGTGGCTTAGTTTGCAGATGTGGCTCAGATCTGGTATGGCTGTGGCTGTGGTGTGGGCCTCAACTGCAGCTCCAATTCAACCCTTAGCCTGGGAACCTCCTTATGCTGAAGTGTGGCCCTAGGGGGGAAAAAAAAATCTGGCTTTCAGGTCATGGTAGGTTGCCTTTCGATGGAAAGTGGGGAAGCTTTTTCCCTTAATCTCATGTCCCAGAGTGAGATTACAACATAATTTCTGGTGGTGGGGCCCACAAATTAATCGACAGTAGACAGATGCAGGAGAAAAGATTATTATACTTGTGGGAGTACTCAGTAGTGAATGATTATCAGAATAGCCAGAGCTAGGGGTTTGTATATCAGTTTAACCAAAAAGGGGGTGAAGAGCGGGGCTGGGGTGAGACTGGTTAGATCTTCACTTTGGAAGTAAAGAAGATTTTATTGAGCAGTCTCCTCCAGAAAGTAGCTGGAAGCTTCTCCAGAAAGGGTTAAAGCCACCTCTATTTAAGAGAGACTTTTTTAGTCAGATGAGAAAGGTTTAGATAAGATTTCTTTCTGCTGATCCCTTCAGCAGCTTTTCCAAACTTTCTCATCATGCTGGTGTTGAAAAAGTTCTGTTTTGCATTTGTAATATGCAGTAATGCTCCACTTAGTCATGGGAGTGTTCCACTTCACGTTGTAGAAACCTTACAAACAGCCTCTGTCCTTTAATATTGGAGCACCTAGATCCCAAACAGGGTTTTTTGTTTGTTTGTTTGTTTGTTTTGATGTTTTCTTTGAACAGAAGTATCACTTTCAGTCAGGCAGTATACAATATTTCATTAAAGCATGTGTCTTTAACCCATTTTATCTGGCTGTTGCTTAAATTGTAGACTTCTAGATTAGTTTTAATGTAAATTATACATTAAATTGGTAAGAGTGACCATGCTAAAACCAGGTCAGCATTTGGAAAGTGAAAAACAAAACTGGAATCATACGAAAGTAATTTATGAGTTTTTTATGTTTAAGAGGAACAGACCATGTCAGTTCTAATTAAGCATTTTTTTCTTTGCTTGAATTTTATGACATGGTTAATAACCATCTCCATGATTTGTGACTAGTTTAGAAAAATTGTGCAATTTAAAAAGCACATGATTTGTTGGAAGGTTACAACCAAATATATTTGTTTTCTTCTCCCCCCTTTTTTTTTCTTTTAGAGCCACACCCACGGCATATGAAAGTTCCCAGGCTAGTGGTTGAATCAGCTAGCCTGGGAACATCAGCTATAGCAATGTCAGATCCGAGCCACTTGTGTGACCTACACCACAGCTCACAGCAACACTGGATCCTTAACCCACTGAGAGAGGCCAGGGATTGAACCTGTGTCCTCATGGATACTAGTTGGATTTGCTACCACTGAGCTACAATGGGAACTTCTCTTCCCCCTTTTTGATATCTAGTTTGAGGTTTGTTTAAATCTACAGGATCCTATATCTACAAATTTTCTATGAGTTAATCAAGATTAAACTCTTTGTCCTCCTGTCTTCCTCGCTTCTTCTTTTTAAAGATACTTATCTTATTGGACTAAAATTCTGAAAAATACACAAGTGATTTTCATTAAAAAGAAATTAAGATGACTGTTTTTCATGAAACTTTTCCTCAAAAGCATGAGGCATACAAATGTACCCTTATTATCTGGTGAGGTGGACCCTAGAAAGAGGAAATAATTCTGTTTCTCTCACCTCCACCTTTAACAGACATGCCCTTTATGCCTAGAGAGCGCATCTCAACTGAGAGTGACAGTAAGTCCCTTGTCCCCAAATATGAGTCATATGCCTTTCCGTTATGATTGTTCTATTCTACAGAGTCTAGAAAGTTTTCTTGTGTTCTGAGTGTCCCTTTTAAAAAAAAAAAAACATAAATTCTCTTGAGATGGACTAGTTATCATTACCTCTTTAATGGGGTAGAGTTGACAGCATCAAGGAATAAAATGGTACTTAGAACAGGCATAAAATGGATGGAATGTATGTAAAACATTGGAACACTGTATGGCAGTCAGACTTTTCATGCATAATTTGGATTTCATCTGTAACATAGGGTTTAACTGTTGAGCCATATTGATGAGAATCCCTTTATATTTGACAGTGTCTTAGAAATAATTTTATAGAAATCTTCCGACATGGAACCGATGTCATAGGTACCTAGGTCATACTGACGAGGATAACATTGTGGGATTATCAACTAGGGACACTGTAGATCTATGAGGATACGGTGGTTTATATAGGCCTCCATATGGAGAAATTCATGGGACTGTTGACTGTCATCCTGCCCTTGTTCCAGAACTGTATGTGGTTCTGAATTATCTAATCATTCAGTCTGAAGAAGGATTAAGTGGATACTTGCTTCTTACTACTGTTGCACCCTCCCACTTCTTACCTCCACTTTGCATATGTGTGAGGACTGTGTCTTAAGAGTACTATTCAAATTATATTATTAAGTACATCTCTATGTCTGGATTCTTGAGACTTAGAAAGTCCCCAGTAATTCACAATATATATGTATTTATTCATTTATTTATTCATTTATAAAAGCCACTGAAGTATTGCTATAGCCTAGGTTCCTCAGAGTTTGGAATGTAAGAGGTGTATTAAGGATTAACACCTGTAGAAAGGAATGGGTGAAACTAAGATTGGATAGAGGAGGAAGTCGAACTGTGAAGGAGACCTGGCGAAACACTGTCCAATCCGGTAAGCACCTCTGGAGAGAGGGTTGTCTGTCAGGGTCCTGGACCAAAATGGCTGGGCTTTGTGCCTCTGCCTGGCTTAGTTGGAGGAGGCAGACTAGCCCAGGTCAGGTGGGGATATGGGCAAGGTAGCTCCCAGCAATTAAAGCTGATCCTGAAAAAGCTGACTGCACAAGTCATCATTCTCCTATGCTTATTCACTACCTGCTATTCTCCAAATGGTTGAATATTAACATGGTGACTTTCTTTATCATTTACAGTATTGGTTTATTTCCCCAAAGTGATCGAGTTTATAACTGCAACTACTTGAGTGTTGCATAAAGATTAAGAGTAGGAACTTGACACTCTTATTCACCACAGTATTGGAAGCCCTAGTCAGAACTATTATGTAAGGAAAAGAAATAAAAGTCATCTGAATTGGAAAGGGAGAAGTAAAACTGTCACTATTTGCAGATGACATGATTTTTATATATAGAAAACCCTAAAGAGTCCACCCAAAAAACTATTAGAAATAAGAAATGAATAAAGTTGCAGTATACCAAATCAGCATACAAAAAATAAGCTGTGCTTCTGTATGCTAACAGAGCTAGCAGAAAGAGAAATTAAGAAAATCCCACTAATAATCACAATAAAAAGAATAAAATTCTTAGAAATATATACTGCAAACTAAAGACATTGTTGAAAGAAATTAAAGATGACACAAATAAATGAAAAGATATTCTGTGCTCATGGATTGGAAGAGCTAACATTGTCAAAGTGTCCAAAGCAATCTAGAGATTCAGTGCAATCCCTTTTAAAATCCAAAGGACATTAAAAAAAAAAAGAACAAAAAATTCTAAAAGGCCCTGACTAGTCAAGTAATCCTGAGAAAAAAAAGAACAAAACTGGAGGTATTACACTCCCTGACTTCAAACTGCATTACAAGACTATAGCAATCAAAACAGCATAGAATCAGCAAAGACACAGATACGAAGATCAATGGAACAGAATTGAGAGCCCAGAAATAATTGCACGCATATATGGACAATTAATTTATGACAAAGGAGCAAAGAATATACAGTGAAGAAAGGATAGTCTCTTCAATAAGTGGTTTTGGGAAGACTGGGTAGCCACATGCAAAAAATGAAACTAGATCACTATCTTATAGCATACATAAGAATCAACTCAAAATGGATTAAGGACTTGAATATAAGACCTGAAACCATAAAACTCATAGAAGGAAACATAGGAAGTACCTTCTTTGACACTGATCTTAGTAATATCTTTCTAGATATGTCTCTTTAGGCAAGGGAAAAGAAAAGCAAAAATAAACAAATGGGATTAAATCAAACTAAAACTTCTGCATAGCAAAGGAAACCATTAACAAAATGAAAAGATAACCTTCCAAACAGGAAAAGATGTTTGCACATCATATATCCAATAAGGGGCTAATATCCAAAATATGTAAAGAGCTCATACAGCTCAACAAGGACAAAAACACACAACCTAAATAAACAAAATGGACTGACGAGTTGAATAGACATTTTTCCAGAGAAGATATACAGATGGCCAGCAGGCACATGAAAAGATGTTCAGCATCATTAATTATTAGGGAAATGCCAATCAAAGCCACAATTAGATTAGATATTACCTCTATCCTGTCAAAATGCTAATTATCAAAAAGGAAAGATATAATAAGTGTTGGCGAGAATGTGGAGAAAAGAGAGCACGTTGTACATTATTGGTGGGAATGCAGATTGCTATAGCTACTGTGGAAAACAGGATGGAGATGCCTCAAAAAATCGAGAACTATCATTCCTATCCCATTTCTGGGTTTTTATCCAAAGAATACAAAAACATTAATTCAAAAATATATATGCACCCCTATGTTCATTGCAATGTTATTTACAGTAGCCAAGATAACAGAAATAACCTAAGTGCTTTTCAACCAATTAATAGTTAAGGAAGATGTGGTGTATACACACACATACTGAAATATTACTCAGCCATAGAAGAGATGAATTCTTGACATTTGCAACAACATGGATGGGCCTAGAAGATATTAGGCTAATGAAATGAGAGAAAGAAAAGTACTATAATATTTTACTCATATGAACATAAGAAAACAAATGAACAAACTAAACTAAATACGCACATAAATACAGAGAACAGAGAAGTGGTTACCAAAGGGGAAGGGGCTAAGGCGGGGGAGAGTAAATGCATAAACAGGGTCAACTGTATGGTGATTGATGGAAACTAAATTTTTTATGGTGCACACACTGTGGTATACACAGAAGTGGAAATATAATGTTGTACACATGAAACATTTTGTAAACAAATTTACCATGATAAAAAATAACTTAAAAAAATAGTAGTGTTCAGACTCTGCCTCAACTACTTACTAGCTAGTTAGCCCAGCGTATGTTTCTTAACCTCTCTAAACACCAGCCTCTTCATTTGTGAGTCTTTGGATGATTAAATGAGAAATGTATTCAAATTCATTGGCTCAGTATCTTGCATATTGTATGTGTCAATAAGTGTTGCTAACACTAATAATGATTTTTTGTCATCCTTATTCTCTACCCTGACTTGATCCAGAATCTAGAGCTTGAGAAATGTTTCAAATGCACTGGTCAATATTAGAAGAAGAAACCAGCTCCCAAAATATGTCAGCCTATTAGGCATCATGGTAGCAGAACAAAAACTAACTTAAAATAATTAAATAAGTGCAAGGCAAAGGGTGAGAGAAAACACCATCTGCCAGCTCTCCGTGAGTCATTTAGGAGGAGCTGGAAGATAATGAAGGCCATTGCATTCTGGTCATGGATGGGCCCTTCTGCTTGGCTGATGTTATAGCCTTTCTCTGAATAAAAATAGCCCATGCATCCTTTACCGCAGCTCAGTAAACACAGATTATGTGAATAAAACTAAAAGGATGCACAACAAAATCATTGGGGAGATTTGCTGCAATTTATTTTGTTTCCTAGCATACCAGTGAATTTCAGTGCAATCAACAATTTAATCTGAACAGTGAGGCATTCATTTTTTAGCTCTTTATAGTCACTTATATACTATTTTCCTAGCAGGATTGTCATACAAAATTCTCATCAGAGCCATGAAACAATGTTAATATTTAAAGCAGGGTGGTGGATTGAGTGTGTCACTACATGTATCACAAATGCTCTAACTTGTTTTTGGCCACTTTCTACCTGTGACGACACTGAGTATTTTCCAAACCTTGGTTTTTCTTCAACCAAACAGTGATGCCAAGCAATCCTGTAAAATTTAAATGAGATCATATGAGAGATGAGTAAAATGTTCTTTTAAAAATGTTTTGTAGAAGTTTCCTGGTGACCTGGCAGGTAAAGTTTCTGGCGTTGTCCTTGCTGTGGCACAAGTTCTACCCTGGCCTGAAACTTCTGCATGCTGCAGGTGTGGCCAAAAAATAAGCACATAGATAAATAAAAATTCTTTGTAAATATTAGTTGATCATGATTAGAAAGCTACTTTCGAAGGACAGCTTCACATTGTGACTTTTGAGATTAAACTGAGTACGTAGGCATGCAAAATTATTTAAACGGGGAGAATTTACCTGGGGAAATTACTTGAATTTTGGTGGCTCAGTTTTCTTATTTGTAAAATGGGAATAATAATATACTGACCTCATAAAGCTGTTAGGAGGACTTAGTGAGATGAGGTAGGTCAGACACCCCAAGTACGGTGCTTGGCACAGAGTGCTTATCTGGCTGCTATTGTTATGATTTTTAATACTAGATCAAATTGGAGTTATTTCTTTGTGTTTTGCACTGTTAAGAGTAATACTTTACTGGGTGATTATGGAATGGCCTACTAATACTTTCATTTTACATCTGGAGTTGTATAGTGACACCAATTTAAAACTGGCATTCAGAGGAGACTGCAGTAACAGAAATATAGAACATAAGGAAGAAGCCCTTGAAAGGGGGAGAATAGGTCTAGGTTTTGTTTTTCTGGATATTTCTATCATCATGTTAATTTTGATGTTTAAAAACCACAGATAAGTATGTAGCATATAATGGCGAGGAAAATGCACAGGTGTAGAGGTCTAGAGTCTGAGGTTGTAGTTCTTCCTGTATATGGACACTGGATAAAGCATTTACTCTCAAGGGCCACCAAAGAGGTGGATGGACAGATCAGTGCTTCTCACGCTTAGCGTTAGAATCACTGGGAGTGCTGTGGGAAAATGATGTCTCTGGCTCAGTGAGGTTCGCCTTTGGTCAACTGAATTCTAATGAGAAAGAATTAGTCTCCAAGCTCTCCAGGGGTTTGAGCTGCACGGTGAGGCTGACCAAACACCCCACTGGGTGATCACTAGGGTCTCTTCCACCTCTGAAATGTCACACATCTGTACCTCTCTCTTTACTGTAATCGCATACATAAAGAGCACATCCTAAATGGAAACAGAGAGCAGTAGTTGAAGAGTGTCAAGGAATTTGATTCAAGCTATTAGCTTCTGAAAAAAAGAGCAAGTTATTTTCTGAACCTCACTGTAAACTCTACGCCTCTCTCCTTATGAGAAGTGTGATGACTCTACTTCAAGTGTACAGGCTTTATACTGGACTCAACTATCCCCCTTTCAATGTCAGTTTACCTGGCTTATATGTGGAAAGTTATGCCCTTATAGAAACTTGTCTCTAATACAAAAAAAAAAAATACAACATTTACTGCAACACTTAAAAATGACACATACCCGCCCCCCGCCCCTGCCACATATGCGTAATAATAAGAAAAAAACATGTGGCAAACTGTTTCCAGAGAGGGATTTTTCTTTCCCACTGATTGCAGCATGGAGCATCAGCCTGGAAAGAACATTTTTGTAATAGAAATACTCAGTGAAAAACACCAACAATTTCCATTTATGTTGTTAACACGATGGAAGGAGCATATGGCTTAGATTAGTAAAGTGAATGTTAGCTATGAGGATGCATTTGCAGGAGACATTAATTAGGACTGAGAGTACCTCAAGTACTTGGGACACAAATTTGTTTAATAAGCTTCATAGTTTGCAGATGCCATTTTCCCCCCTTCACCATGATTCCAAAAAAAAAAATCTGTGCAGAGCTAAGTACACTCGAGAAGTCACATAATGTTTGGGCTTCACTCCATTCATGTTTGAAAGCAAGTTGACAGGACCTTCATATGAGTAAGACACCTCTTAGAGTGATACACAAACACAGGTGAGGGCATCGTCATGCTAAATCAGGATTTGAATTGAAGCTTGATGTATTCAAGTCTCTGCCTTTAAAGAGACCTCCATTCATGGGCCTCCTATAGCCAAACGCTGATGTGCTCTCTCTATTCCTGAAGACATTGCTCTGGGGTGTGCTTGAGTGGAGAGAACACTGCATGCGTCCTATCTTGTGTTTGTATCAGTCCCTGCTGCTGCCTTTGATCAGTGGCTGATAAAATATCTCTTGAGCTTTGTGGAGCTGATGAAAGCCATGTGTCTGGGCTAAGTATTTGGAATTTGATTTTTGGCATTCTCATGATGGTAATATCTGTCGGTGCATTTTAAAACATGAGCACATGGTCTTAGATACAGCGAATTCTCTGGTGGATACTGGCTCTGGTGGCTGACATGTGGGTTATGCTGAATCCTCAAAAGCATATACTGTATCACTTTCTTAAACTGTAATGACTCTCTTGGGACAAATAAACATTTCCTGTGAGGTCCCACACTTGCATAATTGCTGGCCGTGAGCTTTAGAGTCCTTGCTACCCTTGCAAAGTCATTTTAATATAAATAAAAATTTCCAGCTGTTTTAGTGGTCCTTGGTGAAGAAAGCAAAGATCAAATGGAAATTGGGGAAGAACTGGTTCCCTCATGAAGGTACCATTTGTGGGATGAAATAGAAAGGTAGGGCCTGTGAACAAGTAGACCAGGGTAGTGATTAAGAGGAAGGATTCTGGAGCCAGACTTCCTGGCTTTAAGTCTTAGCTTTACTACTTGGTTGTTTAAAATCTCAGGCACGTTACTAAGCTCTGTGTGTCTCAGTTTCCTCATCTATAAGATGGGGATAATTACAAGTTGATTATACATGTAAAGTGACTAGTTTTTGCACATCAAAAGTACGTAATAAATGCTACTGTGCATTGAGCAAACAGCCATGCTCGCAGTCCTGTTAATTTCAAGTGAGTATCTGTTTTGAGAACCAGGTTGTTCTTTAAGCCTAATTTAAGATTCTATGGCTATTCTGAGGCTGGTGCTATAAATGGGTTTTGTGGTGCTAGATGAAGAGTGTGAATACCAAATACCTAACTGCCCTTGGTTATAAAGTGTATCTGCTTCTAGGTATGTTAGGAGAAAAAAAAATTAAGACCATTCTTATTAAAAAAGAAAAAAAAAGACTATTCAACTCAGAGTATATAGCAGGGCCAGAAAATATGTATAATAACTTATTAGTCAAAACTTTTCCAAAAATAACAGAAACACCATGATATGAGACATCTTTTGTGGTGGATGTTTTTTTTGGTTTTTTTGGGGGTGGTGGCTACACCTGCAGCATATGGAAGTTCCAGACCAGGGATGCACCACAGCAGTAACCAGAGCAATGAAAATGCCAGCTCCTTAATCCACTGAACCACCAGGGAATGCCTTTAAAAGTTTTCTTACAGTTTTATTGAGATATAATTTCCTAGGTCTTTAAATGAGGGGCTTCAAACTACGAAAAGATCATACCTTCTAGAGTCTCAATTTTTTTAATATCAGGAAATAGTTCAATTTTAGGGTGGCAGGAAGACCAGGATGGCTGTTATCTCCATCCACCTCATAAATGGGTTCATTTTTTCATTTATTTCTCACTTTGTAAATACCTAACCTTGTAAATACTTACCTATGTGTTCATGTTTATCTTGTCTAGATAAGATAATGAGGGCCAGAGGCAGTGACCTTACCTCCACTATCTCCTGCAGCTCCGCGATATCTGCTAGAGAAAACATGAGCCCTGTGAACTCCCAATAAATATTAAGTGAATCAAAAAAAAAAAAAAAATTACCGTCTGAGGAGTTCCCATCGTGGTGCAGCAGAAACGAATCCAACTAGGAACCATGAGGTTGAGGGTTCGATCCCTGGTCTTGCTCAGTGGGTTAAGGGTCTGGCATTGCTGTGAGCTGTGGTGTAGGTTGCTTGGATCTGGCATTGCTGTGACTCTGGAGTAGGTCAGAAGCAGCAGCTCCCATTGGACCTCTAGCCTGGGAGCCTTCCTATGCCGAGGGTGTGGCCCTAAAAGGACAAAAGACAAAAAAAAAAAAAAAAAATTACCATCTGAAATTCCCTCTGGGTATGAACGAAAAAAATCTTTTTTTTTTTTTGCTTTTTAGTGCTGCACCTGTACCTTATGGGTTCCAGGCTGGGGTCGAATCAGAGCTACAGCTGCTGGCATGCACCACAGCCACAGCAACTCAAGATTCATGCCATATCTGGGACCTAGACCACAGCTCCCAACAACACCAGATCCTCAACCCACTGAGCAAGGCCAGGGATCGAACCCACAACCTCATGATTCCTAGTCAGATTTGTTTCCACTGCGCCATGACAGGAACTCATGAGACATCTTTTAATAGAAAATTTTTTTGTCATCTAGATCCCTGAATCATCATAATAAGAAATGTTATTGAAATATAACTGATTCCCAGATTGTGTCCAAGTGTTTTGTTTTGCCCACTTATTAAACGCAAAACAAAAATGCATTTGGTTTTTTTATTTCTAAATTGCTCCACCTAGTTCCGAAATAGATTTAAGGCCACTGAGAAGCACTCATTGAATATGTTCAGAAAACAGGAGTTACTAACGTTTATCGTCTTGTGGCTTTCAGTATCACTACTTGATGGAAAGAAGTCAATGGTATTTTTCTTCCTGGTTTCATTTAAACACATACCTTTGACTGCCACATGTGTTATTCATTAAAATCCAATAGAAACCAAGTAAGGAACTCTGTCTTAAGGAAAACCCACTTGTTGGAGAGCTCAGGGTTAAACATCCATATTATTTACTATTAGATTATGAACAAACTATAAGTTGACAGTCAGTGGTCATGTTATCATAGCCCCTGACACCTCATGAGGGGCCCTTCTTTCTGACTCCACCCAATCTTCAGTTCCTCTAATGTGTTTGTGGTGACTTATTTCATAGTTATCTAACTGGGTCCTACAATTAGAGATAAATGTGGGGTGATAAGGGCGTTGTTTCCCTTGACACTTACTGGATCTTTAGCATATGTTGGTTATGGTCAGTGTTTCCTTTGTACAGAACATAACACATTTGAAGACAATTGAGGGGATACAGAAGACTTGGTTTACACTGATATATTTAACTGAGAAATCAGGCAAATCACTTTATTTCCTTCAAACTAAGCTCTTCATCTATGAAATGACGAGGGTGAGATGTTCTAAAGTCTCTTTTCTAATTAACATGCAGTGATCTTAAGATACTAGGAATCAGCATAATTGTAGAAACTAGCAGCTGTATTACAGCTTAAATGGATAATTCCTTAATTGTGTTTAAATGGATAATTCCAGCTTAAATGGATAATTACATAATTGTGTTTACTTTATCCCTATAACACAAAACCAAGATATGGAGGTTTTCATATATTAAGATATATGACCCAGGCATAACCAAGGCTTTTCATTCTATTGTGTATAATTTTAGTGTCAAACTCTTATTAAGATGCCTCCCTTGACTTCTACAGCTTTCTGACTCTTAGAGGTAGGCATATTTGTGTATTAATTTCTTTATTGCATAGAATGGGAACATATAATTGAGAAGGAATAATTCCTGTCAAGCAAATTGCTAAAATATAATATGCATTAATTCAAAAAGTATTTATTCAGCAATCTAGTAAATAGGAATAAAATAGTTAATAACACTTGGGAATTGCCTCAAGAAGCTTATGGTCTAGTTGGAGTATAGAAAAGTAAATAGATAAGTTTAATACTGCAATGCTGATGATGATTGGGGAAAGTGCAGAGTGCAAAGTGCAAAGTGAGCACATGTGGGACACCTAATCCAGCTCAGGGAAATCACTGCAGACTTTCCAGAAAACATTGCATGTGAGAGGATGACTGGAATTAGATTATGGAATTGTTCCAGGCAGAGTGAAGCAAAATGTGCAAGAGCTAGAAGTGAGAACGAACCATGAATGTGCATAAACTGAAGGCTACTTACAGTAAACATTTGGGGGGTGTGGGGGGAAGCAGCAGGGAGATAGGACTCTTCAAAGGAACACAGGAAATTTGGGTTTGATCTTGAGGACAATGAAGATGTGTTAGAGGTTTTTCCACAGATGAGTAACATATAATGTTAAGATTAAAAATATAAACAAAACACTGACTGGTGTGTAAAGTGACTTGGGGTGGGGCAAAACTGTCAGCAAGAGATCAGTCAGAATATTGGAACAATAATCTAGAGGTGATGGTGGGCTAAACTAAGATAGAGGCAATTGGATAAAAGACAAAATGAATTCAAGGGATGTTAAGAAGATGGAATCAATAGGTTTGATGATAGATTCATTCAAAAATACTTGTTAGATTTCTGTATCTGTATATTATAGAGTAACTGGTATTAGGTATACCCTCTCACTGTAAATAACTATGAAATCTGGAAAAATTACATAAAATATTCTTTGCTGGCATTGGATAATGGCTCAGTACTGGGCTACAGTCCTTGGGAATGGGGAAACAAATGCCATAAGCTCTAGGTTCATGCAGGCTTTCTCCTCAAAAACACATTCTAGACTATTTTTGTAAGGAGAGGGAACGTAGTTTTGCCAAATGAAGGATAAGTCTGCAGCTGCTAAGTTGGCTGATATTGGGTTCAGGACACCAAAAATGGAGAACTTACAGGGAAGAAAGCCAAGACGTTTGAGTGGAAATTTTTCTTAGTTCCTTGGTCAATTCCTGGACTATACAACTGTAGGATGAAATTCCAGGAAGTCTGGAAGAGAGGCTCTTCCAGAGGGCTATGAGCTAAGCAGACATTCCAGTGCAGGGGAGAGGTGAGAGTGCAAGCCCATCCAGAGGGAAGCTCCTAGGCATTTAATTGGCTCACAGAAGGGCCACACTGTTGGAATAAATATCATGTCTTAGGAGTATAAAACACAAACAAAAAATGAGAACAGACCATCCTAATGAAGGCTAAAATCAACAAGAAAAAGTAAATCTGAAGTTACTTAATGCCTGCCATAACAAAACTCAACCATTTTTTAGAAGACAACATCATGCAGGATCCCTACAGTATATTCCCCACAGTGTTAAGCATTCAATAAAAAATTACTGCACATTTGAATAAGTAGGAAAAGCACCTTATAATCAAGTGATAAAATAGTAAATAAAAGCAAACCTAAAAATAGTGTTGGTAAGAGCTTCGTATTTATAGAGAGTTTACTATGCATAGATAAACTGTTTCAGTTAAAAATGAGACAGAAGAAAATCTCTGAACTTACGGAACTTACACTTTAGAGAAAGAAAATAGATGACAGACAAGATGTATAGGTAAAATATTTGGTAGGTTAGATGCTGAAAAATGCTATGGAGAAAAAGAAAGAACAGAAGCAAGATAGAGCATATTAAGAGGGTGAGATTTTGAGTAGGCAGGCACAAAAAGATAAATGTGTGAGGCTGATGGGGAGTAAAATTAAAAGATGGAAGCCGTGTTTTGAGCTTGTGCCTTCCTATTGCCCTGATAGACAATATAAGAGGAGGAACAGAATAATTTATAGGAATATGATATTTTGGGAATGTATATAAAGTGCCTGTGAGACTTTAATTGGAATTTCAGGGGGTGGGCAATTGGACAAATGCATGTGAGAGCAGATGTTAAGCTGGAAGTGATCAGCGTTGATAAAAACTATGACTAACAGTACAAAATAATGAAGCACTTCAGGATTTCATATACAGACATGAGACATAGAAGTAAGTCCATAAGACTGATAAATATCTGGATAGATGGGATAATTGAGTAGAATATGTGGTCATGGAAGTCAAGTGTTTGAGCAGGAGGAAGTGGTCAGTGATGCACTGAGAAATCAAATAAGCACTGAGAGGTTTTCTTGGAGTTAGAAACAAAGAACTTGGCAAAAATTGGTGAGAATTGTGATTAAAATGTAGGACAGAATTCAGGTTACATTGTGACGAAGGGAAAATAAGAGGTACATCTGTTAAGATATGGAGAACTCTAATTCTGGCTAAATAGGGCCGTAATTGAAGAGCCTCATCAGGTTATGGGACTCTGAGGGGTGTGTGTGTGTGCGCACATTTGTATTTTAAGAATAAAGACTTAAACACATATGTGTACTTACAAGTACTTTTTGAAGCACTACTTAACTATGCAGTCTCAAATGGAAAGGGATGAGAGCATGATAATGTAATAAGCATGTGGTATTTTAATCTGAGCAATGATTCTTCAGTGCTACCCATGAGGCACAGAGGAAACTTTAACTCTTGTTATACAGTTGTTCAAGTTAGATGAATCCTAAATTTTGCACACCAGGACTTTCTAACTTTATCTCAGATTCTTCCTTACTTAATTAGTTACAAGTAATTTTTAAACCACAAACACTAAAATGAGAAAAAAATTTATGGCAGTTTTTCTTACTCATTTTATTTATCATTGATTCAAGTGCAATTGTAGCCTAGTTCAATGTATATACCTTTCAAATTAAAAGACTAAAAAAATCCTGCAGTTACTGATTTTGAGATGGGAATTCAAAAATTATTTTAAATGGATGCATCTTTTGTTATCAACATAGTCAAACTTTCCTTTGTGTTTATACACATTATTCTTTAAACAGCGAGAACTCTTTGTAATGTTTATTACAATCTAGTGTAACCCCTGAGCTTGAATTATAATAATATATATTTTTGTCACTAATGGGTTCACTTACTGTCTAAACTTTCAAAGAAGGACATCTATACAGATAGGCTTTTCTTCTATTAATGGATGTGTATGAACAAAGTATAAATACTCTTAGAAATCTGTTATCTTCTTTACTCAAGTTTATAGGAAATAATTCAAGATGGTCCTTATTAAATTTCCAAGAATAAAGTGATGCAAATTAGAATGTTTATGAGAACTTATGCCATAATATTCCAAGAAAAAATTAAGAGGAAATTTTGAAGTACATGTTTACATCAGTGAGAATGAATTGTGACAAAAATATTATGCCCATTGAGGGCATGAAAATTGAGTCTATGAGCTTCTGACAAGATTGAAAGTTTTCAAAACTAAAATATTTTAACAACTATCTTTTGGTTTGACAAGTAAAAAAAAAATTATGTACTAGTTTTTCCAAGATTCACAATGATGTTTGAGACAAATTTTCAAACTAATTTAGGAATTTTTTTCAAAGTATTAATTCTTTCTGCAGACTCAGTTTATTATTCATCTTGACATCTTTTGCATTAAAAACATCTAGTTATCCTAAAGTGTCTCCTTTTTCATGAATGAATAGAGATCATCAAGAAAGATAAGCTATTAACATCATTTTGAAGAACTAATTATTGTTTTATTATACTGCTAATGCTCAAAGTGATCATAGGACACTTAAGCCATCTTGGCTCTGATAAACTTGAAAACAACCAAGGAATTTAGTGGGAATAATGACACTTTTTATGTTGCTTAAGGGAATATATTGAACAGGGTGACCTGCTGTGCTCTTCAAACCCAGAGGAAAAGATTATTCTTAACAGAGTATGAAACAAGATACTGATCTGTGTTCAATTAGTACTTCCAGCATCTTGAAATATAATGTCATTTAGTTTGTAGTCTGTATTTAGTAAAAGTTCATATTTTAAAGTTGAATGTGATTTGTTGGGAATTCAAGTCAGACTTTCACCTTGGTGGGTTAAAATAGTTTACAGAGATGAACAATTTGTATTTTGTGCATACATATCCCATTTAAAGAAACTGCATACTTGACCTGGTGTAATATAATATTTGTGTTTGAAGTCAGAGTACCAGTCTTTTCTTTATGTGGTTGGAGGCAGAAGGAGAGAAGTACACTCTCCTTTTTCTCTTCCTAGTAGGTACCCATTACCTGAAGCATGCTACCTTCCAGCCTCAGGTGGTCTGCAGTGATGGCGACACTTCCCTGTATGTGGAGTGGAGAAAGGCTACTCAAAGGAGAGCTTCCTCCCTGGCCTCTCCTCCTTTCCCCTTCTTTCTTATCAACTTCTTGAATTCTACTCTGTACTTTGTCTCAAACTTTCAGGCCTTTTGGAAGGCACTAAACAGCCAGGCTCTTGGGCATTGTGGATGTCTCATT
This sequence comes from Sus scrofa, assembly GCF_054392235.1. Lineage (NCBI taxonomy): Eukaryota > Metazoa > Chordata > Mammalia > Artiodactyla > Suidae > Sus > Sus scrofa. The sequence continues at coordinate 101,091,666 of NC_139397.1, forward strand.
TACATGCGAGGATTAGCTCTGGTTTGGGAATAAGGAGTCACCAAGTCCCTCCTTACCTCTCACTGGGAAGGACTTTATATAAGGTCTGTTGAGTTATAATTTACCCTGGCTGCCAAGGATGGGGTACCTGAGTGTTGTCACTACACTTCCAGTTTCCATGATTTTCTGGATTTTCCTGAAGTTTGGGGCAAGACAGATTAAAGAAAATTTACAGCTCTTTTGGACTCTTTGTGTGCCTCAAAGTGACTAGTTAACCCTCTCGGTATTGATGGTTGAGCCTACCAACTAGTTATACACTGAGGCATCATCAGTGGTAAAGGAACCAGAAACTTGTTCTTGTAATGCCTACACCACAGCCACAACAATGCCAGATCCAAGCCACATATGTGACCTATACCACAGCCATGGCAACACCAGATTCGAGGTGCATCTGTGATCTACACTGCAGCTTGCAGCAACGCTGAACCCTTAACCTACTGAGTGAGGCCAGGGATTGAATCTGCATCCTCAATGGGGGAGGATTCTTAACCACTGAGCCACAATGGGAACTCTGATTTTATGTGTCACCTTGACTGAACCATGTTACCCAGACATTTGATCAAATGTTATTCTGAATGTTTCTGTTAAGGTGCTTTTTTTAGATAAGATTAACATCTAAATATGTGGACTTTGAGTAAAGTAGATCATGCTCCATAATGTGGATGGGTCTCCTTCAATCAGCTGAAGGCCTTAAAAGATTGACCTCCCTGAATCAGAAGGAATTCTCCTAGCAGACTGCCTAAGGACTTGAATTGCAACTGTTCCCTGAGCCTCTTACTCCATCACATTTATGACTTGTCAAAGCCTCTAGAACTGCATGACCCAAATTCTTAAAATAAATCACTTTCTCTCTATATACATACATCTTGCTGGTTCTGCTTCTCTGGAGAACTGTGACCCATTGCTTAAACATAAAATCAAAATATTCCTGGCCCATGAAGAATCAACATTATTGAATGATTCAGTGAATAAAAATATATACTGGCAATTTTGTTTGGAAAAAAATAATTTAATAGTGAAATCTTCAGGGTAAGAATATTTCTTAATACTTCTAAATCCAAAATGGTGCAGTTTTCTTCATAGTATTTTAAAATTAAATGTCTAAAAAAGATATACTGGAGTTCCCATCATGGCTCAGTGGAAACAAATCTGATTAGGAACCATGAGGTTGCAGGTTCAATCCCTGGCCTTGCTCAGTGGGTTAAGGATCTGGCATTCCCATGAGCCGTGGTGTAGGTCGCAGACATGGCTCAGATCTGGCATTGCTGCGACTCTGGTGTAGGCTGGCAGCTACAGCTTCGATTAGACACCTAGCCTGGGAACCTCCATATGCCACAGCTGCGTCCCTCAAAAGACAAAAAAAAAAAAAAAAAAAAAAAAAAAAAAAGATACACCGGTTTGGGAAACAAAAGGTCTGCATTCTAGTCTTGACATTACTTATCATTAGCTTTGTGACCCTTAAACTACCTAGGTCCCAGTTGTTTCTTCAACTATAAAATCACAGGTGTGGACTAGTTGATATTTCAAGTCCCTTTGGTTGTGAAAGTTCTTAATTCTGAAATTCCCTCTGAAAACCCTTCCAGCATAGTTATTCTGAATATGTTACAAATTCCTGCGTATTCTCCTAACCAGCTCCTAAGGCAATGATATCATATCAAGTCCTGATAGCTATGTGGTTAAAGGGGAAATAAAAGAATGCAGTTTTTGAGTATCAGAGGTTTCTCCTTTCTCCAGGAAGCTCTTTGGAGAAAATTTGGAGATAGCAGAAGTTCACTGTATTTACAGTTAACAAATCTCTAACAATTGAGAATAAAGTAAAGAAGATGTCATCACTCAATTGTATCATGGATCATTTACATCCATTGCTTTGGCTGCATAGGAACTTAGTTGTTTGCCAATAACTTGATGTCTTGAGAAAGTGATAGGTCATTTTGCAGCCCAGCATTTAATAGCATTGTCTCACAAATCTGATTTCATCTTTCTAATCTGTCACCTGTTTGGGGGTATGATACAAGGTCCAAATCATAAGGCTTTAATGGCCTGAATGATATTTCATGTTTCATCTCCAAACATATTTATTTTACAGAGAATTCTCTGAACTTTCTCTGCCACATTCATTGAATGGAAATATTCACCTGAGCTTAAGAATAAAAGATTGTTGTAATTATGAGTCTTGTCAAAGGATAAATGAAAATGTGTTCACTTTTGGATAAGACATGAATTACCAAGTGCCTGCTTTTATTAAAATCATGGGAAAAATTAAATATCAGCAAGCATTAAATGGCATTTCAGTTAAGATTATTTTTCCTAAAATAGCGTTTCCTTTTTTGGTTGTTGAAAACTCAGTACTGGATATCAGAAAATATAGACAAAAGAAAATACTTAAAAATAAGAATACCATCCACCCAAAACAACTATGCTTAATGCATTGGTATTTGTTCTTTCATACATGTTTTTACACACACCAACATATAGCTTCCCCTTCACCCGCCACCTCCCACCAACTCATCAACAGATACATACATAAAATAGATGTCTTCCAAACTGACAGCTCTCAGGGTTCAGATTTTGGCCCACACATAATCGTTATATTTTTCTCAAAGAGCACTCCCAGCTACACTCAGACTATACACTGCTCTCAAAACCAGCTTACCTCTGATGGCCTAGATTGAATGCTGCAAGAGAACTACTAGTCCAGACTTGCTGGCTGTGGCTGCCTAGGTTTTGTTTGTTTGTTTGTTTGTTTGTTTGTTTTTTCCCCTGGATTCTAATTCTCTTTTCTCTAACCAGGCCTCAGTCAGGGTTCTCCTGGCTCAAAGGACCTGATATTTGAGTCTCAGAAAAAATTGGGTTTTGATCTTGATATTTAATCTTCTAGAAGTCATCTTGACTCCCATATAAATTTTGAGATGTGATTGAGTATCTGGGATATGGGGCTTCCCTGGATTTACCCATGAACAGCACCTAAAAGATGGGCGTTGCCATGCCAAATATAACAAATGATCATTCTTTCCTCTAAATGTTGAGTAGGTACTGGTCTTACAGTGACCTTTCTTCCAGGGAAGCTCTGTGGCATAATGGTTAGATAAACAGCCACTGTATCTAGATGACTCACATTCAAACCTCTATCATATTTTCTGGATGATGACCTTATGAAATTTACCCAAGAGCTCTGTGCCTTAGTGTCCACATCAATAACACAGGGCTGATAATACATGTACCTTTCTCATATATAGTTATGAGGCCTAAGTGCATGAGTACATGCTTAACATTCCTGGTACATGATGAATACTCAACTAATGTTAGCCATACTATTTCAATGATTCTAATAATTGAGAGAGCTTCCCAGAGAGGTTCCCTCCAGAACAATCAAAGGAAAAATGTCATCACTAAAAATAAAAAATTCCTGATAATTTAAAGATATCACTTCATTATATTAAAAAAAGTCTTAATCCATTGACTTTCTGGTTGCATTACCTAAATCTGCCTATCTCCATCCGTCCATCCATACATCCATCCATCCATCCATTCATCCATCCATCTGACTTTATATGTTGTTTTCTTAAGTTCATACTTTTTTGTAACTCACTCTCCAGGACAGTATATTGTGAAACTCTTTGTCTCAATAGATATACTTCCATTATGTTTTAATCTTCATTATCCTATTTATTGAATTGTATTTTGCCAATAATTTCTTGTTCCCATATTTTCATAGCTAAAAAGGATGGCAAAATAAAGTCTCATAAACATGGCTCCTTAATTATTTGGGGGGATAAACACCACAAAAGGAATTTTAAAGCTTTTAAAATATACTATCCAGTCATCTCCAGTAATACTAACTAGTTCATACCAGAATCTGTGGCCCTGCACCTTCACCAACAGAGAGCATTTAAAAAACTAGATGTTTAGGACGTCCCACTGTTGCACAGTGGCTTAAAGATCCAGCATTGCCACAGCCATGGCTTAAGTTGCAGCTGAGGCTCAGACTTGATCCCTGGCCTGGGAACTTTCATATGCTGCAGGTATGGCCAAAAAAAAAAAAAAAAAAAAATTCTTAGTAGGAGCTTACAGCTTTTCCTTTTCATCTTCCTAAATCCCCTCTCCTATCTTGGTTTTGGTTCAAGAGGGAGCAGCTAGAATACTTTTTATTTGTTTCTTTACTTCTCCTGCTTTATTCTTTCACATATCTACTAGTGTAGAATTGGTATGTTTTCTTCTTTTTCTTTTGATCTAGCTGGAACTCCCCTTGAGCCTATTCTGTTCATGGAGGCAGTGAGATTCAAGCATGGAAAACCCCCCCAGGGGCTGAATTCACCAGCCTTGAAAGTTGGAATGGGTACCTCGGGGCAACTACAAATCAGAAATTACACAGGGCAAAATGTGTTTTTTTCATAGTCCCAGGATGTTACTTGTTTACATATACATACACACACACACACACACACACACATGTTCATATATACACACAGACACATATAGATTCAGATATTTAGTTCAGAGAGAATTGAAGTCTGTCATATACATTGCAGATGTTTATGCCCTCATTTTTCCTTTTTAAAATTATAATGCTTCTTGTGGTAGAGAATTTCTGCATTTTCATGTGGTCAAATCTACTAATCATGTGGGAATTTTTTTTCCATATTTTGTAAAGCTGAAGAAGCCATTTCTGCTTTTCTGCCAAGATTGGAACAAGACAGGATATCCACGCTCTACACTCCTGTTCAACATAGTAATAGAAGTCCTAGTTGGAGCAATTAGGCAAGAAAGAGAAATAAAAAGTATCAGAATTGAGTATTCTGGGTAATTGAGTATTCACATGTAAAAGAATGAAACTGGACCCATATCTTATGCTATTCACAAAATGGATTAAACTCAAAATGAATAAAAGACTTAGATGTAAGACTTGAAACTATGAAATTCCTTGAAGAAAACACAAGCAGCATGCTCTTTGACACTGGTCTTAGCAATATCATTTTAGATATATCTCCTGAGGGAAGGGAAACAAAAGCAAAAAATAATCAAATGAGACTACATCAAACTAAAAATCTTTTGTGCATTAAAGGAAGTCATCAACAAAATGAAAAGACAGACTCCTGAATGGGAAAAGATATTTGAAAATTGTATATCTAATTAAGGGTTAACATAAAAAATGTATAAGGAACAAATACAACTCAATAGCAAAAGAAAAAGGACCTGATTATAAAAGGAATAAGATTGGAATAGACTTTTTTTTTCAAAGAAAACATACAGATGACCAACAGCTATATGAAAGATGCTCAACGTCACTAGTCCTTAAGGAAATGAAAATTAAAACCCCAGTGAGCTATCATCTCTCACACATCAGAATAAAAAAAGAGACAAATGCCAGTGTGGGTGTGGAGAAAAGGAAACACTTATGCACTGTTGGTGGGATTTTAAGTTGGCACAACCACTATGGAAAACAGTATGGAGTTTCCTGAAAAAATTGAAAATAGAACTACCATACTAGCAATTCAACTTCTGGGAATGTATCCAAAGGTAACAAAAACACTAACTTGAAAAGATACAGGCACCCTTCTGTCCATAGCAGCACTATTTACAATGTCCAAAACATGGAAACAACCTAGCTGCTCATCAGTGGATGAATGGATAAAGAAGTTATGATATATACATACAGTGGAATATTATTCAGCTGTAAAAAAAAACTAGGAAATTCTGCCATTTGCCGCAACGTAGATGGACTTTGAAGGCTTTATGCTAAGTGAAATAACTCAGAGAAAGAAAAATACTGTATGATATCACTTATATGTGGATTCTTAAAAAAGAAAAACAAACCAAACCCACCAAACTCATAGAAAAAGACATTAGACTTGCAGTTACCAGATGCAGAGGGTAGGGGGAGGGGAGTTGGAGGAAGATGGTCTAAAGGTCCAAACTTACAGCTATAAGATAAATAAGTACCAGGGATATAGTATCCAGCATGATGACTATTGTTAACACTGCTGTATGATATATACAAACGGTAAAAGATTAAATCCTAAGAGTTCTCATCACAAAGAGTAATTCTTTTTCCTTTCTTTTCATTTATTGTGTTTATAGGAGAGATGGATGTTAGCTTGAACCTAAGCGATAATCACTTTACAGTATGTGTAAATAAAATCATCATGCTGTGTACCTTAAACTTAGACAGTAAAGTATGTGTCAGTTATTTCTTAAAATGATTAAAAACATATTAAGTAATTTAAAACATCAAAAGCATTTGGTTCATCACCAAGGAAAAATTATATTCACATATATGTCCTTCAAATATTTTTATGGCTAAAATACTTATTTTACCTGGAGGCATTTGATTTGAAGTATAGTGTAGCAATCTAGATATATATGTACACACACACACACACACACACACACACTTAATGACCAATTCAAGTTCAACATATGTTATTGAATAATCCATTTTTCTGCTCACTTTATCATTATTAAATTCTTATTTGTCTGTTTCTGTACTTTCTGTTCTGTTCCATTCCTTACTACCTCTTTATTCCTTTACTAGTTCAACAATATATTTAAAAGCTAGGTTTTCAGTATTTTTAAATATCTCTTTAGGCTGTTTTCCTCATTGCTTATATATATACCTCATTGCTTATATATACACCCTCAGCATATAGAAGTTCCCAGGCTAAGGGTTAAATTGCAGCTGTAGCTGCGGTCTATACCACAGCCACAACAATGAGGGATCCGAGCCATGTCTGTGACCTACACCACAGCTCAGAGCAACACCAGATCCTTAACCCACTGAGCAAGGCAAGAGATTGAACTGGCATCCTCATGGATACTAGTCAGGTTCGTTTTATCACTAAACCACAGGAGAATCCCCCTCATTGCCTTTATTTTTTACCATGTTCTTGGATCTTTTCATGAATTTAGCTCAGCTGATTTCTAGAATAATTTTTATTCTCTTCAACTTGACTGTCATTCTCCTTGTCATGCATTAAAATTTAAGATTATCATGCTCCATCATAAGTAACTAGACATAGTTCCCAGTAACTGGGTCACCATGCTGCACAGTAGAAAAAAAAAATAATGTATTGGGGAAATAAAAAAAAGATTATAATCAGTAACCTTTTTAAAAAAATCCCCCAACACAAAATCTATTTCTCCCACATAGCTTGATAACACATATTAATTTACAGCACGGCAATAATTACCTCTGTCTTCACTCTCCTCATCATCCTATTAAAACAAAAGTGGAATTAAAAATTGCAAAGTATAATGAAGTGTCAAGGTTTATCTAGGTAACAAAAGCCAGGAAAACATGACTTAAAAACTAGCAATTGTACAAAAAAAATTGTTTTCCTTTATATTATCTTTGGGAGTAATGCACATTTTTATTTCTAGGATTCCCTTTTGATTTCAGAAAATGTTAGTGATTTTCTATTACTATAATTATCAAATTCCAAAGGCTCAACATTTTTAGCCATTTCAGTGACTGAAAAAATATTTAAAATCTAGAAGTTGGCTATCAATTTTACCCATGCTTCTCCTTCTTCACTTTTTATGTTTTAATTATATCAAACTTTCTTTATGTAGCCTTTAAACTGTAAGGAGTTTTCCCTTTTGTTTCTTCCTCATTTCTCACGTTTTGATTATATCAAAATGTCTTTATGTAGCCTCTAAATTGTAGGATTTTGTTTCAGTCAACATTGATTATTCCATCAGGCCTAAATTTATAAAAATGACCCCATATTAATCCATAGATTCTTCTCTTTTGAGAATGGATGGGTGGATGGATGGATCCCCTATGAACTTAATCTACTCCCTCAAGACCTCCCTATGGCATGTAACTTGACAATGAAGACTGAATATCATGGTTATTGGAGGGACCTTCTTGTCTCGGATTTTGTAGTCTCCCCTGGTGATTTTCTGTACCGTGAAGAGTCATCACATTGGTTACTTTGCCATTTTCATCCTACGTGCCCTCCACTTGCACAGAAGTGAGTGAATTCGAGGAGACAATGGAGGGGCCAGTGGTTTGGGTAATGTGATGGGTTGTGAACTCATCTGTAAGAACCATATACGTTTATAATCATTCACCTTTGAGCTCACAAGCCAAGTAAAGGATCTAGCTCCTTGATACTTATACCCCTTCACTGCTCTAGACATTTTTTTTTTTTTTTGGCTTAGATTTGGGAAATAAAGGAACAGAAAAGCCCAAATTGAAAGGGAGAAAAGAAAATGATGAATGCCAAAGAATAGCTTCACCTGAAGAGAACCAAAATTAGCTGTGCCACCTTTAAGTCCCACTGGTTTCAGGCAAATGACTACAGATTTTCACACATCTATGAGGCCTTCTATGAAGTTTTTTTCATCTAAAATATTTTTACACTAAACCTCAGAATATTGAATTTTATAAAAATAATGAAAATACAGTATTTCTTCACATAAGATTATGTTCGATGCTTTTGGCACCCTGAGTTATTTTTAATGAAAAAATTGTGTTATAAACTCATGGCAGTAAATTAGCAAAATCTGCATTTATTTGGTATTATCATAACCACCCACATTTAACACAGTTATTTAGCAAAAGATTTAGGAACTGTTTCTCATTAGCTGAGATAAATTAGCAGGATATTTATGGATGATATTAAACTGTTACTTTCCTGATCATTTTATAGAGGTCTCATAAATATCAACAGCTGGCTTATTTGTTCTTTGGGAAGTTCTTATGGGTATCAGTAACACCAAAGCCCAATATTTTAATGCTTCTCAATGTCAGAGCAGTTGACTGGCCAGAGAGTATTCTGAGCGAACAAAACTTTGACCCACTGATGAGCCTCAGTGGGATGAGGACCTCCATGAACCTCTTTTTAAAATTTTTTTTAATTAAAGTATCGTTGATTTACAATTTTCCTTCAACTTCCGCTGTACGACAAAGTGACATAGTCATACATACATATACATTTTTTTCTATCTCACATCATGTTCTAGCCCAAGAGATTGAACATAGTTCCCTGTGCTGTACAGTAGGACCTCATTGCTTATCCAGTCTAAATGTAATAGTTTGTATCTACCACCCCTAAACGCCCCATCCAGCCCACTCCCTTCCCCATCCCCCCCCCCGCCCCCGGCAAACACAAGTCTGCTCTCCACATCCATGAACTGTTTCTATTTTGTAGATAGGTTCAGCTGTGCCGTATTTTAGATTCCACCTATAAGTGATATTGTAATTCCTGGTCCAAAGAGCCTCTCAGATCTTATGTATAGATGTCAGGAAATATAGAGAGAGTGAATAATTTAGAGGGCATTAGAAGGTACTACTATGTTTTCCATAAACTGTTTTAATCCATGTCCAGTCCCTGGTATGCATGCCTCCTTCTTCATTAGACCTATTTCGTTTGCACAGGGACCCAAAAGATTCAAGACTGTCCAAAATTAGTTTCTAATCTGCTGGGAGCTATAGAACTCTACAATATTTTTAGAACTTGTAAACACTCTGTGAGTGGGGCAATGAGGTCTCAGAAATCAAGTATATTGTTCACTGACTATCTTATCTGCCTTAGGGATCATCTTCCAGAAAAGCAAGTCATAAACAATCTAACTTGAGATATTCAAAATGACCCAAGGAGAGGTTTTACTTACCTACAGGGAAGGGTAAGAACTACTTTTGGGAAAGTGTATTTTGACTGATCCTGGGGGTCACGAATGCCAAGCTAAATTTGAACTGTCTTATAAGCAATATAAGGACAGTTGAAGCTGATCAAGAACAAACTATGAAAATGGTGTTAAACTTTACCTAGGATTGATGAAAGCCAGCAGTGCTTAGAGGCAGACAGACAAGCCCAGGTGAGCCTTACAAAATCGTCTAGCTGAAGGGGATATGTGCCTGAGAGAGATAGAGAAACCCAGGAATCCTTATTAAGATTGACTGCAAGTGGCAACTAATTGCTTATAAGAACAATAATGAAGGTGGTTGTGAACTCTATCATGACATTTTGAGTTAGGGAAATTAAGATAGCAGAAATGCTACTGAAAATGACAGGCTAGCTGGAAGGGTTCTGGCTTTGGGTGAAAGTGGTGATTTTAAGGAGATAATCCTGGAAAGGGTCCCACATAAAGGTGTCAGATATTGAGATAGTGGATTAACTTTGTGATTACTTGTCAATGTGTCACTCTGAGAAGGCACAAGGTAGAAAGAGAAGGCTGAATCATGATGTGATGACACTTGAGTCACTTGGAGACTGAAAAGAAGCATTAAATTAGGATGTCGATGCAGAATGAAAGAGAGGACATAGGAAAGCAAAGTGCCTGCTTCACACTCATGGCAAGGGAAACCCTGACCAAAAGCATTTGAATGAAAGGGTCATACAGGTTTATCAGTCAGAGCCAGAGAACCTGGAAGCCCACGTGACTATTACAAGCAGAGAGAATTTAATACTGGACACTGTTTACACAGGTGGTGTAAGGGCCAAGAGACCAACAGGAAATGGTGAGCAAACCCAGAGACTAACCACAGCAGGAAACCACCAGACCCCCAGGGCTGGAGGGATTTAAGGGAGGTGGTGTTACTAGAAGCTGGGATTGTGCAGTGGAAGCTGGGAGCTGGAATCAGGGAAGAGACTCTGTCAGTGCTGACAGTATCACCAGAGGCAGATAGAAGGGGTGAAATGCCCTGGCTTCATTCCTTAGCCTGTCCTCCAGCCTCCCATAATTGCTGCCTGTTGGCCAAGTCTGCCTGCATGCTAGAGGGCAAGGGAGCCTGGGAAATGTGATTTCCTGCAACACAGAGGAGGGGAACGGCAGATCTGGAGCAGATCTGAACAAAAAGAGGCACATGCAATCAGCTCATCTCACCATACCTAATATAGAGCATTTTAAAATCTTGAGGGCTACCTCCCAAGAAACTTTTGGAACATAAATGTAGACTAAATGTTGATATTTTCTCCTCTGCATCCAAACAAATTTGCAAATGGTATTAAAAATAGAGAATTTAATGATCATCTAAAATGGCATTCAGTTGCCAGACTAGCCTGCAGTACCCCCTCCATTTCTTTATCTTGTTGATTCCACCATGCATTTCTTACCTATTTATCCCAGAGCTGAGCATCTGCCAAAAACAGTAGCTCTGCTGTTTTAATAACAGATAAAAGCTTTCCATGATATGAGTGGTTTTAAAAGATAATTGTGCTTCTCCTCTTATGTAATCATGACTCAACCTTACTATATATTTTGCAAATGATTATGATCTCCCAGCTAGAGGACTTAAAAAGTTTCTATTTTTAGATGCTTTCCCTCTAATTTCTATGAGTCTCTTAGAAAGTCACTTATTCTATCAGAGACTGTGCTTACGTTCATAGACGTAAGGAACAGAAGCCAAAGACAGAGAAGGGGGATAGACGGGAGCACCCTGATGTCCCCCAATAGAGGAATTAATGTTGCCTGGGTTGTTTGCCCCCTTTTTGTAGCACCATGAAACTGAGCCAAGTGTTTGGTGAAAAATAATAATAATTAACATTTATTGAGTACTCACTGTTTTCCAGATAAAATTTTAAATACTTCATATGTATTACTTCATTTGATGCTTAAGACAAACTTATAAGGGTGGTATTCCTATAATCCTGTTTTATAGATGAAATAAACCAAGGAGCCAAGGGGAATTTGCCTACAGTCACCTGCTTGATGTGTGTCAAGGACAGCATTTGAACCTTGCGGCTTGTCTCCAGACTACTCATCTCAGGTAGTCTCAGCCATGGAGACCTAGAGGGCTGCTAACACATATACAGACTTCGTCTGGGCAGAGGTGCTGCTATCAGGAGGATATGGGTTAGCGAGGTTCTTCTAAGGCTATATTTGGACAGATGTGCTTGGTCAGCTACTGAGCATTGGTCGGGGGGCAGGGGGGCGGTTTCTGGTGTCTGAACAGGAGGCAGGAGAGAGAAGTGCTCAAGCACCAGGAGCCTGGACAATTTGACTTGTCTTCTTAGGTATTTTACATTGATTTGGACGTTTGTTACTTCATGCATAAAATAGTAATGAGTAACCACCTCATAGGGCAGTTGTGAGAATTAAATGAAATAATATAAGTAAAGCCCTTGTCACATAATAAGTACAGCACTCAATGAAGAGTTGTTTTAGTAATTACCATTGTTATTGTCAAAAAGAGGAGGGGATCAATTTAGAACTGATTATCCCCTTCCTGTATTACTATGACAAATCCTAATTAACCACTGATTCGTCCCCTAAATCTATTATTTCTTTATACATTACATCTTCTCTACCTATTTGTTGATGAACACACCTAAGTGTTTCCACATCTTGGCCACTGTGAGTAATACTGCAGTAAGTGTGGAAGCACAGATCTCCCTTCTTGAGGAATACAATTTCCACTTCGGTCCACTCAGTCTCTGGCCCTGCTCCTCAACTCAGCTGAATTCTTGCTGGAGGCTTTCTTCCCTGGTTTCAGATTAATCATTGCCCAAGTAAACTATGTATGTGGAAGCCTTCATTGAAAAGAGACCTTCAGTTGGAAATGTACTGCCATTCATTTTGCACTTAAATAAGGGCAGGAGTTCTGAATTTATACCCAACCTACCATAGCCTTTGGAATGGCTGCTTAATTGGACATTAAGTATATACATGCAAATACACACTCTCTCTAGCGAATAGAGAAATATGCCACCAAACAATGCTGGCTTTTCCCAGTCATCAAGGGAGTAAGCATTTAAAAAAATTTTTTTTAATTGTAGTTGATTTACAATGTTTCAGCCAATTTCAGCTATACAGCAAAGTGATCCAGTCATATATATATATATATATATATATATATATATATACATTCCCTTTCTTTTCTTTTTTTCTTTTTATGGCCACACCTGTGGAATATAGACGTTCTGGGCTAGAGGTTGAATCAGAGCTGCAGTGTTGGCCTCCACCACAGCCACAGCAACACCAGATCCAAGGTGCATCTGTGACCTATGCCACAGCTTGCAGCAATGCCAGATCCTTAACACACTGAGTGAGGCCAGGGCTTGAACCCACATCCTCACAGAGACAACATCATGTCCTTAACCTATTAAGCCACAACAGGAACTCCCTACATTCCCTTTTTTATGTTATCTTCCATCATGGTCTATCCCAAGAGATTGGACAGATTTGCCTTATCTGTACAGTAGGGCCTCATGGAATATGCATGTTTTGAATGGATCAAAATCTTTCTCTTTCCCTTGCAGGAGATTCTGTTACCTCAGAGGAGGTGGGACACCCCAAACTCATAGCTCAGAACACCTGTACACACACGAACCCAAATTCATCCTTTTATTTCTTTTCCAATTCATAGATGCTATGGAAATTGGCAAGATGAATCCAAGGGAAAAAATTCTAATTTCTTAAATTTTATGTGTACATCCTGATAAAGATGGATGTGATAGAAAAGTGAACACGTTTTGAATCAATGAGCCACAGATACTCTCTTGCTGCTGTCACTTGGCAGTAGGGTTTGCTGAGTGTGTGTGAGTATATATTAAATAGTGTGATGAGGACCATCCCATGGGGGAAAAACAGAATGAAATGCAAAGCCCTAACCTTTTAGATTTGTGTCTACTGAGGGTCTCTGTGACAGTGTGGCAAGGCTCCAAGCTTTAAGCACTTGGCCATTGCAATTGGATTTTAAAAGATCCCAAGCCATAAATTCTGGCTGCAATTAGAGCTGGTGAAAAGAAAAATACCCTTGGAGTTATTAATATGTAAATCTAGTAATTTGGGAAATTGAATGATCTCAGATTAGGGTTTCTGAATTTATGCAATCTAATTTTGGCTGAAATGACATCACACTTCAACAGTTCTGCATAAATTGATGGCAGATTGCATAATGTTACTTTAAAAATTGGTGCAAAAAAGTTCTTGAAGAGAGAATAAGACAAGAACACGCATGTGGCTACAATGCATCACACCAAAGATCCACAGAGACTGAACTTCTCATTCCCAAAGTAGCCAATGTCATATGTTTTGGTAGGAAAAAAACATCTAGTAACAAAGAAATGATGTCTTTACATATGGGGCAGAATTGTTCCTTTAAAAATATTTTGTCTTTGTCAGACTTAGAATATTTTATCTCTATTCTGGTATAAGCAGAATAACCAGGTTTTCTTATCTCTGCTAATAGTCCTGCTATTGAGAAGGATAGTGTTGATAGGTAGAAATGTTTCTGGGAAATGTTCAATGGCCAAGCCTATAGACACAGCTGGAATCCATCATGAAATGGGATACATGGCTAATCAGCTTACAATATGGACATGAGATTTGACTGCTTTTGCTCTGCTTACAAGCACTTAAAACAATCTCAAGTAACCTGAAATAATCGATTTGTTTTGAAACCCAGTCACACAGTTCTTTTGTCTGACTAAAATAATAAATTGGAATAGTTATCAGGCTGCATTAATCAGTTTAGATCCTTTTAGTACTGTAAACATCAAGGGGCACTCTATATTCTTTCATCATGCTGAAATCTGTTGGAATAAAATATCCATTCAGACCTGGAGTCATCAGTCCAATTATCTGTCTTCAACAGTCACATGAAGGGCAGGCAGATTTGTGAAGAAGAGCATGGCTTTCTCAAAGTCAATTGTTTCACTATATTTTGTTTTATCTTAATAATCTTTTGTGAATGTGCCATGTACAAAAATGTAATCGTTTCTATGTAGCTATTTGCACTTAAGGCTCATTACAGTTATGTTTCTACATAAAAAGTATGCTTCTTGGTTTTAAAAAGCTAGCTACTTAAATCTCCAAGAGTTGAATATTCAAGGATTTGACAAACAAGTTCATGTGAGTCCATTTAGGAAATCAGCATTGGCTTTGGAGTAAGAAAACCTGGGTCTGAATCTTAGCTTCCCCACTGATAAGTTGGCTGATTAGGAGCAAGTAATTTAAATTCTGAGCCTCATTTTCTTTTGAAACTTGGGGTTAGTAAGCCATACCATATCTTGATTTCATTTATTTTTTCATCTATCCAATATTTGTTAAACACTTACTACATGTTAGGCCTGCCAACTAAAAACTGGCACTTGCCACCTGCCTCTACAAGGATTAAATTACAAACTGCTGCAACTGCTGATCTTCAGCATTACCCTGAAAGCAGTTCATGGTGGAGATCAGGAATGAGGCACTCTGTACTTTGGGAAAACAGGCAGAACCGGCCTTCAGATAGTTAGATTTTTTTTCAGGAGAAGATTTGACGAGCCCGATTCTTGCATATCCTCATATCTAGAAAAGCACTAACATCCTTCATGGTGACTTCCTGCTTCTCATGACTAGCGACAACCTTCTGCAAAACGTGTGCTCAAGTGCACGTACCGCCCCTCTTCACCAAAATCACACATACACTGACCTTCCCCCTATCTCTTTGGAGTGGTTTCTCAGAGCTATCTGAAATGCTGTCTCTTGGGCTATAAACTTCATTTTTCCCCAAATAAAACTTAACTCATAACTCTCTTGTGGTTTCTTTTTTTTTTCTTTTTTTCTTTTTTTCCAGTTGTCAGACCCTTTAGCAGATTCTTTTAGTGGATTGTTGTGATACAAAACAAAAAGTGAATAACTCAGTACCTACAATCCAGGGGCTTATCCATAACAGAGGTATGTTGTAAGAAAGTAATTAGGGCAACATTAAGAGGGGTATCATAATTGAGAGAGGGTCAGAATGGCAGGAAATTGAGAGCAAATGTGAATTTATCTCTCTGCTTTGTGGGGAAGTTTCAAAAAAAGAGGTAACATTTAATATATCAAAGAACCAAGAAGATTAACAGACAAGGAGATACAAAAGGGCATGGCTTGTTCAGAGAAAACAAGGTAATTATTATGGAATATGGGGGTTAGAGTGAGAGGAAACAGATATTCCTTTGCCATTGGAAGGCTCACAATCTTATCCATTGTGTCCACATGGCTTTCGGGATTTTCCTTCCTTTCAAAGAAATCCAGTGGATTATTCAAGCATTTTTTTCCCCTTTAAGCGTGTGTTCCCACTTTTCTTTCTTTTTTTTTTTATTTCTTCTTCTTCCCTTTTTTTTTTTTTTTTGGTACCTAAATGTTCAACAGAGTTTCTTTTTACAATGGATTCAACAATCAGACTTTCATATATGGGGAGAAGACTCACCAATTTTTATTTCGCAGGATCTTCCTTGGAAAGTATCTTAGGGTAAGGAGGTTGTACTGGCCATTTATCACTTTTTCTAACATGGTGTAAACTGTAAAGATAGATATGTTGCTCAACTATTCTATAGTTTCAAAAGCTAGTCCTCTTAATGTTCTTAAGTGGATATCTTTCAGCCTCATTCTGTGATCAATCAGGTGGCAAAGAATTGTTCATTGCTGTGGGACCCAAGAGAATTATGTGTAGGTGTAAAATTTATCTAAGTCTTAAAGGATAAATAAAAAGTTAGTGGGAATTCCAGACAGAGGAAACCTCAGAAATAAGGTACAGAGGCAAGGAAACTTAGGGCAGAGAACTTGAAGGATGATAGAAGAAATATAATTATTGATTATGAAATCAAGATGGCCTACCTACGTTTGGGCTTTATGCAATAAATGGTTTAGGGTAAGCAAAGGTTTTACATCATAAAATTATGACTAGAATTGTTCTCTAGGAAAATGAATCATAAATCTAACTGTAAAGGGAAGATCAGAGATAGGGAATCCAGCTAGTGCATATTTAGAGAATAAAAATGTGGTAAGAAAGGAAGGTTTGAATTGTGTTTGCAATATTGGAAAGAAAGAGAAACAAATTAGAAATCTATTCTAGAAGTGGAATCAGTTACCAAGTGACTAATGGGGGGAGGGCAGAGGGGTAGCTAAAATGTATTCAAGCTTTGGAACTGAAGTAATGCTTATTCCATTAATAGAAACTGAGAGCACAGGAGAAGGAGGAAGAGAATGTTTCAGGGAGAATAAGATGAGTTAATTAGCTACACATTGTAATATAAGTAGCACTAATAGGCTACATATAAAATTAGATATGTGGGCTGGAGAAAATTAAACCTTTGCCATTGCCTGGCATTTGTGTTTGCTAATTTTCTTGGTTTTGACTATAACAGACTAAGACGAAAGGTGAATTACGATTACAAACCTACCCTCTCAAGTTTACTGAGAATTAAGTATGATATTTTTGTCATCTATTCATACAATGCCCTCATAAGTGTAGCCTTTTTTCCCACTAATCTGTGTCTCCTCACCTGGGTCTCTTACTCAGCAGTCTCAATTAGCTCCTCAGCAGGTAGAGAATCTCTGTCTCTCCCCTTTACCTCTGGGTGACAGCTGGAAAAGGTTGTTGGTCCTGAACTCAGATAGCTTCTGTGTCTTTTTCTTCCTAAACTCCCATCGTTAATCTTTTGCAGACTGACAATAATTCTACTGTCTTCATTTCACAGACACAAAACTCACATGGCTTCGCAGCACTTCAGATAATTTATTACTAAGTTAAAAAGGAATGGAAATACTCCTTCAGGCTTCTCCAGTTTCACCGTGTGCTGCCAGGTCAACATTCTCAACACAGCTAAGCAGGGACAGATGGTGCCCATTCCCTCAGTGACAGAATCATCCAGCAATGTCAACAGCATTTACATCCTTGAGAGAGAGATGCCTTATGACTAAAAGTTTCTCACCATGTGTACTCCAGAATGCAGAAATGAAAGTCTTATAACAACTCATAGCCAATTATGTTCAAATTTAATTACATGAATCATTTAGAAATAAACTCAGTTACTTTGTTTTATCATTGTTTCCAAAGACTCTTTCTGGAAGGACATTAGGACACTTGACATAAAGGTACCTATAATAATGATTATGCAATATTCAAAATTGGACAGTGTTCATTTTCAGAATGTTCATTGATGGTATACATAAATACAATTGATTTTTATATATAGGTCTTTTATTCTGCAACTTTGTTGAAGCTATTTATTAGCTCTTATAGTTACCCTTGTGTGTGTTCACTATGATTCTCTATCTACAAGACTATTTTATCTGCAAGTGAAGATCATTTTACTTCTTTTCCAATTTGGTAGACTTTTATTTCTTTTTCTGGCCTAGTTATCCTGGCTAGAACCTCAAACATAATGTTGATAGAAGTTGTGACATCAGCCATTCTTGTCTTTTCCCTTATCTGTAGGGGGAAGTATTCAGTCTTTCACCATTAAATGTAATATTAGCTGTGGGTTTTTTAAAATTTATTTTCTAGACGCTCTTTATGAGGGTGATGAAGTTTCCTCTTGTTCTTATGTTGTTTAGTGTTTTTATCATGGAAGGCTGTTGAATTTCATCGTGTAATCTTGTAGCTATTGAGATAATCAAGCATGTTCCTTTGTCCTTTATTCTATTGATATGGCATATTATATTAATTATATATTACATGATTATATATAATGTAATTATATATATAATATATATATTATATTAATTGACTTTTGGATATAAAAACAACCTTTCATTCCCTGGATATTGCTTTTTTTTTTTTTTCATTTGCCAGTTTTTGTTGAGGGTGTTTTGGTCTATGTTCATAAAAGATGTTGGCCTGTAATTTTCTTTTCTTGTAATATCTTCGGTTTTGTTATCAAGGTAATACTGACTACATTAAATAACTTGGTAAGTGTTCTCTCCTCTTATTTTTTGGAAGAGTTTGTGAAGAATTGGAATGAATTCTTTAAATATTTGGTAGAATTCACTGGCAAAGCCATTCAGACCTGGAGTTTTCTTTTTAAGTAGTTTTTAAATTACTATTTCAGTCTCTTTGCTGATTATAAGTCTATTCAGATTTTGTTTCTTCTTGAGTGACATTTTGTAGTTTGTATCTTTTAAATAATTTTTCACATTTCATCTAAATAATTTGTTGTCATATGGCTACCTTTAGTATTCCCTTAAAAAACCTTATGTAAAACCAGTAGTAATGTCCTTTTTCTTATTTTTGATTTTAGTAATTTGAGTTTTTTTTCTTTTTCTCTGGTCAATCCAGCTAGAGTTTTCTCAATTTTACTGATCTTTTCAAGAAACAAATCTTTGGTTTTATTGATTTTCTTTTTTTCCCTTTCTTTCTCTTTCTTTTCTTTCTTTCTTTCTTTCTTTCTTTCTATCTATCTATCTTTCTTTCCTTCTTTTTCTTTCTTTCTTTCCTTCTTTTTCTTTCTTTCTTTCTTTCTTTCTTCCTAGTGCCACACCCATGATATATGGAGGTTCCCAGGCTAGGGGCTGAATCAGAGCTGTAGCCGCTGGCCTACACCACATCTATAGCAACATAGGATCTGAGCTGCATCTGCGACCTACAGTACAGTTCACTGTAATGCTGGATCCTTAACCCAATGAACAAGTCCAGGTATCAGACCTGCGTCCTCTTGGATGCTAGTCAGATTTGTTTCTGCTAAGCCACAAAGGGAACTCCTATACTCCAATAATTTCTATTCAAATATTATCATTTCCTTTCATTTGCTCTGAATTTAAACTTCTTTTTTCAGTATCTTAACATGGAAGATTACATTACTGACCTGAAATCTTTCTTCTTTTTTATTTTTTTATTTTTTTATTTTTTTTTGTCTTTTTGTCTTTTGTTGTTGTTGTTGTTGTTGCTATTTCTTGGGCCGCTCCCGCGGCATATGGAGGTTCCCAGGCTAGGGGTTGAATCGGAGCTGTAGCCACCGGCCTACGCCAGAGCCACAGCAACGCGGGATCCGAGCCGCGTCTGCGACCTACACCACAGATCACGGCAACACCGGATCGTTAACCCACTGAGCAAGGGCAGGGACCGAACCGGCAACCTCATGGTTCCTAGTCGGATTCGTTAATCACTGCGCCACGACGGGAACTCCCTTTCTTCTTTTTTGATATGGGTGTTTGCACTGTAAATTTCCTCCAAGTTAAACCTCATAAGCTTTTGTATGTTATATATTCATTTATATGCATCTCAAAATATTTATTTTCTAATTTGACTCATTCCTTATTTAGTACTATGTTGTTTAATTTGTGTATTCCTATAAATATGTATAGATGAGTTTTGAGTTTTGAGAGGATTGATTTCTTAATATCTTTCCAGTTCATTAAAATGGTATATCTCTCCATTTATTTATGTCTCCTTTGATTTCTTCCATCAGTGTTTTATAGTTTTTGACAGACAGATATTATACATGTTTTATGTTTATGTCAAATATTTCATATTTCCAGAGCTATTGTGAGATGTATTTTTATTTCAATATTTAATTATTCATCACTAGTATATAAACTTGTGATTGATTTTTGGATATTTATCTTATATCCTGAAACTTTTCTAAATTAGTCATTATAGTAGCTTTTTAAAGATTAGTTGGGAATTTTTATACAGACAATCCTGGTATCTGAAAAAAGAGTCTTTTATTTTTTCCTCTCACTTTTGGATGCTTTTTTAAATTTTTCTTATTGCACTAAGACCTCCAATAAAATTTTGAATAAAAGCTGTGTAAGTAGATATTTTTACTTTGTTCTATACCTTAGGGAGAAAACATTCAGTCTCTCACTAAGTATAATGTTGGTTATATATTATTTTCTAGATAGCCTTTATCACATTGATTAAGTTTCCTTCCATTACTATTTTGTAGAGAGTTTATGTAATGAACAGATGGTGAATTTTGTGAAAGACTTTTTTTTACATCTATTGATATGATTTTATGATTTCCATCTTTAGGCTATAGATATGAGTTTTGCTTGATTTTTGGATGTTGAACCAATCTTGTATTTTTGAGATACTGCTTCACTTGGTCATATCATGATATATATATATATATATATATATATATATATATATATCATAATATATTGTTGGATCAGATCTGCTATTATTTTTAAAGTTTTCATGTATATATTTATTAAAAAGTTATGTGTAATTTTCTTGTAATATCTTTTTAAGCTTGGATGTCAAGGTGGTGCTAATTTCATAGGATGAGTTTCAATTTTTGAAAGAATTTGTCGAGAATTGGTATAGTCTCTTTCTTAAACTTTTGGTGAAATTCAACAGTGATGTCATCTAACCCTAGTTTTCTTTGTGGTGAGATTTTTAAACTTCAAGTTCATTGTTATATATATTTATTCCTCAGTTATTTTTAATTATTTCCTCAAAGGTATTTATCCAGTTTATTTGGATTCTAAAATTTATTGACACAAAATTTTCATTATCCATATAATCTTTTTAATAACCTAGAATCTATAGACATACTCCCTCTCTTATTTCTAATATTGATAATTTGTGTCTTCTCTATTTTTCTTTTCCTGATAGTCTGGCTATCTGTAATTCTGCTGAGTCATTTTAAAGTGAATGATAGATGTCAGAACAATTCGTCCTTGAATACTTCAGCTTGTATATCCAGAAATTAAGAATATATCCCTCCATAATCATAAGCCAGTTCATAGAATGACACTGTGAGTCCCAGAGTCTGCAGCCTTGGATGTGGTTTTTGCCAAAGATACATGAAAGAACAGATAGGAACAGAGATAAATATACCATGAAGTGCATGCAAGGTTTTCTCACTTATACAGGCTCCTTTTAAAACCATTTATATTAAATTTGCCAATGAAAACTATTTTAGCCATAATTGGTTAAGATAATTATTTCTTTACTTTTTTATTTTTCAGAGTTTTATTGAAGTATTGTTGATTTACAATGTTGTGATAATTTCTATTGTACAATAAAGTGATTCAGTAATATGTATACACACACCCCTTCTTTTTCAGAATCTCTTCCCTTATAGATTATCACACAATATTAAGTATAGTTCCTTGTGCCATTATTTCTTTCAGTCTAGCTTTGCTTCTCTTACAGCCTCTCCCCTCTCACACCACATAGGTTTGGAATGACTGTGAGCATTTTGGGGATTCCACTTTTAAAAATTGGATAGTTATCTTGCTTGCTTGCAACCGCTGCTGTGCAAGGTGAAGTTATTGCTAGTTCTACAGAGGTACAAATGACTTCTAGGAATACTCTTATCTGAGGCTAGAAGTCTTAAAGCAACATAAACTATGGTAATAGATGAGGAAAGGAGGAGAAATATGGGACAAAATGAATGGAACCTGGGAAAAGGCAACCAGTCTGAGTAAATATAGATTGGGAAGCTGAGGATAGGCACCTAATGATGGCCTCGTCAAAATGCAAGTTCTCCCCTGATAGGAATATACTACTATTTCATGTCACCTTAAGAGTTAAATGTGTGTTATATGTACTATATATGGGAATTGCACAAAATAGCATTTATCAGAAAACCTGTTGCTGTACTACATTTTAAATACTTCTAGGTGAGAAGCGGCACTTCTTATGCATCTAAGTATATTATCTCACATCTTAGAGAACCTTATTCATCTTTACCTAAGCAAGTCTGGCAAGGTCAGAATTAGTATGATGCAAAATTGTTAACTGTGCTGTAGAATGACAAACATAATACTCAGGTGAAGTAAATATGGTAAAATGTTAATAATTGTTGAATCCAGGTAGTGGGTGCATAGATGATTATTGTAGTTTTATTCTCTATTTGAAAGTTTTCATAATGGGAAGAAAAAAAAATCACCTTACAAAATCCTGTTTACAAGAGAGAAAATTGACACAAACCTATCAGTAAGTTGATGTATATGATAGAAATGGAATTTGATTACACAGTTATACTGCTTAGTACTGTGTGCATCCATTTAAAAATGTATTTTGGTTTGACTTATCACATATCACTTAATTTCTGCTTTATTTTGTATATTTTTTATAATTGTTCATCAGATTAACATTCAAATATAACTGGAATGAAGTATGTTGGTGGAAGCCAAAAAAAATAATAATAATTGAAAGACAGAAGACTGGCAGAAACTTAAAAAATGTCAAATCCCCCTTAGCATATCACAATGAAATTTAAAAAGCTTTGATGTCAAAATCAATAAAACGTTTTCTAAGCTATCAATAAAGAATGATTTTTCAGTCATAAAAAAGCAAGATTAAATTATCTTTTTTATTCTCTCTAGACATTTTAAAATTATCGTATGGAAAAGCAAATAATATGCAGCCAAAAAATTCAGAAAAATAGAGTTGTGTCAAGTGGTTCATTAATAAGATGTATTATTTTCGTATTTTTTTATTTGTATGCTCTTTGTTAACTTTTGAATTTTGTGATTTGTTTTGACTTTTTTTTTCTCATTTAAAGTAACACAAGCTTTCATACCTAGTTTTGAGTTTATAAGTTTATAATCTTAAAGAAGGCTGTAAAATCCTCAGGTCCCAGGATTGGCCACTGGCAAAACTCTGTATTTTACATTGTTCATATAGATACATTTTGTTTTCTATTCTTCTCAACCTTATTTTTTTCTAGTAGCAAACTACAATGTTAAGACTGATGGAATATTAGAAATTCAGATATTTAAATATGTTGGTTGGGATATTGTAACTCAAAAAGATGGCAGCTTGTCCCAAGTCAGATAAATATGTAGTGATGACACAATTGTAAGATTCATGGCTCCTGACTACTGGCTCATGTTTTTCTCCTCATGGTGTGTAGCCTCTCTTTAGTTAAAGAAACATGTTATAAAATATGATGTTCAAAAGATGGTCTTGATGAGATGATTCTGTGAAATGCATTACTCAGTGACTAGTTTATACATCACATATTCAGTGATCATTGGAGTTTAACAGGTGGCTCCTGACCACATGATCTTAGAATTTATTTTTTATTTTATTGGAGTATAATTGATTTACAATGTTGTATTAATGTACAAAGTGATTGAGTTTTACATATACACACATCCATTCTTTTTCAGACTCTTTTCACATATAGGTTATTACAGAATTAAGTAGAGTTCCCTGTACTATTAGATCCTTGTTGCTTACCTATTTTATACATAGTAGTATGTTTATGTTACTCCCTAACTCCTAATTTATCCCTCCCCCCTTTCCGCATTTCCCCTTTGCTAACCATAGGTTTGTTTTTGAAGTCTGTGAATCTGTTTCTATTTTGTAAATAAGTTGATTTTTATAATTTTAAAATTATATTCCACTTATAAGTGATATCATATGGTATTTGTTTTGTCTGATTTCACATAGTATGATAATATTTAGATCCATCCATGTTGCTGGAAATGGCATTATTTCATTCTTTTTATGGCTGAGTAATATTTCATTGCAAACATGTACCTCATCTTCTTTATCCAGTCATCTGTTGATGGGCATTTAGGTTGCTTCCGTGTATTGGCTGTTGTAAATAGTGCTGCAGTGAACATTGGAGTGCATGCATTTTTTGAATCATGGTTTTCTTTGGACATATGCCCAGGAGTGGGTTTGCTGGATATTATGTTAGTTCTGTTTTTAGTGTTTAAAGGAACTTCCATACTGATCTCCATAGTGGTTGTACTAATTTACATTCCCACCAACAGAGTAGGTGGGTTCACTTTTCTCCACACGCTCTCTAGCATTTACTGTTTGTAGACTTTTTAATGGCATTCTGACTGATATGAGGTGATACCCCATTATAGATTTGATTTCAATTTCTATAATAATTAGCCATGTTGAGCATCTTTTCATGTCCATTTTGGCCATCTGTATGTCTTACTACTTAGATTTTCTGAGCATTTTTTGATTTTTTTTAAATTTGATATTGAGGCACATGAGCTATTTGTATATTTTGTAGATTAATTCCTTGTTGGTTGCTTCATTTGCCAATATTTTCTCCCATTCTGTGGGTCATGTTTTTACTTTTTTTTTATAGTTTTCTTTGCTGTGCGAAAGCTTTTAAGTTTAATTAGGTCCCTGTCTTAATTTTTGTTTTTGTTTTCATTACTCTAGGAGATGAATCCAAAAAGATGTTGCTGGGGTTTATGTCAAAGAGTGTTCTGACTATGTTTTTCTCCAAGAGTTTTATAGTATACAGCCTTACATTTAGGTCTTCAATTCATTTTGAGTTTATTTTTGTGTATGGTGTAAGAATTCGAACTTCATTCTTTCACATGTGTCTATCCAGTTTTCCTAGCACCATTTATTGAAGAGACTGTCTTTTCTTCATTGTATATTCTTGCCTCCTTTGTCCTAGATCAGTTGGAAATAGGTGTGTGGGTTTTTCTCTTGGCTTTCTATCCTGTTCCACTGATCTATATTTCTGTTTTTGTGCCCATACCACACTATTTTGAAGACTATAGCTTTGTAATACAGTCTGAAATCAGGGATCCTGATTCCTCCAGCTCCATTTTTCTTTCTCAAGATTGCTTTGGCTATTTGGGGTCTTTTGTGTTTCCATAAAAATTTAAAACTTTTGTTCTTGTTCTGTGGAAAATACCACTCCTAATTTGATAGATATCACATTAAATCTGTAGATTGCCTTGGGGAAATAGTCATTTTGACAATATTGATTCTTCCACTCTAAGAACATGGTATATTTTTCTATCTGTGTCATCTTTGATTTCTTTTGTCAGTGTATTATGATTTTCAGAGTATAAGTCTTTTGCCTCCTTAAGTATTTTTATTCCTAGGTATTTTATTCTGTTCAATGTGATGGTAAATGGGATTGTTTCCTCAATTTCTCTTTCTAATCTTTTGTTTAGTGTATAGGAATGCAGGAGATTTCTATGTATATAAAATTTCGATTATATATTGTATATTTCTATGTACATAAAATTTCTATTATGTATTGTATATTTCTATGTATATAAAATTTGTATTAATTTTATATCCTGCAACTTTACCAAGTTCATTGATGAGCTTTAGTGGTTTTATGATATCATCTTTAGGATTTTTTTGTACCATACCATGTCATACGCAAAAAGCTTTACCTCTTCTTTTCCAGTTTGGATTCATTTTCTTTCTTTTTTTTCTCTGATACCCATATCTAGGACTTCCAAAACTATGTTGAATAAAAGTGGTGAGAGTGGATATCTTTGTTTTGTTCCTGATCTTAGCAGAAATACTTTCAACTTTTCACTGTTGAGAATGATGTTAGCTGTGGGTTTTTTGTATATGGCCTTTATTATGTTGAGATAGGTTCCCTCTATGTCCACTTTCTGGAGAGTTTTTTAATCCAAAATTTGTGTTGAATTTTTGTCAAAAGCTTTTTCTGCATCTATTGAGATGATCATACAGTTTCATTCTTTGGTTTGTTAATGTGGTGTATGACACTGATTGATTTGTGGATATTGAAGAATCTTTGCATTCCTGGGATAATTCCACTTGATCATGGTGGATGATCCTTTCAATATATTGTTGGATTCAGTTTGCTAGTATTTCATTGAGGATTTGTATGTCTATGCTCAGCAGTGATTTTGGCTTATAATTTTCCTTCTTTGTGATATTTTTGTCTGATTATGGCATCACAGTGATAATAGCCTCATTGAATAGGCTTGGGAGTGCTCCTTCCTCTGGTCTTTGACTTTAAACAGCTCACAGGAGCAGGATTATAGAATAGTACTGAGAAATGATGCAAAACAGACAGCAATTATACACACTGAAATCCAGTGGGGAAGGAATGTATCTTCTATTCCATATTTTTTGTACCCACTTACATTCCTTTGAAAGAGAGAAAAGAGGGTTGGTTCTAGCTCCATTATCATGGAAATATTCTTTCTATTTAATCTCATTGCCACTTATTCCCCATTTTTACTCTCTTTTAAGGGAAGTGAAAAATGTAAGGAACTTCTTTGCTTCTGAATCTTCTGCACTAGTCAGGGTTTTCTAGAGGAACAATCAATAGGGGAGGTTTATATATGGGGGGAGAACAAGAGAGGGAGAGGTCAATATAGAGATATTTTCTATTTATGTATATATATTATTTACTATAAAGAATTGGTTCATGCAATTATGGAGGCTGAGAAGTCCCAAGGTCTACAGTCTGAAGGCCTGAGAACCAGGAGAGCCAATGATATAAGTTACAATCCAAGTCTAAAGGCAAGAAAAGACTGATGTCCTAGCTTAAAGACCATTGAGTAGAGAGAGTATATCCTGCCTTGCAACATTTTATTGTATTCAGACCTCAACAGATTGGCCTTGGCTCACCCACACTGGGGAGAGCAATCTGCTTTAGGCAGTCTGTTGATTCAAATGTTAACCTTACCCAGAAAAACCCTCACAGACACATGCAGAAATATTTTAGCCAGACACCTGGGTACCGTTTGGCCCAGTCAAATTGACAAAGTAAAGTAACCATCACATCTATGTTTCTCCTGGCTTTCACCTCTCCCTCCTGTCTCATCACTATCTTAGATTGGGGTTCCCCAGAAGCAGACCTTCAGATGAAGTTTTGGGGAAAACAGTTTACTGAGTAGTAACACCCCCAAGAAAAAAATAGAAGAGGGACAAAAAAAGGCCCTGGGAAGGAGAGGAGGCCAAATACAATATTAAGCAAAGTTCCAGTACAATTTTGTCTCAATCCTGTTGAAAAACTCTGGATGCATGTAGGCCGCCCCTCAGATTACCCTGTCCTGTGTCTTGGGACCTGGATACTTCTACCCACACAAGATTAGTGGCCATAGGCTGCACCTGGAGGACGTAAATCTCCAGGTGGTTTCCGCTCTCTGTTCAGGCAGGAAAAGTAGGCCCTGCCAGCCTAGGGTTGGCTGTTGGTGTGATGTCACAGTTGAGGCTTTTAGAAGTGAAAGCACTGTATCCAGGGCAATCAGAAGAGATCTGAGGAAGTTCGGCAGGGCACAGCCATGAGCCACAGTGGTTATCGGCTTCTTATCAATGATCACAATAATCTCAATGTTATCAAGGACTCACGTGCAGGATACTGGACTCTATGTTTCCTAGACATAATATTATTCAATCTTCATGTCACATTTATGCAATTAGTATAATTATACTACGGAGGCTGAAAGTGAGTGAAGTGGCTGGGGGTACAGTAAAGACTGCAAGAATACAATCCTCCTGTCCCCCAGATGCTGTCTGTCCTTTGCTCCATGTCCTTGCTTATCCTCTCAAGTTATCAGGTGAAAATATTATTAATTGCCATGCAAGATAATGGAGACAATGTCAACATTCCTATTTGTAGTGGAGAAAATCTGTCTCATTATTTATAGCCATGTTCTTATATATCTTGATAACTTCCTAAGAGATAATTCTGCATTCATTCAAAGTGAAACTTCCTGTTATTGATGAAAGTAATGTAGGTCTAAGGGGGACAACAAAAATATCTGCTCTTCCTCTGAAAGTTTGTTTTTTTTTAAACTACTTAAAAAATGTGATTCTTGGATGTCATGGAATTTTTTTACACCCAAGTTTACACTCTAGGTTTCAGAAATTTGCTGAATATGAAAGAAGTCTTTACCATGTAATGTTATTTTTCACTAACAAGATACATTTCCCAATTTAGCCATTCACTACTAAATGTAAAGAACAAGTGGTGAAGAAAATTATGTGTGTAAGCCATAAATTCTGGGAACTTCCTGCATTGGTAAGTGGTATAACTTCACCTCCTGAAGGCTTTCAAAGGGATGCTTGTGTCTTTTATAAACAAAAATAAATTGGTTTATATACACCACTATTCCAGATCTAGTAATTACTTCGAGTTCTTCGTTAAAAATGCATATAAGTGAAGATTTATAATGAGGCAGATTTAGAAGGTTTGGGGTTTTCTATGGTTACTTTCTGTTTGCCAAAGGAGTACTCTCACAATAGTTTCTTCCTCTTAAATGTTAATCTTGAAAATAGCTTAGCAAGGAATAGTTCAACCAAATTATAGCATTGTTTTATAATGAATCTCAGGTTGTTTTTCTTCATGAGTGATTTCGTCACCCATCATCTATATAATTAATATTTTCAGTTACTGGAATTACTCAACGAATTGAATAATTAAATTTTTGTGTAAGGTGACATCTCCCAAATTAGAGCTTTCCAATTATATATGTGGAGAGAAACAAGAAGTTTGATAAATTTGCACAATTGCACAATATTGAATATGTTAAAAAGTTACTCTGAGAATTTTTTCTTATTAATTTTCACCTTGTGTTTTAACACATGTTTGGCTTCTTTTATTGTGCGTCTAGCATTATTTTACATAGAAGATTGCACTTCAAGGAATGCTTTAGCATGTGTGGATATATTTAAAGTTACCATATAATAGTGTTGAGATGAAATCTTGCAGTAATTAGGAGAAAGACAGCTTGAGGCACCTAAATTATGTGGCTCCAACTGGCCTCTTCTAATCATCCTCATTTTGAAAAACAGAACTAAAAGAAGTTATCATCTTTGCTTTGTGAATATGTTTTTTATTAAAAAAGAAAGCAATGCTTATAAAAATCTCAGTAATACAGGCTAGTAGAAGAGGAGCAAGCCATTTCCATAAAAGTCCCTTTAACTCCTTGGCGTATTTATTTCTGTTTCTTTCTAGGCACTGAAGAGTGGTAGCTATTGTTTTCCTATAGTGTACATGGCTTCTGACTGCAGATAATATAGGTCTAAGCTGGAAAACAAAAATATCTGCCACCACGCGTGTGCACACACACACACACACACACACACACACACACACACACTCTCTCTCTCTCCCTCTTTCTTTCTCCCTCTCCCAAGGGACCCAAACAGCTCTTTCTATCCAGTGTGCAATCCCAGAAATCTCTTCTTACCTCTTTAGTTTTCTCAGAGCCACCCTCTTCTTTCCTTCCCTCTGGTCATTTAGCAGAATCCCTTCAGGGAGTGAAGGAAATGGTTTCAAGAATCTTTGAGACAAAGAACTTAAAAACTTGTCTACAGCTAGAAATCTGAGGGCAGAAGAAAGGGAAAACTTGCGGGAAAAAAAGATTCAGTAAGTTATGGAGCATCTATCTGCTGTCTTGTCCCCTCACAGCATCATATTGTGAGGTCTCCACCTTCGGGGTACAGCCTCTCAACATCACTTTCTCAACCCTTTCTCCCTCTTCCTGCTCTCTTGGGAATCACCTGGATAGAGTTCAAAGAGACAGAGCACTGGCTGACCCTCATTGCTATTCCCACACAGGAAAGCAGGTTGTCCACATCACCTGATCTGTACAAATGCCATATGGCGGGACCATGACTCTCAGGAAGGCATAGTAATACTGTAGTAATAATTTATATCTTTTCCCCCTACCTCACTAAAGAGTAACCAGTTTTAGACAAAGAGCCATATGAATTCTTTCTAATCCATGAGTTTCCTTACCTTGACATTGCAAGGTTTTTACCAAGTTTTAAGCACAGTAAACTGATTCTTAAAAAAAAAAAAATCTTTAAGTGACTAGAGAAAAAAGAACGTATACATTTATGTGTAACTGGGTCACCACGCTGTATAGTAGAAAATTGACAGAACACTGTAAACCAGCTATAATGGAAAAAAATAAAATTCACTATATAAGGAAAAAAAATCCTTATCTTGAAGAACAGATCAAGACTTCAAAACATTTGCATTTGGAAACCTTTGAGTAGAAAAACTGTAGTAACAATCAGAAGGGGTAAAAAGGTGAAATGTGCAAAACAGATGTTACACTCAATTTCATGCAGGAAAAAATTAAAAAAATCAGACCCTTGCTTTGTGATTTAGATGATAGACAATCTATACAGATGTGTGTAGACTGAAAAAAAATTCTACATGTGAAATTGGACATTTTTTAAATTGTGAGAACCTATTTTCCAAAGGCAACCAGGCTCAATTACTAAAACAAATCTCTTCCTTGTTTGGAAATTGTCTGCAGTGTTCATATCGTGATATTAGGTCAACACCATGTGGGAAAGAAAATAACTCTGAGGCTTACGCATCAAATGGCAAAATAAGATGAGAAAATTTCAGAACATTTTTATAAAGAAAAATGAAATATCCATGTACTAGTTGGTAACTTAAAATGTATCAAAATGCGTGAGTTGGGCATCTATTTAGCGCAGAGATTTTGTTGGGACACTAGATCTCATGGTCAGATGGTAATAAAAATATAAAAGACACAGTTTGGACGGAGGTGGGTAGCCTTTAAACTCCAAAACAAGCTTCAGAATGACAATCAATGCCTCGTATAGCTACTTGTAGGGTTTTTTTTAAATGCGGTATAAGCATCCCCGGGAAGGGTATTTCAATGTAATATGAAATTAATACAATAGATATTTGAATTAATACAATAGATATTTCGAGCATTCTTTTTCATAATGATCATCATTAAGCAAGAATAGAATTTCTTAATTTGGAATCTATAGGTATTTCAGAGGATCTATTGATGGGGCTACCCAGGGTCCCTGTCTCTGCTAAAAGTGTATGTAGTGTATTTTTATGAGAGAGTGGAGAGCTTTCATATATTCTCCTGAAGGCTGATGACTTCTCAAACATTAAGAAACTGTTTTTGAGAAAACAGAGCTCTACTAATAGTAGGAGACAAGTTGATTTATCTTATAAAAAAATGAATTATACAACACACAAAAGATTTTTGCAAATAGCAGAAGTGTAAAACAAAGTAAGCGCTATGTTTATGCCTTCAAACAAGTGCAATACAGCAACTCTGGTAACATAGTTGCCATTTGGATATGTGTTTTAGAAGTCCAAGCTATTTGTCATCAGACACCCTCTCTTTGCAACTTGAACAATTTAAAGAGTAGTGGGAAGTAACCATAGGCTGCACTATGTCATGCATTATTGGAAATTATTCAAGAAAGAGCTGGGAAGAGAAAGGAAATGAGAGATAAATATGGACTCAAACTTATGATCAAGGGACACTGACATGGATAAAAAGAAAGGCTCAGGTCAAGTGCCAGGTTGTGGCTTGCGAAGCACCATATCACATCAAATTGAATTCAACTCAGCAATACTAATTATTAACATTAATTATTAACCTATTAACATAGGTTCTTGATTTTAAAAAAATTGGAAACTTGAAACTTGGCCATATTATAATATTTCTCTTTCAACACAAGAAATACTTGTTCAGTAAATGAAGAAATTAAGATTTGGGCTTGGTTCTTCTCATTGGTAAGAGGATATTAGCAAGTAACAGCAATGGTGTGGTACATTTGCATTATATCGATTTAGCTAAGCTGGAAATAAATTTCCTAGAATTTCTTACCTACCTACATCCAGGTTAACGTGGGATACAAGAGATATGGCCTGCAAGATTTGGTAAATGGAAGTGAGGCAAAAGGAATGTTATTTTATGCTTGGAAGGTCAGTTTAGGGCACCATGCTCTGCTGGCAGCCCTCACGTGTTGCTGTTCCTTTGCTGGCACACCTTGTTGGCCTGGGCCTGTGGTGGCAGCTTCTTTAGTTCTTGTCAGATCTTCAGCTGCTCTGACTCCTGAGCCAGGTGCATGATGAGCTCAGACATGGAGAGTACCAGCTTCTACTGCTAGTACTCCTATTGATGAAGTTTGACACTCTTATCGTCAAAATTGGAGGTTCTGAGAGACTGACTGGTTTCAGTTTATCCTTGCCCTCCCAGCATGAGTCCATCTTTCCTTCCTTGCTGACTGCCCTGCTGTCTTCAGGCCCAGCACCAGGTGTAGAATCAACAGTCTCACAAAGATTGTTTAACCAGCTCCCATAGTTGTGTAAGGTTAAATCCCTTTTCTGTGTCATTAAGCTTAGGTGATGTCATATGCCCATATGTCCCCATATAAACAGAGGTGTATACACACACACACACACACACACACAGATTTAGAGTAGGGAATAGATTATTGAAGTCAGAAATAATATTCTTGTACCTTTTTAAAACAAATGCAAGCGCAACCATTTCTTATGCTAATTTATTAAGATTTATAAGCAAAAAACATTTTAAAGTTGTTCTGTGCTTTCCTAAGCTTAGGAAATAATTGGAAATAAAAAACTTTTATGGTTTAGTTTCCATCCTTTTTCATAATAGATACTTTCTAATAAAAACTGGGGCGTTTCCATTGTGGCACAGTGGAAAGGAATCTGACTAGTATCCATGAGGATGTGGGTTTGATCCTTGGCCTCGCTCAGTGAGTTAAAGATCCATAGTTGCCATGAGCTGTGGTGTAAGTTTGCAGACATGGCTCAGTTCCCCTGTTGCTGTGGCTGTGGTGTAGGCCGGCAGCTGTAGCTCTAATTCAACCCCTAGCCCGGGAACTTCCATGTACCATGGGTGCAGCCCTAAAAAGCAATAAACAAACAAACGACCCCAAAAAACTAGTGGAGACATAGATTTCTGCAGAGAAAATGGAGAAAGGGAAAATCTAGGAACTGCATGGAGTCATTCTCTAGGCACATTGTTTCTCAAAATTATCTAGGAAGGATATTGATCTTTTTCAGAAAAAAATTACATATAATTAAATATCATTGGTTAGGGTTATTTATGGAACTAGATGAGTATTTTATATCTAGTACTTTAAAAAAATTTTTTTTTATTTTTTGGATGCACCCATGGCACATGGAAGTTCCTAGGCCAGGGATCAAACCTACACCACAGCAGCAATCTGAGCTGCTACTGTGACAGTATTGGATCCCCAACCCCACTGCACCACAGGGGAACTCCTAGTGTTTTAAATCCCCATCCTAATGTTGGTAGGAGTTACTACACACCATACTGGTCCAGCAGAAGAGAGTTTAAGTAGAGAATCAAGGAATGAGTTAAGAGTCATTGTATCTTAGGGAAAGATTTGTTAGAAGGAATAAAGATAAACTCAAATTTGATTGAGTTAAAGAGTATTTATTGGGGATGTAATTTTATTTATTTATTTTAACACAACCCGAGGGTAGAAATATAGCCCCCGCTTCATCTCTTGATACTTTAGGGTGCATCTGGCATTCATTCCTAGGTTACTTGTGCTTTCAGTTTGAATGCCACTGACCAAATGGCTAGTGTCCTTTGACCTAGTTTGTGGGAGTACTGATTGTAACAGCTCAGCCAGTGTACTATGCTACAGGAGTTTCCAGTCTTGGCCCAGTCACCTTTGGGTGGGGAGAAAAGTATAAAAATGGCTGCTAAATGACAGAGGAGGGTCTTCTCAAAGAAGATAGGGCTGGGCAGACATCCTGAGATAATTTCTACTATATTGTTTTTTCTTTATTACCCAGTAAAAAGCAGCTGGACTCAGTTGTTTTTCTTTCTTTTTTTTTAAATTATTCAGATGAATTTATCACATCTGTAGTTGTGTAATGATCATAACAATCTGATTTCACAGGATTTCCATCCCACAGCCCAAGCACATCCCCCCCCCCAAACTGTCTCCTCCAGAGACCATAAGTTTTTCAATGTCTGTGAGTCAGCATCTGTTCTGCAAAGAAGTTCATTCTGTCCTTTTTTCAGATTCCATATGTCAGTGAAAGCATTTGATGTTGGTGTCTCATTGTATGGCTGGCATCACTTAGCATGATAGTTTCTTTCTTTTTTTTTTTTTTGTCTTTTTGCTATTTCTTTGGGCCGCTTCTGTGGCATATGGAGGTTCCCAGGGTAGGGGTCGAATTGGAGCCACAGCCACCGGCCTACTCCAGAGCCACAGCAACGCGGGATCCGAGCCGCATCTGTGACCTACACCACAGCTCACGGCAATGCCGGATCATTAACCCACTGAGCAAGGGCAGGGACCGAACCCGAAACCTCATGGTTCCTCGTCGGATTCGTTAACCACTGCGCCATGACGGGAAATCCAGCATGATAGTTTCTAAGTCCATCCATGTTGCTAAAAATGCTGGTATTTCATTCTTTCTAATGGCTGAGTAATATTCCATTGTGTATATATACCACATCTTCTTGATCCACTCCTCTGTCGATGGACATTTAGGTTGTTTCCATGTCTTGGCTATTGTAAATAGTGCTTCAATGAACATTGGAGTACATGTGTCTTTGCGAGTCGTGGTTTTCTCTGGATAGATGCCCAGGAGTGGGATTGCTGGGTCAAATGGTAGTTCTATGTTTAGTTTTCTGAGGAATCTCCATACTGATTTCCACAGTGGTTGCACCAATTTACAATCCCACCAACAGTGTACTAGTGTTCCTTTTTCTCCACACCCTCTCAGGCACTTATTGTTTGTAGACGTTTGGATGATGGCCATTCTGGCTGGTGTAAGGTGGAGTAATCTTCACACTTGGAGTTTCTGGTATGTATCAATATGATGGCACTAAAGCAGCAAGAGAGCTATTTGATTCCCACCTTACATCAGTTGTTGTTCTTAAGCAGGGAATCAAATAGCTCTCTTGCTGCTTTAGTGCCATCATATTGATACATATCAGAAACTCCAGGTGTGAAGATTACTTAGATCATATTTTTTTAAAGCATTAAATATTTTGGTAATAAATACTGCATATATATTTGGCCATTATAAGTCTTTCAAAATGATTTATTATCTTGAAAGGCCAATTTTAAAAAATCTTTAGATAAATGTTTGGTCTCCCTATCAATCAGAAATAGATGATTCAAACTCCTCATTCTCAAGGTATGGTCATAATAAATACAGCAATAATTGTAATAGTTTTTATGATGTATCTTGTTTCTCTGGGGTTTTGGTTCTTCCTCCTGAACAAAAGGAAAATGTTATGTTGCTTCAATGTTCATGCAAAGAAAATATTCCTTTTAACATTGAACCATAAATAAAATAATATATTTCTGATGAGAATAAAAATTAGCACAGTAGGATTGAGAAATTATAATGTGCAAGAAGAATAATGAAATTGCAGAATGCTGAAAGCAGATGGGCTTTAGACAACATTCAGAGAAAAAAATGGTCCAACCCAACCCTTTTAATTTCTAGATTAAGGTATTGAAAATTAGTGGGGATTAGGTAGCTTTCTGAGAACTAATCGTATTTAAACCAGGACTGGGCCTTGCAGTCCCAAATACAACCAAAATAACAAAATCTCAACCTAAAAAGTCTATCAGGACAATGAAACCTTTGCTCCATTGTCTCTATCTCTTTATTAAGCATTATTGTCCATTCAATAATTTATAGGTATGATTATACTATTTAATGATGTAAGAAAGGAAAATTGGTTGAATCTT
Source organism: Sus scrofa (assembly GCF_054392235.1). NCBI lineage: Eukaryota > Metazoa > Chordata > Mammalia > Artiodactyla > Suidae > Sus > Sus scrofa. Next base: position 101,127,577 of record NC_139397.1, read on the forward strand.
CCCTATTCATATAATTAGAAAAAATTACTCTACCTTTGTTCACAGTGACTTTATTTTTTACCATAAACTGCTGCATAGTATATGTTTTTTAATAAAATTAATTGAAAGTGATATTCTTAGGATACTCATAACACTGATACAGTTAGCTATGTTTATCTTTTTTAAAACAAGAATTGGCCATTTCAAGGTTGATGAAAATATTAAAGACCAGCCTTAATTTTCATCACATATTGGCACTAAATACCAAGGACAAGAATCATATTTAATTTACTGTACATGTCTAAAATAATGGGGATGCTGGGAAGACTAGAGGGCAAGCAGTGAAAGCCTTAAAATACTCAGGCAAAAAGAATAATACTTTACTATTTTGGACTTACATGAGCCTGAAATCTTATCATTCTATCATGATCCCTGTCAAAATGTAACATTAAAATGTTCTAAGATTCAGAGTAAATGAAACATAAACTTATTAGGCTAAATAGTTGTATCAGTATGTCAGGGGAAATAGTCAGGGAATATTTCAACATTGAACCATATGCAATTGTTTGTATATTGCCTTTTCTTCCCCCGAGATATTCTGGCTGTCTTCCCATTGGTCAAGTCTCCTGGCTCATTTGTAAACTTAAATTTCATCCAGGGGAAGCCTTTCATGTCTATTTATAACACATTCTGCTTTCATTTGGTTTATTTAATGATTTATTAAATGCATTAAGCACAGTGAAATTTCCTATGAGAGTTGGAACATGTGAATAAAATTATTTTAAAATTATGTTTATGTTGTGATTTATAGAATTGCAAATTGTCAAAGACATAAGGGATCATAGTAAAGTAGCACAGAGTTGCTTGGAGCCCACACATTACTCTAAGACCTCACTTAAAAGCTGGTAATTTCCCTGAAATAGCCCAAAGGGGAAGCATATGCAAGGCAACTAACAGCGCATGGTTTGAATAGATGTTGCCTGTCCAGTAAAATGCCAAACTGAGGAAAGTATTAATCGAGAATGTAAGTACAGGAGCAACTTCTTAACTTGATTCAGAGCCTGACCCCATTTTCATCCACTTTATATCATCTTATTGAAAGGAGAAGGAAATTTTACTCAGGACCACAAACACTTGCCTCTTTAAAGTGTGAGCTAATGGATGGATTATGCAAAGAACAATGCAATTACAAACCTCTTTTATGATTTGATGAATTTAGAAAGTAATAAAAAATATTTGATAGCCATAGCACCTTGTATTGATAGTGACAAGTCACTTAGCTTTTTTTGTGTATGAGTGTCTTTAAATAACTCAATTATTAATTCAACAAATACTGATCATCTACTAAGTGTAAAGCATTTTACTAATTTCTGGGTGGAGGAATGGAGTAAGTGATGAGGAGGAAGCCTGGAAGGATATGCAGATGATATATTTTAAAGGGCCTTTTGTGACATACTAAGCAGTTAGGATTTATCCCTTTTAGTCTGTTAGGTGTCATTTAAGTATTCTAATCAAGAGAGAGACATGATTAGGCCTGACTTGTAGAAATAACGTGACAGTGGTATGCAGGATGGATTGAAAGAGGACAGACCTAGACTCAGGATACAAGGGTAATTAATCGGATTGAAGATGTTGGTAGCCTGAACAGTGGCCATGAGAGTGGTGATGAAAAATGATGGGTTTGAAGTATTGTTAGAAGTTAAATTATTAGCATCTGTGATTGAATAGTTGTGGAAGCTGAGAAAGAGGAATGACTTGATGGTGATTGATAGAATGAGAGAGTGATTGACAGTGATTTCTGGCTGGTACAAATTGAGCATGTATGGAACTCTCATAACCTCTATTCACTTTTATAACACTAAAAGTAACTGTTAAAGAGAACTGTTGATTTTATCTATACACATAAAACAATAAAGTATATTTTCGTGCTGCATTTGTAGCTTCAGCAAGGTTAAAAACAGGTTTCTGTTACTTTGCTTTTGCTAATAATCTGAGAAAATGGGTAGAAATTACCAGTCTTCATGGTTCATATTTACAAGAACAGCCTTCATTTCCCCATGAAAATAAAGAATAGACTTTATAGAAAATTCTACACAGAGCTTTGAGGTCTAACATGACAGGACTTGATAGACCAGGACATCTGAAAATCCAGTTTCTAACTCCAGAGAGCAAGTGTTTGAGGATAGAATTGATGAATACTTGACTTACACTAATTCCTTGAATATCAGGCCATGCATTTTATGTCATCTATCATTGCTGTTTCTTAGCACTTAGAAATATGAGCCCTGAATAAAAATGTAGAGGACCACCTGTCTCCATGGCAGTATTCCAAGAATCCACAGCCTAATTTATGCTTACCACTAGCAGAGGATGTAGATAGCCACTTTCCATTTGCCATTCACAGCTCCAATTTTCAACAGGGAATATTGCAAAGAAACTAACTTTACATGAAGGCATATACAATAGAGTGCACTCCTTGTACATGGCAGCTTAGAACTAGGTGCTAGGATCCAAGGAGGGACTTAGGATCTGAGGGGAACCAGGTAAGGCAGACTTGCACCAGATCTTTTCTAACATCTCTCTCAGCCATTTGACTTCTGAGTCTAAAGCAGTATGAGTTTGTTAGTAATGAGACTAGGGGTATTGTGTTTCAGCCTAGAATAGATTCGTGATATGAAAATAATTTATTTTTATTTAATTTATAGGTTTTTTTAAAGTTGGCAAATTTTTAATGAGTTTTCTTTCTCAGAACTTTAAACTGATGTCTTGAATTGTTATGGTATAAAGTAAAAAGAGTGCATGGCCTCTAAACAATGCAATCAGTAGTAACCTGTGTTAATAAGATACAAATGTCACTGACTGAAAATGGAAAGTAAAAACTGATATGTAACAATTATTTGTTTATGATTTCAAATGATCATACTCTCATAAGTGATAGCATTCACTAGTTTCTTTACTATCACAATGTTTGAGATTTACAACATACCACAGTTGTGTGTGGTATTAAATTAGACTTAGGACCAAGCTTTAAAACCCTGCCTATGACATTTTCTAGTAGTGACACTGTGGATCATTTATTTAACCCCTCTAAAATTCCTGTGTTTCATTTGTAATGCAGAAATGACCATAGCTATCTCACTCAGAGTAAATGCTCAATAAATTGTTGTTGTTAGTAATAGTACCAAAAGTAGTAGAAGTCTTGCTGGAAGTAGAAGTAGAAAATCCTTGTTTGTCCTACAAAATCCTTGAGATGAACTATTTTAAAAACTTACAAAATCATAAGCAGAAGAGAAGAATCAGGATTTTTTTAGCATGTAAAATAAAAAGGGAAGCCAGCATATGTGTGCATGTGTGCATATCTGTGTGGGTTTATATGGGGTTATGTCTCTGTATATTATTAGGACTAACGTGAGCTTTCAAATTTCAGCTTCGAATTTGGCTTCAAGATTTATGGCTGACAATTAGAAGAATAAGTACAATTATATAATTTTTAATTATCTATATGGAAAAGGATGTCACCTATTCAGGTCAAGCCAAGTTTTCCTTAATAATAATTTCTTCTTAAATAATAATTTCTCCAAGGGATTTCTTATGTGAGGATTTATGTGAAGGCATTTCATGATAAGGATGGATCATGTTTTAAGTATGTATTCCTGAAGCAAAAATAGTAATGTATTGCTTCATGTTTGATCCCTTGACAAAAGCCAGAGTCTTATCATTAATTGACAACTCAATGAAACCAACTCTATGAAGGATAAAATTCATACAGTTCAATTATGTAGCCTTTTCATGGTCTAGTTCATTGATTCAGGGAAGTACCTAGAGCAATTTAAGAAATAGATGCAGTTATCTTATTCAAGATAAGGCTTTCAATTTGCTTTCTAATGAAAGCAGGAAATTTGAGCTTATGCTCTTAAGTGAGGATAGATTCATGCAGTTTAAAAACAAAGAAAAAAATTAAGAATATTTGCATCCTTGTGTTAATGTAATGGTTAACCAAAAACTTCAGCGAAAAATACTTTCAATAACAGAAAAGAAGTACTTGTCCTGGGGATTACTTTCTTTAAAAAAAAAAAAGGTTTAAAATGAAAAAATGTTGTTTTCCATTTTTTTCTGATTATTCAATATCTACATGATTTCAGAATCCCAATATGAGACCCTGGGTGACATCATCAAAAACAGGAGGCCATTTAATCTTAATTATATAAATGGTATGTTGAGAATTATTAAATTGCAGTTTTGGAGAAGATTTGGGAAAATGGGATAAAGATTAGGAACAAGACACCAAATATATTTCTTTGATTATTTTATTTAAAGGTAAACACATCCATGTCAAGTAACAGCAGTATGAAAACATGCTATGACTTTTGTAATCAATTAATACTAGCATTATGACTAACACAATGATGATGATTATAAAAATAGCTGAAAGAGCAAAAGACGTAACTATTCTGTTCTTTTGACTAGTGCTATTGAAGTCTGTAAAATTTGTTCTCTCTCAGATCTTGTTTAGTTGAATGAAGATAGTTTTCCTTATTCAGTACTGAATGATTAGTAGTCAAGTGTGTTGGTTAAGAGCAAGGTTGAACAGTTAAAGGGTCTAGGCAAGTGTTTCCTAAATCTATTTTATTATAATATTATCATTATGATAATAGGAAAAGGCTAACCTGGGTCTTATCAAAAATATGGAGCATGGTATCATCCAGCCCTACTGAATAAGAATTAAGGTTGAGGGAGGGGAGAGGGAACATTGTTGTGAAATTGTAGTTTTGACAAGTGTGCTGGGTGATTCTTATAATCAGACAAGCCTTGAAACAACAGACTAAACCAATTCTCAGGAGCTGAACTTTTGGAGATGAACTTTTCTTTATAAATGCATTCCCCCATATCCTCACTACTTCACCCTTTAGAACCATGGAACAATCCATATATTCTCCATTAAAACATCATTGCCAACATTTGGGCTACTTTTCCTCCATTCACAGAATTCACCAGATTACCATCTGTGTAGGTCTCTGCTAGTAGGGCTTTGGGAGTACATTTTTCACTCACAACTCCTATGGTCTAGAATGCATGTTGCTGACACCCTACACTTAGCTGTAGAAGATTAAAATATAGAAGATTAAAATCTGGTTAATTCTGTCTTTATACATTTAACATATTGAGACATTTATTATTTTTCCCTCTTAAAAATGGATACAGGGTATAAAATATTGGAATAATTGCCCAAACTGTCTTCTTTTTCTTATCTTTCTAAGTACTAGCAGTGCCAAATAGTTACTTATTGCTTCTGGTTAATTTTGCAGATTTTAAGTTTTTTTTTTTTTTTTTAAAGATATGACATTTTAATTTGACATTTAAAAAGTCACATCCAGGAGTTCCCTTCCTGGTGCAGCAGAAACGAATCCAACTAGGAACCATGAGGTTGCAGGTTCCACCCCTGGCCTTGCTCAGTGGGTAAAGCATCTGGCGTTGCCATGCGCTGTGGTGTAAGTTGCAGACGCGGCTCAGATCTGGCATTGCTGTGGCTCTGGTGTAGGCTGGCAGCTGTAGCTATGATTAAACCCCTAGCCTGGGAACCTCCATATGCCAGCCATTGCAGCCCTAAAAGGACAAAAGACAAAAATAATAAATTAAATAAATAAATAAAAATTCACTATCAGATCTTTCATTTAGGCCAATTACCAATCCAGTATGATGTTTCTATGGGCTCAGTTAGCACGTGATGTAGAAACGGTACTCATCACACGTGTGCAAAAACAAACTGATGTATTTTCTTTTTCAAAGTAATGTTTCTTTTGAAAATCTACCTTTAACTAATCTCAAGTAACCTTTGGCCATAAAAATAACAAGAGTTAATTTTTACGAAGTCTTATAAAATGTTTTGGAAAATAGCTTCAGGAGAATAGGATTTTTTTTTTTTTTTTTTTTTTTTACCATTTCCTGGGCTGCTCCCACGGCATATGGAGGTTCCCAGGCTAGCGGATGAATCGGAACTGTAACCACCGGCCTACCCCAGAGCCACAGCAATGCGGGATCCTAGCTGTATCTGCAAGCTACACCACAGCTCAGGGCAACGCCAGATCCTTAACCCACTGAGCAAGGCCAGGGATCGAACCTGCAACCTCATGGTTCCTAGTCAGATTCGTTAACCACTTAGCCATGCCAGGAACTCCAGGACCCATTTCGTATCTTTGAATGTGCCCAGTTCTTAGTTGGTTTTTTTTTTTTCCTACTTTTTCATAATGAGAATGAACTGATTCTCTTTTGGCTATTTTTATTTAGTATTAAATAAGAGGGAATGTGGCTAGTCACTCAATATCTTGCCTTGTGACACAACAATTGTTATTGAAAAATTATATTTCATATAATTTCCCAAATTATACTTACTAAACATATAAATTCTGAGTCATAATGCAGTGTTTAGGACTCATTTAGAAGTTATCTTATCTTGTAACATACGAGTACAGTAGCCTCTTATAGAAGATAGTCTTGTTATAAGCTACGCTCCCCATATCCTTGAATGAATGCTCAGTCAGAATTATTTTAGCAGTGTATTCCTGGAAGATAGTGTAGGGACTTACAAAGGAAACTTTGCTATTTATTGTTTAACATATGTCTATAGTGAGAACACTATTTTCAGACAGGTGACTTAGTGTCAAATAATGGATCCTTCAATCTGCTGTATTTGTGAGTTTCAAATCCACATATATGTATTTAACTGCCATATAATACTATTTGGCTTTTGATCTTTCTTTTCAGGAGATATTGGAGACTTTAATCAAGAGGATTCTTGAAACATGACCACCTGACAGTTGGAAGACAGTTTTCCACCCCATAAAGGTGAGAATTTTTCAGGTTATTTGATTTCTTTTGATTGAATAGGATAATCTTCTACTTTAGGTTGATGTAATCATATTTCATAACATAACTGATACAAAAGATAGCAAGACAGAAAAGCAGAAAGTCAAGACTTTGGTTACAAACATTTCTTGTGGCAGTGCCCTTTTGTGAATTTTAAAATTGAATTTAAGACCCCTTTTTGTCATTCTTTATATTTTCATCTTGTTAAGTCTTCCCCTAGAGTCAAGGTGTTCTGTTATTTGACAAACATTTTAACTATGTGTTTGTGAGCCCAAGTATATCCTACAACAGGATAAAGGAAGCAATGGTGTTACTGTTTTCTGGACACATTCTTGTAGAACAAATGATTTGTCATATGATCTTAGAACATTCCAATTTCAGAAGATATATGTTAAAGATATCCAAGTTATGTGTATTCATACATATGTTTGCTTATATTATATAGTTTATAAATTTACTTAAACTTTCCTTTACCTAAAGGAGCTATATGTTTTACATTAGAAAATACTAAATGTTCAAAGAAATACATTATTAACAAAAACTAAAACTGTACCTTTATTATTTGAAATAAGTATATTATGGACAAATACTTATTCTTAAAAATTGCTTTTGGGGAGTTCCCGTTGTGGCATAATGGAAATGAATCCAACTAGGAACCATGAGGTTGCGGATTCAATTGCTGGCCTCACTCAGTGGGTTAAGAATCTGGTGTTGCCATGAGCTGTGGTGTAGGTCATAGACTCGGCTTGGATCCTGCATTACTGTGGCTCTGGCATAGACCAGCAGCAACAGCTCCGATTAGACCCCTAGCCTGGGAACCTCCATATGCCACTGTTGTGACCCTAAAAAGATAAAAGACCAAAAAACAAAACAAAACAAAAAAACGAAAACGAAGCAAACACTGCATTCTTTTATAGCATTAACTGATTAACGTAGTGGGAATTAGAGCCACTTAACAAAAATTATTTCCAAGACTTTCTCTTATAGTTGATCTCTAATCTCATAGTGTTGTGGTCAGAAAAGATGCTTGATATGATTTCAATATTCTTAAATTTACTGAGGCTTGCTTTGTGGCCTAACACATGATCAATACTGGAGAATTTTCCGTGTGCACTTGAGAAGACTGTGTATTCTGTTGATTTTTAGATGGAATGCTCTATAAATATCAATTAGGTCCACCAATTAGGTCTCATTTAAGGCTTGTGTTTCGTTATTGATTTTCTGTTTGGATGATCATTCCATTGCTATGAAAGGGGTGTTAGTCCCCCACTGTTACTCTGTTACTATTGATTTCTCGTTTTATGGCTATCACCATTTGACTTATATATTGAAATGCTCTTATGTTGGGTGCATATGTATTTATAATTGTTATATCTTCTTTTTGGATTGATCCCTTGGTTATTATGTAGTGTCCTTCTTTGTTTCTTATAGCAGTCTTTATTTTAAAGTCTATTTTGCTTGAGTTTTGCTACTTCAGTTTTCTTTTGGTTTACATTTACATGGAACATTTTTTCCATCCCCTCACTTTCAGTCTGTATATATCCCTAGATAAGAAGTGGGTCTTTTGTAGACAACATATAAACAGGTCTTGTTTTTGTATCCAGTCTGCCAGTGTATGTCTTTTGGTTGTATTATTTAATCCACTTACATTTAAGGTAATTATCAGTATATACGTCTTTAATGCCATTTTATTAATTGTTTTGGATTTATTTCTGTAGGTCTTTTTTCTTCCCTTCCTCTTTTGTTCTCTTGTGATTTGGTGACTATATTTAATGTTATTTGGATTGCTTTTTCTTTTTTTGGTGTGTATCTATTGTAGATTTTTGGTTTGCAGAGCATGGGATTTGATTATATCATGAAAGCCCCCCATCTACCATCTAATTGCACCTTCTTCTTTGTCTTTGGATGTAGCATATCTTTTTGGTAAGTTCTGATTTTTTGTTGTTCTTGTTGATGGCTGTTCAACAACAGCAGTTAGTTGTGATTTTGGTGTTTTTCTGAGAGGAGGTGAGCTCAAGTACTTATACTCTGCCATCTTATCTTTTTGTTATAAATTAATTTATTAACCAGCTCCAATTTTTTATTGAAGCAAAACTGACAGACAATATTATATTGATTCTTATGTACAATATAATGATTTGATATTTGTATATATTGCAAAATAATTGCCACAAAGTCTAGTTAACATCTGTCAGCATACATGGTTACAAAATTTTTTTCTTGTGTTGAGAACTTTTAAGATCCACTATCTTAGCAACTTTCAAACTGTAATATAGTATTATTAACTATAGTCTCCATACTCTACCCTATATTGCCATGACTCACTTATAACCATAAATTTGTACCTTTTGACTACCTTCATCTATTTTATCCACCCCTACTCCTCACCTCTGGTAGCCACTAATCTTTTCTCCATATCTATGAGCTTAGTTTTTTGTTTTGGTTTGTCTTGTTTTTTTGTGCCTTATTTGTTTGTTTTTCTAAATTCCACATATAAGTGATATCATTTAGTATTTGTCTTTCTCAGTCTAGCTTATTTCACTTAGCATGATGACCTCAAGTTCCATCCATGTCATTGCAAACAGCAAGATTTCCTTTTTTATGGCTGAAAAATATTGTTATGTATATTTATTTTGATAGGAATTGCATTGAACCTATAGATTGCTTTGGGGGGGTCTGGACATTTTAACAATATTAATTCTTCCAACCAATGAATATAGAATATCTTTCCATATATATGTGTCTTCAATTTCTTTCATCAATCTCTTATAGTTTTCAGTGTATTTCAATGGATAATAAAATGCCTATTCCTGGGTAATTTATTCTTTGATACAATATTAAATAGAATTTTAAAAATTTCTCTAATAATTTACTACTACTGTATAGAAATGCAACAGATTTCTGTAAATTTATTTTGTATCCTACAACTTTACTGAATTTATTTATTAGTTCTAATAGTCTTTTTGGTGGAATCATCAAAGTTTTCTATATGTAATATCATGTCATCTGTAAACAGTACTTATACTCTGCCATCTTATCTTTTTGTTATAAATTAATTTATTAACCAGCTCCAATTGGTGGTTTTTTTCATTTCCAATTGGTGTGGCTTTTCTTTATTATGCTTAATTACTGTGATTAGTACTGTCACTACTATGTTAAATAAAAGTGGTGAAATTGGGCATCTTTGTCTTATTTCTGAGTTTAGCAGAAAATCTTATAGATTTTCACGATTAAATATGATGTTAGCTATAGGTTTTTCATATATGGCTCTTATTATGCTGGAATATATTCTCTCTAGCCCATTTTGGTGAGAATTGTTATCTTATGTGGATGTTGAATATTTTCAATTGCTTTTTATGCATTGATTGAATTGATCATATATATGTATATATATATGTATATATATAAAATCTTTCATTTGTAAATGTGACATAGCACATTTACTTGCAGATGTTGAACCATCTTTGAATTCCTGGAATAAATCTCACTTGATCATGGTGTATGATCCTTTTAATGTGTTGTTGAATTTGGTTTTCTGATATTCTGTTGAAGATTTTTTTGTCTATGTTCATCAGAGATATTCTCCTGTAAAATTTCTTTTCTTGTGATGGTGATGTCCTTTTCTGGTTTTAATATCAGAGTTACACTGGCTTTGTAAAATGAATATGGAAGTATTCCCTTCTCTTATGTGTTTTTGGAAGAGTTTGATATGGATCGATATTAATTATTTGAATGTTTGGTAGAATTCATCAGTAAAGCCTTTTGGTCCTGGACTTTTGTTTTTTTGGGAGGTTTTTGATTACTGATTCAGTCTACTTACTAGCATTGGATCTTTTTAGATTTTCCATTTCTTCATGATTATATTTTGGAAGATTGTATGTTTCGAGAAATTTATTTATTCTAGATCCATTTTGTAGGTGTGTGGTTGTTTATAGTAGTCTTTTATGATTTTTTTTGTAGTTCTGTGGTATTAGATATAATCTCCTTTTTCACTTCTGATAGTATTTATTTGACTCCTCTCTTTTTTTTCTTGATTAGTCTAACTTAAGGTATGTCAATTTTTTATTCTATTCTATTTTTTTTTTTTTGCAATTCAAAAATAATGTCGAGAATTCACTGAGAACCAAATTCTCCTTGTTTTTTCTGTCTCTTCTAGTTCTTTTTGTTGCAGAATTGAGGGGAAAAAAATTAGCTTCCTATAGAGTTGTGAACAAAGATAAGTTAGGGAGAAATATATTAAATTCTCTTTAGTACTCTTTCCCAAGTTCTATTAGGATCATTATTTGTCTTGTACCCTAATCCAGTGGTTGGTTACATGTTGCTATTTAGTGTTCACTTGAAGGCTGATTTTTATCATTTCCACTTCCTGTAATAGTACAGGCAGTCAGTGTTTATGTCTAGAATGCATTCCAGGAAATCACATCAGAAACTCTGGTATCACTTTTCCCCTTAAGACTAAGATTGTAACTAAGGATTATATTCCTTTTACAGCTTCTAGAGGCTGCCCATATTCACTGGCTCATGGTCTTTTTCCATTTTTAAAATTTTTTTTTATTACTCAAATGAATTTATCACATCTGTAGCTATATAATGATCATAACAATCTGATTTCACAGGATTCCCAACCCACAGCCCAAGCACATCCCCCCACCCCCAAACTGTCTCCTCCGGAGACCATAAGTTTTTCAATGTCTGTGAGTCAGCATCTGTTCTACAAAGTTCATTCTGTCCTTTTTTCAGATTCCACCTGTAAGTGATAGCATATGATGTTGCTGTCTTATTGTATGGCTGACTTGACTTAGCATGATAATTTCTAGGTCCATCCATGTTGCTAAAAATGCCAGTATTTCATTCTCTTTAATGCCTGAGTAATATTCCATTGTGTATATATACCACATCTTCTTGATCCACTCCTCTGTCGATGGACATTTAGGTTGTTTCCTTGTCTTGGCTATTGTAAATAGTGCTTCAATAAACATCAGAGTACATGTGTCTTTGTGAGTTGTGGTTTTCTCTGGATAGATGCCCAGGAGTGGGGTTGCTAGATCAAATGGTAGTTCTATTTTGAGTTTTCTGAAGAATCTCCATACTGCTTTCCACAGTGGAAATTTACAATCCCACCAACAGTGTACTAGGGTTCCTTTTTCTCCACACCCTCTCAGGCACTTATTGTTTGTAGACTTTTTGATGATGGCCATTCTGGCTGGTGTAAGGTGTTACCTCATAGTGCATTTGATTTGCATTTCTCTAATAATGAGTGATGTTGAACATCGTTTCATGTGTTTCTCGGCCATCTGTATGTCTTCTTTGGAGAATTGTCTGTTTAGATCTTCTGCCCATTTTTTGATGGGGTTGTTTGTTTTTTGGGTATGGCGCTGCAGAAGGTGTTTATAAATTTTGGAGATTAATCTCTTGTCAGTCACTTCATTAGCAAATATGTTCTCCCATTCTGTGGGTTGTCTTTTTGTTTCATTTAGGGTTTCCTTTGCTGTGCAGAAACTTTTAAGTTTGATCTGGTCCCGTTTGTTTTTTTGTTTTTATTGTCAATACTCTAAGAGGTGGATCTGAGAAGATGTTGCTGTCGTTCATGTCAGAGAGTGTTTGGCCTGTTTTCCTCTAAGAGTTTTATAGTGTCTGGTCTTATATCTAGGTCTTTAATCCATCTGGAGTTTATTTTTGTGTATGGTGTTAGGGAGTGTTCTAGTTTCATTCTTTTCCATGTGGCTGTCCAGTTTTCCCAGCACCAATTATTGAACAAGCTGTCCTTTCTCCATTGTATATCCTTGCCTCCTTTGTCATAGATGAGTTGGCTGTAGGTGCATAGTTTAATACTGGGCTTTCTATCCTGTTCCACTGATCTATATTTCTGTCTTTGTGCTAGTACCATACAGTTTTGATGATTGTTGCTTTGTAGTATACTCTAAAGTCAGGGAGCCTGATTCCTCCAGCTCTATTTTTCTTTTCAGGATGTCTTTGGCTATTGTTGGTCTTTTGTCCTTCCAAACGAACTTTAAAATATTTTGTTCAAGTTCTGTGAAAAATGTCCTTGGTAATTTGATAGGAATTGCATTGAATCTGTTTATTGCTTTAGGTAGTATAGTCATTTTGATAATATTATCTCTTCCAATCCACGAGCATGGTACATCTTTCCATCTATTTGTGGTCTTTTTCCATTTTTAAAGCCAGCAATGGGTGGTTATATCTCCCTCAAGATGGTTTTATAACATTTTTTTTTGTAATATATGTCTTTTACTCTATAATATGGCAGGAATTTCTTTTCACATAGAATCATATAGATCACTTTTATATGTTTTACTGGATATGTATATATATAAAGCATTCATTTTATTGTTATATCTTAAGTTGTTAACCAAATCCCTCATGATGGACACTTTAATGGTTTAAGAAAATTTTTGCAATGATAAAAATGTTGTAATAAATGTTCCTCCAAAATATTGAGCTCATTTACATTGTCATCAAAAATATTTGAAAAAACTTATTTCCTTACACTCATACAAAATTTGGCATTATCAGTATTTTTATGTCTTTGCTACTCTGAGGAATGAAAAATGATTTATCAATTGGCATTTTTGTTGGTCATCTTTCACACTATTTTTAGTCAGCGATTTTCTTTGGGATTGCCTTTAATGTCATGTAACTGTTTCTTCCTGTGGAGTTATTTGTATGTATCTGGAGTGAGTTGTTTCTTTACATACTATGAATATTATCTGTCTCTCACATAGGTTGGAAATATTTTTTTTCAGTGGTTCATTTGTCTTTTGATTTTGTATATCCCTCCATAAAAATATGCAGTCAACTCTCTATTTTTTAAATCATTTTGATCTTTTGACATCAAACCAAAAAAGCTTTCTACTTCAAGATTCAGATAATACTTGCTTTTAGAGTTTTCGTATTACTTGTACATCTTTTTTACACTTATATCTAATCCATCTGTCCATCTGAACTTTTATCATTCATTTATCCTTTCAGATGAACTGAACATTCTGGTTTTATGTATTTTTAAATTTATTTTGGCCAAAATTAATAACATATATGGATTAATTTAGGGAGAATATTTTATCAGCTTTGGGTATTTCTTTTTTTTTTTTTTTTTTTTTTTTTTTTTGTCTTTTGTTGTTGTTGTTGTTGTTGCTATTTCTTGGGCCGCTCCCACGGCATATGGAGGTTCCCAGGCTAGGGGTCGAATCGGAGCTGTAGCCACCGGCCTACGCCAGAGGCACAGCAACGCAGGATCCGAGCCGCGTCTGCAACCTACACCACAGCTCACGGCAACGCCGGATCGTTAACCCACTGAGCAAGGGCAGGGATCGAACCCGCAACCTCATGGTTCCTAGTCGGATTCGTTAACCACTGCGCCACGACGGGAACTCCAGCTTTGGGTATTTCTATCCTTCATAGAAATATAGTGTGACTTTTAATATATTTAAATTTTCTTTTATATTATTTCACAAAGCTTACCTCTGCAAAACTGTGTGAAAAGCACAGTCCCCATATATTCCCTTTCCATTGTTCAACCTTCCCCACTACGAACTTCCCTCACCAAAGTGGTACATTTGTTATAATTGATGAACCTACATTAACACATCATCATCACTCAAAGTTCAAAGTTTACATTAGGGTTCACTCTTGGTATCATGCATTATATGGGCATTGAAATATGTGTAACAACACGTATCCACCATTGTAATATCATGCAGAATAATTTCACTGCCCTAAAAATTCTCTGTGCTCTGCCTAGTTATTCCTCCCTCCCCCAACTCCCGGTAACTATGAATCTTTTATTGTTCCCATAATTTTGCCTTTTCCAGATTGTCTTATAGTTGGAATCACACAGTAGGAAACTTTTCAGATAGACTTATTTCATTTAGTATGCAGTTTAAGTTTCCTCTGTGTCTTTTTATGGTTTAATTACTTTTTTTTTTTTTTTTTTTTTTTTAGCTGTGAACAATATTTTGTTTTCTGGATGTACCATAATTTATCCACTTACTTACTGAAAGATACATTTGTTCCTTTGGCAATTATGGATAAAGCTGCTATAAAGATCCATATGTAGGTTTTTGTGTGAATGTAATTTTTCAATTCATTTGGCTATGAACCAACGTACACAAATTCTGGGTCATATGGTAATAGTATGTTCCATTTTGTATGAAACGGCCAAATTGTCTTCCAGAGTCATTGTATCATTTTGCGTTCTGAACAGCAAAGAATGAGAGTTTGTATTGCTCCACATTCTTGTCAACATTTAGTGTCAGAGTTTTGGATTTTGACATTCTAACTAGGTATGTAGTAACATCTATTGTTTTAATTCGACATTCCCTAACAATATGCTGTTTAACATCTCTTTGTATGGTTAGCTGCCAATTGCATCTCCTTTGCTAAGGTGTCTGTTCAGGTTATACCCATCTTTTAGTCAGATACTTCATTTTCTTCTTGTTAAATTTTAAAAGTTCTTCGTATATTTTGTAAACAGTTCTTTATTGGGTTTATTTTTTGCAAATGTTTTTTTTCCCAGTCTGTGGCTTCTCTCATTCTCTTGATGTTTTTAGCACTGTCTCAGATTTATTCTTTCTGCCAGTCTTCACTGTTGTTGAAATAGGATCTGGGAGAGAGGTGAAATAAGCATGGGTATTCAGTGGACTATTTAGAACCAAAAGTCCAGTTCCTTTTTAACAACAAGGATTAGGAAAAAACATACACCTTTCAACAATATTTGTTGATTTAACTATATTTTGTTTTTTTTTGTCATTTTTGAGACTTTTACTGTGAACTCCACTTAGTGATAAGTGCTTTGACATACACTCTCTTATTTAATCTTTACATAATCGTCAAAGATGGGTATTACCATTTCCCTTGTATAGAAAGGAAACTGAAGTTTATGAAAGCCAAATAATTTGCCCAGTTCATGCTTCTAGTAAATAATGGATTTGAAAGCTAAACCTGTAGTTGATTGTGTCAGAAACTATAGTAACTCTACATACTGCTTCTCTAGTCTCTTTCTAAATTAACGCCATCATTACTCATTTAGCCTGAATATCTAGTTCTTTTATCTGCAAAAACCTATTATTATTGCCTGTTATGGGTGAGATACTTTTCTAGATGTTGAGGATGTATAGATGCATAAGACATGGTCTCTGCATGTATTCTTGTCCAGGAGTTCTTAGTTCAAAGGGAGGTAGACAAGCTGTTAAATTACATTATAACAAATGCAATATAGACACTCCTGTGGTAACCTAAGGTTGACTGCTCTTTATGACAGATTAACTGATCAGTGTTCAAGATTAAATAGAAAGTAAACATATTAAAATAATTTTGTTATTTTATACATTGAACAGAGAAGATGTTTCTTTTAACTTGGACTGAATAGAATGAAAGGAAGTACTAAACCACCAGGCCTAAATGGAAATACTGGGCCATCAGAATTGATCACCCTCACATCGGTATTCATCCAGTGATACTGAAAGGTGATACTAAATAAGAGAGGTCAAACCAATTGGGGCCTATGTGGGGTAATTTGCTTCTCTCCTGTTTTCATTCTAGTCAAAAATACTTCACTTAACCATGTAGAAGCAATTTGACTCTTTTTTTTTTTTTTTTTTTTTTTTAGTTCAAACCAAGGTATTAGTTTCCCTACCATTTCTCTGAATCTGAATATTACTCTATTTTAAAAAAAGAATTCCTGAAAATTTCCCACTAGCTTTATCCTTTATTGGAAACACAGCCAGGAAAACATCTCAAAGTATCCAAGTGTACATAGTTTCTTAACTCTACAATAACCTGAGGCTTTGAGTCCATACCTGCCTTAGATATTCTGAGAGAGCTTGTCATTTTGGTTACTTTTTAGACCCAAGGGAGGTCAAAAATACCTTGAGACACCAAAGATTACAGAACTGTGTTATATCTATACCACCATATTGCATTATGACCTTGTAGACTTTCTTTAGAAATAATCTGACTTGGGAGTTCCCGTCGTGGCGCAGTGGTTAACGACTCCGACTAGGAACCATGAGGTTGCGGGTTCGGTCCCTGCCCTTGCTCAGTGGGTTGATGATCCGTCGTTGCCGTGAGCTGTGGTGTAGGTTGCAGACGTGGCTGGGATCCTGCGTTGCTGTGGCTCTGGCGTAGGCCGGTGGCTACAGCTCCGGTTAGACCCCTAGCCTGGGAACCTCCACATGCCGCAGAAGCGGCCCAAAGAAATAGCAAAAAGACAAAAAAAAAAAAAAAAAAAAAAGAAATAATCTGACTTAACAATAGATGTACATTAAGTCATAGAACTAAATGATATTTCGGCTGAGGACAAGGATTCTATAGCTTTCCAACAGGGAACTTTAAAATATATGAAAATATAAATGAAGATTAATTATATGTGTGTGAAGCTGATAGGGATTAAGACATTTTCATAAGGCCACCAGGTTTAAAAGGTAACTTTAAAAAAAAATTAACTTGGAACTCTGCTTCAATGACAAGGGATAGGAAGAGCTGATGAATTAGATCTTAAGAAGTAACCAGATTTCTTGAACTATTAAAAATTTTACCAAAATTAAGCAAAACAATTTCCTAATGTTATATAGCAACTGTTACAATGCTAATGGTCTCAGAAAATAGTTTAAGAATTCTATGTAATAATATGTATTGTCTGAGATTATTTTGTTTGTGGCATTTGGTTAATTTACAAGACATGTATGTAGACTTGTTTCTTTGGTCAAGTTCCAAGTAGAGTCTTTAAAGACTGCAGAATAATCTTTTGTAACTGATAGGACCAGAAAAAAGAACAGAGATAAAGATATAGTGATTAGCAAAGTCCTGGATGCCCTTAAAAGTCTTGCCAAAGGTTAGAAACAAAACAAAAACTCAAACAAGTTATTTCCTTTCTTACTGGCTGATGTGGAAGAACTCTTTGGTGAGGAAGTTGAAAAATTTGCAATTGTGAAACAAATGTCATAATCTTTTCCACAGGTAATTTTAACTGTGAAAAATTAGAGGATTTTCATCCTTCCAATTGAATTACTTGGTTGTGCAGAGCTGTATTTTCTAAAACAGAAGTAAATAACAAAACATGTGGTTAGGATTTAACCTCATGTCTCTTGCTTGTTTGTGTGGCATAAAGTGAAACTGAATGGCCTCAGTAGCCTAGGGAGTTATGCGTGTGGTAACTTGAGGAAACCACACTGTGAAACAAAAGGATGTTGAAAAGGTTAGAAAGCAAAATTCATTTACAGGTTTGCCAGCTTTACCTTGTTGTTAAACATCACTACATGCTATCAAAGCACTTATTTTTAATACTGCAATGTTTCAATGAGGCAGCATCCCTTAGTGACTGGTTTAATGATATAGAGATCCATTTTCCTGTGCTTCTCCCTCTTCTTTTTTTTTTTTTTGTCTTTTTGCCATTTCTTGGGCTGCTCCCGCAGCATGTGAAGGTTCCCAGACTAGGGGTCAAATCAGAGCTGCAGCCACTGGCCTACGCCACAGCCACAGCAGCATGGGATCTGAGCCGCGTCTGCAAACTGCACCACAGCTCACAGCAACGCTGGATTCTTAACCCACTGAGCAAGGCCAGGGATCGAACTCACAACCTCATGGTTCCTAGTCAGATTCATTAACCACTGAGCCATGACGGGAACTCCTCCCTCTTCTTACTCTGAATTATCTTCTGGGGTCATCTTACACATACTCCTGGCTTCAATGATTGCCTGTGTCCTTTCACTGCCAAATTTATTTATTTTTTTAAATTTATTTATTTATTTATTTTTTCCATTATAGCTGGTTTACAGTGTTCTGTCAGTTTTCTACTGTACAGCAAGGTGACCCAGTCACACATACATATATTCATTTTCTCATATTATCATGCTCCATCATAAGTGACTAGATATAGTTCCCAGTGCTATACAGCAGAATCTCATTTCTTATCCACACCAAAGACAATAGTTTGCATCTCTTAACCCAAAATTTCTAGTCCATCCCACTCCCTCCTTCCCCCTTGACAACCACAAGTTTATTCTCCATGTCCATGATTTTCTTTCCTGTGGAAAGGTTCATTTGTGTTGTATATTAGATTCCAGATAATAAGTGATAATAATATGGTATTTGTCTTTCTCTTTCTTACTTCATTTAGTATGAGAATCTCTAGTTCCATCCATATTGCTGCAAATGGCATTCTTTTGTTCTTTTTTATGGCTGAGTAGTATTCCATTGTGTATATATACCACATCTTCTTAATCCATTCATCTGTCAATGGACATTTAGGTTGTTTCCATGTCTTGGCTACTGTGAATAGAGCTGCAATGAACGTGCAGGTACATGTGTCTTTTTTAAGGAAAATTTTGTCTGGATATATGCCCAAGAGTGGGATTGCTGGGTCATATGGTAGTTCTGTGTATAGTTTTCTAAGGTACCTCCATACTGTTTTCTATAGTAGTTGTACCAATTTACATTCCCACCAACAGTGCAGGAGAGTTCCCTTTTCTTCACACCCCCTCCAGCATTTGTTATTTGTGGACTTATTAATGATGGCCATTCTGACTGATGTGAGGTGGTACCTCATAGTAGTTTTGATTTGCAATTCTCTAACAATCAGTGATATTGAGCATTTTTTCATGTGCTTGTTGGCCATCTGTATATCTTCTTTGGAGAAATGTCTATTCAAGTCTTTGCCCATTTTTCCATAGGGTTGTTGGCCTTTTTGCTGTTGAGTTGTATAAATTGTTTATATATTTTAGAGATTAAGCCCTTGTCAGTTGCATCATTTGAAACTATTTTCTCCCATTCTGGGAGTTGCCTTTTTGGTTTTTTGGTTTTTTGGGTTTTTTTTTTTTGTTTTGTTTTGTTTTTTTTGTTTTTTTTTGTTTTTTTTGGTTTCCTTTGCTGTGCCAAAGCTTGTCAGTTTGATTAGGTCCCATTAGTTTATTTTTGCTTTTATTTCTGTTGCCTTGGGAGACTGACCTGAGAAAAAATTTGTAAGGTTGATGTCAGAGAATGTTTTGCCTGTGTTTTCTTCTAGGAGTTTGATGGGGTCTTGTCTTATATTTAACTCTTTAAGCCATTTTGAGTTTATTTTCCTGCATGGTGTGAGGATGTGTTCAAGTTTCATTGACTCACATGTGGCTATCCAGTTTTCCTTGCCGAAAAGACTTTTTCATATTATATATTCTGGCCTCCTTTGTCAAAGATTAATTGATCATGTCTGGGTTTATTTGTGGGTTCTCTCTTCTGTTCCACTGGTCTGTTTTGGTACCAGTACCACACTCTCTTGATGACTGGCTTTGTAATATTGCCTGAAGTTTGGGAGAGTTATGCCTCCAGTTTGGTTTTGTTCCTCAGGATTGCTTTGGCAATTCTGGGTCTTTTGTGGTTCCATATAAATTTTTGGATTGTTTGTTCTAGTTCTGTGAAGAACATCATGGGTAATTTGATAGGGATTGCATTGAATCTGCAGATTGCTTTGGTAGCATGGCCATTTTTACAATATTAATTTTTCCAACCCTGGAGCATGGAATATCTTTCTATTTCTTTACATTTTCTTTAATTTTCTTGATTAATGTTTTATAATTCTTGGCATATAAGTCCTTTACCTCCTTGGTCAGGTGTATTCCCAGGTATTTGATTTTTTGGGCGTGCAATTTTAAAAGATATTGTATTTTTGTACTTCTTTTCTAATATTTCATCGTTAGTATACAGAAATGTGGCTGATTTCTGAATGTTAATCTTATATCCTGTTACTTTGCTGAATTTGTTGATCAGTTTGAATAGTTTTAGAGTTCAGTCCTTAGGATTTTTGCGTATATTATCATGTCATCTGCATACAGTGATAGTTTTACCTCTTCTCTTCCAATTTGAGTAGCTTTTATTTCTTTTGTTTGCTTGCTGTGGCTAGGACTTCCAATATTATGTTGAATAACAGTGGTGAGAGTGGACATCCTTGTCTTGTTCCAGATTTTAGTGGGAAGGCTTTCAGCTTTTCTCCAATGAGTATTATATTTGCTGTGGGTTTGTCATAAATGGCTTTTATTAAGTAAAGTAATGTTCCCTCTATACCCACTTTAGTAATAATTTTTATCATGAATCGATGTTGGGCTTTGTCAAATGCTTTTTCTGCATCTGTTGAGATGACTATGTGGTTTTTGACTTTTCTTTTGTTAATGTGGTGTATGATGCTGATTGATTTGCATATGTTGAACCATCCTTGTGCACCTGGGATGAATCCCACCTGGTCGTGGTGTATGATCTTTTTAATATGTAGTTGGATTCAGTTGGCTAAAATTTTGTTGAGAATTTTTGCATCTATATTCATCAAAGATATTGGCCGATAGTTTTCTTTTTCAGTGGTATCTCTGTCTGGTTTTGGAATGAGGGTGTTGGTGGCATCATAAAATGTCTTTGGGAGTGTTCCTACTTCAACCTTTTGAAAAAGTTTACGGAGGATGGGTTTAAGTTCCTCTTTGTATGTTTGGTCCCACTGGTTTATTTCCCATCTGTGAAGCCATTCGGTCCTGGACTTTTATTTGTAGGGAGTGTTTTTATGATATATTCAATTTCATTTCTAGTGGTCAGTCTGTTCAGTTGATCTATTTCTTCTTGATTCGGTTTTGGCGGGTTGTAAGTCTCTAGAAAGTTGTCCATTTCTTCTAGGTTGTCAAATTTGTTGGCATATAATTGTTCATTGTATTCTCTTACTTTTTTTGTATTTCTGTGACTTCTCCTTTTTCGTTTTTTATTTTTTTTATTTGGGTTTTTTCTTTCCTCTTTTTGGTGAGTCTGGCCAGAGGTTTGTCCATTTTGTTTACCATTTCAAAGAATCAGCTCTTGGTTTTATTGATTTCTTCAATTGATTTTTGAATCTCTATTTTATTGATTTCCTCTTTGATCTTTATGATTTCCTTCCTTCTGCTGACTTTAGATTTTGTTTGTTCTTCTTTTTTTAATTCATTTATTTGGTGGTTTATGATGTCAATTTGAGATTTTTCTTTTTTGAGGAAGGCCTGAATTGCTATGAATTCCCCTATAAGCACTGCTTTTGTGTCATCCCATAGATTTTGAATTGTTGTGTCTTTATTATCATTTGTCTTGAGGTAGTTTTTAATTTTCTTCTTAATTTCCTTATTGACCCATTGGTTTTTCAGTAGCATGTTGTTTAGTCTACATGTAGTCAGTTTTTTCTCATTTATTTTTTGAGGTGGATTTCTACTTTCATGCCATTGTGGTGGGAGAAGATACTTGAAATAATTTCTGTACTCTTAAATTTGTTGAGGTTAGTTTTGTGCCCCAGTATGTGGTCAGTTCTTGAGGATGTTCCATGTGCACTTGAGAAGAATGTATATTCTGATTTTTTTGGATGTAATGTCCTGAAAATGTTGATTATGTCTAACTTTTCTATTGTGTCACTAAGGATCTCTGTTGCCTTATTGACTTTCTTTCTAGAGGATCTGTCCATTGGTGTGAGTATGGTGTTAAAGTCTCCTACTGTGATTGTATTCCCATCAATTTCTCCTTTTATGTCTGCTAGTATTTGTTGTATGTATCTGGGTGCTCCTACATCAGGGGCATATATATTGACGATTGTAATATCCTCTTCTTGAATGGATTCTTTTACCATTAAATAGTGTCCTTCTTTGTCTTTCTTTATGGCCTTCATTTCAAAGTCTATTTTGTCTGATATGAGTATTGCAATTCCTGCTTTCCTGTCTTGTCCATTGGCATGAAATATCTTTTCCCATCCCCTCACTCTCAATCTATATAAGTCCTTTGCCCTAAGGTGAACCTCTTGTAGACAGAAAATTGAAGGTTTTTGCTTTTTTATCCAATCTGCCATTCTGTGTCTTTTGATTGGAACATTCAGTCCATTCACATTTAAGGTTATTATTGATAAATATGTATTTATTGCAATTTAAACCTTGTTTTCCAGATGAGTCTATGTTTTACCTTTGTTCCTTTCTTTTTTTGGTTGGATGATTTCCACTTATTTTATGCTTGTGTTCTTTACTTTTTAGTTTTTGTGACTGTAATGTTTGGTTTTGATTTGTGGTTGCCCTGTTTTTTTAAGTATATTAACCCTTTCCTATATCTGCTTGCTTTATCCTAATAGTCATATAGGCTCAAACACATTATTAAAAAAAAAAAGAGTCTAGATTTTCTTACTTTCCTTCCCCATATTCTGTGATTTTGAAGTCCTTTTTAAACATCTTCATATTTGTCCTTTTGCTGTTCCTTGTGTTTATCATCACTTTTACAGCAGTTTTTTTTTTTTTTCCTTTTAGATGTGTATGCTGGCTTATTTAAGTGATTGCTTTCAAATTGTGATTTCCTTCATCCTATTTCTTCTTACTTCTTTTTTTATTTAGAGAAGCCCTTTCAGTATTTCTTTTAGAATGGGCTTAGTATTGCTGTACTCTCTTAGCTTTTGTTTGTTGGAGAAATTCTTTATTTCTCTTTCTATTTATTGTAAATTGTATTTTTGCTGGGTAGAGTATTCTAGGCTGCAGTTTTTTTCCTTTTAGAATTTTGAATATATCTTGCTAGTCTCTTGTGCCTGTAGTGTTTTGTAGAGAAATCAGCTTATAGCTTTATGGGGGTTCCCTTATAATTAACACTTTGTTTTTCTCTTGCTGCCTTTAGAATCCTCACTTTAACTTTTTCCATTTTTATTATAATATGTCTCAGTGTGGTCCTATTTGGGTTCAACTTGTTTGGGGCCTTTTGTGCTTCCTATATGTTGATATCAGTTTCCTTTAGATTTGGAGAGTTTTCAGCCATAATTTCTTCAAATATATTTTCAATCCCCTTTTCTTTTTCTTCTCCTTCTGGAGTTCCTTTCTAAAGAAATCTACATTACTGTTCATATCCACTCTTAATTTCTTGATATTCAGCCTTAATTCCTTCAGTATTTTCACTATCTCTCTTTTGAACCCAGTGTCTATCAGACTGAAGAGCTTTGTTTTATCGTTTGCTGCTTCAGGTGAATTCTCCTGTTCTTTTAACTGGGAATGGTTCCTGAGATTCTTCATGTTGCTTATGTTTTTCTGTGAGTTTAGGGAAGCCAAATTGTAGTCTAGCAGGGCTACTTTTATGCAAGAGTACCCCTTTGTATTTTGTGGGGGGTTACTATTTATTTTTGGTATGGGAGTTTGGATATTTGCTGCCTCTTTCTTCATTGTGAGCAGGCTATTATCCACAGGGTGCTGAGTGTGTTTCCAGGGAGAAGGAGGCAATGGGTAGGGATAGTATTCCATTCCTGGTTGCTAGGCTCTTAACAGCAGCAGGAGCCTGAGAAAGGTGGCACAGGCTACTCCTAGTTGTAGGGCCCTGGGAAGTGGTAATGAGCCTTAAGCAGATTTACAAGGTGCCCAGAACATTTGGCAGTGGAAACAGCAGGGTGTATGATTTCCTAGGGGAGTGAGAGCAATAACAGGTAGTGTTTGGTCACAGTGCCTTCTAAGGTGATTGGGGCCATAGGTGGTGCCTGTTCATGGACCCCTAGTGGCAGGCCATGCCCACCTCTAGAGACAGAGATAACTGCAGTAGTTTGCCCCCACCACCTGTAGACCACACAAAAAGCACCCTGTCCCACTTAGCCCATGCAGGAGGTGCTGCACCAGCTGCTCCTAGTTGTAGGGTTTGGGAAGGGACAGTGATCAAGCATCTGGGTGCTGCCCAGAGCATTTGGCAGTGGCAGCAGCAGGATGGTTGTGTTCCCAGGGGATTGAGAGCAACAACAGGTGGTGCTCAGTTGCAGTGCCCTCTTTTTTTGCTGACCTTTGAGGTGACTGGGACCACAGTGTAGCCTGCTCACAGGCCCCTAGTGGTGGCAGGCCATGCCTCCCTCTGGTTTCTGAGATGACTGTGGTGGTTTGTCCCTGCTACCTGTAGATCACGCAAGAGGCACCACCTCACACTTAGCTGCCTGCTGCCCTTAGCCCACATAAGAGGTGCCCAGATACCTGTAGCCTACACAAGAAGTGCCTGGTCTCCCACAGCTTGAGCAAATGGCTTCTCACCACCCATAGCTTGTACCAGAGGTGCCCTGCCCTCTGAGAGTCCATGTGTACAGGGAGTTTTTTATGGCAGTCTACCCCCATTCCTCTCACCTTTCCCAACAATGGCGCCTTGCTTCTGTGGGCCCAGACTTCCTCCTGGGTTCCCTCTGCTATGGCGTTCTGCTCTCCAGCCCAAGGCACACTGCTCCTTAGCCCCTCAGGTTGTCTCCGCACAGCCAACCTTAGTCCTCTCCCTGAAACTGACCTCCAGAGCCTGAGTCTGTGCCCCGCCTCCACCCAAACATCTCAGGCTGTGCTGTCTGGGGCAGATGGTCTATGCAGCTCTCACTCAATCCAGCTGCTGCACTTTTCTTGGCGACTTTGAGTTTCCTCTGTCTTGGCTGATCTCCCCGTTGGTTAGGTGTCTTCCTGGAGTGTACATTCCTTTCCTCTTTCACAGCTTCCTCTCATGAATGCTAGTCCCATTCTGATTCCTTTTCTCTCTCTCTCTTCTCTTTTCTTCTTTTGTTCTACCCAGTTATGCTGAGAGTTTCTTGCCCTTTTTGAAGGTTCAAGTTCTTCTGCCAGGATTCAGTAGATAGATATTCTGTGTGAATTGTTTTACATTAGATGTGTGTGGGAGAAGATGAGTATGACGTCTTACTCCTCTACCATCTTGATCCTTCTCCCACTGCCGAATTTACACTCCTTGTGAAGCTCTTAATCATATCAGTGGTACCCTTCTATTGGATGCTCCAGGCATACCTCTGACATATCTCAAACTACACTCATCTTCTCAGTCTCCTCTTTCTTTGCAAGCTGCACATATGTTTCTCTTTCTGTGCTCCTGAGTTCAGTAAATAATACCATTATGCACACATGCTATCACACATGAAACATGATTGTCCTCCTGACTCCCCTCTTTTTCCTATATCCAGTAGACCACCAAGACCTATCAGTTGTATGACCTGGGTCTCAAACTGTCCACTTCTCTTGAATTTCATTACTATTATAACAGTTCAGGCCCTCATCTAGTTTCTCCTGAAGTCCTCCAGTTTTCTAATTATTGAAAATACTGCTCATGTACAATTTTTTTCAGGATGTCATTATAATTAAGCAGATGTTATTATTATACCATTTTATGTTTAAGCAGACTGTAACCTATGGCTTTGTTATTAATGGAAGTTTGACAATGGTCTTTTTGTGAATGACTAATTTGGCCATAAAAGTCCTATCCCTGTGTATGGCTAAACCTGAAATGTGCAGTGTACACATGGCCCTTCAGTGTTCCCCCCATCCAAACTGTAAGGTCACTTTATTGACTGTTCCCAAAATATGGCATTTGAGAGCTTTGATTCTACCTTAAGTTCTAATCCAATATTAGACTTCTATGATAGCTAGAGAACCATTTTCAGCTTATGCTAGGAATGCCAGCCCAAGAGGGGATTAGGTAGGAAACATATTGTGTGTGTATGTATGTGTGCATTCTAAGGAATGAAGTGTCTATTCAAATTGAACATCATAGTAATTACCAAGAAATACTTCTTATTAGGTAAGATAAAAAATGGCACCATTTATTTTTTGAGAATTTGTATCCCCACGTCAGAAAATATTACATTTCTAAATGTGATTTTTTTTTTTTTTTTTTTTTTTTGCTTTTTGGGTCTACACCCACGTCATGTGGAGGTTTCCAGGCTAGGGTCGAATTGTAGCTACAGATGCTGGCCTATGCCACAGCCACAGCAATGCAGGATCTGAGCCATATCTGCAACCTACATCACAACTCACAGCAATACCAGATCCTTGACCCACTGAGTGAGGCCAGGTTTCGAACCAGTGTCCTCATGGGTACTTGTCAGGTTCATTTCCACTGTGCCAAAAAAGGAACTCCTAAATGTGATTTTTTTACTTTCCAATACTGAAAAAAAAAGATGTTCAGTACCATGTGCCTACATCTCAAATAACATGATCATAACATAAACACATTTGTGTTGTTTGGTACCTTCTTTAGTGAACTGCATGAGCGGCCTCCCAGCTTGCCCCATTCGTCTTAATGTACTTTTACTTACACATCATGTATAATAAACACTCTGGAGAGCAGAAGGATCAACCATACATGGCTCCCACAAAAAAAATAAAAATGATTAAAAGCAAGAATAAGTTCTCAGTATATTCCCTCTAATTCAAAGGAAAGATATCAGACCACTAGATTGGTTATTTCATTCAGTGCCAACATGAGAACATAATCCTTCAATGCTTTTCACTTATATAAATCTGTCTATAAGCCATAGGAAAAGCCGTTGGTTTTGAGGTGTATAGCTTTACATGTAAAAATCAGGTATTGGTTTAGTCTATTCAGTCAACTATTTAATAGATTCAGTGAGTAAAACATCAGTAACCATTTAAACTGGTTATTTGACATGATTTGGGGTAAAATGATAGATTTTATATTATTTTTATTTAATTGGTTATTAGGTTATCATTATATATTTTTCTCTTTCTAGGCATAGTCTAATTGCAAATATACTAAAAAACACAAATAAAATACTCCATAATGTTTTACATGTATATGTTCCAATAACATCAGTGTAGGTCCATCAACAGAAACATGATGGTCATTCACAGAGGAGAAAACATGGAGCCACTTTCAGCTCTGTACTACTCCTATTTGAAAACAAGAATGGAATAATTTTGAAGCTTACATGTGCAAGATATACTGTAAGTTCTAATGTAAGTTATGAGAGCCCCTGTGTCCTATGTTTCATTATAAATCGTACTCTTGCAGTATTTTTAATGAATGAAAGAAATTCCTCTTGTCACAAAAACAAAATGTAAAAGAAAAAAATTAAAGACAACAAATATGATTATTTTAAGACCACATTATAATTTTGTTTCTGTATATGGAGGATGTTTAGTCAATTACTCTAATTTGCCAGGCAATCTTCTAAGATTGGATTTTTTTTTTTCCAGCTGAACCTGTGTCATATGGAATTTCTCAGGCCAAGGCTCAAACCCATACCATAGTAGGAACCCAAGCTGCTGCAGTGACAATGCTGGATCCTTAGGAGAACTGCTGCTGTGCCATAGGAGAACACCTAAGATTGGATTTTTTTTTTTTACTGCTTGAAGATAATACAGTATAGATTGTGTGTTGACAAGAGTCAATCACAACCCTAAGTAGGTAACTATAAGATAAAAATGCTATGAGCTCTACAAAAACATTCTATTTATATAGTACACACACACATACACACACACACACACACACACGATACACTTTTTAATCTGATCTTGAGATTGATTACATTTAAAAGTAGAACCCTGATAACCAACAAGGACCTACTGTATGGCACAGGGAACTATATTCAATATTTTATAATGATATATAAAGGAAAATAATCTGAAAAAGAATATATATATATTATATACACAGCTATAGATACATAATACACACACATATATATGTTAACTGAATCACGTTGTTGTATACCTGAAGTTAACATGACATTATAAATCAACCATACTTCAATTAAAAAAAAGGTACAATTAACTTTAAAAAAAAGAGTAGAACTCTGTACATTAGTGTGTTAAATAAAATAGATGAGATCCTGCTATATATCTCAGGGAACTATATCTAGTCACTTGTGATGGAATATGATGGAGGAAAATGTGAGAAAAAGAATGTATATACATGTATAACTAGGTCATTTTGCTGTATAGCAGAAATTGACAGAACATTGTAAATCAACTATAATAGAAAAAATTAAAATCATAAAAAATAGATGATAAATAGTGCATAGAGGAGTTCCTGTCATGGATAAGCATAACAAACCCAACTAATATCCATGAGGATATGAGTTTGATCCCTGGCCTTGCTCAGTGGGTTAAGGATCCGGCGTTGGCATGATCTGTGGTGTAGGTTGCCCATGAAGCTCAGATCTCGCGTTGCTGTGGCTGTGGTGTAGGCCAGCAGCTACAGCTACATTTCAAACCCTGGCCTTGGGACTTCCATATGCCATGGGTATGGCCCTAAAAAAAAAGTGTATAGAATATGTGATTTATATGTTTAAATATTTAAATATATGCATTTAGATATTTAATTAATGATTTTATTAAAATAGATGAAATTGTATTTCAGTCATTAAAAAACTTTCTGACTCTTGGCCTTTTGAACTTAAGGTTTTGTCATAAATCTGAGTTACTTTTCTGAATATCTTGGTGCCATCTGTGGCAAGTGAATCATTTTTACTTAAGAAACTGTGAATGAGGCTCCTCTGAAGAGACAGTGTAACAAATGCTCTGCAGATGTTAACTCAGTTAACCATTTCAACAACCCTGTATGATAGAAACTACTGTAATGCCCAGTTGCAGATGAGGAAGGTAAATAGCTTATTCTATGCCACACAGCTAATTGGCACAATCAGGATTTAAATTAACTCCATAGTCCAGATGCCAATTTGCAAAGGACTGGCAATCATATCTGAGCATTTTTTGCTCAAATATTAACTTGACAGCAAGGGCACAGAAAATATTACCCAACCTGTGGTAGCTTGGTTGCAAGACATCCAGAGACCTGGAGTCTCAGCTTTCCATTGTCACTCTCTTATTCTAGAGTCAGAGCCACCTCTTACCTGCTCTCCTCCTTGGGCCATGTCTGCACAGCACCCTGTCAGCAGTCAGTAAAGGGAAAGTTGGCATCTAACAAGTAGCCTCTCTTTAGGTGACACAGAAATGACCCCTTTGTTATCTTTGACCGATTCCACAGCTGTCATAGTTTTCGTTAGCCATGGTTACAAACTGGGTTTTGTGGTAAGTTTGACTTTTGAAATTCTTTGAAGTTTCTCCTAGAACTAGATTTGAGTCTCTGTATCAGTTCCTCTATAAATGATACAAATTTGTGAGTTTATCTGCCTATAGATCTTCACAAATTGCAGTTTAAGCTTGCTTCTTTAAGATATTAGAAACTACTCTTAATTACTACAGGATGTTTTTCACTGTCTTTAGAATTTAAGTTAAAAAAACAACTCTAGTTTCTGTTTGGAAAGTGAAGATAAATTTTAGATTCTTTTTCACAAGCTCAGGGAAAACATTAGACTTTTCTGACTTTAAGTGAAGACTCATTATGCCAAAAGGGAAAACAGGGTTTTAAGGGACAATAACTATACTTAATATGTAACTTTCTTTTTTTATTTTACCACTGAAGCTTCAATACTAGAACTTAAATTGTTGTTTAGATTTAAATTATTCCTATGTCTTGAATTGCTGTTCAGATACCCTGAGGTGGTCATATGTGTTACTTCAGCAGAAAAGCCCTAAAAATTACCTCAGAAATTTTATTTCTTTATATTATAATTTGCTTACATTATAATTTCCCTCAATAATAATAGAAAAGTTGTCCAAAGATAAATAGAGCTTGAAAACTTAGTATATTCTTTCACATGAGGAAAGGCAGCTAGCATTTACTGTGTGTTCACTGTAGGACAGACATTTGATCTCACTTAAAGCCCATACCAAACATATGATATGGATATTTTTTCTCCCCATTTTATTAAAAAAATTGGATCTCAGAGATATTAGGTGAATTGACTAAGGCCACATGGGTCCTCCATGGCACACAAACTGGGGTTATCCTAACCTTAAAAATTGTGCTTTTTTTCATTACAATATCATATACTTCGGGAATTTTAAAAGTCTTGGTTATTTACACCTTTAAGTTAATCAGTCTCAGCAGTACACATTAAAGAAGAGGTGCACTTCTTGAGAGAGCTAGCAACTTACTCTTTTCATTGCAGATGTGGAAATCATGCCATACATATATCTTTTTAGGGCCACACCTCATGGATACTAGTTGGGTTTGTTACTGCTGAGCCACATGGGATCTCTGATGCTGAATATTAAGTATAATTTACTTTCGCAAGTGCTCTGGTTTAAACTGACAAATGCAACTGTGCTTAGTTAAATATCTCTTTTGAAACAATTAAAATGTAAAGCCCAAGTGTGAAATATGTGGACTCAATGTACAAAGTGTTGTTGTATTCTTTTCAGAGTCCTCTTACGGATGACTCAGAGGGACTATGGGGGAATCAGCAGGTGAGAGGCATCAAAGGTGACAGCTCACAGTTTCCTTCACCTTCAGTCCAAGGCAGAGGCTCAGAGTAACTGTTAACAGAAACCATTGTACGAGAGAATTGCTTAAAATTCTTCTGTTGCTCTCCCTGCACAGTGGAGACACTGTTTGTGGTTTGGAGAGCATAGCGACAGTTTGAAGCTGTTGTACCAGTTCGGAGTATATATATATCTCTGTAATGCAGTGTGCTTTCTTATCTTGAAGAGCATGTGTTAAAACAGTTGAGGTATGTTGACAAAATGGGGTCTGTAAGGAAAGAGCAAGTCTTGATGTTTCCTCACTTCATAGTTTGTGTTCAGTTGGCAGTGTGTGTGTGGACACAGGACAATGTTATTGCCCATTTGTGATGTGAAAAAGAGAAACAGTTATGGATTTATTTCTGTTTGTTTCTTGACAGCTGTGAGAAAGGCTATACCAAATTTCCATTATATTATAGCAAGTTTATTACTTCTATGAAAAAATAAAATACAAATATAATTTATCCCTGAAAAGAGATTATTACGCTACTGTAGCTAACAACTTATTAATCTTCTTATAGTTAACAGCTAGTAGTACTGGATAGAGGAACTCAAGATAACTTGATTTTAGGTCCTAAAAGTGTCTTGCAAATCACATTTTAAGTGTGCAATAAATATTTGTGAAGTAAATATACATGAATATAGTTCTTGCTGAGAGTTCTCACTTCTCAGTTGTATTTCCATTTTCATCTGTGAAGTGGAAGTATTTATCTCCGACGGTTTTAGGCTTATCTTTCAAAGATCCTCGAGTACTTTAGACAAAATAACCACACTATTTGTTATGCCAATCCTATGTGCCTGTGTGCGCACACACACTCTCACACACACACACACACACACTCACACACACACACACACACACACACACACGCACTAACCAGGAACTTCTTGCATATTTGGGAAGGTGAGAATACTTGTTTTGCCCACGGCTTAGAAGTCAACACCTGTCTTTGACCACAAAAGTAGGAAATGCCTTCTTCGTTATTTACCATGGATGTTTACTATCTGTTTTCTTTAAGTCTGGTGAAAAAACCATTGGTAGGGTTTCTGAATGGGACAAGTTTCCATAAGGAGCTTCATTTAGGAAGGGTTATCCTAAACACCAAGTTCAAAGGATCCAAGAAGAAGATACTCTGACTTTTCTTTGCAAATGTTGACTATTTTAATATTTCTTGGGCAGGATTGATTAGACCCATAAGACATACCTAGTCCCTTACAGACTATTCAGTCAAAACGTCCATGCCTGTTTGATGCACAGCTTGTAAACATGTCTGAGAGTTTTCATATCACTTGTCTTCTTCCCTTTCACTGGTGATTTAATTCTCAATTCTGCCTAAGCATCAGATTTCAAAAATTGCTTCATCTTAATTTGTGCTTAAATAGGGTGAGAAGTTTGATAATGAATTTCCTAAGGAAACACTGGGCTTTGAACAATATTAGCATCTCACCAAGGACGACGCACCTAATTCCTAGTGCCTAACAAATTAAATATTCTTAATCAGTAATTTCTTTTTATTGTAAGGAGATGACGTGTGATTTTGCATACATGGAGACTGAGATATGGGCCAAAGAGCCAAAATGGACAAAAGAGAGTAAATGGGCAGGATAGGATAGATAAAGTAGGCAAATAAATGAGGAAAGGAAAACAATGTTTATTATTTTGAAATTTTTCTCTAATTTTATTCACAGCTGCAAAAGAGATACATAGAAGAAAGAAATATAAAATGTAATGAATTATGGGAAAGAAGGAAAAATGAGAGGGAGAAAATGGTATAGGAGAGGTGGAAGAAAAATGTCTAGAAGAACAAGGTATTAGTAAAATAACCGTAAATCTTCTGCCCTTTCTTCAGTCTTGAGAATCCTCTGGTTTCATATTCTGCTTCTTTAGACAGGATGTACATTTATAGATTGTTTACTTAGTAACTGAAACCTTCGCTTTTTTTCCTCTTCAAAAAAAAAATCATGAAATGTGAAGATAGTTTGTGAAGTTTATTCCCAGTCACTTACAAGTGCAAACCTCATTTAGGAACAGTTGTAGAGATTCAGAATATTTTTTAATAATATAAAGTGATGAAACTTGAAAATAATTAGGTTGTTCTTAATGCTTTTGAACTTCTTAGAACATTTTTTCTGCAAAATAATTTAGTGATATTAGTGACATTTGAGTAAGAATTAATTTGAGTACCAGTAACAGCAGTTGTTGCTTTACAATTCTTTTAGAATTCTTCTAGTTAGTCATTAAGCACATATAACCCAGTAGAGCTAAGGAAACTATGGCTATGTTCTCTGAATTGAAGAGACATTAAAAACTCTATCTTTAGAAGACTGTCTCTTGCTGAGGGCGCAGTGCTGGGTTCTGAGGCCAAACTGTCTGGGCTACAGTTCCAGCTCTGCCTTTTACTGTCTAGGTCACCTTGGCAAAGTCATTTCTCCCCTAAGAAGGTACTCCCTGTGAAGGGGCCATCCCATGGCTGGGCTATAATTAATAAGTGCAAATAACTCAGAAAAATGCCTGACATCTAAGAATTATCTAATAAATTTAAGGTATCAGAGCGTACTGTCTAATATAGAAGAGAAAAAAAATCACTTCAAAACATTACGACAAAAAGACAGCAAAGAAGTAAGTAAATGTATTTTTTAGCCAAGGTGATGTGTATTCTTTAAAACTAAACAATCTATCAAAGTATCTTCCTTATAATTAGAAGTTTAGTAAATATATAATGAAAGGCTGGGTGGTTAATTAAAAGAATAAAATATAAAACTGAAGGTATTCACTGAAAGTACTCATTGAGGGAGTTCTGGTTGTGGCTCAGTGATAACAACCTGACTAATATCTATGAGGGTGCAGGTTTGATCCTTGGCCTCACTCAGTGGTCTAAGGATCCGGCATTGCCATCAGCTGTGGTATAGGTTGCAGATGTGGTTTGGATCCCATGTTGCTATGGCTGTGGTGTAGGCTGGAAGCTACAGCTCCAATTTGACCCCTAGTCTAGGAACTTATGTATGCCACGGGTACGGCCCTAAAAAGACAAAAAAAAAAAAAAGTACATCAGAAAGAGAAAGATAAATACTATTATGATATCACTTATGTCTGGAATCTAATATATGGCACAAATGAACCTTTCCACAGAAAAGAAACCCAGGGACTTGTGGTTGCCAAGGGCGGGGGGAGTGGGATAGACTGGGAATCTGGTGTTAATAGATGCAAACTATTGCATTTGGAATGCAAGGGCAATGAGGTCCTGCTGTATAGCACTGGGAACTATATCTACCATGATGGAGCATGGTAGAGGATAATGTGAGAAAAAGAATGTGTGTGTGTGTGGGGGGGAGTCACTTTGCTGTACAGTAGAAAACTGACAGAACACTGTAAACCAACTATAATGGGAAAAAAATAAAAATTATTTAAAAAGTACTCATGGAGATCTAACATGAGCTTATAATTGTATTAGGTCTGTTCAGAGGGAAAATATGATAAAATAACTTAGGTCTTCAAGGTTGTTTCAATTAGTTGAGAGGGAAGTTTATATATGACAGCTAAGATAATGTTTTGTAAATAATAAGCACTCAATATACACTCACGAGATGAATGACTGGAAAAGTCTGAAATAATTATAAATGATAACAGAAATATAAGAAACTATGATGTAGGCATTCAGGCGATCATAAGAGCCAGATGGATATATATAGTTCAGAAAGTGGGACTCAGGCTGTTATTTAAAGACCGTGGTCTTAAGCTTGTCATTTTTAACCTTAGTTGCACACTAAAATAAATGA
This sequence comes from Sus scrofa, assembly GCF_054392235.1. Classification (NCBI taxonomy): domain Eukaryota; kingdom Metazoa; phylum Chordata; class Mammalia; order Artiodactyla; family Suidae; genus Sus; species Sus scrofa. The sequence goes on from NC_139397.1 coordinate 101,162,328, forward strand.
ATGACCACAGCCACCCCCAAGAAAATCTTATTTGACTGATCTGAAGTGAAGCCTGGGCATTTATATGGTTTAAATGCTACTGAGATGATTCTAATATTCAGTCAAGTTGGGAATTCCTGGTATAAATGATAGGAAGGACTGATAGGGGAGGGATGGTAGTGTGGGGCATTTCTGTCTAGAGCCATGAAAAGATGTTCAGTGTCTCAGAAGGGAGCTACACTGAAGTTAGACTAGTTTTATTTTCAAGTAATAACATCCTAAACGAGGGAGCCTGGAAGGGATGGAATTGACAGATATGTGGCTTGCTCATATGCCTGGACTTTGACTTTCGACCCAATTTAAATCCCCTTGGAAGGTGGCATAAACTCTGTATGCTTTATATTTCTCATCTATAAAGTGGGTGTTATTCTCTCAAAAGGGCCATGGAGACAGAAAGGACGTAGTGAAAAGAACCGAGTTAAGTGAATTAAGATTCTGGGGAAATGATAATGTCATGGCCAGAGCAGGAACATGAAAGGGGCTGAAAGGGAACAAAAGCAAGTCACATACTTCTTGAGTTTGTAAGACTGCATATCTAGAGAAATTAATCACTCATTTAAAAAAATTTCCATATAAAATACGTGGTGGATTAGAACACTTCTATTTTATAGAACAAAGTGAATTCCTTCCCCCCAGCTACTCACTATAAATTCCCCCTCAAAACTGATCATATCAACTCAGAAATGAAACCAGAGCTGTTAATGGCAGTTTGGATAAGCCTCTTGAAAGTTTACTTTGTGTTTCAGATGTTCTTATTAGAAGCAGAAGTATGTAAGTCCCGTGAGAAAAAGCTAAATGAAAATAGGAAGTATTGAAAATGAAAGCCACATACATGTTGTAAGAATTTGACCTTCCATATTCTTTCAGTAGATTTTTTTCTACATAAAAATAATTCAGATTGTTAGACCTACTGATGAATAATATCTGTGTGGAAGCACATATTAGTATTGCTATTTCTAAGTTAAACAAATGCAGTTGCTTAGAAACATATTAAATGGCCATCTATGCATCCTTTTGACTGGTTAAAAAGAACAAAATGTGTTAAGTGAGGCAGAGAGATCTAGAGAGAATAGTTGACCTGCGATTAAATTGTCTTTTTATCTGAAGCTATTGTATTAGCTCTATGATATATCTATGTCATGTTGAAATGGTTTTTAGATATCATTGGCCTAAATATTTCTATTACTTCCAAATATTATTATGTACATTTCCTCATTTTTTTGCCACAAGGGTGCTGAGAGATAGAAAGGTATCCCATTGTACAGTAGAATAAGGAGAATTACAAAGAGTGGTTGTTTCAAGAAATTGTAGTTGGCCAAGCAATGATAATGACCAAGTTGGAACCCAACTTTCTTGAGCTTTTGTGTGATATTGTTTTAAACCATAATATTCATACTGGCGGTCACTGCCCCTCTCCCCCCTCTTTTTTTAAAAAAATTAATAGTTGATTTTACAATGTTGTACCCATTTCTGCTATACAGGAAAGTGACTCAGTTATAGATATATACACATTTTTTAATATTCTTTTCCATCATGGTCTAGCACAGGAGACTGAATATAGTTCCCTGTGCTATACAGTAGGACCTTGTTGTTTATGCATTCTAAATGTAATAATTTGAATTCATTCATAAAAACCATCCCAGTATCTCTAGTCAGCTTGATATAACACTAATGAAACCAAATGCATTCACTTTTTGAAATTACGTGTGACTTGGTCTCTGACAAATGTTAGTTTTTAAAGCAAGTGATATTTCATATTTTCAATATGTGCAGGCTTTAAGTTTTGGTAGACTCGGCTTAAAATCCTGGAAAAGTTACATAACCTCTATATGCTTCAGACTTCTCTTCAATAAACTAGGTTAATAATTTGTAATTTATATGTGTGAGAATCTTATCAAGTAAGAATGAATGTGATGTTCTTACACATTTGGCTTAAAACATGTTATTTACATAATTTTAAAGTTGGAATTTAACTTTATTGATTTATGATTTATTGTAAAAATTACACTTTTTAAAGAAACACAATCTATGTTATAACTGAAGACACTCTGGAAAAGTTAAAATATGGAAAATATTTTTGAAGATATAAATATGAAACATAAGTTAAAATTATCAAACATTTTTGTAAAGAGATAAGTTGATATTAAAGTTCATGCAGAAAAATAAATGTATAGGAATAGGGAAGAAAACACTGTATGTTTCTTTTATAAGAAAAGCTATATGGACAGCCACACGCAAAAGAATGAAACTAGACTACCATACACAAAAAACAACTCAAATTGGAACATAAGACCTAAAATTATAAAATCCCTAGAAGAAGACATATTGGATAAGACCTTGACATCAGTCTTGGCAATGAGTTTTTGGATTTGACACTCAAAAGGCAAACAAAAGCAAAAATAAATAAGTGGGACTATATCAAACTAAAAAGTTTCTATACAGCAAAGGAAACCATCAACAAAATGAAAAGTCAACCTACTGAATAGGAGAAATTATTTGCAGATCATATATCTGATAAGAAGTTAAAATCTGGAATATACAAAGAACTCATATAGCTCAACAGCAGAAAACAAACAATGTGATTTTAAAAATGGATAGACCTGGATAGACATTTTGTCAAAGAAGATATACAGATAGCCAACAGGTACATAAAAAGGTGCTTTCAATATCACTTGTCATTAGTTGAAATACAGCTTGAAACTACAATGAGATATTACCTCATACCTGTTAAAATGTCTATTATCAAAAATAAAAGAAATAACAAGTGTTGGTGAGGGTGTAGAGAAAAAGAAATGCTTCTGCGCTCTTGTTGGGAGGTAATTTGCGCAACCTTTATGGAAAACAGTATGGAGATTCCTCAAAAAATTAAAACAGAACAACCCTATTTTCCAGCAATCCCTCTTTGGGGTATTTATCCCAAATAAACAAAATCACCATCTTGAAAATGTATCTACATCCCCATATTCACTGCAGCATTGTTTACAGTAGGCAAGACATGGAAACAATTTGTGTCATGGACAAATGAATGGATAAACATGTGTGTGTGTATATATGTATTTACATATAAGGTATATATATATGTATGTATATAGATGTGTGTATATGTGTATACATGTGTGTGTGTGTGTGTATCTCACATGGATGGACTTTGAGGTCATTATGAGTGAAATAAGTTAAACAGAGAACTTTTAACTTATTTAACTTTAAATTTTTTAAATAACTTTTAACTTATTTGACTTATTTGATCATACAGAAATATGATATGATCTCACTTATATATGGAATCTGAAAAAAAAAACCCTGAAAATACAGAGAACAGGAGAACAGATTGGTGATTGCCAGAAGTGAATGAAATGGATGAAGAGGATCAAAAGTACAAACTTCCAGCTATAAGGTCGATACATCCTGGTGATTTAATGTACAGCATAGTGGCTGTAGTTAACAGTACTGTATTGCATATTTGAAAGTTGCTAAGAGAGTAATCTTAAAAGTTCTCCCACAAGAAAAAAAAATGTAACTGCGTGTGGTGATGGATGTTAACTAAACTTCCTGAAGTTAAAATTTCACAAAGTATACATTATTAAACCATTATATTGTACACCTAAAACTAATACAATGTTTTATGTCAATAAATTTCAATTAAAAAATGAAATAAAGAAATAAGCTCAAAAGCAAAGAAACATACAAAAAGAAAACCTTAAATAGGCACTACCTCTAACAGATGCTAAAACCTATAAGTCATCTATAATTGAAAAGTGTGGTACTGGCACATAATCAAGAGATGGACCAGTGGAATGACTGGATATTGTAGAAATAGACCCAGGTACAATAGAACTTCAGTGTGTATGTGCATATCTATGTCTTTACATCCATTTCCAAGTCTCCTGCTCAACCTGACTATCTACCATTCCTCTGACTCCTTTCTATAACTGCTTGGAATTGCTCTTCTGGCAGTTGTAATTTGATTCCATTCCATGCTTCTAGATGTCAGTTTCACTCTATACCTGTTCTATTCAACATATCTTTCTGTATTGATAGAAATGGTCTAAAATATGGAATGAACAATGGGGTGGCGATTGAGCCCTTGAAATATAGCTAGTCCAACTGAGGGACTTATTTTAAAGTTCTATTTAATTTTAATTAATTTATATTTAAGTGGTCACATGAGGTTAATGGAAATTCTACTGAAGAATCAAGCTTTACATTCTAAGCTCTTTAAGGACAGGTTCAAGTCTATTTATTTCATTCTAGTGTCTAACATGGTACCTGAGGACTAACTGGCTTTTATTTTTCCAATTAATATTACTTGTATTATAAATACTCGGCATGAGGGCTGGTTGTACCCCAATATTCAGCTCCATAAAGGTACACAGTCATGGAGGAGAACTACATCTGTAATAGAGGCTTCTTGCAGTGTCTTTTCTCTTTGCTAGACAGAAGCTACTTAGCCTTAATCAATCAGGCTTGCAAAAATCCACTCTAATTTGCAGGAACCTCAGAGTACTGTTTCTATGTAATAGTGAATAAAAAACAAAATCAGGTGTAAATATATTTATTCACCCACATTAAGGAAACTATAGCTTTCTTAAAGTAATATTTTCATCTCTTCTCATAAAGAAATTTGTCTTTGAGGAAACATGCAGTCAGTGGGTTTACATAAACACCGGACTCAGAAGAGCAAAACATCAGATGGAGGGCTCAATAGCAGCAGAAGGAGAACATTAAAATTTTGAAAAGGAATTTCTGTTCTTCTAAAGATTGTTCAAATCAGATCTTCACAGACAGTTTGTGGCAAAGTCAAATAAAATGTTAAGTAGCATGCTGGTGTAGAAAGAACTAGAACTTAGGGCCATAGTTCACTGACTTTGACGTAGTTGACTTTCAACTTTCCTGTTCCCTTCAGCTGTGGGATGACAGCTACTCAGCTTCTCAGCACCACCTTTTATCTGGCAAAAAAAGAAGAAGAATTATATTGCGTAAGTGTGGTTTGAGGGATGGAATGAGCTCATGTAAATAAAGGGTCAACAGAGGTGTATTTCCCTCTACTCAACTCTCTGCCCACACTGACCCCACCTCCAAAAGGTTGTTGCCCAGAGTTAAGAACGTGAGAGCTGGATAATACTCTTGAAACCACCCAATAAAATATTTTCTCTTTATAAATGAGGAAATTTAGTATGGGGTGTATGAAGGCAAAACAGATACCAGCTGCAGGCTCTAAAAAAAGGAGATGGCAAATATCGTCAGCATCATACCTGTTCTGTCCTACCACCTATGTAGTCCTATCATCTGCTGAAGTTCAGATGCAACACTCAAATGCATGTGTTGAATTCTTTCCCACACTGTGTTTTTCAGTATTTATTTTTTTCTTTATTGAAAGTATTACTAGAATGGTTAATTTTCTCTAGTTGAGCTAATGATTAAAATCACATTAATAACAAATAACTAACAATGTTATTTTATCTACTGGGAGGGCAAGTTCTGTTCAGATTCTTCTACACTATTCTCTCTTCTAGTGTGCTTTGGCCTCTCCTAAACCTTAATGCACACAACTTTCACTTAAAAAAAGAATACAAAAAAAAAAAAAAAAAAGAATACAAACTCTTTGGTGACTTCTTTAGCTTCATTGCCTTTTCTTTTGGTGATCTTGAGACACAGCATAGAGCTGTTTAATTGTGATAAAGGACCAGTAAAATTACACATTAGAAACAAAGAACATTTTAGTGATGTCAGTTTTGAGAATTCTATTCTACAGCGCAGTGTGGATATGCAACATCAATGCATAGATCAGGTATTCACTTATAAGAAATCCCTAAAATACCATAGGGGATTTGCTTGGTTCAATGTTGAGTTTGCTTTTAATTTAAAGAAGCTATAAAACACATTCTCCTTGTTTCCCAATTTGGTTATTTAATTTTACATAGGTAAACACAAAACATTTTGTGTCAGGTTAATTTTCTCATATAGAATTTTTTAACTTAGCTACTGTTTTACCTAATGGAAAATCATTTTATGTGTGGTATTCAGATATCATAGAACCTAAGAGAAAGAAAGAATAATTATTTTTCTTTTGTTATGAGTTAATAAAACTTTAAGTACTATATGTATAATATGACAAAGAAAATAATATGTAACATTTTATCAAATTTTGGAACACAGCAAGAGTATATTTTTCTCCTTCTTTACATATAGAAATGACAGAAATGAATACAGAATTAAAGAGTATGGGAGTTCCCGTCGTGGCGAAGTGGTTAATGAATCCGACTAGGAACCATGAGGTTGCGGGTTTGATCCCTGCCCTTGCTCAGTGGGTTAACGATCCAGTGTTGCCATGAGCTGTGGTGTGGGTCGCAGACGCGGCTCAGATCCTGCGTTGCTGTGGCTCTGGCGTAGGCCGGCAGCTACAGCTCCGATTAGACCCCTAGCCTGGGAACCTCCATATGCCGCAGGAGTGGCCCAAGAAATGGCAAAAAGACAAAAAAAAAAGTATGTATACAATTAAGACTGAAATGTAAGATATAAAAAATATCTAGTCCAATATATATTTTTAAAGATTTTATTCAAGTGTAGTTGATTTACAGTGTTGTGTTTAGTTTAATAGATGTTTAATTTCCCTTGAACGGATATTGTCATGATACATACTATCCATCATCTATATCCCTTTTACCATTTGTCTATTAAGATTTTCCCCATTTTACTTCAATTTAAGTTAGGAGAAGGAGATTAAGGGAAGGATACAATATGGCTCAGTGGTATTATTTCGGAGATGAACCTACAGCTTATCCCTGGGAGGGATAAGGCATGGGTAGTTTTGCTGTTATCCATTGTAGATATGACCAACAGCATGCTTCATTTTTCAGCAGGTCTTCCCATCCTTCCCTTCAGATATTGTTCTCCTAACAGTTTCTCTTACTTTCTTTTATTTGTAGGCACTCTACCTTTTTTCATTAGCACATATCTGTTCCATACTTATATTATTTAAAAAATCTATCTCTACCTATGTATTTATCAATCTGTCTCATTCAGGAAGAAGTCATAAGATAATAAGGCTAATATTAGTCATAAATAAAGGAGGATCAGTCACAATACTGAATTTTGGTCTTTTTATTTTTCCATTAAGGACAATATTTGGAAAACTTCCAAGTTGAAATCTCTTCTGAAAAATTGCTTCCTAAGTGAAGCTATTTTGTAGTTGATTTTTCTCCCTCTCCCCCAGTTTTATTGAGAAATAATTGATATACCTCACTGTATAAGTTTAAGGTGTAGAGCATAATGATTTGATTTATGTATATTATAAAATCATTACCACAATAGGTTCAGCTAACACCCATCTTCTCATGTATATATAATACAAAGAAAACAAAGGAAAAAAGGAAAAATAATCTCCTTGTGATAAGAACTCTTAGGATTTACTTTCTTAACAAATTCCCTACATATCATATAGCTGCGTTAACTATAGTTATCATGTTGTACATTACATCCATGGGAATTTGTATAACTAGGAATTTGTATCTTTTGACCACCTTCCTCCCTTCCCCCACCCTCTGCTTTTGGTAAACACAAATTTGAACTCTGTAGGAGGGTTTTTTTTTTTTTTTTGATTCCACAAATAAATGAAATCATACAGTATTTATCTTTGTCTGACTTATTTCCCTTAGCATGATGCCCTCAAAGTTCATCCACATTTTTGCAAATGATTTTCTCCCTGTATGCTTTAGTGCAATATTTCTGGGTACTTAACCTCTTACTCTTCAGCAGGAACCTCTTTTTTTTTTTTTCTCTGAGAGTAATTAAGCTGGGAGAAAAAGCAGGTGTTCAAATCTTCATGGCCACAAGGGGGAAAATAATTTTAAAAAATTTTATCTCCAATCTATCTAGAGCATAATGTTTTTAAAAATGTGCCTTACTCAGCATAATCTTGTTTTATTTATTTGCTTATGGATTTATTCAATTTGCTTAACTGTGAGGGGATGCTAGAACCTGGCAAGAAAATTTTTTGGAACATCCTGTTTTGTCTTGTTCTTCCTAATGAGAGAGAAGCCCTAGACAGCATGCTGCTTTGGCACAACTCATGCCCTGACCCAGGAGTAACAGACCTAACTAGAATAAGGACAAAGGGGACTCCCAGGAGCTTCACTGTTAGTTCTTTATAATCATCATCTGTAGAAATTCACAGATCAGTAATCAAAACATTCAATCTTTGGACAAGTTATTCTAATAATGAGTTAGTTATAAAACTACAAATTAAATCATAAAATAAATTAGAATGTATAAATTAAATTATAATACCACAAGTCCACTACTTTTATTTCCTAATTGAATGTAAAGTGATCCAAAATGATCTATAGAAATAATTAAACTTTTTAAAGTGATAAATTAGTGAAATTAACTTGTTAATTATAGTGAGACATTGAAATATTAGTACTCCATTCAGACAGAAAAAATATGAGAGAAATTAAGTGATGATATCTTATTTTTCTCCTGTATTATATCTCCTTTATTCTCTATGAGTTCTAAGATCTACATTTTAAAATTTCTAAAGTAAACTATTTGATGATTTCCTTTCATTCAAAGTCAGTTAAATACACTTTCTTCAGTCAAGCACAGATATGTATCTTAAACCAGGTTACATTTCAGATGTCATTTTTAAAAATACCTTTAATTCTTAACTTCTTGTAAAAGGAAAAATGGACATCGTTGCATATTGACATTAGGTAGTAAATTGGTATAGCCTCTGCAAGGAGCAATTTGGCAACATAACATTAAAATTCTAAAAGTGTATAAAATTTGATCTACAAATTCCATTTCTAAATATTTATTCTGTACACGTGGGTTCGTGTGGAAAATGCTGCATCTGTAATGATAATGCACTGGGGTGTTTTTATAATACTGATGATTAGAAACAACCCAAATGTCTTTAATAGAAAACTGGTAATAGGTTTTGCTACGTCCATAGTGTGGAATGAAATAGAAGTATTAAAATAATATATAAAACAATAATAATAAAATTCTGAAGCTATTAAATTCATAATAACACATCATTTATTGAATAGTTAACTTGCATACATTCATGTAATGCTTACTATCCCTACAATGTATATACTATTATTAATCTCATTTCATGTGTTAAAAAAAAAAATCTAGGAAATGGAAAAGTTTCCTTTAGTGACCAATATAGAATGCAGTGAGATTATTATATAAACCCAGCCAATCTTATGTTGGTATACTATATAAGCAATTATAAAAGCATAGAGAGCATGCACCCATTTGAAAGAGAAATATGTATTTATAAAGAAAAGAAGAAAGAACAGAGGGAAGGAATCTATTAATTTATCTTAAGAATATAATTCTTTAAAAATGTGCTTTGGAGTTCCCATGGCACAGCAGAATATAATTCTTTAAAAATGTAATTTGGAGTTCCCTTTATAAAGAAAGGAAGAAAGAATGGAGGGAGGGAATCTATTAATTTATCTTAAGAATATAATTCTTTAAAAATGTGATTTGGAGTTCCCATGGCACAACCATGAGGTTGTATGGCTACTTCCCTCGCTCAGTGGGTTAAGGATCTGGCATTGCTGTGAGCTATGGCGCACGTCAAAAACACAGCTCGGATCCTATGGCTGTGGCGTAGGCCAGCAGCTGTAGCTCCAATTCTACCCCTAGCCTGGAAACCTCCATATACTGTGGCAAAAAAAAAATAAAAATAAAAATATGCTTTGATAAGTGTTATATTGTTTCTTGTTGTGCATAATAATATACATTAAAAATAAATACTTTTCAGTGCAGGCAAGAGTTTTATACATCATACACTGCAGTGTATGTGCTGCACTGTTCAATATGGGAGCCTCTAGACACATGCAGCTTTCGAGATCTTAATATATGGCTCTTCCAAATTGAAATATTCTATAAATATGAAATAGTTATCAGATTTTGAAGATTTAGTATAAAAATAATGTAAAATGTTTTGTTAATAATTTTATTGATTACATGAAGAAATAATATTTTTATTATTTTGGGTTAAATAAAATATATTGTTAAAGTAAATTCGCCTTTTTAAAAACCTTTTTATAATGTAGCTGTTAGAAAGTTTAAAATTACTCAATTTATATCTCTATTAGATACCAATGATCTGATATATTCAAATTTCATTGTACTTCACTTGCTTTCACTTCAGGATTATTTCTCTAACATGGTGGTGATCAACACTTGATGTGCTTAGAATCACCTGAGAAACTGTAAATACACGTGGGCCCCACTAAGACGTTCTGGATTTGTTGTTCTGGGCTGGGGCACTAGTGTCATTTTTTTAAAGGCTTTGCATTCTAACATGAAACCAAGGTGGAAAAACAACTGCTTAAACCCCCTCCACTTAATAGGGTATACAAGGAACTTAATTTTTCAGAAGGCAATCTTTTCTCAATAATGTTTTAGAAGCTAAGTTTTGCATTTTCTTAACTAGGTAGGGATTTTATTTTTTTTTTTAATTTTTTGAACAGTGTCAAATAAGGCACAGGAAATTTTCAATTAAAGAAATATTTAGACATTTTGTGTAGTTTATTTTATTGTGTTTGATTTCCCCAATACATTATTTTTTTTCCTACTGTATAGCATGGTGACCCAGTTACACATACATGTATACATTCTATTTTCACACATTATCATGCTCCATCATAAGTGACTAGACATAGTTCCCAGTGCTACACAGCAGGATCTCACTGCTAATCCATTCCAAAGGCAACCCCAAGCTCCCCAACCACCCCACTCCCTTCCCCCACCCTTGGCAGCCACAAGTCTATGCTCCATGTCCATGATTTTCTTTTCTGTGGAAAGGTTCATTTGTGTCTTATATTAGATTCCAGATATAAGTGATATCATATGGTATTTGTCTTTCTCTTTCTGGCTTACTTCACTCAGGATGAGTCTCTAGTTCCATCCATGCTGCTGCAAATGGCATTATTTCCTTCTTTTTTATGGCTGAGTAGTATTCTATTGTGCATATATACCAGACCTTCCTAATTCAATCATCTGTCGATAGACATTTGGGTTGTTTCCATGTCTTGGCTATTGTGAATAGAGCTGCAATGAACATGCAGGTGCATGTGTCTTTTTTAAGGAAAGTTTTGTCTGGATATATGCCCAAGAGTGGGATTGCTGGGCCATATGGTAGTTCTATGTATAGATTTCTAAGGTACCTCCACACTCTTCTCCATAGTGGTTGTACCAGCTTACATTCCCAGCACCAGTGCAGGAGGATTCCCTTCTCTACACACCCTCTCCAGCATTTGTTATATGTGGACTTATTAATGATGGCCATTCTGATTTGAGTCTTGCTTATCGTTATTAGTTAAATTTGTTTAATTATGATAGAACAAAGAGGCTTAATCCATATTATTGTTTGTTCTCCAAACTTGGCCAAATAAAACACTTAAAGCACTTTAAATAGAACAAGTAAAAGTTGCAAATCTGTAGAAAGTCCATGAAAATGGAATGTGGCCAACAGTACTGGCTCAAAGATTATGTCTTTATAAATCATAAAATAGATTTTTCTGGCCCCCATATTCCCAGTGTCATATAAACATACTGTGGTAAATATACCAATAGAATTTTTTGTACCCTTATGGATAAACCCTAGTTTTACAACGTAGCAATAAAAGATGATTCTTATCATTCATCATTGTGTTCCATGGAGCCAATATTCAACATCTCAATTTTTATATCTTTTTTGTAATTAATTTATTCCCTTTTCTACCACAATGTTCTGCTCCATATTTTGACTCCTATTGCTTACTGGGCAATGGTGAGAAAATGTTACTGATTGAGAAAAGAAACTGAAGGAAAATTAAATTGTGACTTGTAAAACTATCTACCTATTTCCAAGGAGAAAAACTCATTGATAAAATCTTGGATTTTTTTTCTGGCCTCTTTGGTATTAGCTATATAATTTTTTTCTGTTTGTAAAGTACTAGAAACTGATTCATAGGACTCAAAGTTTTGTTAGGGGAATTCACACTGTGGCTCAGCGGGTTAAGAACATGACTAATATCCATGAGGATGATTTGATTCCTGTCCTCACTTAGTGGGTTAAGGATCCAGAATTGCCATGGGCTGTGGTGTAGGTCACAGACATGGCTCTGATCCAGTGTTACTGTGGCTGTGGTGTAGGCCAGAAGCTGCAGCTCCGATTAGACCCCTAGCCTGGGAAGTTCCATGTGCTGCAGGGGCAGCCCTAAAAAAAGAAAAAAAAATTTTGTTAGCATTTAAGTTGTCAGAAACTTACCTTCCCTTATGAATTACTTTTTTTTCCCCAAATTACTGAAATTCTCTTATTAGTTATCTATATTGATGAGCTAGAATATAATTTTCTTGAGCACCAATATATCTAGCTTGTTCATTGTATCACCCCACTATCCAGTAAAATAACTAACACATGCATTTTTAAATAAAAGAAAATTTGTAAAGTTGTAATTTAATCACTGTGAATTTTGCATTTTTACTGTTTCAGAAACCTTATAATTGTCACAGAAAGAACTTCTACCAGGAGTACAAAGTACTTAGCAAAATGATCCTAATGATTTGAGAATTATTCAAGCCTCTCTGTCATCTGTTATTAATATATTTTACAGATATGCTTAAAAGTGAATAAAACTTCCAGCAAAAATTCATATATTTATTAACTTTAAAACAAATAATCTAAAATTAATCTTTATTAATTGTGAGATATTTAATTTTTCAGAATGCCCCAATACTTTGGAAATGTGATTCTACTAGATAAACCCTTGGAAATATTGTTATGCAACTGAATTCTGGATTTCATTTATATTAAATGGCAACAAAATATAATATTCACAAATTCATTTCCTGGGATTATAGATGATCTATGTTTGAATTATGGTTCTCCTAGTTACTAGCTCTATGGTTATGGACAAATTATACAACTTCTTTGCACCTAAGATTCCTTTTCAATAAAACAGGAAAATGTATGATACCCAGTGTCACAGAGCTGTTGTAAGGATTCATTTAGGTAATAGCTGTAAAGAAGCTCATATAGCCAACATTTGGTTAAACATGAGATATCAATATTATTGTTTGCATGACCATGAGAAATTATATAACTATCAAAATATTACTGGGCAAAATCCTTGTCAATACAGAGACAATGTAGCTTTAAATCATTAACTCTTCCAGTTAAAAGTTGCTTCAATATAGCCGGGCCAAATTGTTTTTAGTTTTCTGAAGTGATTGCTGCTTAATCACTTAGGAACAAGAGACCTACAAATATAAACCCTAATATTCTTAGTTAACAAAAAGAAGCCTATACAAACATAATGCTTGTATCATCAAAGTAGTCAAGATTGCCTCAATTTATTACCTTCCAGATACCACACATGAATAATTTCATTTACTCTTCACAATAACTTGATGATAAAAGTATAGTATTATTATTCCTTTTATGAGTCAGAGAACTGAAGCTTGGAGAATTTATGTAGCTTTCACCCAGCCCTGCAGTTAGTAAGTGTTAGAGGTGTAGTTTAATCATAGAAAATCAGATTTTAGCATATGTAGTTTTAAACATATAGTATTTCCAAATATGTGATATATATGAGATTTAAGATAATTTATGCAGCAATTTAAATATGTGTTTTTAGAAGTTCCCATCGTGGCTCAGCAGTTAGCAGACCTAACCAGTATCCATAAGTTTGATCCCTGGCCTCACTGAGTAGGTCAAGGATGTGGTGTTGCCATGAGCTACTGTGTAGGCTGCAGATATGGCTCATATCCTGCATTGCTATGGCTGTGGCTATGGCTGGTAGTTACAGCTTCAACTCATCCCTAGCCTGGGAACCTCGATATGTCACAGGTGCCACCCCCAAAAGATAAAAAAATAAATAAATATGTGTTTTTAAATTTTAACTTTTCTATATTCTTAAGAATATAGAAATTATTTCAAGTATCTTCTCTGACCACAATGGCATGAAACTGAAAATCAACCACAGGAAAAGAAATGAGAAAAAACTTACTACAGGGAGACTAAACAACATGCTGCTAAAAAACCAATGGGTCAATGAGGAAATCAAGAATGAAATTAAAAAATACCTAGAGACAAATGATAATGAAGACACATTCACTTAAAATCTTTGGGATGCCACAAAGCAGTGCTAACAGGGAAATTCATAGCAATACAAGCCTTCCTCAAAAAACAAGAAAAATCTCAAATCGACAACTTAACCCAACACCTAAATGAACTGGGAAAAGAAAAACAAACAAAACCTAAAGTCAGCAGAAGGAAGGAAATCATAAAGATCAAAGAGGAAATCAATAAAATAGAGATTCAAAAATCAATAGAAGAAATCAATAAAACCAAGAGCTGGTTCTTTGAAAAGGTAAACAAAATTAACAAACCTCTGGCTAGGCTCACCAAGAAGAGGAGAGAAAAAATCCAAATAAACGAAACAAGAAATGAAAAAGGAAAGTCACAATGATACTACAGAAATATAAAAAACCATGAGAGAATACCATAAACAATTGTATGCCAACAAATTTGACAGCCTAGAAGGAATGGACAACTTTCTAGAGACTTACAGCCTGCCAAAACTGAATCAGGAAGAAATAGGTCAACTGAACAGACTGACCACTAGAAATTAAATTGAATATATCATAAAAACACTCCCTACAAATAAATGTCCAGGACATGGCTTCACAGGTGGGAAATAAACCAATGGGACCAAGCATACAAAGAGGACCTTATACCCATCCTCTGTAAACTCTTTTAAAAGGTTGAAGAAGAAGGAACACTCCCAAAGGGATTCTATGATGCCACCGCCACCCTAATTCCAAAATCAGACAAAGATACCAAAAAAGAAAACTATAGGCCAATATCTCTGATGAACATAGACACAAAAATTCTCAACAAAATTTTAGCCATCTGAATCCAAAAACATAAAAAAGATCATACACCACGACCAGGTGGGATTCATCCCAGGTGCACAAGGATGGTTGAGCATATGCAAATCAATCAATGTCATACACCACATTAACAACAGAAAAGTCAAAAACCACATGATCATCTCAGTAGATGCAGAGAAAGCATTTGACAAAGTCCAACATCAATTCATGATTAAAAACTCTTACCAAAGTGGGTATAGAGAGAATATACCTTAACATAATCAAAGCCATTTATGACAAACCCACAGTAAATATAATATTCAATGGAGAAAAGCTGAAAATCTTCCCACTAAAATCTGGAACAAGACAAGGATGCCCATTCTCACCACTGTTATTCAACATAGTACTGGAAGTCCTAGCCACAGCAAGCAGACAAACAAAGGAAATAAAAAACATCCAAATAGGAAGGGAGGAAGTAAAACTGTCACTGTATGCAGATGACATGACACTATATGTAGAAAACCCTAAGGACTCAACCCAAAAACTACTTGAACTGATCAATAAATTCAGCAAAGTAGCAGGATATAAGATTAACATTCAGAAATCAGTCGTATTTCTGTATACTAACAATGAAATATTAGAAAGGAAGTACAAAAATACAATACCTTTTAAAATTGCACACCCAAAAAATCAAATACCTGGGAATACAGCTGACCAAGGAGGTAAAGGACTTATATGCCAAGAACTATAAAACATTAATCAAGGAAATTAAAGAAGATGTAAAGAAATAGATATTCCATGCTTCAGGGTTGGAAAAATTAATGTTGTAAAAATGGCCAAACTACCCAAAGCAATCTGCAGATTCAATACAATCCCTATCAAATCACCCATGACATTTTTCATGGAACTAGAACAAACAATCCAAAAATTTATATGGAACCATAAAAAAACCAAAATTGCCAAAGCAATCATGAGGAGCAAAAACCAAGCAGGAGGCAAAACTCTCCCAGACTTCAGGCACTATTACAAAGCCATCAAGATAGTGTGGTACTGGTACCAAAACAAACAGATAGACCAATGGAACAGAAAAGAGAACCCACAAATAAACCCAGACACTTATGGTCAATTAATCTTTGACAAAGGAGGCAAGAACATAAAATGGGAAAAAGACAGTCTTTTCAGCAAGTATTGCTGGGAAACCTGGACAGCTGCATGCAAATCAATGAAACTAGAACACACCCTCACACCATGCATGAAAATAAACTCAAAATGGCTAAAAGACTTAAATATAAGACAAGACACCATCAAACTCCTAGAAGAGAACATAGGCAAAACATTCTCTGACATCAACCTTCCAAATGTTTTCTCAGGTCAGTCTCCCAAAGCAAGAGAAATAAGAGCAAAAATAAACCAATGGGACCTAATCAAACTGACAAGCTTTTGCACAGCAAAGGAAACCAAAAAGAAAACAAAAAGACAACTTAAGAATGGCAGAAAATAATTTCAAATGATGTGATTGATAAGGGATTAATCTCTAGAATATATAAGCAATTTATACAACTCAACAGCAAAAAAAGCTAACAACCCAATTGAAAAATGGGCAAAAGATCTGAATAGACATTTTTCCAAGGAAGATGTACAGATGGTCAACAAGCACATGAAAAAATGCTCAACACCACTGATTGTTAGAGAAATGCAAATCAAAACAACCACGAGGTATCACCTCACACCAGTCAGAATGGCCATCATTAATAAGTCCACATATAACAAATGCTGGAGAGGGTGTGTAGAGAAGGGAATCCTCCTGCACTGGTGCTGGGAATGTAAGCTGGTACAACCACTATGGAGAAGAGTGTGGAGGTACCTTAGAAATCTATACATAGAACTACCATATGGCCCAGCAATCCCACTCTTGGGCATATATCCAGACAAAACTTTCCTTAAAAAAGACACATGCACCTGCATGTTCATTGCAGCTCTATTCACAATAGCCAAGACATGGAAACAACCCAAATGTCCATCGACAGATGATTGAATTAGGAAGGTCTGGTATATATGCACAATAGAATACTACTCAGCCATAAAAAAGAAGGAAATAATGCCATTTGCAGCAGCATGGATGGAACTAGAGACTCTCATACTAAGTGAAGTAAATCAGAAAGACAAATACCATATGATATCACTTATATCTAGAATCTAATATAAGACACAAATGAACCTTTCCACAGAAAAGAAAATCATGGACATG
Organism: Sus scrofa; assembly: GCF_054392235.1. Classification (NCBI taxonomy): domain Eukaryota; kingdom Metazoa; phylum Chordata; class Mammalia; order Artiodactyla; family Suidae; genus Sus; species Sus scrofa. The sequence continues at coordinate 101,179,495 of NC_139397.1, forward strand.
GAGCATAGACTTGTGGCTGCCAAGGGTGGGGGAAGGGAGTGGGGTGGTTGGGGAGCTTGGGGTTGCCTTTGGAATGGATTAGCAGTGAGATCCTGCTGTGTAGCACTGGGAACTATGTCTAGTCACTTATGATGGAGCATGATAATGTGTGAAAATAGAATGTATACATGTATGTGTAACTGGGTCACCATGCTGTACAGTAGAGAAAAATGATATTTGGAAATAACTATTAAAAATAATAGTAACAAAAATAAAATATAATAACAACTAAAAAAATTTAACTTTTAATTAAATCAGTGATTTTGAAATATTTTTACATACAATGAGGCTAAAGTTATTAGCGCAGGGGACAATCTACATGGGCCACATGACCTTTGTGATGGTACCACGTATACCTATTAAGACCCTTAGTAATTAAACTACTAGGATGTTAATATGATATAGCTTCTGTAGTCACAAAAGTGGATTCTCATTAACTGAATTTTTGTGTAATTATGTCCTTCTTTTATTGATGCACCTACGTATTTTAAATTGTAAAATATCAGTTATAAACTGTATTTGGGACTAGGCACTCTTTGATTTCCTCTTTTCTTGAAACTGTCATGGATTAAGTTTCATAAATACGTCTTTTAAAGCATAATACTGAAGATGCTGATGGAAATATAGGTGTGATGGTGTTTGCAATGAAATGAATCATATGCTTTCAGAGTAGTAGGAAGACCAAACTGATGAATCACCTGAAACCACTCATTACTATTGTAAAAACACCAGATGTGAAAAAAACAGCAAAATATATCATGCAAATATAGTGAAAATTATTTGAAATTTGGATTTTAATAGAGAGAAATTGAATATAAACTCCTTCATTATGTATAATATGTCTGGAGACACAAAGTTTTGGCAAGAAAGTATTCTGTCTCAAACATCAGTTTTTAAAGTGCAAGGACTACTATGGGAGGTGTTGAATTTTTAAGAGCAAAGTAGGAAGACATTCAAGTAACAGAAACTTCAGCACAGGGTGGTAGGTGCTAAAATTGCAGAAGTTGCAGAAGCCTTGTTTATGGCATTGGTTTCAATTGCCAAGGTTAGAATTGCTCAAATTATTGGTGAGACATCCATTACTGTTTGGCTGCCAAACAGCACAAGTGATGTTCTCGGGGACAAAGTAAGGGGAAAAAAAAAATCTGGTAGAACGACTCTGTCAAATATGATAATTTATCAAGCAGTAACATATTGCCCAAATATGGGGCAACATTTATTGCCCTGAGTACAAAAAAGTCCACAACATTCCCTTGAGACTTTAGAATGAATTGCCCAATATTAGCAGCTCAGCTGATCTTCAGGCGTTTGTGAGATATGATTTGGATAAAGGAGCCTAAGAAGAAAAAAAAGAAATATTGTTTGGCCAGTCTTTATTAACTCTTACAACTGGAGAAGAAATTTTAAAAGTATTGATAACTTCAAGGTAAACCATAACATGTTGGGTCATACACAGATTGTGCTAAGGCAGCCGCATCCAGTAAGAACAACGTGTTCCATGTGTTTAAGCTCTTGTTCTAGAAATAAGATCTACTCGCTAGGTCATGCATTTGGGAAGCTCTCCCAACCAGAGATATTTTTCAAAATTAAGGGAAAAGACTTAATAAAGTCATAATGATTGTCAGTTACATTAAGCTCAGGCAAATTAAATTCTCTACTTTTTCTCATATTTGAGAAAATATCAGCATCGATTATAAACAATTACTGTTTTCTGCAGTACATCAAAAACTTTATGTCTTTGGTGATAAAATGTACACAATGAGTAAGAAGCTATGCATAATGTAAATTGACTTTGCAAATCGGCATATCAGTGATATGTCTTCTCTTCTTTGAATGGACTGAATTTATTCTTTCAAGGTAAACCAACTTCTATTATTATTCCACATGAAATCAAAAATGAATGTGACAGTTGCAGATTTGAATCTGTGGGACACATACCCTGTCTGGAGTAACCCAGATTAGTATATCTGTCTGAATAACTTTGTAAAAAATTCACTGAAAGAAGTCACTGAAAATATCCTGAAAATTTTGAGTCACTTGATAAATACACTTCATAAATACTTGTCCAAGGAGAATGACTGGAGAGTGAGGAAGCTCCACATTTTTCATTATCCTTGACATGTTCTATAATAATACATTCTGCAAATGGCTCCGTCCAAAAGTTTGTTGAGCTAAAGTTATTCATGGAATTTTATGGCACTGTGACTATGAAAACAGCTTATATTCATCTTAGGATATTCATATTGTTTGTTTGGGGATTATTACATATGGCAATTTTGGGGGCAAATTTTCCAGAGACACTTTAAAAATAGTGACTCCCTCTTTATAGGGCATAGAACTCATGATATAACTGTTAAATAATCTTTAGTAATGATATTATTCATGTCCTGTATATCCTTATTCACTTTTATCTACTGTTCTTTCAAGAACTGAGAACTAAAGTTTTCCATTGCTTTTCTGTTTTTTCTCTTCTCTTTGTCTTTTTAAATTTTTTTTCATAAATACTGTGGTACCAAGTTATTGAGCATTTTAAGGTTAGAGAAATTACACTTTCATCATAGACTATTGCCATCTTTGAAACAAATTAAATTAATATTGTCTGACATTTTCCCTTCATTCACTCTGAGTTTCTTTTGTTTTATTATGTATGTCTCTTATAGGTCCTTTGTCTATAGCATATAGATTTTCATTTTTTTGACCTAATGTTTAAAATCTCTTTATTTCAGTAATGGATTTATCCTATTTATTTTTATTGTCATTTTTTTTTTAGATTGGCCCTTCCTTCCACTCCTTCCCTCTTTCTCTTTATCATCCATTAATTCATTTTCTTCTCAGTGTTATTTTCCTTTAACTATATTATCTGAGATTTCTTCCATTTATTTTTTTCCTCTTATAATTTCAAGGTATAAATCTGTGTTTAGACAGTAACCACTAAATATTTTTTGAAAAACTATTTAATGTTTATTCTCTAAGTTATTAGCTTCAAAAATTAATCAACTGTGTTTCTGATCCATGACATCTCACCGTCTCAGACTAGTTATGCTATTTATTTCCCTCCCGCATTTAAACATTTTACTTATTATCACTCTCCCTTGAAATATATAATTCTTATCACACATCTCTCTCCTGAAATTGTGTCATCTCTTCCTCACTATCAAACTTATGGAAAGAGAATTGTTGATACCAGCTGTCCCCATTTCTTACCTCCTGGGCTTCTACCAAATCACTCTCCTTTTTCACTCTTTCCTCTTGGGGGCTGCTTATCAGTCTCTTTTATAATGTCATAGTCCTCCACCAGGCCCAGATATGCTGTAATTCTAGGTCTCTTATCTCTCCTCTCTGGAACATCCATACCAAGAGTTTCAAATAACATAATGTGAAGATGACTTGCAAATACATATCTCCAGTCCCAGACCTCCATGCTGGGACCCCAGATCCATTTTGGAACTGCCTTCTTAGTATTTCTGGGACATATCAAAAGTCCTACCTTAAAATCAAAATGTCTACAACTGAATTCTTGATTTTTCCTCCCTGAACCAACTTCTGTCATCCCCTCAGCAAAGGGAGCTCTAAGAAAGCCAAGAGTGAGCGATGGGAAGAGTGGAAGGAAATGATGCAGGAGAAGAAGCCTGATCATAACTATGTTTGGAGGTCATGGCATTTGGGTTTTGCTTTGAGATGCAAAGCCATCTGAGAGTTTTTTGTGGGGAAGTTTTAAGACATATTTTAAAAGATCTCTCTGTCAGTGGAGAGGGTTGGCAAGAGTGGAACAGGAAGGTCAGGTAGAAACCTGTTGCAGAGTTTGGGATGATAGGCATAGGCTTGTAAAATGGTGGTAGCCATGAAAGAGATTGATGTGGTCAGATTCTAGTGCTCTTCCAAGGTAAAGTAAACAATATTTGTTGATGGGTTATATTTAGAGTATAAGATAAGGAGAAGAGTCCAGGACAAGTCCTGGGGTTTTGTTGTCATTCTCTGATTTATAAAACTTAGAAAGGCAGATATGAGGATGAACTGGAATCAGAGTTGAGTTTAAAGCTTGATGCTCTGAGATGCTCATTAGACATCAGATGAAGCTGCTGGTTGGGCAGGGGGCTTCACATATCCAGTTCAGAGTAGAGGTCAGAGCTGCAGGTATAATTTGGAAATCATCAGCATAGAGATGAACTCGAGCTTGGGGTTAATGGATGCAAACTATTGTTTTTGGAATGGATTAGCAATGAGATCCTGCTGTGTAGCACTGAAAACTATGTCTAGTCACTTATGATGGAGCATGATAATGGGAGAAAAAAGAATGTATACATGTATGTGTAACTAGGTCACTATGCTGTACAGTAGGAAAAAAGTTGTATTGGGGAAATAACAATTAAAAAAAGAGATGAACTTTAAAACCACTTGAGGGATCAGTGTAGATTAAAGATTAGAAGAGGTGGAAGCACTGAGCAAAGAAAATTGGTTTAAAAAAAAAAATGAGCTTTGTGTGTGTGTGTGTGTGGCAGGAATCCCTGGTTAGAATTGGTTAGTGACAGAGAACACATACCTTCAAGGAGGGTTTGGTTAACTTTTGTTTTAGAGCCTGTCTTACTCTTTAGTCATTACTTCTCCACATTAAGGCTACTTTGCTATTCTTAAAGAGCTCCCTAGTATCACTTGGACCCTTCACAGTACTGTGAATCTAAGTCCAGGAAAGTCATGACAACCCAGCTTCGAGTTGGATAAGATCATGCATATGTCTTCTCCAAGCTCCAATGGAGAGTTTAAGAAGGCTGTCGATCCACATCAGAGAGAAAATTTCTTCAAGGTTGTTGGCCCCATCTCTCCCATGGCCCACCCTCACCTCAACTCTCACCCTTCCAAATCTAGGTATGCTAGTGAGTACCTAGTAGAATTTGCTAAAATGTATTTCTTTACTTTCAAATGAAATCCATCATTTTCTTAAGAACATTGGTGTTTCATTCTATTTGGTTTCTGTTTTGCTGTATTTAACCATACTTCCTAAAAGGAAGGTTTGTTGCATATTAATCTTGGAGAGACTTTATAAGAAGATGAAGGTTTGTGGTTTATTAATCCTGTTCTCTAGTGTCAGAAACTTAGTTCAACTCCTTTATAGATACAGCCAACGCGTGAGAAGACTGAAGCATGCAGACATTAAATAACTCTCATTAAAATCACATAGCTAGTGAGTGAGACCTTTTAAGACTTTGCATTCTACAAAATCAAAGTATGTGATTAATTTATAAAGAGCGTAATAGTCCTATTCCTACTTTTCAGTGATATTTTTCATTGATGTGACAGAACTTATTAGTTTTCCAGATAAAGATACTAAAGATAGTACCAAGATATTATCATTGTCTTTATGAATCAATTTATATTACCACTCTAAGAAATTCACTACATTTCAAGTCAAGATAAGTAGGCTTTAGAGAGAATTTTTCATACTTTAGGTACGTGACTTGAGAGTTTTGAATTCTGTAGAAATATAAAAAAATTATCTTAATAAATACCTGCCTGAGGAAACAGAAGGGTTTTCATTTCATAAAGCTGAATTCATTAGCACAGCTTATAAGCCTTCCATGAGCAAGCTACCTATCTCCCAGCTTCTCTCTTTGCAGGTCTCCTCCTGACATCATATTGTCTGGCTTTACTTAATCACCAGCATTCTCCAAACATGCCAGGCTGTTTCCTATCTCTGTGCCTTGATTCCTATGTTTTCCATATAATGTATCTGTTGTTCTCTCCAAGAACAACATCTTCCAAGACTTAATTCAAACATCTGCTTATGATTTCATTCCAGTCACTATTACTCCTGCTTGTACCTTGTCAAACTCCCTTTTATACCATGTAAATTCCCCAGATGTAACAAACATCGTATTTTATTCCACTTATTTCTTTACATGTCTTTCTCTCCCTCTAGATTTTTTTCTTTTTTTTTTCTTTTTTTTTTTTTTTTTTGGCAAGACCTGTGACATGCAGATGTTCCTGGCCAGGAATGAACCTGATTTACAGCAGTGGCATAAGCCACAGCAGTGATAACACCAGATCCTTGGTCCACTAAGCCCCCAGGGAACTCCTATCTTCCCACTAGATTTTGAGTAGGTGGAGGGTTTGGATACCATGTCTAATTAATATCAATGTCCTTAATTAGTTCAAGGTACATTTAAGATGCTTAATAATATTTTATTATATTCAAGGGTGATATCTAAAATCTTCACCAGCCATGCTGTACAAGAAACGACCCATCTGAACGGATATTCCACTGATCATAAGGAACACCATACTGGTACGTATCAGCTAAATGTCAGCTCATCAAAATCTGCTTTATTTCCATTTCATACCTTCTTTCTTTATTATTTTGATCTTTGGGGATCTTATAAAATAATACACAACCAAATAATTTTATAGTTAAGTACATAGTTTTTTCCAAAAGCCAATTTCTTAAAACAGTGCGGGTCTACACTCCTGCCACATCAAATTCCACGATAAGATCTTACCAGACCTTCATATTAATACATCTGCCAGATTATTTAAAAGGGAATTGCTTTCTTTGCCTTCTAAATTGATGGTTTTGACACTCCCTATGTAGTTCTACATCATATGAAGTGCGGACACACCAGCTGGATCACTGAGAACAGTGAAATTATAAGGTTTTTATTGAGGGATTATTTATACAGCAGCAAGAACGATCTTAACCTTTAATACATATTAAATAAAAATCCACTGTCAGTTTGAGTTCCACGTTATGCTAGGCGAAAAACCAACCTACCAGACCAAAGCAACCATAGGTGCCGACAGGAGAAGAGCCAACCTGCTTAAAGAAAGTGATTGTTTTGATTTAGTGGTCTTCTTCCTGAAGATACTTAATTAAACAAGGGTTAAGCTGAAATAAAAGTAATGTATGATGATATTTTCTGTAATCCTCAAAGAAAGATATACAGACATAGGTGTTAGCCGTCATATTATGAGACAGCGGCTTTTAGAATTTTGGCAAGTAGGATCACAAATAATCTCAAATGCTATTTAATCTGTAGAAAGTATTTACAACAAGCTAATGCCCCCTAGAATAAAAGGGAGCGTTTAATGTGGCAGACCATGATGGAGGGGAAGCAATAAAAGAGAAAGCACAGCTTGAAGCGCAATATAACTGGGTGACTTACACCTCCCTACTGAAAGCAGCAGACTTGCAGTTACGGAACTGCTAATCTGTTCTACTGTTTTTTAATCAGATGTTGGCATTATCTGCCACTAATTGCTTTTTCATTTCCACTTGTAATTATTCCATTGCATGTTTGTAGTGAGAAGCTGAAAATGAGGCAGATCACTGAGAAAGAATTAATTGTTAATGAATAATCATCAGTAGGAAGCCAATTTCATTATCTTCAAAGAGGTAGCCAGAGATTAACCACTAGCTGTGGTTCTCCTACTTTCCGTGCATGACTGTAAAGTAATCACAAATAATCACGCCCTCCAACTTCATCAATTATTTTCTATTATGTGGATTGATACCCATTTTTGTCTTTGTTGTTTAATGATAATGGTGGTATTCATGCTGGGGAGTGCTAATTGGAAGGTGTTACATTCAGTGGGCTCTAGGCCTAATTATTAGAGCATCTTCTTCATTAGCACATGATCCTACAAGGGTTGCATGGTGGGAGTTACTAATTTTTCCAAGTTACAAGAATGTCGTCTTAGGAAATGTTTGTATGTCCATATGCCAAATAACACACAGAAAATCTTCTATCTGGTCAAAGTTGTGTAGCTTCTGACAGACACTTTCTATTCTATAAAGTGGGACATTTAAACCTAATATGAATCTTTAAACACTGAGTTCATTTCTGCCCTAGAATCATGGTCTGCCCAGGACTGGTGATGAGCTTTTGCTTCTGCTTTATTTCTGTACAAACACTTGTTCTTCAGAATGGCTCGAACAGGTCCCTGGGATTATTGTAGCACTCAGCTGAGCTTTGCCAGCTATTAATGGAAACCTTATGAGATGAGTTTGAAAGTTAGGATGGAAAGTTAGGATGGAAGTCTCCTAATGTTTGTTGCCTTGGTAGCCAGGTGATGTCACTGCCAGACTTAGAGAGGAGGTACAGCCCAACATGCACATTTGCATCAGGTTTCAGAACTTCTCAAGTCTCCTTTGCATGTATCAGCTCACAACATCCTTGAACAGAACAGTAAGATTTCTTGCTGGTAGACCTGCTGTGGCTCCAGAAACTGGCACAAAATCTCCTGTCCATCTTAGCACGGGCACAGAAACCTTCCTCCCTTTCCATTTCTGGAATGCGTGTAACTACAGCAGCCACTTTAATAAGGAAGAACTTCCTCAGTGCTTGTAATCCCTCCCAAGCAACCAAGGCCCTGTTTCTAACTATACCCGCAGCTAAAGAAAGGTATTGTGTGAGGCCATCTCAAGTCCAGTGGATGACAGAGCATGTTTCTGAGACATTTCCAGGAGAAAAACTTGCCAAAGAGATAGAAAAATTAGGTGTAGTTAAGAGTATGAGTTTGGGGTTAGTCCTACCCATTTTGTTAACTGTGTGAGCGAGCATAGATTATTTAACCTCTTGAAACCTCAGTTTTCCTCATTAGGTTGTTATAAAGCTAACTGAAAGGTTATATGTAAAGTGATAAACTCAGGATCTGGCATCTAATCTGAGTTTGCCTTGGTTAGAAAGCATATCAAGATGAACCTTAATTGTCTCAGTAATAGGTCTTTTCCTAGAAATAAAACAAAGGTTTTAGAGAATATTAGGTAAGTAAGTAGCCCAAGTTCTGCAACAGGCAAATCCTAAAAAGTCCCATCAGGTTAGTATGAGAGCATTTATTTCTTGCTCATCAAAAGTCTGCTGTGGGGTGGTCATACCTTTCTTCGCTCTAAACGGTTGGGGATCGAGGCTCCCTGCATCTGGTGGTTCTGCCTTCTGATGACACAGCCTCCAAGATCAGCAAGGAAGGGAAAGAGACAGATGACAGAGGCATAGTAGCTCTTAAGTGTCATCACCAGATGTGGTGCATTGTGTCAATTCATATCTTATATGCCAGAATACAGCTGCATGGTTCCAATCTTGTGGCCAGGAATTGCGGTCCTTCTCTGTGACTGGTGTGACAAACAGCATCATGTATTGTGTCTGCCATGGTGGGCAAAGAGTAAAATAATCAGGAGATTAATTTGAAAAGATTATACTGAGAGTACATAGAGATGTTTGGGAACAGAAGGAAGACTAGAATCTAGGATGCCCTTTAGAAGAATATTATAATCACAAAATAGAAGAGATAATGGAAGCTTGAGATAGTTTAGAAATGTCAGACAAGAGAAAGGAGTCAAAAAAAAAAAGTAAAATTCCTAGCTTAAATGGTGGTTCTATAGAGACACTGGCTTTGTATGGGGAGATTAGATATGGAGAATCAGAATAGGGAAGGCATATCAGGTGGTATTCAGAATAGTTATATATCCTGGTACTTCTGCTATGATCAGGGTAGGAACAATCATAGAAAAGAGTAAAATACACCTATGAGAGGCCTGGACATTCAAATGTCTGGAAGAAAGTTTCAAATACTTCCTAATTTTAATAGGTAGAGTCACTGATAAGTACCAAGCCTCCCCTCCGGACAGATGAAGAGGGTTTCTGAATTGTTGCAAGGTGAAATTCCTTCACAGAACTTCTCTCATAAATATAGTAATACTATTATTCTTTTACATGGCAACCTTAGGTACATCAAAACTTTACCTTCCAAGGACAATAACAGAAGACTCTTAGTTTATCCATTGTTAAATGGGAGGTTGGGAAGGAGATGGTGAGGAGGAGAGAAAGGAGGTAGGATACACAGATATACCCCTATCTTCACAGTTTTTTTAGTGTTACCTGTGATAAAAATGATTGCCATTGATGAACCTAATGGGTTTGTTAACTTATTAACAAGTGAATTTTTTTTCTTTTTTTTTGGCATTTGGGCGTTGGATAATTCCTAGACGCTGAGCTGTAGGTGGATGCTATGGCATGAAATGCTTTCTTTTGATTAAGTCATAATGACTAAGACCCCTTGTTCACATGCCTTATTTATTATACATGACATTTCACAGGGCATTGACCATGTAATTCAAAGATCCTGACCCTAGTATGATATAGTTTATCATGGTTTACTGGTTTACTGATGCTTAGCTGCTCTTTCCAAAAGTTTTATTTCTATCTCTCATGCCCTTCTCAATCACTTGACTGATGCTTTTGATAAGAAAAACACTCTACTCTCCCCCATCTCCAACCTTACCATTCCACTCCATAATGGCTACCACCACGCCACTGTTGCTAAGTTAGAACCCAATAATTTATTTTATTTTTTGTATTTCTTTCTTGTGGATCAAAGAGATGTTCAAGCCAGAGGTAGTACAATAGAGACAATTACCAACATTTGGTAGCAACTTCATTCTGTCAGAGACTAAGCAAGAGAGTAAGCAGCCCTTGAGAGCAAATATGAGCACCTGAGTAAAAAGGCATCCTGGCAGTTCCTCAGAAAACTAAATATAGAGCTGCCATATGACCCAGCAATCCCACTCCTGGGCATATATCCAGACAAAACAATAATTCAAAAATATGCATGCACACCTATGTTCTTGCAGCACAATTCACAATAGGAAAGACATGGAAGCAACCTAATGTCCATTGACAGATGAATGGTTTAAGAAGATATGGTATATATATACAATGGAATACTACTCAGTCATAAATGAACCTATCCTCAAAACAGAAATTGACAGACATAGAGAACAAACTTGTGATTGCCAAGGGGAAGAGGGGAGGGAGTGAGATGAATGGGGAGTTTGGGGTTGGTAGATGCATACTATTGCATTTAGAATGAATAAGCAATGAGGTGCAACTCAGGGAACTATATCCAATCTCTTGGGATAGAACATTATGGAAGATAGTATGAAAAAAAGAATGATATATATGTATGACTGGGTTACTATGCTATACAGCCAAAATTGACACAGCACTGTAGGTCAGCTATAGTAAAAGTAAAATTTTTTAAAGAAGGCATCCTGGAAGTAAAATGTGGGGAATATCACAGCCCTACAAGACATTTTCTTCAAGACTCAGAGAAGGAAATCAGATCCAACAAGCTTGATTTATTGGTATTTAATATTTGTGTATAATAATATTACCTTAAATGTTAACAGTTTTAGGACTTTATTCATGAATTCTGATGGCTGGTATTGTGTCAAGGATATGAAAATGAAGAAGCAATACTCCTTGCTTTCCAAAGTTTAAGCTTATATAATATTCTCTCCTAATGGCAGCCCTAATTCAGAGTGCTTCATGGTGTACAAAAGAAATCCAAAATAGAGATTTCAGAGTCTCCTGAGTGTTTTCAGGCATAAAGATAGTTTCAAAATTAAATAATATGGGCAAAAATTATGAATTTTTCTGAGATCATAGTCTTGGACTTTAGGGTAAAATCACTAATTACATTGCTCTTTAAAGCAGATTAGTGATAAAAGTAAGTGGGGCTTTCACATATGAAAATAAATCTTGATACAATTAAGGAAATTCCTAAAGTGTCTTTGGGAGTTTTCCTTCCGTCAGTCAACTAAGCCATCAAGTATCCTTACAAATAAGATATTTCTAGCACTTAATACATTTTCAGTACTTTATGCAAGAGATAAGAGCTAATTACATGAGACCAGGCTCACATCCTATATTACACATTTCCATTGAAAGAACTAGATTCTGAATCAAACATGAAGATTAGCTGAGGCTCAGGAACGAAGCCATAATAGACTGTTCTCAAGTGAAAACTTTACCCATGCATTGCTCTTCTCCCATTTTGTCATCTCATATCAATTTTAATACCTTATGTCTCATCAGAGGGCGGTTATACTCTGACATGTTCCCTCCTGGCACAAAGTGGCAGCTACTAAAATATAAATCACTCAGAGAATTGCTGGATTTAGAGCCAATTCTTCTAATCGAAAACAACAGCAATGTTAATTTCAGCTTGAGAATGATGGCTTTTGTATGGTGATATAATGGTACAGACTATAATAGTGTCAACTATTGCCACAAAATATGTTTCAAATGGGCTAACTTTTTTACATTTAGACTAGGGTGACTTCTGTCACATTTCTTTTTTTTGGCATGGAAACTGACAATCTATTAAATAAATATTAATCCCTAGCAGTCTTCAAAGCAGGCTCAACCATATCAGGATTTTAAATAACTTCATTAATTGCTTAACTACCTTTCCCCTAAATTCCTAAGGGATCTTTCAATGCTAGTCACTCTAATGAGTTAGCAAGTGATTCATGACTTCAACCTGTTATCATGCAAAATACATTTCCAGTTGGAAATCTTTACAGATGGTTTTGCCAGAAAGTAAGTAACCACTCTAGACTTTAAAGAAGACAAATTCCATTTATGCAGTGTATGAAGAAAAATGACTTGGCTTTATTTCTTTTCTTTGCCCTTTTTTAATATTAGTACTCTAAAATGGTGTAATGTATCAAAAAAATCTGTTTGGGCAACGCATGATCAAAGAAGGAATTCTATTTGAACAGTAAAGATGCTCTGGATTATCTGTGGGTGCATTATCCATAATAATAGCAGCACCTATTGCTAGTCCTAACTTTCCTTCTAAGATTTCATATCACTTCCCTCTTCTCAAAGAAGTTAATGAAAACACAGAATGGTTTTTCATTAACCTGGACTGGACACAATTGAGAAGTTAACTCTTTTTTTCAAAGATCAAGAAGAAATGATTTTTAGAAATCTGTTTTTCAAAAGCTGTGTTTCTGTTTCTCTCCACTTGAATGGTAATCAAGATTGAATACTCTTTATTTTTAATCAAATTTATTTTTATCATGCTAATGCATGAACACAATTTTTTAAAGTACTGTAAAGCTAATAAGGAGCAGTGTCTGACCTGGAGAAGCCTTTCTGGTAGCGCTGTATTCTCTCTTGTGTTCTAGACTGGCTACCCTGTAGGAGCAGAGCAGAACCATCACTTTAGCATTTACTTTTGCCTCTCTGTAGAGTCACTCTTTTCCAGTGTTCTGAAAGCTAGAGAAAGAGGGCTAAAAGAAAGTATGCCTTTCTTTTAATTTTCTTCTACAAAGAAGATATCTTTGAGTCTGAGGCCTCACTAGATATTAAATCTTCTATTTTCTGGAAATATAATTGAGGGGTAGTTGCTTAGCTCAAATAATCCTCTTGTTTATAGCCCCTCTTTTTACTTCTATCTTCAGTGTCTGGTGCCTCCAATTCCTTAGCCTTTCTTGGGGTTTGTGGCATGAATTGATTCATTTTCCTGAGACCTACAGATTTCAACTTTCTATCTTAAATTTGTTGAGAGTAGCTTTACTTTGTGCAGTGGATTTGTTGGCTTGTTTTGTTTGTTTTTGTTTTGGTGTTTGTGGAGGATGATGACGATCTACCATCACTTCAGCAGTGTTAAGGAGTAGGACAGTAATAAATGTATCGAGTCTGCCACATTAACTAAATGTCGACATTTGTCAAGTCTTGTCTTTTTTGTTAGGGATCTGGGAGTCAACAAACAGTTGGTCTAATTTGAACAGAAAAATATTTCCAATCTATATGATTGAAATGCCTAACTTTCTTTTTAAATGTTTCAGTGTTATGACTCAGAACCACCAGAGATTCCCCAGAACTTTTCTGCGGAGCTAGCACTCAAAGAAGGAAGGAATAAAAGACTAATAGGTGGTACTTCAGGCCACCAATCTTACCTCTCACCTCTGACCTACCAAGTTTCATTTTTACTTGTTTCAGATGTCATATTTTACATATGATTTTAATTGAACAAAAAATTTCAAACCTATAAAATGTTTGAAACCAGTTAAAGTAAAATTACACTTAAATGTAGATTATCCAGAATTCTTGAAAATGAGTGGCTGAGTTTTATGTGATCTGGTACCTTGTAACTCTTTATGTGCTGCAATGTTTGTCCTCATTGTTTTGTCTTTGCTATTACTTTTACGTAGGCTAGAGAATAGCTTCTATGTCAGCACATAGTCACATTCACAGGACAGGCTCTTTGTACCTGAAGAAGTGCTGGACTGATATTGACACAATATAACGGTGGAGTCCTTCATATTGCACAGTTGCTCTATGTTGCGGCTTTTATTTTCTCCTTCTTTTTACTTTTTCTCTTGTCTTGTTTAGTCTTATAACAACTTATCTAGAAGTTCATTTTTTTGCATTAGCTGTCCAGCATGTTTAGATATCACAATTAGATAATTCTTTTATTCTACACAGTCCACTCTCAATTAGCCCACATTCCATATAATCATCAGGTAAGCGTTTCTATTCCATGCTCAATTAAATACCAGAGAGTTTATTTTCCTGGGCACAGAGCTGTTTCCAAAGTTCATATTTTCAGAAACCTGAATGTTTTTTATCAGAGGATAATTGATAGATATTTCATAGAGAGCCAAACTAGAGATAGGTAAACACCTAATTTATTTCACAAAGGAGCATATCTCCATGCCTTTCTTATTCTTGTTGGGAGTGTTGCCATTGAGGAGAACATTGGCAGTTCCACTCGTGAGCCAGTCCTTTGTCCCTCCTTGGCCCACTTTAGAGGCCACCTGCATCTGTTAAATCTGAAAGGCAAGGATTTTATTCCTGAGTCAATTGTTGGCCAGCTCCTTTAAATCACAGGTTTAAAATATGTAATTTCTCAAATATGGAAAACTTATTAGTGGACACATCCCATTTTACAGAAAAAAGTCTGGAATATGAAATATTTGGAGGCCACTCAATTTTTACAAAAGAAGATCTGTAGGCCTTGGAATAGGACCAAATTTTGAATTATTTGAGATTCAAGACACGGATTAAGCTTTGCTAAAGGGTCCTCTTTATGCATGTACATACTCCAGAGGAGAAACACATATACCAATTGACCATATTCATAATTGTTTTAATATAGTCAAGTGATGCTTGATGTTTTCCTATTTAGAGGCATATAAATTATAAGAAAAAATATATGATATTGGAAAGAGATGCTTCCAAATGAGCAGGGATTTACCGATATTTTATGACAAATTTTACCCCTAGGTTCTTAATTCCTAGACTGCCTTACCCCGCTAAAACAAATATTGACAGGTAGAAGATCTGGAATAAACCTTTTTTTCTTCCTCAAACCCCATAAGGAACTCCTCCATGAGTCAAGAACTCTGCCATGCTGCCAGGGAAGACTTGCTCAGATAATACTGATGTTTTGCTGCCACTGCAGCCATCTCTTATGCTTGGTCACATTCAGTACTGACTCAGGGCAAACACTCAGCCTCAGTGTCCTTCCTTTTGCTTTTTATGTCTTTCGTTTAAGACAGAGGATATGGATCTTTTTCAGGCAACATGTAGTTTTAGACTAAGTCCTTTACTAGAACCCAGATTACAAAACACTACTTTCATGATCAGATAGCATAAATTTTAAAAAAAGAAAAGAAAAAGAAAAACAACAACAATCTTTTAGGTACAAGGAAAGTGGGCAGGTGAAGTAAAACGAAAATGAACCTATTTGAACTATACCACAAGTCACATTTATCACCAGTGCCAAAACACAATTCAAGTTCTGACTACAGAATCCTACAAGGTAACATCATATTGTGACTTCACCTGAGCATATTAACGGTTTACAACTGGTATGTGACGGTTGAGGAAAGTCATGTATTTTGGTTTTTATGGTTTATGTCTTTGGTGGTGCTTTTGCAACTGGAAAAATATATTGTGGTCTCCTCACTCAAAAAAGGCAACCGTTTATTATACCCTGGACAACTGTAATTTAAGTGTTCTAACGTCTAGGTGACTAAGCATTTTGAAGGATAAGTCCCCTTTTCTCATAAACTTTTAAGTAACTAGGAAGAAAATAAAAGAAAAAAATAGACTAAATTATGATTGATTTTTAGAATAAGACTTCATCATCTGTTCTAATAATATAGATTGGTGCTAAAGGATTTAGCAAAAATTATAAAGAAAATGGAAAGACTTCTGAAGTCAAATTATTAGATGGGCAAATTCAGATTCCTCAGTCATTTGGACTCTTTCATCATTTAGTAAATATTAAGCACTCAAATAATTCATGAAATTTCCCACGATACTTGGATATTTTGAAATAACTAACCATAATATTTGTCCTCAGAAAACATGGTACTAGATGGCAGAAAACAATCAATATGACAATAAACAGATAATTGCATAGCTACCTAGAAAGGAAACAAAGTCATGGTAAAGTTGGGAAAAGATGAAAGGGGGAAATTCACAAGAAGGTAAAACTTAATTTCACGTAAAACTCAGATATGTGGCTGAATTCTTTCTTGAGCTCAAAAACCAAAAAGAGGGGAGGGGGAGCGGGTGGGGTGGTTGGGGAGCTTGGGGTTAATAGATAAAAACTATTGCCTTTGGAATCTATTAGCAATGAGATCCTGCTGTGTAGCACTGGGAACTATGTCTAGTCACTTATGATGGAGCATGATAATGTGAGAAAAAAGAATGTGTACATGTATTGTAACTGGGTCCCCATGCTGTACAGTAGAAAAAAAATTGTATTGGGGAAATAACTATTAAAAAATAGTAATAATAACAAAAGATGAGATTGATAAAAAATGAAAAAGAAAATAATGAGTCATTTTTACAATAAGCAGTTTTTGCCTCAAATGTTCTGTATATCCATTTCTGATAATTAAAATGTGCCAGTAGATTTAGGAGGAAAATAGTCTATAAAGTAAAAAGTTTAAAGATTTTTTAGCATTGTAAGAATTACAGTTCAGGGGAGTTCCCATTGTGGTTCAGTGCTAATGAATCTGACTAGTATCCATGAGGATGCAGGTTCGATCCCTGGCCTTGCTCAGTGGGTTAAGGATCTGGAGTTGCGGTGAGCTGTGGTATAGGTCACAGATGAAGCTTGGATCTGGTGTTGCTGTGGTTGTGTCATAGGCTGGCAGCTGCAGCTCCAATTTGACCCCTAGCCTGCAAACTTCCATATGCTACAAGTGTCCTAAAAATAAAAATAAAAAAATGCAGTTCAGGATATTCAGGATATAAATAATATTTATTTATTAAAAAGAGCAGGATATATCATATGACTAGCATTTTATACACACACACACACACACACACACACACACACACACACATCACCTTCCCTTCCATCATACTTCCTCTCCAGAATTTCCTAGCTCTAATAATTGGCATCATCAAATGAGGTTTCTCCTCACACTGGTCAGAATGGCCATCATTAACAAGTCTACAAATAACAAATGCTGAAGAGTGTGTGGAGAAAAGAGAACACTCCTACACTGTTGGTGGGAAGGTAAATTGGTACAACCCCTATAGAAAACAGTATGGAGTTTCCTCAGAAAACTAAAAATAGAATTACCACATGATCCAGCATTCCAACTCGTGGGCATATATCCAGATAAAACTATAATTGAAAAATAAACATGCAACCCCCTATGTTCACTACAGCAGCATTTGAAATAGCCAAGACAAGGAAACAACCTAAATGTCCATTGACAGATGAATGGATTAAAAAGATGTGGTATACATATACAATGGAATATTACTCAGCCATAAAAAGAACAAAACAGTGCCATTTGCAGCAACATAGGTGCAAATAGAGATTCTCATACTAAGGGAAGTAAGTCAGAAAAAGGAAGACAAGGAGTTCCCATTGTGGCTCTGCAGAAATGAATCTGACTAGTATCCATGAGGATGCAGGTTCAACCCCTAGCCTCGCTTAGTGGGTTAAGGATCCAGCATTGCTGTGAGCTGTTGTGTAGGTCACAGACGCAGCTCAGATCCCACAGTTGTTGTGGCTGTGGCGTAGGCCAGCAGCTGTAGCTCCCATTCGACCCCTATCCTGGGAACCTCCATATGCTGTGGGTGCGGCCCTAAAAAGACAAAAAAAAAGAAAGAGAAAGAAGAAAAGAAAGAAAGAGAAAGAAAGGAAGGGAGGGAAGGAGGAAGGAAGGGGAAGGCAAAAAACCATATAATATCATTTACATGTGGAATCTAAAATATGGCACAAATGAACATATCTACAAAACAGAAATAAACTCAGAGACATAGGGAACAGGTTTGTGGTTGCCAAGGAGGATGGAGGAAGGAGTGGGATGAACTGGGAGTTTGGGGTTAGTAGATATACACTATTAAATTTAGAGGATAAGCAGTGGGGTCCCACTCTATAGCACAGGGAACTATATCCAACCTCACAGGATAGATCATGATGGAAAATAATTTAAAAAGAAAGTATGACTGGCTCACTTTGCTATTCAGCAAAAATTGGCACAATGTTGTAAATCAACAATAGTTTTAAACAGATGACTTCCGACCTATCAAAAAAAAAATTGGCATTATCATCCTCTACGTTGCCTAAATCAGAAATGTAGACATCATTCTTATTACCACTCTTTCACTTTGATGCCCAGTCAGTCCCCAACTTTTATACTTTTACAAGACTTTGTTGAATACTTTGCTTTTCTCCATTCCTACTATACTGCCTCTATAGGTCTTTTCATTAATTTGATTCCCACTTTGTCCAGTTCTCTAAATTTAAGCCATTGTAATTTTCCTGAAGTGCAAAGCAGAATGGATCATTCCTAGTTTGAAACCTGCTTCAGTGATCTTAAGGATAAAGTTTAAATCTTCAGGATGCTTTACCCAACCACACCTAACCTGGGCCCTATTTGCCTCTCCAGCCTCACCTTGCAGTTCTGTATGCTCCAGCTATCTTCCTTCCTCAACTGTAGTAACACTGGGAAGGCACTGTGGCACTGTTGGTGTCTGGGTGTTCAAGCAAACTCTACCTTTTGCATAAAATGTTCTTCCCTCCCATCTTTTCACAACCTACTATCTTTGTACTGTATTAATCATTTCCTACCAGGTCCTCAGTTTACTTAGAATTTCCACAATAAAATTTTTCTTGACTTTTTTTTTGCTGTTATTTCCCCAATACAATTTTTTTCTACTGTACAGCATGGTGACCCAGTTACACATACATGTATACATTCTTTTTTCTGCCATTATCATGCTCCATCATAAGTAACTAGACATGGTTCTCAATGCTACACAGCAGGATCTCATTGCTAATGCTCAACATCCCTGATTATTAGACAATTCTCTGATGGGGAGGTCAGTTATTTTAGTAGGTTTCCCTTGTATTTTCATTTAATGTTCACTTGTAAGTCCCACTTGCCATGTTACAAGTTCATTGTTGAGAATATTTACCATTAGATTATATCCCAACATGTAGCATGATGTCTAGCACTCAGTGAAGACCAATTGCAGAAGTTAATTAATAAGAGACATTTTATATGCTCTTCTACAAAGCTTTGTTAAAGAAAAAGCAAAAACAATGCTGCTACTAGAGATGAAACGAAGCTTCCCTGGTACTATTTGTAGATGGTGCTTTGGTATGATTCATACTTTGTTTGCTACACAGACTAACCTAGGCAAGCTAAAATTGGTAAGCACTAACCATTTATTAAGTCCATATTATCTGTCAGGTACTGCGTTGCATTCTCTATAAATATTATCTTATTAAATTTCAGTTACTCAATTGGAAAACATGGCAAACATCCACCCACTCTCTTCCTAGATTAACTGGGATAATTGACAAATACAATTGTAAGATATTTAAACTGTACATCATGATGATTTGTATATGAACACATTGTGAAAGGATTCCTCTTATTTAGTTAATTGACACATCTATCACCTCACATATTTACCCTCATTTTTTTTTTTTTTTGGTGAGAACTTTTAAGTTCTACATGTTAGATTCTCAGACTTCATTCATCGTGTGAGTTTGTATATATTTTTTTTTTACCAACTTCTCCCTATTTCCCACTCCCTGAGTCCTGGCAAGGACTTTTCTACTCTCTGTTTCTATGAGTTCAGTTTTTTTTGTTGTTCAGTTTTTTTGCTTGTTTGTTTGTTTTAAATTCCACATTTAAGTGATGCCATCTAGCATTTGTCTTTGTTTAGCTTATTTCACTTAGTATTGTGCCCTCCAGGTTCATTCATGTTATCAGAAGCGGAAGAATTTCTTTCTTTTTTAAGGCTGAATAATACTTCATTGTACACAAAGGCAGCATTTGCTTCATTCATTCATATAGCAATGGATACTTAGGTTGTTTCTATACCTTAGCTATTGTAAGTCATACTGTAATGAACATAGGAGTACAGATATCTCTTTGCAATAATGATTTTGTTCCTTTGGAGGTGTACTTGGAGGTGGGATTGCTGAGTCATACGGTAAAAACTAGGTCCGGAGCCTCCCACAGCACCATTTGGTCTGCTCCCAGTCCACTCTCCCTCTCCTTTCCATTTCCTCTCTTAGGACCCTGTTTTAAAGCTACCATTATTTGTTTCCTTCCTTAAAAGTTAGATTTTTTGAGATGTTATTTACAGAGAATAAAATTCTCATGTTTAGCTCTACAGTTGGTTAAGTTTCAGCTAATGTAAATAGTTGTGTTACCACCAGCACAAATGAGATACAGAACTTTTTTTTTTTTTTTAGTTTTAGTTTTTCTTTTTAGAGCCTCACTTGTGGCATTTGGAAGTTTCCAGGCTGGGGTCTAACTGAAGCTGCAGCTACCAGCCAGTGCCACAGCCATGGCAATGCCAGATTCAAGCCGAATCTATGACCTTAGCCACAGCTCCCAGCAATGCCAGATCCTTAACCCTCTGATCGAGGCCAGAGATCAAACCCACATCCTCATTGATACTAGTCAGGTCTTAGCCCACTATTCCACAATGGGAACTTTCAGAAAATTTCCATGACCCCAGAAGTTTTTCTCATTGCCCTTTGTTTTCAGTCCCCTTATCCTCCCAATCAGTGGTAATGTTAGATCTGTTCTCTTTCTTTATAGTTTTCACTTTTTAAGATTCTCATATAAATGAAATATTGAAGTATATAGGCTTTTGTGTTGGTGCAGGTAGCAGTAGTTTGTTCTTGTTTGTGCTGAATAATGTTATGTTTTATGAATATACCCAATTTGTTTATCTCTTTACCACTTAATAGACATCTGAGGTTTTTAGTTTTTGTCTATTATAGAAAAAGATTCTATAAATATTCTCATACAGATCTTTGTACATACAGATTTTTTTTTTCTTTTGAGTAAACACCTAGAAGTGGAATTTCTGGATCGTTTGTTAGGTGTATGTTGAATTCTACAGGAAACTGCTAAACTATTTTCCAAAGTTGCTGTATCATTTTGCATTCCTCCTAGCGATGTGTGAGTACTTGTATTGCCTCCTTGCCAAAACTTGACTTTTTTTTTGATGTTACAGTAGTACATCATCATGCTATTAACTAGTAACTAATGATGTTGACAGATTTTACATATGTTTATTTTGCTCCCTGTTTTATTTTCTCTTGTATCCATTCAAATATTTTGTAACATTTTAAAGAATGTAGAATTTCTCATCTTTTTACGGAGTTGTGAGAATTCTTTATATATCCTAAATCAATTACTTTACGAGGTAAATGTTTTGCTAACAGACTTTGGCTTGTCTCTCTTTCCTAACAGTGTCTTTTGAAGAGTAGTTTTTGATTTTGGTGAAATCCGATTTATTACTGTCCTAAGATCTTTGATGAACTTGAGGTCGCAAAGACTTTCCCTGATATTTTCTCCTAGAAGTTTTATAATTTTAGGTGTTTTGCATATGGTATGAGGTAATGCTAGAGATTAATATTTTTGCATGAGAGTTTCATTTTTTGCAAGTCGTAGCTCTTCCCCTTACACCAGGGTCTTTTCTGTTTTGTAGGAGTTGATAAGGTCTTTATATATACACTTACTTATATTATCCCAAGCCAACAATTATTTGTTTCTATAGTAGGCATAGGCAAGAATTGTCATGTTTGACTTTTTCTTAGACATTATAAGTAACTAATTTTGAATGTTCCAGACTAGTTATCATTATTTAGATTCAGCATGAGTGTGTCTGGGCATACCAAGTCATTGTTATATGACCAGTGGACACTGAAGTAAAAGGTGCTGGTGGCATAGTAAAAGATTAGATCCAAATAACATGGCCTGATCCCTTTTTTAAATACTCACAGTAAGTGATATGGGATATGCTTTCACAACCTTCCCTATAGAAGATGGTATCCATAGTCCTAGTATTGTAATATTTTATGAAGTTATGCTTTCTACTTTGTAGCATTCATCTTTATCAGAACTATAAGATATTAAGTAACAAAAAATGAATGACTTTTTTACATATATTTGCTCTTATTTTTTAAGATGCCAATGTAGATTTCACAATGGTATGTATGGCACTTATTTTGATTTTTAGAGTTTTCAGAAAACTGGAAATGAATTTTCCTGCTAGATAGATGTCTGTTTGGGTTCCTGGTTCCCTTTCCCACAATTTCCTTTCTATTTATTCTGCTTTACTCCACATGGATTCTGTAGATTTGATTTAAATTACACCAACTTGTACAGACCTGTCTACCCTAGAGAAGTTTGACTCTTTTAACATTCTACTCACCACTAATGTTTCTTTTTCATTTGGGCTTTTAATTTGGATGAATTCCAAATTACTATTTATTCTGATAGAAACACTACTAATTACACAAAGCATCTTAATAAAGAATGGAAACACAATTCAGTGCGACCTCCTTGTGGCATTCTAATACCTAGTTGCTTTCAAATAGCATTAAGGCACTTTTATTCTGCAGTTCTTACCCCATGCTATTTAAACTCTTGCTACTTGATGTTTTATCTAATGGAGAACAAACTTTAGATTCGAGAGTTTTTGATCCTTCAGATAAATCTTAAATTTGACTAAGTGGGAAAGTTGTTTGTTTGCTTTTTTCAGGGGCATACCTGCAGCATATGGAAGTTCCCAGGCTAGAGGTCAAATCAGAGCTGCAGCTGCCAGCTCCACCACAGCCACAGCAATGTGGAATCTAAGTCGAATCTGTGACCTATACCATGGCTCATGGCATCACCAGATCCTTAACCCACTGACTGTAACCAGGGGTCTAACTTTCATCCTCACAGATACTAGTTGGGTTTGTAATCTTCTGAGCCACAATGGGAACTCCCTAACTGGGAAAGTTTAAGCAAATATATTGACTTGCTGCTGAGGTTTTAAAATAAGTCACCAGAGTTTTACTAAAAACAGGGTGTGAAAATAAAAGAATAAACTTGATTTCCTAGGTCTTGACACTCCTCAGAATTTGTTACTAGATCCTAATCTTTTGTTTCCTTGTTTATGTTCCTCTGATAGATAGCATTAACTGCCTAGATTCTTCCTCCCCTCCTCATATCATATCCTGTGCTATGTGATTTTAAGGTTTTCCTATCAAGAGGTGAAGTATTCTCCTTGCCTCTTGATTCTGAGTTTAGGCATATGACTAACTTCAGCCAAGGAGATAGCGGTAAATGTGATGCAAACAGAGACACGAAGAAGCACTACCATGATTATGTTTATTCTCTTGTGTTTGATCATTGCCATGGAATCTCAGGCCCCGACTAGGTAGCTAGCCCTAGGATGAGGGTGAGAGACCCATGAAGCAGAATCAAGTTGACCCAGCTAAAACCAGTCTGGATTAGTTTACCCTCAGATTCCATTCAGATGTCTGAGTGAACCCAGTGTAGATAAACTGAACCTTGCAGACACATAACAGATGTTTATTGTTGTGTAATACTGAATTTTGTCATTGTTTGTTTAGAAAAAACCTGATATAATCACCAATCAGATTAAAAACCTTTTGTTTTATTCATTTTGTTTAGGATTCAATAGGGGCTTATTTAATGTATGTTGGATGACTTCATGAATAAAGAACAATTGAAAATAAATTTTCTCAATTTTTGTTGTTCTTCTGAGAGATCATGCTAATAGCCACAATTGAATGTCTCAAAATCTAATAGCAGAGGCCCATTCAGTTACTAACCTGTAATTAAGCATCACATTTTTTTCTCCCACAATCTTCAGGGATAATTTTCATGAGCCACTCCCAGTCCCCTAACATGGTTGGCGCTTAATAACTCTTAACAATAAGAACTTGTGCTGTAAGGAGAAGTAACCATCAATAAATGATCTGCAGACCATAAATGAGCAGTGCATACAACATTTTCTATACCCCAGATCAACATGGCAATAGCATATTATCTCCAGCCAGTTATGGAGCCATTTTTAATCTCATATCTTCCTGTTCCTCCAGTCAAATAAATACCCTTATCTTCTTTCCTTCTTTTTTTTTTTTTTTTTTGCTATTTCTTTGGGCCGCTCCCATGGCATATGGAGGTTCTCAAGCTAGGGGTCAAATCGGAGCTGTAGCCACCTGCCTACGCCAGAGCCACAGCAACCCGGGATCTGAGCCATGTCTGCAACCTACACCACAGCTCACCGCGACGCTGGATCGTTAACCCGCTGAGCAAGGGCAGGGACC
Source organism: Sus scrofa (assembly GCF_054392235.1). Taxonomy (NCBI): domain Eukaryota; kingdom Metazoa; phylum Chordata; class Mammalia; order Artiodactyla; family Suidae; genus Sus; species Sus scrofa. The sequence goes on from NC_139397.1 coordinate 101,203,951, forward strand.
CAACCCGCAACCTCATGGTTCCTAGTCGGATTCATCAACCACTGCGCCACGACGGGAACTCCTCTTCTTTCCTTCTAAACCCTATTCTTAAAAGTGAATCTAAATGGCAGCTAAATGAAGAGTTGCAAGTAGTGTTGCCTCTCATGAGAAGATTTGCATATTAACACACCTTTTTTTTTTTTTTTTTTTTCACTGAATCAAATGCCCAGTGGCCACTTTGCCTAGCACTATGGAAAGTGTTGGAGATATGACATGGACTGAGGCAAACAAGATTTGTTCCTTCATATAGCTCATGATTTGGAGATGGGGCAAGTGGGAAGAGATGGAAACAGAATAGGGGTAGCACATGTTTGAAAAGGGCACATCAGAGTGTGTGGCCAGAGCTCCTGACCTAGTCTGCAGAGGCAGGGAATTCCCCTGGGGAGATGATGTTTATACTTGAAGAAGAAGTCGGAGTTGGCCCAAGAAGTGTAGAAAATATTTCCTAGAAAGGCAACTGTTTATATAAAAGTCCTGAGAGAGATAGATCATAGTTTGTTCCAGGATGGCTAGAGTAAAAAGAAAAAGGGGGTGATCCTTGATGGCAACATGTTGAATAGTGTTCAAAGTTTTTGCTTGTCAGAATGCTGTCTAAGAGTAGCATTTGGATTATCTGGGATGCTAGTTCAAGAAGCAGACTCTGGTGTTTCCCCCTGTATTTCATGGCTAGAATCTCTAATCAGAAACTCCGATCTGCATCTTAATAGGTTCATGTAGCAATTCTTATACCCACTAAATTTTGAGAACCCATGGCCTAAATGAATAACAAGTAATCAAGGGTTGTTCCTGTTATATTTTTTGTGGCTGGTCTGGTAGTCATTTGTATAGTTCTGTAATTATTTATATGACCTACTCCTAGATTCTCTCCGGATTAGTATCTTTATTCTTAACCACTGCTATTTCAACAATGTGTTTATTGGCAATTCCAGATGACAGATGCACATGTGCTAAGATGATGAGTGTGCTCATCTGATTTTTCTAAATACCTCTCAGTAAACGAATAAACGGATGCTCAGAGAATATCTGTGATGCTATATTTAAGGTTCCTGTACACATTTTGTTTAGCATTCCAAATTGACTGTCTAACAGAATTAGGTAGAGAAACTATGTCTCAGATCCATGATGCTTTGTGAATAATTGACTAGCCACACAGGTGCATAAGATTTCAAACGTGATTTCCTTCTTTTGTGGAGAAAATGTATTATTAAAAGATGGCGTTGGGGGTGGAGGGAGATTCCAGGGATTCTTTATTATCTTTATAATAACAAAACTTTATGTATCGTTCATCACATGGTTTATCAAATAACCAGTGTTTTCTAAATGCCTTGCCATTGTTGTAATACCACCTGTACCACTGTTTCACTGCGAAAATAGAATTATATAATTCACTCAGATAGTAATCATTATGCTTTCATCAAAACCAGCTCTATCTTCTTCTTTTCTGGGTATCTATACTGCTATAACATGGATCTATACATCTATACTTCTCCTTTAAAGCACTCTGCCTTTTCTTCCTGTAGCATTTGTCCCAGTTGTGACGATATAATAACCTACATAATGATTCCTTTCATACCTGTCACTGCCGCTAGATTATAAACTGCAAGTCATCAAGGTTCATGGCAGAAGTTTAACTTATGTTATGTTCCCGGCACAGATAGGTGGTTAAAGAGTAGACAGACAGAAGGGTGTGGAGAATCCTATGTTTCCTTCACTCATTCCTCTCTTGGCTTTTCTAGTGCTGTTGTGCATAATGCAGGCCCCATAAGGAGGCAGAGGGGACACAGGCAATAAGCCTCTCTCCCCTCCTCCAAATCTCTGCTCATTCCAAACTCAATTTCTCCCCCTCTGGTTCTGACTCTCAGATGTCCTGCCACTGTAGACCTATGCAGATGAGTACATAATTTATTCTGAGACTAACGAAGCTCTTAGTGCACTGCCAAAAAGTTGTTGCTTTGACACGTGGCCAAGGCCACCCTCATACCACTATTCATGTACCACATACTCAGACCCATTCATAGAGAAAATATATTGTGAAAAATCATACTATTTCAAGTGTTTCTTAACTTTATTAAAGTTGACCTCAGAGAGAGAAATCATATACTCCTCTTCAGTGCCACTGTGGGAGGCAAAACATGGGATGGTTGAAATATAGTTCTGGTAGAGTTTTATATTTCAGTGTTTTTTATCCTGATATATCAATACAAAACTCATCACATGTAGTATAGCTCTAAAATATAGTGTTAGAAATACATATGTTATATACTAAATTTGGGAGGGGAGATAGAGTGGCAGCTGATGCAGAGAGTTCAACAAACAAGGTAAAAATAAATAAAAATGATCACTGACCACTAAGGAATTGCATGTTAAAAATCACATTGTAATAATGAAAATAATATTAAACATTAGTAAAGGCAATAATCAAATCTGGTGATAGAAGGTGGGCTCAAAAATATCTAAAGATTCAAAAATTAAAACAAGAAAACTCCTAATAGTATGTAAATGCTAAATATTAAATAAGAAAATTTCATGTTATATCATGGTTTGGTGATTCAAACATGATTACACAATAATATATAAGAGGTGGTGGAGAAACAAGAAAGCAAATGTATCCAGTTATAATTTTAAAGTCGGTCAATCAGTATCTAAATTACCCTAGACTACCCTACCTTGACTATTGCAATAACCTTTGAAAGGACCCTCCCACTTGTTCATCAGGCTTCTTTTCTGATTCTGCATTAAGTTACTTTTTCACTCATATCTGCATATCTTGTTAGGCTTCATTGAATGCCAGCTGTTCCATGAGGCCTTCTCCATAAACAGCTATACACGAATGTCTCCCTCCTCCAGAATTGTACCAGCACCTGTCTTACTTATGACTCTTAAAATGTGCTACTTTATATTTTAGTGACTAATGCACATTTTTGTAGTGTTCTTACTAGTCTGTAAACTTTTTTTTTTGTCTTTTTAGGGCTGCACCTGAGGCATGTGGAGGTTCCCAGTCTTGGGGTCCAATCGGGGCTGTAGCTGATGGCCTATGCCACAACCACAGCAAGACAGAATGCAAGCTGCATCTACAAACTACACCACAGCTCACAGCAACACCAGATCCTTAACCCACTGAGTGATGCCAGGGATTGAACCTGCATCCTCATGAATGCTAGTCAGATTTGTTTCCACTGAGCCACAACGGGAACTCCATATAAACTTTTGAGGTGAAATTTCTCTTTGGCTATACACTACACAGGGTATATTAAAATACCCAGCACAAATAGGTGCTCGATTGATAATTGTAGATAGTACATGATTTTCAAGAAAAGATTTTATACATCAGATGCCAGAGATCATCCATCTTTCCCCTTCTTCCCTACATCCCCTTCTTTGCTTTTCTAAACTTGACTCTGATGCCCACTGAAGGCTTAGCTCCTGAGGAAGCCTTCCATGAACCCCAAGCTCAAAGTGATCTCTTCTCTAACATAAACCCATAATAGTCAACATCTAAAATGTTTAAATCACCGTGTCAGGCATTCTGTTCCTTGTTGAGTACTACCTCATGGGGTAGGTCACCATTTTTATGTTTATCAACCCCACTCATTCGAGATGGTAAACTCCTCCAGAATAGGTGACCACATTTTACACATTTTAGTACTTATTGTCATTTGGTGTTTATTCTATATTTAGTTAGTGTCAGGGCTAGAACAATGCTTCTATTTTCTATTGCTATTTCTCTTTTTCTATCACTTCTATTTTTTCCCTAAGGTATCCTAAGCATCTAGAACACTCTTTGGCATATAGTAGGTCCTCAATAAGTATTTGTTGAAAATTGACTTCTAATAACTCTGAGTGAAAAGTTTAGTCTTTTGGCAGCAGCTTCTACTAGTTGATTTATTGGCTGTGAGCAGAAGGAAGTTGTGTGTCCTCCTGGCATGTCTATGCAGCAGCAGGAAGGTTAACTGGGTTGTTTCTATAGGCATCTTCTCTCTGATCCTCATTTCACTCTATCTTCAGCTTTGCTTCCTGTAGGAGCCATGTGCCAGGTCAGAGTGGCCTCTACTTGGAAATGCTGTCCTTAATGATATGGATCAAGTACTCTTTTTCTAACCACGTGATTTTTCTCCATCCTGAATAGGTATATACAGCATTCCTCCTTGTTCAAAATTTTCCTTATTCATGTGATAATCTCTAATATACATTTTAGTCTCCTGGAATTAAGATGGATAAATTTATCTCTATTCACTTATCATTAATAAGCATATGATAACTCACCTAAACATGAAGATATTTGTTAAGCGAGAGTGGTTTGAGTACATGTAGCAAGACACAGTGATATGGAGTCATATGGAGGGTTGGCTTAGAACATTGGTCTGTGTTTCTCTTTTTACTGTTGGAGCCCTTTCCTTGCAAGGTCCTACCTTCCTTCCTCCCGCCACCACCCCCCCACACACTGCTAGTATCTACTGAAGCCCTCTCATGCAAGGTACAATACTCTTTGCTGAAGATATGATGAGGAACAAGACAGAAGTACACTTGTCCTAATAGAAATAATACTTTTAGATGATATTTAGGCATTAAACCTCTAATTTTCACTATTTTAATTACAATTGTTATAAGTGCAGCAAAGAAGAAGTAGGGAGAATTATGGGAGCTTAAAGGAATCTATCCTGGCTTGGTGGGAAATGGGCAGAGGGGCTTGGCAGTCTGGAAAGGGGTATTTGGGAAAATGGTTGAGTGGAGAAGAACTGGTAGGAGAAAGCATGAAAAGGGGGAGGGAAGGGAGGGAGAGAAGTGGTCACTTCTCCATACTGTTACATATCCATCAGTTAATGAGAATGAAAAAAAATTAATCAAATTATTAGGTTAACTTCAAGAGACTCATTTAACTAATTAGCTCATTTAAATAGGGAAGAATACTGCATGTTAATATAAAATTGTATATGTTTGTTGAAAAGCCTGTATTTTCTTCCCTGAATTTAAAATAAAGCATAGCATATTGAATCCTGGCCAAATAACTAAATAGGAAATCTCTCTTTCTTTATGTACACATGAATCTGGGGTGGGGATGAGCACCAGATCAGGTCCTTTTTTTTCATCTGTATAATTATTCCAAGTTCAAGTTATTTGCTTTGTTAGTTTTTTAAATATTTATTAGCTCTCTCCTTAAGAAAATGTGCATTATTAGTCATTTTCAAATTGGTGATTTGTAGTCAACTTTTAAATGGATGTCTTTTAGAAAAATTTTTCACAGTTTCTGGTTTCTAGGTTGATTGAGTTTTAGTAAATAAATCACAGTAATCTAAGTGTAATCCTTGAAAGTCAGATTAAAGGGTATTAAAGGTAAAAACTGGTAGGAAAAGAAGTCTACAAGTTAATGAAATGGATGTAATTTAGTTGAAAAGAAACATAAGCCAATTGAAGATTACCATTCTATGGTAATCCTTCTTCTGGTTTACATTAAACTTGACTTTCTAAGGGCAGGGTTATTGGCTTTTTTATTCATATAATGATTTGGCCCCTGTCTAGAGGAGTGAAAATTTTATGTAACTTTAACACTATGAAATATATTTTGGAAAAAATATATATAATTATCACTGCAGCTAGTACTAGTGAAAAAAAATTTTGGTCAAAGGGAATGAGAAACATCTATAACTGTTACATGTGTAGTCTTTCTTTTGCTTTTTATGGCTGCACCTGCAGCATAAGGAAGTTCCTTCCTATGCCACAGCTTCCGCAACACCAGATGCTTTAACCCACTGTGCTGGGCTGGGGATTGAACGTGCACCTCTGCAGTGCTTCAAGCTGCTGCGGTTGGATTCCTAAACCCACTGTGCCACAGTGGGAACTCCACATGTATATTATTTTTGCTTATAAAGCTAAGCAATCTAATAGAGTAAAATTTATCTAAGTCACAACTGATAAGTGGCATTTTTCTTGCAATAATATCACAAAGGGTATTTTTATCCTTCTCAATTCAGCACTCAGCTTAAGGCTCCCTAATAGAAGGCTCCATTAGTCCTGCCACTTTTAGTAGCATTTGTTTGTACTTTAATTCTCTATAAGTAAAGGGGGTAGGCATATGAATTTGCAGGTGCAGAGGGGAAAATGAAAAAGCTGTAGTCTTCCTTTCCTCCAAAGAGAGAACTATCAGACCCAACCTTATGATTTCCCCTTTGGTTATGTGGACAAGTATGATCAATTCTGAGCTAACATCATCTGACACACTTCTCTACTTACAAATGTTGCAAGAGTTCTCATTTACTATCAGAGGTTCTCAAACTCTACTGATCCTTAGAATCACCTGGAGAGCTTATAGACTCATGGATGGCTCACAGAATTTCTAATTCAGTAGGTCTGGGATTGGGAGCACACATTGAGAATCCTGGCCTATAATATAAACCAAAATTCTCATGCCCTGAGAAGTTCATCATAGTCCAAAGATGGCAGAGGACACTGGTTAAGGGTGTGAGCTTTGGAATCAATACTCTAGGGTTCAAAGTTCAGCCACTTACTTCCTTAGCCACTGTGTGACCATGACCAAGTTATTTCATTTGTAAGATTGGGATAATAAAAATATCTCCCTCTTAAAGTTTTTATAAATATTATATGAGATTGTACATTATAATGTACTAAAAATAATGCATCCTACTGTGGTAGGTACCAGATGAATATCAGCTATTAGCATTGTTATTATTATTACTCTAGTCTTTCTTACTTTGATGTCTTAGTTCCAACCATATTAGACTTCTTCTAGACCATAGTTACATCACCGATTTTCCCTCATTGGAGGCTTCAACTGTCCTGTTTTCTCAACAGTGTCTACCCTTTTCCTGCATCATTCCCATTTTCAACTACCTAACTCCTACGCATTCTTGAAATTTCTACTTTTATATTACTTTTTCAGGGAAGTCCAGACCAACCACAATTGTAGCCTCTTTGTCCCTGGAACATAGTTGTTTATATGCTTGTTCATATCTGCCTTCTCTACTAGACTGAAAACTCATTAAGTCAGGGGATATCTGTTCATTGGTGCAATCACATGTCCAGTAGTTACTTACATGAATGAATGGTCACTCATGCTGTCCTCTGGGGCCCTAGCTGGGACTCATGAAGACGAATGTATAAAGAGAACTTGCCCTTTCACTAGAAATTTCAATTTTATTTTCCTGCCAGTGCTGGATATTTCAATTTTATTTTTTGTTACTACTGTTCCACACTGAGGATAGATGCAAGTGACAATCGATAGCACCTTTGGTGAAATTCTGAATATCTGAGGCATATGTCAGGTCATACTGTGTTACTATAGGGATTTAAATTTCTTTTATATTTTGATATATCATTCTACTATTATTTAAATCCTAAAAAGTGATAAGACTAATAAGGATTCTGGGAAGCATACATCAACACAGTTTTAGGAGTTTGGTATGGCTATTTTGTATAACCAACATAACACAATAATTAAAAACATATGTAAAAAAATAGAGCACCGTTGTATGACTTGCTGATGACTTTGGTCAATTTACCTTTCTGAGACCATGTTATACCTCTCTAAAATGAGCATGATAATAATTACCAAACAGAGGTATTCTGTAAAACATTTAGCACTTACTCTTAAGTACAGAAGGAGACAGATTTTAGCTTCTCATTGCTTTATAGCATGGCAATCTTCCTGCTCAGGGAGATTCAGTTGAAAGCTAATAGTGTGGATAATTTGGCATTGACTTGATTTTGTGAAAGGAGAAAAAATTTCAGCATTTAATGAGGGGAAATAGAAATGATGACCAGTGAAAAAATTAGTCAGTAATGCAATCTACAGGAAATCTCCATAAAATTACCACTTAGAATTGTTTGAGGATCTCTAAGTATAAAGCACATAGGACCACCTAGGATCCTAGGATCCTACGATCTCATAGGACTTTGACTAGTGGAAAATTTTGGCTGATTTTTTCTTTAGTGAACTAGTGTAACATTCTGTAATGTTGTTTCCCTAATTACATATGATGCAAGATGCTGACTGTTGCACAAGGCAGTTATCAGTCTTATATCAGCTTATCTTTTCATATTGGGATAGATGACTTCTGAGGATTAAGCAGGGCAAATTCTAGTGATTCTGGAACACTTGGATGCATTCTGTTCTCTGACCCACTTCTCTCCGGGCTATGCCAACAGGCTTTCAACACAACACCACCATTGAACTTTCTGTATCAAATGATAATTGACCATTTCAGTTGTCTGGATCCCTCATGGACTGTCAGCTCCTTGAGGAGAGCAATTATATGTTATTCATATGGGTACCTCGGTACTTGGCACAGTACCTGGCTCAGAGTAGGGGACTCCACTGTTGAGATGAACTGCAGTTGAACAGAATGTTCTAAGATTCATAAAGTATGTGACTAGAGAACTATCTAAGTTGACTCTGAGATAGTCACAAAGTGACAATGAGTCATTTTGAAATTATGAGACCACCAATTAAGAAATGTTCAAGTACAAGTGTGTACATTTGGGGGGAAGTTATCTGTCTCTCTAGGAAGAAATGATTTAGCATTTGCTTCTTCTACACATTGCTGTTTTAGTTGATAGGACCAAACTAAAGAAACTAAAAAAACCTTTAATACTCAGATTATATGGACCAATTTTTACTGCCAAATTCATAAGTACAGTCTTCCTAGTGTATACACAGATTGGTAGTTCTTGATATTCCTCAGTGATTTGAGAAGGCACCAATACTGACAAACATAGGATTCTAAAAAACTACATTTCTAAAATGCCACTGAGGTAAAAGTCACTCTTTTTCCTTAATATTAGTTAGCTAAGCATTTCAGCAGAAAAGATTCTTTAAATTCCAAGAATTAGACTTCTTTTCAGAAGGGAACCTGAAATTGAATGTCAAGGGACAAACTATCAATATAATTTCTTCAAATGCTTCACATTCTCTTCCCCCGAATTCAGTACAGAGTGGTACCCCTACCAGCAGGAGTCTCTGACCCAAGGAGGGTCACAAATTGAGCTTCTTCCTTTTCGAACCCAAGAGAAAAGAAGCCCTTTATCCATTTTGGGCTAGTAAAGGGAGCCAAAATATAATGGAACTTCAGTTTTCTCTGTAAGTTGTAGTCATTGTGAATTCTCTCCTCTAGATAACAAAGGGGGCTATTAGAGACAGACCTTCTCTGCCCTTCATGTTAAACTGACTTCTCTTTAAAATAAATTAATTTAAATTCTGTCACTGTATTCCACTCTAAGTTCCCACCTTCTCCAAGTACGTTCTACACACAAACTCAAATGGATTAATATTTTATGTCTAATAAAAATAACTGCAAAATAGTGTCATTTCACAGTGGACATAGATCAACATTGTATTTCAACTTGAGCTCTAGGGAAGAAAGATCTCAAATTATATGCATGAATATGCAATAAGCCTATGAATCATTCAGTCACAAAGTAAGGTTTAGAAAGGAGGATAGGTCCTCATGCAAATAAGAAAATAAACAAAATGAAATTCTATGTTTCTGACAAGGCCATAGAACACCTAATATTCTTTCTGGCTCTATATCTACACAACCTAAACATCTAATTGAAAAAAATGAAAAATAAAATTCAGTGATTTTTTTTTTTTTTTTACCAATGTAATATTGAACAGTTTTTAGAAATTTCCCTCTGTCAAAGAGACAGAAGTTTCTAGGTACATACCTTGAAAATATTGTAGGTTCAGTTCTGAACCACTACAATAAGACATATATCACAATAAAGTGAGCCACTTGGATTTATTGATTTCCTAGTACATATCAAAGTTACGTTTATACTATACTGTAGCCTATTAAGTGTGCCATAGCATTTTAGCCAAAATAACAATGTACATACTTTTAAAAAATACTGTATTGCTAAAAAAAAATGCTTACCGTCATCTGAGCCTTCAGCGAGTTGTAATCTTCTTGCTGGTGGAGGGTCTTGCCTCTATGTTGATGTCTACTTACTGATCATTGTGGTAATTGCTGAAGGTTGGGGTGGCAGTGGTAATTTTTTAAGATAAAATAGCACTGAAATTTGCCAAATGGATTGACTCTTCCTCTCACCTGAACACTCAGCGGCTGTTGTAGCATTAGTAATTGGTCTAATTTCATTATTGCCATGTCTCAGGGAATAGGGAGGCATGAGGAGAGAGAGAGACATGGTGAACAATCAGTCGGTGAAGCGGTCAGAACACACACACACATTTATCAATTAAGCTGTCTCCTGTGGGCACGCTTTGCAGTACTCCCCCAAATTACAATGGTAACATCAGAGATCACAGGTCCCAGGTCATAATAACAAATATATATAATCATAATGAAATATCGTGAGAATTACCAAATGTGACACAGAGACACGAAGTGAGCAAATGCTGTCGGAAAAATGTCACCAAGAGACTTGCTTGACACAAGGTTACCTCAAAGCTTCAATTTGTAAAAAACCACAATATCTGTGAAGCACAATAAAGTAAAGCACAATAACATGCAATAAAACAAGTTATGTTTGTACTTACATACATACAGTGTTATATAAATGTCTAGCATGAGACCTTTTTCTATTATTGTAATAATAATAGAGAATAATAATAACAAATAATAACAATAATATTATTATTATTAGAGAATAATAATTATAATAGGATGCGGGTTCAATCCCTGACCTCACTCAGTGGGTTAAAGATCCAGCATTACCGTGAGCTGTGGTATAAGTTGCAGACGCAGCTCAGCTCTGTGGTGTAGGCCAGCAGCTACAGCTCACACTGAACCCCTAGCCTGGGAACCTCCATGTGCCATAGGTGTGGCCCTAAAAAGACAAAAAGACAAAAAAATAAAATAACATTTAAAAATAAATAAAATTATTTATTTTCTAAAACTGAAGAAAATGTTCTATTTATGCTCAAAAGAAATATAAAAGTAACTCATCATTTGTTCGGGGAGAAATGAAAGTTTTCTGACTTGTAGTATGAATGTATATTCACCTTACATTTTTTTTTTTTTTTTTTTTGGTCTTTTTAGGGCTGGCATATGGAAGTTCCCAGGCTAGGGGTCAAATTGGAGCTGTAGCCACTGGCCTATGCCACAGCCACAGCAACGCCAAATCTGAGCTGTGTCAGTTTCCTACACCTCAGCTCATGTCAATGCCAGATCCTTAACCCACTGAGCAAGGCCAGGGATCAAACCTGAATCCTGGATCCTGGATACTAGTCAGATTCATTTCTGATGAACCACAACGGGAACTCCCCACCTTACAAATTTTGAATAACATAAAACTTAATGCCTAGAAATATCAGAATATGGATAAGATAGGACAATATTTTAGATAAGTAGAGCAGAAATCATAGGAAACTAACATTGCAGACATTGACACCTCAGGAATAACTTTGATTTATAAAGTGTCATTAAACTAATTTCTACTTAGTAAACTCTTGGAAATAAAGAATATGTATATTTGGGCTTTATGGTTCTGATTTTGATCTGGACAACAAAGCTGCTTGGCAAAGTCTCTTAAAAAAACAATAGGGCCCCTTTTTTTAAGTACGTAAAAGGCTCCCAAGAGAACTTAAAAGAAAAAAAAAATCTGCTTTCCTCTCTAAATCCAATATACTTGACATTCTGTATAAGCTGACATCAAAACTCTGTTAAAAATCATAGTTTTAAAAAAGGAAGTTTGGATTCAGATGTAATTCATAGGATAACAGTCTTACCCATGATTCTGACATTTGTATAACAAAATGAATACAATGTAAAAAAAAAAAATAGCAGCCATGAAGATTATGTCAAGAGTAGATTAGACTGATGATCTTACAAAGCTTCACTGAAGGTTGACATTCAGTCAACAAAAATTGTCTTTGTTTACTCTTCTTCTCATCAAAAGGAAAATTTTTTCCAAAGGCTGGAATGTCTGCAACTGCTTTGCAGACTACAGTTCATTAAAAAACATAAACTATGGATCAAATTGTTTTAACCTGTCTACTTCAATTCAGTGGGTGCTCTCTCAATGTAAAGGATGATCATTATGAAAGATCCTGCATCTATACAAATTAACTTATGATTTCAGCATGTGGTTATCGGTCCACTAAAAATTTTAGTCACGAAAGAGTTTGTCTCCGTTGGGTGTTTTATTGTGTTGTACATGTGAGCAGAGTGACATAGAATTTCAGAAAAGGATGTCAAGTTAAAGTATCCCAAGGTATTTAAACAAAGAAGTATGTACCATGTCGCATCATAGCTTATTTAGACAGTAGTTATATTTGATTTTATTGTAAAAAATGTTTTAAGTGTTTGAGTAATATCTGTGCCAATATTGAATAGGAAATGGCAGGAAGTCAAATTCATATATCTGCATGAGCCACTTGAGTTCTTATTCAGACACCAGGTAGGAAGTACAAGGAATATTGCCTCTTCAAAAATGCTGCTATGTTTATCACTTTATAGAAAGGATAATAGAGAATAGCTCATGGGATTTAGAAAGGCAGCTATATACAGAATAAAAAACAGAAGCAAAGTGTTTTATCTTTTTACTTAAGAGTTATTGTCTCCTTGGTGTGAATTTGCATAGTTGCAATCATGTCAAACAAAGCCCTTGCCTCCTAGATTTACATTCCATGGTCATGAACTGACAAATGAAATATAAACCACAGACACTTACTTTAGTTTGGAGGATCCAGAGGAGGAGAGAAGAGCAAAGAGGAGATACTATTATTAAAACAAACTTCTTAAGTGAGTGAATTTTTCACTGTTAGATGTTCTCAGACCTCTAGGTGATGATTACTGTTATATTTTAATGTTTTGAAAAGGTATTGGTTGGCGACCTTGATTCCTGAAAATGCCTTACTAAATCTATTATTTCGAAAATCATTTTGGCCAAATCATTGTTTAGATATACTGGTGTTTTCCATCTAAGTTCCCGGGGTGGAGGTTCCCTGTAGATTGGGGAGTCCAGGAACAGGGAGTAGCTACAGTCTCTGTACAAGAAGAGAGAATTCCCATAGTTGAAGAAAGTAGTGTGGAAGGCCAACAGCTTTTACTGTACAAAGGAAAGAAATCATACTACAATATTCGTCAGAACACATAGAAAGATATCCAAGCTATAGGCTTTTAGCCATTCTTACTTACATCAAAGTTCCAATAAAATAAACCTTAAGAATACTGTTTGTAAAACAGATTTAAGTGACCTTGAATGGTTTTTAAACTCCAATTTATCATGAACAAACCCATACTGAGTTCATATGCAATGCATTAATCATCAACTGTATAAAATAAGCTACATAATAAAATTAAATTAAATTTCAATTTACCAAAACATTAACATGCTAACAACTACCAACTTTGTTAAGTCACAGCGTAAAGATGCAACGAATAAAACACTAGAATCACTATACCAAACAATATAATTGAAGTTAAAATGCTATTTTCTGTGGTTCTTTTTAGAGAAAATAAAAAGTTGTTTACTTTAATGCAGTGACATTTTATTTTGTGATTAATTTTAAAATAACATTGTAAAAACTACAAACTCATTTTAATTTGACAAGCATTTGGTAATTAATTTTCAAACAATGCTATGGGAACCCAGAAAGCACTCTTCCTTTGACATGTATTTTATAATTTATTTTAAAACAATGCTGCACAAATCTGCAAAGGCATAATTCATTTGGGAGTTCATTAATTATGCAAATGAGTTGCAATTAACAAATCTGTTCCGAGGATGGCATTTGCATAATAATGAACTTCATGTTTGCGACATTATTTAATAAGATACCTTTGTGCATTTTTAAACAAAACACTCCTGTGAATACTATATGATGAGATGGGGTTGAAAATGGACATCTAGTCAATGAGATTCAAAACTGTATCCAGAAAAATGTTGTTAAAATAAACAGAATTATATATAATTTAAATAATAAATATGGATACTTTTTTAAAGCACAGGGGTTTTGATTAATCTCAGCTCACCTCAATAGCACAAGATTTTAATTTACATTTATAAAGACCAATATACAAATTAGGCTAAAGAAAGATGAAACAAGGAAAACTATAAACTTCATTTTAATATTTTAAGTGAAGGTAGGTCATACACTGTACACACGAAATCTCAAAACACACACATTTCAGTAGCAAGGAAAAATTAACAGTGAATCAACAGATCCCTCCTTTCTTAAGGATTATGTCAGAATGACCATGAAATTCAGTTGGCATTCATTTATCCAATTAATAATCATTTACTGAGCATCTACAATGGGCCAAACTGTTCTTAAGTTAGGACAAGTCAGAAGAATAAAATTTATGTATACTTTCAAGTGGCATGAAGCCTGAGGCACAGACATATAAACGCTAAAACTCAGTAAAAATTATCTTATAAGTAATAAAGAAATACAAAGTGTTACAGTGATACAGAAGGTAGGAATAACTCAGTTTGGTGGAATTTAGAAAGATGTCAAAGATTAAAAAAAGGGATGAACTGTTTTGAAGCATGGAAAGAAATTCATCAGTGGGTTAGAAGGTCAGTATTTGAGAAAAGGGAAGCTGCATATATAAAGTTATGAAATAGTGAATGATGGAGATGAGTTTGAGAAAATGGTGAGAAGGTCACTGTGACTTGACCTAGAGGGTACAGGTTTCAGAATAAATGCTTTTGGAGCAAGACTGTAAGGAGCCTTAGAGATCTAGTTTGAAATTTTAAAAAGCTAATGAGAGCAGTGCTAGAGTAGGTAGGTTTGGAAGGGACAGAGCAACAAGTAATTTTCTCTGCATCTGATCAGTCACAGAGTATCTTGAGTGATGAGTAATGTATATCTTGAGCATAGAGTAAGATGAGGTGAGTTTTTAAGTGAAGTATTTGGTATTCCAAATCAGTGTGATTTTGTGATGACCATAAGATTTTATGGTTCTATGTTATGTTTTTCCTAACTATTTGATCTTGTGTGTTTAGCTTATCTGATCACATCTCAGTTTGAAACCAAGAATTCCTTAGGAATTACTCCATGCCCCAACTGCACCATCTTTATGCAGCTAAAAGGGTCTTCCAAGCCCAGTCTGTCTGTCTTCTACTTACCTGAAGTCTACCCAGTCTTCCAAAATGTACCTTTGTGCCTTGGAAATTGAAGTAAATAAGTAATAACGGATGAAACAGATAAAGACAGTAGCCCAACCAGACAAGCAAGACATATTTAGAACCACCTGGCATTCCCTGACAAGTTTTGTTCCAGAATCGTGTGGTTAAAAACAATGGTGAAAAGAAACAAAGGGAAGTGTTCATGATACTAACATATAACAACCTTACTCCAACTCTGTATTTCCAAAACCTTATAAAAGATTTTCAACCTCTGATTCCAGTTACTAGGAATCAACGCCATTATTAGAAACTACCACTGACAGTTTTGAGCCTTAATCTATGGTCCTTTGTTTATACTTCATTTGTTTAAAGTACCATTTTCCTTAGGTTGTTTTCTTATATCCCTTTAGAAGTTCTGATTATTTCAACCCAAAAGAAAACTTATTGGGGGGCTGGTGGTTAACATTACCATTTTGTGATTCCATATTTTTTCAGTTAGAGTTCTTCAGTAATAACAGCAAAAAGGGAATTTTGTGGAAGGATGTGGGGGAGCTCATGGGATTCGTTTTATTTATTTTTTATTTTTTTAAACTGTTATTTCCCCAATACATTATTTCTTTTCTACTGTACAGCATGGTGACGCAGTTACACATACATGTACACATTCTATTTTCTCACATTATCATGCACCATCATAAGTGACTAGACATAGTTCCCAGGGCTACACAGCAGGATCTCATTGCAGTGAACCAGGTTTGGAAAAAGCAGGTCCCTTGTCCAACTGCCACAAAAAGGAATGAAACTCTGACCAATATTCAAAGCCCCAGGAGAGATAGTTTTACTGATTGAATTCAGCTCAGGGCCTAATTGGATCTAGTGAAAGGAATAGAAGTGAAAAAACCTAGCTTTACTACACTACCAGAACTTCACACAACAGGGAAAAGACAATTTCCCAAGGAAAGAGTGATAAGACTAGAGAATGGATGCTGGCTGGCCAGAGGAAATAAATATCCACCTCCATGTTTTTGCTTTTATGGGACAGATGATAAGACTTGCTGACCATGAGCAGGAGTACACACCTGAAGAAAAAAAAATGTATTAAGGAGAAAACTGAATCTGAATAAACGTGGGAATCCTTATGCTAAAAACAAGCAAAAGAAAATAAACGAAAACAAAACACAAACAAAACCTATGTCTGAGTTGGAGTAAGGTTGTTATATGTTAGTATCATGAACATTTCCCTTTGTTTCTTTTCAGCATTGTTTTTACCATGAGATTCTGGAACAAAACTTAGCAGGGAATGCCAGATGGTTCTAAAGGTATCAGTCTTGTTTGTCTGGCTGGGCTACTGTCCATTATTACTTACTTACTTCAATTTCTAATTCTGTCTGCTCCCTCCCTCTTCATACCATCTTCCCAACATGGCTCTTTCCCTGTGCCTTCAAGGGGAATAAACAAGCATGCCTAGCTTGTGACATCTCCAATGTAGACATGATGAGTAACTTGGCCAGATAGTAATGATCCTAATGTTGAAAACGGATATATCCATGTCAGTCACAAGACCTTGAACATCAGGGCCATTATATCTGCTCAGAACAACTAGCTAGCTAAAAATGACTTCCAGCTGTCTCTGAAATGCAATGAATTTAAAAGTGTAAAAGGAACTGAAATAATTTGTTGTTGTTGTTGCTTTTTAGTGCCATACCCACAGCATGTGGAGGTTCCCAGGCTAGGGGTCAAATCAGAGGTGTAGCTGCTGGCCTATGCCTCAACCACAGCAATGCCAGATCCGAGCCGCATCTGCAACCTACACCACAGCTCACAGCAACACCAGATCCTCAACCCACTGAGCGAGGCCAGAGATCAAACTTGCACCCTCATGGATGCTAGTCAGACTTGTTTCCACTGCGCCATGACAGGAACTCTGAAATAATTTTTTAAAAAATATAGCAGTGTAGTAACTGCATTGGCTATAGAAATTAGAGAAGCAATTATATTTATTTATATTTGATCCTGGCAGGAATTGTAGGATTTTTATATACACTAGATTACAGAATGAAAACTTCCATTAGGTACCTGGATATTTTGAAATATTTGGAGAGGAATTGTGATAAGATATTATACAAAGATTTTTGAGAGAGGAAAAGAAAACATTGTTAATTGAAGTATTATCAGGGCAAATACCATCCTCATACAGTTTATATTATGGTATATGCAGAAGTTGGAAGGAAACACCTTACGACCCATTATTTGTGTAATGATGCTGTACAAGCTTTAAGTTAAGCCCTGAAATTCTTTCTCTATGTTTCTCAGATCCTCATAAAGCATTCTCCACATACTCGGGATGTTGTCAAAGCTGTGCCCTCCATATGCCCACAAACAATAAGGCAATGACCTTCCTTTTCCTTAGCAAGGGTATCAGCTGTAATCTATTCTGAAGGACTTCTTTCTCATGTCCTTCTCCCTTTTGAAATCCAATTGCCAGAAATGGTTAGTCTCCTGGAGTTAAATCAGGCTGCTGTCAGCAGGCATTTTTTAAGTTGATATCTGGGAGCTTCATGGAGTATAAACATTTTCTCTGGTTTAACTTTATCTGTATAATGAAGCCAAAGGAGGTTTAGACTGGACTGTACTGGATGTAAGTTGATTTAAAAACAAAACAAAAAATTTGGATTCCCTTTGTGGCTCAACAGAAATGAACCCGACTAGTTAGTATCCACGAGGACGTGGGTTTTTTCCCTGGTCCCATGGGTTAAAGATTTGGTGTTGCTATGAGCTGTGATGCAGGTCATAGCCATGGCTCAGATCTGGCATTGCTCTGGCTGCAGCTCTGATTGGACCCCTAGCCTGGGAACTTGCGTATGCCACACCTGCAGCCCTAAAAAAAAAAAAAAAAAAAAAAATAGTTGACTAAAGTAAAGTGCCTGATTGTTTTCATTAGTAATTTTTACCCCTAGTTGGGGCTAGGGCTTCTGAGATTGGAAGATTTTTTTTGTTTGTTTTGTTTTGTTTTGGTCTTTTGCCTTTTTAGGGCTGAACCTGCGGCATATGGAAATTCCCAGGCTAGGGGCCAAATCAGAGCTGTAGCCACTGGTCTACACCGCAGCCATAGCAACGATGGATCCGAGACACAACTTCAATCTACACCACAACTCAGGGCAATGCCGAACCCTTAACCCCCTGAGAGAGGCCAGGGATCAAACCTGTGTCCTCATGGATAACAGTCAGGTTCATTAACCACTGAGCCATGACAGGAACTGCTTTCTTTCATTTTTTTTTTTTTTTCTGATTCTAGCCTACAATATTCTGACTGATACAAAGGAGAATTTTAATGATGTATTATTCTGTGTATATTTTGATGGTGTTCCCTGCCAAATATATAGCAGCAACAAACAAACAAACAGTCAGTGGAAGAGAAACTAGTGCTTTCCATGGCATTATTAATTCTTTTATTTTAAACAAAATAATGAGAGCATCCTCTCATATTTTACAGTTACAAGACAAAATAGCTCAGAAGAAACTTTGTGGGGGTTTTTTTGTTGGGTTTGTTTGTTTAATGGCTGCACCTGCAGCCTGTGGAGGTTCCTGGGCTAGGGATTGAAGTTGAGCTGCAGCTGGGGCAACAGCTGATCTTTTAACTCACTGTGCTGAGTCAGAGAACCTAACCCCTGCCTCTGCAGTGACCTGAGTGCTGTAGTTGGATTCTTAGCCTACTGCACCACTACTGAGATTTTGTGTTTTCAGGATTTTTGAAAAGCTTTTCAAGGTTGCTTTAGTATCTAATGTGTTGTTACTGTCTTACTCAAGTAGACCCTGAGTAGAATTCTCGGAGACAAATGCTTTGTTTCCATGGCGATAAGATATATGTCACCAAGCATGGCCCATTTGGCCTATACTCCTTTTTGTCCCAGTTTAAGGCTGGAAAGGTTGAGTCTGAAGAGCTGTTTTACTAAGTTTAAAACCCAGCCCCTCGGGCTCTGTGATTAAGTCTGTTAAGACATGACTAGGAATCAAGACATACACATTCTAGTGTATAGAGTTTCTACCTCATATCAAAGGGGTCTCAATGATGAAGGAATAAAAGATGAAAATACACTATTCTCAGAAGAGAAAAATGTTTAGAGGTGACTGATTCCTTCACTGGGAGGCAGTATAACTTCATGATTAAGACCATAGACTTTGGTCTAGAGATCAATTCCTAGGTCTACCACTTAAAAGTGGATTCCTAACCTCCTCATTTTCTTTATTCATAAAACAAAGATGATATTAGCACCTAATCTTCAGGGTTGTTGTAAGATGTCATATATATGATAAATATAATATTGCATATTTATAATACATATCATATATATTATATATTATATATGTTTATAATATACATTATATATATCTTATATATCATACATATCATATATATTTAATATATAATACATAGTAGTACCCAATAATAATATAGGTACTATATATATATATATATATATATATATATATAAGTTAAAAAGCTTTAAAGAAGTATATATGTATGTATATATGTAAAAGGCCTATAAAGAACTTTGAATAGTGACTGGCATCGTGTTTTTATTAAGTAGTAATAATACCATTATTATCATTATGTCCTGTCATATGTAACCCTGTGTATGATGAGAAACTGAAGGTCATAGAGTCCTTCCCAATGATAGCAGAACTGAAATAATACCTTTCTTCTTATCTCTTTAGATTATATCCATGTAATAGAGAATCTATAGTAATAGTGACTCTAAAGAGATAAGAGTTTATTTATTTCTCATATAGAAGTCTGGAGTTAAGCATCCCGGGCTGTTCTGGCAGCACAGTCATCAGGAATCCATGATCCTTTCATTTTTTGACTTTCATTACAGCCTCAACTTTACCTCATAATTCCAGATGGCAACCAGAGCTCCTTTCATCACAGCTGTAGTCCAACATCAAGACAAAAGAACAAAAGCTAAACATCCCTGCTGAATAAGTTCCCTCTAAGCAACCTACCCAGAAGTCTATTTCATCTCATGGGCCAAAACCTCGTTGTGTGGCCACCTAACTGCAAGGGAGGAAGAAAAATTGTAATCTTTAGGTTGCCTGCTTTTCTACCCCAAGTAAAAATCTTATTCTTGGAAAGAGAGAATGGATATTGGATAGCATCTCACAGTCTCCAGTCCTTCTTCATTCTTGGTGGAGAGGATGAGAAGTTCTATCTGAGCACAGATGCATAACCTGGAACTACTTAAGAGCTGATCCTAGACCCAAATGTGGGGCGAGGCTTCCTTTACCATACCACCACTTTTTCTGACTTAATTGATCCAGGAATAAAAGGGTTACAGAGGAGTGACCATAATATAAAGCAGAGAAACAGAAGATTGTACAATTTATAAATCAATGACCTCTTTGTACTCTTCAGCCATTTCATGATGGATTTTTTTCTCTATATTGTGCAGAGCATTTGGCCTTGTTGACCCTTAGCAAGATATAAATTAGCCCATTCATCCTATAGAAAAAAAAATGATAGCCACTCAGATGCAGTACATTCTAAATATTCTTTATTTG